>NC_060149.1:541370185-542601435 GCF_021461385.2 Schistocerca piceifrons
ATCCAAGTGCTAGCCCAGCCCGACAGTGCTGAACTTCGCTGATCTGACGGGAATCGGTGTTACCACTGCGGCAAGGCCGTTGGAAAATTCATTAACCTAGGAAGGCAAAATTCTTCGAGGTGAAATAAAAGCATTCAAGCTTCGAAGTGACGGTTTACAGAGACAATCACATGAAAGCATTTGCTTATTGACGTTACAAGACGGTTTTCATTCGTTATATAGTATTGTGTTAGTTTTTATTAGTAACTGACAGGTTACAAATTTAAAGCGGCTCCTAATATATTTTAAACAGCGCAGAATGAATTTACAACAATTCTCAATACAATTCAGCTAGCCCACAATACATTTGCAACGGTGAATAATTTATTGCAATCTATTTGACTATTAAAACAAACAACTTCAATGCCTTTTTGTGCTCTAAGGAGAAAATAAACACATCAAAAAAGTTTTGCATCATCTTGGTTCCGAGTGTTCCGGAACCTGTACAGAAAATTGGAATAGCGACTAACATAAACATAAAAAAATGGTTGAAATGGCTCTGAGCACTATGCGACTTAACTTCTGAGGTCATCAGTCGCCTAGAACTTAGAACTAATTAAACCTAACTAACCTAAGGACATCACACACATCCATGGCCGAGGCAGGATTCGAACCTGCGACCGTAGCGGTCGCTCGGTTCCAGACTGTAGCGCCTAGAACCGCACGGCCACTCCGGCCGGCCATAAACATCATTTCCACTCTTTTTAGTCCTCATGAAAACCACACATTGCATGTTGTACCATCATAGAGCAGACCTTCAGAGGTGGTGGTCCAGATTGCTGTACACATCGGGTGGCCTCCAGACAGGTCTCCGACGACATGGTGTCGTGGTTGCAAAGATGGACCTCGCTATGTACGTCGAGAATGAAGTTGCGCATCATGCAGCCTATTGCGCACAATTTGAGTCGTAACACGACGTCCTGTGGCTGCGCGAAAAGCATTATTCAACATGGTGGCGTTGCTGTCAAGGTTCCTCCAAGCCACAATCTGTAGGTAGCGGTCATCCACTGCAGTAGTAGCCCTTGGGCGACCTGAGCGAGGCATGTCATCGACAGTTCCTGTCTCTCTGTATCTCCTCCACGTCCGAACAACATCGCTTTGGTTCACTCTGATACGCCTGGACACCTCCCTTCTTGAGAGCCCTTCCTGGCACAAAGGAACAATACGGACACGATCGAACCGCGGTATTGACCGTCTAGGCGTGGTTGAACTACAGACAACACGAGCCGTTTGCGTACTTCCTGCTGGAACGAATGGAACTGATCGGGTGTCGGACACCCTCCGTCTAAAAGGCGCTGCTCATGCATGGTTGTTCATGTCTTTGAGCGGGTTTAGTGACATCTCTGAACAGTCAAAGGGACTGTGTCTGTGATACAAAATCCTCAGTCGAGGTCTATCTTCTGGAGTTCTGTGAACCGGGGTTCAAAAAATGGCTCTGAGCATTATGGGACCTAACTCCTGAGGTCATCAGTGCCCTAGAACTTAGAACTACTTAAACCTAACTAACCTAAGGACATCACACACATCCATGCCCGAGGCAGGATTCTAACCTGCAACCGTAGCGGTCGAGCGGTTTCAGACTGTAGCGCCTAGAACCGCTCGGCCACTCCAGCCGGCGTGAACCGGTGTGATCCAAAACTTTTTTTGGTGTGTGTATTACATTGGTGGCCTCAGTGCATCTACGTGACCCTTTATGATGAATCTGACATTTCAATTCGATTGTTCAGCCTTCTTCGAAGCACTTGTGTCTTCCCATAAATAAACACTTTACGGGGTCTAGTGATCAGATAATAGTATTACCGTCACCTAAATGTAGTGTGAATGATACGTTCCTTCACATATGTGATAGAGGGTGGAAGAACACCATAAAGCTGTATACCCTAGTAAATTAAATTTTATGTGGCTAATGGAACCGTCTCTAATTGTTCACATACCACACTAGTCTGGAAGCGTAACTATTTTTGCCCGGTCATTCGTTTCTCAAAAATAACTACGTGCCATTAGCAACCAAAAGGGTTCGATGTAAATGAAGTGTGTTATATTTAGGAAGCAATTAGGTGCACTAAATACGTCTATTTGATCTTTCTGATTTCAAATGAACATTTCTTAGAACCCTTGTAATTTCACCCTATCCGCCTGAGACGGAACTACTAATAATTTCTGAAACACACAGCGCAAGACTGACTTTTCAGTTCCGGATATCACTTGTCATTGTGTCGTTACAGAGAGATCTCGTAGCATATTCGAAAAAACCAGTGTACTTGCTGTTTGCATGGCAGCATGCGCAGTGTACGTTGAAAACAACGGACTCGTCACAGATGTTTCAATTACGCGTTCCGTGCGGATCGACGTGCTGCAGATTACAGAAGAAACTGGATTTGACAGCTCTGGAACACCTGCTCCCAGCTGTGGCGAATTCCGAATTTCCATAGACACAATTTCTTTCTCGTTCGGTCGGATACCTATGATTCGATGAGAAAGATATCTGGACAAAATGTAGACTGAACAACTGTGTTAGCAGCTGGTCACATACGAAGTTACACGGGTGCGGTAACGTACTACCGCGAGAGCGGAAACTCGATTATAAACTAAATTTCAGGCTCCCTGGTGTCGAGGCTGCGTCACGGATTCCAGTCCCACAGTAGGCATGTATATGGATTTAAAAGTGCTTTTTCTAAGTGTGTTCTTGTGAACACGAAGGACTCAAACATATGTTCTGATTGCTGTAAGCGAAATAATAAATATATTGCAGCGGAACAATTAAGAATAATACACCGCCCGTCCCAAAAATTCTGAGACTGATTTTCTACTTACATGTACTACGCAGTTACTACGGTTGCAGCTGTTACTAAGAACTGCATACAACAGATGTGCATTCCACCACTCAGTTTCGAACAGGCAGTTTTAAGCAGTGGACGTGAGGAAGTAGTGTGTCAGCACTGTTGTGTCACAGATCCCAATAGAGCAACATCTCTAAATCAAATGTTCAATACAGTCTCTAGAATGTTTTGTAGAAGACGAAGGTGTGTGCAGAGTTTGTCCCGCACACCTTGAATCTCGAACAAAAACAGCGACGCGAGAACGCCTGACGTTTCTTAATTGTAATGAAAAACGCGGACGATTCTTTTCTGAAAAAAAAGTTGTAATTGACGTCGAGGCTCTGTGTTATCAGGTCTAACCAACCGCAAAACGACAAAATACAGGCTGGCTCTCTGATGGAACGTCAAGACTGAAGAAAGAAAGAATGTTATTCCCAAATTGAACAACGTTCCAAAGGAGTACTTTTCTAACAGTTTAAAATGGTTGTACGGTCATTTAGTTAATTGAGGGGGGAAAACTACCATATTGACGTTTCTGTATTTCTTACATTAATCCAGTCTCGAAACTTCTAAGACTGACGGGGGTAGCTGCATCGAAAAAGGTAACAGATTTCCCAAAACCATTGAGGTGGTTCTGCAATCGAGTAGCTAAATACCAAACAATAAAGGTTAATTTGCGGTGACTTCACTACTTAATATTTTCCCGGGTAGTAAAAATTTATTTCAAATTCAAACATTTTGATTAATTCATCTACTTGGACTCCAATTTTACCAAGTTACTACTGATGTAAGATGACATCTGAATGTCCAGTATGGTCCAAGATGGAGAGTTCGTGCAGGGCCTGCGCCTTAGCATCCAAGATCAACTTACCTAAATTTTATCGTCTGTGGTCATTTCAGAAATGAAGTGTACAGCGCTCCTGTTGATACGGTTGAAGATTTAGAGTAGTGAATTGCAGTCTTGCAAAATCTTATGGGATGATATGTGGTTCTTTGGTATAATACATAACTCACTTCAGACATGAGTTCAGTGTTGCATCGAAATGCGAGGACGATTCTTCGATTACCTCCTTTTTCAAGTGCATTTCTATAAGTATTAACAAGTGCGCCTTAGTATGTATATACACCGATGAACCATAACATTATGACCAATGCCCACCTAAAGATCAAATTCGGCCGGGTAATGGCGCGAGCACTTGATACAGTAAGGAGAAAACGAAGTGGCTATAGGGCATTAAGGCCAAAAGACGCTATCTGGAGTTGTTCGGTCGTCACTTCGGCGAATTAACACTTAACTGGGATGAAGATGAGAAGAAATGACTAGGAAAACACAAACACCCAGTTCCCGAATGAAGAAATTCCGCGACCTGGCCGAGAATCAAACACGAGATCTAGAGGTCTAGAAGCAGTGATGCTAAACATTTCTTTTAATTTTTTTATTTTTTGTAGTGGCTGGAAAGGGCAGACACAGTCAACCTAAGGGTGGGTGGAGGTAAGGGGGGCAGGAGTCCAATCCCGAGGCCTGGCCTGGCCACGATGCATCCTCCCCAATCTCGACCCCCCCCCCCCCCGGTCACCAGTCTATCACTGTCCTGGTCCTACGCATTGTACTAGCTTTTTTATCTTAATTTTTTTTGTTAAAATCTTACAACTTGCTACTCAGAAAGGAAATAAACAAAGTCTGTCTTAATCTCACATGGTTTCTGTCATTTAAAAACGAAAACATTCATTTCCAGCCCTGGTCTGCCACAATTTTTGTTTATTTTTGTATTAATTAAGCAAAAATAACGAGAAAAATAGGGCCAAAAAATGAAATGTCTCTAGCAACACACCTCAAAAGGAACCATGACGAAAACACCAAGAGGACCAGTTAACTCAACACCTTTCCTTGTTTCTTTTTTTTTCTTTTTTTTTAAGTTTTCCAGAAGCATGGTAACTGGAATGAAACATTCGAACAGAAAAGGAATTCTGCACTTCATCCAACTCCTTGACGATTAAATACCAGGTACAGTACATTCGCAAAAAAGCTCACGATAGTGTGGCATACTTTGCCATGTTGAGTGGACCATTACTATGTGTTGGTAAAAGGCACAAGGGTCCAGGTCAGACTCACTCCCCACGACGTAAAGAGCATCATGCCAGACAAGCCACATAACAGTCCTGTTCTTTGTTCTGGGAAAGAAGGCTAAATCGGGACGCAAGAGAATCTCACTGGATATTACCGCTTAAGTTGTCCTGGAAAGAAAGGTCAATTGTCGGTGGAGTCAACGCAGGCGACCAATCGATGACATAATGCATCCGTTCCATGGTAGCGACTGAATCCGTCTGTCTAAGGCCAATGCGAAAAATTCGAACGTTGGTGGGGGACAAGGTTATGAATGACTTGGTACCATGAGGAAACATCTAGCGACAGAGCAGCATTTTGACAGAGAGATACGACTGGGAAAGAATATCAAGCCCCAAATATCTAACATCAAGAAAAAAAATCATGAGCATGCCTTGATTTATTATTTATCCTATCAACATCTATTGGAGGGGCTAAGCTCGCAGGTCGCAGTCAGGCAAAAAGGCGAGCTGTGAGGGATTGGAGGACGTGAAGTCACAGAGCGTTGAGAAAATAAAGCAGAAGCCTTGGCCCGAACATCAGGGAGGCCCAAACCTCCCATCAGCCGGGATCTCGCCATAACTTCATAGCGCACCCGAAAAAAAGGGTTTAGCCAGATGACCTCCCCCTATAATCGTGTAGCTTTCGGGACATTATCGCAGGGAGGAGAAAAATTTTGGCAACAAAGTAGGCTTTGCTCAACACACAACTCATAACTTTCCAAGGTCTGAACCTTATGAAGTAACGAGAGCAAGCGACGTTCGTGTTCATGGATTGCTCCTTGAATCCAGTCAGTGACGCACATCCAGTATAACACAGCCATCTCCATCGCACAACGATCGATCATAACATCCAACTATCGATGACGGGCGACCGCCACAGACCAAGGAATCCTAACTGCGGCATCAAATCCCTGCAAATTGAGTGACCGACTCTTCTGGTCTTTAAAGTGTGCTCCATAAGACGCCAAAATGCTTCCAAAGCATCCTTGAGCAGAGGTATGTCGTGATGAGCACGAAGAAGTTCCAAAATGTCACTGGCATTTGCTCGAAAGATAAACCTTCCCCCCAATAATGACCAGCCACCCAATCGAAGAGATATGAACGACGCTAAGGGTTTCAGAAGTAGCACGAATAACGACATAGAAAGAGGACTCACCTGCAGGACACCTCGACACACTTCAGTTGTGGTAGTAAGGCGACCATGCCTAAATACCAGTAATTAGAGGGGTGAACATCCGTCGTGAGACATCATGAAAACCAACTCTCGCAACAAAAGTATCAAGACTCACTCGGTCAATTGCATGATTAAAAGCAATGAAAAGTAAAGCTCCAGACACAGGAACAGTGAAAGCAATCGAGATGTGACCACGACATTCAGGAACGGGAGTCAGGAGAGTACGAGCTGGGAAAGAACTTTGATAACGTGCGACAATGTCAAAATGTCAAAAAACCGACAAGGGCTATTTATCGCCGGTGCTACGATTTTATAATCTAAAATGAGTATCGCTTTCGGTCAGACCTGATCCAAGGACAGACGTCGCGTCTTTTTGAGAACTAAAACAATCTTTCCGACCTTAATGGAGGGCGTGACGTATGCCCCTTGACCACTTCGTTCATCATAGATGTTATCGTATCTTCTATCAGATGCTGAAACAGAACATACAATTCTTTTGGAAGCCCATCCAAACTTGGAGATTTGCGGGAAGGAGAGCCAACTAAAATGTCAGATACCTTATCACGATGAAAAGCTGCAAGAATCTCCTCATGGAGAGCTGGCGTAACACTATAAGGAGGGAAGTAAATTCTGCAGACACTATACCGTCTGTTCCCATTCTAGTGTAAAATCGGAAAAATACCGGGAAAGTTAAGGCGTTGTATCAGTTTGGGATGACCACTCACGTCCATCTATAGAACTAATGGTAGTGGCACACGTTCTTTGAGATCGGTTTCGATGCCGAATTAAATTATGCAGACACGCAAGTCATCCTGGAGAATTGAACGTGGCTGCGAAAGCAAACCAACACCATCTAATTGTATCTGTATGTCCATCTTCTCAGAGATGGTTGCGGCACTCGAATGTTCGGTACAGGATGTCAAATTAGACACCTTTCAGCCGTCTAGTTTCAAAACTTATTTTATTTGGCTTCCAATATAGGTGATTTACTACATCCCCTTGAGGCCACGTGTACAGACAATAATGGACTAGTATGAAATAGATAACCAAAAGAGGGGGCGTGGTGCAAGTCTTATATACAGTGATAATTTATAGTAACCTAACAATTCCAACCGGTACAGGGAGTTACATAAAGTTACAAATATATTAAGTAATAAAATAAAAGAACAGTTGCATACCATATTACCTTAAACTAATGAGCAAAGTATATACGTCGTATCATCTTAAAAAAAGGAACCTACTAAACGGAGGTCAATATTCAATTTTATGCACAGATAATTACGGTATAATGCTAATGAAATTCCCGTGAAACAACTGGAGTATAAGAATATAGTCATATACTGGCGAGTGCAGGCTGAACATAAAACATTTGATTACATGCTGTCATATACAAGTAAAACACACACCACTTACTGGAGATCAACCCCATAACTATCTGTATCATCATGTTCCATATACTACTAATAACTAATAAAGGAGAATATAAAAATATATTAATGCAATTTATCGATTACAATCTCACAAGATGCAGCTTAGTTAATAAACAAATATAATGAATCAAACTATGAATCTAATGTAATATACCATAACGAATTCCCACTAAGAAGTAAGTATGGAAATAGACTACTCGGAAAAGACAAAACCAACGTTGTCACGAAAGTGATAAGTCTGCCGGTAAGCAGGTGTGTGGGTAGGCGATATATTAAACCATAAGCTATGGGATAAGATTAAAAGAGAAGTACTGCGATGAATACGCATTATATTACGTAGAAAGACACTCATTACAATCAGAACCGCCAAAGGCGCGTACCTCTTTATGTCATGTGGCCCTTAAGCAAGACCGAGCGAGGTGGCGCAGTTGTTAGCACACTGGACTCGCATTCGGGAGGACAACGGTTCAATCCCGCGTCCGGCCATCACGATTTAGGTTTTCCGTGATTTCCCTATATCGCTCCAGGCAAATGCCGGGATGGTTCCTTTGAAAGGGCACGGCCGACTTCCTTCCCCGTCCTTCCCTAACTCCACGAGACCGATGACCTCGCAGTTTGGTCGCTTCCCCCAAACAACCTAACCCCCTTAAGAAAGGCCGGCCGGTGTGGCCTAGCTGTTCTAGGTGCTTCAGTCTGGAACCGCTCGACCGCTACGGTCGCAGGTTCGAATCCTGCCTCGGGCATGGATGTGTGTGATGTCCTTAGGTTCTAGGGGACTGATGAACTCAGATGGTAAGTCCCGTAGTGCTCAGAGTCGTTAGAACCATTTGAACCTTAGGCACGGGGAGAGAAAAAATTGTATCACCTACGACAGAAAAACGACCAGGGCATGTGTCGGGGTACACCATACAATGTGTAATATGTTAGTTAGTACCTTTGTAATTAGAGGCTTTATTGAGAGTACGTATATCTAGAAATAGGTATGGCAAATGCAATGAAAATCAAGCATAGGTTTAGTACACATAACTGAAGCAACCATCGACGACAGTACTGATATACAGGATGTTACAAAAAGGTACGGCCAAACTTTCAGGAAACATTCCTCACACACAATGAAAGAAAATATGTTATGTGGACATGTGTTCGGAAATGCTTACTTTCCATGTTAGAGATCATTTTATTACTTATCTTCAAATCACATTAATCATGGAATGGAATCACACAGCTACAGAACGTACCAGCGTGACTTCAAACACTTTGTTACAGGAAATGTTCAAAATGTCCTCCGTTAGCATCCACCCTCCGTCACATGGAATCCCTGAAGCGCTGATGCAGCCCTGGAGAATGGCGTATTGTATCACAGCCGTCCACAATACGAGCACGAAGTCTCTCTACATTTGGTACCGGGGTTGCGTAGACAAGAGCTTTCAAATGCCCCCATAAATGAAAGTCAAGAGGGTTTAGGTCAGGAGAGCGTGGAGGCCATGGAATTGGTTCGCCTCTACCAATCCATCGGTCACCGAATCTGTTGTTGTGAAGCGTACGAACACTTCGACTGAAATGTGCAGGAGCTCCATCGTGCATGAACCACATGTTGTGTCGTACTTGTAAAGGCACATGTTCCAGCAGCACGGGTAGAGTATACCGTATGAAATCATGATAACGTGCTCCATTGAGCGTAGGTGGAAGAACATGGGGCCCAATCAAGACATCACCAACAATGCCTGCCCAAACGTTCACAGAAAATCTGTGTTGATGACGTGATTGCACAATTGCGTGCGGATTCTCGTCAGCCCACACATGTTGATTGTGAAAATTTAGAATTTAATCACATTAGAATGAAACCTCATCCGTAAAGAGAAGATTTACACTGAAATGAGGATTGACACATTGTTGGATGAACCATTCGCAGAAGTGTACCCGTGGAGGCCAATCAGCCTGCACACGCTGTACATGGTACGGAAACAACTGGTTCTCACGTAGCACTCTCCATACAGTGACGTGGTCAACGTTACCTTGTACAGCAGCAACTTCTCTGACGCTGACATTAGGGTTATTGTCAACTGCACGAAGAACTGCCTCGTCCATTGCAGGTGTGCTCGTCATACTAGGTCTTCCCCAGTCACGAGTCATAGGCTGGAATGTTCCGTGCTCCCTAAGACGCCGATCAATTGCTTCGAACGTCTTCCTGTCGAGACACCTTCGTTCTGGAAATCTGTCTCGATACAAACGTACCGCGCCACGGCTATTGCCCCGTGCTAATCCATACATCAAATGGGCATCTGCCAACTCCGCATTTGTAAACATTGCACTGACTGCAAAACCACGTTCGTGATGAACACTAACCTGTTGATGCTACGTACTGATGTGCTTGATGCTAGTAGTGTAGAGCAATGAGTCGCATGTCAACACAAGCACCGAAGTCAACATTACCTTCCTTCAATTGGGCCAACTGGCGGTGAATCGAGGAAGTACAGTACATACTGACGAAACTAAAATGAGCTCTAACATGGAAATTAAGCGTTTCCGGACACATGTCCACATAACATCTTTTCTTTATTTTTGTGTGAGGAATGTTTCCTGAAGGTTTGGCCGTACCCTTTTGTAACACCCTGTAGATGCATTTCCACTCCTTGCCTTTGTGACTGCCATACATAATTTTATTATTTAACTGCTGTTGCCACATTCTATTATATATGAAGTTTACTAACTACCTTAAAACGACTTTCAAAATAAATAAAAACTTTTAAGATTATACGGTTAGAGTATTCTTGCAGATCTCCGTTTTTTTGTAATTTATCACAGAAGGACGCTGAACCTGTGAGTCACTCGCCATTACTGAAAGGCAGATGCCAAGCCGAGCGCAGACAAACCCTGCCACAGCTTTGCCGTTATTGTCATATCTGTCAGGATGCCACGTAAATTCCCCCGCTCCCCCTCCTCCAAAACTGATAGTAGCAGCAAGAACTCGAAATCTTCTCACACGGGAAGTACTCACAACAGCAAACGCCCAGCTGTACGGCACCAAAGTTTTAATTATCAATACAAAAAATTAGTGATTACATAGACTTTCCCGCGCCTAATGACTGCAGCGCTGCTGCCTAAACCGTAAGTGAAATAATTGTGCACCGGTGGAAGAAACAGGCAAAGTAATATGTCGCTAGGAGAACACTAATTACAAGAATCCGCTGGTCTAAATGAAGAACATTGTTGTTTAATATCAGATGAAATCGGATTGCATGTCTTGTTTTATATTGTATGGAACTGGGGTCCTAGAAACGACAGAGAGGCTTCGTTCGCCTCAGCCCGCTGTGGTACACAACCCCACAAGAAGCTACAGCAGTCCATTTACCCCACCGCCACCCCACAACGAACCCAGGATTATTGTGCGGTTCGGCCTCTAGTGGACAATCCCCCCCCCCCCTCCGCGACACCCCCCCCCCCCTCCCCGGGAACGTCGCACACCAGACGAGTGTAACCCGCAACGTTTGCGTGGTAGAGTAATTATGGTGTACACGTTCTTGGAGAAAGTGTTTGCGGCCGGCTGGGGTGGCCGAGCGGTTCCAGGCGCTACAGTCTGGAACCGGGCGACCGCTACGGTCGCAGGTTCGAATCCTGCCTCGGTCATGGATGTGTGTGATGTCCTTAGGTTAGTTAGGTTTAAGTAGGTCTAAGTTCTAGGTGACTGATGACCTTAGAAGTTAAGTCCCATAGTGCTCAGAGCCATTTGAACCAAAGTGTTTGCGCAGCAATCGCCGACATAGTGTAACTGAGGCAGAATAAGGGGAACAAGCCCGCATTCGCCTAGGCAGATGGAAAACCGCATTAAAAACCGTCACAGACTGGCCGGCACACCGGACCTCAACACTAATCCGCCCAGCGGATTCGTGCCGTTGATCGGCGTGTCTTCCCGCCCAGAAAGCAGTGCGTTAGACCGCACGGCTAACTGGGCGGGCATTTTATTGTTGGGAAACCCTTAGCCCTGTATTAAAATTATTACATTGAAAGTGTACCGAATAAGATTAGAGCCGTTCTTGGATCAGTAAAGGAAGATTTGGGACTTAGGATACCCGGCGTGTAGAAAATTCCTTGTCATTTTGGGACGGCTTATACTGGCAAAACTGTCCATACTATTCAAGACAGATGTGTAGAACAGCATTGTCGCACTCGTTTGCTGAAGCAAGTGAAATCCGCAGTGGCAGAACACTGCGTTACTGAGGGACATAAGATGGTTGTAGTGAGGTGCAAATGATCACTCATGATTCCCACGACCGAGAATGTGATCTAAAGGAATGTATTGAAATCTGATAATATTATTAATAGGGGTACGGATTTCCCTTCACGTAAGACGTGAAATCCGATTTTAACTGACACTAAACAACAATGGTCCTCATTTCGACCTGGGGTTTCTTTGCATTAGTGTTCTGATAGCGATATATAGTTTTGGCTTTTTCGTCCACAAGTGTGCTGCTAGTCTACTTGTGGTTGAGGGCAGCAGCCCCTACCACCTGTAGACACCAGAAGATCCTGAAGAAGATCCCAGTCGAGGGGTCGAACCGTCGATCGCGTAGAAAAAACTGAATAGGAAGACTACGTAGGCTAAAAACCAAAAACATTTTCCCTTCAGCAACCATGGCAATGAGATTTTCCACACTTATCGGACGATATTCCACTTGATCAATGGGCTGTTGCTCCGAGTACTCTAGCACAGTGTTGCTACAGCTCCAGTCACATATGACGGCGTTTCTGTGCATAGAGGTGGAGCAGTGGAGGGATGAGAACTGCGCATGCGCGGCAGCAGAGAGCGGGCAAACGAAGTCCACGTCTCCGAACTGCGTTGCTGCGGACAACAGTCAGGCCCATTTGTCTACGGTGCATCGTATTATACGTTCAAATCTATGAGAGGAATAGTAAATATTAAAGCCGATTTCGATCAGTCATCATGAGTTAAATGTCAATTCACGTCTTGACGACGTTGCGTCCACTGCTCCACAGATTTACTCTGTGTGCCATCATGTGGCAAGAACAACTGACACAGATTTGTGAAGACATGAAATACAATTTTTCTCACAATGAAAATTGTCTAACGACAAGATAATTGAAAATGCTTGCAACAATCGCCTCTTATTGCGATCTGAAACGTACCGCCGGCCGCGGTGGTCTAGTGGTTATAGGCGCGCAGTCCGGAACCGCGGGACTGCTACGGTCGCAGGTTCGAATCCTGCCTCGGGCATGGATGGGTGTGATGTCCTTAGGTTAGTTCGGTTTAAGTAGTTCTAAGTTCTAGGGGACTGATGACCACAGAAGTTAAGTCCCATAGTGCTCAGAGCCATTTGAACCATTTTGAAATGTATCATAAGTAAAAATTTAATAAACAAAAAAATTAACTTCAAGAACAAATCGAAATCATTAAATTTGCTTGACAACTGCTTCTACTAAATAGAATTTTTTAAAATGTGTGTAACGTGTGTGTGTTGATGTGTTTGACTGTAGTTAAGTGTAAACACTGCTTGTAAAAAAATATTACTGGTAGTAAAGGTTAATTATAAAAGTTATCGTAAAAATGGTCATTAAGTTGTCATATTTTTGTCTTTCAATGGGCATTATGCGTAGAAACAACTCGTTCGACATTACAATGAGAGAATGCATTTATAATCCATTGAACAAGCAAATAATTAACTATCATCTGCGAATAACTCCAGGGAATGATGACCTATAACATAGAAAACCACCGATATCTCGACCAGTAACAGCCTTGAAAATGACGGGGGTTTACATGTGGAAAGATCGGACTTTTGACGAATTTATCCAGCTGCATTCTCGCGTGTTATTAGAGCGCAAAACATGATGGGAGAAGCTTACCTTCTCCTTCGGCAGTATGTTGAACATTATAGTCTGCATAGTTCAAAGAATACAAAGCCCTAATCTAAAAGCTTAGGAAGTTCTCACTACTATGATATGACGACAAACATTTTTAAACATGAGTCTTTAACACTAAGAAATATTATTACTTTGTTCCAAAGTCTACATCGTAATACCACCGTCACTTTTATTTGAGTCTGTTTCCGAACAATCTGTTTGTAAATTTACGATGTTAAGTTCAAGGCTTATATCCATCATCACTTCACTGTCAAATTATTCTTCCTGAAGCTTTTCAGCATGCCGCACAGACTGTGCCCACGCTAAAGGTCGGATATTGTCTATGGTCTCATGCACAAGCAATTCATTGAATATTATCTTGAATGGCTTTTTTTCCTACCTTATAGTCTTTCCTTTGCCCAAATTAATTCCATAGGGCTACACTGACAGTGACACGTGAGTAAACGCAAAACTGCGTGACCCCATTCACATGCAAGGAAGTCAAGTTTGTTTATTCTGTCACGTGACTTGTATAAATTAACGAGATGCAGGAAATCGGCCCGAGTCTCGTTAGCATTGTGCTTAATGTTTTTATTTTTAATCCATGAAAAATATCCGCTTTTTTGGTGTTTATACTTTGTGTTTTCTCCGTAAAAGTTGAATTATAACAGGCAATGACCGACTTCCAAGCAAGGTATAACGAGAATGGTGAATCACTTCACGAAACTGACAGCGTTCATTTCCGAATCGTAGTCACATCAGTTTTCTAACACGTAAATACACGTTTACTCCCAGAAACAAAACCAGAAGAAGAGCCAGCAGGCCGAGAACCTATTCCTATGAAATCTTTAAAACCGCCACTACCATCACGGATTTTCCAGCAGGTCTGCCTTGAATGATTCTAATTGGCCCATGTTGCATCAAGGTAATACACTGTTGTACTACCTCCTTCTCTTGTATCGTGAATCTTTATATGGAACGTAGTTCGTGCTGCACTTATGTAACTTCTTCGAACTAAAAACTCCCTTCTTAACATATCTGGAACCAACGTATTTTAAAATTCTTTACATTGACGAAGCACTTACCGCTGAAGCTAATTTTTTTCTGCATAACTGTAACATGTTTTTGTGGTGTCGGGCATTCATTATTCTCATGAAGCACTTTAAAACATCGTTGTTAAAACCATCCCTTTCCGTTACAGGTTCCTTGCGATTTCGATACTTTCCAGGCAACACGAAATCAATTTTTTCTTTAGTACCTACAGCTCTGAGACTTTCGTTTACAATTCTCTTTACAGTTCTCTTGCCGACACCACATGGTTCTGGAGTCCGTTCTTGTGTCTTCAGATGTCAACAGTAGGAGACCCGCTTTCAAATTCACGTTTGATAAAGTTATAAATGCGGTGAATAATCCCCCTCGTCTGCTTATGAAGCACTTGACATTTATTGCCGTCACCGTTTATATATCGCACTTAAGCGTTTACAGATACACATTCAAAACTATACTGCTACACGAAAAAAAAGAAAACAAAAAAACTGACAGTTGAATGAATAAATCGGTTGCCGCAAAGTACGGCAACAGTGCAGCATGTAGTAGTGAGATACTCGCTGTCTAGCTGTAGCTCGCTGCTAGCTACTAGGAAAGAGAATGAATATTATTGGCTGCCAGTGGCTAGTGCGGCAGGGGCGGGGCGTGGGGGGCGGGGGAGGGGCGGATGCGCAGAACTACTGAAAATCGGGCCACCTTCCAACATGACGCGGATTTTAGTACGGTGGAGCACGGATTTCGGTGTCTACTAAGTCCTCAGGTATGTGCCTCCCAGCTTGCAGGAGATCCTGGTTGCAGCCGCACTATGGTTCCTTCGTCCGAGCAAAGAGAAATAACTTACTGGGTGCCATATCAGGATAATATGAGGCGTGGTGCAAAATTTGATAATCGAAAATCCGTGTGTTACTGTGGTCTGTGGAGAATGAGCTTGGGCGTTTCCATGATATCTAAAACCGTTCACTGCGACGCTTCGTCTTGACAGCTTCCCATAACCTCGTCAGGAGATTTCAGTAAGCTGTTCCGATAAAGGTTTGCCTCTTATGATCATAATCTGTAAGCACCACACCACCACGGTCCCGAAAAACACACAGCAGTAGCTTGCCGCTGACGGTTGGGTCTTTGTCTTTATCATCGTTGGTGGATGTACTTGTTTCCATTGTGTGCTTTGCTACTTTATATCAGGGTCATAGTAGTACACCCAAAACTCCTCCAGGGTGATCAGACGACTATCGGAGTTATCGGGATAGGCCTGACAGGACTTTTACGCTTCGGGGGCTTTCTGCATCAATATGAGCTGGCGTGGAACCCAGCGGGAGGCGACTTCAATCAAGTTCGAATGTCGTGCAAGATAATGAAAGGTGGATTTATGCTTGATTTTCACTATTTCTACTACTGCCGTGACTGGGTACCTAGGTATTCGAGTACTAGAGTCTCCACTTCTCATGGGAATCCTGGTACTTCACAGAAAGATAGTTTGCCGCTTGGTTCCATGTCATTCAGAATTGTCTGACCACGATGGGAGAGTCAACACCACCAACCCACTATACCATAGGATGGTCCATTGTTGCCGTACTGCAGCTCAACAAGGATTGTTGCTGCGTCGTTCCCCTTCAAATGCAGAAAATATTACCGTACGATATTCCTCTTTAACAATGGGTGGTTGTTTTGGCTGCTCTAGCCGAGTCTTGCGGTACTGTGGAGCCTTAATTTCGATGTTTACCAAGACCGCAGAAGTCTGCCTTCGAGGCGATAGTTAAAAATCTGTGACAGACATTAGTATTTTATTTCATTGCCTCTGTTACCTTGGAAGGTTAACAATTTCTTTTCATCAAGTGTCAGTGCACGCAAAGTAACAATTGTTTTCGTAATTACATTGACAAAGGCATTCCATTAACTTAAACGATGTGAAAGATTTATGTGACTGATTGTAATTAACTTTTTAATTCACGGCAGCACCGCGCACTGAAATGCTGCTAGAAAACTGTTCCCACAGATTTATTTTGCGAAGAAAGACTGCTGTATGATCAACCTGTCCAAACAATACTTTGTCGATACTGACAGAAGCAAAGCATTTCTCGCTTAAGTTCAAAACCCCATTTCAGTCTCTCTCCGACAGAACGATCTTGCATTATCTGACTCTAATTGCATTTTCTTACCTGGCATGATATACGTATATTCGCAGTTTTTCTGTTGTATTAAACAATTTTTTAGTAAGGTAGTTCTCTACATGAATCTACCGTACAGCCATTATACAGGGTTTGTGACTATTACAGCGCCATCTATCACAAAAAAGTGGTCCAACTAAAATATTCATATTTCTTTACGTACTACACGAATATGTAATAAAAAATGGGGGTTCCTATTTAAAAAACAAAGGTGATATCCGTTTGACCTATGGCAGCGCCATCTAGCGCGCCAACCATAGCGCCATCTGGTTTCCCCCTTGAAGCTAGACAACTTTCGTTCTTTGTAGTTTTTTCGTTTGACACTTATTTCATGAGATATTTGGCCCGGTCACGATCGATGTACCATCCCGTATATGAGCTTCATATATCACCGAGGAATAATTTTTCTTGTGTCTGATAACTTGCGAATAGCAGGATGCCTGCTAAGAACTCTTAGTCCCTACTGTCTCGAATAATGACAAAATTTGCAATCGAAAACGAAATTCGTAGTATAGCTACATTTTTCAAATTAAGAGTGCATCGGTCTGCCATACTTACATTATCTCCTATATCTCGCAATGCGCTAATTTTGAGCGGTTTTTTCCCATAACAAAGATGTAAAGTAAGTCATTATAGATGAAGAGAATTTTAAAGTGTCTAGCAGTTGTAGTAAATTGTCGTAGGTTATTAAGAGTAAGAAAGAAGTATCTCTCCTGTATAATTTAGGAAACTCTATTCAGCGTTATATATCTGAGGTAAAAACGATAAATATTCACAATATTCGTCAAAAGATTTGTGGAAAGTGTTATGTCCGTATACAGAGGAGGGGAAGCAGGCTGCATGTCGTTGAGCCGTGTGAAGTTAGAATGTAGCGTAGAACATTCCAGCGAAAACTTCTTTTTCCCAGTGGAAAATAGCTATTCTAGAATACACCAGCAGCTGGTAAAGTTGCAAATGAACAAAGTTTTCTCGAGTTAATTAGGTACTACACAACAGCAAAAATACAATTGTACTCTCCAGCCACGTAAGAAATATTTTTAAGTGCTGGTAGTAACAGTCACCTGACAACGAGGTACTCCTGATTAATAGGCGTTATATGCATTACTCTGTAAAATACTTCTGTTTTCATTATATAGAAACATGAATCCTAGCTCTCACGTTTCTAACTGACCAGTTCTGTATGTTTATTAGAAAACACATATCTTTCTTGAACATGCTATTCATCAACGAAGTGAAGCAAATTAGGACATGGAATGACAAGAAGTGAGTAATGTATTTGAAATGCCGCGATAAATTTAGACTCAGTATGGTAATTTATTCTACTTTTATGTGACAGATATTGCCATTAGCCCTAGCACTGCCAGTTGTGAGGGGGTATGTTATGCACACGTTTGCTAAATATTGCAATCTACTCGTGTACTTTATATTTTAAAATTTAGAAATGATATTCTTCTTAATGAATTCTTCTACCACAGTGTATAATAATGTATAATAATTTTTTAGGTTACATTTAATCCCAAAAATTAAGTAGTATTAGTAAAGGCGACTTTCCACACTGAAAGTCATATGCAATGCTTTCGTTTTCTGGATCCTACTTACACTTGGAAATCACAGTTAAAATTTTTTTCTAATTCTTGTGGGTGTCATAAAGTACTCTCTGAGAGCTGATAATATATGTCATTGCTAATGCGCTGTTACTACTAAGGCAGTGCTAAATCATATTTTCGGGTTGTAGTTCTCAGAAGTAACAGAAAAAAACAGATCTATATCAGGAACTTAAAAATCGAAATGTGTGATGGAAAATAAGCTGTACAAACGCGTAAAATATTTGACACCAGGCGCAAAGAGCATGTTAGATAATAGAAGTATATAACAAGTCACCCAAATCTGCGGAACATACAGAGCAGCACTACCATAAAATTACTACCAGACACGCACACATGGTAGTTGTTATGATAAGCGACACAAAACACCTTCACAGTCTACGAGGAAACTACTATGTCCATAAAACAACAACAGAAGATAAACAGCTAGTAATGATCAGGCAAAGCAAAAAAAATTTAAACTGGTAGAACATATACACTATGTCATCCAAAGCATCCGGACTCCCCCAAAAACATACATTTTTCACATTAGGTGCATTGTGCTGCCACCTACTGCTAGGTACTGCATATGAGCGACCTCAGTAGTAATTAGACATCATGAGAGAGTAAAATGCGGCGCTCCGGGGAACTCGCGGACTTCGAACGTGGTCAGGTGATTGGGTGTCACTTGCGTCATACGTATGTAGGCTAGAGTTCCACACTCCTAAACATCCATAGGTCCACTGATTCCGATGTGATAGTGAAGTGAAAACTTGGGACACGTACAGCACAAAAACGTACAGGACGACCTCGTCTGGTGACTGACAGAGACCGCCGACAGTTGAAGAGGGTCTTAACACGTAATAGGCAAACATCTATCCACAATATCACACAGTAATTCCAAACTGCATCAGAATCCACTGCAACTACTATGACAGTTAGCCGGGAGGTCAGGAAACTTGGATTTCATGGTCGAGCGGCTGCTCATAAGCCACACATCACGCCGGTAAATGCCAAACGATGCCTCTCTTGGTGTAAGGAGCGTAAACATTGGATGACTGAACAGTGGAAAAACTTTCAATGGAGTGACGAGTCAAGGTACGCAATGTGGCGATCTGATGGCAGGGTGTGGGTATCGAGAATGCACGGTGAACGTCATCTGCAGACGTGTGTAGTCCCAACAATAAAATTCGGATGCCGTGGTGTTATGGTGTGGTCGTGTTTTTCATGGTGGGGGCTTGCACTCCTTGTTGATTAGCATAGCGCTATCACAACAGAGGCCTACATTGAAGTTTTAAGCACCTTCTTGCTTCCCACTGTTGAAGAGCAATTCGGGTATGGCGATTGCATTTTTCAACACGATCGAGCATCTATTCATAATGCACGGCCTGTGGCGGAGTGGTTACAAGACAATAACATCCCCGTAATAGACTGCCCTGCACAGAGTCTTGACCTGAATCCCATAGAACACGTCTGGGATGGTTTGGAACGCCGACTTCGTGCCAGGCCTCACCGACCGACATCGATACCTCTCCTGAGTGCAGCATTCCATGAAGAACGGGCTGCCATTCCCCAAGAAACCTTCCAGCACCTGATTGAACATAAGCCTGCGAGAGTGGAAGCTGTCATAAAGGCTAAGGGTGGGCCAACACCATATTGAAGTATAGCATTACCGATGGAGTGCGCCAAGAACTTTTATGCTATTTTCAGCCAGGAGTCCGGATACTTTTGATCACTTAATGTAGTATAACATTGCCAACGGTCTTGCCGCAGTGGTGACACCGATTCCCGTCAGATCACCGAAGTTAAGCGCTGTCGGGCTTGGCTAGCACTTGGACGGTTACCGTCCTAGTCTGCTGAGCGGTGTTGTCAAGCGGGGTGCACTCAGCCCTTGTGAGGCAGTTGATTAGGAAGTAGCAGCTCCGGTCACGAAATCCGACAACGACCGGGAGAGCTGTGTGCTACCCACATGCCCCTCCATATACGTATTCAGTCACACCTATCGGTTAAGAATGAGACAGCGCCAGTCGGTACCTTAAGACTTTCCGAGGCTTCTCAGTCCTTCACTCTCCTATACCCTGCAGTCGTAGCCTCTACATCCCCAATGCTTCCTACCTCACGCACACCCCTCCCCCGCAAATTTCTTAGGCTCACATCCACCGTCCCTTCCCCTCCCCCTCATAGCTACCAGATCACATTCTCTCTGCTGAACTACTAATTTTCACACCACACACACACACACACACACACACACACACACACACACTCACACACACAGAAAGAGAGAGAGAGAGAGAGAGAGAGAGAGAGAGAGAAAGAGAGAGAGAGAGAGAGAGAGAGAGAGAAAAGTGTACCTAAAAATTTAGCATTCGAGTTGTTGTTAGCACTTACATACATAAGAATAATAACTAAACACAGATTCAAAAAGGGTATTTTTGGCTCAAAAACGGGCTGTTCGAGCTATATGTGGTGTAAGTTCGAGAACCTCTTGTCGACCCCTATTCAATAGTCTGGGAATTCTGACATTGCCCTCACAGTATATATTTTCTTTAATGTCGTTTGTTGTTAGCAATATTAGCCTATTCCCAAGAGTTAGCAGCTTTCACTCAGCTAATACTAGGCAGAAATCCATTCTCCATGTGGAATGCATTTCCTTGACTCATGTGCAGAAAAGAGTGCAGTATTCTGCTACATCCATTTTCAATTAGCTACCACAAGAACTCAAAAGCCTTAGCAGTAGCCCAAACTCTTTTATGTCCAAACTGAAGAGTTTCCTCATGGCTCACTCCTTCTATTCTGTCGAGGATCTCCTGGAAGAGCTAAAAAATTAAGCAAATTCCAGTGTTACATTGTTCATTTTCTTTATTTAAACGTACGACATGTCAACTGAATATGTTTCTTTATATTTCATTTTATCTGTTTCTAATATCGTGTTATAATTTCATGTATTGACTCGTTACATGACCATGGAGACTTCTCCTCAATTTGGTCCCACGGAACAATAAATAAATAAATAAATAAATAAATAAATAAACGATGAACGTGCTTGAAAACACCAACTGTAGGCCCAGACGTAACGAGAGCTGTAGTGAGCATGCCCCAGTTTAAATTAGTCCGCGTTTTACTTGGCCAGTATCAACATGAAAAGGGATAGAGGAACGTGTATTCGTGGAGAATCACACGGATTGCTGTTGATGTCATTTAAATTACTGATGGTAGGCGGAAGATGTAGTGAAAGTGCCAACGGTGGCGACAAGGAAAAGTCATTCTGACACCGAGTAACTCACCGATGTGCAACCCAAGAAAGCCAAGAGGGACGCGATGCCTGGAGCCGGATACTCCATTACCTACTCCAAGAAGAAGAAGAATCAAATGCTCACTGTAGGCTGAAGTATTTCACTCACAAAATGTGCTATTAGGAAGAATTTTTAGGTGTAGTATGTACAATATGATAACCTACATTTCTACTGTAAACGTCACAGCTTTTATCACTTATAAAGGGCTCCAAAGGTACCAAAGGAACTTTTAGGGAAACTATGTTATCCACAATATTCTATTTTAAACGACGCCGTGAAAACTCACAGTTGCTGAGAAAGCTTTGGCAGGCTTGTGCTAGAAGTGGATTCGTACACATCGGATTGCGGCTAAGTGCTGGCAAGCCGACAGTGAACGAGCAGCACTGACGATCAAGAACACTGGTCAACAATTAGAGGCATCGACGTCGGTACGCTAGTGTGAGTGATCTCTCTCTCTCTCTCTCTCTCTCTCTCTCTCTCTCTCTCTCTCCTCTGGCGCAAGCACGACGCAAGTCACAGAGACCGGCAACTCAACTAGCTCTGGTACATTAAACTATCGCAAGCAGGAGGCAAGCGTAAACCGAAGCAGATGCCCATAGGTTTGATTTTACTCTAAACTTACATGTACATCTACTTCTACACTCCTGAAGCTTGCTTATGGTGTGTGGTGGAGGGTACTTTGTGTACAACGGCCACTTATTCCTTTCCTGCCCCGTCACGAATGGTGTGCGAGGATAACCATATTTTCGTATGAGCCCAAATCTCTCTAATCTTGCCTTTATGGTCTTTTCATGGAATATTAACAATAGAAAGCCATATACTGTTAGACTCTTAGTGAAACGTACGCTCTCGGGCTTGTAATAATAACCGTGCCATGTTACACAACTACACTCTTACAGCGTCTGAGGCTGGAACTGGGCGAGTATCTCCGTGACGCTTTCTCGCTTACCATTCGAAAATATGGCGATTCACACTGCTCTTCTTTGGATCTTCTCTACTTGGTCTATCAATCATATTTGGTATGGATCACAGGCATTCAAGTATTGGTCGAAACAGAATTTTGTTAGCTACCTCCTTTGTGTGTGTTCTTCCATTAAAACTCAGTGTGGCATCTGCCTTACATGCGATTAGTTCTATGTATTTGTTCCACTTTAAATTGCTCCGTACGCATACTCTCAACCAGTTGATGGATGTGACACGTTCCAGTGATTTTTCACGAATAGTGTGACTGTACAACAACTGGTTTTTTCTGCCCATTCATATGCAATACGATACATGTGTGTATGATGAAGGCCAACTGCCAATCCTGTACCAATCGTCGATCTTCTGCAAGTCTTTCTATATTTCGTTACAATATTGTATCATTGCGACCTTTCCGTATACAATAGCACTATCCGCTAATAGCCCTATGGAGCCTCCAACATTATCCACTAGGTCATTTACAGACAGTGTGTTAGAAAAACTGTTACATATTTTGAGAGGTGATAATGTGGAGCAAAAGACGAAAAAGTTTTCAGTAAATATGAGCTCTAAAATTCATGTATTAAGAGCAATGAGCACATGTTCATCTTCGCTACTGTGAAACACATATTTCTTAGTGCAAGGTCTCTACGACATTCATAATGCAGTAAACAAATGAGAACATGTTCATTCTGTTCCTGTAAAACAGCAGAGCTTCTAAGATAATCTGCTTTCTATTACATACGACCTGGACTTGTGAGACATCTTTATAGCAGATACTGAATACGGTGCTGATTCATAGTAAGACGTCCTTCTGCCCGACGTCTTAGGAAATCACGCACACTCTGAAAAAAGGTTGGTTACAGATGTGCTGTCGGGATTGATAATTCGTTCCTGTAGTGTCCATACATCATTAATGGGACTTGCATTCACCAAAGATTTCAACTGCCAACAGAACCAACTATAAAGTGGGTGTAGCAGATGTTCGTCCGCCTTCATGCCTCAGCAGTAGCAGACACCGTAGCTCAGATTGTTCGGTCAGAGGATTAGTCACCTTCTGTAATAAAAAGCCGAGTGAAGTTTTCATCGATGGAATTTGAATGATGCCATGTTATACCTTCACACAACTAGTGACGAAAAAACACAGCAAAAAAAGGGAAAGTAGTCAGCATCGCTGACTGTCATGCGGATGATCCGGGTTCGACTTCCGGCACTGTCAGGGATGTTTCCTTGTTGGAAGGCCGTAACGGAGTGCACTCAACTTCGTCAAGGTACTTGACTGAGTAATAGCAGCTCCAGTTCACGAAAACTGACAATGGCTGGGAGAGCGGTGTGCTGACCTCACGCCTCTCCATACTTCATCCAATGACGCCACTGACGGAGGATGAGACGGCGGTCGGTTAGTGCCGATGGGCCCACCAGAGCCTGTGGACTGAGTCTACATTTACGTTTTATAGCAACTGTTCCTGAAGCGCCCAAATTAGAGAATGGCTAACTACGATAGACGCTGCAATTCTATGTATACTAGTTCCATTATCTTTCACTCGTTGCAATATTCGCTCCTCCACAACAGGAGTACGACCGCTGCAACGCCTGCCACGATCCGCCGTTTTCGTAGCTACTGAACCAGTCCGCTAGTCGCTGGGAAGGACGACTGAATAATTGTGCAGACGTTTCCCCGCGTTCTCGATATTTTTCAGCATACAGGACACGGTATCGGAGGTTCCTTCCATTTGCTACACCTTACAAGATTATCTTGCCTCACATTTCCTGTGTTTGTGTGTTTCCATTACGCTTGTAAGTGCAAAGGTAAAACTACAATGTAAAAGCATTTCAGAAACATACCGATACAAGAAGTAATGTATGCGCGGTGCTTCCCCGGAACTGTGAATGCGATTTACAGTAACAACAATAAAAGATGTGTACTGCTTACGGTATTCATGGGCAATAATATAGGAATGTGCCCTGTTTTGTTCACTGCATTATGTAACTCGTTCTTAATATCTAACAGCATGTGTTCACAGTCCCGTGAGGGGTTGCTGGTCATCTATCGGGCGCCTCCCCAGGTGGCGGATAGGGGAATGGTTCAAATGGTTCTGAGCACTATGGGACTCAACTTCTGAGGTCATTAGTCCCCTAGAACTTAGAACTAGTTAAACCTAACTAACCTAAGGACATCACACACATCCATGCCCGAGGCAGGATTCGAACCTGCGACCGTAGCGGTCTCGCGGTTCCAGACTGCAGCGCCTAGAACCGCACGGCCACTTCGGCCGGCTATAGGGGAATGCTCACCAGATATCCAGATATGGTGGGTACCGGGGATATCAAATACTCGGGGTGGACCAAGACTAGTGAAGAGGAAGCCAACGGCACGGATGCTGAAAGAGAATGTTTTATAGCATTCCAACGGTAAAAGAGGCGGAATGAATCTCTACGGGGCAGGCAGAGCTCAGATCCTGGGAAAGGCAATCTGCCTAGAAAATGATAATCCAAAATATTACTCAGCGAGCTTGGAAGTTGTGAGATGGCAGCCCCATCACCAAGCTTAACCTGCGCAGCGCTCGTAACGCGGCCAGGGGACACTATACATACTGGCTCGCTACAACGATTTGCCTCGGATAATGGATTCAAAGGAAACGGGCATAGGCTATGGAACAGGAATTCGCGAGATGGAAACAAGAAACACTGCTTCACATTTCGGACATGGAACGTTCGTAGTCTTAATAAACCAGCTGCGGCAGCGACTTTGATATCTGAATTAAAAACATACAAGATAGACATTGTAGCTCTACAGGAAGTTAGGTGGCTTGGAGAAGGGATACACACGGAGGATAATTGTGTCAGTTTTTATGGGGGAGATGAAAAACATCTTGAATTTTGTACTGGTTTTGCTGTTAAGAAAGGATTGTTAATCGGGTTAAGGAATTCCTTCCCATTAACAAAAGAATGTCTTACATAACAATCAAACACCAGTGGTACGATATAACGTTCATAAATTACCATGCACCGACTGAAGATTCAACTAAGAATGAGAAAGATGAATACTATGAAGAATTAGAGAGAGTACTCGGAAGTATTTCAACAAGAAAAATGAGAATTATCCTGGGGGACGTAAATGGAAAAATAGGTAAAGTGGATATGTTCATCCCCACAATAGGAAAACATAGCAAGCACTCGACCACAAACGAAAATGGATTAAAAATGATCAATTTTGCACTGTCAAAGAATATGAGAACTTCCTCGACGACGTTCCCTCATAAAGAAATACACAAAGGTACATGGTGCTCTCCAGAGGGCAAAACAGTAAATTTGATTGACCGTGTTATGACTGATCAACGTTACACTTCATTTATATGAGATTTTATTTTTCACTAGCTGCTTATTTTTTATGACCCACCGTCTAATTTCTTATGGTGGGTCGTATGTTGCCATTCAGCCGCTGTGACTGGGTCCGGGGTCCGGTGTGACTGAAAGTAACACCACCCCGGCTCCCGTCCCCACTCACACTATTGCCCGTGTCCCGCCACGTGGAGGAGGGCTCTATTTCTTTACATCCATTTGATATCTTTTTTTTGTGCAGCATTAGAAAAACTTATAACTAATACAAAATCAAGTGAGATATTAATAAACAAAACGAAATTAAATATTTAGAAAGAAGGAAGGAAGAGAATTGAATAGAGAAGAGACAGATATAATATTGCCCGTCACCTGGTTGTGGGCGGCGGCCCGGGTCTTGGAATGACCCTCAAGACGCTGGCCATCGCTCACCACGCCTTTAACATCTATCATCCTAAAAACTAACTTAACTAGAAGAGACTAGGGTACGTTAAAGCTAGAAACTAAGACTAAGACCTACATGTCCAGCCTGCTAAACTATTTACGATATACAATAGACAGGTAATTGATTTAGTGCTTGGCTCAAAGTTGCTAATGAAAGGGTACTTGTGGTAAAAGTAATAAAGGTAATGACGCTAACGGTTTTTGTTGAGCCTACAAGGGTCCTAGTAGAGTACATCAGGCGCAAGCACCTCCCGGCTCCGCCGACAACACGACCCGAACGGTGGTTTTCCCCGATCTACCATAGGTATCCGTCGGGTTGGACTCAAAAGAGAGGAACCACAATTAAGATCCATCCAGGCCGTGCGCCGCCTCTTACCAGGAGGCGTAGGTCCCTTGAAGAGGTGCCTAACTTTAAGCTTCAGTTCAGAAGTTATTAGTGTTGTGGAGGTAGGGGTATAGGCTGTGTAGGTTGGTTGTACAAACAGTTCATGCTGAGCTAATGAGACTTATAATGATACGTGGTGTGGCAGTTAGCACCTTCCAGCCCCGCCAGCAACACAGCCTGATCGGTGGTTTTCCCCGATGTACCATACGTATCCGTCGGGTTGGGCTCAAAAGAGAGGGACCACAATTAAGATCCAGACTGTGCGTTGCCTCTTAACGGAAGGCGTAGGTCCGTTGAAGAGGTACCTAACTTTAAGCTCTTATTAGACATGCAGGTATCGTTAACTATTTACATATTTACATATAAGGTGCAATTTGTTTTTCGGATTGTGTGTGACTTGTGCACCTCTTGTCGGTTGTTCCAGACTGTTCTTTGAAGTGGAATTGGTTGACACTATGGATCATCCGCGCTGGACGCTTCAATATCTGTGTTGGTGCCCTTCTCTGTATCTGTTTCTTCTTCATCACTCGTGATGCTAATCATGTCTGTGTCCCCCTGGGCATCATGAGTCTGTTTGGACCGACTTGCCTTCGGTAGGGTCTGTTGCGCAAGTATTCTATTTGATGGATCTTTGGGATTTCGTCATTTAGGTTGTTGAGTTCAGTCCACCTTTCCGGGTCGCGTATTATGGCATGTAGTTCGTACTGTGTGTTCAGGCGATTTATGTGTACTGTGTGTCTTGTGTTGGTGCGTTGTTCGCAGAGGAAGACAGTGTGTTCAGGGGAACCTTCTTCTCCGCATGTGCATCTATTAGTCTGCTGCAGACTCACGCGGTACCGGTGCGTGGGATAAGGGTAATGTCCTGTGATGAAATGTACCATACCGCGGCTGGGATCGATATGTTTTAGTTTTAGTCTTTCCCGGACGGCAGGGAAGAAGTTGTATACACGGCAGCCTTTATCGCTCTGCCAGTTATCCACTCGCCATGCTCTGAGTTGGCGTGTTGTCTCAATTATACGAGATGTCAGAACGTACAGAAATTGGCTCAGATCATTTCCTAGTGGTAGGAAAGACGAAAATCAAGATGATTTGGAATCAACAACCAAAAGCGACACCAAAACCTAATTTAGACATCGAAAGACTGAAGGAACTGTCAGTTAAAGAAACCTATGCGATTGAAATAAATAATCGATTTACAGCATTGCAAGAAGCTCAGATGGTAAACAGTGTTGAGAAGGTATGGGAAAGAATAAAGACTGTAGTAACAGACGTAGCAGAAAAAAACACTGGGCAGGAAAAAGAAAACGAAGAAACAGAAATGGTTCAACGAAAAGTGTCAGAGAGCAGTAGAAAAGAGGAAAGAAGCCAGGATGCTGTGGCTGCATTATAAGGAGAGTGAGGACAGGAGTGAGACCTTCAAGGCGGTTAGAAGTGAAACAGCAAGAGCTCTACGAACAGAGGAAAGGAAGTATCTAACTGGAGTCCTAGAATCTATAGAAGTGGAAAGCAGGAATGGAAGAAAGGTAAGAGAGGTTATCAAAGTGAAAACCTATTGATAAAAGATAAAAAATCAAAATATGCTAAAACAGCAGGAAGATATCCTCGAAAGATGGAAAGAGTATTTCTCAGAAATGTTAAATTTCAGTGATCCGCACATAACATTCAATTGCGCAATGTCTGAAAGTGACAACATTAATAATGACGAATGTAGAATCACAGAACAGGAAGCGATGCACACCACTAAAAAGCTGAAAAACAACAAGGCAGCAGGAGAGCACCAGATATCAGCAGAGATGTTAAAAGAAGGCGGAAGCAAACTACACAAAGAAATTTATAGCCTTATCACAATGATATGGAAAACTGAAACACTGCCTGAAGATTGGAAAACTGCAATAATTTGTCCCACACACAAGACAGGAAACAGAATGGAATGTGGAAATTACACAGGAATCAGTTTGCTGCACGTAACATACAAAATCATGTCAGTGATTATACTGTAAAAACTTAAACCTTACGCAGAAAACATTATTTAAGATAACCAGGCTGGATTTCGAGCAAACCGTACCACAACCGATAATTTGTTTACTATACGACAGATCTCTGAGAAATACTGCGAATTCAACAAAAACATCAGCTGTCGCCTCGTTGACTTCCAGCGAGCCTATGACAGCATCCACAGAAGTAGCCTCTACAACACGTTAGGAGAATTTAGTATACCCAGTAAAATCAGTGGGATGATACAACTGTGCATGAATGGCTCTGAGGCAGCAGTGAAGTTCAGAGGATCCATATCCCCCGCCTTTCCTATTAAAACAGGCTTACGACAAGGAGACGCTCTTTCATGTGTTCTCTTCACCCTTGCATTAGAGAAAATATTTCGAGAGAGTAATTTACATCTATAAAATGGTCTCCGGTTCGAACACAGTGAAGTAAAACTCCTGGCTTATGCAGATGATGTAGTGTTGCTGAGTGAAACTGAAGAAGAACTGAAAGACATGTACAGATCTCTCAGGCACAGTGCCAGCAAAATGGGGCTTCTGATTAACCAAGATAAAACAGAATATATGGATATTGGTCGAGTCATAAACCCACATCCTTACTTTGAATTGACCAACATTTTAAATTCAGAAAAGTTAGCCTCAGGGTCAAGATGTCTGTACTCACTAAGTATCCCACACAAACGTAAAGCTTTGTCAGTCACCAGAAAGATGAAGATATACAACACTATCATCTGCCCCGTAGTACTGTACGGTTCAGAAAGCTGGACGCTTACAAACAACGAAAGAGAAAAACTGAATGTTTTCGCAAGAAAAGTAAGGAGAAAAATATGGGGACCTATGTTGGAGAATGGCGTATGGAGAATTTGAAAGAACAATGAAATTTATCAGCTAATGAAGCAACCCACTATCATTCAGAAATAAACAGTAGAAGACTGCAATGGGCTGGACATGTGGCTAGAATGGGAAACAACAGAATCACCGAAAAAGCATTTGAAGGAACTCTCCAGGCAACAAGACCTTTGGGCTGACCTCGTACAAGGTGGAAAGATGACATAGAGAAGGACATCGCAGCATTAGAAATTTCCACAGGGTGGGGAGAGACTGCGAGAGATAGAAGGCGGTGGAAGCAGACAGTTGATGCAGCGCATGGTCCGCAGGGCCTGTGATCGCTGAGGAGAAGATGATTCACAGTAGCGACGATGAGTAAGTGCTCATAGTTCTTAAGGTAAGCATTTAACCATTTCTCTCCGTTAAGAATAAAATGCTGTATTTTATTTGCAAGGAACCCCTTAAGTCAATCACAAGGCTGGTGTCATACTCTGTACGCTCGCAGTTTCTTCATTCTTCGTGGCGCCATTGTAATTCGATTTCCACCAAATATACCAATGAAACAACAGAATTCCAGTTGACTCAGACGGTGTGCTAACCTGACATAAAAGATGACATCTGGAATTATTTTACGTCGGAGATACCTTTCGGGGGATGATGGTGAATACTGCAGGAACCTGGCGACAGATAAGGGCACGGTGAGTGCCGGAGGGACCCAGGACGACTGCGCTCGCGGCGGTCATAAAGTGCTGGCAGCGCCGGCCGTGGCCGCGTGTACCGTGACGAATTCGCGCAGTATATTCGTGGCTGGTAACTTTATACGACGCACTCGTACTGGCCGCGCGCCAACTCGCATACCGCTGTCTGCGTCTGCTTGCGTCTCCTTCGGGCGTCGCGAGTTTTAACGCACTAGTCGGTAACTCACGGCTTTACGAAAAATCAGTGCTCTACATTCGATTATCTACCACAAGCGTACCCGGCAATGCTTCGCAATAGCTTAATATATACGAGAAATGGGTATACATCCTACTTTCCTTCCCTCCCTCTCCCTGTCCGTCACCTCCTCAGTCTATCTGTCCATCATCTGCCCCCACCCCTTGCTCTCTCTTCCTCTCTCTCACCATCCACTCCTCTCCCCTCTCTCTGTTTATCACTTCCTTTCCCATCTCTCTGTAGATTTCCGCTCTCTCTCTGTCCATCCTTTATTCCCATCCTCCCTCTCTCACCTCTAGCATTGTGTATTGTTATTGCAAACGAAACCTTAATTCATACATGGGAAGAACTCTAATATTGCCTTCATGATCTTGAGAGACGAATGGAGCACATATTAAAATTCTGGCATAAGATAAAATAAAGTAAACTTTGAGAGCTGCTAAGCATTTCACAACAAATCACGATGATTTGTTTATAATTAGTTACAAGTTATGATATATCGAAATGATAACGGGATTTTATGGACAGCCTTTGTATCCTGCTTCATATTCACGACAACATGAATGAGAGGGCTCAGGTGACGGTACGAGATGCATCCCAAAACATATCTAAACCACCCACGGTCTACATTACACTGGACACTTTGCGAAGAAGGAAAATCGCGCCTCATCGGGCTACGATACACCTCTCCAGCCAGATCTGTCCACTTTTTGTATGGTTTGGTCCATGGAAGACTTGCAGACGTATGTACTCTGTGGAAACTCGCCGTAGGTGAGGTATTCGGATCCAAATATGAGTTGCTTTTTCTGAGGATCTGCATCCACACCATCTTATTTTACTTATCATTTATCCCCCCTAGTAGAGGTCCGCTTTTTCAGCATTTTGTAAATTTAATTTTATTATTTAACTTTGCAGCCTGATGCTCTTTCTGGAGCCATAGCCGCTAAGGTAATCTAAAAGTGCGTTGTCCAAGGTGCGGCTGTTGCATGCGACTGCGGGCTGCCAGCCTTCTGCTGCTCACCGGAGAAATTCCCAATTGCAGACTTATTAGTAAAATGGCCCAGTTGATAGCCCGTCAAAAACTGAACAAAGATTGAGCATGAAAACAGGAGGAAGGTCTGCTCAAATGTGTGTGAAATCTTATGGGACTTAACTCGAAAAACGGTTCCAATGGCTCTGAGCACTATGGGACTTAACATCTATGGTCATCAGTCCCCTAGAACTTAGAACTACTTAAACTTAACTAACCTAAGGACATCACACAACACCCAGTCATCACGAGGCAGAGAAAATCCCTGACCCCGCCGGGAATCGAACCCGAGGAACCCGGGGGCAGGAAGCGAGAACGCTACCGCACGACCACGAGCTGCGGACTGGGACTTAACTGCTAAGTTCATCAGTCCCTAAGCTTACACACTACTTAAACCAAATTATCCTAAGGACAAACACACACACCCTTGCCGGGACCAGCCGCACAGTCCATGACTGCAGCGCCCTTGACCGCTCGGCTAATCCCACGCAGGGGGAAGGTCTACCGAGCTGTGAAAAAAGATGAAAAATAGAAACAGTGAACGGTCCAAGCTAAACATATCCAACATCGAGCGAATTAAAAGAGCCATGTCGTCGTGGCTGTGTTGTCACGGTGTTGGACTGTAAAGCGGGAGCTCCGTGTTCAAATCTCCCTCGTGCCCCATTTCTTTCCACACAATATAAACTTTCCGTCCAATCACTGACGTGTCTGTCCTTCTCCTGTAGTCTTGGCAGTTGTCATTGTTTATACCATATGAAAATGGTTCAAATGGCTCTGAGCACTATGGGACTTAACATCTATGGTCATCAGTCCCCTAGAACTTAGAACTACTTAAACTTAACTAACCTAAGGACAGCACACAACACCCAGCCAGCACGAGGCAGAGAAAATCCCTGACCCCGCCGGGAATCGAACCCGGGAACCCGGGCGTGGGAAGCGAGAACGCTACCGCACGACCATGAGATGCGGGCTTATACCATATGAGTCGTGTGGTAAGAACATATTACCGCCTCAAGTAACTGTGATGAATAGTGAGAGAAGACGTAATGTCACATAGATCTCTCACAAAAATGAAAACAACACAACGGGTGTGAACTATGTTACAACAAAGCAATTCAAGAGGCAAAACTTCCAAAACGGAACGCAAGAAGCATAACATGTGGTACCTATACAGAACAAATTGGAGGTACACACGTCTAGAGGTCCCTACCTTACACCTCACCGTTGCAAACGGACGTTACGCCACGACACAGACAGAAATTTGAACAAAGCGAACAGACATTTCAATGAATCCCAATTTTCTTAAAAAAAGATTCGGGACACGAGGGAGATATCAATACGTATCTACCAATTCATAGTCCAACACCATGACCATACAACCACGACGAACTGGTTATTCGCTGTCGGTCGATGTTGCACATGTTGACTTTCGACCGTTCACTGTTTCTGTTTTGCTTCTTTCTTCACAGTTCAGTACACTTTCTTCCTGTTTTCACGCTTGATGTGCGTTCAGTTTTTGACGAGCTATGCACTGGGCCATCTTACCGCTGAATCTAAGGATGGTGCGACGGATAGTTACCCTTGTCATGTATACGGCGACGCGACCACCATCCGACGGCAAACACCGCTATTTCCCAAGGTGCGGCCCTAGCCGCGGCCGCAGCGGGCAATCGACAACGGGATGGAGAGAAACAGAGCAGAATTAGATTTGACTTTGAATTACGTAGATTTATTACTACAAGAAGAGGATAACACGGCAGTGTTAATTTCCTTCGTGCGGCCATAATCACGTAGGAAATCTTTTCACATGAATCACCTGAGTAGAAATGACAGCTCCACCACTGCCCTTTTAGACTTTTGGGCACACGACTCTACCGCCATCTGTGTATGTGCATGTCGCTATCCCATGTTTTTTGTCACTTCATTGTATATCACCGGCGGAAGGTCGCATGAAAACCTGGTCCCAGTTATAAATCATCTATAGCGCTTCAAAGTGACTAGCTTGCTCTTTTATGGGGGTGACTAATAATTTGTCCTGTTAACTTACATGTCTTACATGTATCTACATCTACATACATACTCCGCAATCTACCATACGGTGCGTGGCGGAGGGTACCTCGTACCACAACTAGCATCTTCTCTCCCTGTTCCACTCCCAAACAGAACGAGGGAAAAATGACTGCCTATATGCCTCTGTACGATCCCTAATCTATCTTATTTTACCTTTGTGGTCTTTCCGCGAAAATGTAAGTTGGCGACAGTAAAATTGTACTGCAGTCAGTCTAAAATGCTGGTTCTCTAAATTTCCTCAGTAGCGATTCACGAAGAGAACGCCTCCTTTCCTCTAGAGACTCCCACCCGAGTTCCTGAAGCATTTCCGTAACACTCACGTGATGATCAAACCTACCAGTAATAAATCTAGCAGCCCGCCTCTGAATTGCTTCTATGTCCTCCCCCAATCCGACCTAATAGGGATCCCAAACGCTCGAGCAGTACTCAAGAATAGGTCGTATTAGTGTTTTATAAGCGGTCTCTTTTACAGATGAGTCACATCTTCCCAAAATTCTACCAGTGAACCAAAGACGACTATCCGCCTTCCCCACAACTGCCATTACATGCTTGTCCCACTTCATATCGCTCTGCAATGTTACGCCCAAATATTTAATCGACGTGACTGTGTCAAGCGCTACACTACTAATGTAGTATTCAAACATTACAGGATTCTTTTTCCTATTCATCTGCATTAATTTACATTTATCTATATTTAGAGTTAGCTGACAGTCTTTACACCAATCATAAATCCTGCCCAAGTCATCTTGTATCCTCCTACAGTCACTCAACGACGACACCTTCCCGTACACCACAGCATCATCAGCAAACAGCCGCACATTGCTATCCACCCTATCCAAAAGATCATTTATGTAGATAGAAAACAACAGCGGACCTACCACACTTCCCTAGGGCACTCCAGATGATACCCTCATCTACGATGAACACTCACCGTCGAGGACAACGTACTGGGTTCTATTACTTAAGAAGTCTTCGAGTACACGGTGATTCAGAGTCAATGAACACAGTTTTCAATTCTGTATTACAGACAAAGTATGAAATATAGAAACACATTGCGCATGTCACTGGATAGAGGAAGATTCGAAGTTTTATGTTCGCAGAGACCCCGTACCATACACTACACATGAGCACTATGCGTTGCCTGAAGAACATCGAGTCGGTAGTCCATTTCATTCCACACATGGATCCCTGTTCATTGGATCGACAGCTTCGACAAGGCGATTTCTCAGCTCTTGAAGAGTAGCTTCCCTAAGTGGGACAAAGACGCTGCCTTTTATGTTCCCCTACAGAAAAATATCGCAAGTGTTAGGTCTGGTGACCTCGGAGTTCAAAAGCTGTGAACAAGCTCCTGTTGTCTGTCTCTTCCAATCTAACGTTGTGGGAAGATGAGGTTAAGACAACGCCGCCGCACCTCCACGTGAAAGTGAGGTGGGACGCCGTCACTCATGAAAATGGAATCATTGGACTCTTCGTGCAGTTGAGAAAACAATCTTTTTTGCAGCATGTACAGGTATGGCATTCCTGTCACAGTTTCCTCCGCAAAAAAGATATGTCCGTAAACTTCGTGACGTGAACAGAAACGGCAGAAAACGCATTCATTTTCGGCGAGTCTTATGTTCGACGATCACGCCAGGAATTTGTGACCCCTAAATTCTAATATTATGACAGTTTACTTCAAGCGGTTGATGGAACGTCAATTCATCGGAAAGGATGAGTCGTCGGGAAAAAGCGTTCTCTGAATATCGTGAAGAATTGAAATGAAAATTTCTACCATCCGTATAGTAGCCAGGACGCAGTACCTGCAGTAACTGCAACTTGTAAGGCTTCATATGCAGAAATCATCTCAGAACACGCCACAGCGTTGGTTGAGGTAGTTGAAGTTCCTGGCCTGACCGTCCTGTGAACTTCCGCGGGCACCGTACGAACCCATCTCGGATATGCTCGACTTAGTGCGTGGCCGGCCAGTGCTATTCCCGTTCCATATGCAACCGGATTTCAAGAATTTTGTGTGCCAGTCACAAATCTGCTTGTGCAGAAGCAGCTTCTTGCTGAATCGATGGTGGAATGCACGATGCACTTGAAAAAATAGATTGACTTCGCGCAAATTCCAATTCACAAAATGAATTTTCTTATGGGGTAGTCACCATATTGCTACAAACAAACAGCAGCGCAGTTGTGTCAAAACTTAGAATTCTCCTCTAATCAATGACATGCGTCATGTGTTTCTGTGTTTTATAGTTTATAACAAACAACCGAAATCTGTTCTTTCTTTATGAATCACCCAGGATTATTAGCAGTCCACCCCCACCCGAAAAAGTGTTGCAGCTCCAATCTTCATTGAGAAAATGCTCTGTGGAATGTTCTCTAGGAACAGTCATTATTACTGGAAGTGGTAAACTATCCAAAAGGCGAAAAGTTCATATAGAAGATTGTGCCATTTCAAATGGTTTCGGAACTGTCATACAGTCATACACACTGATGTTTTCGCTATTGACATTATTACTGAATGAAGGGACACTCTTATTTCCACATTGTTGCAAAATATTTTATTTGAACAATTAAAGGATGTTCCGTCTGCCGTAAGAAATGCAAAGCACCCGCAGTATGATGTAGACATTCCACATTTTACCATAGGGATGAGGTAACATATCAACTGCACATTCTCTAATCGCAGGATTTGTCGTGACAGTACTATTCTTTCGTGTTCAAGATTTCCAAATACAAAACTGACTTCTGTATGAACATTGATGAAGATGCAAAGGATTACAATATTATTTGACATAATCATTATAGAACATAACAGAAAATGCCTGATGCATTGCGACAGGATCGATTGTGTCTGCACTGGATGCTTTCAACTGTCCCATGCAGTGCAGAACGTGGATGCTATTCCTCTACTGTGACGTTATCCTGCACTCTAAATCTCTTTCCAGCATCGACAATTTAGTACTTGGGAATGGCACAGGTTGCGAACGGTACTAATTCGGTGGTAGTTGGCAAAAGATAGAGGCTGTCACTCATGCTTGCAAATTGTAAACAAATATTGTTTCTTTGCCAACAGCAGAAAACACATTATGCATGTCATACCGGTTTGCTACATGAACTATGTCTGCGCATGGACGATGTATGGAATGTCTTTCGTTTCGTTCAACGAAACATTTAAATTACCTGATACTTGATTTATTTTGTAACGTTTAATGCACCTTCTTCGTGTACCACTACTCTACTCTGCTCTGTATAGCTTATACAGCGCAGGAAGCTACTTTACACTGACATCTATCATGCTTTTAGCCACAGTTTCCACATCGAAGATGCGATCGATGTTGGATGCTTGTGTGGTTGGTATTAGACAATTGAAACATTAGCAAGAGCCAAATTTCAGTTTTTTCAGGCTATCTAAGGAAAGGTTATACTATACAATGACGCACTAGAAAGCAATGCCTCCGAATTTTATATGTGAAAAATCTTAATTTTTTTTTATAACACAAACGTTAATAACATTCTATAGCTTTATTCTTCACGTCTACATATTTCCAGCCCTCTACCGCTAGAGGGCTTAGAATTGTAGCGTGTAACATGGTAGTGTGTAACATAACTACGTTGGTGAGTAAGGAACAGCGTGCTGTAATCTAGTTTCTAACCGCAGAAAACGTGCCTCAAGCCAGGGAGCACCCTCGCTTTGAGCATGTCAACACCAGACCACACACGACCGCTGCGACATATGCAACTAACCGACGCTTTGGATTCGCTGTCATCGATCATCCTTCGCCGCGCGGTGTGGCCTCGCGGTTTGAGTCGCCATGTCACGGACTGCGCGGTCCCCTCCGCCGTAGGTTAGAGTCCTCCGTCGGGCATGTGTTTGTGTTTTGTTCTGAACATAAGTTAGTTTAAGTAGTGTGTAAGTATAGGGACCGATGACCTTAGCAGTTTGGTCCCTTAGGAATTCACATACATTTGAACATTTGATCATCCTCCATACAGTCCCGATTTGGCTCCATCATATTTTCATCAGTTACTAAACTTAAAGAACACCGTCGAGGCCTTCACTTTAATAGTGATGAAGCGGTGTAAGAGGAGGTGAGGTTGTGACTGCGTGAACGAAGTCACACACTATACAGTGATGGCATCAACAAACTAATCTCTCGTTGGGAGAATTGCGTTCGTCGTCACTTTGTCTATGTTAGGAAATAAACATGTAGACACGAAGAATAAAGATGTAGTTTGTATTACTTAAAACGTTTTAAGAGTTCCCCATAAAAAAATTAAGAGAAACTTCTTTCCTGCACTCCCCCGTGCGAATTGGAAACCTACAATCGTGGCCCTGGTCCTGATGTCAGCTGGTAGTGTGTGTGTTGTTGCGTTATGAAATAATGAGTGTATATAAGTGTGTGTTTGTGGCTAGTGACAAATGAATGAACAGTGTATGATCGGCAATTTACGTCATTAAAGAATCTCTCTGTAGAACAGTATTGTACACGACGAATACTATTTGTAACAGAATGGGCTTGTGAGAAGGTGGACGTATGCTCCAATTTCCATCGGGGCATCCAGCGTTTCCCAAATTAATTCAACCAACTGCTATGATGAATCCTACCATACGGCCACGGTTGATTACTGCCCCTCCGTATCACATCAGACCAGTACATACGGAAATGCCTGTATGTGTGAATAATGTGCTACAATTTTGCATGTAAAAGCGATCAGTGGATGAATATTACTGTTACAAACGTTCTAAATGAGCGATTGCACTATACATCGCATCCCACGAATCTAGACATTTCCAGACGGAAATTACGTTATGTAGGTTGCAGAAACGTTCTCAAAGTAATTACAGTATTATAGTTTCACATTTCTGTTGAACCAAATTAATTACTCGTCTAATTCGAAAACTTCTGACCAGTAAATCAATGAGTCCTCGACTGTAATACCAGTCCCAACATAGGGAATAACTCATTAGGTTAGAACTCTGCAATTAGGAATTTACGCTCCAAACTGTTTAGACCGCGGGACATTTTCTTCAATGACAGCATTTGCTATTACAGATATCTAGAGATGTGTCCTAATTCCGTTCTTCACGGTGCCTTTGATTTTAAGAATCCCGCTCCTGCAGCAGAGGAAATCACCTTCGCTAAAACCGGACTGTAGCCTGTCTAAACTCACCGACGATCCTTCGTTACGATCATACAACCAGTCGACAGCATCTGCTTTCCATCTCGTTTATAATTTGACAAATTTGGCTGGATATGCTAGTATTGCAAAGTTCCTGAAACTCTGACGCGGTTGTATTGGTTCGCTCAGTAGTGACACGCCACTGTGAGGCAAAATTATAGCTGCTTCAGAGAATTCATTACCAGCAGAAGCGATGCGTCTTCACCTGATACTCCAAAGCGTGTGACAGCTTCAAATGTGACAGTTAATGAAGGTTCTTAGCCATATAGAAACATTATCTTACGTCGTTATAATTTGATGTGAGGGATACAAAATAAAAAGATGTTTTAAACCAAGTGCTGACAGCCAAGCGACAGATTATTGTCATTTAGAAAACTTGTTTTGGCTGATGATGGCGCTGTAGCTAATAGGAAATACTTACTTAAGCAACAAAAAATTTTTTTGATCTTATAAAATTATTAGAAAAAAACAGAAAAACACCTAATCATTCATTCAGTACATTTCTCTGTTGGTCTCAAAAGATGACTAGTTGAGCGACTAAATAAAATGTTCAAATGTGTGTGAGTTCCTAAGGTACCAAACTGCTGAGGTCATCGGTCCCTAGACTTACACACTACTGGAACTAACTTATACTAAGTTATGCTAAGAACAACACACACACACCCATGCCCGGGGGAGGACACTAACATCCGGTGGGAGAGGCCGCGCAATCCGTGACATGGCGCCTGAAACCGTGCGGCCACTGAGCGCGGCAAACCTCTACAATTGACATGATGCGCATCTGTGTAGGAAAAATGAAAGCAACAACAACCTTCTTTGATCAATGGTCAAATGGTACTTTTATTCTACATACCTTTCACTAGAGTCATGCCAACTATCGAAGGTCCGGAAACGTAAACTGCAAGAAAACTGTCGATATCGTCCCTGCCCAACGTCACGTTCACGCTATCTCTCTCTCATATTTTCAATTATACACTGTCACTAGTTTGTGTAATTACAGTAAGTCATAATAACCACATTAAACTGCTCTCTTCTCAGTAGCTGTTTATCATCGATAGTTGCAAGCAGTCATCTGTAATCCTGCTTGCTCTATTCTTTCATAAGATCCAGAAGGCTGTAGTTAAGGTAGCACTTGCATGGATGACCGTCCGGTTCGGCCAAGTGCTATTCGCAAGCTAGGTGCACTCACCTCTTGTGAGAGCAACTGAGGAGCTACGTGACTGAGAAGTAGCAATTACGGTCTTGAAAACTGACAACAGCTGGTAGAGCGGTGCTCTCTCCACGTTGCCTTCCATATCCGCGTCCAGTGACGCCTTTGGGATAAGGACGACACTACGGTCGATCGGTGCCTTTGGGCCTTCAAGGCTTGTTCGATTGGAGTTTGAGTTTCGTAATAGTAGCACCTGCAGCTACAAATGCAGCAACAGGCACAGCATGAAGAACAATGAAAGCAGAAGCTACAGCCTCAAATTTAATGGTGGGCACAACAAGAAGAACAACTATACCAGTAGCCGCAACATCAAATATAATACCAGACTTGACAAGAAGAACTAAAAAAATTCCAGAACAGCAACTCATTTTACAGCAGCTCATAAAGCCATGGTTCTTAATAGTGTGCATTTCTCCTATCAACTAACTCCCAAATACTGTTTCTCGTACAAAATTCCTTCTAAAGTCCTCTTGATCAACCTGTGTGTTAGGTTGTTCTGAATCCACAGTTTGATCTCTAGGCAATACAACTAGTAAACAAATGATGTAGTAGCTAGCCTCGCAGTGTTTCGTTGTCGCAAGAAATGGCATCAATCATATACTGCGTGGGCAGCTTATCTCAAAGGCCTAACAAGTGTTGATTTTTACGTGACAATCAAAATAAATAATCGTATGTTGTATCTTTAGTGTGTGATATAATAATTACACATGCACTCTAGCAAGACGTTTGTGCGAAAGCACTGAAATTAAGAAATCTTACTGTCGAAGAACTATTAACAACAGCAAAAACTATTGAAATGTCACATTATTTGGAGGAAAGCAATGTATCATTTGTAAAACCGCTTAAAATATCGAATACAGCACAGCAATGTTTTGATGGAAGTGAGGTATATCCTACAAGATGCGTTCGTTTACGAACGAAGCCAAACAAACCATCAACAGCTGCATGTATTGGACTCAAAGTCTGCATGTGGTTCCTCTAGCAACCAGTCTCGCTGGAACAAGAGCAGGAAGCGGTATCCAGGACGTCTAGATTGTTGTGCTAAATATACGCGCACTCAGTGCCCTATACGGAAACGCGCTGTATTGAGAACAAAGACATGCGGCGGGAGTTTGCAAAAGCGGCACGCCGTCGCAACTTCAACGCTGCAGCAACGTAAACACGTTAAGACCACAGTTTACCCCTTTCACAACACAACTGCAAAAGTTTTCTTCCCACTAACATTCCACAACCAATTAATGAATTTTCGTGTTGATACCAGTTTACTCGTTTCTCTTAAAAATGAGGAAACACGCTCAGAGCGGTTCTCTGTCTCTTCAGCCGGAATCACAAAGCTTAAAATCGTGCAGAAAGAACTGCATACTTTTGCACGATAAATTCGCTGTAATGGTTTTGTACAAAAAAGCTACCCAGTCACTATCTTAACTGTGTCATCACGTCAGGCAATAAGTATTTTCCGGGAGGGTGCTTTTTCGTCTTTTGAATTTAAAACACTAGATGATATTAATATTGTATCGGCAGTTGTAACATTCGATGATCTTGATGCACAATGCACGCAACTTTCACACCTGTTTTCACCAGGGTTAGAGTGTGTAAGTAATTATGTAGCTCACAATGAGCTGACGTCTTCTGAAGCATCTCGCTGGTCTACAGCTAGAGCGGTGCCGGTAGCACTGCGATATGAGAAATTAGATCGCCTGTGAAAAAGACATCCTCACACCCGTCACATCTGATCAATAGGACACACCGTTGATAGTGCTACAATAATCAAATGGCTCCCTTTGTGTTTATGGTGAAGCTACGTCGCCTATAAATACACATTCTGAAATTGTCATCTATTCTGTTTCAAGCTCAGGGGAGTTCATATCAAGACTATCACATGGTGAGTACTCCTCCCAAATTGATGAGTCCGAATCTCATTTCTAATTCCCGCTAGACGAACAATTTCAACAGTACATGGCTATCAACATTCTATTTGGATTGTACAGACAGAACAGGTTGTCTTTCGGAATGCCAGATCGCGAGTAATTTTCCAAAGTCTTCTTGTAGAAGCTGATTCGAAACATTCCGAACACAGTCAGTTACCTGGTAAGCTGCTCTACAAGAGAGCAGTATCTAGCGAAAATGCGTCTACTGTTCCAGACACAGCAACAAAACGGACTAAAGTACAATTTACAAAAGAGCGAATTCTTTCTAGAGCAAATTCAGTACTAAAGCCACACGTCGAGACATAAATAACTTAAACTGTCTCAGCAACTTGTGGCAGCCATATAAAGAAAATATAAGTGTCTTCAACCTTAAATACTTCCACGCATTTTTCGTAAAAATAAATTATACTGTAAAATTTATTCCAAATGCCACACAAATCTTAAGACTCCTTAACAATATACGTACGAAAGGTGCAAAATACGAATATTCACAGCAATGTCAGGAGATAAAGCATTACCGAAAGTCTGTTCCTTCTCTGGCTATGTATGATCCATCAAAACGCCTTATCCCGGCCATTGATGTGTCTCAGCATAGCATCGACGCTGTTATTTCTCAAAAAAGTGATGACTCACATGAAAAACCAATCGCGAACAAGTCTAAAAGGCTCCATTCAGTCCAGATTAGTTTCTTACAAATTGAAAAGAAGCACACGCTTTCATATTTAGCATCTAAAAATTACATACATTTCACCTGATAATGGACAATAAACCCTTAATTTTCCTGTTTTTTCTCGAAGGAGGTTCTTTGTATTCAATAGTAAATTGAATACAAAGAACCCCCTTCCAGGAAAAACTGCACAACGCCTACAATGCTGGACCCTCTTCCTCAGTAATTATAGTTCTCAATTCACTACTAGTCGACAACCGCCGTGGGGTAACCGTGCGGTCTCAGGCGCCTTGTCACGGTCCGTGTGGCTGCCCCCGTCGGAGGTTCGAGTACTTTCTTGGGCATGGGTGTGTGTGTGTTGTCCATAGCGTAAGTTAGTTTAAGTTAGATTAAGTAGTGTGTAGGCTTAGGGACCGATGACATCAGAAGTTTGGTCCCATAAGACCTTGCCACAAATTTCCAATTTTCAGCAGACAGACCAATATTCTAACGCCGACGTCGTATTCGGGCTACCTATATTTGACTCTCGGAAAACATTGTGCCTCCTTACAGACATCTTACAAAACCACCTACAAGAGCTGTTGGTGAATTTTATTGACACTGAAAATTACTTACCAGCCGATGTCCCCTGCCCATGATGGACGAACAGAGAGACCTACAAGAGTTTCCTGTCAATGCATATGTCATTGTGATGGATACAGCCGAAGTCCTCGTTCTCAAACTAGTTGTGAAATACATTGTACAACATCGTCCCGAAAGCCTCTCAGCCCACTCCCATCGAGAACTCCTCACAAGTTTATCCCTAAAAATCGGGATCCGAATTGTACAGGAACTACTGTTGCTGATACCCTGCGACGAGGAATAGGCGTTGGCTATCCCGCCGCCACTGCGACAGAGCGTTATAAACCCCTGTCCATGCTGACCAGCCCGCATCTCGTGGTCGTGCGGTAGCGTTCTCGCTTCCCACGCCCGGGTTCCCGGGTTCGATTCCCGGCGGGGTCAGGGATTTTCTCTGCCTCGTGATGGCAGGGTGTTATGTGATGTCCTTAGGTTAGTTAGGTTTAAGTAGTTCTAAGTTCTAGGGGACTGATGACCATAGATGTTAAGTCCCATAATGCTCAGAGCCATTTGAACCATTTGAACCATGCTAACCAGTTGGGAATGACACGCATTTAAGTGTTCGGAAGATGCCAGGCCCACTGGCTCAGCATCAAGCAAGGCATCACGCAACACATCGAGAAGACAGCATAGTCCTGCAGTGACAGTGCTACGGTTCCACGTCTGGCCAATGCCTAATCGGCCATGGGGGCCGGGGGTGTCCCTGTAGATTTTGATAGTCCGTTCCTCAGAGACATGAGGCTCATCGCTATACACTCTTTTCAGAAGTTTTGTTGTGTAGTTCGATTATCAACTACCACAGAAAGGGAGCCAGTAAGCGCAATGCTGAAACTATTCGTCACTGAAGGGGCCTCAAAAGCAATTTTCATCGGTTTCCGGATTTCTGCTCTGGGAAGGGCATATAACACGTAACGACGATGCCATTCCACCCAACCTCCATGGCTGAAGCCCAGTGATTCGTCTGCACCTTAAAGGTTCAGGTGCAGAACATGCTATCAGATGCACGCAAGGTCGAGTTCCTGACCCAGTTCCTTGCGTCCTACAGTGCCACGCCGATACAGGGATCTTACTCCAGAGGAACTGCTGCATGGAGGCCGACACCGGACCCTCTGGACCTCCTGAGACCTACAAGTCACCCGCGCTAGCCCAGCCGTTGCCCCCACAACTCGCTAAGCTCAATTTGAGCTCGCACCTTTGGGAGTGTCCAAGGATGGATATAAGACGTCAACAGAGTCGACATGTGCTCACAGTGCACGCCAGTGGTGCCATACTGTTACGGTACTCCAAACAGCCCGAATTGTGTCCGTCGGCTAATTTCGTATAACTTGACTAACTTTGTCACTTGTTCGTCATGTTCGTTGCGCCGTTATCGAGTCTGCCACACAAAATTTTTATCCTGGCAAGACGTCACTACGATCTCTGGGGAAAAGATGGACAAAGCTACTCGAAGGTGTTCCATTTCATCTATTCTTGTCGATGCTTTTTTAATTATCTGTATCCTGTGTTCTATGAGTGACTGTAGTTGAATGATTGTATGGACGTATGGAAATTACCACAGTATGAAGACAAAGGTGGGAGTGGACCATAATAGACAGGGAGCGAGAAACTGAATGGGAGTTTCAAAGTCATCGAATCTCAACTCCCTCCCCCCCTACTTTATTAAACAGAGCAACTGTTCTATAACCAGCGTCGTTCCAAACACGACAGAAAGGAACAGGCCATGGAAAGGATATAAAAAAGCGAGAACTGCAGCAACAGTGTGGTTGGTAACTTTAAACTCAAAAAATTTTTTCTCTTCTACTTTTTTAAACTGGTGATCTGTTCTCTCATCAAGGTCGTTTTAGTCACGGCAGAGAAGGGAAGAGGCCACTAGATAGATAGAGAAAGCGAAATCTGAAGCGAAAGAGTGTTTCGTCAGTTCAAAAGCAACGAATCTCTTCCTCACACTTTTTTAAACGGGTGGATCGTTCTTGGATAGCGTGGGGTTAGATACGACAGAGAAGGAGACAGACTCACATACTCAACCAATCTTCCCTCCCCCACTACCCCTACCCCCCCCGCCCCCGCCCCCCATCCCACCACTTCCCCACGTCCTTTTAAGGACAGAGAAGATATTCCGCAAGCAGTGTGGTGTTTTCGAATCACTTATAGCCGAACTTGGTATGTTGATGGAGTTTCTCGTCAGAGTATTTCTGTTTGTACTTGGGAGAAAGGTATGAGATTGTGTCATTTTTGTGATTTGTCGTTTTCAATTGCGTTTACTTTAGCTCACTTTTGATAGGGACGTGTTTTGTCTTATCACGTTTCACAGTGATTTTTGGATGCAAAGCACTCCAAAACGTACCTGAGGCTTTCACAACACCATAACGTGAATAATGAGAAAGAGTACGATAACCTTTCAGTGTTGAATCACGCCGGAATAAAATTATATGCGACATATCAGAGTGTTATATGCGCTCCCCAAGTCAGTTTCCAATACATTTTCTAAGACGCTGTTTTACCGCTGCGCGACATTTGATTATTATTTACTGGGTCCTGATTTAGATGTCTAACCTTAATCACCAAAGCAACAGCCAAAGAAAGCTAACGTGACGCAGCAAATCAAAAGGCAAAGAATGATGGTTAAAAATTACACACATTAAAAAAGATTTTCCATCACCCCGGTTCCCTGAACTCCTGAAGGTAAACGTTGACTGTGGATGTTGTATCACAGACACAGTGCCTTTTACTGTTCAGAGATGTCACTAAACTCGCCCAAAGGTGTAAACAACCCTGCATGAGCAGCTCATATTACACGGAGGGGGTCCGACAGCCGATCAGTTCCAGTCATTCCACCAGGAAGTAGGTACACGTCTCGTGTTGTCTGTGATTCAACCATGCCTAGACTGCAATACAGCGGTTCGATCGCGTCCGCACTGTTATTTTGTGCCAGAAAGGGCTCTGAACAAGGGAAGTGTCCAGGAGTCTCGGAGAGAACCAAAGCGATGATGTTCGAACAAGGAAGATATACAGAGAGACAGGACCTGTGGATGACATTCCTCGCTCAGGTCGCCCAAGGACTACTACTGCAGTGAATGACCGCTACGTACGGATTATGACTCTGAGGAACCCTGACAGCAATTCCACCATGTTGAATAATGTTTTCTGTGCAGCCACAGGACGTCGTGTTACGACTTCAAGTGTGCGCAATAGGCTTCATGATGCGCAACTTCACTCCCGACGTCCATGGCGAGGTCCATCTTTGCAACCACGACACCATGCAGCGCGGTACACATGGGACCAACAACATGCCGAATGAACCGCTCAGGAATGGCATCACGTTCTCTTCACCGATGTGTGTCGCATATGCCTTCAACCATACAATCGACCCCTGCTGTCATGTGGTGGCATTATGTGGGGCCGACGTACGCCGCTGGTGGTTATGAAAGGCGCCGTAACGGTTGCACGACACGTGAATGCCATCCTCTGACCGATAGTGCCACCATATCGGTAGCATATTGGGGAGGCATTCGTCTTCATGGACGACAATTCTTGCTCCCATCGTGCATATCTTGTGAATGACTTACTTCAGGATAACGACATCGCTCGAATAGAGTGGCCAGCTTGTTCTCCAGACAAGAACCCTATCGAACCTGCCCGGGATAGATAGATTGAAAAGTGCTGTTTATGGATGAAGTGACCCACCAACCACTCTGAGGAATCTACGCCAAATCGCCGTTGAGAAGTGGGACAATCTGGACCAACAGTGCCTTGATGAACTTGTGGACAGTATGCGACGACGAATACAGGCATGCATCAATGCAAGAGGACGTGCTACTGGGTATTAGAAGTACCAGTGTGTACAGCAATCTGGACCACCACCTCTCAAGGTCTCGCTGTATGGTGGTACAACATGCAATGTGTGATTTTCATGAGCAATAAAAAGGGTGAAAATGATGTTTATGCTGATCTCTATTCCAATTTTCTGTACTGGTTCCGGAACCGAGGCAATGCAAAACTGCTTTTGATGTGTGTAATAGCATGCTTTCTTTTTATCGTTTCTCTGTAACTACAATAAACAGAAAACAATTATCCAAGTTTCAAGCCCATGTTTAGTGGCTTCCACTTCGAGGAAACTGCCTCTGGAGTCGACTCCAGCTCAGGAACAGGACCTGCATGCAGTTTTAACTTATTACCTCTGTAGAAAGTACTTACTGTTCGGGGCAGAAGCGAACCGAGGTAATTCTCTTCTGCCCTTTAAAGGAGTGTACGTGCATTTTACGTGTGCAACAAGTTAAAACTGCATGTGAGTTCTGTTCCTGAACTCTTAGATTTTCATGGTATTTGACTTTAATGACTTTGATCACACGATGAGTGCTTTTATTTCTTAACAATTACTGACCTAAGAGATTATGTGCACTGGTACGGTGAGTAAACCCACAAACGCGTTGCACGTTTTTAGCTACATTTCAAATCTGTAAATTTTGAGGTGTTACACCATTCGATGGGAATATGGAGTGCCTTCACATACTGACCTTTCCACACTACTCCGTGGATTATAGCATGCTGACAAATGGAAGCATGCAATACACGTTTTGTATTATATTGATTGATACTGTCCAAGGCCGCGGAGTTAGTTAATGGCAAATGAAATAAAGAGTTCGTTGCAAATAAACATTAACATCATAAAGGAAAATGTGGTCCTTGAAGAAAGCTTAAAAAACTGTCAGCAAAAGTTCTATGGGGGGTCACCGTATCCTATACTTACCACAAGCCTTTGTGTTATGAATTATTCGTCGACAAACAAATGGTACAGAATAAAATGTCATAAAGAAACAATGAGTTAAAGGAGGAAACGTAAGCCAAATGTTGCACATAATCATCTTCAAGAGCTGTTACTGATGTCAGTGCCAAAGCTCAGACCAATAAGAAGATTTATAATATGTGACACCTATTACAGGTTATCAATACAAAAACATAATCATTTATGAAATTCTGTTTCATATTTTAAGTTAATTTCATGTCTTATTTTTAGACGGATTCACGGGCCTTGTAGAGAAGAGAATTGCTTGTATTGTGTGTTATTAAAGTTTAATTTGGTTGGGACCTGTTAATTGTTTTCAAGAAGATTTCATACTTTCCATTTTGTTGAAGCGTGTATTTCACTGATTGTAATTCTTCAATTATTAGCAAAGACAAATGTTCTAGCTTCTACTATAAACGACTGCAGGTAATTTATTTGTAACCAGAACAAAACTGAACATTGTATCAATTACTGCAGATAAACTGTCATGTTTATTCTCTGCTTTCAATACACTCATTCATTGTTTACCTACCCCGAGTTTTTTTAATGTGGCCTACGCCATTCTTTTACTTGTTTATGACGAAAACCAGTTTCCGACAATATTATTAACGACATGTTGTTTGAGCACACCCTGTGTTTTAAAATCAGTTGACAAGCTTACTTAAAACTGCGCCCTCACAAAAGATCACTCACACAATCACACTATTACGCAACCTCTAAGATAGTGTAAATTTTATCAAATGGCTGGTTAAATACTAATATAAACATGGAAGAGACAGACACACTGATAACACGTTCAGAAATCCTCCTTAAATTTTAGGGGGGGGGGGGCAAGTCAGACATTTTACGAAATGTTGAACGTCGTATTACATTCGTCTCATTCTCAGCTAAACTAGACAAGTAAAATGTGGCGTGCTATAATCCTTATGGTAGAAGCATCACAGCTTGAAGGATCCTGTTGCTTTAACAAGAAGCTCTGCGTTATTGAAATGTCTCCTATGCGAAGACTACTCAGAATTACCTCATCGCGTCTGTGGAGATCAAAAGAGGTATACGCCATGGCCGCACTGTTGTTTTTCTAGTTGCAGCTATAACTTCCAGCCATTCATCTTCCCACCTACGCATTACTCGGTTCCGCAACAGCGAGGTGACAGTAGATAGCAACACGGAAAGCTAAACGGTCAGATTACATCAACACGTGTCCTTGGATGCTGTGTCTTCTGATTCGTTTCCACAATTCCCAAGCGCCCTGGTAAGAATCACAATGGTATCTCGTTCTCCATTCTTTGATATGGTATCTTACCCAGATGGAATTCGTGGTAGGTTTTACACTGTAATCTCCATAACTTAAAATTATCGGAATCAGTGGGTTCCATGTAACACAAAAAGCGCAGCATGGACACTGGAAGCTTAATCTACGTGATATATTGTTCGAGACATGATAAGAGGGATTTAGACTAACAGGTGAAATTTTCTTTTGCATGGTGCATGTTCGTAATCTTGCGTGGAGAACGACTGAGAAATGTTGAAGTAACTTTGGGCAATGTCCGCGGTAGTGTGTTGGCAGTTCTATCGTTCATGTTGTACATTGATGACCCGTCGCACATTACAAAAAGTAACCTCAGTCTTGCATATGATACAGTAATCTATAATGAAGAGCTGTCTGAAAATGCTGCAAAAGTATCCAGTCAGATCGTGATAAGATCTCGAAGTGGGTAAGTAGTAGAAACTTGCTCAAAATTTTCAGGTACAGAGTGCGTTCCATAAGTAATGCGACCAATTATTTTTCTGGAGCAACGGTTCACCACAGCGTGTTGTAACCGGCTGGGCTAGGTGGAGGGTGGGGGGGGGGGGGTGTTGGCTTCAAATTATCTTTGTCTCATTCGGCTGCGAGCTGCCGGAGAGTCAGGACGTGCGTTTCCGTCAACCCTGTTTTGAGTTTATGCAACACAGCGCAATGGATCATTCAGTAGAGCAACGGTACGATATAAAATTTTGCATGAAACTTGGGAAATCAGCCACTGAAACGTTTCCATTACTTCAGCATGCCTTTGGGACTGATTGCTTTTCCTAATCACAAGTTTTCTGATGGCACAAGTCGTTCACGGAGGACCGAGAGGATACCACCGATGAACCTCGCAGTGGATGGCCATCAACCGCAGGAGTCGACGAAAATGTGACGCGTGTGCGCGATTGTTTGAACTCTGACGGACGGCTGAGCCTTGAATTGATGGCGCAAACTCTAAACACGTCAAAAACAACCGTTTTCCGCATTGTGACCCAAGATTTGAACATGAGAATGGTATGCGCCAAACTCGTCCTAAATGTGTTGAGTGACGAACACAAGTACATGCGAGTGCTTCGGTGCCGAGGAATGTTGGAAATGTGTGAAAATGATCCTCATTTTTTAAACTCAGTTATCACTGGTGATGAGTCGTGAATTTTTTAGTACGACCCTGAGACAAAAGGACAGAGTTCAGAGTGGCGCACCCCATCGTCGCCCCGTCCCAAGAAGGCATGCATGAGCAAGTCCAGGATCAGAACCATGCTCATTGTCTTCTTTAACGTCTGAGGCATTGTCCTCCACGAATTCGTACCTACCGGTACTACAGTGAACTCAGCTTTCTACTTGGAAGTGTTCAAAAGCCTGAAAAGGGGGGGTCTCGAACTGCCGAAGCGACATGAAGGACACGTGGAAAGTTCACCACGACAACGCGCCGAGTCACAGCGCCTTCATTGTCAACGACTTCCTGTCCAGGACCAAGACCCCGTTGGTTCCCCAGCCTCCCTACAGTCATGACCTGACTCCCACTGACCTTTTTCTTCCCTCGGTTAAAAGGAGTCATGAAAGGAAAACATTGGGACACGACTGAAAGTATTCAGGTGCATGTTACATCAGCTCTAAAGGACATTCCGGAAAAGGCATTCCAGGATGCCTTCCAGAAATGGAAACCGCCTCCAGAAGTGTATCGACGCAAGAGGGTGATATTTTGAAATTTTTTTATTAGTTGTACGAATATATTCAATAAATGATTTTTTCACAATTTGGTCGTATTTTTTATGGAACACACCTTGTATGTAACAGTAGGCACCTCCCAAATACCAGATCCACAGTGTCCTACGACTGCAATATCAGAGCGTCACACGTGACACTACTACATTTATGTAATAATATGTGAAGATTTGGGGATGTGAAATGGAATGATTACATAGTATCAGTCGTAGGTTAAGCAGGTGGCTTTATTGGTGAGATACTGAGAAAATGTACTCGATCTACAAAGAAGACGGCTTACAAAACACTTCTTCAATGACCCATCGTAGAAGGCTGCTAAAGTGTGTGGGGCTCATACTAAACAGGATTATTGAAGGTGTGCATGAAGGGCGTCATGAGTAATTGCTTGAATGAAAGAAGAGATTCGTGGATGTACTGAAAAACCTGAACTGGTTGACGCTTGAATCCGAAGTCAACGAAACCACGAAAGCTTATTTCTAAAGTTTCGAGATCTAGCATTAAGTGATGAGCCGAGTAATATTAGAGCCCATGTGATGAACCTAGAAATATTACAGCCCACACGTGCTGTACCGCGCCCGTAGGGATTGTGTAGACAGGATTAGACTACTCACGGAAACCTCATAGGAATTTATGCAACCATTTTCCCTTGCTCCGTATGCGAAATGAGCCGAAAGAAACCCTAATATTTGGCGAAGTATCCTCTGCCATGCACTTCAGAGTGGTTTTCAGAATACGGATGTCGATGTCGACTTGAGAACTACCTCTGGATCAGATACGTAGCGTTGTGAAGCTTGTTATGCGTTCTCAAGCCACCACGGAAATTCCAGCAATAATGAAATGGTTATAGACAGTGCTTGCACGTGCAGAGGAAGTTCGTTGAGTGAGGCGCCCGTATAAAATACATTCACAGAGTGGCGCGCTGTTGAGAAAACGGAGGCCACGGTTCGGGAATTATAAGCGGCGATTTACCGAACTTATAGGGCGTCGTAAACGGTGAAACTGCCTGAGTTATAATAAACTGGTTAACACTCGAGCGAGTTATTTGTTAACGCCTGTTAGCGAGATATAGGTGCGTGCGTTTTACAGGCCGTAAGGAGTGGGAGCATTGTGTGCAGATGGGCGCATCTTGCTAAGTGCCCTGAGCTGAGGGTAGCGCAAGCCATTTCTTTTCATGTGACTATACAACAACAGCAGCAGTCGCAAGAACTGAAATAAATAGTTAAACTACTCCGGCAACGAAATGTCATATCCATGTTGCAGCCTTCAGTGCGAACACTGATCAGACATGTCTCTCCGCGCTAGTCTATTCTCTGAAAACTTATTTATATCTGCAGAACCACTGCAACCCATATCCGCTTCATGCTGTTTACAGTGGTCAAGCCTTGTTCTCTCTCTAAAAAAATTACAACCCCCGCTTTCCTTCCTGCCCCCTACCCCACACACCTACAAGCTTCACTTCATTATCAAATTAGCTGTATCTTGGGGCTTCAGGATATGTTCCATCAACCTCTATTTTTAAACAACATATGCTATCAATTTATTTTCCTCCAGTTCAGTTCATTACATCATTATTTGCTAGATCCACCTTATACTCTTCAATATTTTTCTGTGGTATCACATTTCCCAAAACTCTATAGTCCTCGTATCACTATTCATTATTGTCCGCATTTCTCTTTCATTTAAGTCTACACTTATACAGATACCTCCACAAAAGTCTTCTTAACACTAAAAGTTGTATTTGATTTTAATAAACATATCTTTTTTTTATAAAAGCATTCCTTGCTATTTCCAGTATACACGTTGTATGCTGAGTATTCGGTTACAAAAATTTAAAAAGGATGGGGAGAGCGCCCACATGAACATTATATTGAGTATTAATTAGAGAATATTTAATTACAGAACATTGTAATTACAGTTTATGTAGGACCTTACAAATACACGTAAGTGACAACGCCACTGGTGTACAGACTCCAGTGCGTAGTGAGCGACCTGTAGAACTTTCAACAGTTTTTAAGGGGCTGGCGATAGATGATTGACTAGGCTATTGTATTTCACACTTTCCATAAGAAACCATTGCTGCAAGTTGCAGTTCTTCATGGTCATACGTTGCCTATGATTGTTCTGAAGCGGCATAATTCCTTGCATGAAGTTGCCACCACTCTTGTCTAAACATAGAAAATCGGTTACCGAAGAGATCGGTGTAGAGTGTTTTAGATAGTCAATTTGTAGAGTACGTACTTCCTTGAGTACATCTGGTTTTAATAACATTCAGGGAAGAAACAGCTTACTTTAGACCAAGGGAGCTAGCTGGCATGCTGCCCCTTCATAAACATTTCTTTGTTGGAGGGTCGAAATTGAGACACTTTGCTCCCATCCCATCACAACCCACAACGTTCACAAAGAAATCTGTTTCTTGTCCCACGTACCTCTAAAGATGTGTCAACCAAACACACATTCTCGCCACATTATGAGTCTGAGACGTAAATCTGTTAAAGCCCATTTCCTTGTGGGCGGCATTTACGTACTCCCTTGTTTATCAATAGTACAGCCTCAGTTTCTCACAAGTTTCTGAGCTTATAACTAATGAAAGGATCCTCGAGAGGCTAAAACTACCGTAATGCTACACAACTGGCAATTAAAATTGCTACACCAAGAAGAAATGCAGACGATAAACGGGTATTCATTGAACAAATATACTATACTAGAACTGACATTTGATTACATTTTCACGCAATTTGGGTGCATAGATCCTGAGAAATCAGTACCCAGAACAACCACATCTAGCCGTAATAACGGCCTTGATACGCCTGGGCATTGAGTCCAACAGAGCTTGCATGACGTGTACAGGCACAGCTGCCCATGCAGCTTCAACACGGTACAAACAATTCATCAAGAGTAGTGACTAGCGTATTGTGACGAGCCAGTTGCTCGGGCCCCATTGACCAGACGTTTTCAAATGGTGAGAGATCTGGAGAATGTGCTGGCCAGGACGGCAGTCGAACATTTTCTGTATCCATAAAGGCCCGTAGCCCGTGCAAGACCTGCAAGATGCGGTCGTGAATTATCCTGCTGAAATGTAGGGTTTCGCAGGGGTCGAATGAAGAGTAGAGCCACGGGTCGTAACACATCTGAAATGTAACGTCCACTGTTGAAAGTGCCGTCAATGCGAACAAGAGGTGTCCGAGACGTATAACCAATGGCACCCCATACCATAACGCCGGGTGATACGTCAGTATGGCGATGACGAATAGAGGCTTAGAAGGCGAGTTAACCGCAATGTCGCCAAACACAGATGCGACCATCATGATGCAGTAAGCAGAACCCGGATTCATCCGAAAATTTACGTTTTGCCATTCGTGCACCCAGGTTCGTCGTTGACTACACCATCGCAGGCGCTCCTGTCTGTGATGCAACGTCAAAGGTAACAGTAGCCATGGTCTCCGAGCTGATAGTCCATGCTGCCGCAAACGTCATCGAACTGTTCGTGCAGATGGTTGTTGTCTTGCAAACGTCCCCATCTGTTGACTCAGGGATCGAGACGTGGCTGCACGATCCGTTACAGCCATGCGGATAAGATGCCTGTCATATCGACTGCTAGTAATACGAGGCCGTTGGGATACAGCACGGCGTTCCGTATTACCCTCCTGAACTCACAAATTCCATATTCTTCTAACAGTTATTGGATCTCGACCAATGCGAGCAGAAATGTCGCGATAGCATAAACCGCAATCGCGATAGACTACAATCCGACCTGCCCGCATTTCGTGGTCGTGTGGTAGCGTTCTCGCTTCCCACACCCGGGTTCCCGGGTTCGCTTCCCGGCGGGGTCAGGGATTTTCTCTGCCTCGTGATGGCTGGGTGTTGTGTGCTGTCCTTAGGTTAGTTAGGTTTAAGTAGTTCTAGGGGACTTATGACCACAGCAGTTGAGTCCCATAGTGCTCAGAGCCATTTGAACCATTTTTACAATCCGACCTTTATCAAAGTCGGAAACGTGATGGTACGCATTTTTCCTCCTTACACGAGGCATCACAACAACGTTTCACCAGGCAACGCCGGTCAACTGCTGTTCGTGTACGAGAAATCGGTTGGAAACTTTCCTCGTGTCAGCACGTTGTAGGTGTCGCCACCGGCGCCAACCTTGTGTGAATGCTATGAAAAGCTAATCATTTGCATATCACAACATCTTCTACCTGTCAATTAAATTTCGCGTCTGTAGCCCGTCATCTTCGTGGTGTAGCAGTTTTAATGGCCAGTACTGTATTAACTTCATTTCGGAATTATAATCAATCTTTCAAAAAAATTGTGAAACAGCTCTAGAGGTATCTATCAGGCCTAAGACCGCGAAATAAACTGTTTCCAAAAATCAAGAAAATGAATCGGTGCCGTTTACAAAACGAATGAAACTGCAAAAACGAACACTCCGTTTAGTAGCAAACACATTAATCCACTGTGATAAGACACAAAATTGATACAGCGTATGCCTGGCTACGGCTTATAGCGTCCTGTCTAATCCAATGGCACGCAAAAGTCGCAGCATCAACAACCGAAACTCCCTCTACAGTGTGAAACAAAACCACTGGTTTACCTTTGTAGGTGCTCGTGTTTGCATGTGTTGTGCGCGCGCACGTCTCTCTCTCTCTCTCTCTCTCTCTCTCTCTGTGTGTGTGTGTGTGTGTGTGTGTGTGTGTGTGTGTGTGTGTGTGTGGGTGTGTGTGTGTGTTTATGTGTAGGTTGCTCATTGGAGCAACTGTGGTCAACATTTCTAATAGTATCTGATGAGAATATATTTAAAAAGTGTAAAACGGAGGCCGGCCGTGGTGGCCGAGCGGTTCTAGGCGCTACAGTCTGGAACCGCGCGACTGCTATGTTCGCAGGTTCGAATCCTACCTCGGGCATGGATGTTTTTGCTGTCCTTAGGTTAGTTAGGTTGAAGTAGTTATAAGGTCTAGGGGACTTATGACCTCAGAAGTTAAGTCCCATAGTGCTCAGAGCCATTTGAACTATTTTTTTTGTAAAACTGAAACAACGTGAATAAAAATTTATCACTCCTTCTCTCTCGTTTTTACTCGCACTCGTTTCCACAATCACGCTCAATCACTCAGAGCGTAAGTTTGTAAGAAAATCTATTTGAGAAACAGAATAAAGGCTAAGATTAGAATTCTGATAATGCGATTAGCTGCCACTCAAAAAAAAAAAAAAAAAAAAATCCAGTATGGAAACAGTTGTCCAACGGCCTTGACTACACGTCGAAATGTCCTCTCTAGTGCTACAGAAAGCAGACTGGGCATTCTTGAAACCTCTGTAGGGCACCTCTGTCTTCTTGCTTGTACATAATGTAATGCAATGTTGAAATATCTACGCCACAAGCACTGCGCTGTTTCATTTAAAATTGCAATAACTTTGTAGAAATGTTCAGTTTTTTAAACATGAAATTATATTTCGTTTTATATTTGGCACTATGTGGACGAAACTGCCATTTTCGTAATGTAACAGCTATGGAACCATTTTGTGTGCGTTTAAAATGGGGGTACAGCATTCCATTGTTGTTTTATAGTGTAACCGTAATGTGTGATGACGCTGTAGTTATAAGTGTAACCTGCTACTAGGCCATAAAGGTCTGTGGTTCGTCTCAATCATAATAAATGTCCCTGCTTCCTATTCCTTCCACTTTTTAAATTATTTACATAATTGCTGAGTTTGTTATAACTTTGTTTTTTCCATGCACATTATCTTTAAATATTTTGGTTGAAATTAATGTATTGAGCCAATTCATTTGTTTCACTTTACTATGTCAGTTTCTGAAGCTTGAAGCGTTGCTGCTGCTGCCTTGTTGGTAGAAATTTGATACATTTTATTTTTCATATTTATGTAATACAATCGAGGTTACATAGATAGCTTTTTAATAAGGAACTGTAATGTAATGAATATGAATCACATAAACTGGTAGTAAAGCAGGTACCTTTGTAGGTTTCGAATTACCTGTGTCGATCGGACACTGACGGTGCTAAGTAGTTGCAAGATACCCTGTAGTGATCTAAAAAGGTGTGTTGCTACATCGTTACATTACATTCCGTTTAATATCTTGTCTTATATGCTATTCCTTTCTCTGTAGTACTTCGTTTCTAAAACGGGTGCAAAAGAGCAGGTGCTGTCGCCTATTTAAAGAGTTGTTTCTTAAGGATTACAATTTATCAACCAATTAAATGAAACAATTGTAAGTTGCTAGAGCAACTACTCACCTCATTCCACTGTCCCCCACTTCTACCTTTGTTTTATAAAGTGCGACATCGATAGTGCGCTAATTAAGGTTATATTGAAATAATGGCGGTAAACCTGCCTCGAAAGACTTGGTGCTAAAAGGGGCGCCAATTTTTTCCGTTACGCGGAGGCCTGGCAGCAAAGGAACCGCACAGAATACACTCCACCGCTTTCGGCAATACATAGCCACGTTTTGCCAGGTGTAGTGATGCTCGCCGTCTCTACCACTGCCGGAGCGCCGCCATGTGAGTAGCTTCCATAACTTCCATGCCACCCTTTGTCCACAGTTGGGTGTTATCTCAAAAATACTGAACATTGTTCTGGTAGTCCAACGATGAAATCTTTGCTAAACTACGTAATGAAAAAAAAATGAAATGTCGTGTGGCTAAGGCCTCCCGTCGGGTTGACTGTTCGCCTGGAGCAAGTCTTTCTATTTGACGCCACTTCGGCGACTTGCGCGTCGATGGGGATGAGATGATGATGATTAGGACAATATAACACCCAGTCCCTGAGCGGAGAAAATCTCCGACCCAGCCGGGAATCGAACCCGGGCCATTAGGATTGACAGTCTGTCGCGCTGACCACTCTTTTTTTTTTTAGTTTTTTTTTCCTTTCCCGGGCAAGTGCTCTACCAACTTTTTTATTTGCTTTTTTTCTTTTTTTTAACATGGCAGACGCTCTGCTCACCTTTTTTTTTCGCGGGCAAATGCTCTACCAACTCTTTTTTTGTTTTTTTCTTATTTTGTTTGTATCCAATGTCAGGCTTACCACCTTTGCTGACATACATGTTGTTGTACTATCGCATAAATAGTGTCTACAAAGTCCATATGTTGACAAATAGTGGCTAATTAGAAAATTAATTAGTTAAGGGAATGAATAAAACCGAAAATGCCCAAATGAAAGACATGAAGACGTTGCGGATAATACAAATACAAAAGAAACATGCTCCTGTAGCAATGAAATGAAATACGTGTCGGGGGGCGACACCTGCTCACGACCCGACGTTCGATGGAGCAAGAGAGCCATCTATCGACTCGTTCTCCAGACGTTGGTGTAAGACTGGGTCGTCTTCTCGAAATTAACTAAGGGTCCGTAAGTGTGATCGATGTCTATCTCGGCTTCTCCGTCTATCTCATCTCTCACCCGTCACACCCCATCTGGCCGGCGGGTCGGTAAATGTAAGTCGCAAGTAATTAGCGAAGTCTTGCCTATATTTCTTATGCTGTTACAGCTTCGTGTGTCCATCCAGGAGACAATGCCAAAAATCAATTTTGACCTTTTCCGATTCGTTATACACGTAGCCCACCACCATTCCCCGCACCCATGTCACTGCATTGGTTTTTTGGACCGGGAAATAAGATTCTTGGGGGAAAAAATGTGTGTCTGATGAAATTGTGTGAGGGGCGGAGCGTAACAGGAACGCCAATATCTGTTGTGCCAAGTGCCACACTGGAGCCGTCCCACTACATGCTAAACGATGTTCATCAGTGTCCACTGTTGCGCAGCCTAAACATAGTGGAGTGTCTGCCAAATGAATCGCGTGCCGCCGTTGATTCGTTGCGAACTTCCTATTTATGACCACATACCATGTTGAGCGTACCGACGTTGGGAGGTAAACGTTCCGTATAACGCGCCATATCTGTCGCCAGTTCTTGTCTGGGTACTTCTTTTCCAGGGTATTCCTGGGGCACCGGCGCAGTAAGAGTTGGTATACGTCTCGCGTCGCCGGTAGTCGTGTTGTTGGGAAGGAATCTCTGACATAGCTAAGCTCCAAAAAAAAAAGACTTGAAATGTGACAGCTTCGGTGAAATATGGCCCACATCGACTGGGGGCAGCATCGAAGTGGGCGCTAGTACATCGGCCAACGCACCCGAGATATTGCGAAATTGACCGCGCCACTGTAGGAAAATCGTACTGACGAATAACGCCCGTGCCTTTTCATATACGTTCACTAGACCAAGTCCACCCTCTGCAGGTGGTAGCGTAAGTGTTGTGTATCGGATCTTAAACAGGTGTCCCACACTCACGTAGGTTCCGAAAGTTGCTTGTATCCGTGATGCCATTGTGTGCGTTAAAGGCAGGACATGCGCTACGTGAGTGAGTCTCGGTGCTAGGTATACGTTAACATAGGTCACCCTCTGAATCGTATCCAACGCTCTTAATTTCTGTAACAGCACCATTGTCCGCATCAGCTTCAATATGCGTCGGTAGTTATCCGCTGCTGTCCGCTGCACATCCGTGCGGAACGTAATACCTAGGCATTTTATGATCTTAACTAAGATGAGCGGGCCTTCCTCCCCCGGTTGTAATCCTCGACCGACATTCATGCAGCGTGATTTTTGTAGATTAAGCACGCTTCCTGCCGCCATCCCGTATCGCTGTATCCATGCCAACGCCGTACGTACTTCTTCGCCTGTTTGTGCCACCAGCATCACATCGTCAGCATAAGCGCGGCAATGAAAGGTCAGTTGTGGCAACGGCACTCCCTCCAACCGTCTTCGGAGACCATATAGACAGGGTTCCAAAGCCATTGCATGCAAAAATATCGAAAGGGGGCAACCTTGACGAACTGACCTTGAAATAACAATGTAGTCAGTGCCCCGCCCATTCACAGAGACCTTTGATCGTACGCCGTGTAACAGTCGCATGATCACTAGGATGAAGGCCTGTGGGATTCCCAATCTGCCCATCACCGCATACAAAAAGGTATGATCCACTCTGTCGAACGCATGATCGAAGTCAATAGCGACGAGTGCCCCACGCACTCGGCATGCCGCTGCTAATGCGATGATATCTCGGTAGTCACTGAGCGCCCTATGTACGTTGCTCTTACCGCCGAGGCAAGTTTGATCTATGAGGAGTCTATCAGAAAGTGAAGACCGCAGGCGAGCCCCAAGGATGCGCGCGAAAATCTTATAGTCGCAGTTCAAGAGAGTGAGTGGTCTATAATCTCCTGGATTTCTGCCACCGCGTGGTTTGGGTATTGGGATGATGATACCCTCCGTGAATTCGGCAGGTATCTCAGTCTGCGGTAACAGGAGTTCGTTGTACATCTGAATCCAGGTCCGTCCCATGAGGTATGCAAAGGCGCGGTAAAATTCAATTGGGAAGCCGTCCTGTCCTGGGGACTTGTTCGGAGCCCCGCTGGCAATTGCGTCTGTCAGCTCGTCCTCTGTTATCGCTGTGATGAAAGTCTCTGCATCCAGTGGTGGTCCTCTATCTGGCATTTCCGAGATGACATCATGTAGTGTCTCGTGGTTCACATGTACAGGTCCATATAACTGGCGGAAATAGTCGGTAAACACATGCGCAATATCACGCTGGTGCACAACTTGCTGGCCAGTTTCAAAGATTAGTTCCCTGATCAATGTCCTGCGTCGTCGTTGGCGTTCACGTACCACGTGGTACATGGAGGGGGTTTCGGCAGCAACTGTGTCCGCCAATCTCGCCCGGAACATTATACCTTCCATTCTTAGTCTCGTCAGCTGTAATAACTTGGCTTTTATCCTGCGCACGGCCGTGTGCCTTTCCGGCGATGGTTGTTGGGTCATCAGCTCCCTCAGGGCTGTAAAATAAAAATCAGCCGTTGTGCGGTTCCACTGCGATTTGTCCTGCCCGTATCGTATCAACGTTCTCCGTAACGTTACTTTTGCGCATTTAATCCACCACTGGAGAACGGAGGTGTATGCTCGTTGGCGGCGAACGCAGGTCTCCCAGGCCGCCTCTATCGACCGGTGACATTCAGTGTCACGTAAAAGTGCACAATTCATTTTCCAGTGACCTTTACTCCGCCATATCTTCTGACGCGTTAGTGAAATCGTACAGATGTACGCTATATGATCCGTAAAAGCCGCTGGCGAGATTTCGGCATCCAGTATCGTCGTCCGTAGAGCTCGTGTCACGTACACTCTATCAAGTCTACTCGCCGAGTGTCCCGTGACAAACGTATAACCCGGTCTGTCACCATGCTGCAGTTCCCAGGTATCCAGAAGCGCCATTTCGGTAATCAACGCACGCAGTTCCATGCATGGCACATAATGAGGTACTTGGTCCTTTTTGTCGACGACACAATGAAAGTCACCGCCCACTATATAGTCATCAAAGCGTCCAGCGAACAACGGTGCTATCTCTTCGGTGTAAAAAGTCGCCCTTTCTCTTCGTTTTGTGGAGCCAGATGGTGCGTATAAATTGATGAAACGAACGCCGTCGACAGTGATCGCTATGCCACGCGCCAAAGGGAGAATCCTGACGTCCTCCACTCCTATTCCTTCCCTGGTGAGAATCGCCACACCGCATCCACATTCATCGTGCACTGAATAATGTGCCTCGTAACCGTAGAACTCTGGCGGCGATGTGAAACGCACTTCTTGTAGGAGTACAATATCCACGTCCGCAGCGCGTAACATATCTTTCAGCATTTGAATTTTTAGCGGTGTCCGTATGCCATTAATGTTTATCGTGGCAATGCGGTACGCCTGGCTTGTGTTCATCAGTGGTAGGGTGGTGTCATTAAGCGTCCATCTGCATCCCCGGCGCTCCTCAACACACTAAGTTGGTCAACATTTCCCGACCCCTCCCGGCCTCTGGCCAGGACTGTCCTCAATCGTCGCGTTCGTATTTTCATCCTGTTCCTGTTGGTCCATTTCTTGCGCCCAGTCCCCCAGCATATTTCCGGAACTGGTCGAAGGATGGAAGGTAACGTTGTCATCGCTCTGATGTTGGACAGTTGTCATCTCCACTTCCGCGTTCCGGTCACCAGAAGGAGAGTTCAAGTTATCGTCGCTGTGTAGTTCCTGCATCGTCATCTCGGTACCTGTTGAATCCACTGGGCTCAGGTCGATACTGTCGTTGTCGTCCACTGTCCCCTCTGGACTATGTCTATCGTCAGCAGAAGTCAGTCGACGCTTCTTTCTTCTCTTCGGCGAACGCTGTTTCCGTTGCCTTGCTTCCGCATCGGCTGTTGGGGTTGCGTATCCTCCGTCTTGGGCCTGGCCTATCACGCTCTCGGTGGAAGCACTGGCAGCCACCACGGATGAGCCTGGAGCGGCCGTCAGCTGCATCTCTTGTGTGGTGTCCTGTGTCTGCTGTGGTGGAACCGGTGGTCGGAGTTCCAGTCCGTTGGTGTCCATGTTCTCTATAGGGGGCAGCTACTGGTGCCCATCGGAAGTCTCCCTCACGTCGCCTCTCAGGGCTTCCACAAAGGTCAACGGTAAGACAGTCGTCGGTTGTGGCGCCTGAACGTCATCCCGTGGAGTTTGCACTAAACGTCGCTGGAGGCATTCCGAGCGGACGTGACCTTCTTTCCGGCACCCCGTGCAAGTGCGAGGTTGCCCATCATAGATTACAATCGCTCGACAACCTCCTATGTACAAATAAGAGGGGACGTGCTTGCGCAGTTCTATCCGTATTTGTCTCACCCCATTTAAAACGGGGTACGTGGTAAAACTCGTCCATTTTTCGGCCACATGGGATAGAACTGTACCGTATGGTCGAAAGGCGTCGGTAACAAGTTCAGACGGGACCTCAAACGGAAGTGCGAAGACTCGTATAGTGCGGATCCCCATTCTCGCGTGATCGACTGTAACCGCACCAACATTCCCGTCGGCATGACAGAAACGATACCCGTTCGGTGATCGTTGTAGAAGTCTTTCGCAAGCAGCCTCGTCAACAAGCTTGACATAGACGACGCTTGAAAAGAGCGATAAATTGATTCCCACGATTTCCTGTGGATCGATTTTTACCTCTTCTCTGAAGAAACGTTCAATCTCGTGTGCCTTTGGTCGTGTATAGTCGTTCGCAAAACTGAACTTCAAAGTCGTTTTCCTGTACGTGTGTGCCATCTCGTTCTAGACTCACAACATCGCACACGCGAAGCTGCTCCGGCGTAAACAAACAGGCGCGCGCACCACAGCGCGGCCGGCAGACAACACGGTCCGCACTGTGTCACTGCCACTCAGCTACCGGGGTCGGACAACTGCGTAATGAACTTCTTTTACTTATTTTTCGATGACATATCCTATTATCTTGTTACGTGACTGCAGTAGGGAGGAAATACCTTATCCATTGCAAAATGCGGTCACTGCCAGTTAAACTGAAGGATAAGGACCTCTCATGCAAGTAAGAAACGAAATCCGCATTGCCTGTTCAAGAGAGAAATAATTCAATCATCTGAATTTCATGTGAATTAACTTCACTTGCACGACAACATCTTCACCAGTTACCACCACCTAATAAACCCCTCCAACCCGGCCACACAGCATTGCCACACGCCTGATGATAAAGTTATTCCGAAACGCGTTATGTTGTAGTAAGTAAAATTACTTTGGCAATCAAGGTAAGGATTTCACTAAATGCTACACTGGTGTATGCAGCGGGCGGAGCTGTAAACCATGTAAGAACATGTGTTTCCCTATCGTTATGCCTGTGTGAAGGATTTAATCTTGTAAAGGCTTTGGAGGTCCGTCGATGATGTGGTCATTAGAGACCGAGTATGAGATTGGGCTGCACATCCATGGGACACGAAATCAGCCGTGTCTGAAATCTACAAGGAAATCATTCTGCGTAACTGATTCAAAGGAATTGATGGCATTTCCAACGGCGTACTAAAGGCTTGTTCCCAACAGATAAGTAGGATTCTCAGCTACATTTGTAGTAGCTCACTGAGACAGGCCCTTTTCTGAGATAGACTGAAATACATTACTGTTAAACCATTGCATAAAAAAGGGGATAGATCTGATGCTAACAACTACCGTCCAATCTCACAGCCAAAAGCTTTATCCAAAATTCTTGAAAAAGTATTGTATTCAAGAGTAGCATCACATATTTGTAAAAATGAAGTACCAACCAAATGTTAGTTTGGTTTTCAGAAAGGCTTTATGACAAAGAATGCTATATATGCTTTCACTGATCAAGTATTACATGATTTGATTAACCGACCATCGCCTACTGGAATATTTTCTGATCTCTCAAAGACTTCTAACTGTGTGAATCATCAGAGTACTTAGTGATTTGCACCCAACTTTACACATAATTTCAAACCTTTATGAGACTTTTTCTCGTCGACACCCCCCCCCCCCCAAAAAAAAAAAATCATGAAACGAAAAAAGTATGTACCACAAAACATTTTCACTGTTCATGCAGTGAAACTGACGCATCAGGCATGGACTTTTAATTTGTTACTTCTTTACTATAAATTCTATTTGAAACACATTTCGCAGACAATATTCACATGTACCACTGAATGTACTTGCAAACATAGATCATGGTGCGGCTAACAGTTCAGGAGATACGATGTCATAACACGGAGATTCGTGATAAACTGCCGCATCATGTCTGACATGTTAATTTATTACTCATTTATTACTAACTCTATTCGTAACACGTTTTGCGGTCAGTATCAACACATCCCACTGGGCTACCTGGAATATCATGTCATTGCACGATACATTGTTCAAGAAATAAGATGGCATAAACATTGCATTGCACAAAGACGAGGGCAAACACACGGATAAAAGTCTCCTCCTAAAGCGCTGGATCGATTCATCCAAACTTGTTCCACGTGCTACTTGTTATATGGAAAGAAATGCTGTGGGTGAAAGAAGCAGTACCCACCTATTAAGCTAGGGGTAATAACGTGAAGAAAGGAGGGGAAAGGAGGAGATGAACGGATAGAGTGGCCAAAGAGCAAGGAGGAAGGGGAAGAGACTGGAAGGGATGAGAAGGAGATAACACAGAGAGGGTAGAGGAGGAGATGGACAGAGGGAGGCTAGAGGAGGAGATGGGCGGAGAGAGGGGAAAGGAACAAATGGACAGAAAGACAGAGAGTATAAAGAGTAGGAGATGGACAGAGAGGAAAAACGATAGGGACAGAGAGAGGAAAGAGAAGGAGATGGACAGAGAGGGGGGGGGGGAGTAGATGCACAGGGTGGAAGCAGCAGATGAACAGAGAGGGAGGAGCAAATGGACAGAGAGAGTGGGGGAGGGGAGGAGCAGATGGCCAAAGAGAGGGGCAGAAGGAGATGGACAGAGAGTGGGTGGGGTGGGGAAGCTGAGTAGAGGGTGGGGGGAGGACGGGAAAGACTAACAGAACAACTGAATAACTATACACCCAGGCAATGCTGGATGCTCAGCTAGTTATTAATATACAGAGACTTATATAGGACTAAATGTGAATGAGCAAGCGAGACTATCTGGTTCTGTCCAGAACATTATCACTAATAATACACACATCAAAAAAAATTTTGCATCACCTCAGTCCCGAGAGTTCCGGAACCTGTACAGAAAATTGGAATAGAGATCAACACAAACATAATTTCAGAATGAGATTTTCACTCTGTAGCGGAGTGTGCGCTGATATGAAACTTCCTAGCAGATTAAAACTGTGTTCCCGACCGAGACTCGAACTCGGGACCTTTGCCTTTCGCGGGCAAGTGCTCTACCATCTTTTTTTTTTTTATTTCTCATTTTGTTCGATATTGTTCGTTGAATTTGTTCGAGGCGGACGTCCGATGACACCCATTTAGGTTCGTCGTTGATCCATTCACTCAGGTTTTTTGTTACAGAGGGTAGCTAACCCTCTGACCGAACACGCTGAGCTACCGTGCCGGCACCATCTGAGCTACCGAAGCACGACTCACGACCGGTCCTCACAGCTTTACTTCAGCCAGTACCTCGTCTCCTACCCTCCAAACTTTACAGAGGCTCTCCTGCGAACCAGGAGAGCTTCTGTAAAGTTTGGAAGGTAGGAGACGAGGTACTGGCAGAAGTAAAGCTGTGAGGACCGGTCGTGAGTCGTGCTTCGGTAGCTCAGATGGTAGAGCACTTGCCCGCGAAAGGTAAAGGTCCCGAGCTCGAGTCTCGGTCGGGCACGCAGTTTTAATCTGCTAGGAAGTTTCATAAACATCATTTCCGCCATTTTATTGCTCATTAAAAACCACATAGTGCATGTTGTACCACCATACAGCAAGACTTTCAGAGGTGGTGGTCCAGACTGCTGTACACACTGGTACCTCTAATACCCAGCAGCATGTCCTCGTGCATTGATGCATGCCTGTAATCGTCGTGGCATACTATCCACAAGTTCATCAAGGCACTGTTGGTACAGATTGTCCTACTCCTCAACAGCATTCGTTGTGGATCCCTCAGAGCGGTTGGTGGGTCACATCGTCCTTAAACAGCCATTTTCAATCTATCCGAGGCATGTTCGATAGGGTTCATGCTTGGAGAACATGCTGGCTACTCTACTAGAGTGATTCCTTATCGTGGAGGAGGTCATTCACAAGATGTGCTCGAAGACGTTCATGAAGACGAATGCCTCGCCGATATGCTGCCGACATGGTTACACTATCGGTCGGAGGATGGCATTCACGTATCGTACAGCCGTTACGGCGCCTTCCATGACCACCAGCGGCCGACGTCGGCCCCACATAATGCCACCCCAATACAGCAGGGAACCTCCACCTTGCTGCACTCACTGGACACTGTGTCTAAGGCGTTCAACTTGACCGGGTTGCCTCCAAACACGTTTCCGACGATTGTCTGGTTGAAGGTATATGCGACAATCATCGGTGAACAGAATGTGATGCCAGTCCTGAGCGGTCCATTTGGCATGTTGTTGGGCCCATCTGTACAGCGCTGCATGGTGTAGTGGTTGCAAAGATGGACCTCACCATGGACGTTGGGGGCGAAGTTGCCCTTCATGCAGCCTATTGCGCACAGTTTCAGTCGTAACACGTCGTCCTGTGGCTGCACGAAAGGCATTATTCAACATGGTGGACTTGTCATCAGGGTTCCTCCTAAGCTAGCCGTTATCCACCGCAGTAGTAGCCCTTGGGCTGCCTGAGCAAGGAATGTCATCGACAATTCCTGTCTCTTTTTATCTCATCCATGTCCAAACAACATCGCTTTGATTCACTCCGAGACGCCTAGACACATCCCTTGCTGAGAGCCCTACCTGGCACAAAGTAACAATGCGGACGTGATCGAACCGCGGTATTGACCGTCTAGGCGTGGTTTAACTACAGAAAACACGAGCCGTTTACGTACTTCCTGGTGGAATGACTGGAACTGATCGGCTGTCGGACACCCTCCGTGTAATATGCGCTGCTCATGCATGGTTGTTTACATCTTTGAGTAGGTTTGGTGACATCTCTGAGCTGTCAAACGGACTTTATCTGTGATACAATATCCACAGTGAACGTCTGTCTTCAGCAGTTTTGTGAACAGCAGTGATCGAAACTTTTTTGGATGTGTATACATAACGCATCACCACAAATAAACCTATAGTGCGAAGAGTTATTTGTAATTACATTAATACGCGTACATAGTATAAAAAAGTTATTATTGAATTATCTTGCTGTAGAAATCTACATGAATTTACTGGCCACCTGCCAAGCGATACAAAAATAAGCTCGTTTCCAACCAAGACACAGAGCACATACCGGCGACATTTGTACTACTGTGCAGATATTCTCAGTGCAGTACAGATACGGTGATAAATGGTAGCAAGGAATCAAATGAAATGCAGTTATTCTGTAACGATCCATTGTGTTCGTGATACTAAAATTCTCACAACGTATCCCTGCAAGTCTCCGAAATTTTATTCGTGGAGTTCGGGTAGTGTAGTCAGTCATATGCATTTGTTTGCAGAATTTGAGAAGGAGCTAGATCAAGTAACCTGACGACTAGGTGGACGTGTGGAAGCTTGTTGCCAGGATGTGTGTGTCAGTCAGTGAGCAGATACATTAGACTGTGGTGATGATGCTCTTCGGTACAACATGGCCTAGGGATAAGGTTTGGATGACTCGGCACGGGGAAGAAAATCATCAGAAATCTGGGATATGGACGACGTGTGACGAGTTTAGGCCAATGTTTGGTATTGCTCGCAGCGTTGGTACACGTATACGCGGAGCGTTCCGGACTATAAGCACTGCCAGCCGAAGGTGAGGTGGTGGTCGACCATGGCCAACTACAGAAGCAGATAACCAATACATTGTGCAAAAGGCGAGAAGGAACCCACGTCAAACAGTGGGAGGAATTCCATCCACATTTAACCCTTTAACTGACACTGGTAAATATGTCTACAACTGATTAAATGCAGATTATATGTAACTAGTTTTCTTTTGAGCCATATTTACCAGCAAACAGATTGTCGTGAATTCCTAGTTATATATAATTTTATTGATAATATGTCGCGAAATACTTCTTGTAATGAACATTTCAAATAATATTGTGTCACAAGTTAACTCGAAAATGTTAGCCGCTTAGATCATACGTATTACTTTCGCCGACAGTACGCTTGTAGTATGATTCGAAAATACGCAACATGAAGAGAACAGTTTATGCATACACTTTAATATAATTGGCAGATTGTTTACTCATTTTTTGGTTCCTTTTTATAGATAGAGGGACCGTACTGCCATTCGTGAGTATTTCTTTTAGATCCACAACTCTGTGAGAATAAATTTTTGGAGGTGACACAGTTCCACCTCGGATGAAGTTCTGACTGGTCAGGTAATGAACTGCTGGAAAGAGATTACAGATGAGTACGCAGGAGAGAATGATGCAGATCATGTAGCTACTGTTTCTGCCGATCCCCTGAAGTCCGTTGCGAACCCCAGTCTTTTGGAAAATGTCTTTTTCCTGACGGCATACGTTTACTCACAGAAGATGGCATGAGAAAGTTCTAAAGACTTTTTCTGACTTTTTCAGCCCAAATTTTGTGCCTCTGTGTGACAGGTATGACTGTTTACCAACCCATAACTCATAGTGGACTTTGAAACACATAATAGCTTGAGCGGTTCTATTGATCACTGTACCGAAAGAGTATAGACTGACATGTACTTATTAGTTATGTGTATGAAACATTTTGTCACTTAAATGGTTTTCAGGACTGCAAGCCACTCAGTGCTACGCTCCACAGTGGCAGGGTGACTACATAGATGTGGTCTCTCTGCCCGACGACCAGTAACTTGTGTTCCTTTGCCACTCGAACGTTGGCGGCACCGTTGGGGATGGTGCCAAGGCCGTGGACACTTTACCGACGAGAGGTGGCATCGCGTGCTCTTCTTGGATGAGAGTAGATTCAGTATGAGTAGTGATGTTATGTGTACCCTCTTATGTGGAGATATGGGAACACGTAATGCACCCGGTAACATAGTCGAACATGATCGGTTTGGTGGTCCAGGGGATATGGTGTGGGAAGGCACAATACATTCGCCATTCAATGTTGTCGTGGCACTGTACTCGTTCGCTACGTGTGTCTATTCGGTGGTGCATTCAGCCCGCCCCCTCCCCCCCCCCCCACTCCTCACCCATCCCTGACTTATATCCTGTAGATCACGTGTGATAAACGTTGGAGAGACGTGCTGCAGCACGTCCCCCACGTGCACCACCGATCATCCAGCAATTGTCGACTGCGTTCGTGGAGAAGTGGAACGCCCAAGCACATAAATTCCTTACCACCCTTGTGGCCAGAACAGGTGTATGCTGCAGAGCATGCTTTACCGTCCCTGACGGTCACTTACCCGACTGAGAAACATGCCCGTCTTTTGTAATGTTCAGGGGACTACAAACATCACGGTGACTGTAGTGTGAGTATCTTTGAATAAAAGTATCATTTCTGTTCGTCTCATTTCGTATCTCAATCGGTTACCTCATGTGCTGTACTATACTATACCATAGCAGGTCTTTCTATGTATGATAAAAGTTTCATCGAGCTATGTTACTTGGCAGAGAAACGTTATGCGAAAGTTGCTTTCGTCCTTAGGTTTTGCCCATCAGTGCAACCTCCAGAATCTGAGCATCAGCAACACAATATACGTAATGGCGTCCACTGTTAATACACTCTTTCCAGACGAAACGACATAGTAGTTAAGTCAACAATATTTAATTCACTAAGCATAATCACGTATTAAATAAAATATAAATTCAAACTGACCCAGTAATGCCCTCTGCTGGAGGGGCCGCGCAATCCCTGATATGTCGCCTCAATCCGCGCAAATTGACGATCAGCGTGCCTCCAGACGCGCCGTAATCCACCTAATCTTACACTCATGATTCCTATCCGATGAAAGCAGTAGTAGTATTACAATCTCTACTGCTAATAATGATGTTCCAAATTAGTACAAATAACTCTGAAGGAACAACTTTGCCTCTTTCACAGATTCCAATATAAGTTTCCTGAGAATATATGCTACACTTTCATGTGTGCCTTAACAACCTGTTAATATTATGACATTTAAACAAACAAATGACTCATTAAATTATGTTCTGTATTAAACAGGGTGACTGAACTATTATCTGCTACAACTGAGGACGCTACTCCTGAGCCGACAGTTATTTGCGAATTAGGGCACATGTGTAACAGACGATTTCCTGCGCAATGTTACTGTGTGATGCCTGAGGTCAGTGCAAAAGCGTTCTTCGCCCTGGCCGCAGTGGCGGAAACCCTTTCGTCTTGCCGGCCGGAGTGGCCGTGCGGTTCTGGGCGCTACAGTCTGGAACCGAGAGACCGATACGGTCGCAGGTTCGAATTCTGCCTCGGGCATGGATGTGTGTGATGTCCTTAGGTTAGTTATGTTTAAGTAGTTCTAAGTTCTAGGCGACTGATGACCTCAAAAGTTAAGTCGCATAGTGCTCAGAGCCAAGCCTTTCGTCTTGTGGATGCTAGACAGGCACGGAGCGCGCTCATGAGGCTATCGACTCGCAAATAGTGGTGTGTTTCTGCTCCTCTCACCATCTATTCCAACATCAATTGAATCAATGGAGGCTGCCGTCGTTAGAGTTTTCCGTGGGTCACAACCGTGCGTCAATCGGTGAATGACGAAAGTCAGTTTACTGGTGAAAACCATCAGTGGGCCAAGAAGAATGTAGACGTCTTTGAAAAAATACACGAACATTCATTTAAAGACTTTCAGCAAGAGAGTAATCCCTCTCCATCAGTTTGCATTGTATATAATATTACAGCATCACATATTGAGCATCCCTCAAAACAACAACATCAGTTCCTATTGTGCTACTGGCTGCAAGTAATCAGTTTGTCTACCAGTTACTACTCCACGGGTCCAGTGCCACTTCCTGCAGATTTCCAGTTCTCACTTTTTCATCTAAAGAGCACTTACATTTGTCGCCATAGGGCGTCTATTTACATGACGTCAAAAACTTTGTGTCTCCGATCAGTCGACCGTCAGGCACCAAAATTCTACATAGGAGCTCAAACACTGATAAGCCAAAGCATTGACCTGTGGCCCCCGCGAGATTGGATGCCTCCTGGTGATGTGAGCAGGCGACCCGGTAAGGGAAGTGTGTAAGCGGAGCGGAAAAGAATGCGGAATCATTATTCCGACGATACGGCCAGAAAGTGGGGAAATCCACTAACATGTTACGGCGCGGGGCCTACGAAGATGCATCTCGGGAAAGGCGAAGCTGGTCGACCGTTCGCGTGCTAGTGTCGTGAGCCTCTATGGAAAGAGATTAAATGACGGTGAAACCACGAGTAGCGGACTGTGTTTTACACGTAAACGTTTCATCAAAGAACCGCTCTATAAGAGAGGATAGGCGGCGATCTGTAGGATATATGACGACAGAGTACAATGCTGCACTGCAGGCACAAACGTTTCGGATCACACCGTTCAGCATATATTGTTGAACATGGGGCTCTGGGGCAGGACACCCCTACACGTTATCTTGCTGACCCGATAACATACTAGAGACTGAACCGTAGATCAATCGAAACAAACTGCCTGGTCCGACGAATCACATTTTTTTGTTACTCTAGGTCGATAGTTACGTCCGCATACGGTGACAACGAGGACAACGGCTGCTGGAACCATTCAGCGCTACACGGATTCAGACAGGTGGGGTCAGTGCTATGCTATGGGGTAGACTCTGCTGGGCTTCCATGTCTCTGTGGTAGCACCATGGCTGCGTGAATAGTAATGCGGACAACCAGCATTCGTTCGTGCCCAACGTCACCTTCCAACAGCAGAACTACTGTCGGTGTCACAAGTCCAGAATAGGGCAACATTGGTTTCTGTGGCTTGATCATGATGTGAAGTGCGAAGTCATCTGGTGCCATGTGCCTTATTAAGGAGGTGGCTATAATGTTTTGTTTTATCAGCGAATTTTCTCCAGAAAATAAATGTCCATGTTTAGAATTATTTGGACGACACTTACAGCAGCTTATCATATAGAACTCATCAAGAACATTTGAAATGAATTTTACTGTGGCCATTAATAAACTTTATCACTGTAAGTTCCTTAATCTTGATTTTCTTCCAACTATTTGTATCACGGACGATACCCCATAACATTACTTTCATCATAATGGGCTACGCGCAGTGACATTGTGTTGACATTCTGTCTAGTGTGAACTGGCAGTAGGTCGTCTTCCGTTCCGTTCCGTTGCGCTCCGTTCCGTGTATGTTCAGTGCGAGTTGGCTTTTAGAATGCGTGTTAGGTGGTGGCCGACAGCGGCTAACCACTGCCTGTGTGAGATGCCACGCACACAAGACAAACTATGCAGTTCCGAGTATCTTCTGCCTAACGACGCAGCTGGAACGTCCCACACATTCTTCGCAGAGGTGTTCACAGTAATACGACGGACGATATTCCTCTTCTTCTAAGGCGAAGGTGAAAAGAAAGACGAATCCGAATAATTATGAGTATCGCTTGTCCTGTTTACGTCTTGAAGCAACATTTATCTACGATATACGTCACAGATACAAAGCGAGGATCATCCAACGTAAGGGAGGCTCCATCTGTGCTTCGTCTTTGAAGTCCACTACAAAGTTCGGTATTCCTCAGTTGAACGAGTGTTGGTGCTAAGAACTTCCTGCTGCTCACTGCCCTCAGTGACAACTTATTAGGAAAATAAAGGTTAGCGCTGTCTTCAATGAGAATGATGATTTGAACAGTTCACTATGCAGCGTCCTGTTGGAGATTGACTACCGTGGCTTTTCTCCGATCTTTGAAATGACTTACCCAACCTTTTAATAGGAGAACCAACAGGTTAACGTGAACTCCAAACCACGGTACTATTCAGCATTTCTCTCATTTACGAACATCGCCAGAGGTGAAGGAACAGATAAGTAACGGTTAAAAATCCTAGTACTCAACAGGAATCCAACAGGGAACTTACGGTTCCGTAGTCTTGCACTTTACCACCAAGCCATCGAATCTGAAATTGAAACTGCTGCCGACAGTATAAGTAGCATTAGAGTTTACGTGGACAACACGGTGAAACGAACATTTACAGTCTGCCTGGATTCCATTATTTTGCACTTAGGGTCGCGATGGCAGCGAACAAACGGGCAGTCCAGCGTGGGTCCGCCTTTCCCGTGTTTCCGGTGCGGTCTTTTATGCGGTGGCTCCACCCTGCGGGCATAAAACCCATGAATTACGAGCCGGCAGAGTGATGCCGCGTCGACGTGCCGCCTGCTGCCTGCCCCGACAAACGGAATACCGAGCACCCCGCGCTCGCCCGGCTTTAAAGACGATATTTTCGTTTCGCGGAGTGCGCCACAAAGGAAGTCGCCGACTCCTGGCGGTCTCCTCGTATATATAACCACAGGATATATGTTTCCTAGAAAAGTAGCACTGGGCGGGACACCTAATTCTTTACTGGTATTTATTTATTGCACATGATCAGATTAGGGCCTTCGGTCTCTCTCTTACATCACACCAGGATTTCACAAACATAATAACTTTTGAATCACACTTAATTGAAAAATGTCAATAATCTTTCGATGATAAACAGTAATACAAGGGCGTGCTGAAAATTAATGCCTCAGGATTTTTTATGCGAACACTCTTAAATCGTTTTAAATAAAACAGACTTTATTAACATTGTACATTTTTATTCTTCATGTCTACTGATTTTTTTTCTCAACATAGTCACCTTGACGACAATCATATTTCACCGAACGAGAGACAGTCACTGTGGAACCGAGCGAGGTGGCGCAGTGGTTAGCACACTGGACTCGCGTTCGGGAGGACGACGGTTCAATCCCGTCTTCAGCCATCCTGATTTAGGTTTTCCGTGATTTCCCTAAATCGTTTCAGGCAAATGCCGGGATGGTTCCTTTGAAAGGGCACGGCCGATTTCCTTCCCAATCCTTCCCTAGCCCGAGCTTGCGCTCCGTCTCTAATGACCTCGTTGTCGACGGGACGTTAAACACTAACCACCACCACCACCACCACCACCACTGTAGAACCTCACCTCTGCTTGCACCGCTTCGTCACTACGAAAATGAAGTCCTAGACGGTGTTCTCCGAGTTTTGCAAACGTATGCAAAGCTGATGGAACAAAGTCGGGACTGCATGGAGGATGACAGATGACAGCGAACCCCAGGCGTCGGATTGTTGCAGGTGTCGCAGCGCTCGGTGTGGTTTAGCGTTGTCATGCTGAAGGAGAGGGTGATGCTCCATGTATGGAAGAACTCATCGAATTAGTGTTTTCAGTTTTCTGAGGGCCCCGCAGTACCTTGCAGAGCTTATGGTGTTGCCTTTAGGTAGGAATACCAAATGCACCACACCTTAAACATCCCAGAACACAGCGAGCATGACTTTGCCTGCTGATGGCATGAACCTGATTTTTTTTGGCATGAGTGAGTCTTTGTGGCGGCACACCTTGATGCTCACTTGTTTTCGGAGTCAAAATGATGAACCCAGCTTTCTTCACCCGTCACAAATTTGTTAAGGAACCGATCATCTTCACGCTCAAAACGCAAAGGAAACTGTTACAGGATGCCCAATCTCTGCTACACTCCTGGAAATGGAAAAAAGAACACATTGACACCGGTGTGTCAGACCCACCATACTTGGTCCGGACACTGCGAGAGGTCTGTACAAGCAATGATCACACGCACGGCACAGCGGACACACCAGGAACCGCGGTGTTGGCCGTCGAATGGCGCTAGCTGCGCAGCATTTGTGCACCGCCGCCGTCAGTGTCAGCCAGTTTGCCGTGGCATACAGAGCTCCATCGCAGTCTTTAACACTGGTAGCATGCCGCGACAGCGTGGACGTGAACCGTATGTGCAGTTGACGGACTTTGAGCGAGGGCGAATAGTGGGCATGCGGGAGGCCGGGTGGACGTACCGCCGAATTGCTCAACACGTGGGGCGTGAGGTCTCCACAGTACATCGATGTTGTCGCCAGTGGTCGGCGGAAGGTGCACGTGCCCGTCGACCTGGGACCGGACCGCAGCGACGCACGGATGCACGCCAAGACCGTAGGATCCTACGCAGTGCCGTAGGGGACCGCACCGCCACTTCCCAGCAAATTAGGGACACTGTTGCTCCTGGGGTATCGGCGAGGACCTTTCGCAACCGTCTCCATGAAGCTGGGCTACGGTCCCGCACACCGTTAGGCGGTCTTCCGCTCACGCCCCAACATCGTGCAGCCCGCCTCCAGTGGTGTCGCGACAGGCGTGAATGGAGGGACGAATGGAGACGTGTCGTCTTCAGCGATGAGAGTCGCTTCTGCCTTGGTGCCAATGATGGTCGTATGCGTGTTTGGCGCCGTGCAGGTGAGCGCCACAATCAGGACTGCATACAACCGAGGCACACAGGGCCAACACCCGGCATCATGGTGTGGGGAGCGATCTCCTACACTGGCCGTACACCACTGGTGATGGGCAATAACGTATTAATAGAATTACAAATGATTTGAAAGTATCTAAAGACATTCTGAATTACATTTTTGACTAGGAACTAATAACGTTAATATTAGCGGTACAACACTGCTCCTACTCCTACTCCTCCTATTACTACTACTGCTAATAATAATAATAATAATAATAATAATAATAAGAGGAAATGAACACACTCCGTTCGTCGCGATCGCAATGTTGAGTTTTTATTGTTCCAAGAAGACCGGTTTCAACAGTCTTATGGTGCCACCAACTGATCTTATTGATTCTCGTCACGTTCTCCACCAAGCCACCAACAAGCATGGAAGATACGAGGATTTTATCAACTGTGTGCATTTTATAAAGACGTGTATAAATGTGAGTGCATTTTATGCTCGGACTTCAGGTAATGTAATATGGCAGTTTTGTAACAAGTTCATCAGATTATATTATAGCAGCATAGGACTGTTGGAACAATAAAGATGTCTGCACTCCAATCGCGGCGTACGAAGCATGTTCATTTCGAACCATACCATAATAATAATAACAATAATAGTAATAATAATAATAGTGATTGTAGCAGATACAAAATATATTTGATATTGTACAAAACTGATACTTTCTAAGACAAATGGTGTAATCTACATAAATTATTTCCATCTGAACTTGCTAAGGTTCAAATGGCTCTGAGCACTATGGGACTTAACTTCTAAGGTCATCAGTTCCTTAGGACTTATAGCTACTTAAACCTAACTAACCTAGGGACATCACACACATCCATGCCCGAGGCAGGACTCTAACCTGCGACCGCAGCGGTCGAGCGGTTCCAGACTGTAGCGTCTAGAACCGCTCGTTCACTCCAGCCGGCGAACTTGCTAAGGGCCTTAGGAAATGAGGATGGTCTGACTCGAGAGACGGATACTTAATTGAAAAGCGTGAACGAGTACTTACACGAACAACAGTAGAAATTATTGTTGTTTTAGTAGATAGTCATTAACCGTCAGTTGGAAGTTGGAACTGTACGTCAGTTGTCTGATGTAATGAGTGAGGTCAATCCAGAGACGGATTTCAGCAACTGAAAACAGGTTCGAGAATGCGGCTGAGGTACAGAGTGGGAAGGAAATAGCTTATGATATATTACAGTCACTGATATCTATTTTCTGATAAAGTCAAAATAGTCTAACAAAGTAATAATCAGTATGTTTTCGTGACCTTAGTTACCAAAAGGACACATACACTGATAAACTAAAACTATTATGGACAAATTTCATCTCGAGATTGAATGCTGACTTGTGACATTGCTAGAACGTTGACGCGCAGAAGGAAGTATATCAGCACCGCATACACGAATGTGTAATCATTCTATCGACGATACGGGCTGGAAATACACTACTGGCTTTGTCTGTGCAGGCTGCAAATTAAAATTCACCTACCTCAGAACGGCGTCTGCTCAATGTCCCTTAACTCAGCAATCACAATTGCTACAGACGCGAAATTTAACCGACAGGAAGAAGATGCTGTGATATGGAAATGATTAGCTTTTCAGAGCATTCACACAAGGTTGGCGCCGTTGGCGACACCTGCAACGTGCTGACATGAGGAAAGTTCCCAACCGATTTCTCGTACACAAACAGCAGTTGACCGGCGTTGCCAGGTGAAACGTTGTTCTGATGCCTCGTGTAAGGAGGAAAAATGCATAACATCACAATTCCAAGTTTTGATAAAGGCCTGATTGTAGCCTATCGCGATTGCGGTTTATCGTATGGCGACAATGCTGCTCGCGTTGATCGAGATCCAATGACTGTTAGCAGAATATAGAACCGCTGGGTTCAGGAGGATAATACGGAACGCCGTGCTGGATCCCAACAGCCTCGAATCACTAGCAGTCGAGATGACAGGCATCTTATTCGCATGGCTGTAACGGATTGAGCAGCCACGTCTCGATCCCTGAGTCAACTGATGGGGACGTTTGCAAGACAACAACTATCTGCACGAATAGTTCGACGACGTTTGCAGCAGCATGGACTATCAGCTCGGAGACCATGGCTATGGTTACCCTTGACGCTGCATCACAGACAGGAGCACCTGCGATGGTGTACTCAACGACAAACCTGGGTGCACGAATAGCAAAACGTCATTTTTTCCGATGAATTCAGGTTCTGTTTACAGCATCATGATGGTTGCATCCGTGTTTGGCGACATCGCGGTGAACGCACATTGGAAGCGTGTATTCGTCATCGCCATACTGGCGTATCACCCGGCGTGATAGTATGGGGTGCCATTGGTTACACGTCTCGTTCACCTCTTGTTCGCATTGACGGCACTTTGAACAGTGGACGTTACATTTCAGATGTGTTACGATCCGTGGCTCTACCCTTCATTCGATCCCTGCGAAACCCTACATTTCAGCAGGATAATGCACAACCGCATGTTGCAGGTCCTATACGGGCCTTTCTGGATACAGAAAATGTTCGACTGCTGTCCTGGCCAGCACATTCTCAAGATCTCTCACCATTTGAAAACGTCTGGTCAATGGTGGCCGAGCAACTGGCTCGCCACAATACACCAGTCACTACTTTTGATGAACTGTGGTATCGCGTTGAAGCTGCATCGGCAGCTGTACTCGTACACTCCATCCAAGCTCTGTTTGACTCAATGCCCAGGCATGTCAAGGCCATTATTATGGCCAGAGGTGGTTCTTCCGGGGAACTGTTTCTCAGGATCTATGCACCCAAATTGCGTGAAAATGTAATCACATGTCAGTTCTAGTATAATATATTTGTCCAATGAATACCCGTTTATCATCTACATTTCTTCTTGGTGTAGCAATTTTAATGGCCTATAGTGTAGCTAAATCCCCTGACATAATCGACTCTGAGAAATGGTACTTTATTATGGCTCAGCACCTGGGAACAAGAATCTAGGAAACAACGAAGCTGGTCGGCTGTTTGTGTGCTGCTATCTTGAGCATCAGTGGGAAGTGATTGTGGTGGTGAAACCACGATTGGAGACTAGGTGTTGGCCATCCACTCTTTATCACAGCATGTCGAGTTCTGAGACGTACACGATAGGCGGCGATCAGTGCAGATCTGACGGGACAGTACAATGCTGTTACAAGCATAAGTGTTTCGGAGCAGTCCGCTTAGCGCACTTTGTTGAGCATCGGGCTCCGCAGCAGACCATCAATACGTGTTCCGGTCCAAAGACGCCATCTATTACTATTTCAATGGGCAGTGGATCATGGATCAGCGGAGACCTGTCCGTGGTCGGATGAATTACGTTACTTTCTACACAATACAGATGGCCGTGTTCGAATACACCGGCTTTTCGGAATACGCACAGCGACACTAACGCGTGCAGGTGAGGACAGTATCATGAAATGGGGGGCATTCACCTGAGCATACATTGGACCTGTCGTAGTAATCTAAGGTACTGTTTAGTTGTTTAGTGCGTGAACACGATTGCGGATCCCTAGCATCCTTTTGTTCTTGATGTATTCAGCGACAGTGATGGTATGTTGGCTCAATATCTTTCCATGACATCAGACAACCAGTTTCTCCTGTTACATTATTTTAGCTAATCTGCAATAACAATCTGTGTATTTTAAAAATGCGTTTCACAAAATTGCTGAAGACTTTCTAGAGCGTAATTGCGTGTTAAAATGTAACCTTAGGTGATTGAAAATGGAGTGGAGTGAATTAGATTTTATTAATCTTCCGTTCAAAAATGATAAACAAGTTACTCACATTCATCTGAAGATACTCCTGAAAGGGCTCTGATGAGTTTCCTTTACCCACGACCAACCAAAAAATTTCTGATGTTGAAGCCCAATAACTAGTACATTACAGGCTGTTTTAGAACGACAACAGCCAATCGCATATTTTGTTGCAAGAACTTTATTTATATTAACCATGACCATTCTGGAAGAAGTACCTGATTTTCATTACGTTTTAGTTTTTCATGTGGATGGATGGTGCAAAATTCGATTGCAGTAGGCTGTAGGTTAATTAAGTAAGCTGGTCGTTCTCGGCAAGATTGGGAAAAATGAGTAATTTATATCATTCTAAATCAAGTATTGTAGCACAGCTGCATAATTACCTCATTTATTATGATAACAGTTACGGAATTTGGAAATTATTTAAAGGCTTCTAATTATTTTTACTGGTGATGAACCGTTTGACAAATCATTACTACTGCCAATAGCCTTCGCGGGACTGCACGTTTTGCTGCGAGAAAAGGCTTTTGAATTAAGGCTTCTCATCTACGAAACAACAGATAATATGGGCTAGAAACTGCTGCACTAAATCCTTGCAAACGCTCTCTTCGAATTCAAACACAAACAATATAGCTTTAATGAATTTCAACTTCCGCTTAAGTGAATCTGATCTACGCACACAGTGCTTTAAACAGCACTTCATCCACACACTTCAACATACAACTGCTCAGTCGTCTCCTATATCAGTGAAGAGGGGAAGCAAGATTAGGGTTTAACGTAGAAAATGTTCAAAAGTGTGTGAAATCTTATGGGACTTAACTGCTAAGGTCATCAGTCCCTAAGCTTAAACGCTACTTAACCTAAATTATCCTAAGAACAAACACACACACTCATGCCCGAGGGACGACTCGAATCTCCGGCGGGAGGGCCGCGCAGTCTGTGACTTGGCGCCTCAAACCGCACGGCCACTCTAGTGCGGACTAGAACAGAACGAGAAAAGAAATCGGTCACGTCCTGTTAAAAAAACTGTAACGGGATTTGACTTACACGAATTTGGAAAACGTGGGTCTCGAAGATATGACGGTGATGTGAACCGACGACCTTCCTCAGGTGACTTGACTGTCAAGCTACAGCACCGCATCGCTCGATCTGTCTTACGTAGTGTTTCACAGTTATGAGAGGCATAAACTTCCGGATAGGGCGTCATTCGGTCCACCACGATTACAATGGAAGGTCCAAAGATTAAGTATGTCGTTACTCCTGCATATCTTGTCACCTCCAGCAAATAATTACACCACAAAATCTCAAGCGGCTACGCTTGCATTTTCAGAGACAAAATTATTCGTCTCGAAACAATGCCATCTCGGTTGTTAAAAAGGGAACGGATACACTACAACATGTTGTAAGTCGTTTGTGGATATACGATAAAGAGTAAGTACATTATCAATATCTTTAAAGTATTTACGATTACATGTTTCGCAACTTGTTTAAAAAAAGGAAAACAGGAAAAAGTAAGAGAAAGGTATACGAAGCAATTATTTTTCTCTGTTGCTTTTTCATCGTGGTCTCAAAACAGTCTATGTTTTAAGTCGTCTTCAGGGTAACTGAAAATAATTTTCTTATGCGTTACATTCCATTAGGCGATTATGTTCCTGACCAATTAGAACTCTTCATCGTCATTTTATTTTCTTAATATTTCTCTAGAACCATACACAGATAACTGTGAATTGACGGTTCATATCTATTTTCTAGATGAGAGATGAACTCCAACGTTGTAAAGACAAATAGTTGGTAAATTCGTCTGTATCAGTGGCTAGACAAAAGTACAAGTCGCCTACAAGCCAACTAAATGCATTGTTTTTAGCGTTAGGGAAAAATTTCCAATCTGGTTGCTGAACTTATTCGATGTTTATCTTATTTATAGCGAATAGTGTGTAATAGAGAGCTTTTATTACCTAGTCCCAATTGCTAATCGTTTTCTTGCATAAATATGTGTGTTCTATATTCGCTTCAGTATTACACATTTCGCAAAAGGCTTAGGGGTTCAGTTTGATTTTATATTTCTTAGCAAGAGTTTGGGACGGTACAGTGATGACATTTAGCCACACGGCTCTAGCATTCGTTAATATAATCTTGCCCTCGACATTACTTAAGACTTGTGACCAATTTACGCAAGGGTATTTGAGTTCTATGGGGTGCTTATGAGGGCCTTGGCATACTCTTTCTGGGAATTACTTCAGTGCGTTCTCTCCTAAGTAGCTTGTTTCTACGTATTAGATATAGATATACAATACTAGCCATTAAATTGCTACACCAAGATGAAATGCATATGATAAACGGGTATTCATTGGACAAATATATTATACTAGAACTGACATGTGATTACATTTTCACGCAATTTGGGTGCATAGATCCTGAGAAACAGTTCCCCGGAACAACCACCTCTGGCCGTAATAATGGCCTTGACATGGCTGGGCACTGAGTCAAACAGAGCTTGGATGGAGTGTACGGGTACAGCTGCCGATGCAGATTCAACACGATACCACAGTTCATCAAGAGTAGTGACTGGCGTATTGTGACGAGCGAGTTGCTCGGCCACCATTGACCAGACGTTTTCAATTGGTGAGAGATCTTGAGAATGTGCTGGCCAGGACAGCAGTCGAACATTTTCTGTATCCAGAAAGGCCCGTACAGAACCTGCAACATGCGGTTGTGCATTATCCTGCTGAAATGTAGGGTTTTGCAGGGATCGAATGAAGGGTAGAGCCACGGATCGTAACACATCTGAAATGTAACGTCCACTGTTCAAAGTGCCGTCAATGCGAACAAGAGGTGAACGAGACGTGTAACCAATGGCACCCCATACTATCACGCCGGGTGATACGCCAGTATGGCGATGACGAATACACGCTTCCAATGTGCGTTCACCGCGATGTCGCCAAACACGGATGCAACCATCATGATGCTGTAAACAGAACCTGAATTCATCGGAAAAAAAGACGTTTTGCTATTCGTGCACCCAGGTTTGTCGTTGAGTACACCATCGCAGGTGCTCCTGTCTGTGATGCAGCGTCAAGGGTAACCATGGCCATGGTCTCCGAGCTGATAGTCCATGCTGCTGCAAACTTCGTCGAACTATTCGTGCAGATAGTTGTTGTCTTGCAAACGTCCCCATCTCAGGGATCGAGACGTGGCTGCACGATCCGTTATAGTCATGAGGATGAGATGCCTGTCATCTCGACTGCTAGTGTTACAAGGCTGTTTTGATCCTGACGGCGTTCCGTATTACCCTCCTGAACCCACCGACTCCATATTCTGCTAACAGTCATTGGATCTCGACCATCACGAGCAGCAATGTCGCGATACGATGAGCCGCAGTCGCGATAGGCTTGATTCCGACCTTTATCAAAGTCGGAAACGTGATGGTTACGCATTTCTCCTCCTTACACGAGGCATCACAGCAACGTTTGACCAAGCTACACCGGTCAACTGCTGTTTGTGTATGAGACATCGGTTGGAAACTTTCCTCATGTCAGCACGTTGTAGGTGTCGCCACCGTTGCTAACCTTGTGTGAATGCTCTGAAAAGCTAATCATTTCCATATCACAGCATCTTCTTCCTGTCGGTTAAATTTCGCGTCTGTAGCAAGTCATCTTCGTGGCGTAGCAATTTTAATGGCCAGTAGGGTATTTGTAAATTTTGCATTGTGAATCGATATAAACCAGTGGCCTTGAATCTGAGGGTCAAATCATTTTGGAGATATTTTCTGTGATGCTTCCAGTGCCTTTCCTGAGTATTTTGCTTGTATGTCTTAGGAAAAATGTCATGCAGTGTTGGTACAGATTTCTCGACTCATAACCCCCGGGATTGTAGTACTTCGTTTAAGGTAGTAGAGGAAATGTTGCTGTGCCAGGGTAATCAATGAAATTTAAAAACATCTTACAGATGGTCCCGACAGAGTTGCAACATTTCCGCCGCTGCTGAAAACCAGTTATCGCACGATGCTCAACTTTATCATTCAGTTGGACGATTTTGTTGTGGTTCCCCCTCTGGCGTGTTTCGGAATTGTGACGGGAGGATTTCGAAGTGTTCCAGCGCTGTAGATATCTACCTGTAAACAAAGAAAAAATTATGTAACATCATTTTTTGGGGGAGATAATTAAAGCCATATGACTTCTCCTCGTTTTCAGTAATTGTGCCTATGCGTAAGTCACATCACCGTATCTCTTGTCTCTTCGCGCAGCCAAAGCATAAAGAGGTAGCGTCGTCTCTCTGTAGACGACGGTTCCTCGAGCGCAGAAATGTATGTAGGCCACCTGCATGAGGCGGGAGGCGGTGTCGTCGTCTTGCAGTTGGGCCACAAGCTCTCTTGCTACCGGTTCCTGCACGTAGGAGCGGAGGAAGGGAAGCGGCCCCTCTTGTGTGCTGGCAGTGACAGGGGCAGGGAGGGGGCGGTGGCGGCTGCCGGCTCCTGCATTTTAATGCCTTGGTGAGAGTGAGGCGCCGGGCAATGGCACAGCTCAGTGTCGTTGTCAGGCACACGACATCGTCTTTGGGACTCAATATGTCGCCGACAGCCGTTGGTGGCACGATGGACGACCCCCGGAGATGTGATGTCGAGAACTGGCAAGCAGCCTATGGAGTTAGGTGTCTCACATTTGGAAAGCGACGCCTCAGCTGAGCCCGGTCTAAGTTGATAGTGAGTTTATGAAAGCGGAGACAGCAATTTTTGCTACCTCAGCAACTTGCAACTTAAAAACGCTATATTTGTCTTTCTCGTCACATTTTGTAAAGGTAGTTTCATGTCATTACTGCCTGTATAAAGTCATTCTGTAAAATAACTACATGTTTGTATTTTATGTGTCATTTTTATATAATATCTGTTGACTGCTAAACAACTGTGCGAATCTTAATAAAAATAATTTGCCAAATCTGTCCAAAACGTGAATATCAAAATGTAAACATCTGTTAGACACCTGAGCTGGTGCTGGTGCCTCATCACGCTTCTTCCACGTTCCTCCAACATGTGCTGTAAGGTGGTCATGTAATTCTGATTTTTCTATTTCATCGATGTGCACGTCAGCTATGCAATAATGAAGGCTTGTTTGCTCATTAGTGTTATTAATGAAGGACTGAACAATGAAACAGAGCAGGGAGTATTTACAATTGATTATTTGCGAGATATGAGGATATTATGAAATGTGAGCCTATGATGTTGATGATACAGTAGAGGCAAATATGTTTCACAGTGATAATATAAGGAGGCATTTCACACTTTCTTCCAGTTTTGATGAAGTATACAGACTGTCAGGTAGCTAACTGGAAAGAGGAGTGATAGGTATTTTGAGTTAAGAAGTTTTTCAGGAACCCTGTTTCTTGTTATAGTCAGTTTTTAAGCCATGTGGATACATTTCATGTTTATAAGCGTCAAAAGTAATTTTTTGAAAAGATGTGACTGCATGACAATACTGAGTGAAGGTAACGTGACTTAAGAAAGCAGAGTTATTTCCTTGGTGTGGAGTTTATAATTATCGGACGCAAATTATGTTTTTGCAAAGATGTCGCTCAGCTTTGATTGCTACTCTGTAATATGACACACTCTTTTAGTATATGGTACCTAAATGAACTTTTTGTGATTCTTCTTTGTGGCAGTGTCTATTTTCTTGTTTATACTGATATTGTTTTTACTGTTTCGTATATAGGTATAAGCACTCAAAATTTAGTTTTACTGAATTCTGTAGAACTAATGTGCCTTTTCTTTGTCTAACAGATAAATTTAACACATGTATGAAACGATGTCATAACAGTCTAGGTGTTTGGGAAATTTTAAATTCTTGGGAAGTGAAGATGCAACTCATGATTCACGAGGTGTGACATGGATAGACGGTACACTTAATAAGAGAAAGGAGATACAGGAAGTATGTGGGACACAAGCTGTAATGTTTTTCTTACTTTTCAGCTTTACATGATGATGTTTTTACTTTCAGCTTGAATTTTTTTGCTATGGCATAGGATAAGATTCTTTTATATGTGTTTTTCTCCTTACATGTGTGACTGGCCAACTGTCTTCTTGTATTTACATATGATGTAACATAATAACATGCATTGCTTTAACTTAAGGAATTTTCAGGTAGTTTGTGCCTTTTACACTTATGTCATTTATTGAGTTTCTTCATAAGGCATGTTCTCTGTATAAATTGTTGTTATAAGATGCGACGCCATTAGTATAATAATTATGTAAAGTATAGTACTAGATGTGTAACGACTAAACAAAGAGGGAAAGGTAAGCGACAGCAAAGAACTAGTTACAAAAATGAAATACGAGAAATAATTAGGTAGGGTAAATACGACAAATGATTAGATAGGGCAAAGATGAGAAATGGCTAGGTAGGGCAAAGACAATAAATGGCTAGGTAGGGCAAAGATGACAAGCGGTTAGGTAGAGCAGTGGACATAAATAATATGAATTTATGAGAATGCATGAAACTTAAGACAGAGAGAAGCAAACAGTACAGTAAACAGTGTTATTTTTTGCAAGTTTGATGGAATTATTGGCAAAAGAATTAAATGTGTACGAACTGAAGGATGGAATATAATTAGATAGTATGCTAATTACTGGCCATCTTAGGGGTAATCATAGACTGATGTTTGACTACATAAAGTATTCTTTGATGTGAACCTGGGTTACACCCCAACCCATGTTTTTCCTAATTGTATATTTCTGTCCTCATTATCTATGTTTATTTCTTGTGCGTGTTCACTAACCTTATATGTCTCTTTCTACATTACTACCTGTACTTTTTTACGCATTTTGTCCACACATATTTATTCCAGTAGATTCATAATTTTCTGTAGGTATATCATGCCTTTTACTGTACACGGTATCACACGATTTGCGTGTCTGATGTTTCTGTAATTCATTTTTGTAAAACCATCATCTAATTTTTCTTAACTTTTTTAAAAGACATAGAAGTCTGTTGTCACCATTACACTATTTATGCATTCCATATGTGCAACGACGTAAAATCTTATTACTGCTATATTAACTTAAGTAATTTTACACTGTAAATGGTACAAATTGTAAATTCACCACAAATGATTGAGACTTGTCAGGGCAGAAGGAACACGTCTACTGATTTTATGCTGAAAAGTTGTGTGTCTCATGTTGACATACTTCATTGACACAAGCTGCAGCTGATTTTCATAACGAACTCTTCTATACTACAAAATGGCTTTGGAGTTATCAATTGATCTACAGTCTGCTTCAAGCAGATACTACGACATTTTACTGTTTGTGCGTGTGTGGGGTTGTCAGCTGAAAGCTGTATTTAGTCTCACTGAGCCTGCTTCCATATAACTTCCCACAATACTGACATTGCTGCAGCAAGCTAAAGGAAGTTAAGTCGTTTGTGACAAGGAAACTCTTCTGCCTACGTTCATCGTGCTAATTAATACTGCCATATGTGACTGTACTTCAGAATTCTAGGCCTTGTGTGATAGAGACACTCGGACCTATTTCGAGTGTGTTACAAATACAGTGTATATCACCAATACAAAATATTACACATAAATTTTCAAAATAGCCCTGTGCAGCGGTTCTCATAGGCATAAGGAAAAATTTAACCAGTGGTGAATTCTATTGATTAATCATTCACATGTTCTTGAATTTGGTATAAATGTTTTATTTATAGTTCTTTAGCTCGTAACCTTTAAAACTATTTTTCTCTTCGTATTTGTAACATGTTTTGTAGTTGCTATCCATAATGTTTAGCATTTTGTCCTCACCCCATTCCTATTTGAAATGACGCTCGTACAAAATTGTACTGAGGAAAGGTGGAGGATATGTAAGGTGGTCATGTCATTTTGATTTCTGTACGTGATCGATGTACACGTCAGAGAGGGAGCAAGTTATATTATTGTTGAACAATGTTTGTTCTTATCATGGTATAGTCTTTGCCTCTGCGCAGTCTGATACATTCTTAGTTGAATTGTGGTAGGTGATGGACGTATTTAGAAGTGTTGTGTGGAGTTGTGATTGTATCTGTTAAATGAAGAAAGGACAGTGAGGATGAATATCATGTACATATTGAAAGGTGAAACGAATATATATTCTGAGTAACTTTTTTTTTATTGGAAAGAAGAAGTTTGAGGTACGACTGCAGCACTGTGTAACTACGAATCATGATTGTCAGCTAGTTAACTTGCTTCGAGCTGAGAGAAAGACCACCTCACTTCCCGGAATTACGGAATAGCATACAAATTGAGTAAGCTGACTGAATCTTACAGAAATTCTCTGTTAACATTGTACCCTGTTCAAATCATTCTTCGCCTTGTTAAGCATAGTATTGTTTAAATCGAATGTTATGCGTGAAGATCACGCGAAGTTTACTCTGTCTTTCTGAATATATATTTCACTCTAAAATCGTTGTCTTGGAATATCATTTCATAGGAACAGTTACTCTCTTCACCCCCACTGTTTGTCTTTACGCATTACTACATGGAACAGTTTGAATTCGTATGTAGAAACAAAAATCTAGCTTAGCCGTTGCCTATTTACTGTCGGCTGTTGTACTTTCGAGAAATCTGCAACAATGTTGTAAAGACTCGAGGTAAGTTGAAATTTTAATTAGGGCTAGATAGTTGTTTTATTTCAGTTGCGCATTAGTACAAAGTCAAAATGCATTCAGATCGGTTTCATTTCAGTTCATATTAGGTGCTCTAAAGTTGAGTTAATTTCCAACAGAAGCAAATACAGAGAGCAACTTACACTGCCATGGATGAAATTTGAGCCTCATTAGACGGGGACTTAACAGAAAAGTATAGGAAAGAATTTCATACCGAAGTCAACAGTGACTTGTAACCATACATTCTCCCTTTTCAGCACGTATGGCTTGTTTTCAGACCAGCGTTTACTGGAATGTTTTTACATCTGTTGTTGTTACAACACTCGTGTCACTTCTCACGCGTATGTGAGTATCCATATTAGTCAGTTCTTTTCTTTCTATCTTATTTCCCTTTTCTTCTTCTTCTTTTTCTTTCTGTAACTACTACGCCTTTAAAAGCGGCGTGTATTGCGACAGGAAAGACAGTTGCGTTGTGTAGATGTTGCACCGCACTAATAGTATTTCCGTTATACATGTAGATCTCAACCAGGAGAAATAAACGAGAACCTGAGCCAAACAATTCTGTATTCACATCACGTCGCGTATGCTATCCTATTCGCGGCTTTCGGAGAGAGGAAAGTACGGTGTCATTCAGGAAACGCCACATACAGGAGCCACGACGCAAATTTCGTTCAATGGTATTCCGCTGGCCGTCTACCACAGAAGTGAATTATGGATTGGTTTGATGTTAAGCGGAGTATTAACGAACGATATCGGTGGCGGGCGCCGTTTAAATCAATTATTAATGAGAAAAAATGTGTAGCGGCTGCATCTGACAACAGCGATGAACTTCGACGGCGTGTCATCGGAGCCACAGCTCACATCACGCGCATAATAAATTCACAGAAATTTCCTGGCCATCCGACGATACGGCACTGTCCTTACGAATAATGAATGGACTGCAGAGGTTCCGCTGTTATTCATCTACGGGGCGAGAAAAACATCTACATCCACACTCTGTAGCGTGCATCTAGGAGTACTATTTATTTTACATGCAGTATGTTTCGTTTTTTTTCTTAATTCCATTAAATGACGTTTGGTCAGAGGCTCTTCTACACAGTGAAATTTCTTTAACAGGCGGCAGACATATTATTTTACATTATATGCCGTTAACCCATGCGTTATTGATAATGACTTTTAAATGTACATGGCTGCATATGTGTACAACCGCACGCACGCACATATACATCTACATCTTCATGGATACGCTGAAAATCGTATTTAAGTGCCTGGCAGAAGGTTCATTGAACCACCTTCACAATTCTCTATTATTCCAATCTCGTATAGCGCGCGCGGAAAGAACGAACATCTATATCTTTCCGCGCGAGTTCTGATTTCCCTCATTTTATCATGGCGATCGTTTCTCCCTATGTAGGTCGCCGTCAACAAAATATTTTCGCATTCGGAGGAGAAAGCTGGTGATTAGACTTTCGTGACAAGATTCCTCCGCAACGAAACACGCCTTTGTTTTAATGATGTCCGCCCCAAGTCTTGTATCGTTTCTGTAACGCTCTTTTCCCTATTTCGTGATTATGCAAAACGTGCTGCCCTTCTTTGAATTCTCTCGAAGTACTCCGTCAATCCTATTTGGTAAGGATCCCACACTGCGCAACAGTATTCTAAAAGAGAACGGACAAGCGTAGTGTACGCAGTCTGTTACGTTTTCTAAATGTGCTGCCTCGACATTTTCTATGTGTCCCTTCCAATTTAGGTGGTTCGTAATTGTTAATTTTATTTCCTAGGTATTTAGTAGAATTTACGACACTTGGATCTCACTGATTTATGCACACACGCGCACACACACACACACACACACACACACACACACACACACACACACACTTCAGTGCTTGCGAGGCCAAAATCATGGCGTCCTCCTTGATGCACGCATCATTGGAGCTATTATTTCAAATTGTCGTTATGAGCAGGCATGGATATACTGTATCGCGCCATAAAAGAGTAAAACGAGGTAACAAAGCACATAGAAGGTGGAACCAGAAGGACTGAGAGAGACGTGAAAAGAATACCGTAAACTGAAGCAAAATGGATAGCAAATGGGGCTGAAACATTTGCTATGCAATATTATAGACATACTCACTGTTTCAATTAATTATTTATAATATTATCATCATAATTATGATAAAACACTATCTCAAAAAAGACGCACCAATATTCAGTCTGGTACTGATGATATTTCAAAGTGGTGTAAGGATTTGCAACTTGTTTTAAATTTCCAAAAATGTAAAACTGTGCATCTCACGATGACTACAGTGACAACGATTCACACATGTAGTTGGTCAATTCACACAAATACTAGCAACAATTTGTATGGATACATGTTGTATACATGGCAAGTGATACGCAGCAGTGCCATGAGAGCTCCCTTGAATAAATCATCCAATTATTCTGAAATTATGATCGTTTGTATGTCTGTGGATGTACATCACATCTACCGATTTCCGTTCCATTCGGATAATTCTTTCATGGTGCTCGCAGAACGTCAAATGGGTAAAGTGCTCGCCCTGGTGACGAGCAGTAATTGTCGACAGTGAGCGCCTGGAATGAGATATTGCGCACTTTGTCATGCATCCAGTTGCTCTGGGAACAACAAATATTCCCCGTTCATTACCTCCACGGAATGGAAAAACATGATGATCTCTTAACCTGTGCAGCTGCTCTTATAATGCTGTCGTGAGGCAGCTTCTTACGAAAGAAGAAGACACTGAGATGAAGACGGGTATGTTTGGTGTCACATAATTAAATCAAAGAAACGTAGGTAAGAACCAGTTTAATTTATATCTACATTCAACAAATACATTTTACTTTTTGTGTATTGGAGAATTCTGTTGACATTAGCAGAGCCATCTGTAAAATTCAAAAACTTGTGCAGAAAGTCTAATGATCATCTGAAGTACGTTAATAATACTAACACTGCAAGGATCACGGCACAGCCTTTTCTTTCTAGGTAAAGTATCTGCACAGACGGACCCCAACAACACCTTTTTACGCTTATCCACAGCTGAGTGGAAATTAACAGGGGACACCTTCCGCCACGCACTGTGCAGTCACTTCTGCAGCATACAGTGTCTAAATAAATTCTTTACAGTCCTTGCCGACCGGTTAATTACACCAGAAAAAGGAAATGTCCAGTAAACAAAGGATCTAAAATGCATACCTTAAGAGTTATGAGCACTTGTTCCACTTCCATACTGTGAAACTCGTCGCTTCTACTGCAAGGTTTTTGCTTTGCAAGTCTAGGAAGGAGGTAGTATTGACCAAAACAAGAAGAAAGATATCCGGTGTACATGGGCTGTAAAATGTATACCTTAAGAACTGTGAGTATTTGATCAATAAAAGAAATTTGTTTCACAGTAGTGAAGAAGAGCAAGTGCTCATAGCGCTTGGTGTATGCTTTTGGAGCCCATGTTTACTGGGCAATCTTTTTTGTTTTGGTCCTTAATACTCCTCCGAAACTAAGTGCAACACTGATACTATGCGTTACAAAAACTGTTTGGAAACATTTCCACTTTCTGAACAAATTTATCAGCGTTAAGTAAGATAACAGGGATCAGCTACCCCACTGCCAGGCATTGGTATCCAAAACCTCTATTCGCCCTTTAAAGTGATCTATATTTGCAAGCAAACTTTGCCTTTCCAAAAGCAACACTTCGTTACTTTTGCAAATATTTAACACCATAAAACCCCATCAACGACCAAACATTATTCTGAGGTACAATAGATAAGAGTGAAAAACAAACTACGTCGTTAGATTTCTCGTGGAGGTAGACTGAGTGATAGTTTGCCGGTCGCTGCCAGTCAAGTTTCGTGTTTCACGTGATCGGCTTTTCTGCAGCAGAATGAGGGTATCAGCGACGGAGCTTCATGTTTAAGAAAAACACGGTTATAACTAAGCAGAAAAAATGAACAAATGTTAGCAGATCTGCAAGGATAGTATGCAAATAGAAAAGTAGTATGAAGGTGGAGCGTTGTAGCGAATTAGAGACGTTTACTGAGGTTTCACATAACTGTCAATAACAATGGGACCGCGCCTACTCGTTGTCACCGATTTCGTCCAGATTTATGGTATATGCTGGGCTTGTCCAGAAATGAAAGTGACACAAGTGAGAGCTCTAGACTGCCAACTGTTTCGAAAAAAAAAATAGCATTTTTGGCGCGGTTTGTACGAGGCATGAGCCACTTATTTTAGCACACTTAATGAGCAGCGGTTGGCGTCGTGGGGTTGAGTCTCTCTGCAGAAACTTTCTTAATTTCTAGTTTTTACAGCAGTTACACTGCAAGTAAACAGAAATAATGCTCAGAATGTTGAGTTTATTAATATTCTCATAAAACCCATGAAAAGGAAAGGCAAACGAAAATTTGGGTTTTAAATAAAGTTCCAGGAAAGTATTGTAAGGTGTGCAAAAGAGCTTCGTGTACAAAGTTGGATACTTTTTTACTTTACAGTTCATGATTTAGACGCGTTTGGATGACATTCATCGTAAAAACAAGGAAAGTAGTAACTGTCGCGGCATATTGCACGCGTTATAAAGACCGCATTTTAACAATTACATGGTACATTCAAAGCGTCTGTAGAAAAACTAATTTGGTTTACTTTCATAAAAGATGCTTTCTCACCGCACAGGATGACACCAAACGCGTGTAATGCATCATCTCTTCAAATGTTGTCGAAAGTAGCTTGTTATCTATTGTGGCAAGTATTTTGATGTGGTTCTATCGGAATGCAATTTCTTTTTCTCACTCGATTGGCTGATATTACCTGCACCGGGGACCTATTGTTCGCGTGCAGCTGCCGAGATCAAAATTACAGTAACAAATAAGAAGTTCTATACGCTTTGATAACAGTTCCTTCTTGGAAAGCTATATTCATTGTCCTCGTAGTCCCGTATTCACAATACTTTTTGGAAAATTATTTACAGTCAAAAATACTTCTTTGCCTTTCCTATTCAGGCCTATTATAGAAATATTAATAAACACTACTGAGCGTAATTCCGGTTTATTTTCAATGTAATTAGTCTAAAAATAGAAAATAAAAATATAGAAAGATTCTGTATACTGATTGGAACTATCGTTTTATACTCCAACCCTTGTGCCAGCCGCACGGTGGAAGCAACGCTAACGTAAATGGCCCGTGATCGACCCACGCCAAAAATGCTATTTTTTCTGAACGCCTGGCCATCTGGAGCTGCTGCTTTTGTCACTTTCATCTCTGGCCATGCATCCATACATATTATAACAATGGATGTTCTTAGTATATATGTATGTGTGTATGTTTCACATCAACCACTTACTCTCTGGAAAGAATCGCTGTGGGATTAAGAACCGCTTACCTTTCAAAGGTGGTGGGAGTGAAAAAGCAGTGTAGCCCACAACGAGCGAATACCTATTCTTTATTCGTCCACTATTTGAGAATAAGAGCACTTAATGACTTGCAACAAACATTAAACATAATTTCAAACCCTTGAGAAATTTTCTCTGACTGATAACCCCCCCGCCCCCTCCCAAGATGAAAGGAAGAAACGAAGAAGCGTTACCGCTTATTACATTTTCACTGTACACGCAGTAAAACTGCCGCATGAAACTTTACGCTTAATTGATTGCTTCTTTACTACTAACTCTATTCGCGACATATTTTGAAGACATTAGGCATGTATACCAGTGGATGTACCTGCTAAATCATATCACAGTACGACATATAGCTCAGGAGATACGACATCACAAACATTGAGCTGTATGAAAATGGAACTCCTGGGCATAATTCACTAGAGATACAGGTGAAATAAATGTACAAATACTTGTGAAATGCGTTAAATATGTGCGTGTGTGGGCAAAGCTACGGGTAAAAAGCTCACCCTAAACTCTTGGAACAAATTCAAACAAATTTAGTACAAATATTACTTACGGTCTGGAAAGAAATAACGTAGGGGTAAGAAACACCAGTCTTCTATTGCGGTGGGGACGAAAAAGTGAAGAGAGAATGGGAGAGGATGAGATGGACAGACAGAAAGGGGGAAGAAGGAGATGGACAAGGAGAGGGGGAAGAGGAGATGGACGGAGAGTGGGGAGGGTGAATGGACACAGCTAGAGGAGGGAAGGAGGTGGACAGAGAAAGGAAAGGGGAGTAGACAGATAGCAACAGATGAGAGGAAGTGATTGGCAGAGAGAGGGAGGAGGAGAGATGGAATAAAAGAGAGAAGGTAGAAGGAGATGTAATTATAGGGGGAGGAAGAAATAGACAGAGGGGGAAGGAGCAGATGGAGAGATGGTCAGAGAGAAGAATGCCTGTAGATGGACAGGAAAAAGGCAGGAAGAGGTGAACAGAAAGAGGGGATGTAGGAGATGGGCAGAGGCGTGGGGTGGGATGGGGTGGGGTGGGGAAGGATGAGATGGACTAATAGGAAAGTGGAATAAATACACACTGGGGTATCGTCGGGTACTCAGCTAACATACGATAAATATGGATGACATCGGTGGCGACTAGTAGGTGCCGCCTCCTTGTGAGAAGAAGAAACCTTTAGTTGTAGACAGAGATGCCGTAGTTTCTCGTATCACTGTGTAACTACTTTCTGTCGTAAATGTCTGGATGTTCACCTTTAAGTTAAGTGTTTTTCACGCACAGCATGACGTTTAGTAGCACATCCATGTAGCCTGTGGTTAGCAGTATTAACACACTTCCGGCTCAAACTTCATTACTTACAGTGAGATTCAGTTACAGTATCTCACTTATCCGAAGAGACTGGGTACTCATTTTAGTTAAGAGAACCCATACGGATTTGGATTGATTTGGGGAAGAGACCAAACAGTGAGGTCATCGGTCTCATCAGATTAGGGAAGGACGGGGAAGGAAGTCGGCCGTGCCCTTTCAAAGGAACCATCCCACCATTTGCCTGGAGTGATTTAGGGAAATCACGGAAAACCTAAATCTGGATGGCCGGACGCGGCATTGAACCGTCGTCCTCCCGAATGCGAGTCCAGTGTACTAACGACTGCGCTACCTCGCTCGGTGAGCCCATACGGAATCCTGCTTTTTATCTGATCAGGTTCGAATCCTGCCTCGGGCATGGATGTGTGTGATGTCCTTAGGTTAGTTAGGTTTAAGTAGTTCTAAATTCTAGGGGACTGATGACCTCCGATGTTAAGTCCCATAGTGCTCAGAGCCATTTGAACGATTTTCTACTTCAGAAAATTGACTGTAAATCACAGAGTGAAGTTTGATGATGAAATAACGGTCAGGTATCTTGAGTTGGGGTTTGACACATTGTAGTGTTGGCGAAGAAGTAGACATCAAGGTTCTGTCATTACTTTATTATTACCGGTGGAAATATTCTTAGCATAACATCTTTGTTTGGAGAACTCGCAAGTAAGAGTGTATGATGTGTGTGACCTGACCTGGAATCATAAAGCAATAGGCCCTTTTCACTTGTTATATGTTTCCCAAGGAATGAAGTTAGAAAATGGTTCATATGATCTTTAGTCATTTGTTTACTTTTGCTTTCCTTCACGTGAATGTTCCGTGGGCAGGTTGTTTCAAGTGCCTTTCACCTCTTGAAAACTATGTACAGCTTGTATGCTAGCTTGCCCGTCACTGATTGTGTTGCTGTGGGCAGAGATATGTGTAGACTACTACACACTATCTGTAGTTTTTTCTCCTCTGTGAGGCTATGTTGATAATAAAGAGCATTCATACTGGAATTGATTCTGTTCATATTTCCAAATATTTTCTTTCTCCACATCATGTCCTAAAGCATGTTCACTTCTTCCACGAAATGTAGTGCCTTCTGACATATACTATTATCGTCTTCTATGTCCTTGCGAGTGACCAATACAGTAATATGCCTGGATGAAATGCCATATTCAGCCTTAAGAGTGTCGATAAAAGGAATCTAAGGTTTTAAATTGTCCAAGCCAACCACTTTAGGCGCTAGTAGTGGCCAAATTTACATTTGTAGATCCATACGACCTTTCTCTACCAAATGGCGATATTACATGCTCTTTTGTAGTTTGTAATTGTGAGAGTCTATTTCGTGTGAAACGAGCTCCTGCTTGCCTTTTGATAGACACACAGTTTGGAATTCAGATACAATTTCATTTACTTTGAATGCACTTATAGCGCCTCACTAGTTTGCTAGAGGAATTGCAGTCACGATCGTAACAGTCTTCATAAACGTCCTCTAGTACGCAATCATCAATATTTTCTAATACACTGCGCTTCGACTGGTTGGGTGGAGATAGATCGTACTCAATTTGACTGGACTGTTCCTGTTGCTCTGGAGATAAACATCATGTACCGCTCGAACAGCCACCTTCAGGATCACGTTCTTCCCTTCCTTTAAAATCAGTATATCCATCCAGCGTAACGTTATATATTTCTATATCATCCACATTATATTTGTGAAATATAATGATATACAGGGTAATTTTATCCACTTCGTTCAAACTCTGGGGATTGATGTGTGAGAGGATACGGAACAAAAAAGGTCTAACGAACTTATGTCCGGAAATGCGTAGTTTCCATACTAGAGACTGTTTAGTCAATTATACTTTGTTACAGAGAATAGGGTCTAACACGCGCTGTACCATGCAGCCACAGTTACAGTATGCATGATTTCCCCGTAGAGGGTGGTTTTGTTCCTCATGCGCATGCCCTAGCGCCCTCTCCTGCCATAGTAATTGGTAATGTTGTGTCCGATTCACTTGTCCTACTGTGGATATGATACAGCGTTGTACAAAGTAGTTCCGTATTCGAATCGAGAGCTTCCCTAAATGGTGTTTACTTACGGAAAGGCGAATGGGAACAAGCGGCGGGCAGCAAGGTTGTATCAGGAGACCTAACCCTGCCGACAACCACTATAGCATTCATTGTTTGCAACAGTGTTTTGCCGTTTGTCTGAGACAGTGTCGTTTCGGGAAGCAGCAAATCATGAAGGAAGTACCAGAAATGTTCGGACACCAGACTTGGCGGAAAATGTGATCAACACTGTGGAAGACGGCCGCCGTGTCAGTAGCAGGCTGTTGGCCCCCAGTACAGGGTATGCCCCACGACCGTGTGGAACATTCTCGATGACAACTGTTACTAAACTTATCACTTACAGCTTGTGCAGGGATTACTAGCGACAGACTTTCCACATCGAGAGCAGTTTTGGAGCTGGTTTCTTCATCAGACAACCACGATTTTGGGATTTGTGTCATCCATCCTATTCACGGATGAAGCCAGCTCTTACATAACAGTCATCGGTGGGATAGTATGCAGAATCCCCGTGGTATACCGACAGCAAAACATCAGCTTCGGTGCAGTCGGAATGTGTAGGCCGGGATAATTGGCGACCATATTTTGGGATCATTCTTCCTTCACGTCGCCTAACAGGCCGGAACTATTGGCGTTTCTTGCCGGTGACTTTGCCTCCCCTGCTGGAAAAAGTGCGATTTTTGATTTGAAGGGTTATGTGGCTACTGCATGATGGTGCTCCAGTCCACTTCTCCGTTAACGTCCGGATGCATCTCAGTCGTTGCTTCCCTGGTCGATGGATCGGACGAGGGGGTCCAGTTGCATGGACTGTTCGTTCACCAGATCTCAACCCGTGCGATTTCTAGTTATAGGACCATCTCCAAATGTGGAGACACTGGAACAGCGGACTCATGCTGTCTTTAACACTGTTCGGATGGAACACATGGAAACCATTTCAAGCACATATTGTAACTGTGGCGACACGGTACAGTGCATATTAGACTACAGTCTCTGTAACAATGTATGACAGAATAAATTGTCTATATAATGGAAACCATTCATTTCTTGACATTATTTCATTAGATCTTTTCTGTTCCGTATCCTCTCATCGATCAATCCCTAGAGTTTGTACACGGTGGAAAAAATCACCCTGTATAATACATCCACGAACTCCCTATCCCCGACCCCGATTTCATTTCCATATTCAGCACGTCGTAACTTTGACCCTAATATTTGGACACCATTCGTAGGATTAGTTCTCTTCATGTTATCACTGTACATGTATTACACAGTAATTCAAATGCGAACACTCCAAGAGACACATTCGTACTGCAGTTCTACCATTCATGCAGCTCGAGCGCTTGTTAGTGCAGCTACAACATGCCACCGTCTGATAGCGCTAGCAGACAGGGGGAGGGGAGAGCGGGGGGGATTTCAAATCTGTGAGCTGGCATTCCTGCTGGTCACAGTGGTGACTGAGTGAAGATGATGGCCGGGCAGATCCTTCGTGAATGAAGATCTAATCAGCCCAACTGCAAGTTGTTCGACTTGGGAAAAAGGTGCCTGGTGCCGCCACTCCTTGGCAGCGTGTGTAAAGTCGATCAGGATAACTTTTCACCAGTCAGCGTATCTTTGTACCACCTACCCACTTTTGATTCAAATGGCTTATGCTCCACTAACTTGCATTATTTTGTACTAAAAGTAACAGTCTTTTTACCTCTGTAATTTCTAGTTAGTAATTCAGTTGTCTTTACAACTTCTTACAAGCTTTTAGGCTTATAATTATCCTGTAATAGCGTTGGCTGAGGAGAGAGCTTCTAGTGACAGTGATTTAAACTGAACAGTGCCTGGTAACTACAACTGAAAGTAAAGTAAACCTGGAGTACTGAATTACGGCTGTTTGCCTTTACTTCATATTCACACTTGATTCCCTATTGGCACGATCTAAACTTATCCAGAGCATTACATATAGGACAATTTGTGTTTTGTTTTTTAAGACTGGTCTAAAGTTATCATTAATGACATTGTAGCTGTATACCGGCATCACAATTTAAATCTTGCTCTAATAGGGCATAATTAGTATATGTATCCACTTTTCCAAGCTCAGAGATGTTGGTGAAAAGAAATTTTGATTTTATGCTGGGGTGTAATTACTACTTGTACTATCGTCCTTGTCATCAACAGAATCAATGTCAGGTCAACTTCTTCTCATGTGAACTTAATGGTACTGCAATACTGAATTCTGTGAAAGTATTCGAAATAAAGACATAGAGATGTTGGTGAAAAGAAATTTTGATTTTATGCTGGAGTGTAATTACTACTTGTATTATCGTCCTTGTCATTAACAAATTCAATGTCAAATCAAATTATATTTATTGAAACCTCAGATTTTCTTCGTCGTGCAATACCTTCCTCAGTTCTGGGAGAAAATTGGGATACAAAATAATACACTTCCTGTTACTTTCAAAATATAAATTGTGTCCTTAATGGGTAGTTTTTTTCTACAAAAGCTCCGGCCATTCTTGTTTGTAGTTTCATGGGTGTGGACGAAGTTTAAAAATTTTGCTTCGGCTATTATAGATACGGAACTTAAATTTCTATGGCACGCCCACACGGATCGTAGAATAATTTTCGGGACCTGAAATTTTCCCTGGTAACTCTGTTCTTCTAAAATGTAAAAATAAATATTCAACATGTAGTTGTAGGAAGCTATGAGGCAGTTAGGCTAACAGTGTGGGAAGGAATCGCTGTAACTGGGCAGCTGATGCGATCTTGGAGGCTGGATTTGTAATTTGCCGGAATACCTGCTCTGAAACGAATGGCCTTTTTGTGTCTTTCTTACTGCCTCCACCGCTATTCTGTGCCGAAAAGGAGCCTTTAAATGGCGATAAAATCTGAAATTACAGCAAACTCTGAGAGCAGATCTCGATGTTTGCAGACAAAGTAGCATGACGAGCCCCGAGGTATCTAGTTACCACACAGAAACTCTCATTTCTTGCCGCACGTTCTCTTAACTGTATGACATTATTTACTCACGTGAAACTTCACTCTGCTGTTTCATATATGCAACGACGGTCAATTAAACTAGCTGATAGCCACCAACGTTATTTTTTCAACTGATCAGCTGCTGTATTACATCGGCAGATATGTATGTCTTGTAATTAATGCAAAAAAACCCATTTTTTCCTAACCTTGTACAACGTTCACTAACAATATATAGTGAATGATAGTTAAATCAAGTTTTGAGGAAGAAGACTTTATAACCTTCAAGACTTATTTGTATGAGAAGGTCACTGTATCTTATGTTACAATAATTTCCATTCTACTACACTAGAATTGTGACAGGAAAATCTTATGAAATACGTCTTTCTAGGACGAAAGGTGTGCTATAATGGAGAAAAAAATTAGTATTGACCTACCAGATTCGTGCAAAATATATAATAACGACTTCCCGTCCAGAACTGGCAAGTTCGATCAAAATCTTGCAAGCAAGAAGGAATTCGTATTCCTATCAAATAATCAAAATGTAAAAATTAATGTGTATGTGATGAAATACAATCACTCCGCAACAGTGGTGTACTAAGCCATCTAAACAAAGTGACTGTCTCTCAGCCATTAGTGAAACTATTTTATAGAACTGAATAAAGAGGTAATATGGACTACTACTGGCTAATCTGCTTACAGGCAATGCCTTAGAACTTTTGTCACAGGCGTGTATCTGAACACATAGTTTGTTGTCAGTCTCGCAATTCGGTGTCAGGAAACGGACATCAACGGAAATTGCAAAATGTTTTTTGTGTGTGACAAATGTACATGGATAAATAACAAGACGATTTAAACATGCATTTCACTTTGTGGATCACGTTAAACTTGGAGAATTACAGAAGGAAAAGTTCGCATTACAAATGATTTAATTCGTTGGAGAGGGGGATGGGGCGTTTTACATAGTTTCACTTTAGTACATGTAGAATCACATTTCTGAGGAACCTCTGGGCTTTCATAATAAATAGCTTTAGCGAAGCAAAAGACTATCAGAAAAGTTTGACTTTTAGTATACACAGTTGGGAAAATGTCTTAGAATTATATCTGTGCCATCCTACCAACACATATTCCCTTATTCGTTTCGTGGTTAATAATGTGAGCTAATTCAAAAGCAACAGAAGCATTTTCTTGTGGATATTAGACGGAATAACAGTTTTTGTGTTACTAGTATTTCCTTAAACAATATGCAAAAAGTTCTGCACTATTGTGAAGCATCATTATCTATAAGCTTCCAAAACAACTGAAAAATGTGAGCGATAAGTCGTCAAACCTTAGTTGAGAGGCTTCCATGTTGGACACTAAATTTATTATTCTAACAGTAGTAGCATGCCAGAGTTGATTTCACGCAGAAGGGTCCAAGGAAATTGCGTGTGGCGAATACTCCACCCTTCTGTTGCTAAGTAATTAGACTGCTCCAGATACGAGTACGTCCTTGATTGTATATGGTGAGTTAAAATAATAGAAAATGTGTGTTTGTATATTTTTATACTTTATCTCTCTTTAGCTCTTGATTTCTTATTATGCAGAAAGGATTTATATGGAAAATTTCTGAACACTGTCCAGTCTACCAAGGTAGAACGTTAATTTAACTCAACGAAACACCTGTATTGAGGTGTGAGGTGATGCTTACTGTGCCGTGTAATAATACAGAACAGAACCGGCTTTTGTTTGATTTCTTATGAGAAGCAACTTGAAAGACATTTATATTCAGCTAGCGGTGTGTGCTTCACTTCATGTACTCATTTATTCATCAAACATTACAACATGGTGTGTAGGTAGGATGCAGGAAATTAAAATATCCACTCTTCAGTCACGTTACTATTAGACATGACTGAAAATGTTTTATGAGCTACAAATGATTTAAAACTGTTGATAATGATCTCAGACTGAGTCTGCAAGAATAGTGTATGATGATAATGATGATGATGATGATGATGACGATGAGTCTGCATCATTTGACCTTCTGGTAACCGATGACAGTTCCAGTGAAGAATCTCTTGATTGATAGTGGAGAGGTGGGAAACAGGTACTGGTAACGATTTGACTGTAGCATTGATCTGCTGCTGGGGCTTCTATAGGTAACGTTTGTGAAACTTTTAACACCAAGGAGGATACATGTAAATGGAAAGAGCTCCGTGCCACAAGTGAGGTACATGACAAGCCACAGGTGACTGGAATTACAGAGTACCATATAATCTCTCCCTGTGAGAATGCAGTATGTTGCGAAGCTCCAATGTGCTTTAGTTAGTGTATCCGAACGTCGTGGCGTGGAAGTAATTAAGTAGGCGCTGCGCATATTACTTACAAACGTCCATCCACGAAGTTTGTATGCTACATAACGCTTCGACAGTGGGTGAAGAAGATCCTTGACATTAAACCTGTCGAACAACCATTAGTAAGATAGGTGACACGTGCGACTGATGTGCAGTCCTCAGAAGCAGATACACCTTCGCTCTTCCAAGAAATTTTGCATGTTCCATAACACATGTGACCTGGACTTGCTGATGTATACCATGTCACTTGTAGACGTTCTGATATCCTTTTCCCCCCTCCCACTACACAGATTAGATTGCCATCAGTATGTGGGAATCAAGATCACAGATTTTATCCAATGCCCTCTGACGCCACGTCCAATCACACTGCAATTTTGTTCGCTAAGCCGCTCAGAAAACTAAGCTGAAAGACTGCATATCACAAGGGTAACGTCCAAAATGTATACAGCTATCACTGAGGATAATCAGAAACGGTATTCATCCAGAGACATTCATTTTTGCTACATCATGTCAGTGGCCGTGTTCGAGTGTCCTTTGAAGTCCCTGGTTTATCCAGTTTCCGAATAATAGAAGCCAACGCAATGACATGCATACTGTTGACATACCCCGCAGTAGCCTGTAGCTGTTTATGTGATTCAGCGTGGAATGAAACCACAAAACAAATGTGACCCATCACAGATGAAGCTGTAAATTCGTTAAGGATATGTAGACCAAAGGCCTCTTCAGCCTATTCCAACATTGCATACGATGCTCTTCTATCCATAGAGTTCAAACGTGCAGTGTTGCTGTGCTGTGAATGCATGAAATGTCAGTTTATGGTAAACTCAAGAAGGTTTTCAGTACCAACTGTAACCAAGATAAGGAACTTATCTCAGAAGGTCACTAAGAAGGGCTTCTGATGACAGGTTACACACATGGCTGACTTATAATCAAGGTCACCCCCACTCCCCTTCCTTCAGGGAACCAACGCCAAGGTCATCCAGGGACATCCCACTCCTCTCCTCTCCTTCCCTCGCCTCCCCTCTCCCTCTCCCTCTCCCTTTCCCTCTCCCTCTGGATAAACAGGAAGGTTGGATCAATAGGAAACGATATCTCCCCTCCCCTCCCTTTATTCTTTTATGAATACAAATGGCTGCATCCCCTCATTTCACGTCTCATCTTCTGGATGAGAGGATGAAGCGCCAGCAGGAACCAGCCACTGCCTCCAGGAAGGAGAGGAATAAGACTGGTAGGTTTGAAACTAAGTATCTAATAACATTTTAGTAATAAAATGGTTCTAATGGCTCTGAGCACTATGGGACTTAACAGCTGAGGTCATCAGTCCCCTAGAACTTAGAACTACTTAAAACTAACTAACCTAAGGACATCACACACATCCATGCCTGAGGCAGGATTCGAACCTGCGACTGTAGCGGTCTCGCGATTCCAGACTGTAGCGCCTAGAACCGCTTGGCCACTCCGGCCAGCTTTTAATAATAATTACTATTAGTAGTAGTATTGCTATTGTTAATAATATTGTTACCAACAAACATGTATTGGATTATACTTGTGGTCTGTTATTGTTCCAGCAGTGGAATGCTCCTTTGATCCGGTGGTAGTAGATCTGCTCGTAGAGGACGATCACAGCTGGTCTTGCTGATCTGTCGGACCTAGTGTCGTTCAACTGTAGTGTACCACCGCTATATACAGCCGAAGATAAAATTATCAGCAAAGATCAAACGACTAATGAACTAATTTCATAGAATAAAGCTACTTTGGAACCATATAGCATAGTTGGTGCAACTGTCAAATATACTGTTAGAAGTTCTTTAACATATAGACTAAATTAAGGTACCTTGGGCAGGCGTCCACTAAAGGGAAAAAGGACGAACAAGGTGCTACATATTTGCTAAAATATAAATACTGATCACAAAAATCATACACAGCAATTTAACCACCAGATGTGATATGGAAGTCTCTAAATTCAAAACTGTGTTTGAGAGTTTCAAAGAACAGTGGAAAGTCGTTATTCATAGAAAATTATTTCGCCAACATTTCTTGTATAACAAAGCAGGGAAAATGATGTACAAAAAGTAAAAAAGGGGAAGTAATTCCAATTTCTAGACCTAATACAGTAACAGAAACAAGATGTCATTTTGTTCAAAAAAACATTAATCTGCACATACTGAACACATATAAACGTCTTCATCATAATCATCTTCCAGACTCTCATACTGGTTGTTGTACCACTGAAGATAAATATAACAGTGTATGCACTCTAATCCAGCGTGATTCCATATAATATATTTGTGCTGGCGTAAGCTGGTGCCAGCACACTGGTCGGCAAAGATGTAGAGTGAAGATCGATTGTAGGCGCTGGATCAAAATGGTTCAAAATCACTCTGATCACTATGCGACTTCTGAGGTCATCAGTCGCCTAGAACTTTGAACTAATTAAACCTAACTAACCTACGGACATCACACACATCCATGCCTGAGGCAGGATTCGGACCTGCGACCGTAGCGGTCGCCCAGTTCCAGACTGTAGCGCCTAGAACCGCACGGCCACTCCCACCGGCGGCGCTGGATCAAGCGCACCTATCACGAGACAGGCCAGAGACAGACTCGCAAGCAACATGGAGCCAACGCCCTCTCGACAGCAAGTATGTACGCTGCCGCCGCTGACTGGAGGGTCTCACTACCTACCTCACTAACTCACTCACTCACTCACTGACTCACACCCCAGTTTTGCGTCTGTGATTCACTCGCAGAGCGGGTATAGTTCAACACAGGCTATGCCAGTCTGCAGCGACCAGATCGAGACTAGCAGCGATATTATAGTTGGTAATATCAAGAATACCGATACTATCTGCAAGAGGACTATTATTACTGAGCTTGTACCACAACACATGAACTCTATTAAAGATAACTAGCTTCCTGTTCTTGTAAATAAAGAACAGTGTTATTCCACGTGTGCGTTTATGTTGTAGAAAGAGGATACCTGCCACCCACAATAACTTCCTCTCCCTTATTCCCATAGTACAAGACACTACAATATTAATAGTGAAAGTTGCCCTAGAGTTGTCATAAGATTTGGCGTTAATTCCCTTGTTTTTTCCCACATTTCTTCCCTGTGTTTTTTAGAAGATGGTCCAGGTTCAGGGTTTCATTGCATGTAATTAATGAATGGATTATATGGTATGAATATATGCAGACTGTGACTTTCTGCGACTGTTCCTCGTTAGGGATGGTTCATATACAGGAACACACGGTTTTTGCTCTTCTTCTGAGGTCCAGTTAACTTCATCAATTAGTTTATCGGAAACTGAAGTGGGTGCTAGGGCCTCTGGTGAAATCCCATCTCTGTTAAAATGGTGAATCCTGGCGATAAATTCATAATGGCATGATAAGCATTACTTGATAACATATTGCGTCATTATGCACCATAATAATTAATTAAAATAATATGTTTACTTGTGTACAAAATTCTCAGTATGTATATGTATGTTACCATCATGTTTATAAACTGTTTTATTAAATCACCTCTTTTGTCTATATTTATTGAGATAACTCTAGCCCGCATCTCTTGGTCGTGCGGTAGCGTTCTCGCTTCCCACGCCCGGGTTCCCGGGTTCTATTCCCGGCGGGGTCAGGGATTTTCTCTGCCTCGTGATGGCTGGGTGTTGTGTGATGTCCTTAGGTTAGTTAGGTTTAAGTAGTTCTAAGTTCTAGGGGACTGATGACCATAGATGTTAAGTCCCATAGTGCTCAGAGCCATTTTTTAGATAACTCTAGGTAAGTATGAGGCCACGTTGTAGAAATTTCGAAAATAAAGTGTGAAATGGGAAAGCTATTCCAGCAATGTGGAAGCACGAGATAATTATTATAATGAAATGCATTCATTCCCTGTAAGCTTATATACGTTTCTAACCATTATTAACGATTTTGCAATGATATTTACCTCTCAGGCCAGTATTTCTTCAGTAGTGGTAACAAAGCACAGAAAATTCCGAGCATTTCACTAACGTTCACTGCAGAGCAAGTAATGCAGTCATCTCGTATCCCAGAGAGCGCTGGGGTACACAGAAGTGGAAAGCAGGCGATTTGCGCTATCCGCTGGATACTTCAGAAAGGTTAACTCATGGAGTCGAACACCGTGGTAGGCTGCTATACCAAGAATCATGGTATTAGGGGTATCGTGGAATTAAACATCCTTACCGTGAAGCACTCCGTCTTCAGGCCACAAGTGGCCCATCGGGACCATCCGACCACCGTGTCATCCTCATGGAGGATATCCTTACCGTACTTGTTAGATAACAGCTGCGTGGCGGCTGCCGGCTGTCAGCACGTAAGTTCGTGGGTAACGCTTCTACCGTTTACGGGGATTCCTGCAAACCGTTGGGAGAATGTTCATTAACACATGTGCTGCAGCCCACATACGACGTCCAAACTGATACAGCGCACACTTGAACTGAAATGTAAGGGCACCAACGTGACATTGGCGGAAGAAAATACTTCCCTTTTGATCCCAGAATGCTGTTGGTTTTCACAGCCGCTCACCAGCATGATAGCGGAAAGGCTCTGCCTCGTTCCCACCTACGCTCGCAGGAACCAACCTGTCTACATAGCAAAAAGTGTACTCCTTTCCTGTTAACTACACAGAACGCGGCTCTTTCCTATGAGAAGTGCCGTTTCAATGCGAACGGTCATTACCGTCCGATTGTTGACATGAATCATGTCCTTTCCTTCCGCTAATGAGTAAACTGTCCAAAGCTACTCTGTGTTTCTCAGTAACTATCCCAGCACACATGTCCTATTGAAAAATCTGGCCAAAACCAGTCACTGGAGCTTCTCAATAGTAACCATCCTAGCAATGCCTTTGTTCCCACTGAGCATAGTATACCTTAGTTGGAACTACTGTTACCTCTGTGTCTTTTTACTTCTTTCTTAGAGTTATCAGTCACGAAGTTGGGTATTGCTGGTCATGGTGCCGCTAATAAGTGACCGAAATTGACTTCTGATGATTCTACAGTGAAACGTCCCCTTTGAACATTTATACAGGACTGTGCTTAACCTGACACACAATACTTTGTTAGCGCAACGCAATCTGACTTTCAAAATTCCCTACAAAAGAATGGCCCTGACTAACATTAAACTATACCTTTCACAAATCACTTACCTCACAAAAATCTTCGCTGCTCAAGCTACTGCAATACAGCAAGCGCCACTACTGCCAGCTAAATAAAAGATTCAAACTACTAAAGGCACTAACTACTGATAGGGATAGTTAGCAAATGAAAGATATTAATAGAGAACAAACAATGTATTTACCTTAATATCATCACAAGTCATAATATATATATCAGTTCATGACAAATTGCAAACCTCCGCCATCTCTCTCCCCACATCCACCACTGCTGGCGGCTCACCTCCAACTGCGCAACGCTACGCGCTGTTCACAGCCAGCTGCCGCTGCCCAACACTACAATGGCAGACAACAATGCAAACTAGCCACAGACTGCACACAGCACAGCCAGTGATTTTCATATTGAGCGCTACGTAACGTTGCCAATAAGAAAACATAAACAGCCTACTTACATAGCCCCCATGCTCCCCACAAAAAATTTTACAAAATTTTTTTTGGGCAGTGGCCAATAATGATTTGATAAAATTTTTCATAATTACAATAACAAAGAAATCAAATGCACACACTTATTGATACAATGTTGGTCAAAAGCTAAAAATTTCTCACAGTCCATAAAGACAGTCCTGATCATTCATTACGGTAATCACAGGTTTTTTTTTTCACAAAGTCTCATTAGTAAAAGAAATTGCACACAGAAGTAGTGGATTTCCATGCAGTCTTGAAGAAGTAGTGTTGTCCTTCCAACGGAAAGACAGTGCTGGCTCTTGACATGCTGACAGGTAATGGGCCACAATGGAGCAAACCCACAGCAGAGTCATTCGAAGTTTTGAAGAGTATTGGTAGGTAAGTCATCACAGAGCAGACCCACTGTAGTCCTGGTAGAGATTACGGTATTGGTGGGCCACCAGAGGTGCAGACCCACTGCAGTCCTTGTAGAAATAATGGTATTGATGGATCATCAAAGATGTAGACCCACTGTAGTCCTTGAAGAGATGGCCAGCAGCCATCTGTTGTGACTGTGCAGGTGCACAATCACCATTGAAGAGTCTTGCGGATAATATAGCAAGTCCATAAACCACCACTTGTGCACTCACAAAGTTTTTGAAATTGTCCTTAGAACCAGCAATGCTGTTATCCAGTCCCTTGCTGAGTTATTAACACACGTGCAAACACTAACAGTCCCTACTTCTCACATATTGTCCACATACTATGACCAACAGAAACGTGTGCAGTGAAATGTAACTAACAAGTTAATAATGTCATGAACTGGTGACAATTACAATTTTATAACATAAGAATACAATTACAAAGGTACAAAATACATCATTAAAAACATAATAATACAGATAACATTTGTAGTACAGGCTTTACAAAAGAATAGAAATAAACATATACATCAGTGTTACAAAAATAGTGACATAAGTACATACATAAAATAATGAGAATAGTTTTCGAAACATTAATTTCACACATGAACATTGAAACAGAACAGAATTGTAAACAACTTTACAAAGAAAATAACATATTATTAATGCAACTTATATTTGAGGATAACAGTATTCCTCCTCATAGTGAATATAGCTTAGTATTAGAAGAGAAAAAAATTCTATGAAACAGTACACAGAGACAGGAAGAAAACAAATACTCAAGGGTACACAAACACATAGTGGGATAACACCAATAGGAAAGGACAGGGTTCGTTTTCAGTGTAACATTTGGTACTGCAGTCCAACCCAAAACTTCATATATCTTTCCTCTTATTTCATCCTTTGTTTCCACCAAAAAAAATTCTATCTAAGCATGCTTTCTGTATTTATATGTTCACACATTTCTTACCTCAACATTTATTTCCAAGAAAATCCTACCTAAACCTGTTTTCTCAATGCATTTCTTCCAATTCATCGCAACTCATTCTCTTAGAGGCTACCCCCTCTTAAGCTAACTTAAATCTACTGAGCTCAGATGCTAAACTAAGGGACGAGGCAATGCAGCAGCACATAACACAATTAATATAAACAGCAATAAAAAATGGAAAATCGCAAAGCAAGCTACAGTAAATATAAATTACCAAGCAATGCAACATTACAACTAATATGAGCCAATGTACAGTAGCAAGAAAAATAAGTCAGTAGTAAAATTAGCTTAACAGTTAAAATTCAGTAGCACTATGCCTGGCAAACAGCAGCAGCAAATATAAAAATATAAAAAATATAAAACTTATATCTATACATGACAAAGCTCAAGCAGAAAAAATATTACAGCAAAAACGACAATGCAGATAAGGGAAATGTATATTCACATCTTAATATCTATGTAATTAAAGTGGTGCACCACAAGAAGATATTCTACCAAAAAGTTACCAATTACTTGAAAAGAAAATTATGAATGCAGTTACTAGTTCCTTCTTATTGTTCTTTCCTTTCCAAGTGCTCCTTTTTTAAAGAATGTGGATCATAAAATAATTATTTAATAGATCTGTTGACAGAAAGTGTTCACATTAGCAAATGCATTTTATTTTATAAAAGCAATGCTGCAACACAGCTGGAAAACAGATGTCAAATGAAATAAGCAACTATGAAAAGCAAAGCATAAAAATATCATTCAATAGTCATGTGGCATTTCGTAAGTTAGTAGAAATTCTCTCAACTCTCATAGAAAGACGCTTGTCATAATCAGGTGTGCAGATGTAAAAATATTTCTTGTCATTTTATTAGGCATTTCAGTAAATATCGTAAATTAACAGCTAGTGTAATCATATGTTTTCAAGTTCGACCGTGTCGTTTTTTGCGATGCTTTCTCTAAAGGAATGACAATGGCCAGGATAATGCCCTTCCCTTTCTTTTTTTTCTTTCTTCCTGTGCTCTGAAAGGCACGCGCTAATGACTTTTTCTCCAGGCGTCTGACACAGCTGGGTGCCCGCGACGCATTACGTGCAGGTGGTCACTTAACTTTCGTACGGAAATATTTACCGCTACAGTGACAGCCTCACATAAAAATATTTCACAGGTCAAGAATTAGCGTTGCAAATCTGTAGAAACAAAATCCTATGAATATAACAGTGTCCAAAAAATGTTCAGTGGCATTGTGATACATTCACACATGATTCACACATGTCATAACTCTTAAAGTACGATTCTTGGTTTCCAACATCCTTTTTCACAAGTCAAGAGTCCCTACCCACTATTCATTACTCCTTACCTTATTACACATATACGTATCCATCGACACTCGCCATTATTTCGTCATTATAAATATGAAGCATAATCAAATAACTCATATAGCCTCAGCCTATTAATCGTAAACATACCTCAGCAGCATAATACACATCGTCGTCGTAAAAATAACATCATAACACCTCGGTCAAATCTCAAAATCGTCGTAGCTTCCTCCAATAATTAAAAAAATTCTCTGCTCATGTCAAAAGTGTCATCTGTCTCAAACGTACTTTAAAAATCATGAATCCATACCAAATACATCATTCAAAGCTCTCATAGTATCACAATGATTCCGAAAAAATATGAGCATTTCACAAAGTACAGACAAAATACAGTCTCATAAGTGTGAAGTTACCCAACTGTGTAATTGCGTAAACATATGTCACTGATGTAATAAAAAAGTTTATCTCTCAGTTACATGATCAGATAGCTGTGTAATTTGTGTGTTAGAGAAATATGGTACCGATGTGTAAAGTTGTATAAGCAAATACCATATTAGCTAGGGTTCCTTGTGGTTGCCACACACATGGTACACAAAGTAAGCGTGTACCCCCCTGAGGATAAATGTAATTATACTCCCAGGTGTTACAAATTACCGCAATGGAATGAAATGTATCACGGAAAACTTTCTTTGTAATTAAAAAAAAATCTTTAAAAATAAGTGTTTTAAGTATAAGATTAATCACTCAAATGCGTGTACTGTAGCGCTAAACTGTGCATCTTGTCGCAACATAATCTCTGTGGAAGTGTCGTAGTTATCGTCCTCCGAAAGCTAAGTTCTGCAGAAGTCAATGTACTTACCACATGATAAACAAAAGTGAAATGCTTTGCGTATAGATGTCGTAGTTATTATGCCTATTGGCGTGATGAAGAAAGTACTGTACAGTAACGTAATGTTGTGCCACGAAAAAGGCTGTCTCATTGTTGCTATACCACAAAAGTTACTACTAAAACATGTTTTTCTTTCCAGAAGAATTCAGAAAACTGTGCAGATATAAAACAGATACACCGCAAAAGCAACATTGTAAATTGTCACTCATTAGTAGCGTCGTGATAAAAATCGTGTAGCTGTCACATAAACTAACCTCTGTGTCATCTGGTATCTCTCAGAAAGCACTTTAAATTTAGAATGTATTTTCAAATAAACCAAAATGTTGCATTAAAATCTCCTTAGCAGTACCAGATATAATGTTATTTTTCTCGGAGCCAGCCGGCGCAGCACGTGTATGCCTGCTGTGCGAGTCATTGTCTGTCTCTTTGTTGGCGCGCGTCGTTATTGGGATTTGGAGACCTAACTTCTACAAATTCGCCTTGCCGAGAGGGCCCTGCTCTGTTTGAATCCCGCCAGTTCTGATGCAATTGACGTCTGTCGTTATGATCATATCGTCTGTCGTCATTTCGGTAGAATCCGTAGTTTCTTCCTTGTCGGTCACATGGTGGAGAATTTCTCCCTGAATCGTAACTGCGCGCTGGTCCGTTGCGTGTAAAGTTATTCTGTCTCCCTTGATAGTATTTATTTTGGTTCCCATATTGTCTGTTTCTCTTATTGTCTCTGTGATAGTCATTACCACGGAGAGGTGATCTTTCCCTGTAATTATTACTACTCTGCCAACGCTTGTCATACGGGTGGTGTCTGTTTTGGTCACGATATGTGTTGTGAGAATAGCCTTGTCGTGTCCAGTTATTACTTCTTTCATCGCGGAATTGCGACGGATGTGACCTGTAATTGTTGTGTTCCTGTTTCCGCATTCCGCGATTGTCAGTGTCAATTTCCAATTCTTGTAACAGTCCCTGAAAAGCTTCAATGTCGTCTTTGCAACGTCCTGCCAAAATAATATGTCGTAAATGTTCAGGTAATTTGATTAAGCAAATGCGGATGAGTTCTGAGGGGCTGTATGGGTTTGACAGGTACTGATTCTTGTGCAACATGTCTTCAAAATATTTCACAAGACTGAAGAATTCAGATTGTTCGAAATGTTTCATCATTATGATACCATGTTTTACCCGGTCTTGTGTGGCTTGAGACCAATATGCTGAGAGGAAGGCATGGTAAAACTCTCCTTCACAGTGGCAATCGTGAATTACCGATCGCATTCTTACAGCTGGTTCATTCTCTAAGTAGCCACACATAAATTCTAATCTGTGTTCCAACGACCAGTTGGGAGGAAAACAATGAGAGAATTGATGGAGCCATGCTTGTGGATGAATGTCGTTGGCAGAATTCTTAAATGTTTTGAATTTACGTGTAGTAATGAACAGCTTATAGTCAAAATCATCATGTCGGCGAGTCGCATATCGGTCATTGTTACGTCGTTTCGGCTGTTCAATCTCAAAATTCGGTGCACATTGCCTATTTCTTTCATAACTTCCGAAATGCCCTGTGTTATTAATTTGTGGCTGTTCCGTATTTCTGTGTCCCTCTTCCCGTATTGGGGCGCGAGTATCCTCTGAAATACGTAATTCTTGTATTAACTGTGTCAGTTGATCTTGTACTTCCCGGATTTCTCTTTGGTGTTGCGTATTAATCTGATTCTGATTTTGTTTGAATTTCCTAATTTGTTCGCACTCTTCAGTTTCAGTGAAGGCTACAGGTCTTGTGTCATTCAGATCATCATCTACCTTTGTAGATAAGTTAGTGAACTGATCTGAAAGTTCAGCTACTTTATCCGATAGTGAAATTATTTCCTCTGTATATTTTTCTGAACCAAGTTTCAGAGTATCTACTGTGTCCTTTAAGTTTTCCTGAGTTATTGCAAGTTGCGTAACCGAATCGGTAGATGCAACTGAGTCAATTTTAGCCCACAAGGTCTCATGATTTTCATGAACAATGGCTTGCAGTTCTTTTATGGCTGCTTCGTGATTCTGTAATGCATTTTCATGCCGCGAAAAAATAGGTTGAAAATGCTCACAAATTTGTGTTTTTACGTCATTACAGACTTTTTGACATTTCGATTCAATGTTATGTAACTCAGTAGTTAAATCTTCACGTGTTTGTTCAAGCGTGGTGTGAAGATTTTGTTCCATTGCGTCTAACTGTTGCTGTGTTTGTCTCTGGTGTTGTTCCATTGTGTCTAACTTTTTAAGATTTTGTTCCACTGTGTCTAACTTTTGAAGCTTTTGCTGTGTCTGTCCCATTTGTTGTATTAATTGTAATAACAATGCATTGGTGTCTGAAACATGTTCCTCAGTGCTTTTCGGCAGTGAATTTACACCGGAAACATTCACATTTTGACAAGCAGAAAATGTGTCTTGACTTATTTGAGAAAACGGTGAGGATCCAAAACCTGAATCTACAGTGTTTGTGAGATCGTGTCGTGTCATATCGGCTTCCTGAGGCGAGCTATTGCCGACCGGTCGATCGATAATGCTTCCCTCTTCACTAATTGTTTCACTGTCCACGCCATTGTTTGACGCCCGCTCCATTTCCCTGTGCACAGTTACCAAATTACTACTTTGAACATTAGTAAATTCATTACTCGGCGGCGCTGATAAGCTACGCTCGTCATCACTATTATTTCTCAGTTTAGTTTGGAGCCTAGTGTTACGTTTTTCACACGCCATTATTGTCACAGTATTTCACACGACAACACAGAAAAACACAATTTGAAGATCAAAAATAGGAGAACACATTAACATAGCACTGAAAATAATATCTAGTTAATTGCAAGCGCAGCTGCGAAATACTTGGTGCAAATCTACATGCATGCCACAACTGTTTTACTATACAACAATGAAAGACTGCAACTACAAAGGAAATTCTCTCTACAATTACGCGCTAGCAATAAACAAAAGCTACACTAAATACACAAACTACAAGAAAAAATCAGAAGATTCCAGTGAGGTATCCTAGGCTAAGGGTCGACATATGAAACGTCCCCTTTGAACATTTATACAGGACTGTGCTTAACCTGACACACAATACTTTGTTAGCGCAACGCAATCTGACTTTCAAAATTCCCTACAAAAGAATGGCCCTGACTAACATTAAACTATACCTTTCACAAATCACTTACCTCACAAAAATCTTCGCTGCTCAAGCTACTGCAATACAGCAAGCGCCACTACTGCCAGCTAAATAAAAGATTCAAACTACTAAAGGCACTAACTACTGATAGGGATAGTTAGCAAATGAAAGATATTAATAGAGAACAAACAATGTATTTACCTTAATATCATCACAAGTCATAATATATATGTCAGTTCATGACAAATTGCAAACCTCCGCCATCTCTCTCCCCACATCCACCACTGCTGGCGGCTCACCTCCAACTGCGCAACGCTACGCGCTGTTCACAGCCAGCTGCCGCTGCCCAACACTACAATGGCAGACAACAATGCAAACTAGCCACAGACTGCACACAGCACAGCCAGTGATTTTCATATTGAGCGCTACGTAACGTTGCCAATAAGAAAACATAAACAGCCTACTTACAACAGGTATGCGGCAATAATTACTGTTCGTATTGTTGTTTTATTTCCTTTTTTAGCTGTAATATGATTACTAACTTCTTCTTCATCTCCTTCCGTTGCAGGTAGCAGCATAGCGCCAGTTCTGATGAGTGACAGTGCTCCTAAGTTTCTGGTGAGGCATCTTGATGTTGTAGAAGATGGCGGCTGAAGAAATCCCAAATCATGCGAATGTAAATATCTGTTTTTTTTCTCTCTCCCTTCATCGCCACATGTGAATAATGTAGTTATCTAATGTCATGCCTTTTGTTTCTGTCTATTGTATAATTCTACAATGAAATCACAGGCATGGGAATGGATGCAGTTCCACCCCCAAGTGCTATAACTATTCATTAAGTGCCACCACAGTCACCTGCTGTACTTGCTGAAGAAGAAGAAGAAGATGATGATGATGATGATGAAGAAGAAGAAGAAGTAGGCAGATAATTGAGCAGGAGATTGCCATATTTCAGCCAACAACTTTTTCCATTTGCGAGGTCATGGGGATGACGCCATTTGTCAAGGAGTGAATACGTGAGCACTAGTTCTTTCCATTCTTCTACAGAAATAATAATAACCAACACAACTGAATGCATTACAGACGTGATTTGTTCTTCTCTGTTTGTAGATGCACTCCATGATGATACTCAAGTAAATTAATCAATGCCACAGCCTAAGAATGTGAACCCAATCCCATTTTCCAGCATTAGTTCAAGGGGAATGACACCAGTCATCAAGAAGAGAATACATCAGCCTGGCGCACCCACAATGATGCTTTCTCCGCCTGTTTTGTCCTCTGTGATCTGGCTCAGGCTGCTGATGCCCCAGGCCGATCCATCATTATGGCGCAGCATAATAATTGTGGTCTGCTTGCCATGGTCTGGGGCAGGCTCCCAGTGCCCTGGACTGTCTCATGAACAGTGTCATCATTAAGCAGCACTGCGACATCACGTTAGGTCTAACCCATGCTGTTACAGAGCCACAAGTAAGTCCTATGGCTGCATTGGACTACTCTGAGGTTGCTGCACATTTGGGGACAGTGTCAGATGTGCCGCCACTGACTACTCGAACGTGGACAACCGAGATTCTGCCACTGTCCTTAATGGCTGTCAAGCTGTTCCGAAAGGGAACTCCCCAGATAATTCAACTGTGAACGCATCCAACCCGCAAAAGAGGGCGTTGATGCTGAGAAGGAGAAAGACATCGTCGTAATTTGGAGGAGAAACGGAGTGATATAGAGGGGCAGGTGAGTCGCAGAGTGTTTCTCAAATTTTACCGGGACCATCATACTAGATCATTTTCCTACAATGCAGGGAAGAGGGAAAGCTGCTCAGCAGAATACTCCACCTCGATATATATTCACATATCTTTGATCCAGTTACTAGGGGACATAGTTTCACACCTCTTCTGAGATACTGCCACTAAAGAAGCATGCATTAATGTCCAGATTCGTGATGAGGGGCATGAATTTTACTTTGCTTTGTCACTTGTGGCCAGTGGCAGAAATTACTTGAAATTCGCATGTGATACGAGAAAATATAAAACATCTGATTCTGCGGGCATTTCTATTTCCAAGGTATCTCATTCCCTGTAAAACTACAGGACCACACAGAATTCGAGAGTCAGAACCCTGATTATTCCATTCACGTTTACGGCCTGGATGTTGACGATAGCATGCCAGAAGATAAAGACAATGAGCAAAATGTGCAGAACAAAGAAGCTAGAACCCTCCACTCTCCAAAATAAGCCAGTCAGCACCCCAAACACGTAGATTCGTTGCTATTCTCTGAAGACGGTAGGTAGCATACGAGTTGATCAAAAACATATCTTATTTAGTTTCATCTTAACAGAGATAAAGATGGACATAAACGACATTTTTCTTAATATGCGATATGAGGCTTTCCCAGAGTATATGCCGTTTGAAGGGTACTCGAGTGTCTAGCCGGATACGGTCGTCCAATTCACACGATATTTCAGCGAATAACCATTCCGCCATCATCAAGTGGTCCTGTTGCAATGGTCTGTCCGCTCCCTGTCGCTAGTATTTTATTCCTCGCGGATCAAGGTGCGATTCTCAGAGCCGACGGCACGCGGCGTATCCGGTGGTGTGGGAAGTGGTGGCTGCAGCGGGTAAAGGAGGGCAGAGGGGCGGCCGTGGCGGCATGATCTTGTGTCCGCTTACACCGTAGCTCCTTGATAGAGCTTAGTACTGGTTTCCACGCTTTACAGAGTTGGTAACCAGTGTACCTGTTGACGAGGTCTGTTACGCGAATTTCTATGGCCTCTTTGAAAATGTAGTATGAGTAGTTATTTGTGGAGGCCAGTACTTGGTCTCGTCATAATTCACTGTGAGTCCAGTGTTTACGCAATCTTCTGCTATGGCAGATCGGCTTGGTTGGCCTAGGCGGGTGTAGCGTTGATGTTCTTTGCATCGCTCTTCCAACGATATCTGATTTGCCACAGCTGCACAGAATTTTGTATACGCTCACTTTCTTGAGACGCAGAAGGTACCAAGAACAAACGGAAGAAGAGAACAAAAGCTGGACGTTTCTACCTTTTGCAGCAGAGAAAAATGTTCTAGAGATAAGAGAAGTTCTGTATACTAAGCATAGAGGTAAATGGGGCTACCATTTTCTTCATGACGATTGTTCAGTGTAATTAACGGACACAAGAAGTAACAATTAAAATTCATCTTTATAAAACAAGATTTATAACGATATACCTTGACAATTACTTCTGACATTCCTCACACTCAATCTGGGGAACTCAAATTAAGTATGTTGAGGACCACTGATACCTCACGACATCTCTAACTATAAGTAAAGTACATTCTAATCTTAAGTTGGTTGATGACTTCATAATAACCGTAACAAACTTAGGCAAGGGTTATTCCTTTACTACGCTTCCTTAATACAAAGCTGATACGCCTTGTAGACTGAACATAGCTGAAAAGACTGTTTCAAAAATTCTCTCTCTTGATTGTTAAAGTACACACAGTGTTTTATATTATAAATGAAGCATCAAGTTTGGAAGATGATGATATTGTTTTTTCAGTATTATATTTATACTCTATACGACACACTTTTATAATCATTCAACGAAAAATTACGTATGGTCAGACAGCGTGATCAGAATGCAAGGTCTATTCGCAGTTCACTGTACAATCATGTCACAAGTTTTGTAGCTTATATGTTCCACAAAACATAAGACCACCTTTACCGTCCAGCATGATCACGTGAGAGATACATATGCATAACTAAACAGCACATAGTGAAAACGCTTTATACGGTCTCAGTGCAGATAGAGACTATTTATGTTATGCACTAACTCTTTTCCACAGTCTTCTGCTGAAAACTCAATCTATTTAGACCTAATGACAGTTCATTCCTGTGTGCTACGCAGAGATCCTAAAATTGTCAATTGCGAATTTCATCGTGACTAAGAAACAGAAACTGCAGTGCATGTTTACCGGAGTGCTTTTCTTCGTTATACAGAAATATAAAATACTGATGCTGAAGTAAGATCCGAATCCGCGTGTTCATACTCAATCAAAATCATCTTGCGGAAACCCAGGCGGGTGAAGGTGACCAAATAAATTCCCTTTAGAAAATTGTTTTCTCCGTTACACCACTCACCTTCACTTTCCTCAATTTTCCTGATTGCCTCGCATCTCGACGTTTTGATGGTGGTAAATAACTGAAATCTGAGAAGTTATGCTCATGTGAACTGTAGCGTAGGGGCCTCTCGCAGCTGAAGAGACCGTGGCACCAAGTGTGTACTTTACGCAGGCTCTCCGCTAAACACACAGGAGTAGCAAACCTGATGAACTTGTATGGTATGAGGATGCTAGGTCAAAGTTTGGAGTCGCGCTGCGGGAGGTGTTCAGGCGGCTCAAGGGAAATTGCCAGTAACGCCGCTGAGTTGCGGAGAAACGTTAACTCCCACCTGAGTCGAAATTTGTAAAGTTATATGAGGTAACAGTCAAAGCTTCATCTCCTGGTCCAAAAATGTGGACATTCTTTCTTTCTGAAAATTAATCAGGAAGAATAATCTGGTGCAGAGTGGCCAAAATAAAGGAGGCCCATGTCTTATTAACAACATAAAGACAAGTCAATCGTTTATTGTAAATACAGAATACAGGTCAGAAGATTATTACTACGAAAGACAACGTACTGAACGTTCAGTAGGTCAATAGTTCACAGAAGGTGCTGAAAATGTTCACCGTGAACGTTGATTCACAACTCAGTATATACCATCATGTTTCTGCAAACTTTTGCCAATTCAATTGGTGTGATTTCTGCAATCGCATTACAAATGTTTTTTCCTACTCTTCAATTGTATGCTGGTTGTTACTGTAGACTTTAGCCTTTAAATCCCCCCCCCCCCCCCCTAGCCCGGGGTGGCCGAGCGGTTCTAGGCGCTACAGTCTGGAACTGTGCGACCGCTACGGTCCCAGGTTCGAATCCTACCACGGGCATGAATTTGTGTGATGTCCTTAGGTTAGTTAGGTTTAAGTAGTTCTAAGTTCTAGGGGACTGATGACCTTAGAAGTTAAGTGCCATAGTGCTCAGAGCCATTTGAACCAACACCCCCCCCCCCCCAACCCCCTAAATAAAAATTACAGGTAAACAGGTCGGGTGATCTGTGAAGCCATAAACTTGCAGAAACTGTACCTCCTTCTCTAAAAGCTCAATGGACGTACGACACTGAAAATACTGAAGTATGCGCCGTAGTGCCATGTGCTGGAAAACGCATACACTCGTTCTCCCTCCATTAGCTGCACAATGAATGCTTGCAACAATTCCCTTACATACACTTGAGAGTTTGACCGTGTTGTTAAAGAAAATTGGACCTACAATCCATTCACCTGAGACTTCACGCGAAACGCCTCCTTTCACATCATGCAAATGCACCTCAAAGCGTTCCCTGGGATTGTCTACCCGTTGACGTGAAACGATGCTTCGTCTGAATTGAGGAAAAGATTTGGATCCAGATAACCAACAGTGATATGTGTGAGTAACAATTTGCAGTAGTGTTGTCGTTGTGCGTAATCCGTAGGTTTTAATCGTTTCATCAGTCTTACGTCGTATGCTCGCATATGTAACAGCTTGCACATGTTCTAGCATGACGTTAGTTTGCCGGCAATGGAGGGCGAAGCTTTGACAATGCTAGCCACTCGTGCTGGCGAAACGTCAGTAGAATCAGTAGAACCCGAAACAGAAGCCAATAGGCAGTTTGTCAAAAAGTGGCCACAAAAGCCTTAACAATTTTGTGTTTCTTTACACTGTTAGGCTTGGCGTTAGCGAATGAACTTATTGATCTAAATTTAATTATCAATTACTGCACAACACTTTCTGCAGGAGCAGCTATCCCTGGATACCTTATCGTTTAACTTTTTAAATGATTTACATTCAAAAAAGGTTTCAACAATAAACACACTCTGTCGGATTGAAAATGGCATTTTTCAGAACTCTGTCCACAACAAGCTTCAAACTGGTTACTGACAATGCTGCACTTGTCACGAAATCACCGCTCGACATCACGTGACAGTGCACGAGCGTCGCTCTAGCGCTAAGAAAAAACAACCCTCAAATAGCTTCAAATGTCACGTTCATTATAAAGCGGGGACTATTATTTTATGTGAAAAGTCTTAAAATTTTTTAAATAAAACGATAAAACTAATTTTAACAACATTCTGCATCTTTATTCTTCATGTCTACGTATGTATGTCTCGAAATAGTCACCCTGGTGACCAATACATTTCTCCCAACGATAGACCATACTGTTGATACCGTCACTGTAGAATGATCGACTTCGTTGACAGAACCACAACGTCAACTGTGCTTCCACCACTTCATCACTATCAAAATGAATTCCTTGAAGGTATTCTTTATCATTAAGAAATAATTGAAAATCAGACAGGGCCAAGTCGTAACTGTATGAAGGACGATCGGTGACAGTGAACCTTAGGCGTCGGATCGTTGCTTACGTCGCAATGCTCGTGTGTGGTCTGGCATTGTCATATTGAAAGAGAGGGTGGTCAATGCGAGGACGAACTCTTCTAATTCGAAACTGGATACATCACGCTGTTCCTCACGCATCGACATAGATACCTTACACAACACCATGTTGCAAGCTACAAAAAATGGTTCAAATGGCTCTGAGCACTATGGGACTCAACTGCTGAGGTCAGTAGTCCCCTAGAACTTAGAACTAGTTAAACCTAACTAACCTAAGGACATCACAAACATCCATGCCCGAGGCAGGATTCGAACCTGCGACCGTAGCGGTCCTGCGGTTCCAGACTGCAGCGCCTTTAACCGCACGGCCACTTCGGCCGGCCAAGCTACAATTCGAAGGCCTCTAACAGCAGAGGGCTGAGAATATGTAGACATGAAGAACAAAGATGTAGAATGTTAATAACGTTTGTTTTATTTAATATTCCTTAAGAGTTTTCACATAAAAATTTGGAGGAATTACATTTCAAATGGTTCAAATGGCTCTGAGCACTATGCGACTTAACTTCTTAGGTCATCAGTCACCTAGAACTTAGAACTAATTAAACCTAACTAACCTAAGGACATCACACACATCCATGCCCGAGGCAGGATTCGAACCTGCGACCATAGCAGTCGTTCGGTTCCAGACTGTAGCTCCTAGAACCGCAAGGTCACTCTGGCCGGCGGAATTACATTTCAGGACGTTATCGTAGAACGGTGGACGCAGGCCCAACGCAGCCTGCTAGCACTGGAAGATCCAATGACGTAATTTACCAAATACATTACGTATGTAGATTGTGCACAGTTGAGAATGTGGGTCTCATGGGAAGTGTGCAATGGATAAGTCCCTGCAGTCGCACTATTCATCTGTGTCCTCGGTGGCTCAGATGGAGCCGGCACGGTAGCTCAGCGTGTTCGGTCAGAGGGCTGTTCACCCTCTGTAATAAAAAACTGAGTAAAGGAATCAACGATCAACTCGAACGTATCTCTTGTGAGTCCGCCCAGACCAAACGCAACGAACACTACCGAACAAAAATGAGGAAAAGAAAAAAAAAGATAGAACGTCTGCCATGTAAGCAGGAGATCCTGGGTTCGAGCCCCGGTCGGGGCACACATTTTCAGCTGTCCCCATCGAGGTATATCAACAACACCTGTCGGCAGCTGAAGGTTTCAATTAATTATCGTCTTATATCATCCTAAACTCATCCTCGACGGCTTCCTGTACGCCACAGTATCATTAGCAAACGACAGAAGATTGCAGCCACTCTGTCCGGCAGATCATTCATGTATATAGAAAACAATAGCTGTCATATCACACATCCCTGGGGCATTCCTGACGATATCCTTGTCTCTGACGATCACTCGCCGTCGAGGATTACATACTAGGTTCTATTATTTAAGAAATCTTCGAGTTGCTCACACATGTGGGTACCTATTCCATATGGCCGTATCTTTGTTAACAGTCTTTAGTGGTGATGAGATATTCGCGATAAATGCTACCTAAGTAACAAGCTAGCGCCGTAGAGAAATCTTCGTTAAACGGATCTGCGATCCCATCCTGACGTGGTGACTTATTTTTTTCAACTCTTTCAGTTATTTCTCTATGATAGGAATATCTATTACTATGTCATGCATATGGGACTATGTGCAATGGTCAAACGACTATATGTCTGTACGATTCTCCTGAGTGAACGATTTCTTCCACGGGACATTTAAAACTTCGTCTTTCATTTTGCTGTCTTCAACTGCCACACCAGACTGGTCAACAAGTGAATGTATGGAGGCCTCTGACGTGCTTAGCGATTCATGATGAATATTAAGGATTTAGGAGAAAATCTGAGCAGCCCTCTTAGACTCTTTTTATTTATTTATTTATTTATTGTTCCGTGGGACCACATTTAGGAGAAGTCTCCATGGTCATGGAACGAGTCAATACATGAAATTATAACACGATTTTAGAAACAGATAAAATGAAATATAAGAAACATATTCAGGCGACAAGTCGTTAGTTTAAGAAAAGAAAATCAAGAATGTAACACTGGAATTTGCTTAATTTTTTAGCTCTTCCAGGAGCTCCTCGACAGAATAGAAGGAGTGAGCCATGAGGAAACTCTTCAGTTTAGACTTAAAAGAGTTTGGGCTACTGCTAAGATTTTTGAGTTCTTGTGGTAGCTTATTGAAAATGAATGCAGCAGAATACTATACTCCTTTCTGCACAAGAGTCAAGGAAGTGCATTCCACATGCAGATTTGATTTCTGCCTAGTATTAACTGAGTGAAAGCTGCTAACTCTTGGGAATAAGCTAATATTGCAGATGATGCAGATGATGCTGTCATTTACCGTCTTGTAAAGTTTTCAGATGATCAAAACCTATTACAAAATGGTTTATACAAGGTATCTGCATGGTGCGAAAAGTGGCAGTTGACTCTAAGTAATGAAAAGTCTGAAGTCATAGACATGAGAGCTAAAAGGAATCCGCTAAATATCGGTTGCACGACAAATCAGACGAATATAAAGGCTATTGAGGTTTGGTTTGTGGGGCGCTCAAATCCGCCGTCATCAGCGCTCGTAAAAAGGCCCATTTTCTTCCACACTCCAATATTTTACGCAGTGAAATCTAGCCACTACCACGAATGATGATGATGATGAAATGATGAGAACAACATAAACACCCAGTCCCCGGCAGAGAAAATCACCAAGTCGGATATAAAGGGTGTGAATTCAACTAAGTTCTTAGGGATAACAGTTACGAATCACTTACATTGAAATGATTATACAGAATGTTGTGAGGAAAGATAAGCAAAAGGCTGTGATTTATTGGCAGGACACTTACGAAATTCAGCAGCTATACTAAAGAGACTGCTTACACTACGCTTGTCTGTCTTCCTCTGGAATATTTTTTACAATATTTACTCTCAACATCATTGATGATACAATGATATCCCACCACCGATAGGCAGCTCGTTTTGTATCGTCGTGAAAGAGGGGAGAGTGTTCCACTGACATGATAAGAGAATCGTCGTGGCAATCATTAAAACAAAGGCGCTTTTCTTTGCGGCATGATCTAGTCATGAAATATCAGTCATCGACTTTCTCTTGCGAATGTGAAAATATTTTGTTGGCCCCCACCTATACTGGGAGAAACGATCATCATAATAAAGTAAGAATAATCAGATTTCGAATCGAGGAATTTAAGTGTTTGTTTTTACCGTTCGCCGTTAGATAATAGAAGCGACTAGACAGGGAGGATGGTTCAAATGGCTCTGAGCACTATGGGACTTAACTTCTGAGGTCATCAGTCCCCTAGAACTTAGAACTACTTAAACCTAACTAACCTAAGAAAATCACACACATCCATGCCCGAGGCAGGATTCGAACCTGCGACCGTTGCGGTCGCACGGTTCCAAACTGTAGTACCAAGAACCGCTCGGCCACTTCGGCCGGCTGGAACGGTAGAGAAATAGCTTAAAGGTGGTTAGGTGAACTCTCTGCCAGGTACTTAAATGTGAACTGCAGAAAAATCACGCAGATGTCGATGTAGAAATCACAGTAGCAGCAAGAATATCTCAGATCCTACGTTTAAACAATGGCTGATTGCTGTAAATGTGGAAAAATGTAAATTATGCAGATGAATAGGAAGAAAGATCCTGTAATGTTCGAATACAGTGGTTTGCTGCTTGACACAGAAACTTCGATTAAATGTCTGGGTGTAACATGGCAAAGAGACGTAAAATGGAACGATCAAGTGAGATCGGTAGCAGAGATAGTGAAGCGTCGGCTTTAGTTCACTGGGAGAATTCTAGGAAAGTGTGGCTCATCTGTAAAGGAGAACGCATACTAAACACTTTTGCGTACCATTCTTGAGCACTGTTCATTTATCTGGCATCTTCACCATGTCAGATTAAAGGAAGAAATTTAGAGGAATGATACTAAATTTGCTATCACTAGACTCGATGAACACGCAAGTATAAAGAAAATGCTTCGTGATCGCGAATGGGAATCCCTCGCGGGAAGAAGACGTTATTTTCGTGTTATACTATTGAGAAAATTCCAGTGTGATTCTACTGTTACTAACGTATATCTCGTCTAAAGACCGAGAAGACCAGATAATAGAAATCCGGTCTGGCAATGGATGCAAACAGGCATTCGTTTTTCCCTCGCTCCATTTGCAAATGAAACAGGAAAGGGAACGGATAACAGTGCTGCAAGGTACCCCGACCGTGCATAGTGCGGTGGCTTGCGATGTATGTACAGAGTCATTCAAAATTGTTACCACTCAAATGACAGATACGTTTATGGTACTGAGATATTATTTAAATGAAAGTTTCCACAGTTTGTAATATACCTGGTATTGTCCACGTCTTCGTCACCATGTGTAACACACTTAGGTGACAAAAGTCATGAGATAGCGATATTTACACATAAAGAAGGCGGTAGTATCGCATACACAGGATATAAAATGGCTGTGCATTGGAAGAGCTGACATTTGTGCTTAAGTGTTCCGAGTCAAAAGGTTTCCGACGGTAATTAATAGACTTTGAACGCGGAGTGGTAGTTGGAGCTAGACGCATGGGACATTCCATTTCGGAATGGGAATTCAACATTCCGAGATCCACAGTGTCGAGACTGTGCCAAGAATACCAAATTTACCAAATTTCAGGCATTTTCTCTCACCACAGACAATGCAGTGGCCTACGGCCTTAACGTAACTACCGAGAGCAGCGGCATTTGCGTCGAGTTCCCAGTGCTAACAGACAAACAGCAATGCATGAAGTAACCACAGAAGTTAATGTGAGGCGTAGGACGAACGTATCCATTAGGACAGTGCGACGAAATTTGGCGTTAATGGGCTATGGCAGCAGACGACCGATGCGAGTACCTTTGCTAACTGCACGACGTCGCCCGCAGCGCCTCTCCTAGGCTCGTGACATCGGTTTGACCCTAGACTACTGGAAATTCGTGGCCTGGTGTCGATTTCAGTTGGTAAGAGATGATACGGATAGAGTGTGGCGCAGACCCCAAGAAGCCATGGACCCAAGTTGTCAACAACGCACTGAGCAAACTTGTAGTGGCATCATAACGGTGGGGTGTGTTTCAATGCAGTGGACTGGATCCTCTGGTCCAGCCGCTACTTGGAGATCATTTGCAGCCATTCATAGAATTCATGTTCCCAAACAACGATGGAAATTTTATGGATGAAAAGGAACCATATAACCAGGCCACATTATTCGCGATTCGTTTGAAGAACAATCTGGACAATTCGAGCGCATTATTTGGCCATCCGGCATGAATCCCAATGAACATTTATAATGCATAATCGAGAGGTCAGCTCGTGCACAAAATCCTGCACCGGCAACGCTGTCGCAATTATGGACGGCGCATACTTCAGTATTTTCAGTGTCGTACGTCCATTGAGCTTTTGGAGAAGGACGTACAGTTTCCGCAAGTTTATGGCTTCTCAGATCACCCGACCTGTTTACCTGAAATTTTTATTTGGGGGGGGGGGGGATATAAAGGCTAAAGTCTATAAAGTCTACAGACTTACACTGTCTGATCGAAAGCATCCACACACCACCGTGTTCTGCGGAACTGACCACTAGATGTATCCAGAGATGGACCCGCCATTATGAAAGGAGGCGGCGTGTACTGTGTCGTCAGTAGAGAAGCAGTAACAGCACAATGTTTCGGTCAGGAGCGCACAGTGACTTCGAACGTGAACTTAGTCATTGGACGTCACCTGAGTAAGAAATCCACTAGGGACATTTCAACCCTTTTAAAGCTGTCCAAGTCGACTGTTAGTAATATGACTGTGAAGTTGAAACGCGAAGAAACAAACATAGCTAAACCAAGACCAGGTAGACCATACGTACTGACGCACAGGAACGGTCGCTATTGTGGATGATTGTAGTAAAACTCGCAATGTAATCTGTGGAAGTAATCACTCGTGATATCCAAAGTCCTACCAGTAATTCAGCTAGCACAATAAGTGTGCGCAGGGAATTAAAAAGTATGGGGAATAATAGTCGAGCAGCTCCACATAAGCTACACATTTCTGTAATCAGTGTTAAGTGTCATTTGAGGTGATGTAAAAAGCGACGCCACTGGACAGTGAATGACTGGAAATGAGTGATTTGAAGTGATTAATCACGCTATACCCGGTGGTATTCCGATGGCAGGGTTTGGGTTTGGCGAATACCTAGAGAACGTTACCTGCCATAATGGGTGGTGCCAACTGCAAAGTACGAAGGAGGTAGTGTTAAACAGTGCAGAGACGATAATTTTATCAGTATGACAATGCAACTTGTCATACAGCAGCATGCGTGAGGCACTGGTTTGTGGACCAAAACATTCCTTAAATGAACTGATCTCTCCAGAGCCTCGACCTGAACGAAATGGAGTACTCGTGGTATGAGTCAGAACGCCAGCTTCGCGCCTGTTACTACCGCCTCTGATTTCGGTTCTTGAAGAAGAATGGGCTGTCATTCCTCCACAACGTTCAGGAACCTCACTGAAAGTGTTCCCAACAGAGATCAAGCCATCATAAAAGCGAAGGGTAGACACACCTTATAATAATGTCGACTAACAGTTATCCGGATACTTTTGATGAAATAGCGTATCCCTCATCATTCGTGCCCTCGAAAACGCGAGTTACTGCAGGCAATACCGCCACTAGAAGTAGGAGTTACGCGACACATTGCACCTAGTATTTTAGTAGCCCTCGTTAGAATAACACATTCTAAGAATACGTGGGTGAGTGTCACTCTAAATGTCCATATGCTGTCCCTTGTTTTGAGATGTGGTGCTACAGACGAATGTTGAAAATTAGGTGGATTGATAAGGTAAGGAACGAGCATGTTCTGTGCAGAATCAGAGAGGAAAGGAATATGTAGAAAACACTGATAAGGAGAAGGGACAGGATGATAGGACATCTGTTAAGACATGAGGGAATGACTTCCATGGTACTAAAGGGAGCTGTAGATGGCAAAAACTGTAGAGGTAGACAGAGAATGGAATACATTCAGCAAATAATTGAGGACGTAGGTGGCAAGTGCTACTCTGACATGAAGAGGTTACAGCAGGAGAGCAGTTCGTGGCGAGACGCCTCAAACCAGTCAGAAGACTGATGACCAAAACAAAAATATTGTCCTTCATATAGAAACAATTATTAAACTACCGATAATTTTTTCTTGGGCTGCCCCCTAATTTGGTTCCATTCCATGTAAAAATAAACTGTATGGAATCCTGGGCTGAGTAGGATAAAGGAAAATTGTGTCCGTGGGCCATCAAAGCCCGAATATTCAGAAAAAAGGGAAAACATCAACCATCAAATAAGGCAGTTTCCTACTTAAAGATACATGATGTGTCCACCGAACAATATGTATGTCCTCTCGATGGCTATTCGCGTGGGTACACTCAGATCCTGCATGACGTTGGAGTATGGTCTTCCGGAACTCATCGATTCCATATTCGCGTGACAGTCGTTGCGTCCCTACCAACGCTGGTGGCAATATCGCGTACGATAAACCGCAGACTCGGTAAGCCACGATAATGCCGCTGTCGAATTCCGACACTTGCTGCTATGCGTTTATCCTCCTTACTCGGGTTATAACACGATCTTCTCACAAACAACCAGCATTCAAATGCAATATGTGGATGAGTAATCCTCTGCGTAATGTTTCCTTACATACAGAATGTATATCTATTTTGTGTGGTTGCGTTGAAGTGCCAGTAATTTGTACACCCAAGCATTTTAATGGGCAGCAGTGTACTAGCTAAGGCGAAGTACAACGTGATTATAACTAAAGTTAAACTTTCGTACCGCTGTAAAAATAACACCGCTGGTCAGAAGAAGGTCAAATTGCAACAGAATATTATCGGAAAAGGGGGAAAAAGTATGGCAGAAAAAAATAAATAGTTACAAAATGTAGCAATACATGACGCTGTAAGCATCATAATTTAATAGTGGTCGACTACAAATGACAAATGAACCACACAACAATGTCTAAGGTGTACGTTTGACGTTAAACAAACTGTACTACTCAGTGTGCATGGGTGTCGGGCTGCAATACTGTTAGTTATGTAAGTTCACCCACCACGGCAAGGTCATATCAAATCGGATGGGAAAATCGGTTTTTAATTGTTCTGAGGCCAAAAGTCACATAAAAAGCATCACTCAAATCTGTTTTTAACTATCATGAGGCCAAAAACCTTGAAAATTTTAGCGCTAGTTAGTAATTGTCTTGCTACTCTTTTGACATCAATACGGAATTGATTGTGAGACTTAGCTTTTACTACTGCTGTTTGGACCAAATACTAATTAGCAGTCATACAAACTTTTCATGAGATAACAACGATAACTAATGCAGCAGAAAGCACTAGAAATAATTATAGCACTATAAATAATTACAATGTTAATAAAAAGAAATATGTTAATCTTACGCTCGTAATGGAGTGATCTCAACTCTTGCTGACGGCAATGGATTAATTATATCGTCAAGGAATATGCCACATTTACAGCTGTGACAGAAAACATGCATAAAATATTATTCGAGAATATTCTTTCGAAATTTGAAGATCGTCCGAGTCATCTATAAAATTTTCTGATACATGTGTAGGGCGGCTCTGCTGCACGAAATAGCTTAGTGTTTCTTCGAGTAACCAAAAAGAAATGGCTGGAGTGAATATCTGCAAAAAGTTTGATAGTTCAGCTTGGTGTCTTCACCGGGAACTGTCAGCTAGCTATTCAGTTGCTACAACCGTGTAAGCACTGGGTCCTGTGGCCATCGATATAATACTTAAGATGGTAGCAAACACTGTGTCTGAAATTTTAATTATACATAAAGACTGAAATACTCCTCGATTTTTGTCTCTCTCGACTGACGTCGAAGCAATTAATTTCGAAAAATCCGCCACTTGCCTACTCCACATTCGTAATACAATAAAGGCTTACATTTATCATGTAAATATACTTAACAATCATTATTACACCAGACAACTTCTTGAGAAATCATGTGTTCACCTCTCCGTTTAGACAATCTACATGGAGATGTTTTATCATATCGCGACGTTATATAATCGTTTTTCTCAAACTTTCTATATTTTTTTGGATTCTTGTTCAGTCGTTTGATGTGGTATACAAATTCTGACGCGCTAGGTAACAACAACGAATAAGTATTTTCGATGTTGCTGCAAGGATTTTATGGTAGTCTGAATTTTCGTCATTTAATGCGAAAAAGACGTCTTTGAAATGGAATTAAGTTTCTTATTGTAACATGCATGCTATTAGTCTTTAACAGGATCATTGCCCAAGCTCCAGTTTGAAATGCGTCGTCTGTTAACTGCAAGTACATGCTGATCGATGCAAGCTTAAAGTGAGAGAAATGAAATAAACAGTTTATATAACTCTGCTATGAAGAGGAGACGCTCCTCCCTTATGGAACTTCGTGAGTTTGTCCAGCGATGCGATGGAAGTTTTTCCACTTGATGCAGAACAATGGCTACAAAGTTTGTAACTGAATGGTCAGACATGAGAGGTTTCGAACAAGTTTTCTTTGCCTTTTAGTCCATCTGCTGGAACCTTCAGTTTAATGTTGCAGAGGGAATTATTTCTCGACGGGACTGAGAGAACTAGAAGTAACCAAAAACTGTCCGAGAAGAAATTATATATCCAATTGTCATGTACGTTTCCTTATGAAAATGTCCCAAACTCTAAGAGGCAACAGAATGACACAGTTTCAAAGAAAACACCAATTCCCATTACTGCTGCATCGTGCAGTAGCTAGCCGGTATTTCGGTTACACGTACTTCTCAGAAGAGTGATAAAAGATGAAGATAGCTTGCTTTTGTCGTTTTACGTCCGCAACCGTGGACTGAAATAAGATAGATTGATTGTGACTTCTTTTGAAACGTTACAGGTAGTTATTTCTATTATACTCAACTATTTTGATCTGAGAACACCGTTGCTTGTCACTGTGAGAACTGCGTTTTTCCTCAATATGTTGTATGAAATACACTAAAAAGTTTCTAATGCTAATACTGGCTTGATTGTAAATTAATATTTGGCCTCAAAAGGTCCCATAATGTATTGCTTGATTCAAAGCCATGTACTGACACTCTGTGGCGGAAATAGCTTGAAACAGAGAATGACCCAGAAAAGGCCGAAATGCGGTAAACATCTTTCTTCAAAATTGTTTCGCAGAGGAAGCTGTCTCTGTAGTGCCTGTATTAAACCAACTCGTGAACAACTAAACGGCTGATATCGAAATAAGTGACCATGAGATAGAAAAGCAGTGTTAATCGCGTGACAGAGGAAAGGCCACTGGATCTGACGAGAAACGAACTCGGTCCTACACAGAGTATGCGAAAGAAACTGCCCTTCTTCTAGCAGCAGTGTACAGTAGGTCTGTCGAGAAGAGAAGCGATCGTAATGATTGGAAAAAATCACAGGTCATTTCCGTTTTCGTGAAGGGACGCCGAACACACGCCCAAACTATAGGACTGTATCTCTGACGTCGGTCTGTTGTAGAATTTTGGAACATGTTTTATCCTCGCGTATTATGACATTTCTGGAGACCGAAAATATCCTCTGTGGGAACCAACATTTGTTCCGAAAACAACGAGTGTGTGAAACCCAGCTCGCTCTGTTCGTCTACGAGACCCGGAGAACAGTACATACAGACACGAAGATAGATGCCGTGCTCCTTGACTTCCCAAAGGCATTCGATACAAATCCGCAGTGCCACCCAATGAACAAAATCCGAACATACGGAATATCAGACCAACAATGTGACTGGACTGAAGAGTTTCTAACAAACAGAACGCAGAATGACATTCCGAACGGGGAGGAGTTTTCAGACAAAGAAGTGAATTTGGGCGTGACCCAGGGGAGGGTTATAGAACTATTACATTTCACGATATATATATGAACTTGCAGACAACTTCGGGGTTCCATGAGGCTTTTCGCGAGTTATATATACAGAGAAGCTGGGACTCTAGGGCATTGTTGTTAAATGCAGGAAGGCCTGCAGAGGACCGATGCTGGGTGAAGGGGGTGACAATTGTCTCTCATCATAAACGTAACGTATTGTGAATACATGGACAGAAAGACCCTTTACTGTATGATTACAAAACTGCACAACAATCACTGGAAGCAGTTACTTTCCTAAACCATCTAGGAGTATGCGTACGGTGCGATCTGAAGTGGAACGACTACATAAAATTAAGCAGGGGTAAGGCAGATGCCACACTGAGACTAACTGGAAGAACTCTCAGGAAATGCGGTCCAGCGACAAAGCAGATGGTTTACAAACCACTTGTTCGGCTAGTACTTCAATATCGCTAGTCAGTATGGGATCAGCACTTGATGGAACTGATAGGGGAAGTAGAGAAGATTCTTAGATCAGCATGTTTAGTTATGGTTCGTTTAGTAAGCACGAAAGTGTCACAGATATGCTCAGCCAACTCCAGTGGCAGATTCTGGAAGAGAGGCATTCTGCATCACGGTAAGGTCAACTGTTAAAGTTCCGAGAGAGTACGTTCCTAGAGAGGTAAACCAATATATTGCTTCCTCTTGCGTATATTTCACGAAAATACCATGAGATATCTGAACCCACACGATGACTTACCAGAAATCGTTCTTCCAGCGAAAAGCACGCGAATGGAACAGGAGAAGGGGAAGTGACGCTGATACCCAAAGTACCCACCATCGCACATCGTAAGATGGCTTGCGGAGTATGGATGTAGATGTAGAACTGTGAGGCAGTTTCTCAAGGAGACAACGTATGTCACTAAACGTTTTGTTTTCCAGTTTTTTTTCTGGAAGAGTATTTTAGATAACGTTATCGATAAGAATTAGGCGTTTGGTTAAGTCATTGAAACGTTCTGCTGTTTGTGTTCCAGGAAAGAAAAAGAATCGTATGATTTAGATGTCACATGGTTAGATATGAACGGGCCTACGTTCACCATGATAGATGAAAAGACTGGGGAGGATAACTCTAATGACCTGAATGCACAGTAGACCACAGTCCAAGAGATTTTTTATTTGTTGGTACAGCGAACAGAATTAGTTTCTACAACGAACAATAAATATTCACAGACGCTTAATATGTTGTAGTAGCGTACGAAGGATTTCAACGCTTTTTAGGTGGTAAACGGGCATGTGTTTCCATTTCCTGACTAGTCCATTCCAGTACAGAAACAGAGAGATCATTCATTTTGAAATTTTTCTACGGGTTCCCATGAGATGAATGGAATGGGCACATAAATCAAGCCATTATATGAAAAATTCTAAGTTATTTCAATTCGCCCACATAGACGACCACGTCCAGAACCCTGTTACGAGCAGTTTCTGCCTGTTGTTCATCAGTATATGAGACATGTGAAGTGTTATGATCTCGAAAGACAGAGGATTGTGAGAGGAGCGGCACGATTCCATCCAGCCAAATTGTTCACACAATTTATTACTGCTACAGCATTCGAGTTGACAAACTACAACACAATTGTGGGTGCAACTGCTGACATTTCAGTTCCGATTTAATTTCAACTATAAATTTGCCTCTTTAAATCTGGTGCTACGAATAAAAGGGAGATCTGTCCGGATGGCATAAGGCGCAGCGCTATAGCTTGCGAGACAGGGAGGTGAGCCACACCTTTCATCGAATCCGTGTGACGGGTTAACGAGCGTGGGCTGGTACACCGGCCAGCTTAGTTTTTAGGCGGTTATCTATGCTCGTTTAAATAAAACAGTTAAAAATCATTAACATACAGAGAAGAGTTCAGACGAAGCAGTGTAAACGGTAGGGAAAAGAAAACTTACAAATAAGAGGGATTATCCTGATTCAGTGAGCTTTATTTGTAGAACACATCAAACCCATTTCATTTAATTTTATTTAAAATGTTGTACTGCTTCTAAATGTGTATGCACATAAATGCTTAGAGTATACACTGAGGTGATAAAAGTCATGGGATGCCCCCTAATATCGCGTCTAATCTCCTTTCGCACAACGTAGTGCAGCAACTCGACATGGCATGGGGTAGACAAACAAGTTGCTGGAAGTCCTCTGCAGAAATACAGAGCCATACTGCCTCCATGGCCGTCCATAACAGTGAAAGTACTGACGGTGCAGGATTTTGTGCACGAGTTGACCTTTTGTTAATTTGCCATATATTTTCGATGGGATTCATTTCGGACGTTCTGGGTGGCCAAATCATTCGCTCGAACTGTTCAGAATGTTTTTCAAACCAATCTCTAACAACTGTGGCACGGTAACATGGCGCATTGTGATCCACAAAAATTCCCACTTTGATTTCTATGGTTATTTCACCAAAGTTGCTCGTTTGTCGACTGTGACCACTTAACTATGTGTTGGGTTCCAAAATCATCACTGACGAGCCCTTCGTCTTGTGCAACAAACGCTTCTTATTCCACCATCCATGGCCCGCCACATTGCTAGCGGCATTGGGTTCATATGTTTCCCACGGCTTGCTGTTCAAGGTTAGCTCTCAAAAGGTGCTGTGGCGCCGTTGCCCTAAGTGCCTTACCAGCCTGTTGCTGGAGCCCCTAGCAGCATGCGCTCTCTCTCAACCCCTATCCCGCTTTCGGGCGTCCCGCCGTCTTCCTTTTACTTTCACCATTTTTTGCTCGAACTGATCTATGTCCATACTTCGATGCTGCCAGCGCAGCTGACATCCACGAAGGGGATTTATGGCTTTTTTCATAAGCATAGGTCACCGAATGTAGTTGAGGGGAAGCATTCTCACGACTGGCGTGCCATCTGGCGATCAGTGTGCCCTTGTTGCAGCTGTAATGGCTAGCAGTGTATGTCTCGGTGTCCTCCAGTGTTGAAACATATTCCTGTCTGAAACAAGCCAGAAAGTGACGAAGGTAGGTAGCAGGTACACAGATATCTAAATCTTAGAGATGTCATAATGTAACACGTTAAGCTATTGTATAATTTTTAACTGTTTGACCGGTTTCCGTCCGAGACCATTTTCCACCACAAATTTTTGTTAGTAGAAGGTATTATACATACATCATAAAACAAATGTCAAAATATCACATTTATAAATAATATTTTCTTATTACACAATTTCGTAACTGACAGTATGCCTCTACCTTTGCATAAGAACATTTATTTAAAAACATTATATTTTGATTTTTGTTTTATGGTATATGTAACGTCTGATACTGACAAAATTTGCACTGTGAAATGGTCTCTGACTGAAACTGGGCGTACGATTAAAAATAAATTATACAATAGCTTTACGTGTTAAAAAAGTCATTTTTAAGATTTATCAGAACTGAGGAATACAGTCTACAAAAACAAATATCTAAATTCGGGCTGAAGAACATTAAAATCATACAGAATACTGTAACGCCACCGTCTAAATCTCTACGCTCAAACAATAAACACCTCCCATCAAAAGGAAATGGCCGAAGAAGTAAGCAGCCAGTCGCGCGAGTGGGATAAGTGGACGAGATTTTGCGAGCAATCAGTAAACCTTCATGTGACTATCGTGATTTACACATCATGTCGTTTCCCGAAATCAGTTAAGGTGTGAAGGAATACGGCAGATTTTCTTTATTATCCGTGCCCGAGCTTTTGCTCCGTCTGTAATGAGATCTTCTTTGATGGGATTTTAGATCTTTATCATCCTTCTTTTGAAATCATAAGCCGGGGGTAAGTTCCAGCAGCACATTTCCGAATGTAGTGCCGCGAGCCAATTGTTTTAGTTTGAGGACGTCGAAATGATTTGTCAGTGTTCTGTACCTAACCCAATTAAGTTCCCTTTGAATATGTGACACGTTTTTGCTTATAAATGAAAGAGGGTCGCTTCCAATGACGGGTTAATTACACTGACGATAACTGAGGGAATCTCAGTGGCAGCAACTTTTGGCATTCGCTCACCAATGCATGGTGGCTTTGGTTCGAAGCTACTTACTTCTGAAAACGAATAGTAACAATAATTATTAATGTTGTTGGTCCTCTTGATTGTATGTGTTACTGAACAATAATAATAATATATTTCCAATAAAAAATCACAGGAAAATAATGCAACTGAAGTAACTGTATATGACCAGTGTTGCACTCTTTCGTTCTGTTTTTATTAGTAGGAATGATACGGTAGTTAGTGGTATGATATAGTTTAACCTTATTCCTTTGGCAAGCGCGTTATGGGCATTGCTGTGTTCCAATAAAAGGGAGTACCACTTCTCAATGGAGCACTACGTTTCCTCCAGCGCTACTCGATATACACTCCTGGAAATGGAAAAAAGAACACATTGACACCGGTGTGTCAGACCCACCATACTTGCTCCGGACACTGCGAGAGGGCTGCACAAGCAATGATCACACGCACGGCACAGCGGACACACCAGGAACCGCGGTGTAGGCCGTCGAATGGCGCTAGCTGCGCAGCATTTGTGCACCGCCGCCGTCAGTGTCAGCCAGTTTGCCGTGGCATACGGAGCTCCATCGCAGTCTTTAACACTGGTAGCATGCCGCGACGGCGTGGACGTGAACCGTATGTGCAGTTGACGGACTTTGAGCGAGGGCGTATAGTGGGCATGCGGGAGGCCGGGTGGACGTACCGCCGAATTGCTCAACACGTGGGGCGTGAGGTCTCCACAGTACATCGATGTTGTCGCCAGTGGTCGGCGGAAGGTGCACGGGCCCGTCGACCTGGGACCGGACAGCAGCGACGCACGGATGCACGCCAAGACCGTAGGATCCTACGCAGTGCCGTAGGGGACCGCACCGCCACTTCCCAGCAAATTAGGGACACTGTTGCTCCTGGGGTATCGGCGAGGACCATTCGCAATCGTCTCCATGAAGCTGGGCTACGGTCCCGCACACCGTTAGGCCGTCTTCCGCTCACGCCCCAACATCGTGCAGCCCGCCTCCAGTGGTGTCGCGACAGGCGTGAATGGAGGGACGAATGGAGACGTGTCGTCTTCAGCGATGAGAGTCGCTTCTGCCTTGGTGCCAATGATGGTCGTATGCGTGTTTGGCGCCGTGCAGGTGAGCGCCACAATCAGGACTGCATACGACCGAGGCACACAGGGCCAACACCCGGCATCATGGTATGGGGAGCGATCTCCTACACTGGCCGTACACCACTGGTGATCGTCGAGGGGACACTGAATAGTGCACGGTACATCCAAACCGTCATCGAACCCATCGTTCTACCATTCCTAGACCGGCAAGGGAACTTGCTGTTCCAACAGGACAATGCACATCCGCATGTATCCCGTGCCACCCAACGTGCTCTAGAAGGTGTAAGTCAACTACCCTGGCCAGCAAGATCTCCGGATCTGTCCCAAATTGAGCATGTTTGGGACTGGATGAAGCGTCGTCTCACGCGGTCTGCACGTCCAGCACGAACGCTGGTCCAACTGAGGCGCCAGGTGGAAATGGCATGGCAAGCCGTTCCACAGGACTACATCCAGCATCTCTACGATCGTCTCCATGGGAGAATAGCAGCCTGCATTGCTGCGAAAGGTGGATATACACTGTAGTAGTGCCGACATTGCGCATGCTCTGTTGCCTGTGTCTATGTGCCTGTGGTTCTGTCAGTGTGATCATGTGATGTATCTGACCCCAGGAATGTGTCAATAAAGTTTCCCCTTCCTGGGACAATGAATTCACGGTGTTCTTATTTCAATTTCCAGGAGTGTATGTCAACCGTGGTGCAGCGGTTATCGACAGAGTGAAATGAGGTTGTTCTTCCTATTAATTACTTTCTGCTCCAAGGTCAATCTCAGTGGGAACGTATGACCACAAAACAATACGCAATATTAAAAACTGATTTTATCCACCTCCAATATAGTCCAGTCAATGAAGGAAAATTAGGGGGAAAATCGTGTAGTCGCAAATTTTTGCACAGTGCTGGGACTGAATGTCATGAATAACGTACTATCAATCCTCACAATTGGGGTATGAGCGTTAGGCTGAGGGTGGCCTTTAAAGGTTACTTTTTTATATTTTTCTCGAGTAATTCGGAAACGCGGTCACTACCAGCAAAAAATTTAATGAAATCAAATTTATTACATATAAGATCCTATTCATTTTTTCTCTAGGATTAATAGTTTCTGTGTTGCAGGGAAACGAAAACTGTACATTAATAAAAGCGGTGCTGTAGTGGTATAAAATCAAAGTTTAATGTCAACTGAACTTATTAACAGAAGAAAATCTGCATTACTTATAGCAAAATAACGTCCTGTCTTCTATGTGTAAATTTCAGAAATAAATAATTGTAGAATCATAGTTATCATCTTTCAGATCGAGTAACGGTGCACTATTTGCACACAAACCACAGCAAGTATAGCATACCACGGAGCATGGAATCCCGGCTTTTCGGCATCCACGTCGTCCCTCAAAGAGAGCAGAAGATAGGTAAAAGTTGTTGTTCAGTACAGTTTCAGGTGATACTGGATCTATGGTTGACAGTGGGTTGTGTTATTCAACATCTCCTCCGTACCACCTACACTCGGTCCGCGGTAGGGAGTTGTTGAGCCATTGTTGTAACTTTAAGTAAGTAATCAAATACCTGTAAGTAACAAGATATAGCGTTGTAAAAATATTTATATAAAAGCAGAAAGTGAATAAAATTAATATACCTGTAAATAAAGCCGGCCGATGTGGTCGAGCGGTTCTAGGCGCTTCAGTCCGGAACCACGCGGCTGCTACGGTCGCAGGTTCGAATCCTGCCTCCGACATGGATGTGTGTGATGTCCTTAGGCTAGTCAGGTTTAAGTAGTTCTATGTCTAGGGGACTGATGACCTCAGACGTTAAGTCCCATAGTGCTTAGAGCCATCTGAACCATCTCTAAATAAAGTGTGTTAGCGCGCAACGCCGTGTGGTTGGTGGCAGTGACGCGAGGTCTCGTTCTGGCTTCGTTGTTGCTTTCAAGAATGGTGCTACCGCAGTTTATTTAGATCTTGGTGATAATCAGTCGCTTGGTACATTTCTAGGAACATCATTTCACCAGCCAAGATGACCTCTGCTGGTGCTGAGGGGTTAGCGAAAATGGCGGATATTGTCTTCATTTGCTTATGAATAATGCTGAAAAGTATAAGCATTCCTCCTTTGGTTTTGCTGTAAATGGCGGACATTGTCTCATATCCGCCAAAGGTATGGAGAAAGAGGATAGTTTCAACAAAAGGAAGCTGCTGAAGTTTGTTTGTTGAGAACAATTCGATTACAGTCTTGCCGCTGCCTGGTTTCATGAAGTATACGTTAATGACTGGCCGTGCAAAAGCAATGGGTAAAACTATCAAATCGACCTCTTCCCCTACGGTGTAAGTATTATTTATATTCCCCTTGCTGTCATTTTGTCACTGAGGAGCTCTATAAGCCTGGATTTGTTCTTTTCGTTTGCAAGAAAATGTTGCTGTTGAACAGTGACTGGTGATGCTTTCATGAAAATTTATGTCAGCTGAAGTTGTTCTGTACACCCTTCTCTTCTGCTCTGTCCGTTTTGTACCGTTGATATCACCATAATCATCGAGAAACGCCGCACTATTTTGATGATAATGTTTGTGTACATAGACTATGTACTGAGTGCAGAGTATGTAACTCTTTGTGCCCACATTCCATTTCACGCATGGATGAAGGAAGCCTCCATCTACTGCATTGATCCTCGTACTTGTATCATGAGTCGAATATCTGTTCTCTGGAAAAGCATCGTAGAGAGAAGATTTCTTTCCTTTCCTCAATCCCACTTTCATAAAGAGAGCCAAGGGCAATACATGGAATTATTATGGAGTATTCTGCCTATTGTTATGTCGGTGTCAGCGTACGGAGAACTTTTTACTCCACCGTTCCCTGTCTTCAGCTTGTTCCATCCGTCTGCTGTAACTCCTTCCATCTTTCGTGCGATCCCGGTATTCAATTTTTTTTCTTCGTCGTCTTGCAGTTCTGAGTTCCTCCCTTCGATGACGTAATTGTGTCCGATCCAATTGGCTTTCTTCTGAAGAACTGCATTCAGTATAGTTTTCTGCTCTCCTACTCTTCTCAGTACATCGTTGTTTGCCATCAGATCTGTCTACTTGATTCTACAGCTTTTACTCCAAGTAAATACAGCACATATTCATTAAGTATAGTAACACCTTAATCACTTTTTTGCAATGGTTCCCCTTTGGGAAACTGTAAGAGGCATTACAGTCATTGTTTCGCCGCTCGCTTTTAATACGTTATTCATACTAGCCAAAGACGATACGACTTTCTTCTTAGACGCTTTAATCTCACCAAAATTACAACCAATATTACTTCGCATGGCTCTGGTACCAATTTCTAGGGCTTGGTGACAATTCAGTATTGAGTTTCCCATTATCCCTGTCGACAGAGACATCTGTGAAAAGGGAAAGGGAGATGGTCATTGAACCACTCATAAATCTTTGTTCGGTCTCGGCCATCCCTATTTTGCCTGCTAACGGAGATCAATATGCTGCTTCCCTCTTGAAAAAGTCATTGCACTAAATTCTCTTAGGGATGAGCAAATGGTGGTTGCTGTACAGTGAAGTTATAACGTCTACTCCCTTTCGAGAACTGAACAGGAAACGCTGTGGAGGATAAAGTACATTTGTTTGTGTATAAACTGAAGAGCGGGCAGCTGTCGTGGTGGGGGAAGAGGTCTTTTCGAATAGAATGCATTAACTGTCGCCCAGAGCGACTAGGTATCAGTTTTCGTCTAGGAGTATGAGAAAGTGTGCCGAGATTTACGTAGATTCTGATTGTATGCGTGGTGTCATTAGTAAATAATACCTATATTACGTGTAGTGCTGACGCATTTTGTGAGAAAAAATATCATCGTCCAGGCGTGTCTGCGCACTGCGGCTCCAGAGATTTATAAGACACTGAAAAGGGTCGGTATAAATGTGAAACACCCTTTAGTTGTTTCCTGCGTCGCAGTAGGGTAGAAAGAGTGGTGATTCGCCTGCTCGCTCTTCACTTTGCAGACGCATAAACGAAGGAAGTGTGTGCCAACACTCCGGCGACCTGCCTTCCATCACGCTCTTTTATACTCAACCTCCGCCTCCCTGCCCCCACCCCATCGTCTTCCACCGTCCCGCCAGCCATTCCAACGCCGCGTACCACATCCCCAGAACACACTTTATCGCTTAATACGGCTTTACTGCTCTTAAATGTTGTAAGTATACGTAGTATTCGGTCTTAACATATTTAATTTAAAATAAACTTTAAATTTATACAATTAAAACATTATTTCTAATATATGAGATGAATTGGCAACTGCGAATATGAACAACCACTAGTTGCATAATGGAATTACGACAATGAAAATCTGTGCCAGACCGGGACTCGAATTCGGATTTTCCGCTTATCGCGAGCGTTCGCGTTAGACTTTTGCTATCTGAGCGTGACTCGCCACCAGATCCAAACTTCCATATGTCATCAACCATGTGTCTGTAACTTTTACTCGAACATCCATTATGTACATTCCCGTACAGGGGAGACATTTTACTTGAAATTCGCTTGCCGGGTGTCGGCGGATAAATACGATATTGCATGCATGCATGTCCTAAGGAATATTTTATCGTAATTCGGAATAACACAGGCACTGCACTATTGTATCGTATTATTTCTACTAAGCTGCGACAAATCCATGCCCTGCAACGCGGAAACTATTTTCGTCATAGAAAGAAAGTGAATAGGACATCTTTTATAGTAAATTTAATGCCGTTTAAATTTATAATGGGATATATTTTTGATAGAGGCTGAGGGTTTCGTGTCATTTGAGAAAGATGTAAAAAACTGATGTTTAATCCGCCCCCAACCCCAATGCTCAAACACCATCATGACTTTTAGTATGTTCTTTAGGATACTGCCTTCTGGCAATGTGCAAAAATTTCCGAATTCACTAATTTCCTCCCGATCGACCGTTTTTGTTCTTAGTTGTCTGGAATAATAGCCAGAGGTGAATTGTGGAAAGTCAGCTTAACTGCCTGTCAGAAAACTGGTGTTATATTGCCCGTCCCAAGCATTCTCTTTTTCAACGGATACTGACAGGCCTTTCTACGCTTTAGGATACGGCTTAACAAAACGCTAGTTTTGAGCGCGTGGACTGGCGCCTCATCAAGGTCTCACCCGCAAGCAGAGCAGTTGCGGTGTGGTGGTAAGGGAAATGCGCGTGCACACTGTGGTCGCCACAACACAAGCGAAGCGCAAATTGTGTAACATAGGAGGGCCAGCTTTGACAGCGGCGCCGCCTACAAACAGCGATGGGCTATCAGCATTCTGTAACATCGACAGTATCTTCACATTTCAATTCGCAATGCGAGCGATCCTATCTTTTTACACAAAAATATCGGCCCCAAAAATGTTTAGTGTACCGCAGTAGTTTCAGGAAGATTAATTTTCAAAGCCAGTGCATGTCTTAGCACGTATAAGAACACGGAAATGGAAAAAGTGACGGACCTGGACGTGTATAATAAGCTTTAAAACTTAAAAGAAGCTATATGAAGAGGAAGCAGAGCAGGAACAAAAATCAAGTGAGTCTGCCACTCAGGTGAGATATAAAACTGCACTGCATTAAGCAAAATCCTTGCACCATTTCGCGGATGGTGATTTAATAGATCATTTGGTAGTTGCAACTGAACATTTCATCCACGTAAAGTAGCAAGGTTTCGCGTGGTGTCACTATCAAATATGACGATCATGTGTCGCACAAAGGTTATGGCAGGCAACACTCAGAATAAGACAGTAATATGTTTCTAACAGTTAGTTGCATATTCTTTAGGGTCTCTGTGGAAGTGTAGATATCGCAGGCACACAACAGGTTGTGACATTCCCCGCAGCGTTGGAAAAAGTGTAGAAAATTAGGATTTGTCCTGGAATTTAATAATTTGTGTGTCTACAGACGGAGTGCCATTCATGTTGACGAGATATACCTGTGAATAAGGGTTCGTAACGCAGTTGAATGGAAAAATCAAAAACCTTCCAGTATGGAATACTGCAGCTTGAAGTAACTGATGTGCAATGCGACGGGGATAAAAAGACATTCTGGATATCTCCCACCACTTCCCTCAGGATCGATCTGCACGTTTACACAAGCCTCCACACGCATCCCCAATAAGTTTCCTGTGACGATGGAGGGGTACATTGCTCCCTACTCGAAGACCTGCGCTCACTGTCTGCTCAGGGAGCACATTTGCTGTGAAGCTCTGTTTTTGGACGTACCAAAGCTGAGGACGACCCTTCCATCATGCGTCTGTTTGGGGCTCTAACACCACGTCACCAAATCAAGTGTCTTCCCCAGATCTGTTATCCAAGCTGGTTTTCTCGAGTTATTCTGAACAATACTATTTGTGCTGAGGGCGAATATCAGTCACAATTCCACGATTTCTTTAATTTTCGATTAGTACTATACATAGTGTACAACAATTGATTCCTGCGTGACATAGCGCATAACTAAATTTCAGTTCCAGCTACATTTTGAAGTTTCAAGGGCTCTTTCCAGTACAGGTGGTTGAATGCTAACATGCAAGAAAACTACGTACAGAACTACTGGGTTACATAAGAAACTCACAAATGAAAGTCAATAAAAGAAAGCATAAAATCGCTCATGCTATACTAAAAGAACACAATACCGTAATTCTGCTTGTGAGCAACAGGGCAGCAAAGGACACCAATTCGTCAACACGTACCTGCGTACAGAGACATCAGTTTTACTTTCGGAAGCTATTTACACATCAGATTTCACTTAGATTAGAATACAATGCGGTAACAGCGGCTGATATGCTTCTAAATCACATCTGAGGAAAAACAAGGAATTTTACTCCAGGTGTGGGTTTGGTAGTGTGAGTCTTTGATACATTAAATTAAAATAACTCATGTATAAAGGGTATAGCTTATAATCAACAACCAAGCAGATGCAAGACATAAAAATTCTCTGAAACCGCTCTAGGATTTAAAAATTCTTCTTCAGACGGCTACTGCAAGCCTTGCTAGCTTTTATACTGTGTAAGGAACATCTGCCACTGCGTCACACTATTCAATTACGGCAAAGCGGACTTCCTATAGCGTCGTACAATTTAGCGTATTGTAGTTGGCTTACTTGTGTCTGGCTGCTGTTTTTAAGTTGAGATCATTAAACTCTACTAAGGCCACATTCTCTCCACATTCTGTAAGTATATTTGCTTTTGGAATAATAGCGTTAATATTACACATATATATCTAACCGATAATCACGTCTCCATGAGCTCAAACGGAGTTCAGATATGTTTTCAAGATCTCAAAAGGAGTTCAATTATTGTCAAACATAAAAAAATATTTAATACTGAATAAAGCTGTAAAAGTATAGGAAATATTTATAATGGTACAGTCTAAGTCAGTGGTGGTCAAACTACAGCAGCCCGGTGGCGTGCTGCCGGAATCAAGCATTTCTGCGGCCTGCTGTTCGGTTGTTCGCAGCCGAATTTTACAAAATATATAAAACGAAACGCTAGAGCATAAACGGAATGGGATCCATATCGGTAGATGTGATGTGAATGTACAGACAAACAAAATCATGGCAGTTTCAGAAAATGTGACTCATTTATTCAAGCGGAAGAGATTTCACAAATTGAGTAAATCAATAACCCGTTGGTCCATGTCTGGCCCTTATGCAAGCAGTTATTCGACTTGGCAGTGATTGATATCCTACTGAGGGATTCGTCCCAAATTCTGTCCAACTGCGCATTAGATCGTCCAAATCCTGAGATGACTGGAGGGGCCCTGCAATTAATGTTCCAAATGTTGTCAAGGAGAGAGTCGGTGACATTGCTGGCCAAGGTAGTGATGTAAAGCACGAAGACAAGCAGTAGAAATGCTCACCGTGTTTGGACGGGCATTAATTTGCTGAAATGTAAGCCCTCGATGGTTTGCCACGAAGGGCAATAAGTCTGGACGTAGAATATCGTCGACGTACTGCTGTGGTGTAAGGCTGCCGAGGATAACAACCAAATGTGTCCCGCTTTGAAATAAAATGGCACTGCAGACATCCTTCCTGATTGTCGGGCCGTAAGGCGCGCCACAGTCAGGTTGGTGTCCCACCGCTGTCCGCAGCGTCTCCAAACTCGTCTTTGGCCTGGAATCTCATGTACTGGAGTAGAACTGTCTTCAGTAATGGGTCTCGCATAGTATTGAACCCCGATGATCAGCGAAGACGTGTCTGGAGACTTCCCGGACTGTACTGGGATATCAAATTGAATATCTCCCGCTATACGGTCTGAAAACCTCTGTGTCTATATTCTCCTTCTCCTTCTGCCTATATGCTGCTTTCCCGACTGTTTGGCGTCCTGTTTCATTTCAGAGCAGGACCCCTTTGGTTGCCTTCCGCAGAACCCTTGCAGCACAGCGATACGTCGGCGATATTCTACGCTGCGTATTGTTGCCTTGCGTTATTTACTTGGTCAGTTTGTGATGTTCTTTCTCTCTCATTTTTTTTGTCTTAGAGTGTAATACTAGTTAATATTCCAGCACTGCCCGGTTATGTATATATTCCAATCTTCTTTTAATCTGCCCTCTCTTTCCCCTCTCTGTCCATCTTTTCCTCTGCCTGTCTGGTCGTTCCCTCTCTGTCCATCTGCTTCTGTCCCTGTCTCTGGCCATCTGTTACTCCCCTCTATCTCTATATGCTTCTTCCCCTTCTGTCTATATGCTTCCCGACTCTTTACCTGTTACTTCCCCCTTTGTCCATTTCCTCCTCCCCCCCCCTTCTCGCTGTCAATCTCCTCCACTCCCACCTCTCTGTCCATCTACTTCTCTTCCCTTTCTCCGTCCATTTCCTCCTCCCTACATCTCCGGCCTTCTCTTCATCGCCACTCTCCCTATCCATCTCCATCTCGTTTCATTCCCTGTCCATATTCTCTCCTCTCCTCTCTCTGTCTATCTCCTTCCACCCCCTATTTGCCTCCGTCTTCTTCCATCCCCTTTCTGTGTCCATTTTCTCCTACCCCTCTCTGTCTCGCAATCTCCTTCTCCCCCTTCTCTCTCCACGATATCACCCCACGCCACCACGAGGTTGCTGGTTCTCATCCCATGATATTTCTTTCCAGATCGTAACTAACTTGTGAACCAAGTTTAGTTGAAATTTTATCCCTATTTTTGGCCGCGTTTGCACATGCCACACATATTTAACATACCTCACTCATATTTATACTCATTTTTCACTAGTACCGCGAGCGAATTTCGTCCTGAAATTTCGTTTTTAGGCAGCTCCTTGTTTATGAAGTCATGTCTCGTGAGCTATTTATTGTACAATGATGTAATTTCGCAGCTACATCCAGTGGTAGATGTGTATATTGTCTGCGAAATGTATTGAGACCAGAGTTTGAAGTAAAGAAGCATTAAATTAAAAGGTCATGTCTAATTCTGCAGTTCTGCTGCATGAACAGCGAAAAGATAATAACCGATACACTTTGTTGCTCTAATCATTTTGTGGCGAGTATAAGCGGGAAAAAGTCTCGTAAAGGGAAGGAGAACATAAAAATCAACCTAGCACGGGCAAGAAGGGCTTTTCTGGCCGAGATAAGTCTACTGGTACCAAACATTGGCCTAAATTTTAAGAAGAAGTTTGGAGCACAGCGTTGTATGTTAGTCAATCCTGGACAGTGTGAAAACCGGAGCAGAGGTGAATCGAAGTGTATGAGATGTGTTGCTACAGAAGAATGCTGAAAGCTAAGAGGACTGATAAGAAAAAAAATGAAGAAGTTCGCCGCAGAATCAGCGAAGAAAAACAACTACAAGAAGAACGGTGAGAATTATAGGACATGTGTTACAACATCAGGGAATAACCTCTATGAAACTAGATGGAGATGTAGAGGCCCAAAACTGTGGGGGAAGACAGAGTTTTTAATATATCCAACTAATAATTGAGGACATAGGGTGCAAGTGCTACTCTGAGTTGAAGAGAGACATTCGTGGCGGGCGGCATCAAATCAGCCAGAGGAAAAAAGTTTGAAATTATGTGTAAAGTTTGTTGCAACTCGCTATGTCACGTCCTTCTCAAATACTGGAAGAATGTAGCCTGGCACTTGCACATCGTGAGCTACGCTTCTTTTTCACCTCTTCTTACGCCCACAGCGGTTTTTTTGAGACAGTGAGTAATATGTGTACCAAGTTTAGATGAAATTGACCCAGTGATTTAGAAGGAGATGTGAAGCATACATATATACGCACGTACACACATACATACACATATTTATACATATATGCATCCACTTTTCAATATGCATGGATACATATAGCAATTAACAGCCGAATCTAAAACCGTTGAGATGTTCTGAAGAGTGTAGGTTCAGAGACGGTAATGTTTTGCGATGTGCATGATTTTTGGTGAATTCGGCGCTAGTGGGCTAGGTAATGTCGGCTGCTTACATCAGGGGTAGAGGTGTAGATAGCTTGGCCGCTGCGGGATTAGAGGATGTGAGAGGGAAGCGTTTTATTGTTTGTCTTCCAGCATTGACAACTCAGGGCGTTCGTGAATCGCACCCGTCAGCTGTCATGGTATAACCTTTGATACGGAAGTAACATGGATTCGTGAATACACAATATAGAGACGGTCTTCTTCAAATGCATTTCATATATGTAGCGACGAATGTGAAATTAAATTAAGGCTGTTATAATGCAATGAAGCGACTAGAAGAAAAATTACATACAATCATTTAGTAAACATATACACTCCTGGAAATGGAAAAAAGAACACATTGACACCGGTGTGTCAGACCCACCATACTTGCTCCGGACACTGCGAGAGAGTTGTACAAGCAATGATCACACGCACGGCACAGCGGACACACCAGGAACCGCGGTGTTGGCCGTCGAATGGCGCTAGCTGCGCAGCATTTGTGCACCGCCGCCGTCAGTGTCAGCCAGTTTGCCGTGGCATACGGAGCTCCATCGCAGTCTTTAACACTGGTAGCATGCCGCGACAGCGTGGACATGAACCGTATGTGCAGTTGACGGACTTTGAGCGAGGGCGTATAGTGGGCATGCGGGAGGCCGGGTGGACGTACCGCCGAATTGCTCAACACGTGGGGCGTGAGGTCTCCACAGTACATCGATGTTGTCGCCAGTGGTCGGCGGAAGGTGCACGTGCCCGTCGACCTGGGACCGGACCGCAGCGACGCACGGATGCCCACCAAGACCGTAGGATCCTACGCAGTGCCGTAGGGGACCGCACCGCCACTTCCCAGCAAATTAGGGACACTGTTGCTCCTGGGGTATCGGCGAGGACCTTTCGCAACCGTCTCCATGAAGCTGGGCTACGGTCCCGCACACCGTTAGGCCGTCTTCCGCTCACGCCCCAACATCGTGCAGCCCGCCTCCAGTGGTGTCGCGACAGGCGTGAATGGAGGGACGAATGGAGACGTGTCGTCTTCAGCGATGAGAGTCGGTTCTGCTTTGGTGCCAATGATGGTCGTATGCGTGTTTGGCGCCGTGCAGGTGAGCGCCACAATCAGGACTGCATACGACCGAGGCACACAGGGCCAACACCCGGCATCATGGTGTGGGGAGCGATCTCCTACACTGGCCGTACACCACTGGTGATCGTCGAGGGGACACTGAATAGTGCACGGTACATCCAAACCGTCATCGAACCCATCGTTCTACCATTCCTAGACCGGCAAGGGAACTTGCTGTTCCAACAGGACAATGCACGTCCGCATGTATACCGTGCCACCCAACGTGCTCTAGAAGGTGTAAGTCAACTACCCTGGCCAGCAAGATCTCCGGATCTGTCCCCCATTGAGCATGTTTGGGACTGGATGAAGCGTCGTCTCACGCGGTCTGCACGTCCAGCACGAACGCTGGTCCAACTGAGGCGCCAGGTGGAAATGGCATGGCAAGCCGTTCCACAGGACTACATCCGGCATCTCTACGATCGTCTCCATGGGAGAATAGCAGCCTGCATTGCTGCGAAAGGTGGATATACACTGTACTAGTGCCGACATTGTGCATGCTCTGTTGCCTGTGTCTATGTGCCTGTGGTTCTGTCAGTGTGATCATGTGATGTATCTGACCCCAGGAATGTGTCAATAAAGTTTCCCCTTCCTGGGACAATGAATTCACGGTGTTCTTATTTCAATTTCCAGGAGTGTATAATCGTGTATTGTGTTGCATAATGCGTTTAAATATAACCATAATTACAATTATTAATCTATCAATTATTAGCTGATACAGCCCCACACCACTTCTCTTTTGCCAATTACAGTGCCCCATCTTTGGGGTAGCTGAGGTTGGCAGCAGTCTGGAACAGGAAACAGTCGACTTTAAGTGTTCCAAATGGTATCGACTGGCCGACAGCCAACTTAACGCGCTCTTACTATAGATAGTCTATTGGGGGCTCATAACATACTAATTTATGTAGGTTACCACTTAACAATAAGGTCGATAACATGCGGCCCGAGATTCCGACCCACAGTGTTAGTATCGACTCTTGAACTAAAATGTCTGGCAACCACTGCTCTAGACACTTAAAAAACCGTGAACCACAGTAATAGTCTCGGTTTATCTGTATATACAGCTATAGTAATATCTCTTGAGTGCAACAGCATTTTGAAATCTGTTATAACCTAATCGCAATCTTATCCTCTTTCGATTTAGTGTCTGTTTTGTGTCTTTGCACAGAAGAAGAGAAAAAATTCCGTGTGCGGTATACCGATAACAGCGGGATTATTAGATATGAAAGCACATAGCAAGGTACCCACTGCAGTATCATGAAGGAACCATTAGCGCATTAACAAATTTCAGTGTCGTAACTGACTGCTTCATTAATGAACTCAGCCATCTGTTTTTTCAGGATTTTGCCACTTCCCAAGTCACACCGGAGTTTCATTAGAGCATGAAACTTCCACTTTGAATGTAAAGAAAGACAGTGCTGGTAAACCTCTGAGTTATTTGATACAAAAACAGCTGAGTAAAACTGAACGTACTCAGACAGTTTTCTCTTTACTTATTCTAATCATTACTAAACTGACACACAATATTTTAGCGCAACGGAATGTGACTTTTAATAATCCCTACAAAATAATAGCCCTGACTAACAATAACCTATCCTTCATGAATCACTGACCTCACCAAAATCTTCGTTACTCGAACTCCTGCAATACAGAGAGCGCCAATACTGCGAGCTAAATAAGTAACTACTGATAGGCATGGATTTTGATAGAGAACAAACAATGTATTTACCTTAATAATGTTAAAAAATCATATATATATATATATATATATATATATATATATATATATATATATATATATATATATATACTTGACCTCTATTTTGACAAATTTCCTTTTTCTGACAGACACACGTCCAGATCGTCCGCTCATATTAACATCTCAAAACTATGGCATCTCTCTCCCCACATCACCACTGCTCACCTCCAACTGCCCAACACTACGGGCTGTTCACATCCAACAGCCCAACACTACACTAGCAAATAGTCCAACAATGTCCAACCAGCCACAGATTGCACACAGCGCAGTCAGCGATTTTAATACAGAGCGCTACGTTGCGTCACCAACATAAAAACCTAAACAGCCTACTTACAAGCATTATGTGCACAGTTCGTCCAGTTTGAGGTTTCAGATTCTATGTCAACCAGCTTTCGAGAAACAATGGTCATCTTTTTAAGAAAATATGAAAAACTGTTGATATGAAAGAAACAAGGATTATGTTCACGTGACCTATTTCACAAAATATATATACAACACCATCGTTAACCACGCAGTCTGCGTTAAATGATAGTAACTAAACTGTGCTCTAATGTATCAGAGGATTTACTTTTAATTTCGTAACCGTTGCGTAGATCTTATGCTTTGCACAACGCTGTTCACTTGTCGAACTGATTTAAGTGGCAAGAGAGTGAAGTACAAATCAGAGCAATTAGTCCTGTTTACTCTTGGTGACTTGTAGTAGCTGACGCAACAGTCTTTGACTGATCGTTCGGTGTGTCCTATACACAATTTCCCCAAATTCTAAGTACCCATTTACATGAACAACGGCGTAACTGAAATACTTCTCGGCAGTTGCGTGATCGAAATACACTGACGGAAAAGGAAAGTGTCGTACCAATAATAAAAAGTTGGATAATTATGAAATATCATGAAGATGTGACACCCTTCGTATCTCTTACATGAAGCACAACACTGTAGCCAAATAATGCTGAACACAGCGAGCGAGGTGGTGCAGTGTTTAGTACACTGGACTCGCATTCGGGAGGACGACGGTTCAATCCCTCCTCCGGCCACCCTGATTTGGTTTTCTGTGATTTCCCTTAATCGCTCCGGCCAAATGCCGGGATGGTTCCTTTGAAAGGGCACGGCTAACTTCCTTCCTTGTCCTTCCGTAACCCGATGAGACCGATGACCTTGCTGTTTGGTCTCTTCCCCCAAACATTCCAATCCAGTTTGTCTTCAAACATTAGCAAATTAGTGTTGTTGTCATATTCAGTAGCTTCCCGCATAATGATTCTTGGAATTGGAGAGTTATGGGTTTCTAAAACAGCTGTTTCCGGTGACTTTCCGTCATATCGTCTACGGAAACGTTGGAGTCGGTCTGACAGCCAAAAACAGAAGCTAGACACACCCCTGAGTACCACATAAAGCCACTGAAAGTTTCAGTTGACTCCTAATCCACACCACAGAGGCTGCTTTAGTCTGTGGTATGATGCCAGTGGTTAATAACTCACGGTAACTCGACATCTCAACCCAGTCATCATGAAATTGTTCCCAACGGTTCGTGGTAACATTCTGTCTGGAATCTCTAATCGTATTTCAGCTGCTGTCATCAGTTTAGTCGTCAGTGGTATTCAGACAACCCTAAAATCAAGTTCTCGTGCTGCAGTCCTTCTGGGATGAGCTGTGCCTAATAATTCCACACTGCTGCCGTAAATTCATGTCGTGGCCATTTGTTCTGCGGTCGTTACATTACAGGAAACTGTCCGTGCGATTTTTCAGCATGTTGTTCCTATGGTCCTGTTGCTAACAACACGTAGTGTCTCAAAGCCCTAAAGACGGCGATAAGCAGTGCTTGCAACACGTCTGGGTATGCTGTATTGTGAACTCCACGTGAAAAGTTCCAGTAACGTTACAGACACCAATTATTTATCACTTATTCACACTATTCTTCATCTGTAGGAATGGTTTTATTCTATACTGAGAATACAGTAGCATATGGATGAAATTTTAATCAAGATATTCCACAGTCATGTACGAGGGTCATTCAATTAGTAAAGCAACACATTTTTTCTGAAAGTCGGTTGGTTTTATTCAGGATTCCAATACACCATATTATTCCCCACTCTTTTGGATACAAAACAATATTTCTAGAATGAAATTTTCACTCTACAGCGGAGGGTGCGCTGATATGAAACTTCCTGTCAGATTAAAACTGAGTGCCTGACCGAGAAATTCCAGGCAGGTACTGTCGCAGGCGGCAGAGCAACGTTCCCATGGAGAAAACATACCACCATTCAGAGAGCGGGCAGCCTTGATGCATCGAACTACAGATCAAGATGGGAGGAGTGACACGCCAATTGTAGACTACATGGGATGTAGCTGCACAGAGGAGACGCATTACGACGTCGATTGTATCATCACGGTATTCCACATTCCGGAGCAACCCCTCCTGGTAACTGCCATCGACCAGATCGGACGCATGTCTGAAGACAAGAGCTGCCAAAAGTCCAGCCAGACGACCAGCGTGAGCAAGAGCGGTTATGACCCGACAGCAACAGAGGGAAATGTGGATATTATTGGCACCTATCAAAGCAGTTGATCAGGGGAGACAATGTATTGGGCAGTCCGTTAAGCCGTGCAGCCAACAGCTGGGGAAAGATCTTCGTGTCGCTGTTGAGAAATGTCAGGGGGCAGTAATCGTATAACTGTGATGTACCATGAGGTTTGTGTATCGAAATGAGAAGACTGTCAAGGAAACCGTCTGTCATCTGCACGAGAGGTGACATAAAGTCCCTACAAATTGCCGTCCACACCAGCGCGAGTAGGGGATGATATGTCCGATAAAATTCCAGTGGGAGGCCGTCAGGGCCAAGCGACTTGTTTGTAGAATCCATCTGGATAGCGTCATGGACTCTGAACTGACCATCTGCTGACACTCTGTCGAATACGGCATCATAGTATATTTCCGGAGAATAATGAAGTAGACTTCCAGGGTTTGTCACTGCCGTGCCACGATCTCGTAACCAATCAAGGCCTGCACTGAGGAATCCACCATGACACTGCAAAGTGATAAGCATCATGGGGTCGACAATCTGCTCACGTAGTCTCAATGAGCTACCTGCAGTTGGATGAAGTGAGACAGATCGTGTTCAGTTCCCATTGTTCCCAGCCACGCCACATCCTTTGGCAGCAGAGACTAATTTCACAGATGTATGTTTCATTGCCAAGAAAGGCAATGGGCCAGACTTCAGCAGCCTGCACCTCACCGACAATATCGTGAGGAATATAAACACAATCGATGCGACTGGAAGAATGACTAGTAAAATGTGTAAACCACAGGTGATCACCATCAACATATTTACAAGGCTCCACAAGGTTGAGGTGACGGAAAACCGCTGCTAGCGCCACACACAAAAAGTGACGTGGAAGTTGGTCTTCGGGCGCCTGAGTGGTGCTGAAATAGCCTCACATGACCAATGCATCTGTCTACCCAGGAAAAGAGGCGTGACTGACAGAGGAGAAAGTGAAACGTTCGCAGTGGCTACTCGAAACCAATGGCGCAGAGACACTGATGATCCTGTCGCCATTAAACCTGACAGCCACACCTCTGGCATCAGGGAGATAGACAAATGTATCAGCTAGGATACCGTCATGTAGTAGTATCGCTACCTCAGTACCTGTAGGGGAAGCATGGGTGATGTGTGCAGTAAGCCATGAGGAACACAAAAGTTTGCAACATGCACCTTCTGAAGGAGGGGGACGTCAACGTCTGCAGCATATAGCATTTCATGCAGTAAAGTCAGTTTGTGGTGTGCACGAATTGTATTGACGTTGATCATGGCTATGCAAGAAGTTTGAAAAGCTGCCAACGACAAATGGTTCAAATGGCTTTAAGCACTATGGGACTTATCATCTGAGGTCATCAGTCCCCTAGACTTAGAACTACTTAAATCTACCTTAACCTAAGGATATCACACACATCCATGCCCGAAGCAGGATTCGAACCTGCGACAGTAGCAGCAGCGCGGTTCCGGACTAAGGCACCTAGAACCGCTCGGCCACAGCGGACGGCTGCCAACGACAAGGGGACAGTCGACGCAAACATGGGCGAAGTGCATTGAGCTCCCTGTTAGGCTCCCTTGGACGGACATATCACAGTGTAACCGAAAGGGAACTGACCGCGTCAAGGGGGTTCCATCACTCTGTAGACGTCCAAAGTATCCATCCTCAGTATCGACTTTGTCCGCCCAAGAGACAGACGTCTCACCGGCTGGTTCAGTAGAACGCTGTCAGACTGGCGCCCACAGGTAGCGTTAGTCACACAAGGAAGGCAACTACTTCAGATGCAGGGAAGTCGGTGTCCATAGGTGGATGCTAACTGGAGAAAGAAGTGGGGAGAGAAGTCGCCTCGTTCAGTGCCAGGGTGACAGATTGCAGCACATCATCAGTAGGAGGGTCGTCATCCTCTGCACACATCCGATGGAGGCAGTCATCAGTAGGGGTACAACACTGTCTCTTCCATTTCCTCAGCGACTGTTTCTTCCTAACATTTTGTTCCATATCGGATTGTGGGCGGCTGTCGTCTGACATGTGGACAGATGGAAGAGAAGCAGAGGTCGGTACAGCTCCATGGTCGACAACCATTGGGTCGGGACAGACAGCTTGCGTCTGCTGACCGCCATAGTCCATTGGTACTGCCTCCTGTGGCAGAGGAGGAGAGACAGGCAAAACGTCTATCGCGTCTTCGAGAGGTGTCGATGCCAGTGCCGACTGATTTAGAGTGGGTGCAGCAGGCAGCCCCACTGCGGAAGCTTAAGATAGAGGTAACACAGCGACCGCCGTAGGGAGAGGGGCGTCTCCAATCAGTGTCTGAACCAGTCCATGTCGGAGAAATTCAGAACGAACATGGCCTTCCTGCCCTCAAGCTGACTAAGTGCGAGGCTGGCCATCGTACATGACGACAGCCCTGCAGTTGGCAATAACCAAGTAGGAAGGCACGTGCTTCCTCAGTCAATTTTTGTTTGGCACACCACTGAGGACACGGTGGGTTTCGAACGTCTTCCAAGATTTTGCAACGTAACTGACGACATTGCCGTAAGGTTTAAAAGCGGCCGCCACTTCTTCCAATGGTACCTCAAACGGGAGTTCGAAAACCAACTTTCGGAGACCAAAACCAGCATGACAAAACCCCGACAGTCCCAATGTGGGAAAATCGGAATTTAAGGTCGTTATCATCATGGTGCAGCACGACATCGGCGGGCAGCTCTTCGTTCGCCAACTTTATGTACACAGTGGTACTGAGGATCGAAAAATGATTCCGAAAACATCTTGTGGCGGGAGGCTTATTTCGACCCATATAAATAGTTCTACTTCTTACGCATTTGGTCGTTCATGATCCAGAGGGGTTGTTAACTTAATCGTGGCTTGGCGATAGGGAAACGCCGTGAATGTCTATGAAGTCGGACACGAAGACAAGCCGCTACGCAGAAGCAAACTAACGCACGCTCGCTCACAAGCCACACCACAAGCGAGACGTTATCAAGACGCGCTCGCCTCACCACTGCCGAAGGCAGGCTCCCACTCGGCCCCCGCGTCGCTCACCTGGTCTGCCGGAAGTGTAGAAAGCCTTGTACCCAAGGTGCAGTACGAAAACACAAAAAAGGTAATAACTCGAACATTATTATTGTATTCGTAAAAATAGTTTGATTTTAAACAATCTTTTACTGTATAGCATTGAAAGTATAATTTTCCGTCATCAACTTTGACCTCTTTTTTTTGTTTTAGAATCAGAGGTTGTCTAGCAAAAGGCCTAATTTTCAATATAGGACGTCCTTGAAAAACTTGATCAAAATCGGTAATCCACATACCAGACTCTCCTATTGTCAGTCAACAAAGTCAAACATTCTACTGTGACAGTATCAACTATATGGTCTGCCGTTTGGGGAAATGTGTTCCTCGTCAGGGAGACTGTGTTGAGAGATAAATATGTTGACGTGAAGAAATAATATGTAGAATGTCGTTAAGGCTTGTTTTATTTAAAAAAGCCTTAATAGTGTTCACTTAAAAAATTTCGGATACGTTACTCTTCAGCACGCCCTTGTAGAAAGTTGAGCTGTCATGAAAGAGAATTTTGTCAACTGACATATATTATACGAGTTCTCGTAGTGCCACTGCTGGAATCTCAGAGTGGTTCATACGTTGCCGAAGAGATAAGCCTTTCTCTAAAGTAGCTACGTCAACGATAAATCTGAACATTCTGCTTTCACACTCCTTAACAGTTTCTACAAGATGCTTCCACCCTTCCCGAACATGTTTCCCCAGCCCTCTCTCTCTCTCTCTCTCTCTCTCTCTGTATTACACCCACACACACACACACACACACAAACACACACATATAAAGGCACAGGCATTTGTTATCCTCAGACTCCAGCTGCAGCAAGGCCGGTTGCTGAGGAGTCCGGGCTGTATCGGCAGCGCGATGCATGACGCGGATGACAGCTGACAGCGAGTGCAGTAATTACTGTCCGTGGCCACAGCGGCTGGCGGAGAGGGTGAGGTGACGCATTCAGCGGACCCGCTGCGCCGCTGCCTAATCGATCAAGCCGGCGGCGTGGCCCGCGTGATTGCAAAGCGTGGGCGGCCCGCTCCTGCCACGTGCTTCGCTTTGAAGACCCAGATAAAAACGGCAACGGCTGTGGCACACAAGTCAAAAGCTGCCGCGCCATCCATAACACGTGTCACAAACGACAATGAAAGCATGCGAGGACGAGATATGCTTTGTTGACATCTTACAATCGCAAATGTTTTCTCCCACAGAAATGTTTCTGTAAAGCCTATACGGAATAAATTTTTTCGAGCCCTAAATAAATAGCAGCAACGAACAAAATTCGTCTATAACTGATGTTTATCTTAGGAAGCACTGATACTAGTTTTTGAGAGAAATTAGTTGTTCAAATGTTTGTGAAATCTTATGGGACTTAACTGCTAAGGTCATCAGTCCCTAAGCTTACACACTACTTCACCTAAATTATCCTAAGGACAAACACACACACTCATGCCCGAAGGAGGACTCGAAACTCCGCCGGGACCAGCCGCATAGTCCATGACTGCAGCCCCTAGACCGCTCGGCTAATCCCGCGCGGCTGAAATTAGTCTTTATACAGACTTATCGCAAGTACTTTTCAGCTCTAGCAGTCGATAAGAAGCGTAGAATACGTCGACGTATCGCTGTCCTGAAAGAATGCTGCAGATGACAACCAAAGGAGTCGTGTTAAGAAATAAAATGGCACCCCAGACCGCCACTCCATGGGAGGCGACCGTCAGGTTGGTATCCCTCCGCTGTCCGGGGCGCCTCCAGAAACATCTTCGGCCTGAACTCTCATTGACTGGAGTATAATTCCTTCAGTGATGAGTTCCGCTTCGATCGGAGGCCCGATGATCAACGAAGACACGTCTAGAGACACCCCAGATAGCGGTGGGATGCCAACCTTACTGCCACCCACCATAAAGTGGGACAATCAGGATTGATGGTCTGGGCTGGCAACTCATTTCTTAGCAGGATCCTTTTGGTTGTTATCCGCGGCACACTTACAGCTCAGCTGTGTGTCGACGATATTCTGCACCCCGTTTTGTTGCTCTCCATGCAAGCCATTCCGGGCTTACATTTCAGCATGATAATGCCCTCCTCACATGGCTCGAGTTTCCACTGCTTTCCAAACCCTACCTTGACCAGCCAAGTCACCGGATCTCTCCCTAACTGAGAACGACTGGGGGCAGGACTCTCCGATCATCTCTGGACTTTGACGATCTAACGTCCCAATTGGACAGAGTTTGACACGATTTCTTTCGGGGGGACACTCAACAACTCTGTCAATCAATGCCAAGCCGAATAACTATTTGCGTAAGGGCCAGAGCGGCCCCCGTCCTACTGACTTCCTCAATTTGTGAAGTTCTTTCTCCTGAATAAATCGTTGTAATCATTTACTTGTGTGTACGTGCAAATCACATCTACCGATCTACGTCCCACTCTTTTTCATTTTAATGAAGGTATTTTAAGGGTCGTAGAAGGTATTTGGACTCTAGTTTTTATATACAACATACTTTTAAAAAAAGAATGACTGTTTTGATCCGCACATCTGGTTTATTGAATACATGTGTCGATTGCATATTAGTCTTTGTTTCTAGATTGCTTCAATTCACGTATTCCACTTAGACTGTGTATCTACTACAGCGGATTAATTATGAGGTTTCCGCATCCTTTCTCAAAAAACTGTCTAATGATGTTTCAGTAATTTGGGGAAACTTGGTTTTATTAAAATAAGTAGTATTCATAAATCAAAATATTTCTGTTTAAAAACGTACACGAATTATCACTAGGTACTTGATAAAAAAATATTTCATCATAAAAGATGTTTAAGATAACTGTATAATTTACGTGGAAAACTTGACAAAAACATGTTTCCGTAAGGTGAGGTTCAACAGCCGTAAACTATTTTATAAAATACATTTTATGAAACAGACAAAAACAGTCCATTTTGTCTATAAACTGAAACCGTTAATTATCAGCCCTGCACAAGTAAAAAATGAGCAAATCTTCCATTCTTCATAAATAAAGTTCAGTATCATGGTTAGTGGTTCCTTTATTTATATCAGTCCCATCTTTATGTGTAATGAAGAAAGGTTTTTTCTCAGTCGCTACAAACGTTCCTCATTATGCACGTTGATGTGCTGTTGGACGATCCAAGTGTATTTCTCCATCTTCTGTACAGATTATCCTCTTCGTAAATTTTGTAAAAACAGTCTGAATTCTAGAAGATTTACATATGTTACCACTCTCATATTCGATCACTTTCACTGATATGAAATATTTATCTAACCTCGCGAAAAGTTAATCTGTAAATTCTGGAGAGATAAAGTTTTCTTTTTGTCTGTTTGGCAATCTTTTCAATGGGAATCATCCAAAAACTTAATATTAACTAATATTTCAAATGGTTCAAATGGCTCTGAGCACTATGGGACTTAACATCTGTGGCCATCAGTCCCCTAGAACTTAGAACTACTTAAACCTAACTAACCTAAGGACATCACACACATCCATGCCCGAGGCAGGATTCGAACCTGCGACCGTAGCGGTCACGCGGTTCCAGACTGAAGCGTCTAAACCGCACGGCCACACCGGCCGGCAACTAATATTTCGCACAATTTGATAATCCTTATTTCTTTTATATTCACAGGGATACGTTGATGGTTATTTAAGTAGTATAAAGATTTTGCAACAGGACCCTGCTGCTTGTGTTCGCCGTTCAGTCTTTCAAAGTTCCTCGAAGGGTCACTTCAAGTTTAGACATTTCGCATATTGTCATTACATGGTAATAAAGGTTGTCAGCGCGGGAAGAAATCCGTTCAGTTGTTGTATACCACAGAGACGACGTCAAACTTACAACAGCCTCCGAAACACTCGAAATATTGAAGAAAAACTTCTTAATAGTTTTTGTTTTCATTACCCATGTGAAGCTGGGCCACGTTTAGTGAATTTTGACCATAGTGTGTGGTGGATACTAAGCTAATTATCATTAAATTGTGTAAAACTCTTACTTAATACATGTGCAAGATCGAGACAGTTGTATTTTTGAAAATTAGAAAGCGATAATGGTTAAATGTGGAAAAACTCTTGTACCATACTTGTGGGTAGTTTCTGTTTTTTAGTTATATTCCGCTACTACAACATCGTTTCTCATGATGTCTAATTTCGGCAAGTTAGTCTACTGTTATTTAATGAAGAGCTGACACACCATAACACCTGCATTCGCCCGAAGAAGCTTGCTGGAGCCATCTGTTCAAGTGTTAGTGCTGGAGAAGACGATTACGTGCCGTGGAACTGTACTGTGCAGTACCCTGATCTGTAGAACACGATATTCGAGTTCCAGTATTTGTTCCTCTTCTTCTTGATTGCAGAGATGACTAGACTACCAGCTGCATACTGTCCCCAACTGCTATTAATTAGTGACAACAAGAAACCGATTACCGGTAAAAACTTAATATTTTTCTAAATTATTTCTCCTCTCTTATCGTTTATAAAAACAACTACCACAGACAAGCTGCGTTCTGGAACACAGTAGTAGAGGAACAAGTCGTAAGGTGAAATGTAAAAACAATTTTTGTTCAAGGAGTTCTTCTCTGTAAGAGGAGAGTCAAATGCTAATATTATTGTCTCACTGTTTAGAGGCACAAAACGCGTGGGTGTTTTCAGCTCGTTACTAAATGCAAATAAGTAGGAGGCCGAGTTGATAGGAGCTGAAGGAGTCCAGGTTGCAATAAAATGCGGTACGGCATACTGTTAGAGAGAAGGATTATTGTTCAGGAAAACACGTAGTACAATGAAATTACTTATCTTCAGTAGTTTGTAGGACTGCAGCTGCGGCTATGAACTAATACAACATATTCTCAGGGACTAAGCCTGATGGGCCCTCCTCAGAGAATCAAGGCAAAAATTAGAGAACTGGCTGAGGGCCGATTATGAAAGTGCGTCTGTCTAGGTTGAAATCTAGCTAAGAAGTGAACGAGGCACACTCCAGTTCCGTCGAGCTGCACAGCCCGCTAGAGTGCGCTGTCCTCGGCAGACGACGGACTGCCAACCTTGTGTTGGCGTGGCGTTGTAGTAGTATTTGTGGCAATGATACTACAAATATTGTAGTAATAACTAATTACGTCACTTCTTCTGTTGAAACTGAAGGTACTGTACGAAACATCTGTGAAGTAAATTCCAGTGTTAACGATTTGAGCTGATTACGTATGTGCAGCTCTACCAAAGAAAACATCTATTCAGCTGTTTACTTTTAGTGAACTAGTCATTGTTCGGGTGATTATAGCTCGGATCTCAAGAAATCGATAAGAAAGAAAAGGCATTATAACATAGTTACATCAAGGTAAAACCCGTTTCGGCAGTTTCATAAATCGTACAGTGAAGGCTTAAGAATACATACTTCACAGTCAGCCAACTAATTACTTAACCTCAAACATTCCTTCAGACCGATACCAGTTGGGTTTCTGCAAAAATCGGAACGCGACGGCTGTTCTGTTAACAATGATAGAAGAGTTGATAGTAGCTGTGAGAAACAAGAAATGATTATTATGTTACTTTTTGGACTTGAGAAAAGCTATCACCACTGTCGGCATTCTATATTCACAACGCCAAGGTTTTTCTTTAGGCAAGTGCTGTACAGAGCTTCCTCTCGTACCGTGAGTACAGCCAACAGTGTGTAATGATCGAAGGAACAAAGTCATGAGGAACTCTTTTCCCTTTATACGTTGATGATGTGTCAACTATTCTCTCCCATTGCATGATTCACCTATACGCTGACGAAATTCTTTATACCCAACTGCAAGTCTAACAAACCTCTGGGCAGACATCCATCATGTGAAAACTGACTTTCTCGCCTTATCATAGTTGGCACAGAATATACGCTGCCTGACACAAAGATGAAGCACCCTATAGCACCCTAAAGCGGAGAAGGAAACGAAATTAAACTCAATAGGGTGAGAGGTTATGTGATGTTATATCAGTTATAATAAAAAAGTAGTAAAGTTTACAAAGAACTTGTTGGTATGACGCTGACTTCCTCTCGTCTGGATGCATGCTCTGATTCTGGTCCACAACTGTTGTAGCTGCTCCTAGATGTCCCGGATACTTTCACTGGGAATGAGGTGACGTTCGAGCTGATCCCAGACATGGCCTACCGGTGACAGTTCTGAGGATCTCGCTGGCCACGTAGGTATCTAAATATCATGCATATAGCTCATGAAAACACGTGCCAAGTGTGGACGAACATTGTCCTATTGAAAAAATGGCACTACGAGATTGTGGCACGAGTAAAAACACATGAGAATTAGGGATATCCTTGACGTACTGTTGTGCTGCCAGAGTTCCCTCAATCATGTCCTGAAGACATACACGACGGTTCCCGAAACTATGACGCCAGGAGCAATATCGCTATGTCTCTCCAAAGCATCGGAAGAATCGAACCTCTCCCCAGGTCGCACCCGTACTTGCCGTCGATGCTCATCTGGGTTAGCGCAGAACCGAGATTCATTGCTTAACAAAATATGACGCAATTTATCAGCAGTCCATGGTTCCCCGTCACGGCACCACTCCAATCTTAGCCGTTTCTGTTGTGGTGTTAACGGCAGCCTACTCATAGGACGGTTATTGCCTAGTCCTGCTGCAGCTAGTATCCAATCAATGGCTCGTGGTGACAGAATGTTGCAGGGAGTTCATTATTTGTTGTCAGATGGCAAACATATGTAGATATACGGAGGCTACGACGTGCACGGTTGCGCAAGATGGCAATCCTCCCCTGTGATGAACAGACGTGGTCGATCGCATCTATGAAGACGAGGATGCCTGCTGTCACGTTCCTATACAGTTCAACATTGGGCCACTGTCACTTCCTCATGTCTCAAAAATCTGGATACTGCACGATACTACTAGCCTACCAAATGTAATAAGTCTACATTTATGAGGCGCGTTTCAACCTCCTTCAGGTCCTGATAACGCTGTCTCACGCGAATACGCGCCATCCCCATGCTCTTCACAAGCATTACTCAATGTATGACGCTACCCACATCCCTTACATACCATACCATACCTGTAACAACACTAAACACGAAAAACGCTAATGCACTCTAGTGGCCGTTTTATTACCTGTCACAGAGAATTTCAACTAAAGTCATTTACTCACATGTCGATGTGTGAATGTGTACAAAGTTACATTGACTTCCGACAGTGTCTTCTGTAAATTTCACTTTTTTTTTAACAGACACTGTAAGTTTGAGACTTAAACCATCTAAAGCGCAGTCAGTTTCAGTCGCTCACAAAACACTTCTTAACTTTCAACTTCAGCGAGTCACTAATTCTAGCCGTCACAGAAATACATTTTGCCTCTCAAAAAACAACTTTGGAGAAATTCTGAACCATCCCTTAGACTGAAATAATCACACGCCTGCAGACTGTTAAGAAGGCATCAGTCCCCTCCACGCACTACAGAATTGTAAAAAATAATTTTCCTTTGAGCTTAAAAAGGCGCTCGTGGATCCAATAGCATCACTCCCCTTCCATGCACTACAGAACTGTAAAAAATAATTGTCCTTTGAGCTTAAAAAGGCGCTCGTGGAACCACTAATACTCAAAGACCTTGACTGTGTGATAGTATTCATCATGAACTTTCAGATGAAAGTTCACGCTGAATGGAAATGGCCATGAATGTTCGCGTGAGATATATTTATGATATTCTTTTTTTCGACCACGTTTTTCATGCCTTTCTACAAACAAATATTTTTGCTACATTCAGATAAGCTTAGAGACTATCGTATCACCTGTTTTCTCTTATATCTGTTAAATCATCCCAGAAGGGCTGAAATCAGATTAACGCTGACCCCGGTAGCCTGCATATTTATGCTAGTGTTAGAATGTAAATACTCACGTGATATGTTATAGACCTTTTCTAATGGCAATTTTTTGTTTCGGCTATTGGCATATTTCAGAATGTGCAGATTGTTTAGAGTATTTATTGGGCGGTGGTCCTCATTCATGAAATGTTCTGCAAAGTACAGAGACAGCAGTTACCCTTTAGAGCTCTCTCTGTGTATTTTTCTCTGAAAATGCTGCATGTGTATACAATATAGTCGGTGTGACACGTGTCACAGATTAGTTACAATATTCTAGCACTGCTGAATATTTCTGGAGTTCTACAGTTTGTGTTTAGTATTTTCTGTGTTTTGTACTCTGTTCTGCATAGTAATGGAATTCCCTGTTTCTTCATTACGTTTTTAAATACGTACATCTGAATTCTGGTATGTAGCAAATATAAAAAGGAAAACGTACTACATTTAACGTTGGCAAAAGCTATTCAAATCACCATTTAAAAATTTACATCTTCCACTATGTAATAATTCTACATTTTCGCCGGCCAGGGTGGCCGTGCGGTTAAAGGCGCTTCAGTCTGGAACCGCGTGACCGCTACGGAAGCTGGTTCGAATCCTGCCCCGGGCATGGATGTGTGTGATGTCCTTAGGTTATTTAGGTTTAAGTAGTTCTAAGTTCTAGGGGACTGATGACCATAGCAGTTAAGTCCCATAGTGCTCAGAGCCATTTGACCCATTTTTTCTACATTTTCTATATTATAGAATAAAAGCAAACTGATTGATGATGACCACTTTTCACCGAAAAGAGTTTGAGGAGAACAACAAAGTGTTAGTATGAAGGCTGACTCAGATACTGTATGTTTTTTAAAGCATGCAACAGTCATGGAGACATATAGTGTAAAATGATTAACAGTTACTGTCTTCGGCACTGCGTTCTTTATCTCTGTAATTTTCCCTCCAGTTTCTGCTGATACTTATCACAACTTCAAAAGTGCGGAACTAACTGCTATTATTATTATTATTATTATTATTATTATTATTAGTGGTAGTTGGAGGCTAGTAATACTATCATTGTTATTATTATTATTATTATTAATGGCTATTCTTATTTGTGTTATTATAATTGAACCACAAATACGGACAGAAATTAAGTTGCTTGTTAATATTTTGTGGTAGTTTTAAACATGTATAGCTCCTATCCGGTGTAAAAGAGGGTCTCGATGCCCTAACATGGTCAGAATAAATAAAACAAAAGGAACGATATTACGGGACTCAGATGTAATTTTCTTTTTCATCCATTGCCCTTGCCTTTAGCGAGAAGCGCCAGGCTGGAATGAATTTTAAGCACGTGAGTAAGATTCAGAAAAATGCACAGTGTTCTGTCCTTATATGAACTTTACTACAAAATGTGTAATCCACAGTAACGGAATATGTGTTTCCCACACTGCTGCTAGTTCGATGAAACTGTCCAGCACTTCCCACAAAGTATGAAACGACACTCTGCGGTGTAAGGTAGCAGCAGTCCATTATGCTGACTATCTTCTTTCTAATAAATTTCACGTTATACGTTCGTAAATCACAGCGATTACAACGATAAATTTTCTGCCCTGTGGAGTACATACAGTTTTGGCAGTATAAGTTGAGACTAGGAGCTAAGTACCAATTGCAAAAAAAGCCAAGAAAAATAATGATGATCCTTCTTCTGAGCTTATTTCTGGAGGCAGTTTCCATATAAAAAATTGCCCAGCCCTTTGAAGAGGTTGCAGTGGTAAATCTCATCGGGTAATGTAGGGCTAACAGTCGTGATTAATGCCAAACTTCCGCGCATCCACAAATCACTTCCATACGACGTTAATGGGTACTCATGATCTCTTTAATTAAACGTAAGTTGAATTTTTTTTAAAATTATGGTTTCCCTGAGATATGAGGAACGACCAAGCTGGGAATTAGCGTTAACGGCGAGATATCCCCATTACATGCATTGCGAGTAAGTATTATGATCTGATACACTGTGGCTGTATAGCCTCTGATTAAATATTTCGTCTTTCGCGTAATTTGTTGACGTAGAACAGTATTCCCAAATTTAAACTTATGCGACAGAGCAGTATTCGCACGAACGTACGATATCGAAGAACTTATAATTTTGTAATTGCACACATTGAATTGTTACAATCTCTTAAAACGGAATATGGTATGCGAGATCTGAGCGAAAGTGGGGTGTAGGGCAGCATGGTTTTTATTTCGAATAGAGGCAAACATGTTTCCATGTGGAGTTTTTCGCATTCGGCTGAAGCGTTTGTCATATAAATGCCTACATGTTGTCAGCAGGCACAGATGCGATGCAGGTCATAACTCTGAAAGCGGTTTACACAGAAACGGCAGCGTCGTTTTCTACTTTTATCAGGAGCTTTAGGGAGCACCGAAAGTGCAAACTACGCCCTGCGAATGCTTGTGTGTTCACGCCACATTCTAAAATACTGCGTCGCGCCATTACTTGCACTACGGCTATCATTGCTGTTTGGCAGAGGCACTATCAGCTGCTAACCTGTTCCGAAATTTGCAAGTAATAAACGTATCCACATTGGTGCGGCAATTATTTTACGGATATCAGAGAGTACTCATATTAAATTAAGAAAAAGAGTCAATGTGGTCTTAAGAACAATAGAGTGTTATTCCGATGATGAGGCGAATTGCTTTGTGCCCCGAGTGGTTACTACAAAATCCCGCATAGAAATGAGGAAAGACAGCTAGAGCCTGAACAATGATTCTTCCAATACCTAAAACAACGTTTGCTAAAAGCGTAAACATCCAGAAAAAAAATTGAGTTAATCATAACGCCGAGGATGTATACAACAACGAAACGGTCATAAGTTATTAAAAGTGCACATACAGAAATGATCAAAACATTATAACCAGCACTGGACAAGCTCCCGAACGGAATACAGAATCCAGTCTGTGAGACATACTCTCGGCAAGTCCTTGGTAGCTTGCCCGATGTATGTCTACGCATAGACCACGCAATATCTGCAAATTACCGGCCGATGGTTCCTCGACGTGGTGACGATGCTAGATAGCGTCCCACATGTCTTCCATCGGTTTCCGATTAAGACTATTTCGTACACTAATACATCAGCTTAAGTTCAACGTTTGGTCCTCAAACAACTGCAACGCGATTCTGATCTTGTGACAGGTACATTTCTCCTGCTGGAAGATGCCATCACCGTCGAGGAAAACGTCAGGAATGAAGGTATGCAGGTCGTCCACAATAAGGATTAAGTTCGACGATGTTCCTGGGTGCATTACACCTCTCACCATTTAAGAGTACGTCCAGCTTTGTCGAACATAACCACTTTCGTGTTCTATTTGCTATTGAGTGGGGAGGCATTGCTATTGTGTGTTGTAGGTGAGTACTGATCTCTAAATTTTTGAACACAGTACATTCGTCGGTAAACGATATTGTGATAGCATACTGCTTCTCCCATGCGGGTCTTTCCGGGGTTGCATTCGACCCCTATTTCTTTTTTATGGATTACAATGCGCGACCGCAACGAACGGCGCAGTTGGAAGATATTTTGCAAGGAGAAGATATTCGGTGAATGGGAAACCCCATCGAGCACGTGTGGGACTCATCGAGAAGAAGTATTTCTGCACTTCCACATATAGTATACACCAACCACCATTCAGTAGTTTTCAATCGCGCTGGTTGAGTAATAGAATGCGCTACCACAAGAACTCCTCATCAATATTGTTGCCAGCATGGAGAGCACGTTGAAGAGCATGCATAGCCCTCCATAGTGACTACACACACTAATTGGAACTATATTCCCACCTCTGTAATCTACAGGGGGCCATCATGAATCACGATAACTTCAGTGTAATTATTGTCTTTGAATAAAAGTGTGATGCGTGTTAGTTTCACTGCGTATTTCCCTCAGTTCGGTCTTCCTATGCATGGATCAAACTGTATTGGGCTGTGTCACTTGCCACTAACACATCATGCGAAAGTTACTTTCGTCCTTAAGTGCTGCAAACCGGTGTACAGTTCGTGCCGAACGGTGTGCTCTGTCACACTTGTACCTCCACCAGCGCTGTATTCTATACAGATCACCTTCAGTCCTGTTTTACATAGCACGCAGTGCATGAGGCGTGTACGTCCAACATTTAGTCGTCTGATCGACGTTTTCCAGGGGTGTTACCAATTTCCATAGATGCTAACAACAGCAGCACACGGTTAGCCGATCGGATTTACTGGGTTCTTTCCTTGACGTCGGACCGTAACAATTTGACCTTTCTGCACGACGCTTCTGTCAATGAATTTCCCCATTTGCTGCCCGCGTCGTCGCTGAAGTGATACCGCATTTGTCTTTGCTCCGCTCGTATACACGGTCCAGTCATATTAATGTGACCACCGACTATGTTCCATGTCAACGTGCAAGAACTGCTCACAACCGGCAGGTGGCAGCACCAGCTGTGGACGGTATATAAAGCGTGTCGAGGACACGCGTGAAAACAGTGCAATCACTGTCGTAATGCGGAAACGGAGTGATTTATCTGATGTCCAAAAGGGCACTATCACTGGATTTTGGGCCAAGGGTGGAAGCATTTCCGAAACAGCTAAGTGCGTGCCGCGTGCCGCCGTGGTTAAAGTATACCGTATATGGCGAGGTGGAGCTATACACAACCAGCACCGATGCAACTGAGGTGCGCAACGCTCTGTAGATGACAGGCGTGAACGATGGCTGCAGAGGCGTGTACGGGCGAAAAGACGTGTAACTGTTCAGCAACTGACCGCGCAGATGAACCAAGGGGCTACCAACAGTGTGTCCTCAATGACCGTTCAGCGAACGTTGCTGCATATGGGCCTTCGCTGCAGGTGCCTGGTTTCTTATGCTCATGCTGAATGCTGTCCATTGGCAACGAAGGCTGGAATTTTCACGCCAATACCCTAACCGGAAGTCCACTAAGTAATGAGAGATGGACTTGTCAGATGAATCACGTTTTATGCTCCACTAGACATATGGCCATTGGCGTGTACGCACTCCGTCAACCGTCGGAAGGGTCCAAGACGGACGAGGGAGCGTTATTGTCTGGGGAATGTTTTCGTGGTATTCTCTGGGTAATCTCATTGTTCTGGAAACACAGTGTATCAACACAAGTTTGCATCTTTCGTCGGGAACCTTGTCCATCCCTATGTGCAGTTTGTTTTTACTTGGCTCGGTGGCATTTGCCTGCAGGACAGTGCAACATGACACACAGTTCGTAGTCTACGTACGTGGTTTGAAGAGCACCATGATGAGTTTACTGTACTCCCTCGGCAATGAAACTTCCCAGAGCTAGACTTAGTCGAGAATCTGTGGGACCACCTCGATCGGGCTTTTCGCTCTATGGATCCTCAACGGAAAAAAAATATTAGCACAGTCGGCATTGCTCCATATCCCTGTCAGTACCTTCCAGAGCCTGGATGACACTCTTCCTGCACTGCGAGGTAGTTATTCTTGCTTTTGAAAGGTGGCCGCATTAATGTATAGTTTTCTTTCCACATCACGTGCCCGAAACGCCACCAGGTGGCACTGAAAATCGCTATATGCAGTGGCCATAATGTTCTGGCTTATCAGTGTAGGTGTCCACGGTTTATATCGAATCGCTCTCTTATGTAACTGCAAAAAACTACCTGGCACCTAGTCCATTCGTGCTTCATCAGGGTAGAAAAGGTCGCAATGTCAACATATGAATTTTAACCGGGCAGAATAACTGATCTCAGGGGCAATATTGGCATACGGTGCCATATAGACTCCTAGGGGCATACTGCTACGGTAATGAATCAGTGAACAGAGTTGTAGAAAGCTCGTGAACAAGTAGAAGACCACAGCCTTCTTGTTCTGCATGACGGTAAAGGAATGTACAGCTTCGGCCATTAGTCTGTAATAACGATAAATTTACGTAAACAAACATTTTTGTCGTCAGTTCAGCAGATCTGTGGCAGAGAGTTGTCAGTTATGACGTCATGTTGCCCAAGATGACTGGAACGGGCTCTCAGGAAATGCTTAAGCTTATCAAGAATTGAACAAGATGATTAAGATTCATCTGTTGTAAAAATGAAATCTGAATTGAAGCTATATACAAAAAATGCGAAAATCGACTCCCAAAATTTCGGAAATGGTTGGGGGATATTTTCTGAGTATTTTGGTATAAGGGGTTCATGGTCTCCGGTGCCCCATTACTGTGTACTAATATGATTAGTATCTATTCGGATTTTTTATCCAGTTATCTTTGATTCCGCTAAAATATCTTCGCAAGAGTCTAAAAGCCTGTAATACGTAATCACCAAAACGGCAGAGACAAAGGACAGAAGAATGCGGCATCCCTCAAACAGCTGCTGCAGTGCTCCGGTGTTGTTGTCTCTGCTGTGCCGTGTTCGGTGCAGAGCCGAGCGCAGGCCTGAGGGCGAACAGCAAAGTGGAAATAACTGTTGTCAGCAGCGAGTACCATGAGTGTGTGGAACAAGTTTGTTTCCATACAAGTCACACCATGCATACTGCTACATTTGCAGTGGTGTGCAGATATTTTCAGTTCATTTGAGATACAAAGCTTTTGACCTGCACGAAATCAAATGAAATGAAATTTATCTGCAACGAGCCACCGGAGACCATGGGTCTTTCATAAAAAAATACTCAGAAAAATCCTAGAAAAACCTCCGAACTTTTGTTGATGTAATTTATGTTCACTCTGTACATGCATCCAGTGTTAAATAATTCAATGTAACTGAAACTATTCGCAGTTCGTGATCATTAATATCTTTTAGTTGTATAAAATCTGTAACGTGAGAACTGAAAGTGAAGACTGGGCACGTGCAGGACAGCTGATAAATTATGAATAATTTCTGAAAAGTGAGCTGGGAACCTTCGAAGGAAGCAGAAGGAGGGCATCGATCTTAGCGACGTTTGAAAACTAAATTACTGCATTATCGTCCCCGCAGATGAGGATGCTTACTGACACCACAGCCAGTTAGATTAATCGCTGAAATCTCAGTGCTTTGCGTGTTGGACGCTGCAAGTATACACGTATCCGGACGGTAGCTGCCACTGGAGGTGAGCATGTTCATTTCAACCAGTATCCTTCGAGTACTCCGATGACCCAATAAGGCATTCAGCTCGCAGTGTGTAAATGGTATAGGTCAGGCTAGATGTGGTTTCTGCGATGTTCTGTGGGTGTTATCCTACTACGTCTGAGACATACTCATTCAGATTACCATGAACATGAACCAGAAAGTTAATTTCAGCTTTTTGGGGGACCAAACGCTGTCCTTCCATCCACATTTTCATGATGAGTATACTGTGGACATACCTTTCTTCCCAGACAACAACACCTGTTTTCGCAGAGCTCCACGAATACGTTCGTGGTTTGACGAATGCTCAGGTAACCTATCGCACATCAAATGGACCGCTAAAATAGCCCATCTTAGTTCGATAGGAAATATCTGAGACTATTAGTGGCTAGAGGTGAAACGTAGTAGTCAAAAGTCCAGAAATTTGGTATCTTTACGGAATATGATCATCAGTGACTCCCATCAGGAGTCACCTTTTCAAAAGAGCATGTATGAAGGAACTTGTGGACTCTATTCCTCCTGTATAGAGGCTTTTATCAAGGAAAGAGACGGTGAATCTCTGTTATGGTGAAAACCGTTTGGTCCCATGTTCTTAGCCTACTGTACTACGGCCTACAGACTGCTTAAAAGACTAGAATAATTTTACTTCCAGTACTATATTCGTCCCCCCTATGAACCAAGGACCTTACCGTTTGTGGGGAGGCTTGCGTGCCTCAACGATACAGATAGCCGTACCGTAGGTGTAATCACAACGGAGGGGTATCTGTTGAGAGGCCAGACAAAGTTGTGGTTCCTGAAGAGGGCAGCAGCATTTTCAGTAGTTGCAGGGGCAACAGTCTGGATGATTGACTGATCTGGCCTTGTAACACCAACCAAAATGGCCTTGCTGTTCTGGTACTGCGAACGGCTGAAAGCAAGGGGAAACTACAGCCGTAATTTTTCCCGAGGGCATGCAGCCTTACTGTACGATTCAATGATGATGGCATCCTCTTGGGTAAAATATTCCGGAGGTAAAATAGTCCCCCATTCGGATCTCCGGGCGGGGACTACTCAAGAGGACGTTGTTATCAGGAGAAAGAAAACTGGCGTTCTACGGATCTGAGCGTGGAATGTCAGATCCCTTAATCGGGCAGGTAGGTTAGAAAATTTATAAAGGTCATTTCGTGTGTTGACTGGACCACATCCCCGCAAGTGTAATATCTCAGCTGCGAAGAGGGCTGCTTTATGTCCACTTAGAATTAAACTGGTATTTATATTTTACCTGCGGGAAAGACCAATGCTAGCGTTGTCTTAAAGAAGAAAGATTACATTCAAAAGCTGCAGTGTTTACTGTCTGATTCGGCGTATCTCAGGGTCTGTGCTGACCCCACAAGAAATGTCGAGAGAAAGAAGTTTCAAATGGCTCTGAGCAGTATGGGACTTAACATCTGTGGTCATCAGTCCCCTAGAACTTAGAACTACTTAAACCTAACTAACCTAAGGACATAACACACATCCATGCCCGAGACAGGATTCGAACCGTTGACCGTAGCGGTCACGCGGTTCCAGACTGAAGCGCCCAGAACCGCACGGCCACACCGGCCGGCTCGAGAGAAAGACTACCAGCCTTCCGAAGAAAAGTTTCCGGTCACAAGAGACTATCAAGAGCCTTAATTCCTTTTGTGCTGTTCCTCCTAAGTTATATGGTCTTCCTGAAGTCCTTAGGAAGGGTTTCCTCTTTGTCCGATTGTAACAGCGGTGCTCTGACATATTGTGTTGCAGAACACCTTCCTACCCTGTTTAGCCCTAAGATAGGTGAGTGTGAGCATCACATTAAGAACTGGGTTAATGTTAATTACGGGGAACGCGTTTGAATGACTCTGATATTCTAGTAAGTTTTCATGTTGTTTCTCTCTACTCGCGTTCCTATGTCTCATTGGTTACTGCTGATTGAGGTTATGTTTGGTCTTGAGTTAGTGAACCTATTTCGACATGTGTTGATTTCCAACTGTTTTTTATTCGATGACCAGCACTACGAGCAGAGAGATGAATTTGCGATGGAAGCCCATTGTCACCTATTATTGTCAGTTTGTTTATGGAAGACTTCGAGGAACATGCCTTGGAGTCGGCGGCTTCGAAACCTGAGTGTTTTTTTCAGATGTGGAGACAATATTTCTGTTGTTTGACCAATTGGCAATGAGAATTTGAAAGATGTTTTGGAACACTTGAGTTCAATCCACCCGAGTATTTGTTTTATGGTGGAGATGGAAAATGATGGCTGTCTTCCATTCCTTGATGTGTTGGTCAGGAGGAAGGTTGCTTTACATTAGGACAGGCCGTTAATAGGAAGCTGACTTGTATCTACAGGCAGATAGTTGTCACCGTCCAGCTCAGCGTGGAGAGGGACTTCGTACCTTGGTTCACAGGGCCTAAGTCATCTCGGACCCTGAGGGTTGGTCAGATAAGTTAGTTCATCTTAAGGTTACATTTCATCAGACGGATCAGACGTGCATTGCACTGTCGACCAATTGTCCACCGGGTGAGTGATGATAATTTCCAGGTTGCATAAAAGTCTACGACCTTTTTGCCTTACGCAAGGAGCATTTTGAACAGGATTGGTCATATTTTGCGGAAATATGATGTGAAATGTGTTTTTGACCACCATCAAAGGTCAGGATCCTCTTAAGTTCCGTAAGGGATGATCTTGATTGGCGTAAGGCGGGTGTTAACCGTATTCTTTGATGTTGTGGCATTTCATACATTGGCCACACTGTCAGGGCTGTGGAGGACCAATGTACCGAGAAGAAGCGTGGCAAAGGCTTACAGCAGCCGAGAAAATCTGCCATTGTAGAACATTGTCTTGGGATCGTTCCTCCTATGGAATATAACAACAAGCACATCATGGCATGCACTTCATGCTATTGTGATAATGTTATGAAGGAAGAGGTTTACATTAAATTAACAAATAACTGTAAAAATTGAGATGGTTGTTTTGGTTTAAATCATGCATGGAAATAAGCTCGCTCTTTTTCCAAAAGCTGAGGGATAAAGTTAACACTGCCTCAACCGTTGATTATTAATTTCACTATCGATAACTTCTTACGTAGGTTACACTATGTGAGCAAAAGTATCCGGACGCCTGGCTGAAACTGACTGACAAGTTCGTGGCGCCGTCCATCGGTAATGGTGGAATTCAATATGGTGTTGGCCCACCCTTAGCCTTGATGACAGCTTCCACTCTCGCAGGCATACGTTGAGTCAGGTGCTGGAAGGTTTCTTTGGGCATGGCAGCCCATTCTATGGGATTCATGTCAGGACTCTTGGCTGGCCAGTCCATTTCAGGGATGTTATTCTCGTGTAAGCACTCCGCCACAGGCCGTGCATTATGAATAGATGCTCGGTCGTGTTGAAAGGGGTGCAAGCCACCTCCACGTAAAACACGACCACACCATAACATCCCCTCCTCTGAATTTTGCCGTTGGCATTACACACGCTAGCAGATGACGTTCACCGGTCATTCGCCATTCCCACACCCTGCTACGAAATCACCACATTGTGTACCGTGATTTATCACTCCACATAACGTTTTTCCACCGTTCAATCGTCCAATATTTACGCTCCCTACACCAAGCGAGGCGTCGTTTGGCATTTACCGGACTGATGTGTGGCTAATGAGCAGCTACTCGACCATGAAATCCTGGTTTTCTCACCTCCCGCCTAACTTTCATACTACTTGCAGTGGATCGTGATGCAGTTTGGAATTCCTGTGTGTTGGTCTGGATAAATGTCTGCCTATTACACATTAAGACCCTCTTCAACTGTCGGCGGTCTCTGTCAGTCAACAGACCAGGTTGGCCTGTACACTTTTGTGCTGTACGTGTCCCTTGACGGTTCCACTTCACTATCACATCCGAAACAGTGGACCTAGGGATGTTTAGGACTGTGTACATCTCGCGTACAGACGTATGACACAAGTGACACCCAACCACCTAATCACGTTCGAAGTCAGTGAAATCCGCGGAACGCCCTATTCTGCTGTCTCACGATATCTAATGACTACTGAAGTCGCTGATATGGAGTACCTGATAGTAGGTGACAGCACAATGCACCTAATATGAAAAACGTATGTTTTTGGCGGTGTTCGGATACTTTTGATCACAAAGTGTATCTTTGGTTTGTGCGATGGCTATTTATGTATGTATGTATGTGTGTGTGTGTGTGTGTGTGTGTGTGTGTGTGTGTGTGTGTGTGTGTTTTATCTTTCCGAATCCAAACTGCTGTTTTAAATTCCCTTGCACAGCGCTTACTAGCTCCAGTTGTCTTGAATGTTGCAGGGTGTACTCCTGCCGAAATATCGGCAGCTGTCGACGACGTCACCCGGCTCCTTCGCGGTATGTTATTTGAACGTTGCATACGCCACGAGAAACGCATGTCATACAAGTGTGTACCATCTTGTCATAACCGCCATACCGGATCAAACTTACATGGTAACCTAGCTGCATCCATGCACAAAAGGAAAGCATTCTCAAATTCTTTCTTCACTGATGAAGCCATCTCCAGAACAAGCCTACGTACACTTCAATACCGTGATGCATATAATTAAAAACCGAAGCACTTTCATTAGTCATCTTCTTAAGTTTTCTCTCGAAAACGAATTTTTGTGATCATTTCTGTCTGCCAAATAGTGAAGAAAGTATCAACTTATTCTGCCTGTTTCGCTTATTTTTCTTAATTTGCTTGGTTACACAGTTAATCCCTTCTCTCTTCTTTCTAAATTCCTGCGTATGGTCCTCATTCTTTCCGTCTCCAATCTTTCCTCTCACCGTCAGTACCGCTCCAGTCTACATTCTGAAACTTGTTGCTCGTAAAATTATAATTTCGGATGTTCTACTCTTCGCAAACTAATATAAAACTACGTTTTTATGCTATATGTATTTCTGATTTAGTTATTTTTGTTACTACAGTTTCTATGTTGTAGATTTTAAACTCAGCGTAAGAAATGTAGTGGATAATTGCGAGTATACAGCTCTTGGTGTCCTGGCTACGATGTAGCATGTACGCTATAGATGAACAAGCACATTACACACAGATCCCAAATACTGCCGAAATTATGACACCTTGAAAAGGCAACATTTGGGAAGAAGAACCTTTCTATGAATTGCCAATTGCGTCGCATATGTTGAAAACAAGAAAGTCAGTGTTTTATAGTGGAGACACTAATCTTGGGCAAGAGCATCTGTATCCGGGTAGAGAAGGACAAACGAAAAAAAAACTATAGTGTTATTATGTAGGCCACGACAGGAGCTGTGTGACAGCGTCGGGCTGATTTCAAGCATATTAAGGAAAGGGGGAAACTACATATTTCAATGCAGGAGAGAGCAATTTACAGAAAAATACAGGAAGATTGTGTGTGATCTGATACAAGCCTCCAGATTAAGGCTACGGAAGAGGAGAACCAAGTGGAGCGACACAATAGCATATTGGGAAGCAACGAGATGTGTTGCCCAAGTTAAAAGTGACTCTACATTTTATAACACGTACGTCATAACGAAAGTTAAGATTCATTATGAAGAATACTTGGTTAGATGTAAGAGACGACGAGGTTAATGTTCTAGGACGTACTCTAGGCAATGTTAGTAAGTGTCTTTTACATTACGGAGGGGACAGTGATGTTTTATAGTTTTTCATTTCTTGTCAAAAACCTTTCTTGTGATGAATAACAATCTTAGCATTTCAACTTCTGTGGGTTTGTCTCACTCCACCGACATTTTTAAAATAATTTTTCATGCTCCTTTTGTATTACTTTCCTTCTTACTGCCTTGTAAATGTGATTTACTATTTGGCAGCAAAATAAGTACAGTTGGCTTAAGTAGAGAGTATTTGGAATGCAGATTGGCAAATTGGAGAAAAGCGTTTCTGATAAAAAACATTGTTTTCCTCGTGTAATTCTCTGTCTGTCCAATACGTCACATGACCCCATTGTATTTGGAAATTAAGAGTAGCAGCCAAGATGGTTGCTTACAAAATGATGGCCATGTTAGTGACATAGCGTCACAGGCTTTGCTGTCCCCTCTCTCCTCCTACTTGACTTTAAATTTCTGTTTGTTCACCTACCCCTGTTTTAGAACGATGTTTCCACACTTACCGACCATTCCGTATATCTGCAAATTAAAACGACACTGTGAGTATAGCGAGCTAGACGATAAAAATTTCTGCTGCTCTCTCCCACAAAAACTGTTCTAAAGCACACTTCGCAACTTTTTCAAGGACTTCCACAGGTTTTACAAAAGCAGAAATGCCATGAAACACAAAGTTTCCTACGTATCTGGTTTGCTTCACAAAAAGAATCAAAAAGAGCTCAATTATTGCTGTACGCAGGCAGCCAGTGGCGGTGACTAATTCCACGACATTTATGAACTTCCCCTCGAAACTGGGGTAATGGCACAACTTCGCAAATATCAGCGCGGACAGTGAGTTGTTCACATCACGGCTTGTGCTTAGAAAAGCACATGTTCCAGCTGCCCGCGCTTCTCTAACTACGTTACGGAAAACATTACGTACAATTTGGAAGTCATTTTCACGTATGTAAGTAATTCAATAAAGCCGACGAAGAACAATCGCACGTAAGGATTAAAATTGCAGTCGTCTGCTCACAATGGCGCACGTAACCTTTTATAAAGAGTATCCAATGAGAGTATGACAGGAATGATAATTTGAAGAGAAAAGTTCTTATACACATGTATTCATTTCAGTGTAGTTTTCAAGAATTTATGCATTTACCATACATTCTGTTTTTCGCTACTAGCGCGGGTTTCCGGTCTTTCCCACGTATTCGGCTTCCTCCAAATATCTCTCCATAGAATAATGCTAGCTACGCAACAGTCTGTGAGAGTACAATAGTGCATTGTAGATGGTAACACAGCTTTACAAAAAATTGTGTTCTCTTTTTAAAATTGATTTGTAACTACTGTATACTTATTGTCGAATGTCTAAATATTATTCTGAATTTGATTACGTAGGCTTTCCCGGCGTAATAAGTCTTGAAAGTCTCTTCGGGTTTGCTGCCGGATCCTAAAATCATCTTGACTCGATATTTCGGCGATCCAACTGGTCGCCATCTTCAGGAAAATGCTGCTTCTGCTGATGAGTCCCGCTGAATTTAAGACTGGACGAATTTTAAGGAATATTAACATTAAGAGTTTGTTCCATCCACCTTCTAAGGTTAGGGCTCTGCTCGGCTCTGTGAAGGAAGATTTGGGGATTAGTAAACCCGGGGTGTACAAAATTCCGTGTCAATGTGGGAAAGCTTACGTTGGCCGTTCTATTCGCACAGTGCATGACAGGTGTGTGGAACATCGCCGTCATACGAGGCTACAACAGCCGGAAAAATTAGCGTTAGCAGAACATTGCCTAAATGAGGGACACAAAATGAAATTTGAGGAAACTGTTGTGGTTGCCAACATTTCCGGTCCCCTAGAACTTAGAACTACTTAAACCATACTAACCTAAGGACGTCACACATATCCATGTCCGAGGTAGGATTTGAACCTGCGACCGTAGCGGTCGCGCGGTTCCAGACTGTAGCGCCTAGAACCGCTCGGTCACACCAGCTGGCACACATCACAGTAATTGTGACCTTTTGGAAGCTTAATGTAAACTGTTGTAAAAGTTGAATCAGAAAAAGAAAAAAGAAAATCATATTAGTCGATGATGAACATCTAGATGTTCTCTTTGTTATCAATGAAAATGCAGCGTATGACTGTGCGAATCTTTTTCTGTTCAATTCATTATTTCCAGTACATTCCGAATCACTGATTTCTCCCTTCCACGGTTGTTGAAATTACGCTATAAGTAGTTGTAAGATGAACTATGTTGACTGTATAAAAATGTTTAAACTTCAGTTTGAGGTGGGAGTCGATCCCAGATATACGTTGAGACGATTGGAATTTAACTAAAAAAAAGACGATTACGCACACAACGGAATCACAGTAACCATATCTAATAAGGGAAAAGACCATGTCACGCTGTTAAGAAAACTATGGGAAGATTCGGTCTAAGGACCGCTTGACCTTGGCGATATGGTAATAGATAAGGCTATACACGGTGTTACGCTGACCCCAAGCTGGATGACGTTCCTGAATTGGTGCCAGTAGTGTAGTAAATTTCAGGAATTCATTGGCCTAGGTAACATGTTTAAGTGGTTAACATAACAAGATCACGGGTTAATGTAAGCAAGAGATAAGCCAGTGTGAAACGCTGGTACATTAATAACCGGAGTAACTGACTGAATATTGAATGCAAGCATACAAACAAGCATGCATTGTGTTGTACAGGTGCCGGTTGTCAGTTTATGTGATGGGGTTCCATACCTGTTGCACTTGTTCGATCAGTGAAAGGACGCTTAAGGCTGTTTGTAGACGACGCTGCAGTTGTCGTCCGATGATGTCCCATACGTGATTGATTGGAGACAGATTTGGAGATCAATCAGACCAAGGTACTTGTCGACACTTTGTGGACTATGATGGGTTACAACAGCTGTATGTGTGCGGCCCTTAGCCTGTTGGATAACACCCTCTAGAATGCTGTTCATGAATGGCAGCACAACAGGTCGAATCACCAGACTGACATACAACTTTTCAGTCAGAGTGCGTGGGATAACCATGAGAGTGCTCCTGCTGTCATACGAAATCGCACCTCAGACCATAGGTCCAGGTATAGGTCCAGTGTGTCCAGCACGTAGACAGTTTGGGTGCAGGTCCTCAACTGGTCTCCTAACGACACATGGTCATAATTGGCACCAAGGCAGAACCATTTTTGATCAGAAAACACGACAGGCCTCTATTCTGCCATAAATTGAGCTCTCGCTTGACACCACTGAAGTCGAAAAGGGTGGTGGCTTGGGATCAGTGGAATGCACGCTACAGGACATCTGGCTCGGAGCTTTCCTATCGTGTAGCAGAACACCTTGCTACTCTGTTGAGCTCTATTACAGGTCAGTGTAAGCATTACTTTCATCACATTAAGAACTCGGCGGATTTCTTACGTCGATTACAGGGAATGCGTTTGTATGACTCGGATATTCTAGTAAGTTTTGATGTTGTCTCTCTCTTCACTCGTATTCCTCTGTCTGATTCGTTTAGGTTGATTGAGGTTAAGTTGGGTGTTGAATCAACGAACCTGTTTTGACATGAGTTGACTTCTACTTACTTTTTATTCGATGACGAGTACTATAAGGAGGTAGACGAAGCTGTGATGGGAAGACCGTTGTCACCTGTTATTGCCAGTTTGTTTATGGAAGACTTCGAGAGGCTTTGAAGTAACCGATTTGTAGCAGTTTATAGTGTCACTGTGATGCCAACTGCCACTCCAATTGCTGGTTAGATGCACTACTTTGCACCAGAGCTATACGCCGAACACGACGGTCTGCCCTTTCGGTAGCGTAATGTGGCCGCCCAGAGCACAGTCTTCTTGCGACCTTACATTCTCGTGATCACTGTTGCCAACAGTCACGTACAGTGGCTACATCCTTTTCACTTCTTTCAGCATACCGCAGAATGAACATCCAGCTTCTCGTAGCCCTAGAGCATGACGTCGTTCAAACTCAGTGAGGTATTGACAATGGCCATATTGTCACATTAAAGGCATTCTTGACTAATATCAGCTCACCAAGTCCAATCTCAAAGTTAACTGAAGTTCACGACCGGTACTGCATACATTTAAAGCAACCATGGTTTGCATCCTCATAGTGACGCTACTACCGCCATTCTTATGCGACTGGCGCGAAATTTGAATAGACCTCATCTTTGAGATGTACAGGGTGGCGGAAATAAAAGTGGCCCGGAGAAGAGAATTCCAGGGTACAAAGAAACACAGCAGAGAAAAGAAAATACAGTACCAACCTGACTATAGCAGATGTTGAAAGTGACCAGTATTTATTTCTAGTCAATTCTGGACCCTGGTCAACAAGTTGCTGAAGTTGGATCGAAGGTAACTGCTCGAAATGCTGCAATCTCATCCGAAATGTTCTGCTGCAGTCCTTGAAGTCTTTGAGGGTTGTTGCGATATACCTTACAATTGAGGGCTCCCCAAACATAGTATGCCCACACTGACAGAGCAAGTGACCTGGGTGTCCTGCTAGGGCCGCAACCAGACTGACGTCTGCTAACAACCATTGTAAGGCGTGAAGATAGTGTAAATGTGCTCCAAGGATCCGGTCTGGATCACTTGGCGGGCGTCCTCGTGGTGTGCTCGTCACGGCGAGTAGTTACATGCGTACTTTCACATTCAATACTATCCACTCCACTCCTCCAGGCTACTCTTATTTGCCACAGCCGGTAGAAACACACCTACCAACATCCGTTTTTGTCGCAGAACTCCTTGGTGTTGCGTTTTATTCCGTCAGTGTATTTATGTATGCTACTATTGCTGTCATACTCAAGTGTATAAGTGATAACAATTTACAACAATGTGTAAATGGATTGTCAGTTGTAATGCCTCAAAATTGGAAAGTAGTGTGTGTGGTATACGTATGTGCCATTACGTACGTAAGTCGCCTCAACGTATTTGCAAAGTGTCAATTTCTATATATATATATATATATATATATATATATATATATATATATATGTTGTTAATTTTATTTGTATTTGCTTCTGAAAATGTCAAAATTATGTTGCAGAAAGAGCATATGCGGCGGAGCCTGTCGCTGCCAGAGATGTCACAAAACCGCGACGATAGCAGCAGCGTGGCGCGCGGCAAAGATACCAACTGATGCGAAGCTGACCGCTATTGAAGAGGAACGAAAGCATCTAATAATGAAAGTTGTGGAAAATAGACAATTAACGTGACATGTTTGTTTGTTAAAAAATTCTGGTTCTTGGTTTTGTCTCTTGTTTCAAGAGGAGTTACCGTTGAGATCTCATGTAGAGAGTTACATTTGAGACATCGGGGAGTTAGTCACCATTGAGGTCACGGGGTAACGTCAGTCAGTTCGTGACACTCGGGAAGTGTAAGCCTATTTGGAGTTGGCGCTCGAGTGATTTAATGTCGGATTTGGGCTTCTAAAGTTATTAGTTGAACCCGTGATGAGGTTATGGCCTATATGGGAAGTTATATGTGATTATTGCGCGAGGTGTATTGTTTGCAATCGGTAGTGGGATATGCGATGATATTTGGAGTTTGCTTTAAAAGAGTAACTCGTTGTGAGACACACTAAGAAATTGGTTTTTCTCGCGTTTTCATGTGATTAGTGATAGTGTAAAGTTTGGTCGAGCTAACCTTGGAGTTACTCGCAATCACGCGTTCCGTATCTCGTGCTAATGGGAGGTTCTTTTCAGTCTTGATTGCGTGTATTTGGTATCGCCTTCACGCGAAGATTTTGTGAGTGATTGGTTTAATAAGGGTAAGCACAAAGGTACATGTGCCGTTGCCGCTTCTGGAATAAGGATTTGCCGGTCGAAGTGGCCGAGCGGTTCTAGGCGCTACAGTCTGGAACCGCGCGACCGCTACGGTCGCAGGTTCGAATCCTGCCTCGGGAATGGATGTGTGTGATGTCATTAGGTTAGCTAAGTTTAAGTAGTTCTAAGTTCTAGGGGACTGATGACCTCAGAAGTTAAGTCCCATAGTGCTCAGAGCCATTTGACCCATTTGACCCAATAAGAATTTGCTACAGCTTTGGCGTGAGTGTGCGACTGTATTGGTTGTAATTGTGGGGAAGTCCTAAGGTAATAAAATCCCCGGCTGAAAGAACTCTCAAATTGAAGTGCGGCCTGTGATTGTCATGTAATTATTGTGAGAACGGATGTACTAGTTTGATTAATGTAAACGGGAGAACCTATGTGTCAGAACTTTGTGACACGCGCGAATTGGTGTAATAGTAATTTTCCATCCGACGAAAGTGACAGAACCAAGACCTATTAACTGAGTAGGGCACGATAATTATCTCTTTGAAATTTTGAGTGCTGAGTGTTTTAAATTTGATATAGAGGGTCCGCGTATGTCAACGCCTGAAGAGGGAGAGATTTGCTTCGATTTGAGTGAATATTAATGATATTTTAAAGTGGCGGTGACGCTTAGGTTTTTTTGTTTCTTTTTTTACTAGCTTCCGCTTAGTGGGGAAGTAGTTTACCACCAGCCGTCACGCCTGACGAAACTTTGTGAAGACATTGAAAATGAAGAAAATGGCTAAATAAAATGATGCTCAGCCCTGTGCATGATAAAGGAAAAATTGTTGTCTCGTGTTATCATTTCTCCCCATATAACATAACTAGAAATTACGATAACAGAATCTTTGAAGCTCAAAAAATAAAAAGGTTAAATATTACGCAGTGAATGAAAACGGTAAAGTACAAGCAGGACAAAGAATATTAAAGTGAAAGATAAGTCACACGGAGAATTTGTTGCGATAATTGCGTAAACTCGGCTTAAAGTATATGAAAGAGGTTTTTGTCTGACTGTTTAAGTGATAAAACGTGGAAAATTTAAGTTATGGGGAATTAATAAACTATGAAGGTTGTAGCATGAACCATTATCATTGATAGAGTGCAAATAGCATTATCCAATGTGTGTGTTCGTAAAAAGAAATAAGCAAGGATAAAGCTGCAGTGCAGTGACTGTATAGGATTAATATCGCTGGTGTGCTCTTACGAAAATTAAACTAAATGAAACTGGTAGCTAAGAAAGTTCAGTCTAGATTGATTGCTTCAGTGGGGTTCTATTAAAAGGAACGCTTAAACTCCACGTTGAACAGTTTTCAAGCTGGGAGAAGGATAAGGTAAATCCAAGGTATCAGCGTTGGAGTGTTGGGTTACGTAAGCGAGATTTCCGATCACGTTGCTGTGAAGTGTGACACATCGCAGTGAGCTGGGTGTAATTGACTTAAGCAGCGCATCCTAATCAGACTTGTAGTTTCTGCTTGATTCGATCGACTAGTAGATTACTTTTGGTGTTAGCTTGCTGGTCTAACCTGTAAAATCTTGTGATAGTCAGATAGTCAGATGCGTTAGCTAAAATTTTCAATCGGGAGATAACACTAGCCGATAAAACCAGAACCCGTTTGTACTAGTGGAGGTCAGTTGCATCTTCGGCGGTAGCTATTGTGAGAGTCGTAAGCATTTGGTTAAACTTTCCGTCCTCACAACTACTTGCAAGTTGCTGATATAGTACACGGCGTTGCGGAACTCTATGGTGTCGCTACGCATTTTTATACACCTGTCATCTCTGTGTATCAATGCCATCCCACCCAGGTTTGACACACTGATAAATAGTAGTCTCTTTAGCGGGTGTTGTTGGCTAGCGCAGTAAATATAATTTACCAGACACACTACCACCGAGAAGCAGTACACAGTCAGTAGTTAACGCTTTCCACAGCGTAACCTGATGCATAGTAGTGCTCTATCCCGTATAAGATTTAGTAAAGGTAATGTGTAAGAGTGAAACCCAGCTTCGTATAGTCCGGTCCACTGTGCAGGTTCATGGAGATGACAGCCCTCAGATGGCGTAAAGGTGATGCTTTCAGTGTGTATGCTATGTGAACAGTGAGCAATAAGAGCGGAAACTACACTATCACGAATGCTAAAATTCCAATACTTCATTAAAAGACGTCCGTATACCCAGAACAATTCCTTTTTTCACGTAAGCTACGACTTTTAATATTTTCACTTGGGGTTTCATTCCAACAAATGGTAGCAGAGAATCTGTTGCTTCACGAATATTTCATGTGCTTTGTATCTTTCGTGAGTCGAATTATTATTGCTTAAATGCTTAGTTTGTTTCCCTTACAGGTGACCGTTCTGACAACAAACCACATGTGCTACTCGGAACTGCAGGTGTTGTTGTTGTTGCGGTCATCAGTTCTGACACTGGTTTGATGCAGCTCTCCATGCTACTCTATCCTGAGCAAGCTTCTTCATCTCCCAGTACCTACTGCAGCCTACATACTTCTGAAACTGCTTACTGTATTCATCTCTTGGTTTCCCTCTACGACTTTTACCCTCCACGCTGCCCTCCAGTACCAAACTGGTGATCCCTCGATGTCTCAGAACATGTCCTACCAACCGATCCCTTCTTCTAGTCAAGTTGTGCCACAAGCCCAATTATGTTCAATACCTCCTCATTAGTTATGTGATCTACCCATCTAATCTTCAGCATTCTTCTGTAGCACCACATTTCGAAAGCTTCTATTCTCTTCTTGTCTAAGCTATTTATCGTCCACGTTTCACTTCCATACATGGCTAGACTCCGTACAAATATTTTCAGAAACGACTTCCTGACATTTAAATCTATAATCGATGTTAACAAATTTTTCTTCTTCAGAAACGCTTTCCTTGTCATTGCCAGTCAACATTTTATATCCTCTCTACTTCGACTATCATCAGTTACTTTGCTCCCCAAATAGCAAAACTCCTTTACTACTTTAAGTGTCTCATTTCCTAATCTAATTCCCTCAGCATCACCCGACTTAATTCGACTACATTCCATTATCCTCGTTTTGCTTTTGTTGATGTTCATCTTATACCCTCCTTTCAAGACACTGTCCATTCCGTTCAACTGCTCTTCCAAGTCCTTTGCTGTCTCTGACAGAACTACAATGTCATCGGCGAACCTCAAAGTTTTTATTTCTTCTCCATAGATTTTAATACCTACTCCGAACTCTTGTTTTGTTTCCTTTATTGCTTGCTCAATATACAGATTGAATAACATCGGGTCGGCCAGTGTGGCCGAGCGGTTCTAGGCGCTTCAGTCTGGAACCGTGCGACCGCTCCGGTCGCAGGTTCGAATCCTGCCTCGTGCATGGATATGTGTGATGTCCTTAGGTTAGTTGGGTTTAAGTAGTTCTAAGTTCTAGGAGACTGATGACCTCAGATGTTAAGTCCCATAGTGCTCAGAGCCATTTGAACCATTAGAATTTGAATAACATCGGGGATAGGCTACAACCCTGTCTCACTCCCTTCCCAACCACTGCTTCCTTTTCATACCCCTCGGCTCTTATAACTGCCATCTGCTTTCTGTACAAATTGTAAATAGCCTTTCGCTCTCTGTATTTTACCCCTGCCACCTTCAGAATTTGAAAGAGAGTATGCCAACTGCAGGTAATCTTTCTGAAAAACAGAAATTTAATATCTTGATGAGAGAAACGCATTGTCCCATTTTTAGCACGTGTCCCTGCGACACTGAATGACGAAAGAAATGCTGGTGGATCTCAGGACTGTAAGAATGTATTTCGGGTTAGGATCAAGTTTTCTAAGGATTCGAACCTGCAACCGGAGCGGTCGCGCGGTTCCAGACTGAAGCGCTTAGAACCGCTCGGCCACACTGGCCGACCCGATGTTATTCAATATGTATACTGAGCAAGCAATAAAGGAAACAATTTGTGCTTAAGGAGTACTTTCTTCCTTTCTTTTTTAACTTTTGTCATTAGTGGTGACGTGTCTTAGCAACTTTGTTGAAAAGGTGTCTCAGTTACTTGCGACAAGTTATCTTACGATTTAGTTGTGCTTAAAAGTTTGATTCGTGCAGTACCTAAGTTATCTGTTTTTCCTGCATCTAATGGAATTGCAAGACAGAAGAATTTATGAGTAAGTGTATGTGAAATAAGCTAGAATCAATTTTCTGATGTGCTTGTCAATTTTCCGGATCACACAAGAGTTTTTAAGTCATGCAACACCAACGTCAACTTGTCTCCACTTGTTTTTAAATGGTTTATTTTGATGTTGTCCTGAAATATGGAACATCCTATGTAATAGGCTCATCTGGGAGCTGAATCTGAATATAAACTGCCCGTCCAAAAAGTTCCGAGAGCCATTTTATTTCTGGCGTATAACCGACGTCAGTGGAGTAATTATGTGGCAGCTTGAACTAACAACTGTAAACAACAGAAGTACACTCGACCAGTCAATTGTGAGCAGGCGGTGTTACGTAGTGGACGTGCGGAATTAGTCAGTCAACTTTGTTGCGTCACAAATTGGATTGGAGCGAAAGCCCTAAATCAAGTGCTCTAAACATTCTCCAGAATTTTTTGAAGAAGAGAGAAATGTGCGCTAAGCTTGTCCCATACACTTTGGCTCCGGAACAAAAGCGACATTTGGACGCCTACTGAGACAACTGAAATTAGAAATCCAGACATTTCTTTTACGGAAAAAAGAACCATCACGGACGATGAGACTTGGTGTTATCAATACAATCATACCACTAGACGACAAAGAGCAGAAGAAGTTTCTGATGATTGATTAAGACGAAGAAAGTGCGAACGTGGCGCGCGAGTTGAACAAAATCCCAAAGAAGGACTTTTCTGAGATTTTAAAGTGGTTGAATGAACGTTATGTGCTTTTATAAGTAAGTGGGGGGGGGGGGGGGGTGGAGACTCTGTAGAACACCTGAAACATTAAAACCACCATCTTAACTTTTCTTTGTATTTTAGTAATCCAGTCTTGGATCTTTCTGAACGGACAGGGTACTTTCATTTACGTTACTGTTACACATCATGGCCGCCATGCTGCAGTTAGGCAAGAATCGAAGTATGTTTACATAGATACTACGGAAGCCACCGCACGGTACATAGGTCTTTCGTAGTATGCTCTGCAAGTAATGTTCGATACCCAGCATACAAAGAGATGTCCGAGTAGTGATCACTGCGACCAGAGTAGCGTTGACGCCAACGATGAAACGTCACTCATAGCACCATTCTTTCCATCACGACTACTGAACCTACTCCTACATAGTCTTTCAGCGTGACGTGCTCGCTTCCCCACACTGCTCAGCTTGAATCCCATACCTCACTGTTGTTGACAGACACAGGTCTATCAATTTCCACTGCCTTTTTACTATTTATTCGCTGGCAGTGGGCGTCACTATATCTGTTGCATCCGATTTCGATACTTCTACGAATTCAATTGCGTTTGTTGTCGAACCTCGGAATTTCATAGAGAATTAACGTGACAAATGCATAGAAAACTTCTTACACACGAAATACGTGCTTAGAATTTAGTCTTTGGGTGAACCTGTCTTTTGATGTTTTGTTTGTGTTGTATTATTTATTTCAGAAATTGTCAAAGCATCATACACAACTAAGTAGAAACTAGTTTTCTGATGTTTGTTTCTGTTAATGAATGGTATGAATTTATCGCACTGGCTGTCATTGTTGAGATTACACCAAACTTTTATTTTGTACTGTTCAATACTGTATTTTGAACCTGTCTGCGATTCAGCAACGGTTACAGAACAGCAGGAGTATAAGACAGCCAACCAGTCGCAATAAATGGAGGTTTTCAATTAACCTTAGCAATGGATTCAACGAGTTTAAATCAGTCTTCTTCAGAAGGACAAAAAAAATCTTCACATTAGCAAACAGTCAGTATATCGATCTAACATCTCCGTATGAAATGTGTCGGAAACGATCTGTACATCCATTTATAAAAGCTAAGGCCCTAAAATTGAGGGTCTGTCGTACCAGCAAAATCAATCACATAAAATGCCATACCACGTTAAGAGCTACGTGCCGACTCATGTAGCTGAGTCGGGATGAAGTTCTTAATATGGTCTGACATTTTATGTGATTGATTTTACTGATGTGACAAGTCCTTGATTTTAGGGAACCTTAGATTTTATAAATGGTTATACACACATTTCATATAGAGATGTTAGATCACTTTTTTAACTGACTGTCTGCTAATGTGAAATCTGCTTTTTATCGTTCTGAAGAAAACAGGTTTAAATCTGTTGAAACCATTGAAAACGTTAATTCGCTGCAACTTGAAGCCTATCTTATTCTCCTGCTGCTCAATACAGGATATTTTCGGCTGTGTACCCATTGTCAGGCATAAAGTGTATCCCATTAACTGCACATGTTTTAGTTACAGGTAACATATTTGCCTACTTAACAAATTTTTAGAAGCAGAGCATGGTTGGCCGGACTTAAGAGCTACAGGCGAGCACCAGGTGTTAACTACAGTTTTCGTAACGTCGCCACTGTGTAACTACCGTTTCGTGACACCAGGCGTCAGACTTGTAACTCTCAAATCCGGCCAACAAGTATCTGCTTCTAAAATTGTGTTACATAGATAAAATATGTTGACTACAAGTCAAGTTTGTGTCGTTAACGGATTATACTCAGCACTTGCCAATAGCTACACAGCCAAAGATACCCTGTACTGAACAGTATGAAATGGTTACTGCTACTGGAATCCGCAGCAACTACTTTATTGTTTCATTAAATATTGTAATGAATCCAAGCATACATACAGATGCAGAAAAAATGGTAAACAAAGTTCTTGAAAGTATCATTGACTGGTTTGGTGCGAATGGTCTCACCCTCAATTTTAAACAGGCACAACATATTCAGTTTTGCACATGTAGGGGTACTTCTCCAGTGATAGGTGTAACACATAGCGAGACAATAGTAAATAGGATGGGAACTTCAAAGTTCTTAGGTGTCCATACTGATGAGTATTTAAACAGGAAAAAGCGTGTTTTGCAACTCCTAAAACAACTTTGTTCAGCCACTTATGCTCTTAGAACCATTGGAAATCTTGGGAGAGACATATTAGTGAACTGACATATTTTCATTCAGTAAATGTCATATGGAAGCCAACGTCCTTGCCGCAGTGGTAACACCGGTTTCCGTTAGATCACCAAAGTTAAGCGCAGCCGGGCTGGGCTAGGATTTGGACAGGTGACCATCCAGAATGTGAGATTTTCACTCTGCAGCGGAGTGTGGGCTGATATGAAACTTCCTGGCAGATTAAAACTGTGCCGGACCGAGACTCGAGCTCTGCCAGGAAATTTCATATCAGGGCACACTCCGCTGCAGAGTGGAAATCTCATTCTGGAAACATCCCCCAGGCTGTGGCTAAGCCCTGTCTCCGTAATATCCTTTCCTGCACGAGTGCTAGTTCTGCAAGGTTTGCAGAAGAGCTTCTGTGAAGTTTGGAAGGTAGGAGACGAGGTACTGGCAGAACTGAAACAGTGAGGGCGGGTCGTCAGTCGTGCTTGGGTAGCTCAGATGGTACACTTGCCCGCGGAAGGCAAAGGTCCCGAGTTCGAGTCTCGATCCGGCACACAGATTTAGTCTGTCAGGAAGTTTCAGGTGACCATCCGGTCTGCCGAGCACTCTTGGCAAGCGGGGTGTAGTCAGCCCTTGTGAGACAAACTGAGCAGCTACCTGATTGAGAAGTAGCGCCTCGGGTCTCGTAAACTGACATACGACTGGGAGAGCGGTGTGCTGACCACATGTCCCTCAATATCTGAATCCAGTGACGAATGTGGTCTGAGGACGACACAGCGGCCGGTTGGTACCTTTGGGCCTTCCAAGGCCCGTTCGGACGGAGTTTAGTTTAGTTATTTTAGTAATGTCATATGGAATAATGTTGCAGGGTAACTCATCTTTAACAAAGAATATCTTCATTTCACAAAAACGTACTGTAAGTATAACATGTAGTGGTCACCCATGATCATCTTGAAGACATCTATTTCAGGAGTTGGGCATTTTGTCTATTGTTGCATAGTATATACATTCCATCATGAAGCTGATTGTAAGTAATGCTCTACAGTTCAAAAGGAACAATGATATACAGGATTACAATACCAGAAGGAATAATAACATTCATTACTCAACTATAACATTGCCTTTAGCAGAAAAAGCAAAGTAAAAATTGAAAACAAACCGAGAAAGTTTCTCCTTGACAACTCCAGTCCTGTGGAATAATTTCTATTACCGTAATATGTAAAAGGTGGTGGGTAGGACTTACTGAGTCACAACATATTTATATCTTTTTTCTTTTTGGAAAAAAAGACACTTAGAAGTGTTCAGGCTGTAACCAAACGTACAAATTTATTCCCACTGTCAATGTAAAATGACCCGTTTCACATCATTTCGATCTATCGTGCAAAATGATTCCTAGAACATGGCACTAACCAACTAACAAACACTAACGTAATAAAGTGTATTTAGGTATTACCACCTAGACGTAACATAACGTGACTCTCTATTAACCATTCTGATTCACATCTATGTCTTCATTATCTATTTTGCCCACTTCTCGTACACTTAAAATCACGTAACGAAAACGTTTGATACATTGGAGTTGGAGGAACAGTTATTGATTCTCCAACACATGAGCTGGTGTAAGTTTGCACAGTTAAAGGGAGTAGTAAATTTCGTGACATTAAATTTTCAAGACGTTTTACAAATCCAGTCCTCTCTGGACTTTTCAGGTGATATTATATTAGAGTGCGACATTAGAGATGGAAGTGTTTGCTGAGCCGGCCCCCTATCGGCAGCGCATGGCGCCGCCTGCCGCGTGCGCCGCTCCGATACCGCAGCCTCACGGCTCGCCAAGCAACCAATAACAGCCGCTCCCAACGGGATTTACAGCTTTTTGTAAATAACTATTTTCAGACCCAAGGGACTTCAGTTCACTTTTATCGCTTAAAACGTTATATGTGTCACCGACTCTAAGCATAAACTTACCATTGTGGGTGTTAAAAAACAAGCATGGATGAGACTGACATTAAGTTTACTTCAGAGATTTAGTGTATGATGTGCCGTGGAATCAAAAGCGAGTAGAAGGTACTCCTGGAGAATCTTTCTCTCCGCGGGTCGATGGAGTACGCAATGAAATGTGGCAAGGGCTGACTTGAATTTGCAAGCTAACGCTGCCTCACACAGGGATATCACCCTGTTTGGCCATCTGCCATTTTCTTCATAAGTATACGATTTTGTGGTCAGTGCCCGGAAACAAATTTCCTATAGCAGTATGAGGTGATTAAAAATAAAAGACTTCAAAAATGGCCAGTGAAAATTTCCGAACGCTTTTGAGTGCAAAACATTTCGACACAAATAACGGGGTCGCAAATAGACGACGGCAAATGAAGAGAGAAAGAAAAGAAAAATGGTGCGTGGGGTGTATAAGTCTTGTAATCGCAAAGTCTTTCGTTCGATTCTTGCTAGTAGCAACATTTGTTTCCTTTTTTAAATTTTATATTTATCAATAAATGGAAGCGTAACTTAGCAATTGCAGAATCAATTTTTAACGGAAATAGCATATCCGGTTGTTAATTGCTATTCATGTGAAAAATTAACATTTAATACTTGCATACGAAATGCCTTTTTGTTAATCAAAAAGACTTCAATAACACTGTTCAATCTCTAGAAATAAACAGACATATTTTCTGTTTGATATTTCGCATTTTTGCACTAAATTTTAATTTACAGTGAATGTTCGAATTTCCATGGCATTAGTAACTCAAAATAGAAATGTTACCTTTATTAAAAGATTATGAAGCAGTATTTCTTTAATAATACATTCATGTGTTAATAAATATTTTAATGAATTTAAATAAAAGTAAAATGTTGCTGAAAATAAAAATCTTACGTTTATTAAAAGAATATGACTCAGTATTTGTTAAATATTACATGCATGTGTTAATAAACTCTCTAGTGAATTTAAATAAATTTAAAAAAAGCTGTTGATAGTGAAAGTTAAATCAGTAACTTTGTGATTACACGACTTGTATGCTATACAATCAGCTATCGACAGCTCTGTTATTAAATTCAAAATGTTTTACACTTAATAGAGGTCGAAAATCTTCTACTCTTCCAAGACCATGTTTTCGAATACCGCCTAAGAAAACTATGTTCAGGCACTGACCTTCACATCCTATACATGGAATTCCGGAAGCAATAGTCAGTTTTTAGGGACATGACAGGAAAGGTCATTTGATGCAAAAGATCTTACATGTTTCAATGCCCTATTCTGAATGGTTTCAAAGATACAACACATTTAATGTACATTGTATTTATCTTCTGTATTATTCAGGACATTGTGAGGTGTACATATGTACAACAGTTGAACATTAAACCAAGCATTTAACGAAATATCGATTCAAAAATGGGTATTATTAACGTAGATTTCACTTTAGAGGTCCTATACAATGCACAATAAGTATTCAAATATCACACCGTCACCTTCAATGCATTTATGTTGTTTTGGGAGAACATGTTATGTAGCGTGTTGAGTGTCTCTGCACGTTCAATAATAAGGGCAGCCGTCTCCATGATGCGACCAAGAAGTTCATCTCGCGTATTCACTTTTCTTTCGTACTCTGCTGACTTCAGCCAACACCATAAACAAACACCTAATGGTGTAAAGTCTGATGATCTTGGTTGCCAGTTAGTTGTAATCTCACAACCAATCCAGAAATCAGGGTAAGTGTGTTTCAGATGTTCCCTCGCAATTCTGGTAAACTGGGGAAGCGCTCCGTCATGTTGGAACTACACGGAATCTCCAAAGAAACTGGTATAGGCATGCGTATTCAAATACAGAGGTATGAAGACAGGCTGAATACGGCGCTGCGGTCGGCAACGCCTATATAAGACAAATGGTTCAAATGGCTCTAAGCACTATCGGTCTTAACATCTGAGGTGATCAGTCCCCTAGAACTTACAACTACTTAAACCTAACCAACCTAAGGACATCACACACATCCATGGCCGAGGCAGGATTCGAACCTGCGATCGTAGCAGCAGTGCGGTTCCGGACTGAAGCGCCTAGAACCTCTCGGCCACGACTGCCGGCTACATAAGACAACAAATATCTGGCGCAGTTGTTAGATCCGTAACTGCTGCTACAATGGCAGCTTATCAAGATATAAGTGACTTAGAAAGTGGTGTTACGGTTGGCGCCCGAGCAACGGGACACAGAATCTCCGAGGTAGCGATGGAGTGAGGATTTTCCCCTAAGATTGTTTCAAGATTGTACCGTGAATATCAGGAATCCGGAAGACAGATCTCCGACATCGCTGTTGCCGGAAGAAGATCCTGCAAGAACGGGACAAACGACGACTGAAGAGAATCGTTTTACGTAACAGAATTGCAACCCTTCCGCAAATTGCTGCAGATTTCAATGCTGGAACAATTCAACGAAACATCATTGATATGGGCTTTCGGAGCCGAAGGCCTACTTTTGTACCCTCGATGGCTACACGAAACGAAGCATTACGCCTTGCCTGGACCAGTCAACACCGACTGGTCGAACGAGTCTCGTTTCAAATTGTATCGAGTGGATGGATGTGTAGGGGTATGGAGACAACCTTATGAATCAATGGAACCTGCATGTTAGCAGAGGACTCTTCAGGCTGGTGGAGGTTCTGTAATAGTGTGGGCCATGTGCAGTTGGAGTGATATGTCACCCCTAATACGTCTAGATATGACTCTGACAGGTGACACGTACTTACGCATCCCGTCTGATTATCTGCATCCGTTCATGTCCATTGTGCATTCGCGATTCCAGCAGGACAATGCGACACCCCACCCGTCCAGAATTGCTACAGAGTGGCTCCAGGAACACTCTTCTGAGTTTAAACACTTACGCTGGCCGCCAAACTCCACAGACATGAACGTTACTGAGCATATGTGGGATGCCTTCCAACGTGCTGTTCAGAAGAGATCTCCACTCCCTCGTAATCTTATGGATTTATGGACAGCCCTGCAGGATTCACCGTGTCATTTCCCTCCAGCACTACTTCAAAAATTCTTGAGTCCATGCCACATCGTGCTGCGGCACTACTGCGTGCTCGCAGGGGTCCTACACGAAATCACGAAATTAGGTGGGTATGCCAGTTTCTTTGCCTCTTGCGTGAATATTGCAGTTCGCGTGGTCAAAGGAACGTGTTTAACAAACGAATTTTCTAAAAATTCAATTAATTCAGTCCCGTCAATCACTCTCCAGAAATGACCGGCCCTATCATCATGTTACCGATCATGCCTCATGAAACATCGTTCGAAAAATAAACTTGGTAATTGGTTTCCACCGTAGCGTGTGGATTTATTATGTGGATTGTTCATTCAATTCCGCGTAAACGTGGGTCCATTAGTGAATAGTTTTAATAGAAACAAATGACATTTGTCATTTAACCGTTGTCAAAATTAAAGTCGTGTGGCGATGTCACCAACGTGAATGTCTTGGACACGCTGAATGTGATATGACTAGAAGTTTTCCGCGTGTAATGTTCTTCATACATTTACGCGTGTAGAGGGCGGCCGTGTGCTGGGAGTAGAACTACGCTGTGAAATTTCAACAATGTGTTGCTGTTCATGCACAGGTTGTTGAAATGAAAGTCCTTTGAAAGCAGTAGAAGCACTACCATCTCAGAAGCCGTAAATCTACACCAGTTCTACGTAGTCTTCGTTAGTTTAGATGTGTGGCATTTTAGCATGCGCGTGTGCAAACAAAATTAACTGAGGCTTCTGTTTGATACAGACTCAGTTCCTGACACTACTTCTCTCACAACACACCATCGATAACTGCACGGAAAAGCGAAGACGTAGGTTGAGGTAAAATAAAATGACAAAGAGGTTGGGTAAGAGACATATGTGCTTTCCATTAGCCCAAGAAGATGTGTACATTAAAATCATTCGGAAAATTACATATTTCCATACTAAGTGTTTGGCTTGAAATGAGTGTTCCTGTTGTATCCCTCATTACTGACCATTCCTCCTGATACACCCTGTATGTAGGAAGAAAATCAAACGAGGTTTTCTGGTTCAGCCGGCTCGAGGGCTTTGCGGAGATGCTCAACAAACTCCAATGGCAGACGTTACAAGGGAGGCGTTGTGCATCACGGAGAGATTTACTATTGAAACTGAGAGAGAGGAGAGAGAGAGCATTTTCCGGGAAGAGTCGGACAACATATTACTTCCCCCCACTTACGTCTCCACGGGGAGGGAATTCGAGAAATCAGATCAAATACAGAGGCTTACCGAGAATTAATCTTCCCACGCGCTATTCACGAGTGGAACAGGGTTGGAGGACTAACATAGTGGTACAAAAATACCCTCCGCCATTCACAGTTACGTGGCTTTCGGTGAATGATTAAGATGTAAACGTAGAGGTGTTCGATAAGCGATATGTCAGTCTCATTTATAGGTTACCCAAACAGATCATCAGACTAGGATGAACGTGTGGCCAAACTTTGTCCTCCTGCGGATTGTCATGTGGAGATGCCTGATGACAGGTAGTACACTGGGCTCTGTAACGCCATACATTTGGTGAAAAAATTGTCAAGCCCTCGGATTTCAAAGGCTGATTCCTTGCCTGCTACCAATACCAAAATATCTCTGACAAAGTTTCGTCACTCATGACCAGTATCTTCGTGTAACACAGCGTACGTCTGCCTGTGGCACCCCAAGTGGGAAGACATGCAACTGTGTAGGGGTCAGACGACAATATCAACGGATACGCAATAACCCAGTTGCAACGTTTACACGAAAGACAACTTCCGGAAGAAGAAAACCTAATTTCGGAAACCTTTTCTGTTTTTGCCGTCGTGTGTATATGTTAAAGCGTGAATCTATTTTGGATCAAATATTACATTTCAGAGAGTCAGTCGTTTTATATAAATGGCCTCTGCAAATCTACTCCTTCGGATTTTGATTTAATCAGCACAGTGTCTGTTTCTCTACATTCAAATATCTGAGGCAGACAACTCCAGGCTCAACATAATATTTCGACTGCTCCTTCACTACACAAAATGTCGCTGGTCCAGAGTAGCTGAGAATTCTTATTAACCTTGCGTCAGCAAATAACTAGGGTACGTTTCAAAAATGGTTGTGCATTTACATGGGAGCGAAAATCAATTGTGGAAGAGGAAGTCTGGTAGGTGGAACCGCATTACCAGAATCGAAATGGGAGTGTTTACCTGGGCGACCAGAAGCGGTATTGGGAAATCGGTTTATGAAATCCTGTTTAGGGAGCCCCATGTAAACGTAGTAAGTGTTTACTTGAGCGGGCACTGGTGAGTGTCAAGTGCTGTTACTTGTAACGATCATCATATGGAGTCTGCTACGAGACTTAATACCATCCGCTTTGGATTTACCTACGCTTAAGAAAGACCTTAAATAAATGATACTGATGAGTGGTTCGTGTGGAAGAGAGGTTTGCTTGACACAGTTATAGATGATTTTCATTAAGTTTTCCTTGTCAATGACTTTTAGTAAAAAGAAAAAGGAATGCCATTTTTCTATGTATTAGTGTACCTGAAGTTACAGCGGTAAAGCGTGTACCTGGAAGCCGACAAGTAACAGGGTCAAATCTCGGCCCGACCACGGAAATTTTCAGTGTACCTTTAATCCAGCCTTCACCTGTCAACTATGTAGAGAATCTCCCGGAACGAAATATGGCTAGGATTCCAGGTTAAACTGTAGATCTACTTTTCCCGGTTGGATAAACACATTAGGAACATACTAGTCACTGAAGTGGTGTTCAGTCGAAAGATTTGCAGTCGGCCATTGAGTCTGTAAAGGAAGCGGTAAATGGCCCACCTTTCTCTACATATAGAACTTGTCAATGCATTAAAATAAAGAGATTATTTGACATAATCCATAAATTTATTACACAATACTCACAAATTCGGAATTGTAATTCCGCGTTCCGTGTGGTTTTAATGACATCAATAAAATAGTTTTGTTCACACTTCTATACAGAATATGTGTTCAGGCATGGATCCAACATAAATATTATTAGTTTTATTACTTTTCAAGAAACTTACTTATTTCGGGTATATTTGATTCGTTTCGAAATTTACTTATTCAATTTTAATTCCATTTCAAGTGATCGACGTGAAAATTGTTGATAACAAACTTAAACAAATGGAAAGAAAATATTATCGATAAGAAACTCATTCGTTATGTAAAACAATTTCTTTGAGAGATACATAATCTCTGTTGCTCCGAGTTAGTTGTAAGAAGTGATTGTCGTGTGAAGTTGACGGAAAGCTGCTATACCGTGTGTGTCACGTCGTATTCTGAGTTTCCAACATACATCAATGTTGAAACTGTGGTGTCTCATAGTCAAGAGAATTAAATGCTCTACGTGAAAGATGAAGTGCTGCACACAGTTATTTCAACATACATATATCAAACCAAAACATGAATATTCTCCTGTAAGCAGAAATGCGAGTATACCGCTAGCTGTTTACCAATAAAGGCTTCGAAATACATCGAATGAAGACAGTAAGTTAAGTAATGAAAAGTACTAAAATAATTTTTATCACAATTTCTATTTTATTAACAATTCAATCTCTGCTCGTATTTCTTCTCAGTGGCAGAACAAGTCATGGAAACATGCAAAAAACTAAGTTGCGAGGTTTTCGTCTTGGAAAGAGATGATCAGATCGCCAATTTCAACATCTATGGTATATACGTTCTACGACACGTGGAGAAGACTCACCCAAACACGATAAAGTATTCCTTTGCTAATGCGCAGGCGGAAAGCAGGCTTCACACACTTATGTGTACGAATACCTGCAACCCAACTTAAGGCAAGCATAATTTTGACCCTGTGTATTTTCGCACCATGCTGCATCTCATCATTCAACTGACATCGCACCACACAAAGTAGTTGGAGAGAGAGGGCCTTTCAGCTTAATTCCGATCTCTTAACTAATTTAAACCCTTATGCCAGTAGCATAAGTTATGTAGACCGAAGATCATTTGCCTATTAACATCGAACGCTTACAAAGCGGCCGACTGGTCGAAAAGACGAAAAAGTTAGACTTCTTGTTGTTGGGCCAAATCTATAAAGATACCAAGCTTCTGACGATGAAGATTCAAATGATCGAGAGATACGAAGGTAATATTTTTAGTATAACACGGAGATAAGCTCAGATCAGCAGAATCAGCTCCTGGCTTTTTGAGGTTCAATATTCATATCCAGCCTGTACGTACTACATTCTAAAGTAGCTTAAACGGGAGAAAAGTAAAGACACACCTCTATGTCTATTTTAGAACCCTACACTCACCAGAACTTAAAACAGTAACTAAACTAGAGCCTTCATTGCTTTATGGAGATGGACGGTCTACGATTTCAAAACACCAAAATAGAGATCTGACAGCTTTGTGTACATCAGATCAGTTGATGGTAATCCTCAAAGCGGACTCGAATAATAAATTTCCTGGTTTCGATGCTATCTCACAGGAAATTTATAAACTATATTGGTACGTCTTAGGTACACAGCATATGAAAATGTGCAATGAATTCATGACGGTCGTTGACCTAACAGTAGCGTTAACAGAAGGGACGAAAGTGCTCATCCCTAATACTCCAAAATCTAGATAAATTAAAAACTACGTTCTGTAACATTGTTGAATACCGATTTCAAGCTTTCACCCAAGAGTAACCAACAGTCGTCTTCGAGAAGTCAGCCGTAACTGCCTCGGTGCCTACCTAACAAGCACAGTTTCCTGTAGATCAGCGTTTGGAGAGCTAGCTACTTAAACACATGAATAAATGTTTTGCATCACCCCTGTGCCTAGAAATCCTGAAGATAGACTTTGATTGTGGTTAGTGTATCAGAGACACAATCCCTTTGACTGTTCAGAGATGTCACTAAGCCCTCTCAAATATGTAAACAACCATGCATGAGCAGCGTTTATTAGACGTAGGGGGTCCGACAACCGATCAGTTCCAGTCATTCCACCAGGAAGGAGGTACACGGCTCGTGTTGTCTGTAGTTCAACCATGCCTAGATGGTCAATACCGAATTTCGATCGCGTTCACATTGTTACTTTGTGCCAGGAAGGGCTCTCAACAAGGGAAGTGTCCAGGCGTCTCGGAATGAACCAAATCGATGTTGTTCGGACATGGAGGAGATACACAGAGACAGGAACCGTCGATGACATGCCTCGCTCAGGCCGCCCAAGGGCTACTACTACACTGGATGACGGCCACCTACGGATTACGGCTCGGAGGAACCCTGACAGCAACGCCACCATGTTGAATAATGCTTTTCGTGCAACTACAGGACGTCATATTACGACTCAAACTGAGCGCAATGACCTTCATGACGCGCAACGTCACTCCCAGCGTCCATGGCGAGGTCCATCTTTGCAACCACGACGCCATGCAACGCGGTACACATGGACCCAACAACATGCCAAATGGTCCGCCAAATGGACAGCTCAGGATTGGCATCACGTTCTCTTCACCGATAAGTGTCGCATATGCCTTCAACCAGACAATCGTCGGATATGTGTTTGGAGGCAGCCCGGTCAGGCTGAACTCCTTACTCATTGTACAGCGAGTGCAACAAGGTGGAGGTTCCTGCTGTTTTGGGGTGGCATAATGTGGGGTTGACGCACGCCGCTGGTGGTCATGGAAGGCGCCGTAACGGCTGTACGATAGGTGAATGCTATCCTCCGACCGGTAGAGCAACCATATCGGCAGCATTTTGGCGAGGCATTCGTCTTCATAGACGACAATTGGCGCCCCCATCGCGCACATCTTGTGAATGACCTCCTTCAGGATGACGACATCGCTCGACTTGATTGGCCAGCATCTTCTCCAGACAAGAACCATATCGTACTATCCTGGGATAAATAGGAAAGGGCTATTTATGAACGACGTGACCCATCAACCACTCTGAGGGATCTACGCCGAATCGCTGTTGAGGAGTAGGACAATCTGGACCAACAGTGCCTTGATGAACTTGCGAATAGTGTGTCACGACGAATACAGGCATAATGTTTAAGACAACATAGTTGTGTGGAGATAACAGCGATTGGTTTACTTATAATCAATTATTCAAAATGACAGTCACAATCGCATTATTTATTTTGTCGCCAACCGGTTTCAACCCACGATGGGATCATCTTCAGGGCAATTTACGCCATTTGGTCGCTCGCTGGAGTCGTCACCCTGCCTGTGCACGGCTGGTAACTACCAACCGTGCACAGGTAGGGTGACGACTCCAGCGAGCGACCAAATGGTGTAAATTGCCCTGAAGATCACCCCATCGCGGGTTGAAAGCGATTGGCGACAAAATAAATAATGCGATTGTGACTGTAATTTTGAATAATTGAATACAGGCATTCATCACTGCAAGAGGACGTGATACTGGGTATTAGAGGTACCGGTGTGTACAACAATCTGCACTGCCACCTGTGAAGGTCTCGCTGTATGGTGGTACAACATGCAATGTGTGGTTTGATGAGCAATAGAAAGGGCGGAAATGATGTTTACGTTGATGCCTATTCCAATTCTCTATACAGGTTGTGTAACTCTCGGAACCGAGGTGATGGAAAACTTTTTTTGATGTGTGTACAAGGAAGTGGTATGCGTATCTTTGACAACGGACAGCCGTTTGAGCTTGTCATTCCTAGACTTTAAAAACGCATATGACAAAATGAATCATGCTTACGTTAGAGAGTCTGTTAGAGCGCTGATTTTCCAGCAGGCTTTTATTGATATCGTGCGAAGGGGCGTATCTGGCAAATACATTTGCATCATGGTTAACCAGACCCTGACTAGTGACTGCTAATACGTGGAGCGGCAGGGTTACACTCTGTCAGTGATGCTGCATGCAATCGCCAAGGAGTCGTTACTGAGGAAATTGATTAATGCACTGAATGATTCGTAATTTACGGGAGAGTAGTTAATAGCTACTGATTTTGCAGGCGATATTTATCATCTTATTACTTTAAAAGAATAACGAAACTGAGAGTTAGATTACTCAAAAGTACGGAGAGACTATGCTAATACTGCTGATTTATTCATACACAGCAATCTGGCAGAGCCATAGTGTCACCGACGCATCTTGTTTGGCGAGGGTGGAGGTACGGAGGCAACTGGGTTTATTGGTCGCTGTAAATGAAAGATATGTGGTATCCATCAACTGGGAGGAAAAATGTCGCGTTATCACTCTTGCCTTAAGAGGGCAAAACATGAAAGGCCTCGATAGCTTTCAAAACACGTTACATATCAGCAGCTACATATTTATTAGAATCCAGCATTATGCCAACGTATTCTAGTTACCCGAAAGTCTATACCGAGGGCTTCTGGTAGCGGGGGTGTTGGCACATGAAAGTTTTAAAAGTATCATATGTCACCACTGCTGTACCTCTGCGCAATGGCGGGCTGGAACTGCACAACCCGATCGCATATTGCAAAGTGATTTATCAAACAAGAGCAATTAAAGTAATATAAAAACCAGAAAGTTCGTTAACTAAGCAACAATTCAGGTTGCTTGTCCCGAAATGCACGACATCACCCATCGACGAGAGCTTTGTAATAGATGTTTTCGACCATATGCAGTGAGCATAGTACCGTCACAGAATAAGTTGTATAGAACAACAAATACTTGATCCTTAGCTGTCTTGGATGTGTAAGAAGACCACTGGCCAACCCACTCCACATCCAGTACTGAACAGACAGTCCACTCAATATCAGATCCGTGTCTACGTGCGTGCTCACGTTGGTCTGAAGTGGTTACAGGCACAGGTCGCTCCCGCTATGGAGAACATTTTTGTCTTCATTTAACGATATCGGCATACTCGGGGACATGCCATGCGGTGGCTTTCTTATATCAGCGTTTTGCCTCTACCGAGTAAAACAATATGTGGAATTTTACTTGGCGAAATGGCGCTTTCATAACTAGGTCAGCGACACAAATGATATAGTTGAATAATATGCCAATGCCAGACTCGAGTTCCAACCAAGCACCCACAGTGTCTACGCTTGGATGCTTAAACATTTTATTTATTACTCTGTGACAGAAGACCAGCCAGAGATAGGGGCCCACAAATACTACCTGCCTGATCAGTAATGTTACCTTCAAATGCAGCATATACGATATATGTAAATATAAGAAAACGTTTTCATACATACCTTGGAAAAATACAAGAATAACTGGATCAATATTTCAAATTTGCGTGTGTCAGCGTTGGCCAGTTTTTCTATGTTTTTGATGGATCCAACTGAAAGTGGTGAACCACCCATGGTAGTATCATACCGTTGTCTTGCACGTAAATTCTCGATCAATATGAATATTTGCAAGCCGGGGAAAGTGTTGGCAATTTGGAATTTGTCAGAATTATCAGTACTTTAGCCAGCGTGAACGTAGTTTCTGGCCCTGTCTGTGGTCAACTTTTAATGGTATTGGTTATTGGTGTACTGGTGTAGAAATCATATGTATCGTTCTCCTGTAACTTCTTGTTAGTCAGTTGTTTAGTGGAACAGAATTGGATTTTCATTTTCCCCCCATGTGCACTTCACTATCATCCTGCATACCTTGTGAGATCAATGGCAAATAGCACTCCATACCTGAGAAATGATTACGGAAGGTTTAATATAATCCATTCCCGTGACAGTCGGCTGAAGTTGTGATATAAATTTCCATTGTTCAGTTGATATAATTTAACGCTATAATAACGATTTCACACAACATTGCACTCTGTGGAGTCATGATAGAACACGTTTCTTATTATTTTTGACAGTTCAGAAGAGGGGTAAGTTGACAGCTTTTACCAATAAAATAAGTTACTATCAAAACGCTCTCACTAGTTGCATCCATACTGATTGCAGGCAGACAGATTACACAGTGACTGAGCAATAATTTGTTGCTGTTTAAGGTGAGTACGGGATGATTCATTTAATAGCACAACCAGTTACACAGGAATTATCTCTTTTGAGAAATCAATAGAATACGCATATTCGATTTTCGCTCTGTTTATCATTTGCAGAGATGTCTGCAAAAGACCTTTCGCGAATAGCTGCTCTGCCGATCTCGTTCCGCAGAGTTGGAGAGAATGAGGCCCGCTGCCTTGCGTAAGCAAATATTTGAACAGCTCTCTGAAAAAACCCAAACTGCTCTCAGCGCAGTGCCAAGGAACTTGTCGTTAGCAGCCCGCACAGCGGGACGGTTGCTTCACGCCGAAAATTCAAGAAATGTGCTTCTGAGCTAATGAGGACAGCATGAATAGCATTTTGGAAATACCACAGCTTATAAAAGGCTTCATCCGTAAGTAAGAGTGATATCGGGATGGATTTTATTTCATTGATGTTTCCGGAGGCAGCAGCTGAAATGTAATAATAAGAGAATGTCTTGAGAAACAAACTGAAGGTCACACAATGACGCTACTAAGTGCAGAAATTATATGGAACACCACCATCGTCTAAACCAACATTATACATCAAATGTTAATTGGTATGCTAGTGGACTGTAATTGGAACTCCTGGAAATGGGACTGACAGCATTTGTTTCGCTACAAAGCTTCGGAAAGGTCCATGCCTACCACAGCATAGTAGAGAACGAAGATTGGCAAAACCATTCTTTTCACGGCTCTTATCAGATCCGCTCACTCACTGGAATAAACTAGTCTCTATTCATGAATTGCGACTCACCATTCACTTACTAAACTGGCACCTAGTTCTTTTTCCTTCAAGGTCACCTAAACATTTACTGCTCATCCTGTCTTTCATGCGATGATGGAAAGAGCCAGTATGTTTTCCATTACCAACAAAATGATTTTTATAGTGGAATTTTATGTGCCCATTCGATAGATCGACCCCAAATTAGTCTAGTATAGCACTGGGTTCATTAATACGTATTTACTGGAACTTTGTGACAAGAAGACTAACCAGTACTACAATAGCGACTGTGCAGTGCCATGGCCTGCGCTCCAGCTAACACCATGCAACAGCGATTCTCAGTAGCTGCTGGAATACTTGTTAGTGTTTCAGTTTCAATGTGTCTCTTAACATGTATCGATCAACCAAATATCGCACTAAGTCGATTTGGGACCGCTCTGTTGAATGGACACGTAAAATATCGCTTCATAAATCATTTTGTTTGTAACTTGGAACCAAATGACGCATTCCGTCGCCAGTGGGCGTCGCATGAGAGACGCGATGAGCAATATTGGTTTGGGCTGACTCCAGCTACGCATTGCAAACACGAAACTGAAAATATCTGCCGAAATACCAGAGAAAATGCTCCTGACGACTCTTAGGAGAGACACGATGTAGACAGGAAAAGATGATTGCTAGTTCTTGCAATTTTAAGGCACTTCTGTACGTGTGCAAAGTTTCGAACACTCCGACGGAACACGGAGCCGTAGAGCACAACCAAAGCGGCGTCGGTGGAAGACACTCATTACGAGCAAGGTGCTGTAATTGAGTTGTTGACTGAGGAAAAAGAAAGCGCAGTGAACATCTATAAACGTTTGTATGCAGCGTACAGTAATGATTTAGTTGATAGGAGTGTGTGTTGGGCGATGTGTACAGAGAACTAAAGCGTCAGGACGTGCAGTTACAGAGCTCCACGGCAGGTCAAGTTTGGGACGTCCTGTCAGTCTCATTATCCGTACAGCCCAGACCTGGCGCCCTTGAACTTCCATCTTTTGGGCCATTTACGGATCCTCTATGTAGGACACACTTTGAAGACGATGAGAACGTTATTTGTGCTCGTAATATATGGCTACAAGTATAGGACAATAGTTTTAAGATCGGGGAACACGCGATCTCACACAAAGCTGGCGTAGATCCATAGACCATGATGAAGACCATGTAGAAAAATAGTACTCGTCAACGAAACTTTTACTTATATTGTCCGCAAATTATAACTCTTAACAATAAAAACGTTCGAGAATAAATCATGGGGCATTATTTACGAGTATTAAACGATTGCCAGAGTACTTTACTCTTATTATATTACTTAATTTTTATTATTTTATTGTATTTATATATTTATTGTATTTGTATTATTATGTAATTTTATTATTTTATTGTATTATTACTTTATTATATTATTTTATTTACAAGCAATGTGACAACATCTGTTTAGCTCGACAATCGCTGCAGGTCTTGTGTCATGGGTTCGCTGGAGCTAAACGATCGTATGGTCGTACTTCACCTAAAGTGAAGATTTCAGCCGGCCGGAGTGGCCGAGCGGTACTAGGCGCTACAGTCTGGAACCGCGCGACCGCTAAGGTCGCAGGTTCGAATCCTGCCTCGGGCATGGATGTGTGTGATGTCCTTAGGGTAGTTAGGTTTAAGTAGTTCTAAGTTCTAGGGGACTGATGACCTCAGATGTTGAGTCCCATAGTGCTCAGAGACATTTGCACCATTTTTTTAAAAGATTTCAACGAATTATGGTAGTGACTGATTGGCTATACGTCTTTTCTCCAGTCTCTTCGTATTTCCACAAATTTACTTTAGACAAATAGACTGAGTTAGAAAAATATAATTGGTCTTTTGACCTTATCAGTAGTTCTCTATTGCGCGTTGCAGAATTAGGTTTAAAGAATGTGCTAAGCATGGACCATATGCAAGGTTCAAAAACATGGCAGCTGATTCCATGTTTCAAGAATTGTCTGCTATTGTGACAATGATTTTAAATTTGATATTTTATTTAACCAATTTTAAATGTTTTCCGCAATGTGCCTTTTTCAGACTGGAATCACTCTAGAAAATGCAAATTTAATCGCGTCTTCTCATCCATAAAATGTGCCATGAGAGTATCGAAACGAACATAATTTATATTTTTCCACCCATCATTAACTTTGCAGCAATCAAGGTATTTTTAATATAAACAAATAACTGAACATAAGGAAGTATGATAATGTTTTCGAATTTGTAAAGTATAATATGTGCAAACATGTCTGTGAACGTTTTAATGTGATATCTAATATTATAATTTTATTTCAAGTAATTCGCTTTATGAGACTGACGGATTACTTATAGGTTTTGCCACAAAAATCGGTTGCAAGTGTGCACACACGAATTAAAATTGCAGGCTCGATATTGAATGAGACTCACTTTGATATCCTAGAAGGACAAATTAATGTAAAGTAGAAGCAGGCCTTTCTGTGGAATATTCATGAGAAACAGTTTTTCAAACTTCTGCTAAAGAATCATTGGTTAATGGTGATACTGATCGAGATCCTGACCCACAATATTCCAGAAGTACTGTTGGAAACTCGGACTTGGCTATTCAGATTTGATGATGATGCAGAAAAAAATTAAGTTATTTGCTGACAGTAATGGCATTTTTCTTTACTTTATCCAGTTTGATAAAATTATATGTGTATATTGTTTGAAGATCTACTAGGTGAAGATGGTCTTGTTTACTTATGTCCTGCATCACTGAAATGCAGTATGTGTTGTATGAAAAAATTTAAACACTTACTTTTGATATGTACTTTTTAAATAGTAAGAACCTGAAGTGATAACATATGTGCATGTAATGTGTTTTATAATTTGTAAATGCACTAATGTATATGTAATGCTTAGTAATGTAGTATACATAGCGTTATTGTTACAGTGAACAATATCTATGGCAGACAGAACTCGAATGAAGAGCACTGAATCAAGAAAGAGTTAAGTCGAGCTGAATCAGTGAACGAGCCGAGAGCATTGCGAGTTGAATCTGTAAGTCATGAGCAGCGAACAGGTAGTGGAGTGGTGACCGATGAGTGGGTGAGTTGCCGAGCACTTCCGCTCTGTAGAGGATCGTCTCTTGCGGTGAATCGTCGGATGGATTGGCACAACAGGTCCTTGCAAACACTCATTTCCAATGAAGAGCAGAAATAAGAGGCGAGAAAGTTTATCTACATTAATGCAGCTTTCTAAGAAACTGACCTTTCTTTGATTTCTATTCTTTTTGAGATTGACAAAAGCTGCTAGCAACGAAAAGGTATAAAAACATGGACAAACACATCGTATGTAGTGTATTTCTCAGCAGCATGGTATACACTGTGGTGACTAATTCAGCACATTACATTGGACACTGTTGCTTCATCTTACCCTAGAATCTTCATTCTGCTCGCTGACGTCCCTGGAGAGAGGTTTCAGATCAAAAAGCTACAGCTTCATTCCTCTTACTGATCACTCATTCTGCAGAATCAGTTAAGTAGCGGATTGCCCATCTCTAGAAGAGACTACTAACTGCAAAGGCGGCAGAGACATTGTTGCACTATCTCACATTTGCAGCAGAAGGAGTTGCCTAGCAAAAGGCGTTCCCCTACTTAATTCTGAAATTCTGTAGCATCGTCGGATGACGTTTCACACACCGGTTTATATCGTCAGTTTATTCTTCAGGACACTCTCTACAACGCAAGAAAATAGTCGGTATTTTTTCCGCCATTTATGCACAAAATCTACCCAAATCTGGCAAATAACCCTGCAAAGTGATGATGACATTACTGATGATGCACATGTCGGAGAAATTCGAGTTTCGATGTGATATTGTCTCTGTCACTGGTGGTGTACGTATTGATCCTCTGTAATCTAAACTGGAGAGATTTGTAGATATGTATCCCAAGATTCATAGTTATACGTCTTATGGTTCAAATGACTCTAAGCAGTATGGGATTTGACATCTGAGGTCATCAACCCCGAGACTTAGAACTACTTAAACCTAACTAACCTACGGACAACACACACATCTATGCCCGAGGCAGGATTCGAACCTGCGACCGTAGCAGCAGCGCGGTTCCGGACTGAAGCGCCTAGAACCAATCGGTCACAGCGGCCGGATATGTCTTACAGTTTAATAAACACGTGAATTCGAAATACTTTTTCAAACACCCTTGCATTGTGTAATGTGAATTTTTGTGTCGTTGCAGCCGTCTGAACGCCAAGCTACGACAAATTTTAGTCCACTCCATCGACAGCTGACTTATCGTCACATAAAACTTGCTTGGGATGCGTTGGTTTCTGTGGAGAGTGGTATAAAATTCTCTGTTGCGTGTCAATCAAGTGACCACAGCAATATAAAAAACCCATATTCAAATTATTTTTACTTCGTAACCACGCAAGAGACCTGTAAAAGAAGTTATACCATTCAGTTTTTAATTTATCTCAACGACATCTGCTATGTTGATGCAAAAAATGCTAAAGTATAATTCTGAAAAGTAATTGGCGATCGAGTTATTTTTTAAATACGTAGTTTCTGGAAGCGTAAGCAGATAACGCTTTTAGAAGCAAACCATTTTTGTCTGAAATACTTTCTTGTCAGATCAAAATTAACGTATTTATCCCAGATCCCAGCGTTAGGTTTCACAGACATATAAGATGAACCAAAATTTGCATACTCGTACACCACAGCGCGATTTCTTGCATGGTTTCAGTACAATAATATCTCGAAAAATGTTGTCCTGTGTATATTTTCTGTAGAAAATGGACGGAAAAGTAAGGAAATATGACAATACTGTGATCACATGTAAGAAAACTATCGTAATTCAATATTCTGTAGCTGTCCTGCCCACTTAGTACGCAGTGGGGACGTTTTGCTTTAGAACAGTCAAGTTTGAGAGTTCGATTCTGTGCTCAGGTGCATTTTCTTTAATCTTTTAATTTATCTTCTTTGATGGGGGTTAACAGCCAGCAGTAGCACTGGTTGTTTCCAAGGCTGAAGTGGGACAAATTCACTTTTCTACAAGACAGGGCAGCCCCTCACTGGAGTCACCCACAGACGGCGACCTAGCGCTTCTCAGCTAGCCTCCACGGTCATCGGATATGACGCCTAGTGACTTCTTCCTGTGGTGTTTCATTAAGGACAACGTTTTTCCACCAGCACTACCACAGAACCTGGAAAAGTTGAAGAACTGGACCCATATTGGCATATCTAATCTAATTGACAATCCGCCTCATTAGCTGAACGGTCAGCGGGTTGGAATGCCACGCACGGTAGCCCGGGTTCCATTGGCGGATGGGGTGGAGATTTTCTCCCCTCAGGGACTCGGTGTTGTGCTGTCCTCATCATCATTTCATCCCCATTGTCGACGCACAAGTCGCCCAATGTGGCGTCGCACTCAATAAGACTTGCACCTGGCGTCCTAGTCCGCAGCTCGTGGTCGTGCGGTAGCGTTCTCGCTTCCCACGCCCGGGTTCCCGGGTTCGATTCCCGGCGGGTCAGGGATTTTCTCTGCCTCGTGATGACTGGGTGTTGTGTGATGTCCTTGGGTTAGTTAGGTTTAAGTAGTTCTAAGTTCTAGGGGACTGATGACCGTAGATGTTAAGTCCCATAGTGCTCAGAGCCATTTGAACCATTTTTGGCGTCCTAACTTCCCGTCTGGGAACTCCCGGCCACTGACGCCATACGCTCATTTCCATTTTCCATCTAATTGATGTATCTAATTTATGTTCCCAATAATCCTGTAGTACACAGTATTCTTTAAACGATACATATCCTACAACTACAGTTTTCTTAACGTTGAACCTAACAACTATTGGTCAGACACATTGGAAATATTCACGAAGATATATATATATATATATATATATATATATATATATATATATATATATATATATATTTTAAATTTGTGATAAGTTCCTATGGGACCAAACTGCTAGGGTCATCGGTCCCTCGGCTTACTCATTACTTAATCTAACTTAAAGTAACTTACGCTACGGACATCACACACACCTATGCCCGAGGGAGGACTCGAACCGTGGCAAGGCTCCCCAGACTGCACGGCTACCCCACGAGGCGAAGATTTATCAATTAAAAATAAAATAACATGTCATAGAAAATAATAATTGCAAAAATTATCACTATGGACACATTAAACATACATACTATATTCAGTAAGACCTACCACTTGTACCATTTTAAATGCACCACCCGTGACACCAAGTTTTTCACAAAACATACATAGTATTCAGAAAATAGTTCAACGTTATCTCCCTGCATCCATCTCCAAGCCTTTGGTGACTAGCGATTAGCTAGATAATGCTTCTATGCTCTTTGCAACATAGCTGCATCCGCAGTTACAAGAGTTGGCCATACGTTGATGCTATAGCGGACCTGATACATACTGTGGCGGTAACGTATAGGTTAACGTCATACCAATTGTGGGTGTTGTGAATGTCGAAGATACCCTAACGTGTCAATGCAGAGTCGTTAGACCATATTATTATTTTTTATGAAGTCATCATTGGCTTCCTGTTATTGTTAGAAACATTGACAGAACAACATCCGCAGGATGCTACTAGTGTTGTGTTAAGGAATAATAATAGGGGTGCAGTCCCTCTTCGTGCAACACGTAACGGCCATGTTTTGCGAGACAAGCAGTTGTCTTGCTTTCTCACATGAGATTCGCTCTGGTTCTTTGTGTATAGCTTACAGAATAATTTCTCATTAGCTGGAGTGCGTCTAGTCAGTGGACGACCTCTGTTTACTGATGTTGGAAGGAGAGAAACCGTATTTCGAAGGTGAAGCTCCACACGACGGAACACATTTTGGTCACTATGACGTTGATCAGGATACCTAGCAGCGTATTGACGAGCAGAAACTTTAACCCTGCTGTCACATGAAATAAAAGATGTCCTTTGTGGAGGAAAAAGTGTTACTGTTATCTAATGTACCCTGGGAAGATACCTTCACTCTTAATTCCCGTTGTATCTGACTACATTTACCTTTTATCGAACAAAGCATTTGTCATATGTCTTTGGACTTGTCACAGGTACTTTAATGATTAAGGGGAATAAATTACCATTATAGATTGCATTTAAAAGTCTGTTGTTGGATGGAACAAGGTCATTTGTTACAACAGAAAGTTGAACAATTGAATTATCCACAGTTGTACGCAGATAATACACGAAACGATAAAAATACAACTATTAATTCGGGATTACTGAAGTAACGCACTATCATCTCACAAACTGCCACAAGGAGGAGCGAGTAAGGGGAATGAAATCGAATGCACCGCCTCTGGTATGTGAAGTCACACGGCCCACGCAATGTGGCAGTTCCAAAAGGCAATTGCTTCGATCTTCGTCATATTAATGTTACAGAGTGGGGTAAAACATGCAGATAGGAGGAAAACAACTCCACCTAATCCCCATTTCGTGAGCAGCTCTTGTTAAGTAAGGATAAGGGCGTGAACGAGTAAATAGCGGTCCATTTTACGAACTTCGGAAAAGAATTAGCTGAGGTTAATCAGAATCATGCATGCGTCTCTAGAATTTTGTCTCCGAATCAATGAACCAGTCTGATAACACCAATCCATTTCGATAGTCAGTTCTTATCCTTTGAAGAATCTATGCCATATCTCAAGCCTGCTTCCTTCAGCTATCAATAACAGCAATCGAAAGACCTCTGCGTTCTTCCTCCTTCAGGCTCTGAACTTGAAATAGCCAAGCTGCTTCTCTGTGTGATCAAGATCAGATTTAGAATAAACAAGAACCTTTTCACTTTCTCCCTGAGCAAAATTTCGGCTCCCTGCATAAGAAAAGGCATATGTTTGGTCACTAACTAGCTGCGTTCCAAGAACAAATTGTTCCACTAACTGGACGACAGACTGTTTTCAGAACATCAACTCTCTGCAATAATTTTCAGTGGTCAGCCAATGAGACCCACAGAACCCAATTGCAGACGCCGCCTCCTAGTCAGCTTTATCGAAAAAGTACCACACAAGGCTGCACAGAGAAGAAACGAAAGGTGGAACAGAGACAGTACTGGTTACTGTGACCAACTATCTGGCGGTTTGGTGTAGCAGAATTATAAGTCCTACAGAAAATCTTATAATTTTAGTCCAACGTAAGAAACTAAAATGGAGCTCTTCCCCTTTTCACTCTTTTATTTCAAGTGGTGCCTGCGCGTCTGAGAAGAAGACATAATGCTTCACTCCTCCTCTTCCCAGCGCCAGTAGTCGCAATGACCGTGTCGAGGCCCAGGCCAGACAATGCACGTGCGCGTCTCCTCCGCTGGGATAGCGCCACACTGACGCTAGCGAGCAAAATATGCTTCATATAGCATCAGACGACAGTCGCAGAATGCCTCGCTTTTGTCTGTGGGTTTCCCCACGGAGCGGAGTCAGCCCTTGCGTCGCCCCAGTCTATGGAAGTATTCGTGAGTGGGCTGAATGTCGTCTTTTCTGGCATACTGCCCTCTCCCTTCACGGGTACCTGGACTCGCTGAGGCTGGATGATGTAAACCTAAAATCAGTTCGAGAATTTTCTTGCTTTTATATCTAGTGATCCTAACTGCTCATGTTTTCTTGTACTACAAGAAAGATGTAATTAAAATAGGAAGCCGGAATAAACGAGGTATTATTTATAGGTCTTTATCAGTTACTCACGCTAAATGTTGTCGTCAAGCTTACTTCTTTCTCATTAAAGGGGAACAGAAATCAACCATTAAGCAGAGATGGACATGGATATTAATATAACGTCCCCCCAGTCATTAGTTGGACGTTTCAGTACCAAGAACCATAAGCATGTTGACATAATTGTCGTTTATGCCACACTACTACCCACGCTGTTTCGCGAGAAAGACAAGCAGCAAGTACGAATGTTGCACAACTGTACAGTGGAGTAATTTAACTGTACGTTAATTTGCTCGCAAATGCATCCTCTCTGTAGGTTACGAAGAACAACTTTGAGTTCTTTGTACTTAACTTTAAGTAGTAAGGCAGTGTACAGATTCTCAAAACACACTGGGAGTGCTTTTGGAAAAACGGCTCAAATCAAATGGCTCTGAGCATTATGGGACTTAACATCTGAGGTCATCAGTCGCTTAGAACTTAGAACCACTTAAACCTAACTAACCTAAGGACATAGCACACATCCATGCACGAGGCCGGATTCGAACCTGCGACCGTAGCGGTCGCGCGGTTCCAGACTGTAGCGCCTAGAACCGCTCGGCCACCCTGGCCAGCTGGAAAAACGGAATGATAATGAATATTTAATGGTCCACAAGTGTGCCATGGTAGGCACTGTTCCCACTAGTAACCGAGCTTGGAAATACTTCAGCCGCCTGCGGTTTATCCGCGGGGCAGCGAGGAGGAAGTGGTGAGAGTATGGAGCGAGAACGAGTGGGCTTTGACTGGACGGTGGGCTGTTGTGCCTTTTGCCTAGTAGACGTGGTGCCAGCAGCTGGTCTGGCAAGTTGAAACTGGCAAACTGTATGAACGGTATCAGTATCCTGGCGGGCCTGTGGTTCTGTCGTGGAAGGCAGCTAGCTTTACTGAGTCCGCCGCAGATAGCGGTCTTGTGTTTGGTGCACAATGAGTGTTTCCATTGACTGATTTTTCTACGGGATATTTTCAGAATCCAAGTTGAGTGCACGTACCTGATACTCAGTTACTGGGATGTGGATTACGTTCATGTTAAATTTTAATAAAGTTTTCAATGAATGTGATTATATAAAGTGTGAAATACCGTCTCAGTGAATCGTTCCATCCTGTAATTTTAATGGCCCTGAGGTCGCTTAACGTATCATATTCTCAGCCACGATACCAATAGGAAGTCGTCTGTGCGTGTATAATTAAGAGGATTTGTTCTGCATTACTCGTCTCTTCACTGCCGCTCGTGAAAGGCGCAACAAACCAATAACTTCGTTGACACAAGGTCATAATGAGATGTTTCCACTTATCCATCGATGTGACCAATAACATTAATAATAATAATAATAATAACAGACAGACAGATGTGACACAAAATTTGTCGTAACAGGATGATGATGACGAAAACAGTAAGAGAGCTTTGTAATTACCTGTGATGCAGGTTGCTGTATCTATTCTCTCTCCTAGGAGTCGTCAGGTGCACTTAACATGGTGTTTCGGTAGATATCTGCAATTTTGTTTATGCAACGTGTAGCAGCAGCGCGGTGTGGCCGCGCGGTTACAGTCGCCATGTCACGGAGTACCGCGCCCTTCCCGCCGGAGGCTCGAGTCCTCCCTCGGGCATGGGCGTGTGTGTTGTTCTTAGCATAGGATAGTTTAAGTCGTGCGTCACTCTAGGGACCGATGACCTCAACAGTTTTTTCTCTGAGAAATTCACACACATTTGAATGTGTAGTTGGAGTCACCCCAAACAAATACTGCTCATTACGTGTTTGATGTGACGCCCGGTGTCAATGGAAAGAGCCGGCTTGTTTTCCGCTACAAACAAAATGATTTTTATGATTGAGCTGACACCAGCTTCACGTTGCAAAACCGAAATTGCAAATATCTGTCGAAACACCAGAGAAAAGGCGCCTGTCAGCCTGGTATACTGGGTGCGTCGCGCAAGATATAACACACATCTTATTACGTAAACGGTCTTCGAAAAATTATGGTACACAGAGGGACAAATTGTTGTTCCTTGGTTAATCCGCTTAACTCATCTATCAGCCGATACATTTAAGCAAGCGCAGCTTTTAAAATGAAGCGATATATTTGTTTAATGACATTCAGAAGCTCTTGAAAAGATGAGCACAGTGATTTAACACTTTTAATGTTGGTTTTGAATCATGTCCCAGAAACGTGTTAAATTTGAAACCAAGGTGCCCCGGATCGGCTATGGTGTTTTAAACTCCACCAAGCGAGTCCCTCATCCCAGGCTCCATCACTGTATTAGGCCTTTCTCCCATTCATTCGTCTGCTATGCAGAAGTTTCGTAATATGTGTCTCCCATCCACAGCTCATTTCTGCTTCAACATTCTTTGCGCGCAGGCATGTAAACTAATGAGGAGAAGTTAGACGTAATTGTTATGGTCCTCAGTCCGAGGACTGGTTTGATGCTGCTCACCAAGCTACTCTATCCTATGCAAGCCTCTTCATCTCCGAATAACTACTGCAACCTACACCCTTCTCAGTCTACTTACTATACCGAGTACTGAAGAGTTGATCCCTTGATGTCTCCGAATGTGACCTATCAACAGATGCTTTCTTTCAATCAAGTTGTGCCACAAATTTCTTGTCTTCTCAATTCTTGTCAGTACCTATTGATTAGTTGCGCGATCTACCCATTTAATGTTCAGCATTCTTCTGTACCACCACAATTCCGAAGATTCTATTCTCTTGTTGTCTAAACCGTTTATCGTCCATATTTCGATACAAGGCTGCACTTCACATAAATACTTTCAGAAAAGACATCCTAACACTTAAATCTGTATTCGATGTTAACAGACTTCTCTTCATCAGAGACGCTTTTCTTGCCATTGCTTGTATACATTTTATATTCTCTCTACTTCGGTCATTGTCAGTTATTTTTCTGCCCAAATGGCAATACTCATCTTCTACTTTAAGTGTCTCATTTCCTGAAATAATAACATGAGAATCACATGATTTAATTCGACTACATTGCATTTTCCTCGTCTGCTTTTTTTGATGTTCATCTTATATCCTCCCTTCAAGACACTGTTCATTGCCGGCCGAAGTGGCCGTGCGTTTAAAGGCGCTGCAGTCTGGAACCGCAAGACCGCTACGGTCGCAGGTTCGAATCCCGCCTCGGGCATGGATGTTTGTGATGTCCTTAGGTTAGTTAGGTTTAACTAGTTCTAAGTTCTAGGGGACTAATGACCTCAGCAGTTGAGTCCCATAGTGCTCAGAGCCATTTTAACCATTTGAACACTGTTCATTCCATTCAATGGCTCTTCCGAGTCCTTTGCTATCTCTGAGAAAATTAAACTGTCATCGGCAAGCCTCAAAGTTTTTATTTTTTCTCTCGCGGTTTAAATTACTATTCCGATTGTTTTTTTGGTTTCTTTTACTGTCTTGTCAACTTACGGATTGAATAACATTGGGGATAGGCTACAACACTGTCTCACTCTCTTCTCTACCAGTGCTTCCCTTAAATGCCCCTCGATTATTATAACTGCCTTCTGGTTTCTGAACAAGTTGTAATAGCCTTTCGCTCCCTGTAATTTACACTGCTACATTCAGAACTTCAAAGAGAGCATTACAGTCAACATTTTCGAAGGCTTTCTCTATGACCACAAATGCTATAAACCTAGGTTTGTCGTTCCTTAACCTATTTTCTAAGAGAAGTCGTAGGTTTAGTATTGCCTCGCGGAATCCTAAATTTCTCCCGAACTCCAACTGATCTTTCCCGAGGTCGGCTTCTACCACTTTTTCCGTTCTTCTGTAAGGAATTCTTGTTAATATTTTTAACCAAGACTTATCAAGCTGGTAGTACGTTAATATTCAGTCTTGTCAGAACCTGCTTTCTTTGGAATTGGAGACGTTATATTCTTCTTGACGTCTGATGGCATCTCACCTCTATCATACATCTTACACATCAAATGGAATAGTTTTGTCACTACTGGCTCTCCCAAGAACATCAATAGTCCTGACTACTGTCTTTAGATATGCCACCTATATATGGTGAATGTCAATGAAACAGCTAGAACAGTACAACATTACAGGTTTATTTGTCCTGGTCGTTTGTATCCGACACGTCCGACACTTGCACGAATTATCAAAACACTAGTGTGAACGGGCAGCTTGAAAGTCGAAAAGGTGACGAAAAAGGAGAAAAAGCAAACGACAAATCTGTTCTGACAATGACGCTTATAAAACCGCATGCTGGTACGTGACGTATCGCCGAGGAATCTGGGATGAAGCGGACGACTGCCATTCGCATTTTGCATCAATATTAAATTTGTATCACCCTCTCGTAGTTAGCGGCCAACCACAGACGGCAGTTCTTAAAGAACTTGCACTGACCTATAGGGTAGATAACAGTAACACACGGACGTCTGAGCCCAGGCGACAGTATGACACTCTACTCTAAGTAATGGGCGGGCAAACTGCGTCTAGCTACAAGGCGGGAAATGCCTGGAGCAAGGCGCGTTTGCGCCGGCGTGGTCTCGCGTCGGACAGTGCGGGTGCAAACGAGCGACAGAGAGAGAGAGAGAGAGAGAGAGAGAGAGAGAGAGAGAGAGAGAGAGAGAATTGTGGTGGCTGCGATCCCGACTTCTGCGGCGTCGGAGACGTTACCCTTCAATGAGCCTCCGACGCTAAAAAAAGGCCATTGCCAACCACAGGGAGAAGCAGAAACCGAGAACTACCTGTTGCGGCATAGGAAACTTCTCACAGCTTATGCAGACAGAGATTTCTCACTCTCTCTCAGTTTCAAGTTTCGAAAACGGTTGCCCTGTATCCTTGCACTCACATGAGGCGGAAAGAAGCTGTTTGAAACTTTATATCCTTTTTAACGGTTGCCACCATTTTTAGCAAGTTATCAACTTTCTTTTGAATAATCACAAATGATATCATCAGGAATCTGTTTGTTCTAGTCACGTTTCTCTTCAAATTTTTATTAAGGAGTTAATCTACAAATATTAGGAAGCTCTAAAAACCTTAATAGCTGCAAAATAAATTCATCCACTGGTGGATCATCAGCAAGGGATCAGAATCTGTTATTAGATGGACTGATTATTAAACGCCTTTTTCTTTGTTTGAAGCTTTGCCAGGGCGCACATGTACGCATCCCCCCAAGTGACGAGTCTGGAAAGAGTCGCACAGAATTTTGTGGGTTTGCTCTGCAACGCCTTAGGAACTGTAATACGTTTCTGACATATGTACTCTTTACCGATGAAGCATCATGAACTAAACCATGATAGTACGAATTTGCGTAGTACACACTGCTGGGCAACGGGATATGGGATATCCACTCAAGCTTCTACTGGTACATCAGATATGGTCATGGAGCGTAAACGTATGGTGCGGCACCAAGGAAAATTTCTATATAGAATGTTATTTCATCACAGGTGTGTTAAATGGAAATACGTATTCACAAGATCTTACTAACATTCTATCAACTTTTCTAGAAGAGATATCGCTGGATAAGCGAGGTTTATGTGGTTCAAACACGGCAGCAGTTCAGATCACACTTCCATGTTAAATAAAGTTATTGAAATATGGAATTTCCTGACTACTGAGTAGGCCAGAATGCTGCAGGAAAATGTAGTTCCAGGGCCCCACCTGATTTCTGTGGGGATTTCTGCCATGAATCCCGAACCACGCTGGTCGATAGATCCCCACGGATCGCGGCAGCATGCACTGCATGTCATTCACTGAGATCTCATAGCTTTATTTATCTCTTGAAAGGCGATTACAGATGCATCTTCCAGTCAATGGCGAACAGTCTGAACACATGCCTTAAGTGAAGCGTGACACTGTGTTTTGTTAAAAAGTGTGTTTGTTTTGTATGTGACAGGTAGTTTCGAAATCACTGTGAGTAGAATCTACAGTAGTATCTCCTCGCACAGTTTTCCAGCAACAGATATTTTACTTTTCAAAATCATTTTAGCGTCTCCGGCAAAAGATAAGTCAGGTAATGCTTCCTCAAACGCAAAATTTGATACGGTAGTTCCATTTTCCGTGGACAAGGCTCTTTTTCCGTTTGGAGATAGGGCATACGACGTCCCTAGTTAAATGGTGACAAATACAGAGTTACGTTGCAGACTTGAAATGAAAAATTCGCTACGAAAATGCACCAGTTCCCACAAAAATAGTTCTCCCATCTGAAATACTTTCCTAATTACCTTCTGATGCGCTACAAGTTAAATTCTAATTACGTTCACAAAAATAGGAATTTATTTTGCATGTATGTTTTATAAAGTAGGTCCACTGAAAAGCAGGTACACGGAAAGGAACACAGTGCCGAAACATGAGCTTCTAAGACACATTAAAAGTGTTTTTTTGTTTTTGTTTTAAGTTGAAATTTACCAAATTCATAGCTCACAAGGCGCCTGGAAGTATGTAGCAGATGGTGCATGCGCAACACGCCTGGCACATATCCTTGGTTCCTGGCACATCGGAAAATAGATTACATTGTTCAACGTGATCGTAATTTGTGAAGCGAATTTCAGTTTCCGTTGGCACTTTCTGTGACACAATTGCTAACAGTTACTATTCGCTCGAATTTTCGACTCATTTAATATCCATAATACGAGGGTTACCCAGAAAGTAATGTACCGCATTTTTTCTCAGCCGAAAACAAAGCTACGAATGCGAAATGTTATGTATGTGTTACTTGAAGTCTCCTGAGTGAGCGCGCCAAGTTTCCGTCACTTCCGACATACAGCGTAGCTACAGGACAGTTTCAAAATGGAGTCTGTGGGTGGTGTACGTTACAAGCCACATGCCGTCATTGAATTTCTCATTGCAGAGAAATAAAATGTGGGGAATATTCACAAACGCTTGTGCTAAGTTTATGGAGCATCTTATGTCTACAGAAGTACAACAGTTAGTCGCTGGGCACGGAGGGTGAGGTCATCAGAAGGCGGTTCGGTTGAGCTCTACGATTTGCAACGGTCGAGGAGACCCTCCACGGCTGTAACACCTGACATGCTGCAGTGAACTGATGTCACGCGCGAGGACAGACGCATTATGTATCGGCATTTTGAGGACGATGAGCAGGTGATTCACACAGTGAAGCAAGACAAGGATTAGTACCGACAGGGCATACACGCCCTTGTTTTGCGCTGAAGGAAGGCCATAGAACTGGATGGCGATTACGTGGAAAAATAGGGTGTGCATACAAAATACCATTCTTTCGTGTGTGTAATTCTTATTATGTTCAATAAATAATTTTTGAAGAAAAAAATTGCGGTGCGTTACTTTCTGGACAACCCTTGTAATTAACAATGGAGATAAAGCAGAATTAATTTTCTTTGTAATTTCTTCGCATATGCTTACTAATAGCATGTGTCTTTTTAAAGGTTTCAGAGTTTCACAGTAATGTGGAATCCAGTTGATGTTTCCAACCTTGCAAAAACGACGTATGGAAAACGTGGCATGCAATCAAAATCACCTACTTCTCCTGACGATCTACGTTCTTCTTATTTCGCTTGTGCCTTTGTAGCGCAGGTTCCGCAGGGTCGGCATTGGTACAATCGGATTTGCATGGTTAATGTGAAAGGGGTGACTTGATGCCCTTCCTGCCGCCACCCCATTCGCCCCTCGACGGAAGCAGTGTACCCCAGCTGTCTACGTCTAGTGTAAACCGTGAAACAGTGCGAACGTGTTTCAGATGTCTGCGAATCGTGTAACTGAGGCGGGATATGGGGATCAGCCCGGTATTCACCTAGTGGGATGTGGAAAACCGCCTAAAAACCACATCCAGGCTAGCCAGCACACCGGCACACGTCATTAATCCGCCGGGAGGATTCGATCCGGTGCCGGTGCCCCTATTCGAGTCCAGGAAGCAGCACATTAGCGCTCTCAGCTAACCTGGCGGATCCTGAAGATCTACATATGTATAATTTAATAGTTAATTTCTCGGACATTCATTACGATGATGTTGACATTTCATTGGAAATTGTGGAAAAATTAGAGGAAACAGGAAGTAGTTTGCATGATTACGTCAACTTTGGTTAGAACGATCACTGACGTACTAATTAAAATCCAGACCCGAGCGGGGTAGCCGTGCGGTCTTGGGCGCCTTGTCACGGTTCGCGCATCTACTCTCGTCGGAGGTTCGAGTCCTCTCTCGGGCAAGGGTATGTGTGTTGACCTTAGCGTAAGTTAGTTTAAGTTAGATTAAGTAGTGAGTAAGCTTATGGACCAGTGACCTCATCAGTGTGGTCCCACAGTCCTTATCAAAAATTTCCAGTTAAAGTCCACAACAAAAACTGAACACCTTCCAAGCCCAAAGGAAAGACGAACATTAATAGCTTTCACTGAGAAAGAAAATACTGTTAACGTTTTGATTGGACGAAGGAGGGAGAAAACACACATAAACAAAGACAGTATCGCTTCGTAATATCTGAACATGAATTATATAAAGGGAAGGAAGATTTGCATGAAGTAAGAAATATGTTCCAAAATGAAATTACAAGGGTGTGAAACAGAAACTATTCGACAGATTTGGAAATGGTCGTGAGAGTCAATGAACCATTACCGAGAGAGATCTACGAGACTGGGCCTTCTCAACTGCAAGTGAGATGAAGATTACTAATTTCTGTGCTCCTTCTACAAGGTCAAACAGACTCAGGAAACTATACGAAAAAGAAAGTAGCAAAATTACGTATTTTACCTTAAGTAAACGTGTGGTTAGTATGTCATTAATAGATAATTTTACAGAGAAATTCATTGCTGACGTGAAGACGAAGCTTCTTGTTATCCCTTAAAATGCTGCGCATAAAACCAGTCAGCCAGGTTCCATAAAAACCGCAGTTCATCATGTCGAGAAAAAGAAAAAGAGACTGAGTCGCTTGTGCAGTCGATGAATGCTATGACACATTCGTATACAATAATGCCAGTCGCGCGGGGTAGCCGCGCGAGGTAGCCGTTCGGTTAAAGGGTGCCCTGTCACGGTCCGCGCGGACCCCCCCGTCGGAGGTTAGAGTTCTCCCTTGGGCAAGGGTGTGTGTGTTGTCCTTAGAGTAAGTTAGATTAAGTAGTACGTAAGCTTATGCACCGACGACCTCAGCAGTGTGGTCCTATAGGACCTTACCGGAAATATCAAAAAATAATTCCAGTGACAGGTATCAGTGGATTACTGTTTCCACAGCTTTCTATCTGTCTTCAGGAACATCGAGGCAAATTAGCAGCAAAACTTAAGAAAAAGAACTGTTTACTTGCAAAAATCTTGTAATCTATGTAAGAAAATATGGAAAACTGGGAAAGAGTAATTTTCAGTGTTACATCCGAGACGACTTCTTACCATTTGCGGAAAATAATCGTTTGCTTTTGTTGGACTCTTGACCTGGACATAACGACACTTTGTCTTTAGGAGGACAACGAAAAGACTTAACACAATTCGAATTTCACCAGAAACTACTTGTGACTCAAAGCATCTCGATTAAAAAATACTTAACAGTGTAAAGCAATGTTAAGGAAATTGTCAGACAACATAATTTCCGATAGCTCTTCGTCATTGAAGGTCTATCAGAGGAACATTATTGTTGTTAAACTTCAGTCGTTTCTGCATTATCAGTTTGCATCACCACTTTTCACGAATTTAATCAAGTGTGCCTGCAGAGCAACGACCAGGATCATTTCTTACTCCAGCGCAGTTCTGTCTAAATAGACCTAGTAATTGCTGTAAAGTGCCTGAATGCACTATCTTTCCTTTTTATCAGGTGTGCCTGGTGTAAGGAAAAACGTTTGTTTTCGTCATACAGTAGACATATCGAATTTTTACGACGACTACAGGAAACCAACATGGATCTGTTTCATTGTTAGCAAAATACACATTAATAAAAATTATCGTAATAACTATGCTACATGAAAAGTTATAAAAAATTTGTTCTCGACAAATTAAAGTCCTGACTGATGGTACTCATCTGTAATGTAACATCATGCACTGACCTGATCTTCTTTCCTCTGCTAATCGCTCGTGTATCAGTTACATCTGCACTAGTTTAGCCATCTATATTCACTGCAAGTTAATTAAAAAAAAATAAAGTGACACATTTTCGGTATAGTTTAAGTGCTTACAATTCGTATGTGTGGAGTTTGTATTTCGAAGTACGCGGCGCTATTACGCCTGCTTATTCGTAGGGTCGCGCGTTAGGCAGGAAGGGCTGTACAAACCCGCTATTATAGTGCGCTCAAAATGACATGGCCGCTAGATACGCAGTCTACTGGGGAAGCGTGGTGGAGGAAGCGCTGAAGGGGAAGTGCCGTTCTAAACTTAAGCCTACGCTCACATTTTTTGTAAATGTTAATTGGGGCCCTTCCACGCGAACATGTGCATGGTGACCATTCAGAAAGATCTACTATCACTGATTTCGTTAGTAACTAAAAAGAACACCGCCGAAAATGCACCGATTTATTTTCACCTGGCTTGTAATCTATTTGTAACTTCCAGAGAAGCATTATGAGTGGCGAATTTTGAGTAAAACCTACACATTTCTCTGGTTCCCATGTCAAGATTTGCTGCTTTTGCCAAAACACTGGTTTATTACCTTTATTAAGCGGGGAACTGAGGAAAAGTACAGTCAGTAGCTTATGAAAATGCACATCCTCGGTACAGAAAAACGTGTAATGTCTTCACATATGGTGTTCCAAAACCCATAGCATTTCTCGTTTCACCGGTGTCGATGGCCTTTAAAAATTACGTACTTTCACGGAAAATGTGTGTGCTTACTGGAATAACACGGTAGATAATGAAGTTTTACATAATAAGGATACGATAAAATACTTTCCTCTTTGTGTGCTATCATCTGCCAAATTCTCATTTCGATATCTGAAACCGCTCATGAAATATGAGTAATGTTGTGGATATTTCACTCCGGCTTTATCGCTGGCGTGGCACGATCGCTAATGAGTGCGCTACATCAGATCAATTGTCTCGAGTTTGGTGACAGATAGATACCTCTACCCAAGGCTAAAGACAAACTCAATATGTTAACTAAATTTCATACACAAAAACATATAACGTAATATGCACCAAACGCAAAATCATAACGACCTCTAACTGTCATTCCAAACTTTTCGGAATTTCGCGCTGTCTTTCTTTCACGGAAATATCACAATAACTATGACCATTAACGACATGATAGGCACGTCATACGAACCTGGCATATAAAGCTTTAAGCAGAGCACAAATGAATTTTTTTTTACTGAAGAATTTCTGTAAAATCGTTTGAGAAAGATTGCAGGGTGCGCGCCTCGAGTGTGTGTTCGCTGACTGACCGAAAGATGCAACACACTTATCGACCTCCCCTTCCGAAAAAACGAATGAATTCGCCCAGCGCTTTGGACGAAAACTGGTCACTGCGCATCGCCCTCCGTATTTTGTATGCGCAGCCTGTGGTCTAGTGGAGCGCACACGGTAGCCGGCACGGTAGCTCAGCGTGTTCGGTCAGAGGGTTAGCAGCCCTCTGTAATAAAAAAACTGAGTTAATCGATCAACAAACAACTTAAACGGATGTCTTACGACGTCCGCCCCGAGCAGATGCAACGAACGAAAGCGAACAAAATGAAATTAAAAAAAAAAAGAAGCGTGTTCGGTCAGAGGGTTAGCTGCCCTCTGTAATAAGAAAACTGAGTTAATGGATCAACGACGAACTGAAACGGGTGTCTTACGACGTCCGCCGCGAACAGAATGAGACTTTAAAAAAAAAAAAAAAAAAAAAAAAAAGTGGTCTAGTGTTACTGCCCCTGGACACAGGGTCCTGGGTTCGATTCCCGGCCATATTGGGCATTTCCTCTGCCCGAGAACTGGGTGTTTGTATTGTCCTCATCATTTTATCATCATCATTCGTGACAGCGGCTAGATGGGACTGTGAAAAAATTGGGAAATTGTACGGGCGCTGATGACCGCGCAATTGAGATCCAAACATCAGCATCTGTATCCTGCGCGAGTTAGAAAAGCGGTTCTTCACTTGGCAAAAATACGTAACTTTAACATTTATTTCAAGAATACTTGAAGTGCGCCTTAGCATCTAAGGTTCTGAGTCATTTCCTTCGCTGTATGTTTCCTGTATGAAAAAATTCAGGGCAGGTTTCGGCATGTGGATTGGACCATCCCCTCGTAAGAGCGCGACGCCGACGGTAGCGCGCTTCACCGATGGTCATCCGAGATAATTAAATAATCATTGAAAGACACTATTAGCGCTGAAATTTTTCGACTTTTAATGGTTCCTGACCATTAATATGAGCTTAACGGAATTTTGTGCTGGTATATGCATACCATTGTCGTATGAGAGAGACCTACTACGGCAATTTCAGGATAGCTGTTCCACAAGACAGTCCAGCGAAGTGTGTTGACTGTTGAGCTAGCTACCACATGATTAAGTTGACCTTAAATGATTGCTTAAAGTCATAACCGAAAGGGGTCAAGTCAGGTTAAAGCATATTTCGATACTGTAATATTACACAGTTCCGACGAGTAACATATTTTGTTGATTCACGAGGTAGATGAAATGAATTCAGTATATTTGTCCTTTTAAGTCTCCTGCACTAGGAAGCAAGTTTCATTGAGAAATCCGCTAAGGGTCGTGAACGGAGCGTTTCATCGTTAACAGCTCGAATTCCATTATTAGTGGTGTGTGGAACAGAGAATTTGGATTGGCATAAGTTCCGACTGTTTTCTGGTGTGATTTGATTGACCTGCGCAAAATCATATCCATTCAGAGCGGTTTCTGAACTGTTTTAGTGGGACGGATATGTGGTGTTATTGTGAGTGCTCGTAGTTAGACTCAAGGCCGACTTTATATTTGTAGTAGGGGCTATTGTCGAACGCTGGGGATTCGAGTTGTTAGTGAACATAGTTACCCTTAAACTAAAATTATATTTGCTACAACTCTCCATGAGTTTTGTGTGTATATAAGGAACCATTATAAGGAAATCGTTATTTGTCACTTAGCAATAAGATGAATCCAGTGTCCATCTTTACAATAAGATATTTTGGGTACAGCAGCTAGCTGGAAGCCATCGCCTTAGCTTGTGGAGATTTGTTTTATAACGGTTTAATTGCCAGGGATCAAGTGGTAATGGCAATAGTAAATTTTTTTCTAGGGCAAGACCACTGGAGCCTGATTTCAGTGCACGTACCGAATTTTAATGACAACGAAGTCAGTCTGCCCTATAGTAAAATCGTTCAAATGGCTCTGAGCACTATGGGACTTAACATCTATGGTCATCAGTCCCCTAGAACTTAGAACTACTTAAACCTAACTAACTTAAGGACAGCACACAACACCCAGTCATCACGAGGCAGAGAAAATCCCTGACCCCGCCGGGAATCGAATCCGGGAACCCGGGCGTGGGAAGCGAGAACGCTACCGCACGTGCTCTATACTACAAGAGAAAAAATAACATTCTGATTTATTTATTCAGAAGCCATTTGGACTAGAGAATATATCAACAATCATGCTCAAATGAAAGTTTAATATTATATGTTTCAACAGAAAGAATAATACTACATTACGAGAGAAAGATCGAACGTAAATGGAAAGAGGAAAAAGATAAAAATAAAATATATTCCAAGTACGAATGTGCAATAGTTCTTACAAGTTTTCATCTTAAATAAAATCCGAAACATCATCAGATCATTAAATCAGACATTATCCGGAAAAAGACTTAAAACTATGTAGAGTGAAAGAAAATATTAAGTCACATAAAATAGTTCATATTCATTGTACTGCTGACCAGCGCAATGGTCGATCTTTGCTGCCGAAATTCGTGAGGTAACAAAAGCAAGAATAAATATCAATTCAATTTTAAACGGAAATGTTCACCGTCATATTGAGATATTAAATGGATAAGTCTGGAACTGCTACAGAAGAATGACGAAAAAAGATTAGATGCGTAGATCACGTAACCAATGAGTAGGTACTGAAAAGAATTTAAGAGAAAATAAATTTGTGGCATGACTTGACTAACACAAGGGATCGGTTGACAGGATGAGTACTGCGACATCTAGGGATCACCATAGTGGAGTGATGTGTTTGATGTGCGGGGAGGGGGGGGGGGGATGGATTTACACTTTTAGAGGTAGACTATGAGATGAAGAATACAATACAGTAAGCAGATTCTAAAGGATGTATGTTGCAGTAGTTATTCGCAGATGAAGAGGCTTGCCAAGATAGAGTGAAAAGCTGCATCAAGCCAGACTTCGGACTGAGTACCACAACAACAAGGCTAGAGTCGAAACCAGAATACGACTATGTGCACTAAGTAATAACCGGATCAGAAATACTACCTGCTTGCATTTAATTTGAAACACGATACGCCATCTTTAATCTGATACAAGCGATTTTCTTTTGCTTTATGAACGTCTCTGAAGGGGCATAGCTAATTTAACTGCTGGTCAACTTCAATTCATATACATATAGGAATTCTAGCGTAGAAATACGATACCGTCAGTGCTTGTGACACACCAGTTGTTTTTATGTATGTATTCTTCACTTTTCATATACAGAAATTGCGTACTCTTACGTGGAAGAATATTACTAAATTTGTGCCATGGCATACCGCGGGCCAGTGCAGTATCTTCTTGCTGTCTATAACGAAGGAGACAGATACGAGAGCTCAGCTTGGTGGTGTTTACACCAATCATATCATTCCGACTATTGTGCATTTCAATTTTAGGACATTTTAGGGATACGTTTGCTATTTAACATCAACCTGTGTCAATTTTATATCACGGTACTCTTTCTTTCAGAAGCTTTCGATTGGTGTTATAGCATATCATTCCACTGAAGAAACAGTTCTTGCTTCTGTGTTTCGGTTGATTAGAGAGTTAAGAGAAATGACCAAAGAACAAAATTACTTGCCCTTCTTCAGTTAGTACTGCTTAACTGTCACGTCAATCAAATATCCAGAAGCAACGTTGCAAAGCGATATAAAATGGAAGGAGCCCATATTGTCGGAAGTAGAGAAGGCGAAAGGTCATCTTGGGTTTATTAGGGGAGCTTTAGGAAAGTGTAGCTCATCTACAAAGTGGTCCGCGTATAGAACGCTACTAGGATCCGCTCTCGAGTACTGCTCATGTGTTTGGAATCGCCACAAGGTCGGATTAAAAGATGACATGGAAGCAATTCAGAGGCGTGCTCCTAGGTTTGTTGTCTGTAGGTTTATCAACACGTGGATCTTACGCAGATGTTCCGCGAACTCTGTTGGGATTCCCAGGAGGGACAACGACGTTCTCTTCGCAAACCACTTTTGAAAAAATTTGTAGAACACGCATCTACGCCTGACTTCAGAATGATTCTAATGCCGCCAACATATATACCGAATAAGGACAATATAAGAGAAACGGGCTCGGTGGAGGCATATAGACATTCGTTCTCCCTTAGCTCCATTTGCGAGTGGAGCTGGTAACGGAATGACGACTAGTAGTACTTAATACCCTCCGCCTTATACCATACGGTAGCTTCAGAATTCTTTATATCATATATCAGTGGTCATGGTCAACATCTAGAGCACTTGATACGACAGTCACAGCAAGAAACACACAAACCGTAGCCGAGGTACGTGTTTACTTACATTTGGTACAGTACGGCTCGTGACGAGAGCAGCCGTTTGCACCGTTGTTATTTGTTCCTATCGTCTTGAAATTCTATTCTAAGGGTCTTTCCAATGCCAAAGAAGAAGTATCTTCTTCCCTGAATGGAAGTTAGATTGATGTCATAACTTGGCTGCCTTAACGTTAAGAATTACTTGCGTACCTCACAAAATTCGACATGTTGTCCGCTGTAAGTTAGCGATAGCCGCACCTGCATGTGTAAGGGGCAGTCAACAGAAAACGAGACATTATGAAAAAAGTAAATAAACTATTTATTATTTCACAGTAATCGCCGTAACTGTTAGCACATTCATCGCAGCGTGAGACAAGGTGGTCAATGTCCACTTGTTGCCAAGGTTGCCCTTACGTATACTTCACACAGCCACGCTCTCTCCCCATGTGATTTCCAAATTTTTGAAGCCCAGGAGACAGACATTCGTGGCTGTCGATTTGCTTGGGACGAAGTGGGGCACGCCGGAGAACAATCATGGTTCGTAGGCAACCGCAAACATACATTTTTCCATGAGGCCATTGAGCGTCTTGCCTGTTAACAGTTATGGCGATTACTTTTTAAATACTAAACAGTTTACTTTCTTTTTTCGTCTGTCACCCTTTCTTTTGATTGCTCCTTATATCTACACTTACTTAATGTATTTTCGGTGGCTCGTGGTGGTAACCTCACTTTGGAAATAACTATTACGAGTATGTTAATAAATAAAAAAGCACCTATTCGTCTTCTCAGAATTATATAGTTCTCCGAAATCATCAGAAATATGAAAGCAAATAAGGAAACGCAACAGCTAACTGAAACGGAAAATTTCTGTAAATTATGGGTCCATATTCTATATTTTTAAGCGTGAAAAATAATATTTTGCGTTCTTATTTGATTATAGCTTTTGAGCTTGCATTAATGAACAGCTGGAACCAGGAAATCAGATCAATAATACATTCTCTAAATTTGATTGTATTCAAAGTTAGTTTTTCCGGAAAATGTAGAAATTAGTATCAGAATACTTACTGAGTTTGCTTTGGAGGGCGTATCCACCATTAGCATCCAACAACAGAAATTGATCGTAGACGCAACACGCGTTACCTGATACTTGCATTTGTTTAAGTATAGTGTCCTTTGGAGATCTGCGACAGTATGCACCGATAGTCTATCCACACCATATCAGTTATAGGAAATTAAAAAAAAAAATTGTGACAGAAATTCTATAGAGTGGGCATACGAAGAGCATAAATTCATTAACATCGATAAAATGACACAGAATCGTGATTATATTTACGGAATGCGCGTTACAGTTAAACGACGGTTTCACCTAACAAGAATGATACACTGTGGTGAGAAATATCACGCAAGAGGAAAGTTTTTTAGCGAGTCACGTACCATGGCAGGTGGGAAAACGTGTCGCTCTCCCAGTGACAGAGCTAAATCCGAAGCGAATTTGAGTGGTGAGCAGCACGCTAACTTGAGAGCAACCGCACACTCGTGAAAGGACGTGATGCTTCTCAGTAAATGCAGCGCCGAAAGTAAATACGTTTAAAGGACAGCGCAGCGAGGAGGTAATTAGAGCGGAAGGCGAGTGCTGGCAATGGGAATGCCGGGCCTGCAATAAACCCTAATGAACGTCCGCGCGACAACACATTCCACGGACAGTCGGCCGTGGCCAAGCAACGCTTACTTAAACAGATTAAATCATCTGCTCACCCCTATCTAGTTGTATTCTTTGAAAAAACTTATTAAATATACCATACTCGTGTTATGACATGCAAGTAATTCAAAACTTGATTTTGTGCTCACAGAACGTTTTTCAATGCTCTTGACCTGTTGATCCTCAGTTGCTAGTGATACAAAACCCATGATTTTGAGATTACATCTGTACGCAACTGGATAAATGTTAAATTTTTCCACATGAGATTCGCAAAAATGTACATTTAGGTGACAAAAGTCATTGGATACCTCCTAATATCATGTCGGGCCTCCCTTCGCCAACCGTAGTGCAGTAACTCGACGTAGCATTGACTTGACAAATTCTTGGAAGTCCCCTGCAGAAATACTGAGCCATGCTGCCTCTACAGCCGGCAGTGTTGCCGTGCAGGAACTGACCTTTCGATTATGTATCGTAAATCTGAGTGGCCAAACCATTCGCTCGAATTGCCCAGAATGTTCTTCAAACCACTCGTGAACATTTGTGGCCCGGTGACATGGTGCACTGTCGTCCATAAAAATTCGATCGACGTTTGGGAACATGAGGTCAATAAATGGCTGAAAATGGTCTCCAAGTCGTCGAATATGACCATTAACAGTCAATGATCGGTTCAGCTGGACCATAGGACCCAGTCCATTCCACATAATCATAGCTCACACCATTATGGAGCCACCAAAAGCTTACACAGTGCTTTGTTGACAACTTGGGTCCATGGCTTGATGGGGACTGCGCCACACTCAAACTCTACCAACACCTCTTACAAACTGAAATCGGGACTTATCTGTCCAGACCACGCTTTTCCAGTCTTTTAAGGCCTAACCCCGTTCGCTGCCATAGCCCATCACCGTCAGATTTCGTCGTATTGTCCTAACGGATAAGTTCGTCGTACGATATCTGCGGTTATTTCACACAGTATTGCTCTTCTGTTAACAGCGAAAACTTTATGCAAGCGCCGCTGTCCCCGCTCGTTACGCGAAGGCCGTCTGTCACTGCGTTGTCTGTGGTGAGAGGAGAGATATTGCCTGAAATCTGGTGTTCTGGGCACACTGTTGACGCTGTGGACCTCGCAATATTGAATTCCCTAACAATTTTCAAACAGAATGTCCCGTGCTTCTAGCCCCAACTACCATATCGCCTTCAAAGTCTAATTCTTATCGCGCGACCATAACCAAGTCGGAAACCTTTTTACATGAGAAAAAATGACAGTGCCGCCAATGCACTGCACTTTTATACATTGTTTACGTTATTCTACAGCCATTGTATATGTGCATGTCGCAATCCCATGACTTTAGTCACCTCACTGTGGGGCCGGCCGGTTATATGCCAGATCATGAAGGGTATTTAATAAATCCTATCAGTGTATTTCGCCTCCTTCCCCACCCTTGGCACTATAAATTCCGGTTATTGTTCGCAGCTCTCCTTCATGTATACAGGTGTTACGAAGCTATACTTGGATTAGATTTTCTGGATTTACAAGTCGAATAAGCTCAAGACGCGCTTACCAAAAGCTTATCTGCATTGGAAGAAAAAGAGAGAAGTTGATGACGCCAAAAGCTGGCGATAGCTCCTGAGTGAGCAGCACTACATGCAAAAATGTCACACACTGAAAGATGAGTAAGATAACATTTATAGACTTCTCTAAGGGTCTGTAGGGTTATTCGGTGCAAAGGACCGGTTCTGATGACGGATGTTACCGAACATCGGAATCCTAACGGGATTAAGCAGTCAGTGTACAGGATGACACATCGTTTTCGCACGGGCGAACCATTAACAATAAGACGAAATTATAGAGTAGATATTGGAGCCCATATGTTACACCCGTAGTTATCATAGCTAATAACTGTGCAGACGGAGGGAAAGCATATTGGTTCTACTGTGACTAGCCAGCTCAACCAACACAGAGTAGCCAATAACCGGAGACCCTAGAAAACTTAAAGGGGAGCAAGTATTTTGCTGGAATGGATGTATGAAGAGTATATCACCAGCTATCGAAATTAGTAGTGGCACCGGGGGAGAGGCCTGAAAGAGAATTATAGTTCCCCTGGGACACTATCAACATTACCAATTGTCGTTTGAATTAATTTAAGGCCCAGTGACATGTCAATATCTCTAAGACTGTGTGTTGTGAGGATTCATATCTGGTTAAATGTTCAAATGTGAGTCAATTCCTAAGGGACCAAACCGCTGAGGTCATCGGTCCCTAGACTTACACACTACTTAAACTAACTTATGCTACGAACAACACATACGCCCATGCCCGAGGGAGGATTCGAACTTCCGGAGGGAGCGGCATCGCAATCCGTGACAGGACGCCTCGGTCTGCAAAATTGTTATCAACAACTTGTGCCTTACTATGCAAATATTGCAAGCTCTCTCTCACGCTGTTACAGTAAAATGATGCCAGATGTCATTGGACTGGGACTGTGAAGATCTAGCAGCAACCTTGCATATCATCACTATATATAACTCTTATTATATAATATCCAGTAATTTCGCAGACGGCTGCGTGTTTTCGTAAGAGGCGAATTGAGAAAAACAGCCTGAAAATAGCAGCTACACAACAGAAAAGGACTTATTGAGCCTGATATACAGAATAACGTACATCCGGTTCAATGTACGGCAGACTTTTCCAATATATTACTGAACATTCACCATCGAGCTGGATACGTAGTTTCAAATACCGGGCGATCAGGGTCATAACTTGGACATTTCGTCTCAGTATTTTGCCTCGGGGTGGAGAACAAGCTAGGAAACGTGCATAGCAACCTGGGTGGTCTAAACCGGAAAGTATACACATTGCTGCAAGTTGGAGTGAGTGACGAACAATGGAAGCTTGCGCAGAGCGGGGGCGCGCAATGTCAACGATTTGTGTCACAGCCCCAATTCATCACAGAGGACGGAATTATTTACACGAAAACACGACACGGCCGGCGAACTGTGGTCCCAGAGAGTTTGTGCGGCTAGGTGCTACATCAGGCACATGACAAAATCCTTGCGGGCACAACGTGTAACGTACGATTATTCGTCGTGTTGCAGAACTTTATTCAAAGGCAGGTAGAAGGAAACTGAACAGTTCGCATCAATTTGTTTTAGTACCTCCTCATTAGTTATCTGATTCTCGGCATTCTTCTGTACCCTCACATGTCAGAAACTTCATTTCTATTCAGAACTGTACATCGTTCATGTTTCAATTCCGTACAAATCTAAGCTCCACGCAGATACCTTTAGTAAAACATTAACATTTATATTTATATTTGATGTTAAAAATTTTCTCCTTTTTTTGGAAATGTTTTCCCTATTGTTGCCAGTCTGTATTTTATATTGTCTCGGTTTTGGTCAATTCTGTTATTTTCTGGCAAAATAGCAAAACTGTTTACTACTTTTAGTGATCATTTTCTAATTTTATTCTTTCAGCATCGCATAATTTATTTCAACAACATTCCGTTACCTTCTTTTTGCTTTTTAATCTCTATCACCTAACCTCTCTTTTAACACACTATCCATTCCATTTAACAACGGTTCGAAGTCCTTTGCCGGCTCAGACAGAATTAGAATGCCAAGGCAAAACTCAAAAGTTTTATTTCTTCATCCTGAGCTTTAACTTCCTTTCCAAATTTCCCCTTGGTTTCCTTCACTTCCTTAGCATTGTACTGACTGAATAACATCGGAGATGTCTCAATCTCTTGTCAACTACTGCTTCCGTTTCTTCTTATAACTACAGCCTAGTCACCGTGGGTTTAGTTATAGATAACCTTTCGATCCCTGTATTTTATCCCTGTTACCGTCAGAATTTCGGATAGTGTACTGCAGTCAACACTGTCAGAGTTTTTCTCGAACTCCACAAATGCTACACAAGTAGGTCTGCTTTTATTCAACCTAACCGGGACCAAAACTGATCATTCGTGAGGTCGCCTTGTACTAGTTTTTCCATTGTTCCATAAATGATTCGTGTCAGTTGATAACGTTCAAATCTGACAACATCTTCCTTTTGTCCAATTGGAATTATTACATCCTTTTTGCAGTCTGAGGGTACTTCTCCTGCCTCATATGTCCTGCACACGAGGAAAAAATAATAGTTTTGTTCTGTCTGATTCCAGAAGGATCTCAGTAATTCGGCGTGAATGTCGTCTATTTCGTGGGCCAAGTTTCGTCTGAAATCTTTCAGCGATGTATCAAATTTGTCTCGAAATCAAAAGTTTACGGAGTAGTCCATAATAACCAGAATGCAAAAGGTCCTACTGAGCGAGTAAAGATGATCAACCATGACACGAAAGCCGAACATAATAAATGGGACGAGCCGTACACAATTCGAAAGTTCACTGGAGTGTAGGCATGTCATCATACAAAGTGATCTACGGTATGAAAATGCCCTCACCTTCGAATTACCGAAATCAACGCCACGGAAAAACCGTTCCTCTATACGGGCGTTGGACTTCAGTCTTCTGACAATCTAGAAGCAGGTACAGGGGGCCAACAAGAAGTCTTTGGAAACTCAAGAAGGGACAGTATGAAAAACGAGCCTGCTTCCTTAATGCCGTTTCCGTCTGTGGGAGATATTACACAACCCGTATACATCTAAGGGTAAAAAGAAGTAATTTGGCACAAAATAGATACGACCACAAAAAATAATCGAGACGACACTGGCAGTGAACGTAAAACTAAACTACAGTTACACGTTGTTCTACTCCACGTCAACGAACACCGGCACGGGCAGTTCCTGAACAATGTTGAAGCGTTCGAGGTACACGCTTCCGTCGATACCAGCACATACACCGCCTTACGCCATGCTGTATCGTGTTACACATTGCACATGTGCAGGGTAGCGATCATGTTATAGATTACCGCCAACGGCGGGTCGACATATTAACCAAGCATTGACGAAGTTGTAGCTAGCCAACTGCTATCTGCCAACTGATTAAGCCTATAGGCTTCCATGACGAGTGTCTGTTTGAATAAAATCCATTCCCTGCATTAGCCCGTGTATGCACGGAGTCAGCATCTCATTCAGGATTTGACAATGCTAGCGACAGAAGATGGACTGATGGACTTCCTATAGCCACAATCCCACCCCAACCCCTGATAGGAGGAGGGTGGGGGGGGGGGGACGCAAGTAATTTTTGATCTTACCTGTCTGTGCTTAATGTTACCCATGTGTGGTAACGTTTTCGGATTGTAGGTGAATCGTGTAACTGAAGCGGGACGTGGGTGCCAGCTCGGTATCATCGTAGTCGGATGTGGGAAACCTCCTAAAAATCGCATCCAGCCTGAGCAGCGCAATGACTCCCGTCGTTAATTCTCTGGGCGGATTCGATCCGAGGCTGGCGCTCCTCCAGAATCGCCGAAGCTCCGTGCTAACGCTCGCATCTATCTGCACGGCTAATCTGCAAAGGTAGATAAAAGCTATAAAACGAAACCAGACGCTTAGACCAACTAGAAGCAACCATTTCCACAGTAATGAAACGCCTAAAAGTTGGATATGGATTTATTTACGTTAATTATTACCATATTCGCTTACTGTTGTGGGATGTTAACTGACCGTCCAGTGTCAAGCAAGATACCTGTAGTACAGCGGTTGTACAGGAGGCTGTTGGTCGTGGTGTTCTAGAAGGTGATGAGCAGGCAAAAGCGAGCCGGCATCTTGCACACACGGGCAGGTTGTTTTACAGAGTCGTCTGTTTTACAGAATGTTGCTACTTATTGCCTGATTTAATTCGTACTGACGCGGACTGCGGAAGGATGGGCACTTACGTGTGGAATATAGGGAAAGTTGAAATTGTATTCATTTGTATGCATGATTTGTACGCCAGCGTGGGTAGGAACTGCGGGATATTGCCTGTTTTGTGTTCAGATCGTGTAACAAGAGAAAAATCCAATTTCGCGCCACAGATTTTCTATACCGCGCAATAATGCAGTTGCGCCGTATATTGGTGTCCGCGAATTGCGAGGAGGCGTTTACATGTGTGATCTGTGTCAGCTGTATGTAACAACAGTGAGACCAGCACGCTGTAATATTCTGGCTGTGGATTTTTCACTCATAATTGCATCACAGTACAAATTGTGCCAGAGTGCTTTGTTCACCGGTGCCAAAATAAATTAGACTGACAGTAATAGCACATTCAAGTATGTAACTAAAGCTCCGCCGCTATTCTCAATGTCACCACACCTGGTAATCAAACTATGATGTGCCTGTGTACTCTGTATTACATTTTCGTCTTGTTTAATCGTTCCAGAATACAGAAGATGTAAAATTTGTTTTATGTCGGTATCTGTCCTTCGTTAAACCTCTGTACCATTATAACAGGGTATGACAAACTGATGCATACTGTGAATTGTCTAAAAAAACTGTAAAATAAGATTTCTAGTGTTGAGATGGCTGTATGGGTATGTTCCGAAAGCCAATAAATAAATAAAAGCATTTAAAAAAACTATGGTGTGCAGACTTATCCAGAACATTTACTACACGGTATTATTTGTAATGTAAATTCATCTGCTACTTAAAGATGCGCGTCTACAAGTAGATGTGTCTTGCGAGTAGCACATGCCTAAATCCTACGTTAATGTCGGTTTTAGTAGAATAGTAACTATACAACTGTTTCACATCATTGAGACTATTCCATACAATTTGAATGTCAGTGAAAAGATAGGTTTTATGCTCGTACGACAGGAGACATTTGTTATGCTAAATCTTCCGCATATCTACCAGTTACAGAAGCTGGTCTCATCTACATCCACGTGCACGAATTTTTTTTAACCGAGGTGTAAGATACGATTCTATGGTTAATTAACACTTAACGGTGACTTTACCTTATAAACATTGAATAGAGCCAAAAGTAAGCTCATACCATGAAGATAAACAACAGGAACCAAATACACATTGGCTGAGAAACATTCGGAAGCACAACTAGAATGTCGGGTGTAAGATATCACAAGAAGTGTAAGGAAATCTCTATAAGCAGCCATGATGTTCGCTGCTTTCAGTTCTAGCAAAGCTGTAGGATGACATCGAAGAAGATTATTAGAATGTAATTCGCATTTAAAGGTAATGAGGTAAAGATCGGCGTTCTGGCCCTGACACGACAATAACGCCAGACCGACCGTCGTGTCATCAGGTGCCAATGGTATCATCGAAAGCGGTATGAAGGGGCATGTGGTTAGCAAACCGCTCACCCTGCCGTTGTCGGCTTTCTTGACCTTTAAACCGCTACTAATCGGTCGAGTAACTCCTCAACTCCTTACAAAGCCGAGTGAAGCACCGTGTACCAGTCCTCCCACCAAGGAAAAATTCTTGGCAGTACTGGGGATCGAACACGAATCCTGCACATGGCAACCAGCCGCGCTGGCCAGTCATCTACGGAGGCGGACAATTTAAAGGTAACCGATGTTGTAACCTACGAGTTCATTAGGCTCTCGAAAAGTTATTGAAAACCATTATCTCCAATATGCTTATAATACAGCACGGAATATAGTATCTTATCCAAATGTGCTTCGTTTTATGGTCTGGTTTGCAGATCGCTGTCCTGGCAGAACGGACGCGGCTGATGCCCATAGGTAACTGCTGCCCCAAGCACTCCGCAGAGAACCGTTCTCGAAGTTACCCTCATCATCACAACTCCGCAAAACGAATCCGTAACGTGGCGTCGACAACGCCACTTCCACATACATTTATTTCGCTCGTGAGACCCATATTTTATCCGAACACCCGTTTTCATTTTTCACTTTTATCAATCTATAAAGGAGCAGAAAAACCTTCACCCGCATATGATTTTATGGAGATGAAATTCTCGCTGCTTTATCAGAGGCGCGGGCGAAGGAGTTGGAGCAGAATACTTGGACGGCTGCGGGCGCGTGCAGTTTGACGATCCGTGGTCGTCAGAAGCATGTTCCACACGCTATTATGAACACTGTGTGCGTAGTCTCACTACAGACTTTCAATCAGTTTTCAAAGTCGTCGGTATTCCTTCCTCACAACAGATTTACCTACTCAGTTACAACAATCGGAAAGTGTTTAATATATATATAAAGAATCTAGAATTTATCCACAGAGGTAATCTGCAAAATGTACTTACGACAGTTTCTAACAATTTAACCATACGGATTGGTAATATCTCCGAACAGTCTCACTATAGCTATTTAAGTGAGCGCCAAATACAGAGTTATCATTTATGACAATATTAACAAGAAAAATGTGGCACCCTGCAGAATGGCCCTTTTAAAACAAACACGAATGGTGTACATAACAATAAGCCCGTGCTAAAACCTTTCATGAGAAGAATGTGGCTTAGCAGTAAAACTCCACAAGATATTAAGGTATAACTGTTTGTTATAAACAACACCCACCCACCCATCCACCCACCCACACACACACACACACACCACACACACACACACACACACACACACACACACACAAACATTTTTGCCAATTTTAAGTGTTATCATAAAAAAGGGTAGAATTATCTAAATTAGTACAGCACATAAGTGTGGTGGGCTGATCGCTGTATTTCAAAAGATGAGCCAACCACTGTGCAGCACATGAATCCCGACAATGAACAAATTTTAAAAGTTCTCTCACACTTGTCCCGTCGTCAGCTAAAACAAAGAGCAGTTCCCCACTTAAATTTACTTCTGGGCTGTTGTCAAGGTATAAAATACACTGAAATCGTTTGTATCCCACTGGGATTGGAGAGGGGGGGGGAAGGGGGGGGGGCAGAACCCACCAATGAAGCGGTGTGTTAATTGGCAGTATTCTTATCAGACCTGAATTAGGGTCATTTAATCCTTACAGAGTAACCGGTGTAAGGTACGTTACGCATGGGTAGTTGGCTTCATCAACCGCACGTCATTGTTCCTCACAGCGTGCAGTGATATGGCACAATGTGATTCTTGCATGCCTCCTGGACTGATTCTCTGCTTGCACATTTCCCGACTCTCCTTGTGAGCTGGCACCCAGCAAAAAATAGTGACTTCCCTTTCTATTATTGAAGGAGCAATTTTTCCTGTATTTCTGATAATTCATCTGCTCCATTGTCTTCAGTATACAACTTAATTCTGTATTAAAGACAATATATTCTTTGTCTAAGCGAATCCTGAAGATATGGTCGCGGAGCCCTACTGAACATCCATCAGTGTGTTCTTTATATTGTACGAGGGCATGCTGAGAAGTAATTTTTCCTAATTTCTTATGTGAAAACTCTCAAAATTTTTTTATATAAAACAAACATTTTTAACATTCTACATCTTTATTCTTCATGTCTACATATATACACTATGTGATCAGAAGTATCCGGACCCCTGGCTGAAAATGACTTACAAGTTCGTGGTGCCTCCCTTAGCCTTGATGACGTCTTCCGCTCTCGTACGCATACGTTCAATCAGTTGCTGGAAGGTTTCTTGGGCAATGGCAGCCCATTCTTCACGGAGTGCTACACTGAGGAGAGGTATCGATGTCCGACAGTGAAGCCTGGCACGAAGTCGGCGTTCCAAAACATCCCAAAGCTAGAAATCTACTCTGTAGGAATCAGCATGGATTTCGAAAAAGACGATCGTGTGAAACCCAGCTCGCGCTATTCGTCCACGAGACTCAGAGGGCCATAGACACGGGTTTCCAGGTAGATGCCGTGTTTCTTGACGTCCGCAAGGCGTTTGATACAGTTCCCCACAGTCGTTTAATGGACAAAGTAAGAGCATATGGACTATCAGACCAATTGTGTCATTGGATTGAAAAGTTCCTAGATAACAGAACGCAGCATGTCATTCTCAACGGAGAAAAATCTTCCGAAGTAAGAGTGATTTCAGGTGTGCCACAGGGGAGTGTCGTAGGACCGTTGCTATTCACAATATATGTAAATGAACTTGTGGTTAACATCGGAAGTTCACTGAGGCTTTTGCGGATGATGCTGTAGTATATCGAGAGGTTGAAACAATGGAAAATTGTACTGAAATGCAGGAGGATCTGCAACGAATTGACGCATGGTGCAGGGAATGGCAATTGAATCTCAATGCAGACAAGTGAAATGTGCTGCGAATACACAAAAAGAAAGATCCTCGATCATTTAGCTACAATATAGCAGATCAGCAACTGGAAGCAGTTAATTCCATAAATTATCTGGGAGTAGGCATTAGGAGTGATTTAAAATGGAATGACCATATAAAATTAATCGTCACTAAAGCAGATGCCAGACTGAGATTCATTGGGAGAATCCTAAGGAAATGAAATCCGAAAACAAAGGAAGTAGGTTGCAGTACACTTGTTCGCCCGCTGCTTGAATACTGTTCACCGGTGTGGGATCCGTACTAGATAAGGTTGATAGAAGAAATAGAGAAGATCCAACGGAGAGGAGAGCGCTTCGTTAAAGGATCATTTAGTAATCGCGAAAGCGTTACGGATATGATAAACTCCAGTGGAAGACTCTGCAAGAGAGACGCTCAGTACGGGCTTTTGTTGAAGTTTCGAGAATATACCTTCACCGAGGAGTCAAGCAGTATATTGCTCCCTCCTACGTATATCTCGCGAAGAGACCATGAGGATAAAGTCAGAGAGGTTAGAGCCCACACAGAGACACACCGACAATCTTTCTTTCCATTAACAATACAAGACTGGAATAGAAGGGAGAACCGATAGGGGTACTCACGGTACCCTCCGCCACACACCGTCACGTAGCCAGCGGAGTATGGATGTAGATGTAGATGTAGAAAGTTGTTCTGTGGGATTCAGTTCAGGACTCTGTGCAGGCCAGTCCATTACATTATTGTCGTGTAACCACTCCGCTACAGGCCGTGCATTATAAACAGGTGCTCCATCGTGGTGAAAGATGCAATCACCATCCCTGAATTGATCTTCAACAGTGGGAAGCAAGAAGGTGCTTAAAACATCAATGTAGGCCTGTGTTGTGATAGTGCCATTCAAGACAACAGGGGGTGCAAGCCCTCTCCATGGAAAACACGACCACACCATAACACCCCCGCCTCCGAATTTTGCCGTTGGCATTACACACGCTGGCACATGATGTTCACTGGGCATTCGCGATACCCACACCGTGTCATCGGATCACCACATTGTGTACTGTGATTCGTCACTCCACACAACGTTTTTCCACTGTTCAGTCGTCCAATGTTTACGCTCCTTACACCAAGCGAGGCGTCGTTTGGCATTTACCGGCCTGATATGTGGCTTATGAGCGGCCGCTCGACCATGAAATCCAGGTTTTCTCACCTCCCGCCTAACTATCATAGTACTTGCAGTGGATCCTGATGCAGCCTGTAATTCCCGTGTGATGGGCTGGATAGATGTCTGCCTATTACACATTACGACCCTCTTCAACTGTCGGCGGTCTCTGTTAGTCAACAGACGAGGTCGGCCTGTACGCTTTTGTGCTGTACGTGTCTCTTCACGTTTCCACTATCACACTGGAAACAGTGGACTCAGGGATGTTTAGGAGTGTGGAAATCTCGCTTACAGACGTGTGACACAAGTGGCACCCAATCACCTGAACACGTTCAAAGTCTATGAGTTCCACGGAGCGCCCCATTTTGCCCTCTCACTATGTCTAATGACTACTGAGGTCGCTGATATGGAGTACCTGGCAGTAGGTGGCAGCACAATGCACCTAATATGAAAAACCTAAATTTCTGGGGGTGTCCGGATACTTTTGATCACATAGTGTATTTTTCATCGTCACCCCGCCGAGGAACACATTTCTCCCTGCTAGAGACCAGTTTTTTGATACCATCACTGTGGATTGTTTGATTTCGTGACGGACGCAAATAACTTCCCCACCGCTTACAAAGCTACATCACTATTAAAGTGAAGTCATCGAAGGTATACTTTAAGTTTTGGAAACAGATGAAAAGTAGGCGGGGCGAAGTCGGGACTGTACGGAGGGTGACGGATCATAGCGACCAAAGGCGTCGGAGTATTGCAGATGTTTAAATGGTCGTGTGTGTTATGGAACTCTCATGCTTTAGGTTCAAAATGGTTCAAATGGCTCTGAGCACTATGGGACTTAACATCTGAGGTCATCAGTCCCCTAGAACTTAGAACTAATTAAACCTAAGTAACCTAAGGACATCACACACATCCACGCCCGAGGCAGGATTCGAACCTGTGACCGTAGTGGTCACGTGGTTCCAGACTTCAGCGCCTAGAACCGCACGGTCACACCGGCCGGCCATGCTTTAGGAAAGGGTGCTCCACATGAGGACGAACTCTCCGAATTTGAAATTCGATTACAGCACACTGTTTCTCACGCGCCGACATAGTTACCTTACACGTCACCATTTTACACGCTTCAGTTCGGAGCCCTCTGGCGGCAGAGTTGCAATATGTTTTACATGACATATCTCAACCGATTTAGAGAACAGAATAAAAAATTCGGAGGCACTACTTTTCTGCAACCTCCAGTAAAATAACAATGATTATTTAAAATGTTATAAAAATGAAATTTGTAAGTTAAATCTGAAGTGTACTCCTTTCTAAAATTTGTGAAAGCCATTAAAATTGCTACAACACGAAGATAACGTGCTACAGACGCGAAATTTAACCGACAGGAAGAAGATGCTGTGATGTGCAAATGAATAGCTTTTCAGAGCATTCACACCAGGTTGGCGCCGGTGGAAACACCTACAACGTGCTGATATGAGGAAAGTTTCCAACCGATTTCTCATACACAAACAGCAGTTGACCAGCGTTGCCTGGTGAAACGTTGTTGTGATGCCTCGTGTAAGGAGAAGAAATGCGTACCATCACGTTTCCGACTCTGATAAAGGTCGGATTGTAGCCTATCGCGATTGCGGTTTATCGTATCGCGACATTGCTGTTAGCAGAATATGGAATCGCGGGCTCAGGAAGGTAATACGGAACGGCGTGCTGGATCCTAACGGCCTCGTATCACTAGCAGTCGAGATGACGGGCATCTTTTCCGCATGGCTGTAACGTATCGTGCAGCCACGTCTCGATCCCTAAGTCAACAGATGGGGACGTTTGCAAGACAACAACCATCTGCACGAACAGTTCGACGACGTTTGCAGCAGCATGGACTATCAGCTCGGAGACCATGACTGCGGTTACCCTTGACGCTGCATCACAGACAGGAGCGCCTGCGATGGTGTACTCAACGACGAACCTGGGTGCACGAATGGCGAAACGTCAATTTTTTGGATGAATCCAGGTTCCGTTAACAGCATCGTGATGGTCGCATCCGTGTTTGGCGACACCCGGTGAACGTACATTGGAAGCATGTATTCGTCATCGCCATACTGGCTTATCGCCCGGCGTGATGGTATGGGGTGCCATTGGTTACACGTCTCGGTCACCTTTTTGTTCGATTTGACGACACTTTGAACAGCGGACGTTACATTTCAGATGTGTTACGACCCTTTCATTCGATCCCTGCGAAACCCTACATTTCAGCAGGGTAATGCACGACCGCATGTTGGAGTTCGTGTACGGGTCTTTCTGGATACAGAAAATGTTCGACTGCTGCCCTGGCCAGCACATTCTCCAGATCTCTCACCAACTGAAAACATCTGGTCAATGGTGGCCGAGCAACTGGCTCTTCACAATGCGCCAGTCACTACTCTTGATGAACTATGGTATCGTGTCGAAGCTGCATGGGCAGCTATACCTGTACACGCCATCCAAGCTCTGTTTGACTCAATTCTCAGGCGTATCAACAGTTATTATGGTCAGAGGTAGTTGTTCTGGGTACTGATTTATCAGGATCTATGCACCCAAATTGCGTGAAAATGTAATCAAATGTCAGTTCTAGTATAACATATTTGTCCAATGGATACCCGTTTATCATCTGCATTTCTTCTTGGTGTACCAATTTTTATGGGCAGTAGTATATATTTTAAGTACCTGCACTGCATTTTTCTCTCAATATCAATAAAATAATTTCAGGGATTGCTGTAGGTGTTTTGACAAAGTTTTCACTAACAGACTAACGGATAGATTGACGAGGTCGCCAAGGAGACAGCTACCAGGCAGTGAGTTCATCAGCATATCTGATTATGGCAATGTGGTCGCTTCCCGAAATACGATGCCCGTTGCACACTGACACCCGGCCGTTCGCCTGTAAACTATTTCGTCGCGTTTAATGTTGCCTCCTTTTGATCATCCATGGTGTAATCTATGACTATTTTGTGTTTACTTGTATTGGTCGTTCTGACGAATAAAAAAAGACCCCCCACCCTTTCCTCAGTGCACATGTCTAACGTAAACTTGCATGCTATTTACATGAACACTCAGTTCTTGGCTATGGAATTTATTCAGGTGATTAAATGCACAAAATATGTACACAGTTCCCAAACCACAGAGAAAGGCAATCTAAAAACCACTAGTAAATGAGCTCATTTTAAAGATTTGTTGAGAACATGAAGGATTTTAAATACATCGTATGAGTACATGTACCAGTTTGCTATGTACAGCAAAAGTTCAAAATGGCTCTGAGCACTATGGGACTTAACATCTGAGGTCATCAGTCCCCTAGAACTTAGAACTACTTAAACCTAACTAACCTAAGCACATCACACACATCCATGCCCGAGGCAGGATTCGAACCTGCGACCGTAGCAGTCACGCGGTTCTGGACTGAAGCGCCTAGAACCGCACGGCTACCGGGGCCGGTACAGCAAAAGTAACGTTGACATTTATGTACAAACAGCTCTGTCGAGAAAAGGGAAAAATATAACCAACCAGCTTACAAATATATCGATTCCGCTTACACTTGTTAAGAGAGATTAATTATGAAACTCAATATAGAATTTTCAAAGAATAAATAAAATTATACAATAGATCGCCTAAATAGATTAAATGTATCAATAAACCAAACTTATTTAAAAAGAGAGATGAAAAGTACGTGCTAAACAATACAGTAAATTCGTTGAAGGATTACTTAGAGAATTCAGAGTAGAGGGGTTTGTTAAAAAAATATAAAAATAGTAAAATTCCGCAACTCGTGGTCTCTCGGTAGCGCTTTCGCTTCCCGGGCACGGGGTCCCGGGCTCGATTTCTGGCGGATCAGGGTTTTCCACTGCTCCGAGATGACTGGGTGTTGTTGTGTCGTCTTCATCATCATCATCATCATCATCATCATCATTCCGGTCGGAGGAAGGCAACGGCAAACCACCTACATTAGGACCTTGCCTCTTACGGCGCTGCGGGTTTCCCGCATCGTTCCCCTACGCTCTGTCAAGAAGCATGGGATCTCATTTCCAAACAGTAACAAGCAAATCTCATGTTTCAAAGCACATTTCTGAATAATTTTTGTCTCTGGAAATCGCTCAAACAAGTCTCTACTTTAGCAGTGTATTTTTCTCATAATGCCTTTGTACTATAACATAGGACACTTCCAAGATAATATTGGGCACAAAATTGATTCACACACACACACACACACACACACACACACACACACAAGTAGCTTTTTCTGCCACATGTTGATGGGCTGAATTTTCAGAGCACACATTTCACAATTTTTCTTGTTCTACACTCCATGACGTTTTTCGATATTCTTGATAATGCGCTCAGTAATTCCTTCAGTGTCGCTGAAAAGAGTGTTCTTGACGTAGTATGTTGTTTAAGTGCGCTTTACAAATTATTCTAAGATTACTGTCATTTTTGTCACTTTTTTGCGTTCCAAATGAGTTGTACTAGCGTGAGTCCGTGAAATGTAAGCATTCCATGCAACAAGGTGTAGAATGTTTCACAAAATAGTTATCGCATGGCGATTTTTCTTTTCTCTACAGGTATATATCTTGTTAGATGAGCGACGATCTCAATAGCCCACATAATTCTGTTGTAGTCTAATATCATCCCTGAATTTTTCTCATCTATTTCGCCGATATGACAGTATAGTAAGTGAGACATTTTTATATTTCCTTGAGACGCAATTGATCACTGTAGTGTGAAACAAAAATGAAAACAAACTACTAACTTCCCTATATGTCACATACTGTGTATGTTGTGCCACAAATCGTAAGAAGTATAGAAGTTGTTTGAAGTGGCATTCTGACCTCTAGTTCTTCGGTGAGAATTAGCACAAACCTCATATCTTGGTGTGTTGCATAAGCAGATGAAGCTGCATTCTATAAGACTATTTGTTGAAGGATTAATTTGTGTTCTACTGACACAACATTGCCTGTACGAGGCATCACAGCCGTCACTTACAGAGTCATTACTCACACGGTCTTCACTACCAGCAGCGTTTGCAGTTGCTTCTTTCTCATCAGTCAGTCATTTGCTCAATATGGTTAGTACGTACGAAAACAAAAAGAAACTGCAACAGTCTAGAAAACCAGAGAACACTCTACCAACGAAATTGTAAGTGAGCAATAATGTTAAAGAAATCATGCGTCTACAATATATGCAATAGATCCTTCGAAAGTGTAACAAGTCGTTGGATCCTACGAAAGATATTACAGTAGATGGGTCAAATGGCTAAAATGGCTCTGAGCACTATGGGACTTAACATTTGATGTCGTCAGTCCCATAGTACTTAAAACAACGTAAACCTAACCTAAGGAAATCACAAACACCCATGCCCGAGGCACGATTCGAACCTGCGACCGTAGCTGTCACGCGGTTCCAGACTGAAGCGCCTAGAACCGCTCGGACACACCGGCCGGCTAAACTAGATGGAAAGTAATAATATTTCCTTTGGCGTCATTTCGACCCGAACATTACGCACGTAGAAATTACTATTGGGGCCAAAATTATTTTAACATTTAGAATTTTTTTGCGTCATAAACTCCTTTTTCAGTTACATGCAGTGCCAGAGACAACATTTCGTAATGAAATGTAATAATATAAGACCCGAACAAAATAGCAGGGTTAATGAACAGAGCCCAAAATATAAACAAACAGGAGTTGATGCGTTACAGCATGAGACTGAAATTAACAATAGCCAGTGTCAGCTAGGCTGTGCGCTCGCTGTCAGTGGACTCAGGGCTGACGGACAGAGAAGCAGGCACTTACATTCAGAGCACGCGCGCAGCTATTACATTCCAGCCAGTGAGAAGAAATCGAGAATTTGTTAGCGGTGGAGGTCGCATCATTCCTTGCGTATAAATTCCGAAGCGCAAAGGGAGAGCTCTTTATTGGCCATTATGCGGCGCGCCGGATTCATCTGGCGGCTCGCTGGCTCATTTCTCGCTCGGGAGCAACGGAACGGCTGCTGCTTCTCTGTTGTTAGCGCAGACGGAGGAATCGAATGCCAAACACTTCCGCACACCACTCACGAGTAGAAAACAAAAAAAAAATTGCATATAAATAAAGTCACTGGTTACTTATTTATTACCATACGATGAAACATACAATATTTGTGGGCAAATGATCACAATCATAAACTTACGTGACGGGTTCGATCACTTTATCCAATAAGTGGTGAATGCCCACTGCTGTTCCTTTGTATCCTGAGAGAGAACAGTTTGTACCGATACGGCGGAGTTATTGTAAGGAGGACCAAAATAACAGTTTGTAGAACTAGTGCATTAAATAACCACACCTGTCTTGTTCGGTTCTAAACCGGTTTATGATCCCAATTAACGTTTGGAGAGATCGGATCCTTGCATCCGTGTAGTACTGTTCTCAAGTAGATGTTTGTTGACTACAGGTGAGTGCTGCCACTGGATTTCACATGAGAGGTTGACTTTGGAAGAGGGCCCAGCAAGGCTGTTTTCTGTGCACCACAGCGGTGTTCTTGATACCAAGCATTGCTGTTCTGCTTATGCTTATCGATGAATGGGTAGCTGAAGATTCCTGAAAATGTTGCGTCAGACCTTCAGGAGACCTTCTGATCTTCTTAGAACTTGAGGTGGCATACTGCTGAGAACAGGAAGCCATATGGTATTTGTACTCCATCTCGTAATTATTCTCATTGCATAATTGAGTTGCACGTCTGCGTCCTTAGGCCGAGCACTAGTGATCCAGATCGAACAGCAGTACTCAGCAAACAGAGTATGCCAGGCTTAAGGCAGTGGGTCCCTAAACATGAGTATTAGCTCCACATGAGGTACTAGCAACTAACGTAATAATGTTGATTCTAACTTTGACCTTAGCAGCTACAAGGAGCGCTCAATAACTATAGCAACATACTTGTTCTGAAACAGTGTTGGATTTATTGAGGATCCCAATATACCATATTATTTCCCACTCTTTTGGCTAAAAACCTCTAGCTTTCAACATAATCTCCGATCAATGTGACGGCCTTATGCCACTTTTCTGGGCCGGCCTGTATGCCCGCATGGCACCACTCGATGTCGGAGCCAGCGTCTTGCCACATGTAATAACCTCCCCATACTCCACATACTGCGTATCTCTGAGTGCTCTGCTATTGGGCCAAACTGATGAAAGTCGGAGGGTCCGAGATTCAGGCTGTAGCTTCGTTTTCATTTTTGTGGCGACGAACACGCTGAAATAGTTTCTCCAATTCCCTGAGGGTATTACAATACACTTCCGACTTGACTGTTGCAGCACAAGCACAGAATAATACCTTCAGAGGCTCCGAAGACTGTCGCCGAGACTTTATCGACTGAGGTTGCGACTTTGATCTTTTTCTTCGGAGAAGAGGTGGTGTGGCGCCACCCCATGAATTGCCGTTTCGACTCCGGATCGAAGTGATGAATCTGTGTTCACCGCATGTGACGATTTCGACAAAAAACTGTCACCATCAGCCTCGTAACGCGCATGTGATTCCGTACAGTTGATCCTTCGTTGCCGTTTATGGTCTTTTGTTAGGTGGTGAGGTACCCAGCTGGTACACAGCCTAGAGTACCCATACTGGTGGACGACTGTGCTAGCACTACGAACAGGGACGTCCAGTTGAGCAGCAAGGTATTTGATTTTGATCCGTCGATCATCTCGAATAAGAGTATCCGCACGCTCTGATATTGTAGTATTCATAGCTGCGTGCGGCCGGCCGTCACGAGGGAGATCGGAGAGGTTAGTGCGATCTTTTCTCGATAATGGCAGACGCCTCGCCCTTGACTCACCGTTTCTTTGTACGCTGCCAGGTCTCGTAGACATTCTGGAAACGCCAGTAAATATCTGCGATGCTCTGGTTTCTAGCCAAAAGAAATTTAATGAGAGATCTCTGCTTGGAATCCACCTCCGTTGCAGACGCCGTTTTGAAGGCTACGTACACCGCCACCACCTATGGCAATTTCAAGAAATATTTGGGGCTGAAGCGGGAATATTCCTTGATGTCCGATAACAAACTCCATACATTTTCAACCGAATTTAGCCGAGAAAAGAAAATGTGTTGCATTACTTACTGAACGCTCCTCGTTCGTTTGGAAGATGCTGTTTGTAAGTTAGAATTCCATCTAATGTTATTCCTAGGTATGTTGGTATACTGCAGTACTGCAAAACGTGGCGTCTGCTGTGATATCTGGTTTGTAATTTGCTTGTCTGTGGTATGTGGGCGAAATCAGATATACCGTTTTTTGAAGACTTACGTGGAGGTACAATTTCTTGAGGTAAGAACTAACCGATATTCAACAGAGAAGAAACACTATTTAGTAAACTATAGCACATTATTCACTACATGTTGTACCAAATTCCCACATTTGAAATCATCATGACATTAATCCCATGTTTTTCCTTATACAGAACTTCAATACCAGTGGAAGCGGTTTCAGCATGAGGAAAAGTGGAGCTCTGGGTCACCAAACAAATGTCATCAGCATAAATGAATTTCATCCAACGTGTGTGTCCACCAAGTCGTGTGTGTACGGACTGAAGAAGAGAGGTGGCCAGAACAGATCCTTGAGGTAAAACATTATTTAGTTTAAATACCCTGTCGCTACTATTGGAAGAATAGGTGTGAAAGTATCCGTTTCTAATCATGTTGTTAAATAGGTCCGTAAGTTTAAAGGCACAAGAAACAGATACTCGATAACGACTCTGGTAGTGGTCAGTACACACCGAAAATGAGTCTGACAGACAGAATTCTGAAGGTGTCAGAATAGCTAGGTGACTTATGAAATACTATCCTCTGATACGGGATGGAGAGTGTAGAGGGGGAAAGGGCCTAACAGCTCATACGTATGACATTAGAGGCATATCGAACAGAAGGGGTCGGAGCTGCTGCTGGCGGCATCAACCTGCCTACAAAAATGGTGTGTCAGACAGCACCCAAGCTTCACTACCGCTAAAAACTAAGTTGTCAAGTTCAGGTTCCTCGTTTTAAAAGTACCGTAATTGAATCTATTCGCCGAAGAGACAGTGGAAATAAACACAGATATTAATAATATAGAGTGCCTGTCAGACAAAAATAAAAACTAACAACGTTTGTCGATCCCACTTCAGCTGATCCATGGCTCCTCCAAATCGTTTCACGTGAGCAATAACATCGTGGCCAACCCCTGCTCTGTATTACGCGATATCAACTTACGAATGAAAAATGAAAATTAAGTCCCATGCTTCTTGACAGAGCGTAGGGGAACGACGCGAGAGACCCGTACCGCCGTACTAGGCAAGGTACTAAAAAGGTTCAAAAGGCTCTGAGCACTATGGGACTCAACTGCTGTGGTCATAAGTCCCCTAGAACTTAGAACTACTTAAACCTAACTAACCTAAGGACATCACACACATCCATGCCCGAGGCAGGATTCGAACCTGCGACCGTAGCGGTCGTGCGGTTCCAGACTGTAGCGCCTTTAACCGCTCGGTCACTCCGGCCGGCCGGCAAGGTACGAATGGAGGTGGCTTGCCGTTGCCTTCCTCCGACCGTAATGGGGATGAATGGTGATAGTGACGACACAACAACGCCCAGTCATCTCGGGGCAGGTGAAAATCCCTGATCCGCTGGGAATCGAACCCGGGACCCCGTGCTCGGGAAACCAGAACCCTACCGCGAGACCACGAGCGGCGGACTTAATGAATGAACTAATAGATATTCAACAGACAATAAACACTATTTAGTAAATTCTGGCACATTATTCACTACATTTTATACCAAAGTCTCACATTTGAAGACATCATAACATTATTAATACGTTTTTCCATATCTTGACCATGGTCGCATGGATTTATTCCAACAACCAGTTATGGTATCTATGGCATCATTTCTAACTTTTTATTTGGGAGAGAGATGGGGAGGAGATTTGTGTGCCATCTATGTGTATATTGAGGTAAAGTATTGCGACAGCCTTCATGATATTAGCTGGTTTCACATAATGGAATAGTATTTGGTCTTTCTCATTTACGGATGTCAGCGTCTAGTTTATGTTAACAGAGGCCAAGAGAAAACGAGTGCTTAGTCCAGCAGGATGTGACGTACCTCTTCGAAACAACCGCTAACCTAACTAATATGCCAGCTGTTAACACAGACCGATAAACATACAGCAATAAATGAACACTTTTACAGTTGTAGAAATCGCTGGCCATCAGCCATTAATGAAAAATAAGCAGAAAGAATAGGAAATTAACGAAGCGGAAGGAACTGAAATCAATGATCTATAGTCGAGTAATGCTGATGGCTTATAAGTCTCCTGGCAGAGATGGGAGTTCTGAGAAGCGATGACAGTTCAGCGGCAGTGCATGTCCAGAGAAAACAATGGAGTTTACGTCCTCTGTGGCTTTTGTGTTACGGGGATTAGGCCGTGACACAACGCATATTTCTCTGCCTAATGTTTCACCTTTAAATGCATCAGAAGCTACACCGACTAAGACAACAGCTACAATGTGAACAAGCTCAGCAAGCCGAACTGTTTGTATGTAGCGGTCAGTTCGCGACATCATACGACAGCTTCCACAGTTCGTGGTTTCCGGTCGTCGTGTGGTAATAGAGTTCGGTGCCACAAAATGTTGGCATTGTTTGCTTTATTTAGCACTAAGACTCACAACCCGTCTAATTTTAATCTTCCTTCTCAAGTTTTTTCGTGCTTTTGAACTTGTGTGTCTCTCTGTACATCCAAGAGTAGCAATGACTGGGTTCAAAAATGGTTCAAATGTCTCTGAGCACTATGGGACTTAACATCTGAGGTCATCAATCCCATAGAACTTAGAACTACTTAAACCTAACTAACTTAAGGACATCACATACCCCCATGCCCGAGGCAGGATTCAAACCTGCGACAGTAGCAGTCGCGGGGTTCCAGACTGTAGCGCCTAGAACCGCTCGGCCACCCAGGCCACCGCAATGACTGGGTCTTGATAAAACAATCGTATCGGTGAAGCGGATTTGGTCGTCCCCTGTCACCACTGCACGATCGGCTACTGCTGATGTATCCGTGTCGCCCAGACTACGATTGGTCGTGTTATAACACTATTATTCAATCAGTCATATAAGTTATAAGCAAATTTTGCATTAAAAATTTGTCGTAATATACCCGTGATATGCAAAGACTATATTGAAAGTGTGATATATGTGATGTTAGAGTGCTTTGCTAGTGTAAGTTTATAACATACGTACAAAAAGTGAAATTCATAATTTACTAAATAATATTTGTTGTGGATTAATGAAATGAAAGTGTTTGTGTACGTAAATTTGTGACTTATGCAAGTTTTCATTTGTATAAAATGGTACACGCTTAGGGAGAATGTTTGACAATGTTAAGGATATGTGTTACGTAAATGATGGAGTGCTATTGTACTGTACGGAAGATACTGTGGGAAGCGTAAAGGGTGGCTTGAGTTTTTGGCGCGCTACGTGCAGAGCCAACGGGAGCGAGAGGACACAGTCTGTAGGCAGCAGTGAAAGAGGAAATGCTCGGACAGAGCAGGAGATGCTTCGCCTGGAAATTGTTGCACAATAGCTACGATGACGATTGCTCAGTTATTACAGCTTTGGTACAAGTTGTTGGACTATGTTATGGACCCTAAAACGACGCCAAGATAAATTAACTAGTCCATATTTCAACGTCCGCAGCTTGTGGTCTCGCGGTGGCGTTCCCGCTTCCCGAGCACGGGGTCCCGGGTTAGATTCCCGGCGGGGTCAGGGATTTTCACCTGCCGCGAGATGACTGGGTGTAGTTGTGTAGTCTTCATCATCATCACTCATCTCCAGTACGGTCGGAGGTAGGTAAGGGCGAACCTCCTCCATTAGAAACTTGCATGCCTTCCCGTGGGTACTGTAGCTGCCATAACTACCCGCCACACCCAACAGGCTACAAACTATATAATTAAAATAGCAGAAGCATGAGCCAATAATTCAAAATTAACTTTTTTGAGTAATTATTGTGTTAAACATAAAATCTGGCTCACTTTGTTTTTTTATTCCTAATCATTCACCTATATAGGGTCCTTTCCAGATGTTTGATTATTCTGAGTATACCTGTTATAAAAACATCTGAAGTGCTTTATTCAGTATCTACAAGCATTAATTTCCATCTCTGAATAAATGTCTGCAAGTGAAATTTTGATTAAGTACTGAAATAGATATTTTCACACAAATTTATCAATTTTAATATTCTTATTCCCTTTGTGGTAATAAGTAAATTGAAAGTGAGTAAATAAGTTTTGCTAAAAAGACGAACTTCTCATTCGTAAATACTGAGGTTTTGCAAATTTAAGTTCTGAGTAAAGTAAAGACAAAATTCTTTCAGTTATAAATGAAATTCAGTAAAGTACAAAGAGTTATAAAAGAATATTGCTTATGTTTTTATGTAGCACTGAAGTACGGTTGCATAAAAATACTGAATGACAGTATAGAGTGACCACACCCTACCTTTGGCTTTTGACAGATCATTTGTTAAGAGAAATGTATAAACGAAGTGTCTAAATAAATGTAAATGTGTGTGTTACGCTATTAGAATATTTAAGTGCGTAATTTGTAGGTCATACAAAGTGCAAACACAGAACCCCCCCCCCTGGCCAATTTTTTTTAGCACATAGTGATGATTAAAAATTCGTGGCCTCTCTTAGTCAAAAGTTTCCTATTTATTTCTCAGAAACATATCCTAAAAAGTTGTATTTATCTGTTAAGTTATGTTACGCAACATCAGGAGAGTTGGTCAAATTTACTTCTTCTGCTTTTCTGAAACTTAACCATTTCTTTGCCTTGACCGGCTGGCGACCATCAATTCTTTAGACAAACCATTTAATGAAATTGGTACAAAGGGTCCTAGATTCAATATTATTCCATTTTTACTGCGTTTCTTTCTAATAGCTAGAAAGCTCTCAGGAAAAGAACTAACAGTCTGATTTCCATATCTATTAGTCATGCAGCACGGTCAAATCCTATGAAAGGGACAACATTATACGATACGTGCACACTTTATGCACAATTACGTCCTGGAACTGGATGATTTGCTCTGTTGGGGTATAGTGTTACAGTATGTTGCATAAAGTAGGTGTTAACACATCGTTTTGTAGTTCCTACGTATACTTGACCACGTATGCAGAGGATTCAATATACTACTGTTGTGACAACCACCGAGCGTTGGTCCTTGGCGGTGTTCTAATATTCACGTACCTTTCTGGATAATTTAAACACTGTGCCAATAACGTGTCTTCTGAGTATTCTGCTTGTGAGACCTGTGAGCATATACAAGATCCTAAAATAGCTTTCATTCAAAAATAAGGTATTCGGAATAATTCAGCATTTTATATGTAATCCTTGATGCGATACGGAGAGCTCATGAACAACGGTCTTGTTCTTTCTTGAATTCGGCTGTTTAATACAACCGATAAAGGAATGTACTGCACATGTTTTACGAAAAGTATCAAAGATTACGTAAAACAGCAGAACCGTGTAAAAGTAGTTGCAAATTGTCAATTCACTGATTCTGCCAAGCCTATTTGCACTTCCTTATTCGCGTGATCGCATTGGAAGTAAAAGTAATGCAACAGATGCACATATACACTCCTGGAAATGGAAAAAAGAACACATTGACACCGGTGTGTCAGACCCACCATACTTGCTCCGGACACTGCGAGAGGGCTGTACAAGCAATGATCACACGCACGGCACAGCGGACACACCAGGAACCGCGGTGTTGGCCGTCGAATGGCGCTAGCTGCGCAGCATTTGTGCACCGCCGCCGTCAGTGTCAGCCAGTTTTCCGTGGCATACGGAGCTCCATCGCAGTCTTTAACACTGGTAGCATGCCGCGACAGCGTGGACGTGAACCGTATGTGCAGTTGACGGACTTTGAGCTAGGGCGTATAGTGGGCATGCGGGAGGCCGGGTGGACGTACCGCCGAATTGCTCAACACGTAGGGCGTGAGGTCTCCACAGTACATCGATGTTGTCGCCAGTGGTCGGCGGAAGGTGCACGTGCCCGTCGACCTGGGACCGGACCGCAGCGACGCACGGATGCACGCCAAGACCGTAGGTTCCTACGCAGTGCCGTAGGGGACCGCACCGCCACTTCCCAGCAAATTAGGGACACTGTTGCTCCTGGGGTATCGGCGAGGACCATTCGCAGCCGTCTCCATGAAGCTGGGCTACGGTCCCACACACCGTTAGGCCGTCTCCCGCTCACGCCCCAACATCGTGCAGCCTGCCTCCAGTGGTGTCGCGACAGGCGTGAATGGAGGGACGAATGGAGACGTGTCGTCTTCAGCGATGAGAGTCGCTTCTGCCTTGGTGCCAATGATGGTCGTATGCTTGTTTGGCGCCGTGCAGGTGAGCGCCACAATCAGGACTGCATACGACCAAGGCACACAGGGGCAACACCCGGCATCGTGGTGTGGGGAGCGATCTCCTACACTGGCCGTACACCACTGGTGATCGTCGAGGGGACACTGAATAGTGCACGGTACATCCAAACCGTCATCGAACCCATCGTTCTACCATTCCTAGACCGGCAAGGGAACTTGCTGTTCCAACAGGACAATGCACGTCCGCATGTATCCCGTGCCACCTAACGTGCACTAGAAGGTGTAAGTCAACTACCCTGGCCAGCAAGATCTCCGGATCTGTCCCCCATTGAGCATGTTTGGGACTGGATGAAGCGTCGTCTCACGCGGTCTGCACGTCCAGCACGAACGCTGGTCCAACTGAGGCACCAGGTGGAAATGGCATGGCAAGCCGTTCCACAGGACTACATCCAGCATCTCTACGATCGTCTCCATGGGAGAATAGCAGCCTGCATTGCTGCGAAAAGTGGATATACACTGTACTAGTGCCGACATTGTGCATGCTCTGTTGCCTGTGTCTATGTGCCTGTGGTTCTGTCAGTGTGATCATGTGATGTATCTGACACCAGGAATGTGTCAATAAAGTTTCCCCTTCCTGGGACAATGAATTCACGGTGTTCTTATTTCAATTTCCAGGAGTGTAGATGATATTGTGAGAGATTTGCAACGACGCTCAATCGCCTCTGGTGCGACCGCTGTAGCGCGCTCACACGTGACCTGCAGCCTTCCGAATGAGCTACCATATCATTGGTATTTGTCGTGAAAGACACCATGTATGCACAACCAAATTATTATATTTGGCATATGACACATGCATAAAGTAAGATACTGCAAAGGGGTAAGACGCGTTATCAGTTATTAGAGTCGCTAACTATACGCCGTGGCTACAACTTTCATGTTAAGTCTGGGCTGCTGATTTCTCTGCTGATGTTATACATAAAATAAGAAAACGAGAAGAAACTGACAGCAAAAACATAAGTATTTCTTAACTAGTCAGTTCAACATCTGAAGTTGCACATCATCTATTTGCATGTTACGTTTATATACTCACTAAAAGGTAAGTGAAGGTGTCGTCAACGCCAGTGTCAATGTCAATTTGATCATCGCAGTGCTCTACTACGTATGGTCCTACTACGGGTTGAATATCACTGATTTACTCCGACATTTCAATTGATTTACTCAGCTGGGTGTAGGGAGACTTACAATTTAAATAAGACCCCAGACCACATTAACTAATCACTGCCAGAGCTGAAAGGAGTGATAAGTCACGAAAAAATGTTACCACTCACCTTTATTTATTTTGGCTTTAGACAACATCGGCCACACAGCCAGCAATAGTTGTAACTGTTACAGGCTAAACATAAAGCTTGAGTTAAAGACAATTAACAGAACAAGCTCAACAATGTGGATAATGAGATTATAGTTTGCCTTACGTGTATGTCTGTTCATAAAATAGTTTCGCATATCTTATCGTATTAAAGAAATTTTGTGTTATCCTATATTTATGTGTGTTAATATTTTATAGCAGTATAGAAAGGTACAAGGCATTATTATCACTCCTGGGTTGCATCCAGACGATTACTTCAACCAAATGAACTTAAAGTGTAAAGTTTAATCAGTATATCCGCCTCTTTTGAATATTTCGTTATGAGATCGTACTTACATCGAATCTGTAGAGTAAGGAAGTAACACTAGTGGAAACTCGTGGAAACTAGTTTCATGTGCCGGACTTCTTGTGCTTGGCATGCCAGTATTATATGATTCACATAGCCCTCGTCAATTTGATTGCGATCACAACTTCCCGAGGACAGAATTTTTAGCCAATGCAAATTTGCAGGTTAACATCCGTAACCCAGCCATACATGAATGATGTACACTCCTGGAAATGGAAAAAAAGAACACATTGACACCGGTGTGTCAGACCCACCATACTTGCTCCGGACACTGCGAGAGGGCTGTACAAGCAATGATCACACGCACGGCACAGCGGACACACCAGGAACCGCGGTGTTGGCCGTCGAATGGCGCTAGCTGCGCAGCATTTGTGCACCGCCACCGTCAGTGTCAGCCAGTTTGCCGTGGCATACGGAGCTCCATCGCAGTCTTTAACACTGGTAGCATGCCGCGACAGCGTGGACGTGAATCGTATGTGCAGTTGACGGACTTTGAGCGAGGGCGTATAGTGGGCATGCGGGAGGCCGGGTGGACGTACTGCCGAATTGCTCAACACGTGGGGCGTGAGGTCTCCACAGTACATCGATGTTGTCGCCAGTGGTCGGCGGAAGGTGCACGTGCCCGTCGACCTGGGACCGGACCGCAGCGACGCACGGATGCACGCCAAGACCGTAGGATCCTACGCAGTGCCGTAGGGGACCGCACCGCCACTTCCCAGCAAATTAGGGACACTGTTGCTCCTGGGGTATCGGCGAGGACCATTCGCAACCGTCTCCATGAAGCTGGGCTACGGTCCCGCACACCGTTAGGCCGTCTTCCGCTCACGCCCCAACATCGTGCAGCCCGCCTCCAGTGGTGTCGCGACAGGCGTGAATGGAGGGACGAATGGAGACGTGTCGTCTTCAGCGATAAGAGTCGCTTCTGCCTTGGTGCCAATGATGGTCGTATGCGTGTTTGGCGCCGTGCAGGTGAGCGCCACAATCAGGACTGCATACGACCGAGGCACACAGGGCCAACACCCGGCATCATGGTGTGGGGAGCGATCTCCTACACTGGCCGTACACCACTGGTGATCGTCGAGGGGACACTGAATAGTGCACGGTACATCCAAACCGTCATCGAACCCATCGTTCTACCATTCCTAGACCGGCAAGGGAACTTGCTGTTCCAACAGGACAATGCACGTCCGCATGTATCCCGTGCCACCCAACGTGCTCTAGAAGGTGTAAGTCAACTACCCTGGCCAGCAAGATCTCCGGATCTGTCCCCCATTGAGCATGTTTGGGACTGGATGAAGCGTCGTCTCACGCGGTCTGCACGTCCAGCACGAACACTGGTCCAACTGAGGCGCCAGGTGGAAATGGCATGGCAAGCCGTTCCACAGGACTACATCCAGCATCTCTACGATCGTCTCCATGGGAGAATAGCAGCCTGCATTGCTGCGAAAGGTGGATATACACTGTAGTAGTGCCGATATTGCGCATGCTCTGTTGCCTGTGTCTATGTGCCTGTGGTTCTGTCAGTGTGATCATGTGATGTATCTGACCCCAGGAATGTGTCAATAAGGTTTGCCCTTCCTGGGACAATGAATTCACGGTGTTCTTATTTCAATTTCCAGGAGTGTATTTATTTACCGTATGATAACAGGAGAAATACCAGACAATTATTTACAACAAATATATACATTTCTACACGTATACACACAATCTCAAGTTCGTAAAAGGTTCATAACCTTAAGCCTAAGTTTGGAACCCAGTCAGAAGCTTCTGTAGAAAAATTGTGACGAGCTTCCATTGCTCCCTGTCATTGATCGTTCCAAGCTTCTTGCATTATGAAGTTAGTGCCCCGCAGGCTCATTGCACGATGGTGTTATAGGACACAGTCGCTGGAGTCTCATGATGAAATTACTGAATGAATTGGTAATTCTGTGTTCTCCTTTTTTGTTGTTTCAGTACGTATTTGTGGGACGAATACACTCTCTGACGAGGCGCATTGCTACAATGGTATAGATGTCGCAGACATATACTTAGCTTCGTACAATCGATCAACAGTAGAGGACAGGCGTCCAGTTCTATGACGGCTAGGTCTCTGCCCCAATGTTACTGAGAAACTTTCTATTCACATTTCCAGTCCTGACAAGCAAATCTCCTTGTCTGCAGATTTGAAAGCAGTAAGAGGGCATAGTGTTATGCGGAAATTTCCATCTATAATGTTCTTCTCTGACAGGAAGTCAACCAGTTCTTTATGAAAAGTTGTATGCTGTTTTCGTATCCATAGTAAGTGGATGTCTATGGTATTTTCCTTTCCCTGTGTAATGGTCTCTAATGCAGCTAATACGCATATGTTATCCTGTTTGTAATTTCTGTAACAAACTTTTGGAGTCGGTGAATATCAATATGGGATGAAATGTCTTTATTCCGTAATAAATGGCCTCCCTTATGGCCACATGTTGCGTTGTGTAGATGAAAGTTTGAGATATAATTGCTGTCATTTGAGAGGTACCATTAGAGTGGCTGATGAAGGCGTATCTCACTTCCTCTTTTATTTAAAAACCATCTGTGTTTATACAAGAGAACTGCATTCAATTTCGTTGAGTAAATTGCTCTAGTTCGTAATCTATGTCCTTTACAGAATTTTGCAGAACTGATTGACGATTTAAAGCCAGAGATTGGGATTTGTAGTATGGCCCTTTCATACTGTGACACCGAGCCACTTTCATGTGCTGTAGAATCAAAATTATGGAGAATTATTGCTGTGTGTTGCAAGATTAGACATGCGATAGGCCTTAATAGTGCATCTGATCTGTCGTATTCCTGAATGAAGTACGTTATCACATAAAAAAGTTAGCTGTATGATTCGAGAACGCATGCAGCATATAATGAGAGTTAGAGCAGCTACAGAAACACAATACGTCAGTTGCTTGACTCATTAAGGGATTTCGGATACTCCCGCTCCCTCTTCGAGAAAATTAATATTATCAGCACCCTATAGCACCTGATCACAGTGACAGTGGTAATCTCGAGCCTGTCACGTCGCACAAATATCTAGAATTAATACTAATAAGAGGTATGAAACTGGATTTTCATGTGAAATCGGTAGCAGGAGAAAACCAAGGGATGGCTTTCAATTTCTGGAAGAATTTGGGAAAAGTATTGCATCCGAATTTTTATACGAAAACTCTTAAATCTTTTTAAATGAAAGAAACATCATTAACTTCTACATCTTTATTCTTCATGTGTGCATATTTGCAGCCCTCTGCCGCTGTAGGGCTGCGAACTGTAGCGTCTAACATGGCGATGTGTGAAGTATCTATGTCGGTGAGAGAGACACAGCGTGCTGTAATTGGATTTCAAATTCAAAGGGTTCGTCCACACATGGAGCACTCTCTTCTTTAGCATGACAAAGCCAGGCCACACACGAGGGCTGCGACATCTGCAACAAACCGACGTCTAAGATTCACTGTTATCGATCATCCTCCATACAGACCCGACTTGGCCCCGTCAGATTTGCATATGTTTCCAAAACGTAAAGAACACCTTCGAAGAATTCACTTTGATATCGATGAAGTGGTACAGGCTGAATTGAGGTTGTAGCTCCGTCAACAAACTCAAACATTCTGCCGTGACGGTATCAGCAAACTGGCCTCTCGTTCGGAGAAATGTGTTCTTTGCCAGGGTAACTACGTTGTGAGACAAACATGGAGACGAAAAATAAAGATGTAGACTGGTAATAACGTTCGTTTTATTTAAAAATATTTCATACTTTCGAAATAACACTTTGGGAGGTATTACTTTTAACAGAACGCTCTCGTGATTGAAGGAAACCAGACAAAAGATGATGCGCGAATAACCCTAGAATGTTGTTCTAGTGTCTAGGCCCCTTACCAAGTGGGTCGAAGTAATTCAGAGACGCGGTGTTAGGTTCGCAGCAGGTAGGATTGTCGGATACGAAAGTGTAAAGTTAATCCTCCATGGTCGTAAATAGAAGTCGAGGAAACAAGTAATATTCTCAAGAAGGTCATTTCGAGGAAAGTCATTCGATACAGTGTGTGGAATTATGTTGCAATCTTGATGTTATGGTTTGCATAAGAAGCTGGAGAAGGTAACGAAAAAATTGGAGTGTGTATACAAGTATGCAGATGGATGTTCTTTCCTCATCTGATTCGCGACAAAAAGAAAAAAGGGTAACTAATGTTGGCTGAGAGTAACTTCGGACAAGCACCATGTAATGGCTTGTGAAAACCATAGGTGACTCTGGCTATGTACCAAAAAGAGCTTCACAATTACAAAGAAAACTTATGATGAAATCGAAACATTTTTAACGCAGAATAAAGCGAAAAAATTAAGTAAAAATGCAGAAGGTCTATATATCGTAGGACGAAATGCTATTTCAAACTAATGTACGAGTATGAAAGCAGCAACTGTATGAAACCACGAAATAAATCAGCTATAGAAATCAGAAATAAAATTCCGACGCACGCAGTACTGTCGTATTGATTGTACAGAAATTTTACCCAAAGGATTGTATTCCCAGATAACTTATCCGACTAAACCACACTGAGTATGAAAATTCTCCTCCGAGAACCAGAAGAGCTGGAGCGAATCATGCACAGTTCTGGCGAAGTGTCACTTCGCTGAGGGCCCTTTCCTTATCCTTACAACGAACGTTGAAGTACTGTGACATTCCACAGAAATGTTGTGGATAGCATTTGTTTACAGGAGATTCAGATGATGGTCTAGAAGTGTAGACTTCAGAACACAGACTTGACTTGGGGCAATCTGAAATAGATTTTAGCGGCAGAAGCGCAATTCTGTTTGACGACTTGGTTCGTACGCAGAGCTGTTACCTCATACGACTCGCTACTAACTTCCATCGCCGCGCTGGACTAGACGAGCGATCTAGGGCGCTGCTGTCATGGACTGTGCGGCTGATCCCGGCGGAGGTTCGAGTCCTCCCTCAGGCATGGGTGCGTGTGTTTGTCCTTAGGATAATTTATGTTAAGTAGCGTGCAAGCTTAGGGACTGATGACCTTAGCAGTTAAGTCCCATAAGATTTCACAAACATTTGAACATTTTTGAACTAACTTCCATTACTTGGAAAAGCGTGCGGTAGCGTTCTCGCTTCCCACGCCCGGGTTCGATTCCCGGCGGGGTCAGGGATTTTCTCTGCCTCGTGATGACTGGGTGTTGTGCGATGTCCTTAGGTTAGTTAGGTTTAAGTAGTTCTAAGTTCTAGGGGACTGATGACCATAGATGTTAAGTCCCATAGTGCTCAGAGCCAATTGAACCATTTACTTGGAAAAGCCAGCAGAGAAACCAATGAATATAATCAAAGCTATTGAAATTAAACAAGTCCTCCTCAGTAAACGTACCCCTATTCCTGCAAGCAGCTGCATGAACTACAGAAACTGAAGAGGATTGCCCCCATTCCTCCAAATATTCAAATGTGTGTGAAGTCCTAAGGGACCAAACTGCTTAGGTCATTGGTCCCTAGACTTACACACTGCTTAAACTAACTTATACTAAGAACAACACACACACCCCATACCCGAGGGAAGACTCGAACCTCCGGTGGGAGGGGCCGCGCAGTCCGTGGCATGATGCCTCAAACCGTGCGGCCACTCCGGGCGGCCCCATTCTCCGTAATTGTGCAACTCTCCACGTTGCAATCCTCTTCCAAGTTATTTTAGAATCCCAGCGGAATCCAACTTCCCCTTAAACAAAATAAAACCTAGATGACAGTTCCTCCTACCTTATTCCGAAATTTAGAAAGCTCTTAGAATTCATCCTTTCCCAGCACAATCTTTAACACCTACACAAGATGTACTGCTTCCTACTAAATAGTCCAGCTTGTATCAAAACAGATCCTATCCTATTGTCTTAGAACCCACAAATTCACCATATTTGTGTTTCATGATCTTGAGGACTAACACTTAAGTTAAATAAGTATTAGTATATTTTTCAAACTGCAAATCACCGCTCTTGCGATGACTACGTTAATGCAACATTTCTGTATAGCTGCCCATGCCTTGCCACCAATAACAATATCAAATTCTTTATTCTGCATCCTACTGTAGGTGCACTGGAAGTAGCCTTCCCTGGTCCACTCTTAAATGGCGTTAACACTGCCTACAAGGCTAAAACTTGTTGTGAATTCTCAAGACCATAACACAACACTTACAAACATGATTTAAATTTTTGTTTTTCTTTAATATCATAACTGTTGTAAATTATTAAATTCTTCATTCTTGACCGGCGTGTAATACTTCTCATTCTTTGTTTCCCTTAAGGGAACAAGGTTTTGGTTTGTAACTATGCACTTAATTCCAGAACGTGACCTATCAGTATCATTCTCATGAAGGTTAATAATCCAAACTATAGTGAGACGGAAAACTAAGTACGTATGTGTAATGCATGTAGAAGTGATCAAGTACTGTTGATTTTCATAAAGTCACTGATAATGCGCTTCTATCAAGTATGGGGGCGCAGTAAACGGTGCACGGAAGCAAACACGTTTCTGCTTTGGTGTGCATGACTTCACTGTTTCCCGCCCATGTTTATATGTCGGAGTCTGTGTGATTTCGTTTGTTGTTATTCCTGCTTCGGTACTTTTGTTCAGTGTGTGATCCGTGAGTGAAAATATTTTGAGCGTGTGCTAGAAATGCCTGGCTGTGCTGTTGTTGGCTGTAATGCTCACATTCGTAACAAAGAAAGGAAGAAGCACTTCAAGTTTTCCCTCGCGTTGCAAGTCTAAAAGCCTGCTTTAACATATGGCTGTCGAAATGCTGTGGAGAAGACCCTAAGTACTTTGCGAATGCTAAAATATATTCTCTTCCTAGCGAAGAAACTTATTAAGTTATACACTTGTATTCTGAACTGCTACATTTAGCACGGGAACGAGTGCTGGAGGGTGAAGCACTTCCATCATGTAATTTGCCTTGCAGTAGTAACACGAGAGACAGCACACAACGTGCAACAGAAGTAAGGATGGAACGTTTCAACGAATGTAAGATGAATCAAAGATGCCAAGGGACTAGAAAAGCTTTCACAATGGAAGAAGAGTGCTGATTAATGTACTTTTACTGATGGAGACATTGATTATGATTAAGATAACGTTAGTGTAAAGAATTTCGTACAGGCGTTACTGACAACAAATGCTCATCTGAAAACATGTGCATGAAAATACAACACGTAATAACGAACTTCGAAGTGGTTCTCATCGACGAAGCGGCGTCTGTATGATGAAAAAATTAATAAAAATGCACTTGGTTTCGTGAAATTAATCGAATACTGGGAAAAATATTTTTATCCAATCAAATCAGCAGATTGTTAGATGGGTAAATAGGACATTTGCAAGTCCATTACTTTGTGCACCGCTCTGAAAAAAGGTTACAATTTTCTAAGGTAAAACCTCTGAAACTTGGAGAAACCGCAGTTTCAGTTGCTACCCAGGTATTATGAACGATGTTTTAGTGATGATGAAAATACTTGGACCTCACTGCAATATCCTCGTTGTTACAGTGCGAGGGTTTTTTGCAACCCGGAAACAGCATACTTACTTCAATTTTATATTTATATGACCGCTGCGCTCTTGACCGAAATAGTTGTTTCCTTATAAAGTATTTGCTATAATATCGTGACTGCAGTAGAAGACATGGGGGAAAGAATACTTATGTATGGAAAAAGTTTAGCGTTAGTCACGAAAATACTTGTCTGTCCCACTCAGGTGATTCTCTGAAATGTGTGTGCGTGTTCGCTAACCACCTAATTTTTGAAACTCTGAAGGAAGCATTTATGGTTTCAAGACATTATATTGGAAAACAAGACAGTGATAAAGTGTTCGAGAAACAGTTCATTTTGATATTGGTGAAAATAATGCTTTGAGAACATATGCGTTGGCTCCTGAAAGCATCTGTTGCCACAACGAAAAGGAATTTTGAAGACTTTTCGGTTACTTTTGCGTCTATTCAGTGACTTAGCAGCTTATAATATTGAATATGTTCGCACTGCAAGGCTAAACGGACACTGCTTGGAAAAATTTTTTCCGTTAGGAGAGGCATTGAATTTTTTTGTGTTCGTCCACCGCCTCTCGAGACAAAGAGCCAGATAATACTGTTGTTGTTGGGAGTAAACGCCCACGATATTCTACTTTCAGAGGCATCATTTGTAATATCATGTTAAGAAAAAATATCTGTGACTGATTGCAACGGTGTTTGGTAGCATCCTGCCACATGTATCCGATGCGTTAGAACTTTTAGAGGAGAGAAGGAGACCAAAGACCTAGAACTCGCAGAAGCCAATTCCGATATTCCATCAGTGTTATTAGTTTCTTACTGTGGCTTTGAAGGATGTAAATATCTTGCTGGATATATAGCGAGCTGGTGCAGACAGCACGACAGATCATCAGCCACAACCACTGTAGACTTACAGGAAATGCCTGAGATCACATCAGGTGGGTGGCTGGACATTATTTCTATCGGCCGTTTGGTTGTACTCTCACAAAGTGACTTGAAACAGCTACCAAATCTTTATTACTTTTTGCTCAGGTCGATGGATGTGACGATTCGTCCAGGACTGCTGTCATTCAGAATCTCTTCCACACGTACCGAGCATTTCCTCACTGTTCATCTAGGAATAATTAAAATTTACGCCGGAACGAGAACACACACCCGTTTTCGCTCGCTTCCATCAAAAGGAACGCAAAGAAAGCAAGGGAAACCCATAACTGCAAAGCAAGGAAGTAGCATTTATCATCTCTTTAGCGTATAAAAAGAAAATATTGGCGTGTATTAACTTCTAAAGAAAGTTATATTAGTGACAGAAGTGAAGCTCCTCTGACAGTGTTTGTTTGACAACTTCCTAGCAAAATTCCAAGAATGAAGGTGACAAAGATTGGCGTATTTCCTACGACACTACATCCCAGCTTTGCTGAACGGCAGGCACAGTAAGTGAATTTGCTTATGTTTGTTATAAATCATATTTTGCAACGAAGTTAAGTTCTCGGGCCAGTGCCTTTTTGTATAGGCGAATATGGACAACTTGGATTAACACTCTGTTCCCCATTTGACAAAAGATCCACTGCTTAGTGCTGAGATGGAAATTATGAAAATATGTGTGGCAGTTAGATTAGCTAATCCAAATGCTTTCTACAAATAAGGTTTTTGGATAATTTCTTGAGAGAAAGCGATAGTGTCCACTTACCCGTCGATTTTTCTAAACTTGTGATTCATACAAAAAGGAAACGACCGTCATATAGATCTTGTCTACTCACGAAAACCTTTTTCGGAGTCAATTCAGAAAACTGCATGCTCATTTTGAACATTTACTTCGAGAAAAGAACTGCAGAAACAGACTATATTTTGCGCTTTATTTAGCAGGTTTCGATTTGATATATGCATGTAATTCAGCAGCGTCTGTTTCAAAGTTGGATGAATTACGGAATGTAGCAGTAAAGTTCTATCAACAGCTGAGTAGCAGTTTATATTTCGTTATTTCGGTAGAAACTAAAGCATTCCACAAATACATCGCGTAACTGCGTGGGCCACATGCTACAGCGGTGTTTCCAGGGGCAGACGCTGTTACCCAGTGACGTCACAGCGTCAGCCAATAGCAACACAGAAGACTTACTTCACAACCTTATTTTTATACAGTTATCTTTAAAATATTTGGTTGGTGGACAAGTTCGTGGCGTTTTTGTTTTGTATGTTGGTATTCTGGTTGCCATGGGTTTTGTTGATTGTCGTTTTTTATTTGTAGTTCACTGTTGCTTTTTAGTTTACATATTCTCATTTAATCTTTTGGAGATAGTGAATGAAGCTGTGAACGTTAGAAAATGGAGTGCCAAGTGGAGAAATCTGAACATTTTCGGCATATTCTTCTGGTTGAATTCAATAGAAGGGTGAGTGCAGAGGCGGCGAGAAGAATTCGTAACGCGTATGACTATAGTGCCATTGGACAGAGCACGGCAAGAAAATGGTTTTGTAGTTATACGTACGACCTGTTTGACATTAGTGACTCTTCATGTTCAGGAAGACCTTAGGGCTCTGATGAAATCGTTTAAACGCGTTGAACCATGTCAATGTACTCGAGAACTGCCACTGATGAACTGTGATCATACCAGCATCGTGCGACATTTGCATAAAATGGTGAAGGTTCAAAAAGCGTTTGTATGGATACTGCATGACCTAGGCCAAAATAACAAATATCGGTGGGTGATAGTATGTGTATCTGTGTTTGCTCGTCATCAACTGGGTCGTGAACAACACCGATCATTCCTATCCCGTATCGTTATTAGTGACGAGAAATTGTATCTGTATGCTAACATAAGGAAAAGGAAGAAATGGTTCAGCCCAAACAAAGCAGCAACTCCTCGTGCAAGGACTTGCGCGTATCTACGAAAGATAATGTTATGCACCTGGTGGAAAAGCAACAGTGTGGTGTACTATGAAATGCTTCCCCGAGGGGTAACCATCAGTGCTGACATTTACTGTCAACAACTGAGTCGTCTTGCAGACGCAGTCCATGAACAACTAGGAAGACAGTGTGAAGTGATGCTGCGCTACGATAACGCCAAAATGTTCAAATGTGTGTGAATTCCTAAGGGAACAAACTGCTGAGGTCATCGGCTCCTAGACTTGCACACTACTTAAACTAAGTTACACTAAGAACAACACACACACCCATTCCGAGGGAGGACTCGAACCTCCGGCGGGAGGGGCCGCGAAGTCCATGACATGGCGCCTCAAACCGCGCGGACACTTCGCGCGGCTATGATAACGCCCGCCTGTATTCTAATAGACTGCCAAAGACTACACAAGAGATGGGTTGAGAAGTCATTCCGAACCCAGCTTATTCGCCTGATCTTGCACTCTCAGATTTTCACCTTTTTAGTTCTCTATAGAACAACTTTCAAGCAATTTCATTTCTGGATGAAAATGCACTCCGAACATGACTCGACGAGTTCTTCGCCTCAAAACCACGGGATTTTTGCAGTCGAGGAATCGAAAAGTTACCAAAGCGTTGACAGACCGTTGTAAACAGCGAAGGAGAACTATATTGTTCATAACTGAAGTCTGAGTTATGTGTACCTGTTGTGTTTATTACAATTATCGAAAGACTTTACGAATTCATGCACCAACCCATTATTTTAACTGGCACGGATCATAGATTAGTGTCACGCCATATCAATGACAATTGGCTTCAGCTCCAACAGGAATTGCTACAGGTGCAGCACAAACAGTTTGTGAGCGACCTTTGCGAAGGGAGCTGCATGGAATGCACATCTGGAGTCGAGTACCTGATGAAAGGCCATTTATGACATCGGCACGTCTCCAAAGGCCCAAACAGCACAGCATTTGCACAGTAACTCGTAGGAGGCGCTTAATGCGATTGGTCCGACAAATGGTGATATGAAATAACTGGGCCTATCACTGAGCGAAGAGCCGCCACGAGAACTCTAAAATCTTTTATCAGCAGAGAGATGCACCCTTATAACATCAATGGATTATAGGGTAGAGCAGTCCTAAGCCCGTCAAACAGTCTGTATCATACAGAAGGATGCAGGCTCATAAAACTAATGGAATACAAGAAAATTTGCTTAGAAACAAATAAAAAAATCGTTTTTCGCGGCTGCACTCATACATTCCTGGTTTGACGAACACTGAAGTACTCTATCGCACCTTGACTGGCCCGCTAATTCGCCCAATCCTAATCTCATACAAAATGTCTAGGACTCTTTTGAATGGAAAGTGAAATGTAACAATCAACGTCTCCACAGTTTGGTAGTTGTACGGGAGCAAATAGTAAATGAGCTGCTTCAGCGTACCTGAAGAAACATGCGGAAACTTTACCTCGTCTGTTTGAGGCAGTTACTAAGATTAGAGGTGAATAATGCGGTATTAGAGTAATGGTTCCTGGGAGGCCTCTTATCGTCTCCACTGCTACAACTCCTCACCTCCTGTGATGCATGTCCTTCTTCTTCAATGCAGCGAAGTGCTTCATTTCACTAAATTCATTTTCGTCAGCGGTGACTGACAAGAATACTAGCAGTTTTTAATGTGGCCAGTGTTAATATATCTTAAATAATTCGAAAACACAAAAATATCTGAAAACCCTCATTGTACTGTGAAACATGTTTGGCCAATAATTAGTACATAATAGTGTTACAGATAAACCATTAACTGTAAATACTAAAAATTATTGTAAAGCATTCACTGTTTCGACGTAACAGTCCAAGTACCAATAGCAAGTCAGCAATGATATTAAAAAACTTAGAACTCTTCCTCATCAGTTTCTAAACACTCGATTTCGGAGCAAAGTTTTATTTATCTGCAAGGTGAACTAGTTTACACTGCTTGCCATTAAAATTAAAATACCATAAAACGGCCAAGCAAGAAGCATCAAGCTGGTGTGAAGTGTAATACATACTTAGTTATGTAAACGATTTGTATTTCAGCACAATCGCCTTAAGTACTCATAGATAGTAGTAACGTCAGTCACGAGGGCTATTTTTCATTTGTTCAGGGTACGATTGGTTGCAGAATGGAGACCACAGGGAAAATCAAATACGTTTTATTCACAACATTAGGAACATCTTCTAGCCTGCGCTACTTTTTTACATTGTCTTCACTTGGACTTAAAACATTTGTCGTAGCGTTGCACCACTTTCCAATACCCTCGTCATGGAAGATAGTAGCCTATGCATTCCGCCATTTCTGGTTCAAATGGTTCAAATGGCTCTGAGCACTATGGGATTTAGCTTCTGAGGTCATCAGTCCCCTAGAACGTAGAGCTGCTTAAACCTAACTAACCTAAGGACATCACACACATCCATGCCCGAGGCAGGATTCAAACCTGCGACCGTAGCGGTTGCGCGGTTCCAGACCGTAGCGCCTAGAACCGCTCAGCCATCCCGTCCGGCTCCGCCATTTCTCTCTACTGGTATACAGTTCGTTGACTGTGCCAAAATGCTGTCCTCATAGCCAGCCGTTCATGTTATCAAAGAGATGAAAGTCAGAGGGAGCCAATTCCAAGGTGTAAGATGGGTGATAAACACTTCCCATCGAAAACTCTGTAGTGGCGTCTTTGTTGTAGTTCCAGCGTGTGCCAGAGCAATGTCATGAAGAAGGACAATGGCTGGAGCCAACATTCCTCAACCATTGTCATGAATTTTCCTTCGTCTGATCCATTCGCTGAACGAGATCAGCGGTTGATACTCGCTACTGTTTCAGACTGCCTGCATCATGAACGTCTGTACGTCCTGCTGCAAAGTTTCCACACCATTGCAGCACTTAGCTGTCACACATGGTAGTTACGTTACGTGAAAGGCATGAAATCATGTGGAACCCCTTGTATGAAGAAATCGTATTATAGCAAGCACTTTACACTTGGCGGGAGTCTCAATTATGGTGGCATCTTTGCACGTTCACTGTATGCTCAGAACGGAAATGTGCAACACGATGCCGTCTTCGGTAATATTAGTGACACTGCATAACACGTCTGCACAAAGCTCCATCGGATTATCACAGTGGTTTTAATTTCGCTATAGATCAGACCTTGAAAAAAGAAAAAAATAGAGAAGTAGATCTCGTTTATAACGTATGTAAGGAAAAATTAGGTAGTGTTTTTCTCACTGAGGAAACGCATCTGAATGTAATTTGTTTTTGGGCAGAACTGTTATGCCTCATGTAAGAGGGAGAAACTGCTACCAGCAAGGATTTTGCATTTCCACAGCCAGCGTCTCAATATGCTCACGTGTCTAGTGTCCACGAGTATAGCTATAGTGTTCATTCGGCTGTGTAGGATTATACAACCACGTGATATACTTTGAATGAAGAGAAGGTTGGCAGCAAGATAATGAGAAACCCAGTGTAAATGGCGTTACTCTTAGTTAACATTCTGCCGTTGCGTGGGATTCTGATCATTTGCATATCCAGGCATGTAGCATAATTCATTACAATTTTACTTTTGTTCACGCCGTCTTCTTGGTGTTGCAAATTTATTTGCCCTCACATTAAAGTGGTGTAGGTCTGATTAATGTCAGAAACAGAGCGCAGGCGCGGATACCGTCTACTTCCCAGACGTCAGGACAAATGCAGTCATTAGGATTAAAAGAATGGCTCTATACTGTTTCTTCTGCGACGGTGACAAAGACGTGTTAGATTATTGGTCCATCCTGCTGGACAAACACACGGACTTACAATGCTGGTCTTGGTCGGCAAACTATCTGAGTTCGTTACTCATGGACCCTCCAGCTAGCTGGGGTGTTCCAGACATAGATGACGATGGTCCACGATTCAAGATCGATTTCAACTTGTGTACGCAGGGGACAATACGTCTCATCATACGAGAAGACGACCTGGAAGATCTCCATGGTCAACTGTTGTCACCTAGTTAGCATGTTGTTTACTTTGTCATCAATACAAAAACAAGTAAACAAATAAAAAACTGCAAAAAAGAAACAAGAAGAACCCTTGGCATTTCTCTTTTCACTCCCTTTTCCAGATCCTTGATCAAGGTGACACATGACACATGGCCCTCGCAGCCATGCTTAAAAAAAATGGCGTGACTGCCTAAGGAGCTGGTTTTAGGCACCAGTGTGAAAGGGTGTGGGTTCGTATCCAAACGCTGCCAAGGATTTTTTGGAAAAAATGTAAATAAAGAAAAGTACAATGGTTAGCGTTTCCTGACGTGACGAAGGTTATAAGTTCCACTCTCGTCAAATGCACTGCTTTTTTTGTATCTAATCCGAAGAAATGAGCTACATTATTATTGTTATGCAATTAATTGGATTAAATGTAATTTTTTTTTATTTCTGATTATTTTCCTCGTCATTTTCATGAACGTATTGATTTTTCTTACCTCCTCTTCTTTTTCTTACTAACTTTTTCTTTGGAATCTGCCTGTTTTGTGTACAATCTGCAGTCGAGAGCCAACGAAGACTGCTCAAAGGTTGGTAAGGCGGCAGCTCGTGTAACCAGTGTGAGGATAGTTTCAGGCAATCAGTGGTAGCGAGAAGTTACTGTTTTGCTTTTAGCTCTGAGACCGAAGTTTGCTCTATGGTTAGCCTTAATCGCCCGGGAACAAAGCAGTCTTGAATCCAGTTCTGCTGCAGATTGTTGACCGCTGTTTTCTTGGACACATCGCATAACAAGAGGTTGTGGTTAGTTTAGGATATGAGTAGTATTCAAGGCTACAAAACGCGTCGTCTGTCGCAGTTCGGTCATTGGTCACTTATAACTCATGTGTCGACAGAACATATCGAATTTCAGACACACATGGCGGCGGCCACTTCCAACACTGCTCCGCAATACACATTAACGAAATTTGTAAAGTGTTTAGATTAGTAGGTATACTTCTATTATGGCCATTGCTTATCCTCTATTTGCAAAAATTTAGCATTCAGACCCCATATCATCTTGACAGTGAGGAGGCAGTCTAGTTGTTTGCTGTATTGAAATGATTCCACCTAAATTTCGTGTTTATGTCGATAAGTATTGCGTTTTCCGATCTAATTTAAGTTAATTGCGAAGTAGAGTGGGTCAACGTAAATACTGGCCAGCACATGGCAGATTATTTCTTTTTTTTCAAAGTAGTGTGTTGTCTTGTTTTTAGTCAAGGTATTTCGTCTTTTTGACAGTTTCGTATATAATCTCTGTATAATAAATTTTTAATATTGTATTTTCCATTTGCCTTTTTGTGAGATTTACGCAGGCCAACTGCCATTGTATCTACGATTGTGACGATCTGTTGTCACATGAGGATATCACCGACCGAGGTGACGCAGTACTAAGGACACTGGAGTTCAGTCAAATGGAGTGGAATCTGTACCGAGTTCGGACATCGTGATTTAGGTTTTCCGTAGTTTTCCTATATTCACGCATGTGAATGACAGAGTGGTTTATATGAAAAGGGTAACTGCGAACTGCTTCCCCATCGTTGCCTTATCCAAGAATATGATCATGCTCTAATGGTGTTGACGCCAATGGTGAAGTAAATACTAATCTTCCCTTCTTTCCGATGTTTTCTTTTTAGATTATCATCATTAAACAAACCATTAACGGAGACTAAAATTGATATTTTATTCATTTACATTAGTGACACAAATTTGAGATCTGTTACATTTTTAAGAAGTTATTGTGTTGTTAATAACTAAACTGGTGCTATCTTAGCGACGAACGCATTGACAGTGGCGTTATGTTAGTAATGTGTAGGTGCCAGTAGCCAGTTTGAGCGGCTGCAAGCGAGTTTCCGTGGCACATAATTGCCCAGAACCTCCGAACAACTTAGAGGAACAAACATTCTCGCCGCGTTCCTGGTTCAATTTCGGTACGGCTGTAGTTAACATGTCCCGCAGCAGTTGAATTCATTCTCTCCGCTATGCCGTGAGCGTGAAGACCCATCCACTCTCCCAGCACCCCCTAATTAACAACTGCAGATTTGATTCCTGATGAAGATAAAGAGTTCCGAGTTCAGTTATTGACGACGAAGTTACTGTGATGCAGTTTGATGTTATGATCATTATCAGTGCCCTAAAATATGACAAATAATGTACAATTGCAGTCTCAAAAAGAAAAATTAAATAATTTTATTCCTTGGATAATTGTTTCTAGGTTTTCTTACCGCGTCAGGTTTACATGTTTACGTCAGTTGTCAACGCCCTCCCCTGTCGTCATCGCTAGGCATTAATTGTTTTAGTAATAGGTCTTTTGGTACTTTCGTAGGAATCTGTATATGTGCGAAAAGCAGTAGTGATGATTTTTCCATTACGTGATAGATATGTCGGCTTATTTCTCTGTAACCTATCAGCATCTAGCACCCCTTTATATTCACCACTAAGAGTGTAGCAGCTGTACTGTAAAATAAATGTTGTACGATCTGAACTAAACGGCTTCTCTTATGGCAGTAGCACAGTAATTAGTTGCATGAGATAAGATTCTCGGGCGCTCGATGCTGGAAGATTATAAAGTAATGAGCTGAATTATCTACCACCTAAGAGAAGCAACATCGCTACTAACGTGGTTCAGGTACATATATCCTCATAAGCTCTGATAGCATATAGAAGCTCTGTATCTTTTTGACGACTCCATGACATAATTCGACAAACTACGTACGAAAGTAGTACACTGTTTATTTGTACATTTGTTAACTCCCTGAAATGGTGAAAGAGAGAGTCGTTGTAAGCTACTGTAAACAATCAAAAACATCACGCGGTAAGAAAATGGATAAAGATGTAACCGACAATGTCGCCGCAAAAATCTGCGTTCTCAGCTTGTTCCTTACCGAACACATTATAACCAGCACCTAGAATTATGCAAAAATACAACGTGATTCGCGATTTCTACGGCCGTCACTGGGTTCAAACGATTTGCGCTGTAACGGCCAGAAGGAATGGTAAACATGAACACGGTGTCAAAATACATGCAGAAGGATCTAATAGCAGTGTTTCAAATTGCACAACTAAGACGCTGGAGTAAGTCGAGACGTAGCCTACCTTGTGTGACCGGACAAGTCAGCTCTGACAACAAGAAGCTGCCAAACTAGGTAAAAACTTTGAAGCAAGTGCAATTATGCTTTGTCGACGTCAAAGGGCATAATAACAGCACGTGAATGAGTTTGAACGGTGCAGTTTGCTCAGGCTTCGGGAGTGGGTTTATAGTACCGTGACAATTCGGCTAGTACAGGTCTTGCCAATACGTGTGAGTGGAAGTGGATTAAATCATTGCGGTGCGCTCAAAACAAGCACTTCAATTCTCCAGAAATAATTAACAATTCAAATGGCTCGAAAGGCACATTGAGCGGCAACACGTGCTATTTTTAGAGTTTAACGTATCCTGTAGTAATAACCTCGTATGAGTTACGACGCTGCTTCGGGGTAACTAATATCTATAAAAGTACTCTGTTGAGCGGCATCAGCTGTGAAACACGGAATTTCGATACCTACCTATTCAGGGCCGACGATATCATCGTTGCTTCAGGAGATTCCATATGCTAAATATCAGCAGACTTGTGGTCACTCTTTAAAGGCGTTTTCCAAAGAAAGACTGATACAATCGCTCCATTCAGCAGCATGTTCATTGACCTGCTGCCTCTCGAACATTTGTCGCACGCAGCTGGTCGGCAACTTGTTCGTAACTGTCCGTTGGAAAAAAGTGTCACATGTTTGTTGACTCGCATAGAGGGAGTTTCTCTAAGAAGGTGGTGGCGTTCCTTTGGTTCCACGTCATGGCATCCAGAGCCTCTAGAGATTTTCAGAAATAATCCATCATAGATAACAGTCTTATCTGAAGTTCCGTTGGAGCAGACGTAGGCTTTGAGCAGTACTGAATTCTCATGTTCAGGTCCCCAATGTTAATACAGGTCATGTTTGCATTTTGATGTACATAATCTGTTGCATGAAGTTTATTATTGTCGTTTCTTCTTTTATCACTGTAATTATCTCCTCAAAAGTTGGAGTATGGACTTGAACTTGCTGATACATGGTACTGAAAAATAATAACCCAGCAGCACATGTAACAGCAAACCTGAAAAAGGTTATGGTGGATCGTTTGCTACAGTTAATCCTGGGGACGGGGCCCCAGGAAACTGCTGAGAGTGCAGACAATCATTTGTACTACTATGGATGACGGGCTCATGTTAGAACCGGATTGAACTTATATTCCACAAACACGTTGTTTCTGAATCAATAGTAAGTACTTAAGAATTTCTTTGTATAGACTAATTAGAATAAAATGTTCCATACAACACATGTCTAATTTTAGCTGTTTACAGAGATACAGCTGCCGGCCGCGGTGGTATAGCGGTTCTAGGCGCTCGGTCCGGAACCGCGTGACTGCTACGGTCGCAGGTTCGAATCCTGCCTCGGGCATGGATGTGTGTGACGTCCTTAGGTTAGTTAGGTTTAAGTAGTTCTAAGTTCTAGGGGACTGATGACCACAGATGTTAAGTCCCATAGTGCTCAGAGCCATTTGAACCATTTTTAGAGATACAGCTGTTAGAAGGTAACCAAACAAATAGCCATAGAATATGCTAAGCGAAGATAAATGGTTAAGATCAAACTTGTTTTTCATGAATTTAACCTTCGACTTTAATACACTTTCGAATTCTCTTGACAAGAACGCGTGTAGCTCTTCTGACGTCATATTGGTGTTAATTTATTGGGGCAGCACTGTCCATGATGCAAATGTACAGGGTGGAGCAAATAAAAGTGGCCCAGATGAGTGGACATGGGTGCATTAGCCATACCCTGTGACGCGACACACGTGTACGCCCTCCACGTGGTCCACAGAGATCCAGAGCGTAGTGGTAATCATAGTGGAGCAGCGTGTGTTTGTTGTGGATAGTTACGTAACAACAAAGTTGTGGAAACGGCGTGGTAATTTGTTCGCCTAGTCCGAAAACGGCGTCAGAAAGCATCTCTTTTGAAACAGTAAAAAATCATTCCGAAACGTGCCCACACACCAAAAATGTGGCAGCAGTTCACTAGAAAATGCCTCAGAGTCCTACCAAATCAACCCTACGCTTATCGCAGGAGACCGACATATCACGTCGATAATGCGAACGAGTACTCCACCTGGACCTCCACATGCAGCCCTATCGAGTGTCTGCTGTTCACGCATACGCATTAAAATCAGCAGATGCTACTCAGCATCTCCAGTAATGTGACTGGCCGTTCACTAACATAACAGTGAATGGCTTTGGACATGGGTCTGTTCTTTACGTCTGATGAAGCCCGGTTTCACCTGAGTGGTTATGTCACCTTACAGAATCACAGGTTCTGGGCGGTGGAGTATGCGCATAACTTTCACGAAACACCACTGCGTGATCAGAAGGTTGGGGTTTGGTGACGAGTGTCTGCAAGCAGCATTATTGGTCGCATGTTCTTTCATGAGACGCTGACTTCGGCGCATTACGTTGCGAACATCTTAAAACCATATGTGGCAGCATTAACGGAGGAGGAAAAGACCTACAGTTACTCCCAACAGGATGGAGGAACTGCCCATACAGCCGGCCAAACCTTAGAGCACATTTACACAATCTTCATGCCTGACAGAGTTGTTAGCCAGGGTCAGTCTGTAACGACCCCAAATGGCCACCCTGGTCACCTGATCTGTCAGTGTGTGGTTGTTTTGTGTGGGGACCCTCAAGTCTAAGGTGTATCGTAACAACCCTCACTGTCTTCAAGAATTGCAGCAGAACATTTCGCATGAGTCTGCAGCAATTCCATCAGTCCTGCTTCGACTCGCCTTCACCAACTTACTGACCAGGGTCCAGAAGTGCCAAAAGATGAATGGTAGTCACTTTCAACATCTGCTATAGTCACATTAGTTCTGTATCTCCTTTCCTCTCCTGTATCCTGAAACTCTTTTCTCTAGTACCATTTTATTTGCCTTACACTGTACAGTTCATCTCATCTGTGTATTTCTTCATCGTAGAATTCACCTCTCAACCATCCTCACGGGTAAAAACCTAAAGGATCTTGTTAGCCACGACACGTGATCATTTCGGCTGATCTATCTTCGGAGAATGTTAGGTTTATATAGTTTGTTACCGGATTACTGTTGGATGTGATAGTCTGCGGTTAGAAAATCGTGTACCGTATCTTCTTCAAGCAGCAGCAGCGTTTCAGTTACTAACCCCGTACAAAAATCATATCAGCATACCTAGCATTATTAAATAGATGCGGCACACTAAAGCGATGAAGTAGATACGTCGAACAAATTAAAACCACATTTGAAATATTTAAGTATGTAAGCTCAAACAGAGCTTCATAACTTGAATTAAAAATTGATACTATATGAATATGCTCATAGCAACTCGTATTCTAACACGCGAAATGATATCATATATTTGTAATCATCTGCACCCCGTAAGCACTAAGGATGTTACAGGGAATATTTTATTCGAATTAGTCTGTACTACCAACTCCTAAAATATTTACTTTTCCTCCCGAAACAGCTTGTATACATGAGACGTTGTCGGGAGATTTGTTTCGCAGTGGATGTCACCGCCTGGGGCTCCCTAAAGGTAAGAATCGCGTTTAATAACGAAAGAAAAACACCTAAAAAACAGCCTAATGCTACTGACTGCTTATGGCTCTTTGCAGTGAGAAAAATTCATTATTCGCCAGAAAGCGTGGGGCAATGATAATTCTGCTTCAGGCGCACATCTCTATTCCGTACAAGCCAATGCTGAAAATCTCTTCTGTACTATGTAAGAGAAGTCAGTATATTCTTTTCATGTTCATATGACTTTCTGTTGATTTAGAGCCAATGTTCACAAAAGTAACACAGTTTAACAATGTTGCTCAGCAACTGTAAAGCAGGGAGGGAGTGTCACTCATACTTACGTTATCAGTGTTGATGCCGGACATTAGTTTCGAATGGAATGAAAATTTAATCGTTTGACGCTCACTATGAGGCGATAATAATGATAATAATAATAAAGTAATAACTATTATTATTGTTTCTGGTGGCTCACTGGCCTGGTGCCAGTCTTTCAATTGGACGCCATTTCGGTGACTTGCGTGTCCCTAACGTACCCCAGGTATCCAATCGGGGAAAGGGAACCTACAGTTTAATGTGGAGTCAGAACAATAAATAGGTCGCTTCTGGTGATTCCTCACATCGTTGAGACGTGAAAACTGCTTATTTAGCTTCATGTCTAAGGTCCGACAGCCATTCGGTCCCGCCACCTCTTGGTTCGCAGTCAAGAACCTTACTGCTACTTTTTTTTCATCAAAGGACTGTACTCGATTACCATTCTACAGATTTTCATTTTTATTTTATTGTATCTTTTTATTTATTTATTCTTCATTTTGTTCGTCATTGTGTAAAGTATGTATATGTATGTAGAACTGTAAACGGATCCTGGCCAAGGCTCGACATACGTTACGTACGAAGAATAATAGAGATGTAACCCTTGTACGCAATTTCTGGTTAAGCCACCTCACAAGGACAATTATAAATTTAAAAATTACAGGGTCGCCACCTGCCCAAGCCCTTCCTAACAATTAAGAAAAGACCGAACTGGAAATTATCAGTTCAATTAAATTTAGAATTTATTTATAAGAATGCAATTTTTTAAAGACACTAACAAGATGAACAGCATTGTGCGTCGTATATCTATGAGCTTGTTTAAATAAATTGATTTTTCCTCCCATTTTTGTTCATCACAAGCAAGCAGATTAAGTTAATAGAAAATCAGGGAATAGAAAATGAATTTGAAAACTGGCATCAATGAGAGAGATAAAGGACGCAGAGTTTATCTTTTACGTAGCACATTTATTTCTTTACTGAATTTGATGCACATCCTATGAATACACATGACTGGCACCTAAATGAAAATTTTAACTAAATAATTCGCCAAAATGGTAGAATAGCGCAATTAAAGAAGGAAAAACACACAAAAGGGAAGTGGAACACAATAAGTCAATCATTCCATCAACATACCCATGACTGTCAGAAAAGAACAAAGCAACTTCCACACTTTTAATTTCAACCACCATCATCGCCGACTTTTAACAAAATAATTATGTCATATTCCGAAAATACATAACTACACACGCTTCAGTTAAGCTGAAGTACTCAAATATGCCATGAATTTAACATGGGAAGTAGGTAGAATTAAAACTTCCCTATCAGCAGAAACCCTCTCTAGGAGCTACGAACTGTACTCACCAACCGCTAGCTACAGAGTGTCCTTTCTTCACCGAGCTTCGCCTAACTATTAGTGCAACGGTAGCTACCAGAGGGATAGGCTTCCGCCACCAACCTAACAGACAAACCAACATCTGACTAAAAGGGGTAAACCTCTCTGTCCAGGTACTGGGATCCTAAGTTGGTCATCCTGTGCTACCTTCCAAGCGAGAAGCAGACATCACCTGCTCCCAGCAGACGACAACCAGCTCAGTGTCCCCCACAAAAGAAACCCGAAACCACTAGTAAAAACACTCATTCAGTCACATTCACGCACACATAGAGTATGGTGAAGGGAAAAACGTAATAAATACAGGACATGGTTTCCTATGGAACACAAAAAAATCAAACATAACATCATTTAATAAGACTTACTTTGATTGCTCAGTCTTTCTGGGGGAGTTAATAAATTAAACCGCAATCAGGCGGTGGACAGAATAGGATGCACAGAATCCAGTGAGACAAGCGTCGGTGAAACGACTCCATAGGGGCGTTCCTATTGTTCCCGCCATTTGATCTGGGTGAACGTCAGAGGATGCCCATTCAAGTTCATCGTTAGATACTTCACTCAGTTTTTCTATTACAGAGAACAGCCAGTCCTCTGACCGAAACCGTTAGACCACCAGGCCCCACTCGTTATGAGACGAATTTGTGCAACACGTTCCATTTCCGTCAATGCATTTTCTGTAATCAAAGTGTAACTATTAATACACAACGAAGACAAATCTATACGGTTTAACCTTAATGTCTGAATTCTAAGGAGACAAGAACTGGCACTGTTGTGTTACTAAAACATAAACGTTCAGCAATGAAACACAACTTTTTATGTCAGAGTAGACGGAATGACGGTCATAGCCCATGAACGGTACTATCAGTTTTGCTTCTGTAGATGAGTTGGTAAAACAATAAAGTGGCCATTCGAAAAATAATCATCATACAAGATCGCCGAAATCCCTCAAGATTTTTAAGCACGCAGATGACCAATTTTAGCAAATTGTTATTTGGTTACGTACAAGGTTTGGTCAAAAAGTGGCCATGTACACTTGACAGCAAAAAACGTGGGTCACTGCTAAATGCAACCAACATAACGTAGCTGTGTTGCAGGTCCTCTATAAACACCAATAACCCGTGGGGTACAGTCGTTTGACTATACACACTGGGTACCGCAAGAGACTACTCGAGACCAAAAGTCCTTACGGCAGTCAGTCTAAGCGTCAACTAATATTGTCATACAAAACATATTAGAAAACACCTTCTTAGCGATGAGACACCCCACAACACACATAAACTAACCTCAATTACAACAAGTGACATTCCAAAAGTTCTGAGAAAACGGATTATTTTACATATTTCGTACAGTAATCCTTAGTCAAAATCAGATACTTGAGACAATATATGGAGTTACAAAGCTGTACGTCAATTGGAAAAAAGTTTTTCGCTCTCTAAAAGGTTTTCCATCCAAATGCTGAACGTCGCTAAACGGCGAGTGGCTCTGTAAACTGGATATTTGACGAAGCAGTAAAAAAACGCGAATAATGGCAACAAGCACTCTACGGAAATCTCAACATTAACAGCGAATCACCAGTAATATCATTGTTCTCGTAACACATCAACAGATACATGTACACAAATTTGAACTGTAAATGACATGACCAACGTCGTCATTCTGGACCTGGATTCAAACCCAGCATCTATAGCCATTGCTAACTAAGCTAAGCTTTGTTTGTGCCTTATTGAGACCCGATCACTAGGCATAAAGAGACGTGAAGTATAGACGTTTACACCAGTATCAGTTATCAATTCAGATCCTGAAAATAAATGACGAAAATGTTTGTACTGAACTGGGAATCCTGTCATAACAGTTACCTTCCTGGGAACTACCCCCAACGAGGTTTAATATGGTGTCATTCACAAGGAACAAGGTATGCTCATGATTAAAATTGAAATGCCATCATGTAAAGCTGGTGACAGGGATGCGAACCCAGCACCTATTCGGATTGTTAACGAAGTACGTAAAATCAGAAGTTAAATATCAAATGTTTTCACCAATAGCGAGATGTTGGAACCTTAAATGACGATAGAATTGTTTTTGCGTGACTGGGATTCGAACCCAGCATCTAGCGCCGTCGTTTTATAGTCAGGAACAGACGATAAACAGCTATTGTTGGTTCACCAGTAGCGAAATGTGCGCATGTTTAGCTAGACATCAGGCGACGAAAAGTTCTGTGCTGAATGGAATTCAAACCCCGCACACGTGGTCATGAAGACACTTTAACTATCAAATTCTTTTCCAATAATAGCTAGGAGTGGCATGTTTGTACTTTCAATGATGTGATGGAAAATACTCTGCTGGCTAGGAGTTGAATCCACAACATATAGTCATTGGTGACCACAAAGAACACAACGTCAAACCCAAATCCGTTTTCGCCAGTAGGATGGAGAGGAATTTTTGTACTTGAAAAAATGTATGGAAACGTCTGATCTTGTAATGTTGTGATAAAAAGCTCATCATGTGGCTGTGAGTTGAAACCAACACGTTACAGCTGACAACACACGAAGAGACGTTGAAAATGCGACTATTTTTCACTAGTAGTTCGGAGTGCACATGCTAGGGCTTGAAATGAAATAATGAATATTTTGTGCTGATCAGGATTCGAAACCAGATAGGTGCCTTTCGAGAGGGCCTAGAAGAGTTAGCAGTCTTGGGGAACACAGTGAAATCGAATTCGAATCCAAGTCCAGCACCACAATTTTCAACGTCTCAGTTTCAAATAAAGTAAGAGCCTTGCGAACTTACATGGCCATCGGTACATTAAATGAAATACGTTTTCTAGTTTACGACGGCTTGTTGATGACAGAGTCTATGCCTTCCGGGGTTTCTCCATCTGTCACAGCTCAAACGAATGCCGCTCTGCCCCAGTCGGCAGCGAAGGGATGTTATTTTTACTGAGGATATTGAACTACGGAGCTTACTGGCGTTCTGCACTTGGCGTTACTATGGGTGAAGGAGAGTTACTTGCGTGTGTTAAAAATCTGCGCCTGACGTGAGATGTGAACCTACACGTTTTACACACCAATACAAGATTAATCCACTAGACCACAGAACCCCCTGCCAAGCACATAATTATGAATTGCAGACTACTCATTTAGATGTAGATGCAGATGTCAAGGGACGGGTAACAGGAAGGAGGGCGGGATCTGGGAGTGGATAGAAGTGCGGAAGTGCTAAATATAATCGTGAAAAGCTTGCAAAGTATTGCTTACTTAGATGTGTGCCACAGTTCGTTTTATCTTAGGACCAAGAGATAAGGAAGGACTGTTTTCAGAACGACGAATGGGTTATAGGGAAGGGAAGATCAAAGAATACGGTTTCATAGGTGTTGAGAGGAGTGATAGACAGTAAAGACAGCAGCAATTAAAAGAGAAAATGTAGCGTCAATGGAAACCGCTAGATTTGTTTATAAAGTTTTGGGGGAATGGAATAGAAGGGCACTTGCGGCGATTGTGTCAAAGAGAGAGAGTGTGAGAAATAATAGAGGAGATTTTAACAACGAGTAAACATATTATGAAATCGTTTGCGTATTGTGTGGAGGACTGAGGCTGTATTCATGGATGGAGAGGAAAAGAGAGATGTATTTGAAATAATAAAAACTTCTGTGACAGAGTCCATGTACGCTGATTAAAATCGTCCAAATGGCTCTGAGCACAAGGGGCTTAACATCTATGGTCATCAGTCCCCTAGAACTTAGGACTACTTAAACCTAACTAACCTAAGGACATCACACAACACCCAGTCATCACGAGGCAGAGAAAATCCCTGACCCCGCCGGGAATCGAACCCGGGAACCCGGGCGTGGGAAGCGAGAACGCTACCGCACGTCCACGAGCTGCGGACTACGCTCATTAGTTTGTAAGTATCTAGACAAGGTATAAATGAAGTCAAAATAGAATATTTAAAAAACTGTATATTCATAAGAAACCCACTTGAAATAAAAAGGCAACTCAAAGGAAAACTAACGCATATTGTATCTTTTCTGTTGCCATGCGATCTTCCACTAGCTCCCAATGAGGAAAAATGACGAAAAAGAAGACATAACAAAACATTTTAAGGACTCTATTATTTTATCCAGAATCCTTCATTATTTTGTACTTCTATCATGTGTCTTCGCATAGAATGTATAAGCCGTCGGACGTAACAGCCTGAAAAAGCAACTTCCTCCCAGGCTTCCAGGACGCAGTCCCAAATGGCGTCCGCAGTAGGTGGTTGGTTTCGTGGCCAGTTCTCTGTTAATGTTCTGGCGACCTCAGCCCATATGTTTCCCATGGGGATAATATCAGACACCCGTGGCAGCCAGTCCGTTGACACCAATCGTGGAGAGCCCTTGCTGAACAAATGCAGACTTGTGAATGGGAGAATGGTCCTCTTGCAATGTTACGTCCGCTTCTACGTACAGCATTCGCACTGACGGAAGCATCACATTTTCCAATAAGTGGGCATACTGCACGCTGTCCAGAGTTCCTTCTATCCTGTGAAGAATTCCCGCCCCTCTCGCAGAAACCCAACCCCAGCAGGTAACAGATAGCCGGCCACTTCTTCTCGTCGTGGTTACATATTCGCGTCGATGGCGAGTCGCTTGCGGCCTGTAAGCGATTCGTAGACCGCCGTTACTGGTGGAAAACACCTTCTCATCAGTGAAAATGACGTTGTCCCACGACGCCCTCAGATGGAGCTCCGCAAATGCTAGCCGATATAAAACGTTGTCTTTGCTGAGCTCTTGTTTCACGGCGGATCGTCGTGCATGCAGTTCAGCGTCCCTCAGCCTTCGGCGAATCGTGTCACTGGAGCCGAGGAAGTTGGTCTCCCGCCGCAACTGCTTCGCGTTCAGAAAGGGATTTTCTCTGCTCCTAGACACTAGGTCCCTGTCTTCCTGCCGTGAGCTCACTCTCTTCCTGCCTGAGCCAGGAGCCCTGTTGGTGGTGCCTCTTTCAAGGCAGATGCTGCACCATCTCGTTGCAGTGGTATATGGTACGCCATACCGTCTGCCAGCTTCTCTGATGGAACATTCTCCTTCTTCAATGAGAGCGACGACTCTATCTCGAATAGACCTCTCCCAGTGAGCCATTACGGCCGACAGCCCGAGGTGTATTTCTGCTTGCCGCTCTTATACTGATGCCAGGAGAGGAGGTAAACATATTTACGTCAAACAGAACAGCAGAGGCAGAGGCATGCGGCGCAGCCGTGCTGGCTCTTCACGGGCTGTTGGACCACCAACGCCACCGCCAGCTCGCTCACTTCCGTCTCGCCTCGGCCAGCCTGGCTGGCCCGTAGCTCGCGAGCCGCAGCTAGTACAGACCCGGGCCGCAAGGCCACGATCATCTCTTGAAAGATTAAAAGTTACACCTAACCTACCCAAGTCTGTAGTGTAAACTAACGCAGCTACAGCTATTATGCTATAACATGTGCAGGCACACCTAAAGTTGACGATTCATTCAAATATTTGACGAACAATACGTTCAAAACTACATTCATTTTAAACATAGCTACCACAAAATATTTCACCTAGCTAGCAATAGCATGAGGCAGGAAACTATTCTTTCTTGTAAGCGCTCTACATTAGATGTAGCCTTAAGAAAACGTGTATTCAACCACGACAACTAAGCGGAATGTAAAAGTAAACAGGTTTGGCGGCAGCTTCTCCAAATAATAGTATATACGTAGTATATAATACACGTTTTGTACACTTATAACATGTACTCAGTGTCTCTGCAACAATGCGTGCTGCACGACGGAAATTACTTTCTGCTGAGGCACATCATTTACATCTCAATGATACTCGACCACTAGAGAACATTGCTCTTTACGGCAGTCAATCCACTTGTAAATTAACATCATGATATCGCAGATATTAGGCAACACGTTACTAGTGATGAGACAGGCCTTAAGGTTTGCAACTAAACATGCTACTCGTTGCTACTACTGAATAAGAATTTGATTATTAACGTGTCTTCATAACCATGTGTGCGGCGTTCGACTCTCAGTCAGCATAGACGTTTTCGTCGCCTTATTTCTAGTTAAACGTGCGCTAATCTCGCTAATGGTGGACCAACATTGGACATTTCTCGATTGTTCATGGTTAGACAACGGCGGCGGTAGGCGCCGGATTCGAATCCCAGTCAGGCAATACAACTTCAGTCGTCATGTAAGGTTCCAACCTCACTGCTGGTGACAAACTGTGATATCTACATTCTGATTTTACGGACTTATTCAACAATCCGATTAGGTGCTGGGTTCGCATCTTTACACCAGCATTGCATGATGGCATTTCATTTATAAACATGTGCATCCTTTGTTCCTTGACATGCAACAATATACAACATATTTGTAGGTTAATTACCAAGAAGGTAATTGTCATGTTAGGGTTCCTGGTTTCGTACAAACATTATCGTCATTTACGTTCAAGTTGAGAACTGATAACTGATTCTCGTGCAAACGTCAGTATTTGACGTCTCTTTCTGCCTAGTGATCGAGTCTCGATAAGGCACAAAGCTTTGCTAGGTTAACAATGGCTTTACATTCTGGCTTTGCATCCGGATCCAGAACGAAGACGTTGGTCATGTCATTTAAAGTACAACTTTGTGTACAAGTAACTGTTGATGAGTAATGTGAACAATGATATTACTTGGGATTCGCTGTTAATGTTGGGATTTCCGTAGAGTGCTTGCCGCCGTTAATCACGTTTTCTTTTAACTGCTTAGTATTACATATAGTTGATGAGAAACTACGCCCCATTGAACGTTGAACGACTTTCAACATGTGTTGGGTAAACGTTTTAGACAGCAAAGAACTTGTTTCCAATTGCCATACAACTTATAAATCCATATACTGTCTCAAATATTTAATTGTGCCTAAGGATTACTGAACGATTAATGTGACAAAATTGGTTGTCCCATAACGTTTGAAATTGTCACTTATTGTTATTAAGTTTAGTTTACAAACGTTAAGGACTGTCTGATCTCTTCTGTACTGTCGTGGTGTTACTTTACATCTGGATGGACTGTCATAAAGACTGGTGTTCTCTAGTTGTCTCTAGCGGTACCCATTGTGTATCTTACAACGACTGTACTGTGGAGGGTTGCGACAATGTGCAACACAAATATGCTATGTTGGTTGCATACATTCAGGTGCAGCCTACACGTTGGAATTCAGGCGTGACCCACTTTTTTTGCTGTCGAGTGTACATGTATGTTTCCATCATGCGAATGGACGATAGTAAAGCTGTTAACGTTAGTCGTTACACCACATATTTACACATGCAAACACTTTGTCATAATCTCAAAATCGTCGTTCACGCAGATGAATTTTCAGTCATTCCAACAGATACAAATACCATGGCGGTGTACCAGAACTATATTTGTGTACTCTGTTTTCTCGGTAGGTATGGAACAATTTTTTCTCATTTCTATAAATCGCTTTAATAAAGAACCTCTACTGCCTCCGTGCGCTTGATATTCTGTTCAAAAACACATATCTAACCCATTCTGTGACTTCGCTGGAGCTATTCGAACCCAAGTTGAACGCTTGATAAACCTCTTTACTCGTTTACAGCAAGATTTGAAATTCACTGAATTGTGTCAAGGGAACCTGATTTGCTGGCCAGTATTCTTCATAGGTGGATACTTCAGTTCAGTTGATTATATTATGATAATATAGTAGGAAACGTTAATGGAAAAAGAATTCTAGTGGTCTGAACTAATCAAGCAGTTCAGAATTAGCATTTCGCAGTGCTCGAATGGATAGTAATAAGTAACCATAGCCGACAATTTCTTCTTTCCTGGACCATTACTAAGCTTTCAGAAGTGAATTCACCTCCTGTATCATGACAATAATATCAACGTCATTAGTTGTGCTGTTATCTCTGTTCTATAATTTTATAACACAATACTCCATTAGAGTTATGTTTTTATACTGAAAGATACTGAGTCTTTAATGACGTATTGCCAAATCTTGCGTCACCTACACTGAAATCCTGTTGAGTAAAACATAATATTAAAATATTTACAGTAACAACGTCAGTTGCAATTGGCAGCATTTCACAATTAGTTTCGTTCACATTTAATAATCATCTTGCGATGTAAAAATAAAGTAAAACAATACATTAATAAATAACTACTTCAGTAGATAACATACGTTGAAAATATTTAAAATTATTAAAATTGTAGCTACCTGAATATGTAGATAACAGACTGACAGTATTTGAAATCTAAAATATGGCCGAAACCAGTTATCAAGTGTCACTAATTGAAACTGAGACTGTTACAACAAACATTTTAATAGTTTACACAGTTGTGGCAGTTCTCGTGACAATATGTCATCCATTACAAAAAACCCAACACTTGAGTTTTCATCGTTGCAACACTTGGCAGCTGTCCTGAACATGACGGTCCAAGGCTGCTAAACGCAGCAATAACCATGCTGATATCTCATTGCATTCTACCTATAGACTAGCAACAACTTACTGTAAATCCATGTATCTAAAATATCCTCGGACGTTTAGAGAGAGGTGGGTATTGTGCGTTGACGTAGCGGATTGGCGTCTTGATCATACGTAGTGGCTTACCTGCAACAACAAGAAATAAGAATTAGAAAAGAATTAATCGATTTTGTAGAAATACCTTTATTTAAACATTTTCATACACCTAACTGATTGCAATTACTAAGATACAATGGATACTACATTAACATTTGGCTAATCATTAAAATATACGGGACAAAATCGACAGATGTCGCAATAACTTATGGAGTATCACAGATAGGTGTAATATGGTTGTTACTGTTTACAATAACAAGGGTGTTTTGTAATGAATAGCGAAGATTGTCATGACTTAAAGTACACGAGGGTAGAAGGAAGAACGTTGTAGTAAACATGGGTCGGTAGACAAGCAGAGATAATTTCTTACACACGGTGTTAGAGATATAAGTGCAGATATTGTGATCATTGGTACCTTAATACATACTCACTTCAATGTGACAGTTTTCTTTTCTCTGCATCTAACAATCTTCCCGCAGACATGTCACATAATATACTACCTGATGTTTCCCGCATGGTCGTAAGTGAACCATTACGTGGACTCTTCCAGTCAGTATAGACCAGGGCCGGCCAAACGCTGCACAGTGTGCAGACGTGAGGAAGTGCTGCACATGTGCGCACGTGTGCGACAGCGAGCGACAGCGACATCTGTTATTAGACATGTGTCCTAAATGAACGGCGGCGGCTCCACTTCCCTGTGGTACAAGCAAGAGCGCAACATATTCAGTCTCGTTTACTCCTAGTGACCGTAAGCTAAACAGAGAAGTACTGAGAAATGCCTAGTACTGTGAAAAAGCAAAGGACGGGAGTTCTATGTTCTCAGTCGTTTAAAAATGACTGGGGACTGCAATTCTTTTTTGTAGCCGTCGGTGAAAACTCACAGTGTTTGCTGTGCCACCGAATAATATGGGTCCAGCATAAGTTTTCAATTGAAACACAGTACATATCACAAAGACGAGTGTAGTGTACTCAACAGTGAAGAACGGCAAGCAAAATTAAATGTCCTTCAGAAAATGGATGAGACACATCAGCTCGATTTTACTGTACGTCAGAGTAACAGATACTTCTTGAACTCTTAGTTTCTTGTGCTACATTTATGTCTGTTTTACTGTACGCTTACAATGTACTGTTTTCAATTTTCCAGAATGACAACCACACTAAATCTTCACTGCGAGCAAGTTTTAAAATCGCATTAAGAATTGCACAATCTGGGAAACCCTTTTCCGAAGGGGAGTTTGTGAAAGGGTGTCTGATTGATGCTGCAGAAATTGTGTGTCCCTCGAACTTTATCAGGTTTCAAGAAATCAGTCTATCCAAACAAACAGTGACAAGACGTATCAGTGCTATGGCCGGCGTTCTGCACAGGCAGCTAATACATAAGGCTAAATACTTTGTTGCATTCTCTGTTGCGCTCGATGAAGCAACAGATCTTACAGTTACAGCCCAGGTTGTGATATACGTACGAGGTGTCGATAACGCACTTTGTGTAACAGAGGAGCGACATCTGTGCGTAGAAACATGCACTACATGAACGCTGACGGCTGCGGCGTGCACACTGTGACCCCGAAGTTGCACATGTGGAAGAGCACCGCACGCGTGCAGAATTTCTGGCCGGCCCTGGTATAGATTAACTGTTTTGTGTTTATACAGCCACACTCCAACACCTGACTTGCCACCCAGAGGAAACAATGTCTTGCTTTTGCCAAAGTACCTGTAGGTACTGGCAAACCTAGAAACAAACCCCTTCTAGTAGCTAGAATTGTTAGTCTGCAAATGAATTAAATACTGATGTAATTTTGATCAGCACACTGTCCTCAGTCACCAATAAAAATATCTGTACTTACACTGATAAGCCAAAACAAGACCACAGCCAACCGCGACGTTGGATGCCGCTTGGAGGGGTTGAGGGCACGTGACGCGGTAACAAAAGTATGTAAGCGGAGCAGACATGGATAGGGGATCATCCTAACAAAGACATGGGCTGCAAATGGGGAAATCCATTGAGATAAACAGATTTGACAAAGGGCAGATTATCATTGAAAACGGCGGAGCTGGTCGAATGTTCACGTGTTACTGCCGTGAGCATCTACGGAAAGAGGTAGGACAATGCAACCGCCACTAGGAGCTAAGTGGTTGGACGTTCACGACTCCTCAGAGAACGTGGGGTTCTGTGGCTTGTCTGCTCCGTAAAGTAGGATAGACGGCGATCTGTGGCATGTCTGCCGGAAAGCACAATGCTGGTGCACGCGCAAGTGTTTCGGAGCACGCCGTTTACCGTATGCTGTTGAACATGGAGCTCCACATCAGACCATCCCTATGTGTTCACATGTTGACCTACCGACATCGTTAGTTACGACTGCAGTGAGTACGGGACCATCGGAATTGACCATAGGCATTCGACCATTTAATAATGGAAATCTCTCGGATCTTCGGGTGATGCACGTTTTTGCTACACTAGGTCGATGGACGTCTCCACAAACGCTGTCATCGAGATACATGGCTGCTCGAAACGCGGAGCGCGCCACGGACGCAGGCTGATATGGGCAGTATTATGCTATGGTAGACATTCTCCTGTGCTTGTATGGGACCTGTGATAGTAATCGAAGACACGCAGACAGCTGTGAACCACATGCATCCCTTCATGCTTGACGTCTTCTCCGACGGCGATGTCGGATTTCAGAATTGTAACTGTCCGTGTCTTGGAGCCAGAACATTCTATAGTGGTTTGAGTAGCATTTAAAGTGAACTCACGTTGATATTTCGGCGAGCAAATTTGCCTTATGTAAATCCTATGGAACTCATCTGGTCGCTATTAGGCGCCATCACGTCGTACGCAAATGAGCGGCGCGTTATATACACTAATTACATGAACTGAGTGAGGACATCTAATTCCACATACATCCACGCCCATCAACAAACTGACGGATCCTTGATACGCAGAATCAGTTACGTATTTCGTTCTAAGCACTGACAAACAAGTTATTAAGCAGGTGGTCTAATGCTTTGGCTCATGAGCGTGTATACTTAACACCCCGTATTTGGTCCTGACCCCCACTGAAATCAGCGTGAAATATTTTTCTAGTTGGTACAAATGTATTTTAAATGTAAAATTTTGATTAAGAATCCATCTAATTTGTCTCAAATTTGACGCAAACCTTCATGTTGTTCGCGATTCAGCACATGAACAATGGTTCTCTATTAATGTCCTTTTAGGGTTACCAGATGATCTTCTCATTATCGAACTTAACTACCCAACATCAGCCGGCCGGGGTGGCCGAGCAGTTCTAGGCGCTATAGTCTGAAACCGCGAGACCGCTTCGGTCGCAGGTTCGAATCCTACCTCGGGCATGGATGGTGTGATGTCCTTAGGTTAGTACGGTTTAAGTAGTTCTAAGTTCTAGGGGACTAATGACCTCAGAAGTTAAGTCCGATTCTGCTCAGAGCCATTTGAACCAACCAGTTGAACCCTACATCAAGTATAAAAAACGAAGTAGATTACGTTAGAAGATCCGTGAAGGTGTTATGGGATGATGCTGTTGTCGACAGGAAGGTTGCAAAGTCCGAATACAGTGTCGAACCGTAGGAGACACGCAAAGGATAGACGATTGGAGAAGGGACTAACAAGGACGATAAACGTAAATGAATGTAACGTATTACCCACAAAGATATCCTTTAACGTTAGAATATACTATTGCGAGAAATTACTAGAACCAGCAATAACAGAAAAATATCTAGGAGTAACTATCTGGAGTAAATTCAAATGAAATAGCCACATAATATTAGGCGTAGGAAACTTAGATGCCAGGTTGAGATCAATCAGAATAATCTCAAGGAAATGTAATTCTTACAGGAAACAAATACACTACTGGTCATTAAAATTGCTACCCCACGAAGATGACGTGCTACAGACGTAAAATTTAACCGACAGGAAGAAGATGCTGTGATATGCAAATAATTATCTTTTCAGAGCATTCACACAAGGTTGGCGCCGGTGGCGACTCCTACAACGTGCTGACATGAGGAAACTTTCCAACCGATTTCTTACACACAAACAGCATTTGACCGGCGTTGCCTGGTGAAACGTTGTTGTGATGCCTCGTGTATGGAGGAGGAATGCGTACCATCACGTTTCCGACTTTGATAAAGTTCGGATTGTAGCCTATCACGATTGCGGTTTATCGTATCGCAACATTGCTGCTCGCGTTGGTCGAGATCCAATGACTGTGAGTTCAGGAGGGTAATACGGAACGCCGTGCTGGATCCCAACGGCCACCTATCAGTTGCAGTCGAGATGACAGGCATCTTATCCGCATGCCTGTAACGGATCGTGCAGCCACTCCTTGATCGCTGAGTCAACAGATGGGGACGTTTGCAAGACAACAAACAAGTGCACGAACAGTTCACAGACGTTTGCAGCAGCATGAACTATCAGCTCGGAGACCATGGCTGCGGTTACCCTTGACGCAGCATCACAGACAGGAGCGCCTGCGATGGTGTACTCAACGACGAACCTGGGTGCACAAATGGCAAAACGTCATTTTTTCGGATGAATCCAGGTTCTGTTTACAGCATCGTGATGATCGCATCCGTGTTTGGTGACATCACGGTGAACGCACATTGGAAGCGTGAATTTGTCATCGCCATACTGCCTTATCACCCAGCGTCATGTTATGGGGTGCCATTGGTTACAAGTCTCGGTCACCTCTTGTTGGCATTGACGGCACTTGAACAGTGGACGTTACATATCAGATGTGTTACGACCCGTGGGTCTACCCTTCATTCGATTCCTGAGAAACCCTAAATTTCAGCAGGATAATGCACGACCGCATGTAGCAGGTCCTGTACGGGCCTTTCTGGATACGGAAAATGTTCGACTGCTGCCCTGACCAGCACATTCTCCAGATCTCTCACCAATTGAAAACATCTGGTCAATGGTGGCCGAGTAACTGGCTCGTCACAATACGCCAGTCACTACTCTTGATGAACTGTGGTATCGTGTTGAAGCTGCATGGGCAGCTGTACCAGCAGACGCCACTCAAGCTCTGTTTGACTCAATGCCCAGGCGTTTCAAGGCCGTTATTACGGCCAGAGGTGGTTTTTCTGGGTACTGATTTCTCAGGATCTATGCACCGAAGTTGCGTGAAAGTGTAATCACATGTCCGTTCTAGTATAATATATTTCTCCAATGAATACCCGTTTATGATATGCATTTCTTCTAGGTGTAGCAATTGTAATAGCCAGTAGTGTAGCTTAGAAAAACATTCGTTCGACCGATTGTTGTGTATTGCTGATCACCACTGGGACCCTTATCAGGAAGGGTTAATAGAGAAGAGAAAACAAGTCTAACGCAGAGAGACAGGTTTCGTTAGCTGCCGTTCGCTAAGCGCGAGAGCGTTACGGAAGTACTCATCAAACTATAGTGGCATACACCACAATGGAATTGTTTAGCGATACGGACTTATTTACTCTAAAAATTCGGGAAGCTTACGTCTCATGAAGAGTCATGCACACTATACGTCTCACGAAATGATCAGAACGAAAATCTCAGGTAAATTGTTGTTCAAACGGAGGTAACCCGCATTCATTCTTCCCACGCAACATTCACGATTATGACAGGAGAGAAATGACAGATGTGCTAAGAGTAGGTCCTGCCTTCTTCCACACATCGTTGTGTGACTTCCAGAGTATAGTTCTACATGTAGATACTCTACTACTTGCAGTACCGTTTCCTCCAACCCACTGCAGATTGCTTCATTGGTTCTGTGGTTACTGAAATGACAGTTTTGCTAATATTGAAACAGGACCTATTGATAGCTTCCTTTAATACTACTGAACTGAGCGGTAATGCACAAAAACATGCTGTTTTTCTTGCTCACAGAGTTTCACGCGAAGACTTATGTCATTATTAGAAACATATACTTATTTTTATTAATTTATAGCAGTTATACATACAGGTCTGCTACCAAGAAGCTATAGCAAACTTTAACTTTATTGTGTATAAAAACTATTACTCTGTAACTGTTTTCAAAGACATTATAGTTTTCAGTTAATTAATTAATTACAAAAATAATAATCCTTATTAACCAAATGTACTCACTAATTCCTAATTGAGACCTCATTTCTGTTTTAACTGCACCTTACTTCAAAACTGATGTGACCAGGATTACAGCCTCTTCCGGTAACTTTCTGCAATACCTGTACCACTCAGTACAGCCACCATGGTCTTATCTCCTACGGTTCTAAAGTTCTCTCCGTGACACCAGTAAGAACGTACGTTGCAACAACGGAGAGTATCCTGTCTCATGGAGTCCTTTGGTCACTGAAAGGCAGCGTTTCACGAATGGCAGACCTCTGGTCAATAGACGTTGTTTCCCATAGCATACCACCACATAACAAGTAACTCAACATCTGTCTATGCCGCAGTCTTCACTTGTATCTATTTGTATTGTAGATATTGCAAATCACACTTGCTCCCATATTTTATCTTGTCTTTCATGATAACTCTTCCTCGCTCATAAATATTAGAGTATTTTGTTTGGCTTGTTCCACTTAGATTCTTAGTGCATGATTCACACTGTCCCATGCCGTACTTCAGCTCTTTCGTACTCGCTGACGAAATGAAAATAATATCGAATACCACGTCCCGGGTTTCCAATTTCTCCTCAGTCACAGTTACCATTAAACCGACTCCTATTCTGTTCAGTACGACATTGTAGTGCTTGTGTTGTTGAGAAAGACGAGGCAATGTACCTTCGGCCATGCATGTATGTCCAAAGGAACAGGCACTGCGAAGAGTACAGTCGTTATGAAATACACTCCTGGAAATTGAAATAAGAACACCGTGAATTCATTGTCCCAGGAAGGGGAAACTTTATTGACACATTCCTGGGGTCAGATACATCACATGATCACACTGACAGAACCACAGGCACATAGACACAGGCAACAGAGCATGCACAATGTCGGCACTAGTACAGTGTATATCCACCTTTCGCAGCAATGCAGGCTGCTATTCTCCCATGGAGACGATCGTAGAGATGCTGGATGTAGTCCTGTGGAACGGCTTGCCATGCCATTTCCACCTGGCGCCTCAGCTGGACCAGCGTTCGAGCTGGACGTGCAGACCGCGTGAGACGACGCTTCATCCAGTCCCAAACATGCTCAATGGGGGACAGATCCGGAGATCTTGGTGGCCAGGGTAGTTGACTTACACCTTCTAGAGCACGTTGGGTGGCACGGGATACATGCGGACGTGCATTGTCCTGTTGGAACAGCAAGTTCCCTTGCCGGTCTAGGAATGGTAGAACGATGGGTTCGATGACGGTTTGGATGTACCGTGCACTATTCAGTGTCCCCTCGACGATCACCAGTGGTGTACGGCCAGTGTAGGAGATCGCTCCCCACACCATGATGCCGGGTGTTGGCCCTGTGTGCCTCGGTCGTATTCAGTCCTGATTGTGGCGCTCACCTGCACGGCGCCAAACACGCATACGACCATCATTGGCACCAAGGCAGAAGCGACTCTCATCGCTGAAGACGACACGTCTCCATTCGTCTCTCCATTCACGCCTGTCGCGACACCACTGGAGGCGGGCTGCACGATGTTGGGGCGTGAGCGAAAGACGGTCTAACGGTGTGCGGGACCGTAGCCCAGCTTCATGGAGACGGTTGCGAATGGTCCTCGCCGATACCCCAGGAGCAACAGTGTCCCTAAATTGCTGGGAAGTGGCGGTGCGGTCCCCTACGGCACTGCGTAGGATCCTACGGTCTTGGCGTGCATCCGTGCGTATCTGCGGTCCGGTCCCAGGTCGATGGGCACGTGCACCTTCCGCCGACCACTGGCGACAACATCGATGTACTGTGGAGACCTCACGCCCCACGTGTTGAGCAATTCGGCGGTACGTCCACCCGGCCTCCCGCATGCCCACTATACGCCCTCGCTCAAAGTCCGTCAACTGCACATACGGTTCACGTCCACGCTGTCGCGGCATGCTACCAGTGTTAAAGACTGCGATGGAGCTCCGTATGCCACGGCAAACTGGCTGACACTGACGGCGGCGGTGCACAAATGCTGCGCAGCTAGCGCCATTCGACGGCCAACACCGCGGTTCCTGGTGTGTCCGCTGTGCCGTGCGTGTGATCATTGCTTGTACAGCCCTCTCGCAGTGTCCGGAGCAAGTATGGTGGGTCTGACACACCGGTGTCAATGTGTTCTTTTTTCCATTTCCAGGAGTGTAAATGAAATGTATTCCCATTTGCAAATATGATCATTCATCAGCTTTATAATGAAATGACGACAGTAAAAATTTGTGCCGGACCGGGTCTCGAACACGGATTTATCATTTATCGCTAGTGATCGCCTTACCATTTTTTAATATACTATTTCTTTCAATCTCATTTTGTTCGTTGACCTTGTTCGTGGCGGACGCCCGATGACACTCGTTCAGGTTGTTCGCTGATCCGTTCACTCAGTTTTTTTATTACAGAGGGCAGCTAAACCCTCTGGGCAACGCCCTTGCCGCAGTGGATACACCGGGCCGCCATCTGCTGTTGTAATTTTTTGGGGTGCACTCAGCTTCGCGATGCCAATTGAGGAGCTACTCGACCGAATAGTAGCGGCTCCAGTCAAAGAAAACCTTCGTAACGACCAGCAGAGCGGTCCGTCCCTCCTATCCGCGTCCTCAGCTGAGGATGACACGGCGGTCAGATGGTCCCGATGGGCCACTTGTGGCCTGATGACGGAGTGCTTTAGTTATTTAGCTAAACGCTCTGACCGAACATGTTGAGCTACCCTGCCGGCTACCGTTGGGCTATCCGAAACCGACTCTCGGGCAGACCCAAACTTCAATATGTCGTCGGCTGTGTGTCTACAACTTGCAATAGAACATCCATTATGTATACTGCCGTGCAGGGTAGACACTTTAATTCGAAGTCGCTTGCCCGGTATCAGCTGATAAATACGATATTGCAGTACCTGTATTGTTCAGAAATACATGTGTGCATGTCCAAAGGAACAGGCACTGTGGCGATTGCAGCTGTTATGAAATACATTAAATGTATTCGCAGTACGATTGCAAGTTGTAGACACACGGCTGACAAACATGGAAGTTTCGGTCTGGCTTGAGTCGTACTCGGGGTGCCTAATGGAGAGCGAACCTCTCGCGATAAGCCCGAAATCTGGGTTCCAGTTCCGGTTCAACACAAATTTTCCTGTCGTCATTTGATTATACAGCTGATAGTTGTCCATGTTGGCAACTGCAGGTACATTTTATGAGCCCTGTTCTAATTTTTGGGTGAGATCTACATCCCGTAAAAATTTATCGAATCCTTCTAGGGTAGAACGTAGTTCATTTAGAGTCTTTCTGTCACACTGGAAAAGAATTCACAGACACTTCGTCAGTCCTTCATGTTTCCCACTCATCTAGAAATTTTCTCATCATGCGTGGCGCAATATCTCCCCTGAAACTGACTTTTGCTCTAATACCTCCGTCACTTTTCCTGTGTCTGTTCTTCGTACTCAGTACTGTGCCCCGATCTGTCTAATTACTAGGTCGAGGGGACAAAATAGTAATCTTACAAGAAGAGATTCCGTAAAAATGGTCAGGTTTGATTCAACCTCGCTCCTTCCACCTGCCCGGCATGGACCGGTTGTGATCCACCGTGACTAGTTAGTCTTACTGGAGCATTTGAGCTGCATGATCATTGCTCGCCCCGCTGCACCCTGTAATACTCACCAGGGGAGGATATCAAATAGGTTTGTGCTTGGAGCAGGGACCACCGCCAGCCGTCCTGAAACTGTGTTGTAATTGACTGCTTCAGGATTACAACTGCAGAGCAGTTTGATTAGAGAATTGCTTTTCATTTACGCGGTTTTCACGCACCATACAGCCACATCTACATCTACTTTCACATTCATTCTCTGAAAACCATTCTGACTCCTTATCAGAGAGTTTGTCCCATGGTATCACATTTCAAGGCTTCTTTCCATTGCACAGCGCAGGAAAAATGACTGTTTAAATGCTTCTGCGCAATCTGTATTTAGTTTCATCTTGTAGTCAAGATCTCTCCAAGAGCAATACACAGGGGCTGTAGAATATTTCTCCCTTAATACTGGTACTTGAAACTTTGTGAATCGTCTTTGGCGAGTAAATTTGCGCCTGTCTTAAAGCACCGACCTGTTCAGGTTTTTTCGAACTTCCCTGACGCTCTCACTGGTGTGAGACTGACATGCAGCCACTGATGCTGCTCATACCCGTATACGTTCAACCTAATTATGCTGATACTCCTCTTTGTTGTGGATCTCACACAATTGAGCAGTATTCTAGGATGGGTCCAGGAATGTTTTACACGCAATTTAATTCGTGGTAACAGCATTTTCTCCGAATCCTACTAAAAAATATCAACATGCAAACACAGTTATGTTTGTTGTGACCTTATGAGATGATTTCGAGAGTGAGAATTTCAAATGACAATTTTAAACCAACACTTATTGCAGCCAATTTTGGACGCAGAGCTTTCTGGTATCAGAGGCATACAGATCATCACAACCATTTCATGACAGATAATATTAGGTGTAATGATGTCAGCAAATTAATTTCTCTCCACCTAATTTATTGTTTTCTATTCTTCGATAAAATAGGGTAACGTTACTCAAGTTGTACCCGCTAAGGGAGAACTGCTGCATTTGGTAGGGTAATTGAAATAACAACTTGTTTTTCGTACACTGAATCTTTACTTTTTAAGCTATCAACCAGCTTCAACACAAAAATACAAAAATATTTTCTCAGAACGTATTTCCAACCTTTTTCGAATATGTATCTTCGGTTCGATCAAGCCGCTCTGTTTCCTAATCCCTGCCCCCTATGGCCTAACTCCTACTTAGGACCCGAAGTCAGCGACGACATAATAAATCCATGAAATAATGTAACAAAGCGTCACAGTAACAAATTACATACTATAAACGTAGTGTTGCTTCCATATCATACAATGTGAGCTTTCACGACTGGTGCTGTAATCATTTAAAACTTCTGGACTACTAGGCCATAGTCGATGTATAAAACTTTCTTCTAACGTTTCCTCTCCGTCTGCAACAGACATATTGAGAGTTGAAATGGCGAACTGCAACTAGAACTCGAGTGTTCCCAGAACATATAGACAGTGTAGATGACACCACGGTCTGTCATGTGACGTCTGATACAAGATTATGTGATGTTCATTCCATAGTTACACGTAATGAAATTACACATAGGAAACCAAAAATATAAATTCTAAATACACTCCTGGAAATGGAAAAAAGAACACATTGACACCAGTGTGTCAGACCCTCCATACTTGCTCCGGACACTGCGAGAGGGCTGTACAAGCAATGATCACACGCACGGCACAGCGGACACACCAAGAACCGCGGTGTTGGCCGTCGAATGGCGCTAGCTGCGCAGCATTTGTGCACCGCTGCCGTCAGTGTCAGCCAGTTTGCCGTGGCATACGGAGCTCCATCGCAGTCTTTAACACTGGTAGCATGCCGCGACAGCGTGGACGTGAACCGTATGTGCAGTTGACGGACTTTGAGCGAGGGCGTATAGTGGGCATGCGGGAGGCCGGGTGGACGTACCGCCGAATTGCTCAACACGTGGGGCGTGAGGTCTCCACAGTACATCGATGTTGTCGCCAGTGGTCGGCGGAAGGTGCACGTGCCCGTCGACCTGGGACCGGACTGCAGCGACGCACGGATGCACGCCAAGACCGTAGGATCCTACGCAGTGCCGTAGGGGACCGCACCGCCACTTCCCAGCAAATTAGGGACACTGCTGCTCCTGGGGTATCGGCGAGGACCATTCGCAACCGTCTCCATGAAGCTGGGCTACGGTCCCGCACACCGTTAGGCCGTCTTCCGCTCACGCCCCAACATCGTGCAGCCCGCCTCCAGTGGTGTCGCGACAGGCGTGAATGGAGGGACGAATGGAGACGTGTTGTCTTCAGCGATGAGAGTCGCTTCTGCCTTGGTGCCAATGATGGTCGTATGCGTGTTTGGCGCCGTGCAGGTGAGCGCCACAATCAGGACTGCATACGACCGAGGCACACAGGGCCAACACCCGGCATCATGGTGTGGGGAGCGATCTCCTACACTGGCCGTACACCACTGGTGATCGTCGAGGGGACACTGAATAGTGCACGGTACATCCAAACCGTCATCGAACCCATCGTTCTACCATTCCTAGACCGGCAAGGGAACTTGCTGTTCCAACAGGACAATGCACGTCCGCATGTATCCCGTGCCACCCAACGTGCTCTAGAAGGTGTAAGTCAACTACCCTGGCCACCAAGATCTCCGGATCTGTCCCCCATTGAACATGTTTGGGACTGGATGAAGCGTCGTCTCACGCGGTCTGCACGTCCAGCACGAACGCTGGTCCAACTGAGGCGCCAGGTGGAAATGGCATGGCAAGCCGGTCCACAGGACTACATCCAGCATCTCTACGATCGTCTCCATGGGAGAATAGCAGCCTGCATTGCTGCGAAAGGTGGATATACACTGTACTAGTGCCGACATTGTGCATACTCTGTTGCCTGTGTCTATGTGCCTGTGGTTCTGTCAGTGTGATCATGTGATGTATCTGACCCCAGGAATGTGTCAATAAAGTTTCCCCTTCCTGGGACAATGAATTCACGGTGTTCTTATTTCAATTTCCAGGAGTGTAAATTTAACTTATTAAATTGGCCTATCGAAAATAAATAGGTTTGAACACAGATATCACAGAAATATTTCTTAATTTTACATTCCTCGCCAGCAAATAATAATGTACCTAACTGTTACATTTCGTACACTGAATCATGTGTTCTTCTCGATTTTCTGTGCGCAGCTGACATAACCACTCTCGCCTTTATTTTTATATTCTTGTTTAAGTTTTCAGTCATTTGCCTCTTTTTTATATGTTTGAGCGATGGTTTCTTTTTTTTATCTGCTCTTTCTTTGGCTTCTGATTCCTTTCTGTAAGGACTTGATATTATTTCCGTTGTTGGTTTAGGTCGTTTCGTATTTTTCTAGAAACTGTTGCTATGCACGGGGTAGGAGACAAAGTGTTCAAGTAAGATTATATTTGTTGACAGTTAATTTGGGCAATTGCTACATTATAGTTTTAGCGTCTACAATCATGAGACGAATGACGTTGCAACGTTAGGCGGCCTTCTAGAATTTCGCGTTGTTACTTCGATTCCATCGACAAATTCTTGGTCTACTTGATGAACAATATGTACAGTAGTAGCCACGACGTCCTCCTCTATGACGACATTTCTATCACATAAATCGTTTAATGCTATGCCCATACAAGTGAACTTCAGAGAGCATCACCCAGAAGTTCTGCAATGTTAGCTCGTTTTATGACATTGATAGGATGTAAACGTAGCCAAGAAGATGCCGCTTCTTTGTACCTGTTTTATTAGTGCTTTAACGAACGATTGTCAAAAAGCTTCAGAGGATGAGCCGTGTGATCAGTAAATGATAGCATGATTATACCGTAAGCACTAGCCAGCTGAAATGCCTATGAATTTTTGGCGTATCTGTTATGTCCATCCATAGAAGCAAAATTTGGTTCTGGTCCCTTTTTTTCTACTTTTGAACACTTATAAAATGCTCTAGCTATTGCACAAAAAATGGTTCAAATGGCTCTGAGCACTATGGGACTTAACTTCTGAGGTCATCAGTCCCCTAGAACTTAGAACTACGTAAACCTAACTAACCTAAGGACATCACACACATCCATGGCCGAGGCAGGATTCGAACCTGCGACCCTAGCGGTCGCGCGGTTCCAGACTGTAGTACCTAGAACCGCTCGGCCACCACGGCCGGCAGCTATTGCACAAACAGTTCTGAAGCTATCTTTCGACTTGTCGAGAAATTAAATCCTGTGTGTGGCGGAGCTCCACTTTTTAAGTCATTATTTATTGTGCTGCGCTCAAATACTAACATCTGAGGTATGAATTCACCTGCTGCACTTACTGCATATTCAGACATCATTATAAGATCCCTTTCTCCGCTTCTGATTGCACCCGTTTGGTATTTACCTTTCCAGGCAATTACTTTGGTCGCTTTGTGAACTGTGGATCTAGTATCTCTTCTTATTTATCAAAAATCTCATTAACGTGGTCGGTATTACTTCAGACACCCGCAAGGAAAATATGGAATGATTTATCATACACACCTAACACCATTTTCACCGGCTATCTGTCGTTCTTTATCAAGATGCAGTAGATGACATTTCTCAGCAAGTTGGTAGACAAGTTTCCTTAATTCAACAATAGTGATTCGGAAGAAATAGTCTCTAAAATAATTATGTGCTGTGCTAATTTATTTCCACTTCTACTGTCATATCATTAGGTCTTCCAGATTTTGATATTTTATTCAAACCCTTCAAATGTCGATGCAGTGTAGGCTTTAGTATTCCAAATTTTTATATTTTATTCAAACCCTTCAAATGTCGATGCAGTGCAGCCTTTAGTATATCATATCTTCTACATACTTCATTAAATCCAATTTCACTATTCCGATGTTTCAGTGAAGCTTCGTCGATATTCTACTGCTTCCACTGATTCCACGTAGTTCGCTCTTCTCGTCATAGGTGATGAGCTGAAACATACAATTATTAGCTGGTATGTACCAGGCTTGCCCAGAAAGTAATGCACCATATTTTTTCTTCAGCTATTCATTATTGAATATAATGAGTATTACACACACGAAAGAATGGTGTTTTATCTACACTCTAATTTTTCCACCTAATCTCCATCCTGTTCTATGGCTCCAGCGCGAAACAAGAGCGTGTATGCCCTGTCGGTACCAATCCTTGTTCTGGTAGCGTCGCCAGTGCTTCACTGTGTGAATCACCTCCTCACCGTCCTCAAAATGTCTTCCACGAATGGTATCGTTTCATGGCCCAAATAAGTGGAAGTCCAAGGGGGCTACGTCAGGTGTGACAGCCGTGGATAGTCTCCGCGACTGCGGCAGATCGTGGAGCTCCGCCGAACCGCCTTCTTATGACCTCACCCTGCCTGCCCAGCGACTAACTGTGCTTGTCGACAGCAGATGCTCCATGCCTTTGCACAAGCGTTTGTGAATATTCTACACATTTTCATTCTATGCAGTGAGAAACTCAATGATGACACGTCGCTTATAACGTATATCACCTACAAATACCATTTTGAAACTGTCCTGCAGCTACGCTATCTGTCGGAAGTGACGGCAACTTAGTGCGCTCAATCAGGAGACTTGAGATAATACATACGTACCGGTTCGCATTCGTAGCATTGTTTTCAGCTGAGAGAAAAAAATGCGGTGGATTACTTTCAGGGGAACCATCGTAATTTCCCACAACGACCAAGTCGTACCAGTAAATATAAACCAATTCTTCACAGGTAAGACTTAGGCAATGAAGCATCTACCGTTTCAAATCAGAGCTACAGGAATCACCTCAAAGTTTTCTATCGTTTGATTACGCTTAAGCGAATGACGGTTTATTACAAAAATAGATATGATACAAAACAATTAGCTTATCGTCAGATTCTTCTCTGATGTTGCTTACAACTGAAAGACCGAATGTTATAAAAACAATGAAACAAACTTACTTGTTAATTTTTCTGCCACGACAACCATAGATCTGACCAGCTGATTTTACTTGCTCATACGACTACTTAGGTCAATTTTACACCATCTATTGTCGCATCATATGTTACTGGAGTACGACTTACGCTGTGGTACGACAACCGCAACCTTACCCTAGCAGGACGAAAACCTCCAAATGATAGCTGTAGCACGTAAAGTAGGTGTGGATAAAAACTGACGAAATATTACTTCAGAAGTTAAGTTAGTAAGATTGCAGACCGAATTTTCAAATCATGGTTAACTATTACCAGCTCAGTAATCTCAAAATAAAGTCGTAAATTTGTTGTAACATTCATAACTGTCTGAAAAAGTGCCCTGAATAGTTCTGAGCTGTTGTTAGTACTGTTGAAAATATCTCATTATTGACAGTCTACATTAAAATGGTGCACAGATAAAAAAAATTCTTTATCTGTATCAATAACCAAATGTTCGGTATGAACGAATCGTCATTATTGTCATCAGACGACAAATGGAATATTGTTACTACTTCACACACTGCAAGTAATCCATTCAACTAGCGACGTGAACAGCCGCGGGGTAAAGGTTCCCAGAGAGCAGAAAGATACCTTCGCGACTAGCGATGTGCCTGCAGCGAGGCTGCAGCTTAAATGTATCATAAAAATGGTTCAAATCGCTCTGAGAACTATGGGACTTAACATCTGAGGTCATCAGTCCCCTGGACTTAGAACTACTTAAACATAACTAACCTAAGGACATCACACATATCCATGCCCGATGCAGGATTCGAACCTGCGACCGTCGCAGCAGCGCGGTTCCAAACTAAAGCGGCTAGAACCGCTCGGCCACAACGACCGGCAAATTTATCCTGCACCCCTGCACTGTGCTTAGAGCTAAACTATATTTGTTCAGTCTTACCTTATTCGTCTACACAGTTGCTGACTAGCCTACTACGGAAGCAACCAAAGCTTCATTGATGTATTCTGACGAAGTCGAGAGGTAAATGGAACTTATTGTGTGCAATCGTTGCAACTTTGTTAATCAGATTTAGAGCCTGTTGGTATATGGGTTAGGTGTGTTTATAGAACTTTTGCTTCTCGTCAGTATGCAGCCTGATGAACATTGTTACAACACATATTTTGATCGAATAGTTGTTTACTCTGATTTTCGAGTTTCTTGACCATGCCGATTTACCTTTGAGCACCATATATACTGTCTTATTAGTAATTATCTGAAGTTTGTTTTCCGAAACCATGTGTGAAGCAGTATCATAAGATCTCGATTATTTTCTACTAGTTCTGCAAACGAGTAGGATTACAAAACACGTGTTTTCTCTTACTACTGAAACATTTGTGTGGAGGTTCGAGTCCTCCCTTGGGCATGGGTCTGTGTGTTTGTCCTTAGTATAATTTAGGTTAAGTAGTGTGCAAGCTTAGGGACTGATGACCTCAGCAGTTAAGTCCCATAAAATATCACACACATGTGAACATTTTTTTTGTGTGTGGAATGTAGAGGAGAAGCGATTTGTCTGTCAGTTTAAATACCCTACTAACGTACACAAAAAAACTCGAGAACGAAATCGAAATGGCAAAAAAAAAAAAAGGTTGAAATGGTTCTGAGCACTATGGGACTTAACTGCTGAGGTCATCAGTCCCCTAGAACTTAGAACTACTTAAACCTAACTAACCTAAGGACAGCACAGACATCCATACCCGAGGCAGGATTCGAACCTGCGACCGTAGTGGTCGCGCGGTTCCGGGCTGTGGCGCCCAGAACCGCTCGGCCACTCCGGCCGCCTCGAAATGGCACATTTAAGCACCACAGAAGAGTATTTTCTTTCACACAGACAGTTCTAACAGAAAACTGGCACATTATCGTTCAAAACAAATGTAGCCTATGTCCATCTGAATGTTTATTAGGATATCGTGTAAGAATATGAAACAAATCGGTCAAGAACGTTTTGAGATTTCTGCTAACGTTTCCCCTACGTGTATATTTACTAAAAATATTTAACGTATGTCCGTCTGAATGGTTATTAGGGCATCAGGTAAAAGACTGAAGTAAATTGGTCGAGAAGTTTTGGAGATACTTGGTAACAGCATTGAACAACAACCTGTCTTTGTATAGTAGTACAGATATATAGATTACACAGGGCGGTAAAAAACAGTCTGAAAAGCTTGTAAGGGTGTTGAAGGGTAGGTTGTGCTGAGAAATAACTGTTAAGGAAAAAATTCGATACGTTGCGCCGTTTCCGAGTTAATTAGCACTGAAGTGAGTCAGTTGGGTCGTTGCGCACGCCATTTGAAGACCCCGCCAGGGACTGTGTCGTGAAACGTTTTCTGTATTTGGTTTCCTGAAACCTAATAAGAGAACGGTACAAAAATTGGACATGGTGCGGTAGTAATGATGAAACGGGAGCCAAAGGCTGAGCAGCCTCGTGCGCTGTCATCCACACTGTGGGAACAAGTGACACAAATTGCATCTGGCGGACCGCTTGAATTTGGGCACAACGGCCTGGTTGGCTGATTTTGATGCTAATTAACTCGGGAACCATGCAACGTATCGAATTTTTTTCTTAACAACTATCTCTCAGCACAACCTACCCTGCAACATCCTTACGAGCTATTCAGACTGTTTCTTAGCACCTTGTATGTTTGTGTGTTGGAGGGGGGGGGGGGGGGGGGAAGAGAGAAATTGTGGTTATTTACACAGTTCTACTGTGGCAAGCAGTGTTTACTTACAGAGTGATGTTAACTCATTCACTTGTATTATAATTCTCCTCTACTGTTAATTTTTGATGCTAGCGATTGGTAGGTTTAAGAATTTTCAAATCGGTTTCTATGTTTGTTGGATGGTAATTCTGTGCCATTAGAACATCTGCAAACGTCGAGAGATAGCTGCTACTTTATAATGCCCTTAGACGGTCAGTGTGTTTTGTGCTGAAGTTTGCCGGCCGCTGTGGCCGAGCGGTTCTAGGCGCTTCAATCCGGAAGCGCGCTGCTGCTACGGTCGCTGCTTCGAATTCTGCCTCGGGCATGGATGTGTGTGATGTCCTTAGGTTAGTTAAGTTTAAGTAGTTCTAAGTCTAGGGGACTCATGACCTCAGATGTTAAGTCCCATGGTGCTTAGAGCCATCTGGACCATTTTTGTGCTGAATTTCCTATATGTTCGGGCCAGATATATAGAGATTGATAGAAATTGCAGGTTAACTAACAGATACCGGATTGGCTACATTCATCATTGTTAGTAGTATGTCGTCCGTACTGTGCTGTTAGTTCTGTATGCCATGTTGACTCCTTTTCCTTTCTGAATGTCGCGTCTGTGTGTGTGCTTCATGATGATGTTTTTTTTTTTGTTTCTCTGTTTTGTTGTTTATTTTATCTGCTGTCTTCGGATCACAGCCACTCTCGAGTGCTGTTTCCTTTATTGTGTTTAGTTCTTCTATGTAATAATTTTTATTCACGGGTGTTCTGTTCACTCTGTGTAATAAGTTTCGGAAGTTGGGTTCTTTATGTGTTACTGGGTGACTGGTTGTGGATCACTTCTATTCGCAGTATGTTTCCTGAATATTGTAAAATCATGTTTATAGCTTTTTTGTGCATGGTTATACCCAGGAGATGTAGCCTTTTTCATGTATTTGGATAGCTGGTCGTCACTGTAGCTGAATGGTAAATCTGTGGATAATAAATAACAAAAAAGGCAGAGTAGTCGGTAGAGCATTTGCTAGGAAAGTCGAGTCTCCCACTTGCCCACATTTTTAATCTTCCAGGAAGTTTCAGATTAGCGCACACTACACTGCAGAGTGACAATTCATTCTGGAACTACTGCTGTGGCTTTACATTTCCGAAATGTCCTGTTTTGTAAAGCTTTCATGTCGTCATGTCGTCGTGTCGCAGTGAGTGAAACAATACGGTTGCTCAACATTCGTTATATCTCTGAGAGTACTGAATCTGTACTTGGCGCATTCAGTTTTTACTGTTTTACCATTGCGTTGCGTACTACTTCTTCGGCAAACGGAATTACAGTTTTGTCGTTTCTACAACGAACCTACATTGCTGTCCGTAGTCGGCACTGCTGTTTCTTGTGTGACATCGGTGTCATCGGGGAAAAGTGCCTACATTAGCAAGATTCCTAATCTGTTTTCAGTGTCCTTTCTTGTTTCCTCAACGTGGAAATGATAGGTGAGGTTTTTATTTTGTTTGTTATAGTTTTGTAAGGCATCCCACAGACATCTAGGATATCTAGTAGGAACTGATCAATAACATCAGATTCTCAATGCTTCAGTTCGCTTTTACTAAAGATGCCTTTGTATTGCTGTTAAACGCTTCTGTAATATTCCAACCTTCTCTTGCGATTTTCTAATCTAAGTCCCTTTTGATATCGCCACCTTGCCTGTCTGTCTATAAAGCTCTGATTCACAGAGTTATAATCTTCTTTTCGTCCTTAATTTTAACCGGTACCGTATTGTTTATTGCCTATTTGAAATGGATGTACCAGCCCTTCTACTTTTTTTATCAAACCAAATCTAAGTCCCTCTGCTACCAGTATCCTGATCTCAGATTACATCAAGTTCAACGTAGATATCACACTTCAATTCAATACAATTTTCCGATAACACTTCTCATTATACAGTGCATATAAGATAATACTGAGATCACCTTTCTTAGAAAATCGTGCGTGATATTAAATTAAAAAAATATATATTGAAACAGACTTTTCTACCGTCTTGCCACTGTGTGCATTTGTTGAAGAATCCAGACTTAAAATCTGATTGGGCTTTCAGTAGTTGATCTGTGGGGTGTCTAGGAAGCTGGTTTCTCGGACAGCTAGACAACATACAAGAAAATCATATTAATGGAGTTTATTACATTAATTGAATTGACAACACTTAACTTGTGTATGTACAATGTGGTGTCGCAAGCAATTGGCAACATGTGAATAATCAGTGTCCTTCGAAATCTACAATTTCCATGCACGTAATTGGTACGGATCACAAGTCACGGCTCTTAAGGCCGCTCCTGTCGTGGTGACATTCTAGTCAGCGTGCTATTGGCTGACGTCGTCTCACAGGCCTCTCTGCCGTATCGTTCTTGATCTTCTTACCGACGCTTGTCGTTACGCCGGAACATGATCAACGTACGGATGTTAACTACTGACCATGAAAATTGCAACACGGATAACAGCAAACGAAATTTTACTTGTTGTGCTCGTACAGTATATTATGAAAAGTACACAATTAAATCTGGAGGTGCTTTGGAGATTACAGATTTTGAAACGTAGTACAGATGTTTCCCACCTAAGGCACTGGCTATGACGTAGCAGGGAATGGAGTCGAACTGAATCTGGATGGCAGATACAGGTACGTCATGCCATGCAACTTTACTTTTATTCATGAGTTTGGCTGGCTGTGGTGTGCCAGATTCTCAGAAACCCGTGACCATAGATTTCTAGTGAGCGAGACAACAGGATAACCTTCTGGCCACAAGAAAAACCCTCTGTCTCGAGATAGCTCAGGACAGAGAGGCCACATACAGTTTAGCGTCATCTAGAGATCTTAAAGATAGGGCTCAGCCACCGGCCTCGGCACGTCAGTGACGTAACGGCTACTGCAAGCCAAGGGTGATCACGTTGTTTATGCCACGGCACCGCACAGCATATTGCCAGTTGCTGGGCTCGTACGGCGATGGCCAATTAAATTTGGCCATTTATATACTACAATACTGGCCATTAAATTGTTACACCAAGAAAAAATGCAGATAATAAACGGGTATTCATTGGACAGATATATTATACTAGAACTGACATGTGATTATATTTTCACGCAATTTGGGTCCATACATCCTGAGAAATCAGTACCCAGAACAACCACCTCTGACCGTAATAACGGCCTCGATACGCCTGGGCATTGATCCAAACACAGCTTGGATGGCGTGTACAGGTACAGCTGCCCATGCAGCTTCAACAAGATACCACAGTTCATCAAGAGTAGTGACTGGCGTATTGTGACGAGCCTGTTGCTCGGCCACTATTGACCAGACGTTTTCAGTTGGTGAGAGATCTGGAGAATATGCTAGCCAGGGCAGCAGTCGAACATTTTCTGTATCCAGAAAGGCCCGTACAGGACTTGTGACATGCGGTCGTGCATTATCCTGCTGAAATGTAGGGTTTCGCAGGGATCGAATGAAGGGTAGAACCACGGGTCGCAACATATCTGAAATGTAACGTCCACTGTTCAAAGTGCCGTCAATGTGAACAAGAGGTGAACGAGACGTGTAACCCATGGCACCCCTTACCATCACGCCGAGTGATAAACCAGTATGGCGATGACGATTACACGCTTCCAATGTGCGTTCACGGGGTGTCGCCAAACACGGATGTGACCATCGTGATGCTGTAAACAGAACCTAGATTCATCCGAAAAAATTACGTTTTGCCATTCGCGCACCCTGGTTCGTGGTTGAGTACACCATCGCAGGCGCTCCTGTCTGTGATGCATCGTCAGTGGTAACCGCAGCCATGGTCTCCGAGCTGATAGTCCATGCTTCTGCAAACGTCGTAAAACTGTTCGTGCAGATGGTTGTTGTCTTGCAAACGTTCCAATCTGTTGACTCAGGGATCGAAACGTGGCTGTATGATCCGTTACAGCCATGCGGATAATATGTCTGTCATCTGAACTGCTAGTGATGCGAGGTCTTTGGGATCCAGCACGGCGTTCCGTATTACCCTCCTGAACCCACCGATTCCATATTCTGCTAACAGAGCAGCAATGTCGCGATACGATAAACTGCAAACGCGATAGGCTACAATCTGACCTACATCAAAGTAGGAAATGTGATAGTACGCATTTCTCCTCCTTACACGAGGCATCACAACAACGTTTCACCAGGCAACGCCGGTCAACTGCTGTTTGTGTATGACAAATCGGTTGGAAACTTTCCTCATGTCAGCACGTTGTAGGAGTCGCCACCGGCGCCAACCTTTTGTGAGTGCTCTGAAAAGCTAATCATTTGCATATCACAGCATCTTCTTCCTGTCGGTTACATTTCGCGTCTGTATGACGTCATCTTCGTGGTGTAGCAATTTTAGTGGCCAGTAGTGTACTCCAAGTCCGAATAGACGTGCTACTCCAGTGGTCGTCGGGATGTTCGTGTAGATACTTGTCTTGATACAGACAGGCTAACTTCCTGAGTTAAGGCGCGTATTGTATGTGTACAATCCTACACGGTCGGGCGAATATGTCAGTCCGAGTCCTTAAGATCCTGTGAGGCGTGAAATGGGGTCCTCCTAAACCCACAGATTCCACACTCATCCGACAGTCGTGAGGTGTGACGATAAGCCCCAGTCTCCATAGGTCAGGATTCTGTAGCTGTTCGATTCAGACAGGTGGTTGTGGGCGTTTCTCTTTATTACAGAGACATAATACGATTTTCTCACTAACAACGCACATTAACATGAAATCTCTGAATGATGAAACTTCTGCGTAATCTTACGTTATGTGCAGAATGTAGATGGCGTTACTCCTGCTTACTTTTGTGACAGCACTACAATACTAAAACCTCTTCACATTCAAGCCTGTAGTACACTGAAGTGACAAAAGTCGTGGGATACCTCCTAATATCGTGTCGGACCTCCTTTTGCTCGGCGTGCTGCAGCAACTGAATTTGGCATGGGCTCAACATGTGTTCCAGAAATATTGAGAGTTGCTGCCTCTATAGCAGTCCTTAACTGCGAAAGTGTTACTGGCGAAGGATTTTTGCACGAAATGACCTCTCGAATATGTCCCGTTATTGCTCTATGACAGTCATGTCATCCGATCTGGGTGGCCAAATCTTTTTCTCGAATTGTCCACAATATTCTTCAAACCAATCGCGAACAACTGTGGCCCAGTGACATGGTGCATTGTCATTCATAAGAATTCCATCGTTGTTCTGAAACATGAAGTTCGTGAATCACTGCTATGGTCTGCAAGTACACGAACATAACCGGAGGACCCAGTCCATTCCATGTAAACATACCCTATACTATTATATAGCCACCAACAGCTTGCACACTGCCTTGTTGACAACTTGCGCCCATGTCTCTGTACGGTCTGCACCACACTCGAACGCTGCCATCAGTTCTTACCAACTGAAATCGGGACTCATCTGATCAGGGCATGGTTTTCGTGTCGTCTAGGGTCCAACTGATACGGTCGCGAGCCCAAAAGAGGTGCCGCAGACGATGTGCTGTTAGCAAAGGCACTCGCGGCAGTCCGAAATCGAATGTCCTATGGATCTATTTCCAACTATGCTTCCGTGTTCAGAGTCTGTTAATTCCCGTCTTGCGGCTATAATCACTACGGAAACGTCTCCACGTGAATGATAGTTCCGTCGATGCACTGCCCTTTTATTACTTGTGTACGGGATACTATCGACATCTGTGTATGTGCATATCGCTATGTCATTACTTTTCTCAAGTCAGCGTACACTTCACGTCAATTTATCTATTAATACATGTTTCCTTCATGGTGTTGCATATATAATATCCAGCAGCGTCTATCGTAATTGTATTGAAATTATGTGTTAGTAATGAAGAGACTAATTTGTAAAGACAACGGGTGTTGAGTCGAATTCCCGAGAATACAAATTTACACTTGATCACTCGACAAGAAAACTTAGAAGCCCATGAATATTACGGGGCCATGTAGCAAGGGCTAAGCAGACGACGATTAAAAAGAAAATTGAAAAAACTCTTTCTGGCACAGTGCCATGGGCGGAGCGTCCCAATTGCACGGCGCTCGCCGACCACCCATATAATACCACAGTAGCGGAACGCTGATTCCTGCCATATATAGAATGTGTAATAAGCCAAAAAAGCGTTTCTTTCAGGGCACAAAAATGTTACCGCCTTTTGTCTAAAACGCTATCATATATGTGACGACAGGCGACTGGTAGCATATTCGCAGGGCTAGAGTTTCAACGTAGAGTTACGCGGCCGGAAAAAAAGAGAGAAAGAGAGAGAGAGAGAGAGAGAGAGAGAGAGAGAGAGAGAGAACTAAGTTGTAGGCTCTTGATGCATGAAACATCAGCCAATCACATAACGCACCACATAGGTGACTAATGGTAACATAAATAATTGATTTAATTCCACAACATATTCGTTTAAACGCAATAACGTAATAGAATACGGCAAATAAAGGAACTACAAGTTTTCTTACGGCATTAAGTATGTAATATACCAGCGGATTTATTCATTTAGCGTTTGGAAGTACAAACCAAACTGCAACTAACATTCAGGATTTGCGTAATTCTGCAAAATAAATAGAATTAAGCAACTAAATCTATAAATTAATACCTAAATTTGTATCCATTCAAGGACTGCGTCTGTGACTTCAAAGAAATCTTCTACATTTCCAGGGTAAGCTCGTCTGCTACAGCTTTTTACATTGTGTTTGATGGTTTGATGTTCGTTGCCACAATCTCGTTGAGAAGATGAAGTCTTTACCCATCGGCGGATGTTTGCTGCGCAGATACCATGGTCTGTCCGAATACTATTAGTTGTTTTCCAAGCACGTTGTGGTAATTACATGCCAGCTGGTCAAGCACCAAGTCTAATGAACGTCTGATATTCCTCATGGACCATATTTCAGGGGAGAAATGATATCTCAGAATTGTTTGTCCAATGAATTGACATAAATCGGACATCAAATAAGTTTCAGAGGAAGAATTAATGCTTAAATTTGCATCATGTTTTAATTTGCATCGTGTTGGTAATTGGCTATATTGGAAGTAACATCAGTATGTAACGTTGATGTGCCTAGCAGGCATCACTACGTACAGACATGCGTCATGCTTGTAATAATGGAGGGTCCACAGAAGTAGGAGTAGTAACAAGCAGTAGCGACAGGAGTAGTAATGGCCATAGTGACTCCATTACCGTCCGCTGTTGAGAGCATTCTTCCACGAGACGAGCCCTGCGAGACCAGCTATTGTCGTAATCTCGGATGAAATCCTCACCAGCTGCGAGATAACGGGGATGTATAGAAGCGCCAAGTTTTGCATCTGTGCAGTCCTGTGGAGTTACAGCGACACCTAAAAGGATGCAAAGTTCCGCACGTCGAGTGGATCGTAGAGTTTGTTCCTAGACGTGAAAGATCTAAAACAGGAGGGTGAAAGTAGTTTCTGTCCCGTCACTGTGGCAGACATGGAAAGAGAGATAACTATCATCTCTGATTAAATGAACATCTCTTTCATTTTGAGAAATTACGAAAACTTTTATTAGGTAACGATCAGTATTATGTACGACTGCAATTGTAGCACCAATGTGTCACATTCCTCGTGTGTAGTCCTGGATGCGGAAATTTCGCATTACCTCACGGGAAAGAAGGAAGGAAAATTAGTGGTCAACATCGTGTCGACAATGAGATCACTAGACGTTTTAGACGTTTAGTACAAGCTACGGTTGTGGAAGGAGCTCAGCCGTACCCTTTCAAAGGAGTCATCCCGCCACTTGCTTCATTGTGAGGGTAGTATGCAGTTATCATGTCACACAATCGTGAGCTGCCATAATGAATTCAGCACATCGAGACTACGAGAGCAACAGACTTGAAACCACCAGTAGGCAGTAAGGGCAGGAGGTATTCGGCGGTCGAGGTAAAACAGGCGAAATGTTTCGCATCGACGCCACTCAAAAAAGTACAGCGACGTCACAGCAAAATACAAGCGCCCGCAATGCCAGTTTTGCTCAGATGGTACTGAAAAGTTTGTTTTATATTTATTGCAAACATAATGAAGAACTTAGAAGGTCTGCACCCTCTGACTATTGGGACAGTTCTTTATGAGAATGACTGTCGGTCACACACTACTAACATTACAGCAACAGGCAGAGAGCGTGTGAAAACGAAGCATGTCAGTATTTAACGGAAATGCCCTAGAACAGAGTTCTTGTTTAACCAAAGCAGATGCTGGCGTGCCGCGCGGGATTAGCCGAGAGGTGTAGGCCCCGCTGCAGTCATGGACTGTGCGGCTGGTCCCGGCGGAGGTTCGAGTGCTCCCACGGGCATGGGTGTGTGTGTGTTTGTCCTTACGATAATTTAGGTTACGTAGTGTGTAAGCTTAGGGACTGAAGACCTTAGCAGTTAAGTCCCATAAGATTTCACACACATTTGAACTTTTTTTTTATGATGGCGTATGCATTCGGAAATGCCGCACTAATAAACAGGGCATTGTTATTCGCGTAGAAACCTCAATAACAGAGAACTTGCTGTTAACTGAAATGACGTATTGCTGAGGAATGAGTGCAGTTAGGTGATTTAGTAACGGTATAAACGTGGACAGGGAAGGGATAAAGAGATGTTACTAGTTTGTGTTTGGTCATCCATGTCACAGCGGCTACCCCAGTTTGTTTATATTCACCGAGTTCGCTAACCTGCTCAAGCGTATATGCCAACCGTTTTACAACGCTATAATTGTACGAAGTATGACCACGGCAGCAGACAACGACAACGCTGCACAGACTGTGCGGAGCTGGAAAGCTTTTAAGGATTGTCAAAGACCTACAGCTGAATTTTACAAGCAAATATTACATATTCATACCGTTAATAACGTTGTTCGAAGCATATAACTATTTCTACATATTAAGCTTCGTGGAATACATGGAAAACCTTGAATTCCCCAAAAAATTAGTCAATGGCAAATCAAGCTATCCGAGCAAAAGGAAAGCAGTCATCCTATCAGGTGAAAGTAGACCGAGACCTAGAGACTACCAGCTGAGTCAAATTACCTTAGCACCTTTACTGTTTAATTTGTATACATTAGACCATATTAAATATAATAACAGCGTTTGACAGTCAGCAGAATCGTAAGCTTTTATGGAATCAACAAATATGGTTGTAGAATTTCGGCATCGTCTGAGGTTCGTATGGTTTTGAGTTTCCATAACTGTTCAAAACAGCGTCTCCCTTTCACGATTACCGACCGATCCGTGCCACTATGTTGGTCCGTTTGCGGCTCAAGTCGTTTCAGCAAAGCCTTAGAGCGAATATTGTAGATTACTGGAAGAAGTGAGAGTCCTCTGGAATTTGTTCGGATATGTTTTACCTCCTTTCTTTTGGAGTTGGTGTTTCAAGGATCTGTTTCGTCCATTTGGGGCCTTCTCTGTCTTAAAAACTTCTGATATTATTTTGTGAATTTTCGCTATTAGATTTTTGTGGTCCAGTAACCATATTACTCCAATAATTCGTTCTTCGCCAGGTGCTATATTGTTCTTCAATTATTTAATTACTTTCACTATATCTTCGTGTGAGGCTGTAAGCCAGTCAGGTTTGGTGCTGGTTTTGTAAATGGGAGTCGTTCAGATGACTCTTCGCAACTGAGGAGTGTAATGAAATATTTGGCTGAGTTTCACTTTTCTATACAAGTTTCCAGGGATCCACTAGGTTGTTTGAAGCGTAGACTAGGAGGTTTATAGCCAGAAGAATTTTCTCTGAATGTCTTGCGGAAACTTCTGACATTTTTCTTGGTAAAGTCATCTTCTATATCGTCCTTTCTCTTATCATTGTAGTTGCATTTTACTCGTTGAAGAATTTAAGACACTTTTTCTTCTCTGTGTGAATTATTGTCACTATTCTGTTGCCTTATGGCTATTGACATTTTTCCATACTTTAATCCCACATTTGACTGCTTGATCGCATCTGATGTTCCTTCTTCTAAGGGTGGACCTAATTTCATTGTTTGCCTCACTTTCTCCGCGAGTTCATACCAGTTTGTGATTCAACCCTACGGATATCTTCAATGATTCTTTCTTGTTGAGTTCCATGCATTCGTGATCAGTCCGTAAACCTTCGGTTACCACTGTTCGTTTTTTGTGGACTGAAATTTATCTTTGCCGTGGTTTGACTCTAAGAATAGTCTCTTGGTTTTACATCGAGGACTTCTTTGGTGTTGTTTCTGGAGACAGCAATATCCTCAAACTGGAATTATTCGGTTGTATTATTGAGGAATTCCCATGTCTTTAATTTCTGTGTGGGGGGTTTTGGAATAGTGTTGCATAATTTTGAGATTCAATTTTTGGTAGAAGCTAACGAGATGTTCACCATTGTTACTGGTCGTTTTGTGAGCGGTGTACGATCCTGAGGCGTTTTTTTTCTCAACTGTCCATTCAAGAATCTTGTTTCAACATTTAGGTGTTTTGTTTGTGATTTCTGTCAGGCTTTCACAGAAATATTCTGTCACCGGTTGATCTTTTCTGTTGTATTTATTTTTTGGTGCGTGCACATTAATCAGTGTGTACGTCTTCTTTCATGATTTTGTTGACAGAGTTGAGAGTCTTTCTGAAAACGACTGAATCCGTGGTGGACTTGTGGATCGCAAAATCTCTGCACACATTGTTTCAGTTCTGCACTGACGTATAGTGTAGATTCTGCTTTACTGAACCATATAAACTGTATGTATCTTTTGTCAAACATTGTATTTTATTATCTTTTTAACGATATTCAATGTACAGTATGTGAAAATCTCCATTATTTCAGTATTTGTACATTGGTAATCCTTTCTAACCTCACGTTAGAGCGTAAACATACAGGATTTCCTTGGTGTACGTTAGCCGAATCTGCTCTACGTACTCCATTGTCGATTGAGTTGTACAGCCATGTTGCCGCCTCAGAAAGAGTTTATAAAATTCCAAAATCGATAACAGTCTGTAAATATGAACACTATAAATAAAGAGAGGTTAGTAAAATATTCCAGAGATAACTGTTCGTAAACACAATTGAACTACTAAGATGTAGACCCGTAAAACTTGATAACACATAAAAATTTGTCACATGTCCACCTTATTGTGTGCTTCAACAGCCTCCAGGCTACCGACGATCCTGCAGTTACTGGTGCCTGTTTGCCGCTGTATCATGTATCAGATCTTAGCTGTCTTCTGTCACTATATTTACGTGCTGCATTCATATCCAACATGAAAATGTCTGCAATGTTCAACTGACGAAGCGAGACTGCAGAGCATCCGATTTACATGTGGTAGTCTTGTGAATTGTCGTTTGGTAACAATGTACTACAGGTTCCAAAACGTTGAAAAAACTTCGTTTGTGAACTTTCCCCAATTTATAGAAGGATTTTTTTATGAGCTCTAGGCACCAGAATCCACGTTTCTTTCGAGTAGCTGCCGTACGGAAGGCGAAATTCATGTTATTCCGTGAAGAAAAACCATTTAAATTCTTTGAAAGCCTACTCAGAATTTCGTAAGTTAATATTTCTTAGCAGATTCATGTGTTAGTACTTAGTCTATAACTTCTATAATACGTTTCACTTTTCTATACTTATTATTCGGAAAAAGTGAAAAGTTTTAAATTGGGGAATTGCCTTGCGTAGTCCTAAATACGCTTATAGGAAAAGCGCCAATATCATTGTTTTCGTTCCAAGACATAAAAAATAAGAGGGTTAATCCTGTTATGTAAACGAGTCGTTGTAGTTACTCATTAATAAATGGATCTATTTTCAATAGTTTTGTTGTTTACCACGAGTGCAAACTGATTTATTTTTCTTAGGTTCGTTAGCGTTAGAGTTAGGTGTAATGGTTGTTGTGGTTTCAGTCATAGAGGTGTCTGTAATACAACGGGGAATGCGAAAGACGGTTTGTCTATTGAGTCGGGTCTGCATTTGCGATAGGTGCGAAGTTAGAAAGGAGTAGAAGATCACCATCCTGCAAACTGAACCATATAATGGAAAAAATTCCTGCAGTAAGTTAAGGAGCACTATGGAAAAAATCTAACTGATATATGGTTGCAGATAACAGTGATAACAGTTTATGACTTCCTTAGACACTTTTGTCATGAATGTGGAAAGAGATTTGCCCTTCCTGAGTGACCAGCGAGTGATATTCGTGTTCATGCTGCAGACAGAGCACAACTAACTTTCAGAAATAATTTACTAGTAAGAAAGTTGGAAAATCTATAAAAACAAAAAAGTTTTTTTTTTGTTTCTTGGCGAAATTGTGAAAATAGAAGGATGTATGGATCAGAAGCAGTACTACCGCATACTTCACAATCATGCAATACGAAGTGGATTGCGCTTAATAGGGAAAGCGGTCGGCATACTGTACTGAACGAACTACATTGCATCAAAGGAAAAACAAAGTACTGAATGATATGGTATGGCCGTCTCAAAGCACCGATTTTAATCCTACTGTAATGGTCTGGGACGAAGTGGACAGACGTGTCAGGGCAGTTAATATATCCAACAAGGAACATCTCTGGAATATTGTTAAGGATGTGTGGAATAATATAGATTCGCAATACCTACAAAAACTGATTGACCGTATGCCTCGTGTTTGTGAGGCAGTCATTAAATCCAAAGGAGGATACTTTGATGAAAGTGAAATATAACGATTGTGATTGTATTATATATGTGGAAGTTAATATGATTATATTTTGTGAGAAATAATTATTGCTTTGTGCTGCAAATCTGAAGCACCAGGGTGTACTGAAATTAATGAGCGGAAGTGTATCATAGGTCTATCGATGGAGAGTTGGTCGATATACTCCTCGCGTATGAGTTCAGCGAATTCAGCAATGATGCTATGCTGACACATTCCGGCAGCGACGGCAACCGCAGCAAAATACACAATGTGATCAAAAGTATCCGGACACCTGGCAGAAAATGACTTACAGGTTAGCGGCGACCTCCACCGGTAATGCTGGAATTCGGTACAGTGTTGGCCCACCCTTAGCCTTGATGACAGATTCCACACTAGCAGGCATACGTTCAATCAGGTGCTGGAGGGTTTCTTTGGGAATTCACGGAATGCTGTACTGATGAGAGGTATCGATGTCGGTCGGTGAGGACTGGCACGAAGTCGCCATTCCAAGACACCCGAAAGGTGTTTTATAGGATTCAGGTCAGGACTCTGTGCAGGCCAGACCATTACAGGGATGTTAATGTCGTGTAACCACACCGCCACAAGCCGTGCGTTGTGAACAAGTACTCGAACGTGTTTAAAGATGCAATCACCATCCTGGAATTGCTCTTGAACAATGGGAAGCAAGAAGGTGCTTAAAACATCAGTGTAGGCCTGTGCTGTGATTGTGCCACGCAAAAGAACAAGGTGTGCAAGCCCCCTCCATGAAAAACACGACCACACCATAGCACCACCACCTCCGAATTTTACTGTTGGCACTACACACACTGGCAAATGACGTTCAGCGGGCATTCGCCATCTCACACCGTGACACGGGATCGCCACATTGTGTACCGCGATTCTTCACTCCACACATCGTTTTTCCACTGTTCAGTCGTCCAATGTTTACGCTCCTTACCCAAGCGAGGCGTCGTGTAGAATTGACCGACGTGATGTGTGACTTGTGAGTAGCCATGAAATCCAAGTTTTCTCCCATCCCGCCTGTCATAGTACTTGCAGTGGATCCTGATGCAGTTTCGAATTCCTGTGTGATGGTCTAAATAGGTGTCTGCCTACTACACTTTACGTCCCTCTTTAACCGTCTGCGGTCTCTGTGAGTCAACAGACGAGGTCGACCTGTATGCTTTTGTGCTGTACGTGTCCCTTCACGTTTCCATTTCACTATCACATTGGAAACAGTGGACCTATGGATGTTTATGAGTGTGGAAATCTCGCGTATAGACGTGTGATACAAGTGACACCCAATCACCTGAACACGTTCAAAGTCCGTGAGTTCCGCGGAGCGCCCCATTCTGCTCTTTCACCATGTCTAATGACTACTGAGGTCACTGATATGGAGTACCTGGCAATAGGTGGCAGCACAATGCACCTAATATGAAAAATGTATGTTTTCAGTGGTGTCCGGATACTTTTGATCACATAGTGTACTTTTGCATCTTCGGGTTGTTGCATTACTCTGTGTCTTGTGTTGTTCTCTTCATTTGTAATATATTACACGCTTTTATACCGTTTGAAATGCATATCCAAAGAAAGCAAGGTAATTTAGGTTGTAAACCGAATAAATCGTAAATACATTATTACAATATAATGAGGCACCGGGGACCACAAGTCTCTTGGGTCAAAATACTCAGAAAGTAACCATGTACAGCCTCCGAAATTGTTGCGGGATCGACAACATCGACATGACATCTCTCAGGTTCAACCCCTGTTCAAAAAAGCCGCAGGTTCGTATTGTCTCTTTATTGGTGGGGCCAGGACCATTCCGCGATCGGACGACGCTTTCTAAGAGCTTCTGGCAGTTTCTTTGCCTCATCGTTAGTCACCTCTTGCGGCGACCTTACAATCTCTGTTATAAAACACGTTGCCTGTCAATCAGCAACTAAATATCTGAGAATTGGGTCTCCTGTTGAGGGAGCAATGGACAGCTTAATGAATTTTGCCTGGTGGCCGCAGACCACAGAACTCTTTTAAAACTGTGACGATCATATGTTTTTTCCCTATAGGCGCCGCAGATCTTAATAGCGGGAATGGGCATCAGCGGTGAGATCACGGGAATGCAGGGAACAGAGCAATTTGGGCGGCTGTCCGTGGCAGTCGCTTGGCGCAGGCGCTGCGCCTGACAGCGGGTCATTAGTGGCTGCAAGGAGTGCGCGCAAAGCCGCGGCACGGCGAGGATGCCGCACGGCTACAGTGATCGCTCTGACGACGGCTTACCGACTCAATTCAGCTATTATATTTTTTATTGTATTACTTGTTAGGAAAACTGAAGTACTGTTAGACGATGACAAGTTTGGCTTTAAGACTGGTAAAGACACCAGAGTGGCAGTGCTGACGTTGCAGTTGATAAAAAAAATGAAAGCAAGAAAAACCGAAAGACGTTGACAGAGTTTTTCTACTTAGGAAAGCCGCTTTGTAATGTCAAATAGTGGAATATTTCGAATGCGTCAGAAAAATAGTTGAAGGCTGTAGAGAAAGTCTGTGATAAACAGTATGTGCAACAATGAAGAGGCCAAAAATAAGAATGGAAGGCCAAGAACGAAATCTCGAATTCTAGAAGGGTATATGACAGGAATATATATGATAGGAATAGAGTTTTTCCACCTACTGTTAAATCTAGTAACGAAGAAGCTATGACAAAAGGAAAGGCAAGGTTGGGGAGTCGGTTTGAAATTCAGGATGAAAAGATATCAATCATAAGACTCGCTGACGACGTTGTCATCCTCAGTGAAAGTGAGGATCAGTTGCAGGTCCTGTTGCATGCAGTAAATTCTAGTGAGGGTTCGCTATGGGCTGAGAATGAACCGAAGATAGACGAGAGTAGTAAGCAGCAGAAATGCAAAATTCTCCTTACTTATTTGACGAAAGGGGGGAATACTGCTACCTTGGAAGCAAAATAAAACGTGGACAGTGCAATGAGGAAATAAAAAGGAGAATGTGCGATGGAGCAGAGCACTCTTCCGAAGTGAATCATGGACTATGCGAAAACCTGGAAAGAAGAAAATCGAAGGATCTGAAATGAGGTGCTATACATTGGATTGGATTGTTTGGGGGAAGAGACCAAAACAGCGAGGTCATCGGTCTCGGGAAGGGTGGGGAAGGAAGTCGGCCGTACCGTTTCAAAGGAACCATCCCAGCATTTGCCTGGGGCGATTTAGGGAAATCACGGAAAACCTAGATCAGGGTGGCCGGACGCGGAATTGAACTGTCGTCCACCCGAATGCGAGTCCAGTGCGCTACCACTGCGTCACCTCGCTCGGTGGTGCTATACATAGAGGTGACAAAAGTCATTGTTACAGCACGCACACATACAAATGGGGGTAGCACCGAGTACACGGTACAACAGGGCAGTGCATTGGCGGAGCTATCACTAGTACTCAGGTGGTTCATATGAAAAGGTTCCTGACATGATTATGGCCGTATGATAGGCGTTAACACACCCTGAACGCTGAATGGGGGGGGGCATAGTTAGGGAATTCAGTAGTCTGAGACTCACAGTAGTGTGTGCCGAAATCCAAATTTCAGGAGGTACCTCTCACCTCGAACAACGCAGTGGACGATGGCGTCACTGGCAACACTGCATGAAATAACTGCAAAAATCAATGTGGGATGTACGGTGAACATATCCGTTGGGACAGTGCGGCGAAATTTGGCGTTAATGGATTATGGCATCAGACGACCGACGCGAGTGACTTTGCTAACAACACGACGACATTGCCTGCAGCGCCTCACCTGAGCTCACGACCATACCGGTTGGATCTAAGATGACTGGAAAACCTTGGCCCAGTCAGATGAGTCCCGATTTCATTTGGTAAGAGCTGATGGTACGGTTCGAGTATGGTGCAGACCCCACGAAGCCATGGACTGATGTTGTCAACAAGGCACAGTGCAAGCTAGTGGTGGTTCCATAGTGATGTGGGGTGTGTTTACATGGAATGGACTGGGTCTTCTGGTCTATCTGATACGTGGAGACCATTTCCAGCCATTCAAGGACTCCATGTCCCCAAAAAATGATTGTATTTTTATGGATGGCAATGGGCCATGTCACTGGGCCACAACTACTCGCGACAGATTTTGAGGTCATCCTGGACGATTCGAGCGAATGACTCAGCCACCCAGATCGCCCGACATGAATCCAAGCGAACATTTATGGGATATAATGAAGAGGTCAGTTCGTGCACAAAACCCTGCACTGGAACACTTTTGCAATTATGGACGGCTATAGAGGCAGCATGGCTCAAAATTTCTGCAGGTGACTTCCAACGACTTGTTGAGCCCATGCCACATCGAACTGCTGCGCCACGCTGGGCAAGAGGTGGTCAGACACGATATTGGGAGACACTCCATGACTTTTGTCACCCCAGTGTAGAAGGATATTGAAAATTAAGTGGACTGATAAGATAAGAAATGAGAACGTTCTATGTAAACTCGGCACGAAGAGGCACTTTTGGATAATACTGAACAGAAAAAGGGACTAGAAGACAGGACATGTGTTAAAACACCAGGGAATAACTTTCATGGTAGTGGTGGGAGCTGTTGAACGTACAAACTGTATTGGAGGTGAGAGACAGGAATACACGCAAAAAAAAAAAAAAAAAAAAAAAAAAAAAAAAAAAAAAAAAAAAAAAAAAAATTGGGGACATTGGGGTACAACTGCAACTCTGAGATGATGAGGTTGGCACAGGAGAGGAATTTATGGCGGACCATATCAAACCAGTCAGAAAACTGATGGACGCTATAAGAAATAATAATCATAAAGTCGACCAAAACATCATACATTTCTATAGGAGAACGAAATACCTGGACATGAAATGGCATTAGCAGTTGAGAAGGGAGTGAGATGAAGTTTCAGCATATACTCAGCGATCTTCAATTACTATACTAAGCAAGCAGTAAAGAAGAAATATGGCAAGAGAGCCCAAGTTCAGGGAGAAGAAACTGAAAAATTTAAGATTGTCGAGGACACTTTAATTCCTGGTAGAGACGGTAACGGACTGGGGAAACCAGTTGAACGGACTGTATTGAAAAGATGTTATAAGATGACTATCAACAAGAAGGACAATACAAAATGTAGTTGAATAAAATCGGGTGATACTTAGGGAACTGGATTAGGAAATGGGACACTGAAATCAGTAGGTAACTTTTATTATTTTGGCAGAAAAAGACATTGACAATGCCTGCAGTAGAGCGGACATAAAATACAGACTGGGAAAAGAAAGGAAAGACTGTAAAGGAGGTAATTGTTAACATCAAATATGAATTTAAGTTCTAGTAATTTTTTTTGTAATAGTGTTTTCCTTCACTGTAATCTTGTATGGAATAGTTCAGTAAATAGAATCTTGAGAAAAGTGGTGCTACAGAAGAATTCAGAAGCGTAACAGGGATGATTGGCACACTAATGAGCAGGTACTGAATAGAGCTGTAAAGAAAATTAATTTACGTAACAGCTTAATTAAAAGAAGAGATTGGTTAATAGTACACATCCCGAGGCGTCAGTTTGTAGTTAATTTGGTAAAGGAGGGAACTGTGGGGGTAAAAATTGTAGAGAGGGACTAAGACTTGGCTACAGGAAGCAGATTCAGACGGATGAAGATTGGTGTAGTTATGCAGAGGTGAAGAGGCTCGTACAGGATACACTAGCGTGGAGAGATGCACCAAACCAGTCTTCGGACATAAGACAACGGCAACTGCAACAACAGAAGTAGCAGCAATAATGTGTTGAATTACATACTTGACCCATAAGTAATATTTCTCATATCCTCGTCGTATATAATCAGAACGAAATAGACATTTTCGGCGTTGGAAGAGAATATATTAACGTTAAAATATCTCTGCCTGGTGTTGCGTGGGATTAAAATTTAAAAAACTGCCTTTTTATGGTAAATTCCTGTTTTACGTGAATGCACTTTATCCTCCTCTTGTTCCGTTCAACAGATTCCGTACCACAAAGAATGATTCTTGAGGGTCTGCACAACACTCATCTATATCTGTCATTTCATTAGATAAAAGACAAACCGAAACAAAAATCGGCCCTGTTTAGATTCTTCCACAACGCGTTTCGAGAACTTATACGCTCATCCTCACGCGGATGCAGAGTTATGTGCCTATTTATTCTGCTGGATGTTGCCAGTCTTCTACGTCAGGCATTACTTCGCTGCCATTCCTCTATTAGTTAATATTCGCCACCTGTTATCAGAATATGCCACCAAAGTCACACTCTAAATGAGAAAATCAAGATCACACACTTCGTGCATTCGGAATCGAAGGCAGGGCGCCCTCGCCGCATTTGCTACAATGGCGATTTGCTACTTCTGCTGAAGCGGCGGCGGCGGCGACGACGTCGACGACGACGACGACGACGACGACAAAACTCGCGAGAGTCTCTGAGATAACTGCCGTTGATGGTCGTTAACACACACATATGTACCACTGAATAACGATCGTAGGCACAAAAAAAAAAAAAATAGTGCACAGGTCGAAGAGAAACTACAGAAATACTGTGACTTATAAGTCAAAGAATGTTAACACCTTACATAGCTATTCATAAATACATTATGAACATTAGGGTGGCACTTTTCTGTAGATAATTTTCTGAAATATATACTGTTGCAGCTTCCAGTCCCCAATCCTGTTGCAATAATAGTAACAGTCATAATAATAATAACTAGTCTGCTCAATCGGACCGTCAAATGGTTTGAAGTTGAAAATAGAACACTCACCAGTTCTTTCCGTTCAAAACGCGTTACTCTATCCCACTTCCACCATTTCCCTTTCTCTGAGAAAACTGTATGTTGTCACACCCACGCCACCGCAATTCACGTAAAAACATTTTGATCCAAACTGTAAAAAAGTGTTTAGTGCATTTTCTGTAAAACGTGACAAGATAATGATTTCGTTAATAACATACATTACTTCTATGAGAGAAATGTGTTTTTATTTAAGTCCTGCAATGAACAAAAATATAACATGAGCGAATAGACACTGATGATATTTTTTCCAGAGAGGATACTTTTTGTAAATTTCGTATCTGTGTCGAAGTTGTTATGAGTACACAAAAATTACCCTTCTGATTTTTTCAGTTCCACTTTTTCAACTAGAATTATCATTCCACGTTTAATTGTCTCTATGGATGAAGTCGATGCTGACAAAATCTAATGAAGAAGAAAGAAAGAGATGAAAAATCTGCCTTAAATGTTGCTGGTACATCATTAGCAAATAAGGATAGAGTCATGTTTCAGGAACTCAATATCACAGACAACTGGAATTTTTTTCGCAGCAGTATCACTAATTTCCGATTACTGCTCGTAATTTCACTTGACTTACGGGTTTTAAATCTTGGTAAGATGCTTTAATTGCTTCCGATGAAAGAAGGCAGTCTCGTGTGCACATACTAACAAGAAAAACACATTTTCTTGAGTTCTTCTCCCCATGAGATAACTTCAGTTTAGCATGAAATATGTATATCTCAAACAGGAATACTGCCCTTGCCATCTACCGAGTATGATTTACAGATCATGTTCTGTGAAACGCCAAAACTTTTTTTTGGTTTGAAAATGCCTTAATTCAGCTAAAAATCTCTGAGAATGGTAGAGCCGCCACGATCAAGCACTTTACTGCTACAAGTTGCATAAATATTCTTGTTTATTTTTGTTCAGAAGCCCGAAATTCTTTTCGGAAGCGCCGTGGTTAGGCCTATGAGTGAGTCATCTCCAAAATGTTATCACGGCAGGGAAGGTACAACAGGTGACAATGAAGCGATTAAATATTTTTTTCTATATTTGTGAAGGTATCATATAGTCGATCTGTGTTGCTTGCTATCATATCATAATAACCTACCTTAATTAGTCCATTATACTCCACTTACCCACTACTGTGAAACAAGCATAACATTTTCTTCTTGTAATTCAAGTTTTGTGAAGAACTAGTGAAACTCCTGTATTAAGATATAATGTCCTGAAATGAACAAAACTGTACAGAAAAAATGAAAATGTAGTTAAGTAACATACATGTGAAACAGAAATCAGCACAGACTTAGCACTGACTACCAAATGGAAATACTCGCTAAAAGAAATGCGGATGGTTACATTGTGAATCATTAGCCTGATGTTTATGAAACTTTGTGGAGGTGTTCATCATATAACGGGTCTTAAATGATTAACCTTCCACTTCTTTCGAAACTGGCGTGTATCATCAACGTCAGTGTGAGTTGTTATCCCCACTGACATAAATACACTTTAGTATCCGCTATGGCGAAGAAGCAGACAGCCCCTGAATGTCGCCTTGAGGAGTTTCTTGCCATGCCTGAAACTTTACTGTGTTAAGTCATGAAGATTGCCGCTGGGAGCTCATGAAAGACATGCATGTGAGTGACAATCGGGTCTTGGATTATACTTCTGGAACATGGCATTTGGTACCCTGGTTATGAAGGCTGAAAAATGGCTCTGAATACTATGGGACTTAACTTCTGAGGTCATTAGTCCCCTAGAACTTAGAACTTCTTAAACCTAACTAATCTAAGGTCATCACACACATCCATACCACAGGCAGGATTTGAACCTGCGACCATAGCGGTCGCGCGTTTCCAGACCGTAGCACCTAGAACCGCTCGTCCAACCACGGCCGGCGGTTATGAAGGGTATAGCAACAAGGTTCCAGTTGTTACCACATTCTGGTGAACGACGATTAAGAAATCATTCCTCTCGTCATATCCTGTAGTTCCCCACACCTTGATTCCAGGAATAGGATAAGTATGGATCTCTATAACGGCTGCTTGCTTTGAACTTTGAACAGGTCGTCTACAGACGTAAACAGAAATGGGACTCTTCACTGGACACCAGTGAATGGCACTCATATTCCCAGTTAACTCTGGCTCTATACCATTTAAGTCTCTGTTCTGTGGTAAGTTGTCAGCGGAAATCGTCGCAAGCCAACTCGAGATCTCAACCCAGCTTTTACTAATCTGTTCCAGACGTTTCGTGGATAACTTCTATCTGGATTTCATCTATCTATTCGTCAGAGCCAGTCGAACCATCCTATGATCTTCTGGAGGTGTAGTCCTTCTGGAAGGATCACTACCTACTTATTTTCTGTTACTGTTGTGTGGAGTCTCTCTAGTCACTATTCGTTCTGCAGCCATCGCACTACAGCTATGTATCTGCGCGATCTGTCGGTATCATGCTCCTATGCCCCTTGTGTCCTAATGTGGTTGTTAGCTCCATGTGCACATCCTCTGGGCATGCTTGAGATCTCCACCTGAAACGTTCCTACAGCGTTAGACTTACGCCACTGCCATCATGCAGTCGCAACATTCTTCACCTGTAGGTATGCCTCTTTTCTGCGTTGAAAATTCTAAAAATAAGTTTGTAATAACGACGAAGTCTTAATCAGCATACACCAAATGCGTGGAGGTAGTTGCGTTAGTAACTTTCGGTTACGGTGTTTGTGGCTTAAATATTTTCATCTCCGACAGCGTAGTAAATATGTTTCATTGTAGCTGACTCGGGCACACACACATACTGGATGTTGTTGCTAACCGCACGTAAATCTGCTAGGCAGCAATGGTGTCTGTCTTCGGCTGTATGGTAACTGTGTCAGTATGGAGATGCTGTAACCTCTTGACTCTTTCTCTTTACGTAATTTTGTTAGATCGTTCGGTCATAACCGTCATAACCGCAGAGTGGAGGGTATGCAACTCACTGCACGTATTTCGGTGAATTACCGCCTTATGTTACTGTTTACTCTTAAATGACTCACAAGAAGGTGGCTACAAGGGCGATCATCACCAGTACTGAATTATTTTCATGGAAGGGATGTGGCGGGGATCAACAGGTAGTGTATAGTTCACAAGGGGGTCTAAACTGGTTATCCTCTTGGAAAAAAAATTGAAAAAATTAGGACCTAAAATCATTTTTTGAAGCATTCTTGTTACCACAGAGTATATACTTGAGTGGCACTTAACACTCCTAAAGCATGGCCACGTAAGCCTGAATGGAAATGTATTTTCCGATTACCGAGCATAAAAATGTTGTATAATATTAAAGTTTATCGATATTGAGTGCATGATTATTATGTATTATGTATTAAACAACCTTGGAAACTACTTCAAACTGAATAACTCCTCAAATTAAATTCTGATTGATTTGTATTGGAAATTTGAATAAATACAGTATTAAAAACATGAGTTTATTTTGTTTATTTCAGACTTTAAAAATACATTGAAAAAGACAAGTATGAGAAGTAGGGATAAGAATGGAAGTAGTGGAAAAGTCAGGATCGATAATTAAATACAATGTCAAGAGCATAAGGTAAAATAATCTTATAAAGTTCATCCTATAGTGATCGAAATACATTTCTCATTTTTTGTCAAAACTGGATGTAAATATTGTAGAAACATACCATAAGTCTATTTGATTCAACAGAAACATGTGCACACTGCAGACTACTACGTTATTGAGCCACTTCTGTGTCACTGTCGAACACAGATAGTTCTTCAATCATCGTAGAGCAGTAAAATTGCGTCTTGTTTCACAGCTGCCAAAGCTTCAACATTAGCAAATAATTCTCGAACTTGCTTTTCATAGAAACCAAAACGTCTTTTACGTGTTTCAGGCATACGATGTTATACCATAGATGAAATTCAGGTTCCGTTTTCAACGATTGAACATCGATTTCCAGGCATGGAACTACCACATCGCGTCTTTTTTTATCCAATGAGACCCGCGCGGAGTAGCCGCGCGGTCTGGGGCGTCTTGTCACGGTCCGGGCGTTTCCCCACGTAGGAGGTTCGAGTACTCCCTCGGGCATGGGTGTGTGTATTGTCCTTAGGGTACGACAGTTTAAGTTAGATTAAGTAGTGCATAAGCTTATGGATCGAAGACCTCAGCAGTTTGGTCACATAAGACCTTACCACAAATTTCCAGTTTTCTCCAATGACACTTTTTTTGCAAGGAAACCTGTTTCTTCATGCTAGGATGGTCAAGTATTCGATAACTTAGCCCTTGGACAGCAATATAGTGATTTCAAAGTGTTCCCACGTGTAAAGTTCTTCAAGCACTAGAAAATCGTGTGTATCTGTGCCCTCAGACAGTCACTTATGAAATCTTTTTTTCCTTTCGAAATTATCGCGTGCCGTTCAGTTGTTAACTTTCTGCCTCCTGGTCAACCCTCCTACAAACTTACAGCAAAACCAAGCAGCTTCGTGCTTGTGAAATGTAACTGGATTTCATTTGCTAGCACGTTAATAAATCTTGCAAACTATGAATTCTGACTACACAAGAGTTTTTAGCATATTCCTCCAATTGTGTCTTTATTCGTCAACTAAGCGTCAAAAAATTGAAACTGTTTTCCAAAAAAGTTGGGGGGGTGTGGGGAGCGATGGCTACCCCCACCCCACCTCCTTCCCCCTCGCCGGAGGTGACACCCATGCATGTAAGTGTATTGTGCATGTAAGGCTTGTGCTGAATTGCAATAAACACGTTATATTTTGCTAGTCATACAGGCACAATAGTACGAAGTATACTTTTAACTTCGTAAATGTTAAAAAATGGTTCAAATGGCTCTCAGCACTATGGGACTTAACATCTATGGTCATCAGTCCCCTAGAACTTAGAACTACTTAAACCTAACTAACCTACGGACATCACACAACACCCAGTCATCACGAGGCAGAGAAAATCCCTGACCCCACCGGGAATCGATCCCGGGAACCCGGGCGTGGGAAGCGAGAACGCTACCGCACGACCACAAGCTGCGGACTCGTAAATGTTATGGGAAAGTGATACGTGTAGTGAAAAGATGAACTCCCGAAATTCCTAAGCAGACGATAAAATAGCTTGCTGTTTTCCACATCCATACGTGGAGTTAGAGCAGTGGAGCTAGATAAGGCAACTTGAAATACCAAAGCCAGTCACTCCCATCACTGCGGAACCCTATCTGGGACGGGTTACACATGAAAGGATTCCCGGAACGCCAATTCGCTTTTGTGCCACAAAGTCTGCGCTCGACGGCTGTGTGAAAATATTCAAGCGGTTCGCGCGGCCCATCAAGCGGACAAAACCAGCGCTGTTCAGTAATTCATACGCCAGCCCTGGCTGCCATTAGAGAATTAAACGAATGGGGCTTGGGTGGCGCCGCCATAAAGATAATGAGCCACATGTGAGCGCCCCTCACGATAAGATCTGGAGCAGGCGCGCACCCAGCAGCCGGCACTGCCTGCAAGCTGTGGCTGCTGCCTCTCCAGGGCTGCGTGCAGTTTTGGGTGGCGAGCTTGTGGCTGATATCCCCGCGTCAAATAATTTACTTCTTTAACGACTGCTATTGTGGTGATGAACAGCCCAAAAGTGTACATTGAAAATTAAGTTGTTATAATGCCTACATTAGTCGAGTTATTTGGTATGACATGTTTCTTCGTATTTCGGTAATCACCTCAAACGAACCATTATAAGAAGCGCATCTCAGAATTGTGTGTACCTCAGTACGAATATCTTGGAACATACACACCAGCATGTAACAACGATAGCGGGCTAGTCTGAAGTGAGGAAGCAGCGATCGAACATGGTAGTCATTGCATAAACTTAACCATAGCAGACTGAAATAATAACGAATCGTCCGTCATTCATAGGGCAACAAACACTCTGCACATACCAGAACCAAGGAATCAACAACGAATTTTAGACCTACTAATTCTTGCATGCAAGCTAAATTAATGCCCCGATTTTGATAACGTAAATCTACAAGCTTTCCCCCAGCTGCATCTTATATTAATGGAGTTTAAAACTTTGGTTATCAACGTGTTTTGGTTGTAGAAGGTTGGTTACAAGCCTTTTGACAACTTTGTAGAGGATGCTCAGTGGTCTGTCAAAGAAGTAATCAACCTATGTGCTACCCAATAATCGCTGAGAGTTGGCCCTTTGTGATCGTTATTATGTCGGTCTCCCCGGTTACGATAATTCGGAAAAGGGATTCTCCCACCCAAGTTCATGTAGAATTTATCTCATTCTGATATGAGGAATTCAAATTTTAGATAATGCACACACCATATTTGCTCCGATACTTCACTGTGTATATGAACAGTTTAAGCTTGATCCCACATTACACTGCAGTTGTGCCTCTAACTGGTAGGGTGGAGGAGAAAAATGTTGTTTCTGAAGTTAAGAATTTCAGTGATATCTTACAGATGCCAAGCAGACGGTAACGAGCTCCAGCTACAACAGAGAACGGAGATACTCGTTTAGAACCACTCTTCACCTGTTTGATTTCCTGTGTGAAGTATACATGATTATCGTTTCACAGGAAATGGGTTAAACCTTTAACATATGAAATAAGTGTTCATATACATACGTTGCTTTACACCTGTGGAGGGAACTGAATCAATTCGTATGTTGCACACTTACTACAATTTTTTTTAATCAAATTGTTTTTTCACAACTTTTAACTTATGTAAGGGCAAAACTTTATTTTCACAGAGACTTCAGAAAGACCCAGAAGTATCAGTCGCTTTTCTTCAAACTTCTTGCTCCCATGTTCACAGTAATGTACCTCTCCTTCACATTTTAGGAAATTCCATTTGTACAGCATCGAGGAGATCACATGTTTACCACACATTTGCCATACTTTCTGACTGTTATTTCAGATGATCATTCTGGATAGTTCAGTTCTCCATACAACATTTTTGTTCATGTACTTTCACTTCTTGATGAATGTCTTCTGTATACCTCAATCAGGACATTTCTCCAAGGTCCTAAGTCATACCTTCCATTCTTAAAAAAGTGTGCTGTGTGAAATTTCTTCTACTAAGGTAAAGCAAAATGTGCTGTTTGATTACAGGAAATGTGTGTTCTCAAGCAATTAGCGTTTATTGAGTCAAGAATACTGATATTTCCTTGTTTTACGTCTGAGCAACTTCCAAATCGTTGGCCGAAATCTACATTTCTTTGACTAGGATTTCACTTTAGCCAAACAGCACATAAATTATGTAAACATTGTTTGCCTTTTTGTATTAATGACCTGCTGCATCCTCAGTTGCGTGTTTACAAATTAATTTTCTTTACCGCTGCCACTTCTGCAACTGAAAATTGCAATGTATAGAGGTATATTACAATTAATACTGAAAACTGACACGGGTGTAAAGATACGACAGCAGACGCAAATATGTTTCAGTAAACGTGGATTCGCCTACGAGGATTTTACGAGATAATAGCATATGCGTGGTTACGAACCGCCACTGGCTTCATTATGGAGTACTGTCCAAGTTGATATATATTTATTTGAAATGTAAACCTTTCGATTAAGTCCCCATTTAATTGGGCTCAAATTTCACATATGCCCTGTCTTAAGAAGAAATACCAAACTGGTGAAACCCGTTATGTGTTGCAGTATACTGTCTACTCGCACGTATTGAACAGGGTGTTGCACTTGTCGTCCTCACATTTGGACCCCATGAGCTTGGTATTATTTCATGCACTCCCAGACTATATGGTAAATCTTGCTTGGACTGTGCAATCTGCAGCTCCAGTTTTTCAACCGTTTTCGCTGGTGTGCTTCATTCTTAAGATGGTCCCAGACGGAAAAATCCAGAAGATTGACGTCAGGTGAGCTTACGATATTGTGGTGCCTGTGTTATTCTGATTACGATTTAAAATTCCCTTGGAAATTCATTCATGTACAAAGGAGCAGGCACAAATTTTCACTGTCGTCATTCCAATCTACAGCTGATGGTAGTCCTTATTCGTAATTAGGTAAGCTCGGTGGTCAAGGTGGAGGCCATGCTCAGTCTATTCGTCTTGAACGATTCTGGCTCATTAAATGTTGGCTTTCATCGGAATGCCAGCGTCACAACATGCATCTATCACATTCTCCAACGACGGGCGTTGGGTGAAATCTGAACCCTGTGACATGGATATTTAATCGATAAGTGTGCATTTCACATAGGCCCTACATCTGTACAGGTAGGATAATATTTCATCACAATTCAGAGACGTCTCCTATCCACATATCGCAATTGTACCTCGATCGGCTTGTTTGCGGACTGATGATTAATGGGAACTTTTTCCTTTCAGTAGACATGAACCATGTATTTAAGCCAGAAACCATATTCCTTTACTTTCAAGAAATATTTCAGTGACTCTTACATGTGCAAATTTGCAACAACAGCTTCGTTGTTTCTCTCTGTAACAGCGGTTGTCGACTTGGGCAACCACTGATGGGTGCAAAGAAAAGGGTTCAATTGTATTTCGGTCACGAAATTAAACAGTTTTTAAAAGATCATTTCTATTATCACGGTTTCGTTAGCCCCTAATACGTATTTAATCAAGTTACCAATAAATACATTTTTTTCAAACACTGGCATTAACGTGTGACACAGTGAGGTGGAGGTTTCAACTTGTGAAACAAATGTGTGGACATCATCCTCCACCAACTGCATATTTCCCTTATACTTTTTACCATGCATTTGTGACAGTAAAATTGAGACAGATATGTCTGATATGCTTTAATATCACGTGAAAATGCAGGGTTAGAGTTGTATGTAGTTCCAGCAATGAACCAGAAATTGCTTCATTATTCACTTCGCAGCAGGTAAACGAACTGACTGGCAGCACAGCGCAACAGTAACTATGTGATGGCTTCTACTTTGCTGTAGTGTTTACACGGTATTATTATTGTTATTATTATTATGAGCAGTAGTAGGGAAAATAGTAGTAGCAGTAGTAGTAGAGGTAATAGTAGTAGTAGTAGTAGTAGTAGTAGCAGTGTCACTGGTCAGACGCAAAGAATAGGCAGCCTGATATGTTCCACTTCCTGTCGGTTCAGAAGTAATTGATTTACAGACAGTAAGTACAGTGCACACATTTTAACGTGGTTAAACTTCAATGGGGTTCAGCGTATGGGTAACGTAACGGCCGCTACAGAGAGGAGTGGTGCAGAGGACGCATTATCAGTAAGAACTACCTTACTTTCATGTGGGTAGTTAACTTTATTTTCTGAGAACGAGTTGCAGGTAGAACTCACGACGTGATAAGAACAGCTTCATCGTTCTATAAAAAATGGTAATAAAATATTTACAGAATTTAAATATAATTTATCTTTCGTCATTTTAAAAATATGTGTTCAAACAAAATTCTTGTTCATTTTAAAGTTTAATTATGCGATACAACCGTTCACTTGAGGGGTGGGGGGTTCTGGAAAGGTTGGGAACCACCGCTCTATAGAAATCATAATTATTTGTCTATAGCACAGTATCTTCAGTATTTACACTAAGGAGATTTTTAATATGCAGAATAGCAATTAGTAGTATTGTGATATCATTTACACTTATCAGAGTATCAGACGAATTGTATTTTTTATTGCAAATTTCTTGTCATTGTGTTGTATCAGATTTAAAACCAACTATTGAGTCCATACTCACAGTTTCATAAGTTTGCTGCATATCGTGGATGGAAACAACTATCGATAATTCCATAAGGTAGGAAGCCCACCAATACAACCATCAAAACACGAAAACGTTCAGGTAGAAAATTCTGTCTTTATAATAATTTTATTATGGTAGATTAATATTAATGTAAGGTACTTACATCGGGTACAAATGAAAGAAATGTAGTCTATTTTTACAAACTTGTCTGTTTTAAAACACGTGCGAACGGTGATTAAGCAGGTGATATTGTGCCGAAGCTCTTCGATTCGCATCGGCACAACGGGGCCGGAAACACAATAGAAAACCACAGAGAAAAAGAGCACAAAATAATCGAGGACATGACACGAATAATTATTTAAGGACAAATTGGCGGGACTAATTTTGAAGTTAGTGTGGCCGGTCGTCAATTACAGACGCGCCTGCGCCTCCCACCTAATTTCACGCAATATCCACGCATTTGCATACAGGCGAGCGTGCGCGTGCTTCGCGCTGATTTATAGCTCTCCGCTGACAATTGACTGTGATGAATCGTGGATAAGGGCCATCACATACACCGAAAGCAAAGTGCGTGCGCTACACGCTGAAGTAGATTTCAATCTCGGATACAGACAGACGAGCTGCCCAAACACACGGTGGACAGTATGTTTCAGAGAACAACAACGAACATAATTTTCCGAGTGCCGTCATCGCTCCCCCTCTCGTATATCGTGGAAATGCGCTGCTCCAGCTCACTAATCGTGGCGAAATCCTTTCAGTTTTCCACACGAGATCGTCACGATATTTCTTAGTTTGCGGTTCACAGACACCGGTTTCAAGGTCACCAGTATTCTGTCAGTCTACGCATTTTGCCAGTAACTTATTTCAGAATTTGACAGTTTAACCATGTCCTGCTAAACAAGAAATAACACGCGAATGATTCGATACTTGATATTAGAATATCGTCGCCGGTCGGAGTGGCCGAGCGGTTCTAAGCGCTACAGTCCGGAACCGCGCGATCCTTGTGGTCGCAGGTTCGAATCCTGCCTCGGGCATGGATGTGTGTGATGTCCTTAGGTTAGTTAGGTTTAAGTAGTTCTAAGTTCTAGGGGACTGATGACCTCAGCAGTTAAGTCGCATAGTGCTCAGAGCCATTTGCACCATTTAGAATATCGTCTTCCGTTTTCTGAAGTCTTCAGCGTTTGTTGCGATAGAGTACTGCCAGGAAGTCCAACAGGAACAATAATTTATAGAAGTCATCAGTTGTTCGGAGTAATTTCTCTGTATTCCACTTGTACACTACCATTATCGAGGGTCAAGATCTTTGGAAGGTGGTCATTCGTTAGGTACTTTTGTGCTGAATATACGAGTTTTAGTATTTGAACATGCGCGTAGGTCGCATCACGAATGAATAAATTCGGAATTGGAGTAGGACAGAGTTACATTGACTATCAGTGAAGATTAAACGTCTCAAATGTCTACGATAGGTCAGAGATGGTACTGTGATGAGGGGCAAGAGAGCTAGTAATTACAAAATTCAGAGGAAATGTGGTAATAAGATGTCACTGAGAAAGCTATGTTCGGGTTTAAGTGGCTCACGTGTTCAAGGTTAACAATCGTGTGTGCAAGATGAGGAACACCAGTTGTTCTGTGTGAGATAAACTGTTGTACATGAAATGCAGTTGTGAATACGAATAGCCATCGGAACCTTCGGCTGTATAAGCTAATGACGACAGTGAGAATTAGTGCCGGACCGAGACTCGAACTCGAAAAAAAATGGCTCTCAGCACCACGGGACTTAACTTCTGAGGTCATCAGTCCCCTAGAACTTAGAACTACGTAAACCTAACTAACCTAAGGACATCACACACATCCATGCCTGAGGCAGGATTCGAACCTGCGACCGTAGCGGTCGCGCTGTTCCAGACTGTAGCGCCTAGAGCCGCTCGGTCACTCCGGCCGGCCGATTCGAACTCGGATTTCTCGCTTGAAGAGCGCGATCGTCTTAACCACTTTTTTAAGGAACCTCCCTGGGGCCCAAACTCAGGGGTGGGATCAAAGTGGACAGGGGTCGCAATCCGGGGCTAGGCCAGTGTGTCCCGTTCCCACCCTCGAGGAACCAAAGGAAAGCGTACAGAACGGGGAGCAGATGTACAATGAACATCAGTGGTTTATTTATTTATTTTCCTTTCTTTAATTGACAGTAATACCACCGAGAATTGCAGGAAACAGGCGGACGAGGAGAAGGATACATCAAGACGTCGGCTCTAATTGATAATATCGATATATATTTCCGAGAAGAACATTCCGATGACCAGAAAATATATCGGCTTTGAGTTTGGAAGAAGCGAGGATCAACTCATAATGACAGGAACACGCCAGCTCTGGGATAGGTTTAGGAAGACACTGCAAAGGAAATTGGAGAAAAATTGTCTGTGTTTTGGACTGCGAACAACTGCACAGTGGCGTTTATTAAGGAACTGCCAAAGATTAAGGATACTTTTCTCGCCATCAGCAAACAAGTAGTGAGCTCTGCATGACCACAAATACACTTCACAGAGTTCTTCTTCGCTTGCGGGAAGTATCCCGCGTCCGCAAAGAGGAGTAGTTGAATGAGTATCTGATGAGGAGTCGTATGGGTAAGTAGGGACAACATCTGTCGCACCAATAACCGAATATCTCTTGCCGAGCTGCACATCACGCGATGCTCGTCTGTGCCCAAAACATCACAGGCGATACAAAGCGGGATGTCTGCAAGGTGAATCCCGTGAAGGAATGTCCGGCTTACTTGCTTCCCATTGACGGTATGGTACCATGCAGACTGGACGTAAGTGTCAAGATACGGAGAGCACAGCGATCGCCAAACGGTATGCCAGTCGACATGAGGATGCCTCCCCTCAACCGCATTCCGTGACCTGTGCTGCTAAAGAAAGCTTTAGATTGCCTTAGTGGATGTCAAGTGCGCTGCCATTATCGCTGGATGATTGAGGAAAAATGGCGGAAATAAAAGAAGGGTGGCGGAACGTCGGAAAGCAAGATAGGTACTGAGAGAGAGATTGGTGAAAGGGCCTCCTGCAATAGGCTGGTAAGGCACACAGAACAACGGTACCACGACGCCATGTGAGAGCCAATGAAAAGGGCTGTCGCTCTGTCAGGCACATGATACATACGTAAATCGCCCCTGCACCGCAGGAGTGTGAGGGTCTCGTACCTCATCTTGGACAAAAAGCAGTGGCAAGCAAATGAACCCAATGTCGCTAGCATGCAGCAGGCCATGGATGGTGGCATAGGAAGTGTGTGTGACACGTGGGGGATACGTGACGCCAAATATACATTTACATATTGTGTCCGTTTCAGGAGATCGAGTGCCCGTAAACCGTGATCTAAGAACCCTGGTCGTAGTTGGGAAAGTAGACGCCGGTGGTTGAGGGCAATAGTGCATCGCAGATCACTTGCGAAATCGAGTCCTAAGCATCGGCTAGTAACAGCTACACGCACAGGAGCAGCGCTGTCCACATGAAGCCCCGCACATACAGCCACGGCGCTCGATTTTTGGACGTTAAGGCAGCAACCAGAAGCTTCGCCGTAGGTGGTAACCCAGGCCTGTGATTCCCCGACCTTAGCACCGCTACGAAGAACGAAGACGAGATCGTCTGCATAAGCAGAGCAGCTGAGTACATGGTCACCAAGAGACATCCCAGAGAGGCGTTGGCCGAGGTCGCAGAGCAACGTGCACTTACTGAAGGAGAGCAATCTCAACGTCTGCATCACACAGCATATCATGGAGTAAAGCCAGTTTGTTGAGTACGTTCGAATGGTATTGAAATTGATCGTGACTATACTGTAAGTCTGGAAAGCAGCCATCGGCAGGAGGACAGGCGATTTAAAGACGGGGGAAGCACAGGGGCCGCTCGGAGTAGCCGTGTGGTTAGAAGCGCCATGCACGGATCGCGCGGCCCCTCACACCGGTGGTTCGAGTCTTCCCTCGGGCATGGCTGTGTATGTTTTACATAATATAAGTTAATTTAAGTAGTGTGTAAGTCTAGGAAACGATGAACTCAGCAGTTTGGTCCCTTAGAAATTGACACACATTTGAACATTTGAAGCACAGGGAACTCCCTGTCAGGCCCCTGTCATAGGGCACATCATAGTGATGAGTAGAGAGCCGACCCTACTAAGGGGGGTCCATCGCTCTGTACACCTCCATGAATATCCATCCTCAGCATCGACATCGTACGCCCACGAGAGGCGTCTCACCAGTCCCATTCAGTAGAACACTATCAGAGGTGCGCCCACAGGTAGCGTCAGACACACAAAGCGACGCAGCCACAACAGACGCAGGAAGGGAAAGGTTGTTGCCCGGAGGCGGACGCTGACTGGAGATGGAGGCAGGGAAGGACGTCTCGTCGTCAGGTGTCAGGGCCTCAGAGGGCAGCGCACCATCAGTACCAGGGTCGTCATCCAGTGCACGTATCACATGGAGGCAGATATCAGAAGGGGGTACGGCGACGCCTTTTCCGTTTCCTCGGTGACCGTGCGTTCCTAACATGATGTTCCGTGTCGGATGACGGGCGACTATCGTCCGATATGTGAACAGATGGCAGAAAAATGGGGGTCGGTAGGGCTCCATGGTCAACAACCATGAGTTCGGAACAGACAGCACGTGCCTGCTAACGGTAATCGTTCATTTGTATTGCCTACGGCAGGAGTGTAGGAGAGACAGGCAAAACGTCCATCGCATCGTCGAGAGGAGTCGACGCCGGTACCGCCAGATTAAGAACGGCGCAGCAGGTAGCACCGCCGCAGACGCATAAGATAGAGGTAACACAGTAGGCGCCGCAGGAAGAGTGACGTCTCCGATTGGTATCTGAGCCAGTCTACGATGGAGGCATTCACAACTGGCATGACCTTCTTGGTTACAGCCTGAACAGGTGACGGCTGGCCATCGTACATGACGACAGCCCTGCAGCCGGCAATAATCAATTAGGAAGGTAAGTGTTTCCGTAGTTCAATTTTTATCTGACGGACGTCATTGAAGACACGGTATGTTTCGAACGTCTTCCACGTTTCAGCAACGTGCATGACGACGTTGCTGTAAGATTTAAAAGCGGCCACCACAACGTCCCACCGTACCTCAAATGGGACTTCGAAAACCCGCAACGTTCGGAGACCAAAACCAGCATGATGAACCACGACAGTCCCTTTATGTCCGTCAGAGTATCGGAACTTGAGAGAGTTAGTGTTGCGGCGCTCAGCGCGTCATTCGCCATACAGAGTAATACTGAGGATCGTCATGTGACGGGAGACGCATTTCATACCGTATGAAACGTTTGTTTCGTACACTTTCGGTCGTTCATGGTGCAAAGAAAAAAATATAATTGCGGCTTGGCCACACACACACACACACACACACACACACACACACACGCGCGCGCGCGCGCGCAAACGCCATGAGCGCCGATGAAATCGGACTCCGAGACAAGCCGCTACGCGGAAGTAAACAAACGTGCGCTCTCTCGCCAGCAGCAAAACAGGAGAGATGCAAACAAGGCGTGCGCGCCTCACCACTGCCGAAGGCAGACTGATCGCTTTCGGTATCGATCCACGACAGACGGCCAGACCAAAACTTCCATACGTCGTCGTTCCTGCGTCACAACCTGTACTCGTATACACAGTATGTGAATCCCGTAATGGGGAGGACATTTCAATTGAAAGTCACTGCCTGCTATTGGCGGATATTGCTGTGCCTATGTTCTTAAGAAGAACGATGCAATGTTCATTCGGACACGTACGCATGCATGCATGCAGTTCGTAAACTCTGGTAATCATTTCTATGGGTGAATTTCAGAAATGGCAAGAGGCAGAGTCAAAAACGTTTCATAAAGCTGTGACTGAAATTACAAACGTCAATTCTTGGTTACTGAATGTAAACCAGCTACATCTCATTATCTATTAAAATGAATAGTTCATCAAACTCTAACAAAGACTGAAACTGTGATATGAAGTTGGAATTATTCGCACGTCAAAATTGGTCCAAATGGCTTTGAGCACTATGGGACTTAACATCTATGGTCATCAGTCCCCTAGAACTTAGAACTACTTAAACCTAACTAACCTAAGGACATCACACAACACCCAGTCATCACAAGGCAGAGAAAATCCCTGACTCCGCCGGGAATCGAACCCGGGAACCCGGGCGTGGGAAGCGAGAACGCTGTCGCACGACCACGAGCTGCGGACTAATTCACACGGTCATAGCTCTTAACTGTCCCTTGTTTAACTGTATGAGATTTTTTCACCCCAACTAAATAATTTCCGAGTGTCTTTAAAATAGTTTCCGAAATGTCATAACCATCGAAATGTGGCAAAAGAGGTGGAAGCTTACTGAATGATCGAAATACTAACGCAACACAAATAAAATGTAGGTTTCATGTTCCACATACTAAGGTGATTGATCGCTCCGAACGACAATTGTCGCAATATGAAATCCTGGTTGGAGTGTTATCAAATTTTACTAATATGAAGTTGTTGAAAACACACCATGAGAGAAATATACCAATATTTGTGAAAAGCAGAAGATTCGGAAGAATGTCCAGAATGATTATAAGGCTCATATAATTTGTATAATGTTGTACAGGCCAGAAGTGACAAACAGGTAGATTAAAGAGTGATGGCAGAAGTTCCAGGAGCGTCACCTCTTTTTGAGCAGTAATGTCTGCCTCATACAGTAATGTAGTCTGAAACGAAGTGGAACAGAAATTGAGCTCAACATTCCTCGATGACGTAAAATGGCGAAATATTGGGATACAAGATGATTTGAAGAGGGACAAATGAACGGCTTTCGGAAACTTAAATGACATTTCGACTTTTACAAGGCATGCTGCAATCACAGTGAGCCGTGTGGAACTATTCTATTGGAATAAGCCTACACACAGAGTTTAGTCGGTGAATGTAAAGAAGGTGAAGTTCAGCTTTCTGGCCTTGGACGGGCCAATAGGTCCCGATCGACCGCTGCGTCACCCTTCATCAGTGGCGACACTGAATACCATATTGGGGGCACGTCGTCAGCACACCACTCTCCCAGTCGTTGTTGCGTTCGTCTACCTTGGGACCGCTACTAATCAGTCGAGTAGCCTCTTAGTTAGCTTCACGAAAGTAAATGCAACCCGAACTAGTCCTTCAACCTAGGAAAAATACCTGGCAGAATTGGGAATCGAACCCAGGTCTTTCATATGGCAGTCAGACAAGCTGACCACTTTTTTCTTGTCTTTCATTTTTTTATTTTTTTATCGTTAACCACTGCGTCATATTTTTCTGTCCCTGGATAGGAAAGGGAAATACAAACGAAAGACCTACTTTGCATCGCCACTTGGTTCTAAGAAAAAAAAGAACTGCACTTCTTCAGGCGTTGGCACCTATCTACGCTAATCCCGAAACAACTAACCTATTATTAAAAGCGTGGGGGCGGGTGGAGGGGGGTAGGAAAACAAGAGAGTAAGGGTAGAGAACACACAGGGAGTGATGAAAACGAAAGTAGTTGTGTAGGGGCCTCTGTTTTCTTAATTTACTTTTTTAAGTACTAGAATCCCGGGAGCCGCTTGCGGCTCTGGTTGGTGGAACATCCAAAAGTGTCTTCTCGAAATTTTTGTGAAGATTACGTCTGTAGTTCGTTCAGAGCATGATGTCGGAAAAATAATCATCAGCATCTCATGGTTTGGACGTTCCTGTTGAGTGTCGGGTCATGAAAGGCGTTCCATTGAAAATTTGAAAAGAACAGGTTGTATCTGCGGTTGGGATAAAGTGCAGTGTCCATCATTAAGTTTCGTCCAACAACCCAGTTTCGATTCCTCGTCAGGGCCAAAAAGCTAGGAGGTTGTATAGACACATATCCAATTTACAAGATTGCCGGCCGGTGTGACCGAGCGGTTCTAGGCGCTTCAGTCAGGAACCGCGCGACCTCTACGGTCGCAGGCTCGAATCCTGCCTCGGTCATGGATGTGCGTAATGTCCTTAGGTTAGTTTGTTTTAAGTAGTTCTAAGTTCTAGGGGACTGATGAAGTCAGATGTTAAGTCCCGTAGTGCTCAGAGCCATTTGAACCATTTTGAACCAATTCACAAGATTAATTTTCGTTGCAGGGTAATTAATCACGTGACAGTGATCTTAGCAGGTGTCTGTCGGGTAAAGAAAGCCAAGATACGTTGCTCGAACCTCCATACATTAGACAACGGACCACGTGAGACTCGGTAGGCATTTGTGTCGCCCACGCCACGGTGAACACATAGGGGTGTGTCGGCGAGGCAGATGCAGTGCAGACGAGACTGGTTGACCTGCTTGCTATTGACGGTGATACACCAGGCGGATTGTACGCTGGTGTCGAGAAAGCCTGCATACAGCGCTTTCCATATATGACGCCATATGGTCTGGGAAACTTGTGTTAAATAGGATTGGGGGCCGATGCATTTGAAATGCGTCGTGTAGAGTCTTTGTCTGAAGTACTCATGAAAGTTGTGAGGAGTCGAGGATGTATCTTAACTGCAGAAGGAAATGTTGGAAGTGATAAAAACGGGGTGGAATGTCTAAAAACATGATTGGGGCTGACACGGAGACCGGCGCATATTCATGTAAAAGCAGCCCGGAGATGCTCGTTGAGAAACGGTGCCGTACATCAGCTGGTAGCTAACAAAAAGTGGCATAACTCTGTCTGGCACGTGGAATAAGCCAATTCCACCAAGCTCCCATGGGAGGGCAAGGGAGGCATATTGAACTTTGAATAACATCCCAGTACGGACAAAATATCCCATCACCATCAACATTTGACGAGCGAGGGTAATCAGGACCTGGAACACTTGTGCCATTTGAGGGATGCGAGAGGCATGATGGAAATTCACATATCGCACACGCTGTTCAATACCGAAGGGATCGAAGCCGGTGATCAACAAGGCTAGTCCTGATCGTTTGGATGAGACGTTCTCTATTTGTTACCGCAGAACGACGGAGATCATTCGTAAAATAAATGCTCAAGCAGAGGGTGGTGGTAGCCACAATTAGGGGACCGACACATCTCAGTTAAGCCTTTTTTTTCAAAAAAAAATCTTTATTTCAACAATAATAATATTTATACAAAAGGAACCCACCACCTTAGTGATTAGTGGGTCATAACAATTCTACAATGTTGTATATTCAGCAGCTACTTTTTATTATTATTATTATATTGGTACTATGTTTATAATTGTGAGCTACAGACAGGATCTACAGGATAATAGGCAGACTACAGCTATTAATCTATTCTAGTTGCTAATTGTTAGTTTTCTTCCTACTTATTAATTCCTAACTGCCTGCAGCGTTACAGGAGTGTCAGCGTAGATATAAACCTACTACTTTAGGCCCTGCTCATCGAGCTAATCCCGATGAGCGTGCCCTTGACACTGGGCAGGCCAAGATTGTTTGTCGCTGCAGGTTCCTAACTTAATATCTATATCTAAAGCTACAACTACTGTACTAACCTACGTCAATTCCGGTGCTTTCGTTTTGATCAGAGTACCCTGGCCCCCCTAGTCCTGCACGTGGCGGATTGCAACTGAAAAGTCGACCTGTCCACGCACAGGCAGTATAGGATCAGGGTAATTGGACACATTCGGTATTTGTCGTTAGTCGTGAAAGTCCCACAAGTATGCTGTCAATACTTTTCGTGATACCTCATCTGCCAGTCTGTTTAGAGTTTCAAAAGTTTCTTCATGTCTTAGTAGGTTATATGTATTGTTATGTGGAAGCTGTTGTCTTAGTGTCACTGCTACATCATCGAAAAGGGGGCACTCGTAAACCACATGGTCGGGAGTGCCCTCCGAAGCACCACAGTAACACTCGGGTGTAGCCTTTTTCCCAAACCGACACAAGTCTGTCGGGTAGGGCCCATGACCAGTGAGAAAGTGTATTAGACCCCGCGTTGGCTCGAAGTACTTCATCCCTAGCCTTTCTTTTACATTTGGCAGGAACCCAAAAGTTCTTCTGCCAGTTTCTTCCGTTTCCCAAGACGGCTGCCATAAGTCCTCACCGCTTCTGCTTATTTCTCCCTTGTCCCTCACCAGTGCTCCCAGGATATTCTCTATTTTCGTATTGTTCCCCTTCTTGACCCAATACGATGCTGCTTGCTCTCGTATTTTTATATCTAAAGGACAGAGCCCCATTATTATTAATAGTGCACTTCCTGGAGATGTTCTATACGCCCCTATAGATCTTAATAGCATGTTTCTTTGTACTCTTCTCACTGCCATGGCAGGCACCACCCTCGTTAGCCTATGTGCCCAGACTCCCGATCCGTAACCCACTACTGACGTTAATATACTGTTATGGTATAGCTTGATTAGGTGTGGTGGGAGGTGAAATCGTTTATGGCCTATGGAAGTAAGGTTGTTTAGTAATTGTAATGCTTTTTGGGTTACGGACTCAATGTGCCTTCCAAAGTTCCACCTTTCATCGATGATGACGCCCAAGTAGCGAGTCTCATGTCGTCTTATAACTGGTGAGCTTCCGATTCTGACTGTAGGGTTCCTTACCAGCTGACCCTTCAGTAATATGTACGTCGATTTTGTTGGTGAGATCGTCATCTTAGTATTCGTACACCACAGTTGTAATTTGGTCATTGCTCTGTCTATTTTTGACTCAATGTCCTCACGGCTCCGGCCGCCGACCAACAGAAGGAGGTCATCTGCGTAGGCTATCTCCTATAGCACTTCTTCACTCTGCTGCAAACTATCTAAAAGCGGCTCCATATGGATGTCCCAGAACAGGGGACCTAAGACGGAACCCTGGGGACATCCCTTAGTTATAGTTTTTCCTACTCTACCGCTGGGGGATGATAGCCAGACCTCCCGCCCTTCACAATAGCTCCTCAGGCAACCATATAGCGACCCTGCACACTCCTTCTCCCGCAAGCAGGAGAAGAGCGAAGGCCACCACAGGTTGTCAAAGGCGCCGCTGATGTCAACCATGATGCCAACAACGTACTTGTATGGGGTAGAGTCGCAGACCTCAGCCGCCAGAGTGATGGCATCAGCTGCCGATCGCTCCGGCCTGAAGCCAAACTGCCTGCCACTCATCCCGCACAGCACTCGGTGTGCAGTCAGTCTGTCAGCTAGCAGTTTCTCAAATAATTTCCCAAGGATGTCCAGTAGGCAGATCGGTCTGTAGGACTTGACATCCGCTGGGTCCTTGTCGGGTCCCTTTTTAATTATCACCACGTTTGCCTCTTTCCAGATTTTCGGGAATTTTTCCTGCCTTAGGCACTCAATTGTATAACTGGGTTAGTGGCGCCAACAGTTGAGGTGCCAGGAACTGCACCACCTCCGCCACAATGCCGTCTGGGCCGGGGGCTTTCCCTGTTTTTAGTTCTTTGATGTGGCCAGCCACCTCCTCCTCAGAGAAGGGGTAGACTGCCCTGTTGTTAGCTTTTCTGTCCAAATCTTGATTTCGCAGCTGGGACTGGCCTTCCGTGTCGCAGGCCTCATCGTCATCAGGCAGCAGGGACCGGAGAAGGACCTCGGCAGTCTCCTGCCAGGACTCCGTCATCCCATCCCCGTGCCTGACCGTTGATAGCATCACTGGGGATCGGATCTTTTCTCTAACTAATATGTAGGGTACTCCCCATGGATCCAAGGCCAACTGGTCCAGCACAAATCTTTCCCAACTGCGTAATCTGACTTCTTTCAATTCTTTTTGGAATTTCTCTTTTGCCTCCCGGTATTGCAGCAACCATCTTTGCTTTTCCCACCAGACGACACTGCGCTGGTAGTGCCTCCTCAGCCTTCTGACAGACTGACCATGGTGACGGGGAGGCCGCCATGGCCCTCCTTCTGGTTGGAACAGCTGCTTTAACCGCTCTGGTAACTGCGCCCACTAGTTCTTCGGCCCGCTTGTCTATGTCCAAGTCTTGTTGTGCGTCACCTTCTGGCAATGGAGGAATGTCGCACTCTCTCGCTAGTCTCTCCCAATCAGCTCTCTTGAAGTTCAGTTGCAACTCTCACCCCGTGGCCCAGTGACAGCCTCTATTCCCTAGGCTAAACATAATAAGATGATGGTCACTTTTTGTAGCGTTCTCTTTAACTTCCCAATTCTGAACGATGTTGGCAGAATTTGGTGTAACTAACGTTACATCTATATTGGTGCCGTGGCCCCCTCCCGCTGCATAGGTGGGAGGGTTTCCAGGTCTATTTGCAACCACAAGTTGTAAAGCCATAATCATATCCTCAACTTTTTCGCCGTTTTCATCTCTTGTGCCACTGTACCAGAGGGGGGATTTTGCTTTTATATCGGCTGTTATAACCAGTTTGCGTCCCCGCAACGCCGTGGCTACTCTTGTTAGGTGATCCAGATGTTGTTCGATATTGTCTCCATATTGAAAATACATATTTATAAAAGTTATAATTCCCATGGGAGCCTGTACCTGCACGACGTTGCAGTGACTGGTGGAGAATTGTGCGAGCGTTGTTACACGTAGAGACTGGTTTGTAATGACAATTGCCGTTTTGGGGGTTTTCCCACTACTAACTATTTGCTACGTAGCGGCTGCAAATGAAAGTTTCCCAGCTTGAGAGTACGGCTCCTGTAAGCAGAGTACGTCAAGCCTCCTCTCCTTCACAGTTAAGCCTTTACCAATGAGCACAACCCTTCGATTTGGAGACGTTAAGAGAACTACTTGTTGCCTCACCATAAGTCGCTGCCCACCTCAGAGCCACGCGGAAATCATCTTCACTGTGGAGGCAGAGGATGAGATCATAAAAAAAAAAATTGTTCAAATGTGTGTCAAATCTTATGGGACTCAACCGCTACGGTCACCAGTCCCTAAGCTTACACACTACCTAATCTAAATCATCCCAAGGACAAACACACACACCCATGCCCGAGGGAGGACTCGAACCTCCGCCGGGACCAGCCGCACAGTCCATGACTGCAGCGCCCCTGACCGCTCTGCTAATCCCGCGCGGCTGAGATCATCAGCATACGTCAAACAACAGTAACTGTGTCTGTGCAATGCCTGGCCCACCAGGTTTGGTGATGTCCATAGAGAGGGGTTCTAACGCTAAAGCGCACAGTATCATGGAAAGTTCACCACCCTATAAGACATGGCGCTTGAATGCTAGAAGCGTAGTGAGGCGTCTATTGTAGAGTATTCTTGAAGTCGCGCCGTTCAAGAGGGGCATTACCACTGTTATTATGTGATCCGGAAAACCCATGTGCTGGAGTCGCGCGGGTTTGCCACGTGGTCTTAGGCACCTTGCCATGGTTCGCGCTCCTCCCGTCGGATGTTCGAGTCCTCCCACGGGCATGGGTGTGTACGTTGTCCTTAGCGTAAGTTAGTTTAAGTTATTTTAAGTAGTGTTTAAGCCTAGGAACTGATGACCTCTGCAGTTTGGTCCCATAGGAATTTACCACCACCATGTGCTGTAGGATCGTCTTCAACAAGGTGTGATCGATATCATCGAATGCCAGAATGAAGTTAAGCGATGACACTGTTCCAGGCAGATGTCGCAACCTGGCGAATGCAATCACGTTCCTGTTACGGCGAAGGGGCATATGAATATTGTTGTCACCACCCAGGAAAAGCTGATCAAGAGACATAATGTATCGTGCTGCCTTCTTCAGTTATAATGCCAACAAATGGGTGAAAATTTTCGTGTCATTGTTAAGAAAAGTGATAGGCTGGCAATCACGGATCCATGATCACTCGTGCGGTTTAGGGAACAAGATGAAAATCCCATGAAGGAAGGTGGCTGGGATCATTCTTGCTGGGGACATCAGTTCACGAAAGATGGACGTCCAAGTGGGTACCAACAAATGGCTAAGGTGAGGCCGTCAGGTTCTGAGGATCTATGGGCGGCTCCTGCCTTGACAGCGTCTAGGCCTCATCCATGGTCATGCCTTCCTTAAGTTCTTCAGCTATGTCCTCCAGTGCTGTGTTTAAGGTGAGCACCACTACCTCAATTACGGTCGGGTGATGCAGGACGGCAGATCACAGCTGTGTGAAGTGGGAATGGAAAGCGTGACCAATGGCGCAGTGTGTAGTATGTAGTCATCCTTCTGCAACATTGAGGTTGTATATGAGAGCTCGACGACGACTCTGGCGTTCTGTGAGGAGGAGATACATCGACAGATTTTCTTGAGGGATACAGTTATGGATGCAGGACCTGACAATGATCCCTTCCAAGCGTCATTGTATTAGTGAAGTGGTTCGAGCTTTAGCGCGTTGCACTATCAGCTGATGGGCGGTAGAGAATGACACAGAAGTACAGTCAGATAGGATTGCTTAATAAAAGTCCATGGGGCCTGAATGCTAAGCCTTGACGTCTTTGCCATATAGCGTCGATTTGTAGGTGAGACGACGTTGACGGCAGAGGGCCCATGCATCCCCAACGATCTCTCGGTAGTCAGGGACAGTCAGATGGGCAATGTTTAATTTCCATAGGTCAGGACTGCGCTACACCTGTTGGCATGCAAGGGTGGCATCACAGATTTGGACCTTGGGGTTTGAGAAAGCCAGAGATCAAACTCTGTCATGTCGAATGTCGCCAGAAAGGGAACGTGTGAAGTATACATGGCCGAGGCGACTGGGAGAGTGCCCCATATAGTGTGTGAAACTTGATCGAGTGCCATGGACCTTCATCTATGTATCGATAAGCTGAAGTTGGTCGATGATGACTGGTAGGGCTACACACATTGAATATCATGGGAGTTATCTGCAGTCTCTTGTGTGGAGTTGAGGTCCCCACTGAGGACCAGATCATCTTGGGGACCTTGAAAAAGCGGCGTTACCTCGTCAGCAAAGAAGGTGTGTCAATCGCAACGTTAACTGGAGCTGGACGGACGTTATACATTTAGGATGCGGACACCAAACAGCGTGAGGATCATACCCCAAGCATTACGAAGGTACACTGTATCCTCAGTGGGTAGCACTGATCTGCCCTGTCGTTTACATCGTCAACACAGGACATCGATAACGATAGAAGGCGACTGTCACACCCATCGAGGGCTAGAGGTGGTGGCGCTGGAACGGTGGTATCCAGGGAACATCCCTCCATGGGAACTGTCGTTGACTGGCGGGATCGCAGACGGTGGATAGAACACTCCCCAGATGGGACAACAGGAGCGCTCATTCCTGTCGTTGGGGCGCTCGAAGGGAGATCATTGCCTTGCATATGGTCCCTACCCACGATGCCATATGAAGAAGTGTGTCGTCGGAGGGCGTTCTATATCGCTTCTTCCATTTTCGGAGCGGCCGCCGCTTTCGGAGGTGCTATTCTGTTTGGAATGTGGCCATTGATTATCTGTAGTCGTGCCCATGTTCGATTTCCACTGCGGCGAGCGGGCGGTTTATCGAGCCCTGGAGAGTTGTTGGTCTCATCGCCATCAGAAGAGATGATGCCAGTGAGGTCTTCTGTACCTTCGCTCCCGAAGAGAAGTGCCGGCGGGAGAACAGTCGCTCCTGAAGTGACGCATTGGAGCTGTGCACAGTCAACGTGTAGGTGTCTCGTAAAGAAGTGAACGTCACTTTGGTAGTTGCGTCACTGGTCGGGATCTGGAGGAAACGGCAACGGAGACAATGTGAACTAACATGGCCATCTTGTCTACCTCCTGGACATGTCTGCAGATGGCCATCATACATCACGTTCGCACACACCTCCTGTAAGCAGATAGGATAGTACGTGTTTTGACAGTTCTATCTTGATCTGTTGGACGCCATTTACACGTGGTATGACGAGAACGTCTGTCATTTTTCGCGTTGTGGCCCGCAACGTTGCCATGGGGTCAGAGTGCTTCATCGACCACGTCTTGTGGCACCTCGAAAGACAGCACAAACACCCGAACTGTTCGAAGATCGAAACCAGCGTGGTCCGCGATCACCTCCCCAATATGTCAACCATACTGTTTAAACTTTAGTCCGTGTGCGTGTTGTCAAACTACGTCGGCGCATGATTCCTGCGTCGTCATGTTGCCAGTGATAGAGAAGTGAATACCTGTCACTTCTCGTGGGTTCAGGCTTAGTTCTGCGCGAATGAATTGTTCGATTTTATAAGCGAGTGGTCGTACGTGTTCAGCTTTGGACGTAACTCCAAGTGCCGTTCGGTTCCATGCACAGTGTAAGATCAACAATGGTGTGAAGTCATCTGCAACAAAGGTTCGCTGCATGCTGACATGCAATGCGACCCACGTCTCAGATTATGATACAGTCACGACGTACCCAGTTGCATAATGTAGATACTGTTGACGAGATTCATGACAGTGATGGTCTCATAAGAGTCAGACGTTACTGCGGTGAATGAGATAGGGAACAAAGGCTACATGTTACGGTTTTGGGGCACCATTCATTTAATATGAGACACTGAAACTCAAGTACTGAGGGAACACAGACAGAAATACCTTATTAGGGAGACGTTACACCTTGAGGTCCAGGCAACTGTACAACCCATATTTCGTGAGGGACCTGAGTAGACAGCTATTTGTCGACGTGGTAATTTTGCAGCCAGTATAAATTATTTGTGGCTTTGCCTAAAATCGTTTTCAAGGGGCAAATATATTCGGGATATGTGTGACTCCGTGCAGTGACAATTAGCACCTATTACTACACAACGAGAGAACTATAGATCATACTACAGTGCCGTTGTTACAAACAGTGTGTAGTTCTCTATAGCCACCTATTGAATCTGAGGTATAATGTTCATTTCGGTGACATGTTACATTCTTGATGTTCCATTTTATCCAAACATTTCTGTACTTCTGTCGACAATGTCACACCCAATAACAGTTACTTGTGCTTAAAATTTTCCACCCTGATTTCTGGCTCACTTGTGCGCGAAGTTAAACAATTTTGTTACAATTAGATTCTGCCCAGATTCCTAAACGTTCCATGCTAAACAAATTTATGAAGTGCACCACTGAAAAAATTGTAATACACAGAAATATGATACATGTGTTAAAACACTTGCTATTACGTAAGAATGACATTATCAACTGAAAATTCCTTTCCTGTTTGGTGGATTAAACATTTATAATGCTTGAGATAAATTTTCATTTTATTTTTCGTCTACAATGCAGTAGTGACTCCTCTCACATTTAGGCACAGAACACCAAAATGAAACTTTCAGTATCATCTAGGAGATGATGCGGTATGTCTCCCGATGCGAACTGCTGTAAGTTGTGCCGCCGACTGCGTTTCGAAACGAGCGGACAGCAAACTACAAAAGATAATGAACGACAAGAAGCTATATTCTACGAGTTGTCATTTACGTGTTAGCTTAGAAATGTGACTACTGGAAAACAACAAGGAAGCAGATTAAACATAAGTATCACAAACGTTACTAGCTATGCAAACAAGTATGTATTACTTGGCAAGGCAAAGTCGTTACACGAGCGCTGCGGTAACTTCATCGCGTTGCGACGTACAGTCATGCTCCAGTTCAAAGAAGCGCACACTCTCAGTGCGAGCGAGAAAACTGATCACAGAAAATAAGTTGTCGAGAAACTGCAACGTTATGTTGACGTTATTAATTTTGCTGTCATTGAGAACGAGAAAGTTCTGACAGTGCTGAAAGAGAAGTTGGCGGAAAGTGAAAGTAAAAGTTTGCGACGAAAAGGTAAGCAATCAAATGATTTGCAAATTACAGCAGAAATATGAACGTGCACACAGTTATTATTTCACTGATGATAGAGATGATGTGTTGGAAAAACATCTCAGCTTTTGTTGCACATAACTGGAATTAGAGGCTATCAAAGAACTGTTCTGTCTTTTAGATTTGATTTTAAAATGTGCCAGGATGAACGAGTCATGCATGTAAATGAACACTTGTAAAAAGGGCACCCTACATTAGATTTCTTTGCGAAACACTGAAGCATCAGAATTAAAGCGACCAGTGGTCGTCAAACTGGGCCCTTGGGTCGCATGCGCGCCCGAAGTGAGAACTCGTGCGGCCCGTGGTTCTCAGCCATAGTTTATCATAATACGCATGTAGCCAAGTACCAGTCAGATCCAAGAACATCAACTAATAGTAAGAGTTCCTTGAGAGATCAGCAGTAAACAGTAATACATAAACAGCAATATTTTAACATGTGCTTAATTTTAATTGACATTGTTGATTTATGCCGTGAGCAAAGTAAAGTTGACCGCTTACCTCAGGGGCAGAGAGAGAAGTAGCGCGGCCACTGCAAGAATTATAGGCTGTGAGAAGGGGTTTGTCTTCCAGTAGTGGCAACTCAAGGCGTGGGCGACTCGTACCTGCTATGGTACACATAAATAATACCGATTCGAGGATGCGCATTATAAAAATGGTCATCTCCAGATGTATTACATATTTGTATGTAGGTATATGAAATTAAATTAGAGCTGTTGAGATACAAGGCAATGAGAAGAAGAAAAATAAGGCTTAAAACATTCAGCAAACATATGTAATTATGTGGCCAACTTATCGCATCCTTACTACAGCTAGACGATTGGAGGTTCATAACATACTAATTTGTGCAGATTACCAGTTAATAATCAGATCGGTACATGGTTCAAATGGCTCTGAGCACTATGGGACTAAACATCTGACGTCATCAGTCCCCTAGAACTTAGAACTACTTAAACCTAACTAACCTAAGGACACCATACACATCCATGCCCGAGGCAGGATTCGAACCTGCGACCGTAGCGGTCGCGCGGTTCCAGACTGAAGCGCCTATAACCGCTCGGCCATCCCGGCCGGCGATCGGTACATGCCTCGATGCCACCGCACATCGTCAGTATCGGCTCTTGAGCAAAAGTGTTGACGATCACTGATTTAGACGTACCATGGATTCATACACACTATAATGTGAATAAACGTTGCAAAGTGAAGGTGTGTCAAGTGTGTACAACAGTACCGGTCAACGTTTCATCGTTGTAAACGCAGAGTTTCGTTTCGTGTTCAGTTCTCCTCTATGGCTCTAACAGGAAAACATCGGCAAGCCAAGCTTTTGGCGTTAATTAACGAGAGCCAACACTGTCCCGCTTATTATAATGACAAAATTTTGTAAGAAAATTGATCTCTTCCTACGTCCGCCATACCATCGACACCTAAATCCTATGCATCTGGTCTGTAATATTGCAAACCTGTATTCGTAATACGTCAGGCACCCCGCTGTATAACCTGAGAAAGTAACAGTTGATACAGCGGCTGTTGATAAATAAATGCCGTTGTCACACAGTCCGGTGCAAGGTTTTCGACGTAAATCGCCACTGTGGACACAGTCAGTTTGGCTGCTTTCATTTTCAAGTAACTTTCCAGTTGGACTCACAAGCCTGAGAAAACCTCCTTGCAGACCTTTCCACCAAAGAAAATACTGCCATGCTACCGGGAATCGTTCCCAGGACCATGACGTCAGCGGCCAAATAGCAAACTCACTGGCCCATATATTCAGTTTGCATATTATTGTTGTGCGATGTATCACATTAAAAATATTTATGGTGACAACTGGAATAGAAATACGAGGGTGGTTTGAAAAGTAAAGCCTCCGATTATTTTTGTTCTGTTCTCAGTATCGGTTGATGTGATGCATGCATATTGCTAGATCGACTTTCCCGGTTTACTAACTCAAGTTCCAACCCTCTGTCCCTAGAGGCCTCGGGGTAGCAGTGTGTAACATAGCGGTGTGTAAAGGAACTACGTCGTTTCACTAGAAACAGCGTGCTGTAATCAAGTTTCTAACCGCAGAAGAGTTCGTCAACACATGGAGCACCCTCTCCTTTAGTGTGATAATTCCAGAACACAGAAGCGTTGCGGCATCTGCAACAATCCAACGACTTGAATTCACTGTCATCGACCATCCTCCATATTGTCCCGACTTGCCGCCTTCGATTTTCATCTGTTTCCAAAACTTAAAGAACACCTTGGAGGACTGTACTTGATAGTCATCAAGCGGTGCAAGCAGAGGTGAGGTCGCGGCTCTATCAACAAAGTCAAACATTCCACGCTAACGTTGCCAAGATACTGGTCTTTCGTTAAATATGTATACACGAAGAATAAAGATATTGAATGTAAGTGACGTATATTTTATCTAAAGAGCTTTAAGAGTTTTCTCACACAAAAATCGAAGGCATTATTCCTCAGCAGGCCCTCGTACTTTGACAGATGAGGAAACTGAGAAATAACTAAATCAGTATGGATTTATGGAAGAGAGCGACATCGCTGGGGTGGTAGTTTTACGTATACTACCAGAAGAGTTTCGTGAGCATCAGGGTGATACATACTGTACATCTTGTTTCTGTTCTTGTTCTAAATACGGAATATGTTCAGTGAGGCATAGACACCTTTGATTTCTGGCAGAGTTCCACTTTTAGGAACACTTCTACTACCTTCTCTCCCCCTCTCTTCGCACGCCGTGAATAGATGTGCGTTCTTCTATTGGGTCATATCGTCAAACACCAGAAAACTACATACTGACAACGGCTTCGTAGGTAGCAGCGGTTTTGATACTGCTGACAAAACGTCGTTCTGCTCCATCGGCTTTTCGGAAGGTCTACTTGTTGTTTATTTAGCAAGTCGAACTGTCTCTGTACTTGCTGTTCCTGTTGTGGCTGTTGCAGTCTCATTGAACTTTGCTGCAATAAAAACAAGTAGTTTTATGAGTTCCTGACAACAGCAACTGTGTCACAGCCTGACACTAACTGAGTAGGTCACTGTCATGAACCACGTTAATGTAACAGTTTTCTTCCAGAATCAAAATAACGAAGGTGCAATGGTGAGATAAGAACTGTCAATCCGCCCGCAGGTGTGTGTATTTTCCTGTAGACAGCCAACGGCCATCCCTGTAGGACGTGTTTCTCGTAAATCTGGGAATCGTGGTAGCCGAAGGCGGAACAGTGCCGTAGAAATTATATCACTGCCACACGCAGCGTCTATCTCCATCTCCTTGGAGTGGATATTAGGGGCTTGTCTCCCCAAAAATATGAGCCACTGGACACCAAATTGACAATGGATGCCACTATTTCATAACATTACCCATGTAGTGGCGTTGAAGCACGTACATACAGTAAAGAAATAATTACAAGATTATTACAGTACATACACCAAATAGCTGCTTATGATAAGTAACCTTTATTTACGACAGACTGTCTCGGCTTAATCGCCATTTTCAAGTACCTGCAGTTACAATTTTGGTGAGAACAAGTATGGATGCCAATGTCTTTCATATTCAAGTAGCTGTCTTGTACTCACGGTTAGATTAATGTCACTACCATATTGTGTCGTTAGTGGAGTGTTTTGTAACTTTCACTGCTTTAATAAGATCGTAAATGATGTCAAGATATTGAAATGTTCATAACGACGTGACAGCAGTTTGACAGTTCCACTATTACGAGACTATATGTTTACAAAGATTGTGCAGATGAACAGCGATATAATTTTGTTAACTAAAATTGGTTACGATTATCTTTGGTTGATGCATAGGTTACTTCCGATGTATCCATTTTCGTGTTACAAAAGTTAAATAAAGTTTTTAAGGTAGTACTTGTGTCTAAATTCTGTATGTTCGGTTAGTAATTTTTGCTGGTATTCTCTCGTGTACATATAAATTTCTAGTTCCTTGAGAAGGTTCTGCAGGAGGACTTTGACAGGACACAGAAAAATTTACGTCGAAACAAGGCCTCTGGAGTGGTCGACATTCCCTCAGGTTTATTGAGGTCCATGGGAGGGCCATCGGTGACAAAAATATTCCAGCTGGTATGCAAGCTGTATCAAATAGCTGAAAAACCCAATATTTCAAGAAGAATATAATAATTATGAGCTAGTTGCAAAGTAATCCAAGGAGAAATTCGAGAAGGTAATTAAAATTTAGGAAAAAATTAAATACTTTGAGGTGAGACGATGACTTTATAACTCTGCCAGAGGCGGCAAGCAATTTGGAAGAGCAGTTGGAAAAGTCTTAAAAAGAGATTATGGGATGATCACACACACTTTTCTCGAGTGTAGCATTGTGTACAAGTGAAATGGGAGCGATAAACAGGTCAGACAAGTGGCGAGTAGAAACTTACAAAATGAGATGCTAAAGGAGAATTCTGAAGATCAGTTGGTAGGTCGGTTAAGAAATGACTAGATACAGAATCGAACAGACGGCAAAAGAAATTTGTGACAACTTGATGAGGAGAATTCTGAAGATCAGTTGGTAGGTCGGTTAAGAAATGAGTAGATACAGAATCGAACAGAGGGCAAAAGAAATTTGTGACAACTTGATGAAATGAGTGTATAGTTTGTTAGGATACATCCTGAGACACCAGTAAAAGTAATACACTTCTTTTCCTTTCAGAGAATGAGTATTCAGCTGTAATAAAATTTTTTGTTTTGTTTTTATTACCTTTTATAATAACAGACCAGATAATAGAGAATGAAATTTTCACTATACAGCGGAGTGTGCGCTGATATGAAACTTTCTGGCAGGTTAAAACTGTGAGCCGGACAGAGTTCGAACTCAGGACCTTTGTCTTTCGCGGGCAAGTGCTCTGCCTTCTGAGCGACCCAATCATGACTCACACCCCGTCCTTACAGTTTGCGCTTGCCCGGGAAAGGAAAATGTCCCGAGTTCGAGTCTCGGTCCTACACACAATTTTAATCAAATGGTTCAAATGGCTCTAAGCACCATGGGACTTACATCTGAGGTCAACAGTCCCCTAGTAGAACTATTTAAACCTAACTAACCTAAGGACATCACACACATCCATGCCCGATGCATGGTTCGAACCTGCGACCGTAGCTGCAGCGCGGTTCCGGACTGAAGCGCCTAGAACCGCTCGGCCACAACGGCCGGCTAATTTTTATCTGCCAGTAAGTTTCAAACCAGACAATCTTTAAAAATCTGCGTTGTTCGACTTCACCCCAGCCCGGGGAGAGTTAGATCTACTATTTGTCATGTGACAACCATGGATTGTGTATGAGTCTAGTACGGCTTTAAGTGTTGTGTAACTTTATCAATACCTGGGAAATAAAACTGGCGTAATAAATGAATTATGACACTAATTTACGAGTAACAAACAGGGAAAAAATTGTAATCACAAATTAGCTTCATGAAATTCCAACACATGCATAAAACGTGTTCGGTGTACACAGAATCACAACATGTCAATGCCAATACCATCTATTATTTTTGCAAGTGCGCCCACATCAGGTCTAACCCTGTGTACATTATTACTAAGTCGAACGCAAATTTGATCTTCGTGTCAGGACATCAAGCTTCTTGCCGAATCAGGAATTATTCGTAAATTTTGACTTAACGTCATTTCTATCAGGAAATACCTTTGCCACTAACGAAGATCATTGGTAGAAAGCGTAAATCCATAGTTTTCAAAATCTAGAAGTCACATCAGTAGCGCCTCTTCCTCTTTAGCTGTACAAACTGCCTGAACACCTACGTGTTTTACCATGACGACTATGAATCCTGTTTATTAGCGTTCTTTTGAGAATCTTACACACTCGCCCAGCCTTGTTAACGCTTATATCTCATCTAAAATTTCTAGGCGACACAGTTCTAAGACACCCAGGCTATATTTCTTCAGTTCATCCGATTTGTGTGTGAATACATGCAGCATTTTCACCATTGGGTCAGATGCCGCCCGTATTCACGAATGTTTTTCAATAAAGGAATCTCTCGAGAAAAGACGGCCAGCCTCCTTCCAGGTTTCTCAGGTGCCCAGTTTCAGCCCAGTTCCACCAAGAATTTGAATATTTTTATTTTTGTGTGCACAAATGGGGAAGAGTAACAGATTCACTTTTGTTATTGCTGCAGTTCTTGCGAAGTGTCAATGCACGACATACATACGACCTAGACACAGGAGCTGCTTTATATCAGTCACACGAATAAAGCATTTAGCTCATTAGAAAAGTTTAAGAATTCTGTTCTTCTGAAAACGACTAATAACCAGACAGATGTTCGGAATGCTACACATCAAGCCATTCCCTCAAAATAAGACCTTTTGAACAGTAACTATAATAACTAAAATAAAAGAAATTTCATCACCAGTGCGTAGTTATTTAATATGAAATGTTTTTTGAACTTTTTGGTCAACTTCAACCGTGCGGTCGGCCTCATCCCCGCGGTCGATTTCACTCCATTTGCTGGTAAAGGAGGGGAGTGCGGTGCGTAAGACTTGACGGCAATAAGCTGGTTCAAATGTATGTCTTAAAAGGTAACAAACGGTAACGTATAATTCCAATTAATATGGGATTTGGAACCCGCACGTATTAAGAACAACACCACCCAACCCATTCATAAGATTTGCAAAACTTGAGATAACTTGCGTTTCAAGAAATAACAGTGTGGAAACCGAAATGCAAATAACCGTCAAAATGCGTAGAGCGTGCCCAGAGTCAAATTCGGCTGTAAATAGCAGGACAACATCAACATTACTTCAGAGTCTGCTCGATGCCCAAGCAGCGAGTAGACACAAAACAAAGTTCGTAGAATCTGAAGAAGGCGACTAGGTCTGTCGTCGAAGTATACTGAGGAAAATAGAAACAACATCTCGGTTGAACACTCTAGATCTCCCCGTTTAAAACCTCCGGGCTCCTTCCTAATTCCATGCCTTGACAGTTAATTGTTTTTATTTCAGCACATTGGCGGTTCACATTACAACGAGTGTTAGTTGTCAGTGATTTTACCTATTATTTATCAGGTTCCATGTGACCACGCAAGTCAAAGCTATCGGGTCATGGAACAAGGCAGTAAATATTTCACAGAATGCTGAATAGACAATTTATAAACAAAAGAACTGAGAAGTGAATGGAACACGAAAAAAAAACCTGAACGAGAACTTAGGAACGAGTAACGTTTTACAGGGAAAAGTTCGCAACTACTGCTAGGAATTCCTGTACAAACAGACGGAGCGTGTCACATGGATACCTTTCAACTTCAGCTTAACGTCTTGTTGTTTATCACTCAATTTTTTCAGTTCTACTGGAAAGCTATTGTAAATGGAAGTTTCTAAATAAAAATGGTTCAAAGGGCTCTGAGCACTATGGAACTTAACTGCTGTGGTCATGTCACCTAGAACTTAGAACTGCTTAAACATCACACACATCCATGCCCTAGGCAGGATTCGAACCTGCGACCGTAGCGGTCGCACGGTTCCAGACTGTAGCGCCTAGAACCGCCCGGCCACCCAGGCCGGCAGTTTCTGAATAGCTCACACGTTTCTATAACTTGTTTACCATACCTTAGGAAGTGTTACCTGGTGCAAGTCGATATTTCGTCTAATGTTCACTGAATGAATGTCTCAGTTTCTTCTGAATGAGTCAATATTTTCAACGGGATATATGTACATGGATGGCAGAGCTAGAATTCCGAGGTACCTAAACGAGAGCCCACACGCAGTTGGTGAAATGACCAGCCTTTATGAGATACAAATGTTTTCGTTAAGGGTACATAGTTGCTCTAAAAAATCATGCAGTAGGAGATAGTAGAGTGAACGTAAGCAAAATAAACGAGCCTTTGCAACTGATTATTACAGGCAGCGGATATTATTCATATAGTAATCACACCAGCTTTTATGAAATTCCAGTGTCAGAGGCATTATTATACTGCTTTTTGTGGCTTTTGGCCTGAGGGCGTGCAGCCATCTTCCAGTGTTTCACAAATTTCCTAGATATAATATTGTAACGTTACGTTTAACTAAAAGTTCATAGTTCTTTTTAAAATCAACATATTGTTTTCATGAAGGAGAGCTACCATATTAGTCGGTAATGGTCGATGAGATCAGATTATCTGTTTCATGAATTAATTTTCTGGTTTGCATACAGTTTACAACCGAAAAAATGTTATCGGTAGCTGCTACTGTAACTCTATAACATTCGAAAAATTACTATCTGGAACGTGTATTCGTTGAAGATGGATGCGGAATGATCCATGATTACATCTCATGCGAATTATGGTCATTCATTAGGTTTCATTGGTTAACATTGTGTGGGATCAACGCTTCTATGGAATGTTTGGCTGTATTCGTCCCTAATATTTCCCTTTACTGAGTATCGATAGTTGATTTTAATTTTAACATGGGTGCATGGTTCTTACATATAATGTATTCTTCAGGTCGGAGATCGGTAATAAGATGTTTTTAAATGTGTCGTTTGAGCTGCTGTCTTCGTTTGTATAGTCTCATTCATTACATTTAATGTTATATTGCCCCTTATCCACATAAATTTTACTTGTTTCCTCGGATTTCCACTTTTCTTGGTGACTTTCATGACGTCCACTATCTGTGGTTTAGCTTCTCTGAGAAGGGCTAGTGGTTGAATATCTTGGCGGAAGCTGTTGCAATCCGATAAAGTCAAAATGTTTTTTCCTATGAAGTTCTGCAAGTAGTGGAAAGCTACAAGTACAGCCATGGCTTCTGCAGAAAAACTAGAAACCGCACTAGGAAGCGAAATCGACTCCTTATAACCCATGTTGGAACACATGCACGCAGAACCCATTCTGCCATTACCTGTGGTTCTGGAGCTTTTAGCATGCTGGATGTTTGTTTTAACTTGAGAAAACTAAATATCTCGAAAACAACGCATCTTACGATAAAAATGTTCTAGTTGAGATGTCAGTAGTATTAAAGGAGACATCTGTCTGTGCTATGCTTGGCCATCTCCTATCTACCCCTCCTGCGTGGGCGTCATCAACGTTTTATTTTCAAATGGGAATCCCTACTTTATTGCATATTCGGATTCTGCGCCAGAAAGTACGTACGGTTTACTCAAACCACTTTTTTATTCCAGGGAGATGGCACTGTGATCGACAAATAACAAATGCGCTGTATTTGCAATTAAGAACCCACACATTGGGTTGTATATTTTATATACGATGTAAAAGTAAATCTTAGTGTTCGAACGGTTGACATACACGTTCAATATTGACTTTAGTGTTGCAAATTTTATTGTGCAGTACGATATGGTTAGCGGTTTCAATATCTGGTTAGAAGCTTAGAAACTACGTTTAGTGTGATCCGGCAACAACGAAGTTGATGTTACGGTTCTCTCTTCCCAAGGGGATGTTTGATATTGATTAGTCCTCTATCACAATTGGGGTTCTTGATTTCAGTGGCTCCTCTTTCCTCTAACCATTGCGGTGCTTGATTTCGGGGGGTCACGTTTTCTCTAGCCATTGGGGTGCTTGATTTCAGTGTGTGTCTATGGTTGGTGCGAGTATCACTACCACTTCATGGGCATTTTACCTTATTACAGTGGTTTTGGTTTGTATTCCGCCGGTAGCCACGTAGCGTCCAGCGCGGGATTTACGGCAGTTTGATGGAAACACACAACTAAATCTGGGGACTCACCACTTTTACCCAACCGGGAACAGAAAACCACACTACCATACAAGCAGCTTATTTTCAGATGTCGCTGTGTAGTCATAATTTTTATACTGTACAATTACGTTTGCGACACTCAAGTATCATTTCAAACTTAAGTATTAAATGTAAGAACATAAATGTTTAAATTCACATCATAAACGAAATGTAGACTCATATCGGCCGGTTCTTAATTATAAAAATAGGCATACTTGATATTTATCGATTACTGCACTATCTATCACGAATGGGAAATAGTGGTTTGAGTAAGCCGCGTGTATTTTTTTGGCCTAGAATCCGAATATGCAATAAATAGGGTGGGTTCTAATTTGAAAATACAAAGTTGACTCCGCCTACGCAGGAGGGGTGATTAGGAGGTGGACAGTTGTAGAAAATACACATGTCCCCTTCACTAATATTAACTTTTCACCTAGATCATTTTTTTTCGTACGGTGCGTCGTTTTCTACACGTCTGATTGACTCAAGTTAAAACAAACACCCTCTACTCTCGAAATACTACGGGAAACTATCAACAATGGAGTTTTGTACTAATTAATCTGCTCAGAAGAATATTTATATTGGTAAATAGACAACGCTGATTACCCAAATCATTCCATTATACAGTTATACTGATGACCGAAATCAGGATGCATTGGCGTTCTTCAGAGGTAAGTTAAAATTTCCGATAATTCTAAGAAGCTCGTAAACAGTTCCTGTTTTTGGGCAGTGTTTATTCTATGCTCCTTCCATTCTCCATAGTACAGCGGAAAGTCTTTTGAGGAGAAGTATGTCTGTCATTAGTTTCCATTTTAAGGAGTTGGGTATTTCTGCTGCTTCCGCTAAAGATGCTTTTGTTAACGTGAACGCATAGCTCCTAGGCAAGCCCTGATGCATCTCATTTCTGCTTGTAAGTATTAATCGGTTCTGCGGAAACAATTTCCAGAGATTACCGACTGCCTTATTACCTATAACACTTACATTATATTCCACGTCTTTCGCAATACCACTTACGAAATCCGCAAAGAGAAAAATTTTCAACTCATCTCTCTTCATCACATAAGACTTCGGTAATCATTCATTTACTATAATGCACCTAATTTACGATACAAAATGTCATTCAACCACAGGTTCTTTCTCGGTATAGAATTGTTCACAAATGTTCGTATATATTTCTCTTACATGAAGTGTATAAGGTACGTCTCCCATTTCTGACACGGCTGTTAACATACTTCTCTTTGCATAAAATGTTAGATACGGCCAAGAACTTCCTCGGAGCTCTCAAAATCAGTCTAAGAAAAGTTGGTCGGATGGCGATATAATGTAGTCAGTCGCTGCTGGTGAATTGAAATCCCTCTTACAATTGCGGATGAAGGAAGGCTGGTGAATGAAGGAAACGGCTTGCAGGGCACGGCTTGGGCTACGCAGGCCGCGGCCGACAAGACGCGCCTCTGTGTTTTGTGGCAGCGCGCGGCCGCTTTTTGTGTATGTAACAAGTTTGGAAAAAGTTTGGAGCCGCGGCGGATGCGCTGGAGATTAAAACTGGAGGCGCGCCGCGACCCAGCAGCCGGCCGGCGCCCGCCATGGAACGCTTTCTGCGGTCTGCTTCCTCTGCCGCACTTGACATACCTGTATTCGTAGCATTCTTACCTTCCCTTTATTGTAGCCGGCAGCACATTTGTCACCGGCATTGTAATGTCGAGTGTAGCTATGAAGAAGAAAAATGAAACAGACAGTTCTAACAGACAAAATTCCTCTCTTTTCTTTAGAGAAAAGTAATAGTAATCAGTGGTAATAAATCTTGAAACAATAAACCCAACGAATATGACCTGTTGGATACTCAGAAATGCCTTGTGCATGAGGAACCCTGTAAAATTTTGGAAATTTGTGGTAACGTCTTATGGGATCAAACTGCTGAGGTCAGCGGTCCCTAAACTTACACACTGCTTTATCTATCTTGATCTAACTTACGCTACGGACAACACAGACCTGTGCCCGAGGAATGACTCTAGCCTCCGACGGGGGCAGCCAGCCGAACCGTGAAAGGCGCCTGAGACCGCGCGGCTTCCCCGTGCGGCTGAGCCCTGTAGCATGACAGTTTATACGACTTGCCTCTGGTGAATACGTGGAATTCAGGTGGCGGCTGGAGCGGTGTTCGGGTGAGAAAGGGAAGAGTTGCTCATGCACCTGGACGCAGGACGTCGCCGCTGTGTGTCCGGAAATCAGGTGCATGTGTCGAATGAGCGCAAAGTTCGCCGCACGTTGTCTAAAATTAAAAGATTTTAGCGAAAGCGGTTGCTTCAACTGTTAATCGGAGTGGTGTATTTCCTTATTGTTACTGCCTCGACGATTTTTAGCACTCCGCCGATGTCCTAATCGCCAACAGTTTGCAGAAAATACACTGCCCTACAGAACAAAAGGGTGAGCTAGATAAAATAACATAACAAATTAACTACCCCGGGAGCATGTTGCCAGACACCTGTCAGTCATGTTGAGAAATCTGGAATTCTCATGGCTTGAAGTCAGCTAGACTCTAGCTCCAAATGGGGCCGGCCCCGCAATACGAGGCAGTTGAAGGAACGGGAAATGACAGCGTTTGTCAATCAGCGAACAGTTGTGGTGTCCTGTGGTGGTGGTCTTCATTAAATGGCACGGAGACAGCATTTCAATGACTTCATCAGAGAAGCAATTATCGGAAAACTGGAAGTAGGATGAGTGTAGCCCAGGCGTTTGGAATTGCTCACTGTGGTGTCACCGCCAGACACCACACTTGCTAGGTGGTAGCCTTTAAATCGGCCGCGGTCCGTTAGTATACGTCGGACCCGCGTGTCGCCACTACCACTGACTGCAGACCGAGCACCGCCACACGGCAGGTCTAGTCTAGAGAGACTCCCTAACACTCGCCTCAGTGGTCCAGCCGACTTTTATAGCGATGGTTCACTGTCTACATACGCTCTCATTTGCCGAGACGACAGTTTAGCATAGCCTTCAGCTACGTCATTTGCTACGACCTAGCAAGGCGCCATATTCAGTTATTATTGAATTGATATTGTGAATCATGTACCGTCAAGAGCGACGTTCATCATTAATGGATTAAAGTTAAGTATCAAACTAATTCCGTCCGCTTTCTGAATTCTAATTCCTTGTCACGTTCCAGACCTCACGTCAGTATAGTCCTTCCCTCCTTACGCCAGCCTGCGTGAGCTAAAACGCGTGCATTTCGGCCTCCTCTAGTAACACAGTGTTGGCTCTTCAGCCAACCAAACACTCACAGCACTGTTTCACGTGCACAAGGTGCGTTTCGAAACACAGGCCCTGCTGCCCGCAGGGAAAAAGATGGTCGATCACAATCAGCTACAGCATCCGATGACGACTATGCTGTGCAACAGGTAAGAAGCGACACTCGTCGAAGAGCGGCTGCAATCACAGCCACATTTAACAGCGCTCCAAGGCCCGCAGCTCCTGCCCCAGAGTGGCACGCGGAATTCATGGGTATCGTCTCTTTAAGAACTTTCAGCATTGCAGCGCGTCAGCAATCGTAAGTATTGAAATAATTATAAAAAATACTCCTCGATTCCACAAACTACCTGGTGTTTACCTAGGTTTCAACTCGTCACATACTAATAATTCAGTTGTCATTTATTCTATTCGGTTTCTACATTACCTTTGCTTCTGTGGAAATGCCTTTGATATGCGAACACCAACACATTCAACACAATCCACACAGTAATACAACGTCCGTCAGATGAGCAATGTGGAGCTTTCCCATGGTGTCTCCTGTCTCTTCAGCCAAATTTCAGTACACAACGTATCAACTGCACTACCGTTAAATTGCAGATATTGTTCAAAATGACAATCACCAACTTCACAGCAGATTGTACAGCGACACATCACTGACCACATTTCACGCTCAGGAATCCCAGGAGTTTGGCGTACCACTTCCGTTGATACGACAGTCTTAGCTACCAGATCTACGAGTATCGTCCAGTCTCGTAAACTAGGCCTTTCATATGCCCCCAGTAGAAAAATAGGTCCGCTGGTTTCATGTCTGGTAACAGAACTGGCCATGGTCTCCAGAACAAAGTAGTGCTCAATAACAACTTGAGAGCGAAGAGTACAGGGAGCATTACTGTTGTTGACAATAAATGAAGGGAACAAGCTTGTTTTCAGACATGACACACAGTACATACCGTAGACATTTGCACTTTGTGCAGATATTTTGAGTGCAATATAGATACAAAGGCAATGAAGAACCCAAACGAAATGCAACTACTCTGTAACAACCACCAGACACTACGTGTTCCACACACCAAAATACTCAGAAACAATTCCTAAATGACCTAAGAAATTATGCCTTTAAGGTTCCTAGCCACTCTGTACAGCGAAACACATGAACCTTGTTCTGAGGCATTCATCAAAACATTCTAACATAATATCAAGCATTATTTTTAATGTACTGCTCGATACTTTCAGTGCACTACAGGAATGCCACTGATTTAGTTTTTACCCACATACTACGAAAAAATGCAGATAAATGTATTAAAAAATCAGAATGTGGTTCGGTGTGTTTTTATTCAGTCCCAATTGTCACAAGTTTGTGTGCTAAACTTGCGTTAAGGTTGACAGACCATTGTGCTAGAGGGTTTTGCTGGCATCAAACGTTTTGCGACGACAAGGTGCCTTCAGTACAACACATTGAATGTCTGTTCAAGAAAATTTACAGAGATCGAGCAGAGAACGCTAATACTCTGTCGATTAAATTTCGTCTTCTTCAAGACTTTCAAAGGTTCTTTTTTATGTAGTAATGGATTTTGGTCATCACTCATAGAGTCAGCCTCAGAAACAAAGAAAAAAGAAATTGTATACACACATTTTAAATGAACTGAAGTCAGTGATCTAAGGGAATTAACATATTTACTGCATTACAACGTAAAAAAAATTCTCTGCTCCTATATCCTTATTTGATCCTCTGCTATACAGGGTGTTACAAAAAGGTACCGCCAAAATTTCAGGAAACATTCCTCGCACACATATAAAGAAAATATGTTACGTGGACATGTGTCCGGAAACGCTTAATTTCCATGTTAGAGCTCATTTTGCTTCGTCAGTATGTACTGTACTTCCTCGATTCACCGCCAGTTGGCCCAATTGAAGGAAGGTAATATTGACTTCGGTGCTTGTGTTGACATGCGACTCATTGCTCTACAGTACTAGCATCAAGCACATCAGTACGTAGCATCAACAAGTTAGTGTTCATCACGAACGTGGTTTTGCAGTCAGTGCAATGTTTACAAATGCGGAGTTGGCAGATGCCCATTTGATGTAAGGATTAGCACGAGGCAATTGCCGTGGCGCGGTACGTTTGTATCGAGACAGATTTCCAGAACGAAGGTGTCCCGACAGGAAGACGTTCGAAGCAATTGATCGGCGTCTTAGGGAGCACGGAACATTCCAGCCTATGACTCGCGACTGGGGAAGACCTAGAACGACGAGGACACCTGCAATGGACGAGGCAATTCTTCGGGCAGTTGACGATAAGCCTAATGTCAGCGTCAGAGAAGTTGCTGCTGTACAAGGTAACGTTGGCCACGTCACTGTATGGAGAGTGCTACGGGAGAACCAGTTGTTTCCGTACCATATAAGCGTGTGCAGGCACTATCAGCAGCTGATTGGCCTCCACGGGTACACTTCTGCGAATGGTTCATCCAACAATGTGTCAATTCTCATTTCAGTGCAAATGTTCTCTTTACGGATGAGGCTTCATTCCAACGTGATTCCAACTCTACCTGTGCTGCTAGAACATGTGCCTTTACAAGTACGACACAACATGTGGTTCATGCACGATGGAGCTCCTGCACATTTCAGATTCGGTGACCGATGGATTGGTAGAGGCGGACCAATTCCATGGCCTCCACGCTGTTCTTACCTCAACCCTCTTGGCTTTCATTTATGGGGGCATTTGAAAGGTCTTGTCTACGCAACCCCGGTACCAAATGTAGAGACTCTTCGTGCTCGTATTGTGGACGGCTGTGATACAGTACACCATTCTCCAGGGCTGCATCAGCGCATCAGGGATTCCATGCGACGGAGGGTAGATGCATGTATCCTCGCTAGCGGAGGACATTTTGAACATTTCCTGTAACAAAGTGTTTGAAGTCACGCTGGTAAGTTCTTTTTCTGTGTGTTTCCATTCCATGATTAATGTAATTTGATGAGAAATAATAAAATGAGCTCTAACATGGAAAGTAAGCGTTTCCGGACACATGTCCACATAACATATTTTCTTTTTTTGTGTGTGAGGAATGTTTCCCTGAAAGTTAGACCGTACATTTTTGCAACACCCTGTAAAGTCGTATAAGAGCTTGCAAACTTTCATGTCTTCTGTTGCTAAAGCATGTCGATAAAGCATTTACAGAGGTCAACAGATGTTGTATTAGTTTCGTTTTCTCTAGATACCTTCTGTGGCAGACGAAGAAAATGTGTCATGTTACGGTGGTAGAGATGTCTTCGGAATATCCAGCGACTTTATCGAATTCATGCGATTGTCACTATAAAGTTTTTCCTCTCACTGCTGTTTTGGTGCAAAGAAGTGATGGGAGATTAGTCACCACTGCGGCATGGTGTTTCCCTTTTATTTTATATGACTATTGGATGTTTTCATCCCAATGGGCCCTGATTTTAGTCCTTACCGTATGAAGAAGGTCGTCGGATGACGCTTTATCATGTTTCACTGATCCAGTAGTACAGCTTCCTTGGCTAGATTATCTTCTTTTTCATTTCTCTTCATTCCTCAGGGCACTACAATTATTTTGAAATAGAATCTCGGAACATGATCAGGCGCTCACTACAAACTGTTCATCGATGGCACGTGACGGTTATCAACCGCCCATCTGATGATGGTGATGTGCTTTGATCCTTACGTACTGGCAACCAGAAAACAAATTGGGGTATCAAGTTACGCTCAATATAGCTCACTTATATTACTTAGTGAGACAACTCGGGCTGTTGGATGGCAGGAGACATCCAACATGTGTAGCAGCCGTGAGTAATATTTTGTCCGTTAGGAGACCTGCAAATCGTATTCAAACTTAACGCAGAGAATATCAATCCATATTTGACTCTAAGAAAACTAAATACAATATCTAGGGATTTATTTTACACTGTATTAGGAATTTTCAATAAGAAATTTTTCAAACGATCAAGCTGTCGTACGACCTGACCAAAAAACACAAACAAGAACGCCTGCTCCAATAGCCTCCACATATTCTTGCAACTGAAGCAGCTGCAGTCGACAAACTGTCGTTGCGAGAGTAGTAAGATTACAGTAGAAAAATAAATCTTGTGTGGAGAACAACTGTGGAACACATCTCCATATTATAAACAAATTTACGTCAAACCTCAAACGAGACTCACAATGTTTTCGGGACACAGATCGTTTCCTCAGAGCGGTGTCCCTTAAGGACAGAAAGTGAATTAGCATACGAAGTTGTATTAAAGTATCTTATCCCTACTACGAAGCACCAAATAGTACAGTATGGCTAAGGGCGACGTAATTTGGGTACTGCCTGCATATGGAGGACTGATGTAGAATTGCTTCAGGGGTATTACTTCTATAGGGTACAACAAGCCTAATGATAGACGTAAAACCAGCACCGAGAGTATTTACAGTATATGATGTACAACTGACATGTGTTTTCGCTGTCTGGAGGTACACCAGGTATTTCACTTATCCATTTCATAAATCTCTTTGATAGGGCTGTCATTATTGTTAGAATCGCCTTTAGCGTGGCACCTGTACCTCCAGATGACTAAGACCCACTACTTTTGTGGAGTACAATGTCTGCTTTCTAGGAATGTAAATGAATGACGTGAAACAGCATACCATCATCTCTTGGAACACATCATCCAAAGAGTTACATCTACGTTATGAAACCATCAGTTCGGAACAAGGATGGCAGTGACGGATTAGTATGTTGGCTGCCTAGCAGGATATTCTGAAATGTGACTGGAGCAAATGTCTTCCAGCAGCAACATTAGGTGAAAAGTACTGTAAGGTATTCAATCTGTTTCCCCAACTGCTCACTCGAGCTGAGTTTTCTATGGCTAAAAAGTTATAACGATGTAAATGATAAGTGTTGCAATTCTCTGTGACAGGTAGAACGGCAACCAGGGTGCCTCACAGGACTCTCTGCAACATTGTGTCATCACGTACCATTTCTCGGAGACTAGCACGAATAGGAATATGGGTCTGCCGTTGGAGTAGTGCTGTGACCGGGTAGCATGGACAGCTGACGAATGGCGTCGCATTGTGTTCAGCGATGAGTCTTGGACCTGCACTACCACGGATGACCATCTCGTCATGTTTGACGGCGACAACGGAAGAGGTTCCAGTCTTCCAAAGATTTGAGGAAGAAGAGCATTGCCTCTCCTGGCGCCATGGCGTGTTAAATAAAGTGGTATGTCTTCAGGCCACAGCTGATAGTAACTGAGGGAACTGTGGCGGCAAAACGGTACGTCACGGATATCCTGCGTCTTCAAGTGTTACCTCGCAAGCACTATTATCGGAGTACAATTTTCCAACAGGACAATGCTCGTCCACAGACAAAACATGTTCTTAAGAACTGTCCGTGCGATGTTGATGTACTTCCATGGCGAAAAAGATCGCCATGAACGTTCCAGATGGAAAATTGTCTGACGAGCTCGGACATCACCTCATACTCAATGCCGGTATCCAGGATATAAAGGATCCCTTACAACCGCTGCGGGCCTCAGGAAAGTAGAAAACGGCTTCATGACACCATTCCCATAAGAATGAGTGCTTTCATCCAGGCAAGAAAGGGAGCAACGTCGTATCGATAGCTGTGATCATACTGCGACGTTATTTCTAAATTGGACTCGATTTTTGATCACTTAAATAACCTCACATACCCTCTGATGATGTGAAGTTTCATTTCAGATTCTCTTCCACTTCTGGGTGCTTCACTTTTTTTTTGCCAAGCAGTGTATTATATTTTAGCCATATTCAGTGGATTCCACGGAGAGCGTTTTATGGGAAGTGCATTCAATTTAAGTAGAATATAATAAAAGAATTTAATATTTCAACAGAGTATTACATTACGTTGATAATTCTAATTATAAAATAACCTAAACCATTAAATTTCGAGTTTATTTGAAGATACCGTTCAATGTTATAGTAGGGGTTTCACAACAAAAAGTTCTTTATCTGTCTTTAACTCCAGCATATTATGTACGTGACATTCATTGTACTCTGGAAAGTTTCTGAGTACGTGTGTACCCATGAAACTCACTCACTCAAGTGTTTGTAGGGGTCGGTTTGGCCCTAGTGTTAGATTCATGTTTTTCGCTGTTTATTGAGAAAATAAAAATATTGCGAACGACAAAATATATTAATGAAAGTGGAATACTTGTCACTGTTTTTGAAGAATTATCTACATTGCACAGGATATTCTACAGTTGACATGCCTATAATACGCAAAACACGATTTTATCTCCTGAAAGGCCTAAAAGTTTTAGTTGAGTTCCCTCAGAAAATGATTCAATAGCTTATTACTGAACGAACGTGTGAAGAATGAAATATTTCTTGAATTTTTAATTATTCTGGTGCAGTTATCATGCGTACTGCAAACGTTGTGATCTCACTGTAATTCTAACAGTGTAACACGTCCTACTGCTTGTATTCATTCAGAAATCTGTTTCTTAAGCTTTTGGAGTTCAAAATGGCTCTGAGCACTATGGGACTCAACTGCTGAGGTCATTAGTCCCCTAGAACTTAGAACTAGTTAAACCTAACTAACCTAAAGACATCACAAACATCCATGCCCAAGGCAGGATTCGAACCTGCGACCGTAGCGGTCTTGCGGTGCCAGACTGCAGCGCCTTTAACCGCACGGCCACTTCGGCCGGCTTTTGGAGTTCTATGAGTGCTGTATGCACAAGTCTTGTCAAAATTCAGCAAATCTCCATTTAGCTTGCACCATGTGTTGATGTTTTAGAGTATTTCTTCAACTGCCTTCTCAGTAAGGGAACTTGTACTACTATTTATTCCTATGCCTCAATAGTCATTAAAAAAGAAAAATTTGCATCTTCTGAAACTGCAAGTGGAAGCTCATTTATGTACATCGTAAACACCAGATGACCCAAAATAAAGTATATTTAGTTGAATACTTCAATTCAGGATGAGTCATTGTTACCCTCAATTTAAAATGAAACTAAAATTTTTCATTATTTGCTATTATTATAAATCTGAGTGGACAAATGCAGTACAGTTTCATTCAAAAATTCACAATCTTTGTTCTTCCCCATTTTCACAAAAGTCGTGTAGGACACTGGTCTCTAATTTCAACTTAAACGGAAATTAATTGTTTTGAATTATCGGTAAAACATGAACTATTTAGCAACGAGTAAAGTACAGGAAGACGTCAATATCAAAATTAAGGGTCTCGTCGACGTCCAGATCCTCAGAGGCAGAGCGTTAACTACGTGATAAAAGACCGGTAAGGACCAGAGGTTGACAGGGTCCTTCTAGAAAGACACATCCTATTATACTCATTTAGTGTTTGTGGAAACCAAAAATAGCTTAAATCATTATGACCGGTTCGAGATTTGAGCTTATTTTCGTCCAGTTACGATTCCATTGTCTCAAGTTGTGAGCCACTTTCCTCTGGCAACTGTTACCCCGAATTTGGCAACGTTCATAGTTAGGGCAGTTACCCTGGAACCTCACCCACCCGGAAAGAAAGTAGACACTTTCTGCTGTATGATAGACACTATCCGGCTGCCAGTATAGTAAGAAAAGTGCATTCATTGTTAAAGGTGATAGCTGAGAATTTTATATCAATAAAAGTTGTGCTGGTTTACGAGCATAACTGCAAATGTACTTGCGTCTCATGAGCCAATTTACACGTGAACACCTGAAATTTATTATTTATTTCGCAACAATCAGAATTCACATTATAAAATCTCATAGAAAAGGCAGATTAAAGTATTGTGCACAAGCAGGATTGTATACTGCTCAATTGAATTATTGACGACGAAACAGTGGAAACATCTACAGTAAAATACCTAGGAGTAACTTTACGGAGCGACGTGAAGTGAAATGACCATACAAAGAAGATTGTAGGGAAAGCCGATGCCAGGCGGAAATTGATTGGCGTAGTGTTAAGGAAATGTAATTCACCCACGCAAGAAATGGCTCACAAAACACTTGATTGGTCGGTTCCACAGTTTTGTATGTCTAGGGTCTTACCGGATTGGAATGATAGAAGACACAGAGAAAATTCAGCGAAGAGCAGCGTGTTTCGTTACGGATTTGATAGTCGGCGTAAGAGGGTCGCTGAGATGCTAAGAAAACTTCAGTGGCGGACATTACAGGAGATGCGTTGTGCGCCACAGAGGGTTTAGTGTCGAAAAGCCGAGAGAGTATATTTCAGGAAGGGTCGGGCAATACATTACTTACTCTCAGCTCCAGCCCCACCCACTACTTACGTCTAGCGAAGTGACCGCAACGAGACAATCAGAGCTAATATGGCTATTTAACTATATTCATTCTCCCGACGTACCAATCGTGAATGTAACAGGCAAAAGGGGGAAGAGATAGTTGTAGCAGATACTTCCTTCAACACACGCTTGCAGAATATACATACAGCTGTACAGTACTGGTCGTAAACCGTGTACAAAGGAACGATTATTTTTAAGATATTCATTTTCTGTTCATGTGAAACTTTCATTCCTAAACAGCTTGAATCATATCCTTCCCGGCCTTTTCTAAAACATTTTACCATGGCTAAATCACTACAGGCCAATAATGGCTGAGATCTGCTTATCGCCATAGAATCTCTTTCCAACATGTTCACAGCTGAATTACAGTTTCATTGTACCGGCCCGGATAGCCCAGTGCGTTAACGTGCCTGTTTCAGGATACCGTTAGGCGAGACTGACACGAAATGAATCCGGCTAGCCGATTAACGATGACGACTTGTAAGCCGGCCATTTTCATTGTGGTTTTTAGGCGGTTTCCCACATCAAGCTACGTAGATACGGGGCTGGTTCCCACGTCCCGCCTGATACACGTTACGTCAATATTTATAAACATTTTCATACTTGAACATGGGATTTACTCTAGACGCAGATGGGGTACGTCAATTCAGTCCTGGAGGGATTGGTGGCGTCGGGAATTGTATCCGGCCACCTACTACCACTAACATTGCAACAACCGTTTTAACAAAGCCGACCCCGTTGAGAAACGGGAAAAGGCAAACAAGAAGGAAGAAGAAGAAAGTTATAATTTTCATTGTGTGCAGTAATGCTTGAGACAGCTTCCTCAGAATACTACACGTGGATGATAAATTTCCGTTCATCTGAAGTCAATAGCTTAAAAAAGGAAGAGAAAAATCTAGGCTGGCGTCAACACGTTTTAGAAAGTAATTATGATAGAAATGAACTCTCTTCCGTTTCTCAATCAAGTATCTTCTATCTTCTGCATCCTTCTGTTCAGAATAAAATATCAAAGTTCGGTTTTGAATGACTTCACTTGAAACCGATGTAAGCTGCAGTATCTCTTTAGTTCTACAATGGAAACACGAAATAATGCCAAAACTCAATGCGATACTTTCAGTCCGTCACGTCAATTAATTGCATCCTCTGACCTCCTCGCGAAAGTCAAACACACTGGTGTACCCCTGTCAAAGACGTGTCTTACTTTTGCGTCACACTTCTTTACTCTCAAATGTGATCACAGTTAATGAGAGTTACTTAGACGAATTGAAACTGCAGCTTGAGACTCCGATGCATGTATAGCTGATTGAGGCGAACCACCTTTCCTGAACTTCCGTATATAGTTTACTGAGTTTGTAGGTACCATATTTTATAATAATTTGTTACAGTAAGTATATTTCTGGAACTGAGAGTCAATCTTTTCGTTTGCGAGAATCATGGTATAAAAAGAAAGCGTTTTTCTGTAGCTGGGCAATTTTCGGCCAAGAAGGGCGCACATTAGGCAACACGTTTACAGTATTGATTTGTGCCCAGGACGAATACGCTGCGTACGCCGATATGACTAAACAAGTGAACGCGGGCAGCGCGCCGCTCGAAAGGAAAGCCGGTATTATAAATCATCTCCGGCGTGAGAGACTCCATCGTTTAGTTTTTATGCCGATGAAAGCAGTAAATTCGCCAACGTTTTCAGCAGCTGACAGCAATACATATCCTTCAATTTATCTACCGTAATATTTATACCTTTCGTTATCACGCACTAATAAAGACGAGTGAACGGAAATACGTTTCTGGTAAAGGTAATCGGAATCAGGTGAAGGAAAACAAGTCAACATCGCCCTAGCAGTATGACGTCTCTATTGCTTTAACACTGATTTCTGTTAAGTTTCGAGAAAGATATTCGGTCGCATTTTAATAGCATGGCGGAAACCTTACATCAATAGTGATCTAACATAAAACACAATAACAAACTGAGCTTGCAGTAATTCTTCTGAATTTATGATACGTCATACGTTAAGTGATAAAGGTTACTGCTGATTTTATCTGTTTTCATTTGATACTGCACACTACTTTAGAGTGGTTCCACCTATTGTTTTCCTCATGCTACGGTTTGGTATTATGATCTTTTAACGTATTCAGTAAAGCAAATCAGTATTAAATGAAATCTAATACGTATGTTTATGTGGCATGTGAAGCACTTAAGCAGCACTTTGCGTAGTACTTGAGAGTTGATGATTACTTATGAACTACATTGGTCATCCAAAAACCCTAGTCACATATTATACTTAAGTACGAACAATTTATAGACGTCGTATGTTCTTAAAAAATTGCAATACGCTGAATGTATACATTACACAGTCAGTTGGAATAGCCATTAGGTCAGCAACGAACATGACATGTGCCACTTTTCTAAAATGGGCCATGAATACCGCTTTCTTTTGGATCATCTTGACAAGAAACGGCCTCTATAAGCGGTGTTGGAATTATGTAATACATTTATATCCGATATGAGAAAGTTCCAGAACATCGTTCTAGAATAAGTTATATCGAGTATGTTCGAGAAGTATCGATTGTGGTGACAGCTATGTTTGTGTATATATGCGTGAGTGATGAGGCGCAATAGATAGTCTTCGTGTGTCTTTTGTAAAGTGAACATATGTATATTTTAATAAAGTATTTTATGAGTAAAAGTGTGAACGTGATTCAAAACATGGTAGCAGAGCGTGGTTATTGAAAAGAAAAGTAGAAGTTAAATATTATATTGTGGCCGTCGCGTGTTATTCAGAAAGTTCGACATGGCTGATATAACCATTCCTGTATTTGATGGCGAGGACTATGGGAACTGGAAGCAGCGGATAATCATGTACCTAAAAATGAAGAAATGCCATACAGTGACTACGAGGGCAAAAGTGAGCTCAGACAACGAAACGTGGGATGAAGAGGACTTGAAGGCTATCAACTATATTTATGGTGCAATCACAAATAAGCAACTAGAATTCGTGAGTGACAGAGAAAGTGCTTTCGAGATCATGAAGAAATTTGATGAATTATATTCGAAAGAATCTACAACCCTTCAAATATTATGCAGAAACAAGTTGGACAAATCGAGGTTAAGTGATTACAGTGATACGGGGACATTTTTCAGTGCATTTGAAAAAACTGTAAATGAGCTGAAATCTGCAGGCGCTAAAGTAACGGAAAAGGAGAAGTTAAATTATATGCTGCGAACGTTACCAGAGTCAATGAGCTATATTGGGGACTTAGTGGACGTCTTGAAGGAAGAGGACCAGACAGTTGAATACGTTAAAAGTAAGATTCAATTATTGAATGCAAAAACTGGAAATGAAGAGGTACAATCAAATGCATTTCACACAGAAAGAAAATTGAATTAAAGAAATCAGGAGCAAGTATGTTATCGATGCGGCAAAGCAGGTCACTTCAAACGTGATTGTAACCAGGGAAGAACAAGTAACAGAAGCAGATGGCATCGTGGAGTACATTTTCAAAGTAGCGACAGAGGTAATGGAAATATGCAGCGTGGAGGCTATAGCAATGTACAGCGAAGAAATTACGGCAACATGCAGCGTGGAGGTTATGGCAGCAGGCAACGTGGTCGAGGAGAGCAGCATGGTTTTAGCAGCGGTCGGCATCACAGCAAGCAAGGTTACCATCAGAGTGATCATGGTATGAGTAGTTTTATAACAGAGGTTAATTCTATGATAGGTCAAAATAGAACAGTAGAGTCAAGTAACAACAATCAAATTCAAATCAATTGGTTATTAGACAGTGGCTGTACTGATCATATTATTAATAATGAGGAATATTTTCCTAAGAGTATAACTTTAAAACAACCTATAAATGTAAAAATTGCTGATGGAAAAATTTTGCAAGCTGCTAAAGTTGGTAATGTAATTAGTAATTTTCCAGTATATGATCAAATGGTTCCAATTAATATGCGAGATGTTTTCTTTGTAAAAGACATAGACAAAAACTTGATCAGTTATGCCAAAATTACAGATAATCACAAAATTGTATCGGTAGGGAATAACGCTAAAATCTTTGATAAAGCTAATGGATTGATTGCGATTGCAGGGAAAGAGAGTCGGTTGTATAAAATGAGTAGTACTATCAATAAAGGAGAAGTTAATGTTAATGTTATGAGTAAAGACAATAATATGACAACAAAGGAAAAATGGCACCACATTTTGGGACATGTTAATTTCAATTATCTAAATACTTTATGTAAACATCAATTGTTAGATGGGGTTCCTTCAGAACTAGAATCAGAATTTATGAAATGTAAAATCTGTATCGAAAACAAAATGCATAATGTTCCTTTTAAAAATAATAGAACCAAAGCAAAAGAAATCTTAGAAATTGTTCACACAGATCTAAATGGGCCTCACTCAACTACTGGAATGCATGGGGAAAGATATTTTCTTTCTTTCATTGATGATTACAGTAAGGCAGCTCGTGTTTACACCATAAAATCTAAAGATCAAGTATACAATTGTTTTGTAGAGTATATTAATGAAGTTGAGAATCTCACTGGGAAAACTGTTAAAAAGATAAGATGTGACAATGGGAAGGAATATTTAAATGAAAATGTCTATGAATTTGTGAGACAAAAAGGAATTGTATTGAATGCTTGTCCACCTTACGTGCATGAGCTTAATGGTACTGCTGAAAGGTATAACAGATCCATCATGGACATGTCTCGGTGTCTGCTAGCCGATGCGCGAGTAGACACGAGATTTTGGCCTGAAGTGGTTTCTGCAGCAGCGTACCTCAAAAACAGAACTTTAGCTAACACCATTGAAAAGAAAACTCCTTATGAGATATTACTGGGGAAAAGACTTAATGTTAATCATTTGAAGTTGTATGGGAGTAGAGTTTTTGTAAGAGTACCTGAGCAACTGAGGAAGTCGAAATGGGATAGGAAAGCCGATTTGGGGGTTTTAATGGGTTATTGTGAAGTAGGCTACAGAGTGCTAATAAATAATAAGATAGTCGTTGCTCGACATGTGGACATTGTTGAAAGTGGTGTTAAATGTATTGGGTTTAAAGATTATGATTCAGTAAGTGAATATTCTAGTGATTCTGAACACGAAAGTATAGAAAATGAAACTGAACTAATAGAAAAACAGAAGGAAATTGAGAAAAAAGAAAAGCTTTCTGATAATCATGAACCAGAGAGAGTACTTGAGTTGAGGAGATCATCTAGAGAAAGAAAACCAAAAATATTAAATGATTATGTTTACAGCAATTTTATTTATGTAAACTTTTGCAGTGCAAATAGTCCGGAAAGCTTTGAGGAGGCGATTAACAGCGCCAAATCAAATTATTGGGAAAAAGCGATGAATAAGGAAATTAATTGTTTGAACAAAAACAAAACATGGGAATTAATAGATAAACCAGTTGATAAAGAAGCCGTTGATGTAAAGTGGGTTTTCACAAAGAAATCAGAAAGTGCTTACAAAGCAAGATTAGTTGTCAAGGGGTTTCAACAAAAAGAAGTCGTTGAGGATATTTATTCTCCAGTAACCAATATGCGAACATTAGAGATTTTGTTGTCATACTGTTGTGAAGAAGGTTTGGTTATAGAACAAATGGACGTAGAGACTGCGTTTCTAAATTGTAAAGTTTTATCCGAAGTTTATGTAAAGCAGCCAAGAGGATATGATGATGGTACGGATAGAGTCTGTAAATTGTATAAAGCATTGTATGGTTTGCGAGAAAGCTCACGAGCTTGGTACAATTGTCTTGACGAGTTTTTAAGAAGTTTAGGTTTTAAAAGGAGTAAATATGATTGTTTTCTTTATGTATTGCAAGATGGAGATGTCTTGATTTATTTGATTATTTTTGTCGACGATTTGCTCATTTGCTGTGTGAGAAAAGAAAAAATTGTTAAGATTAAGAACTTATTGTCAAAACGATTTAATATGAAAGATTTAGGTGAGGTAAAAAGATATATTGGCATCGATATTAATTATGATTGTGAAACAAGAGTTATGAGTTTGAGTCAAGAAAAATATATTGATTCGTTAGCTGCGAAATATAAAATTTAAGATTCGATCTTGTACAAAACTCCAATGGAAGTAAATTTAAAGTTAGAACCAGCGTATGAAGATTGTATTGACGTTAGATATAGAAACTTGATAGGTGCACTCTTGTACATAAGTTCGGGTACTAGACCAGATATTAGCTATAGTGTGAATTACTTGAGCAGATTCAAAAGTTGTTACAGTAGTACTCATTTTCAATATGCTTTGAGAATTTTGAAATATTTATATTTAACTAAAGATTTGAAATTAAACTATTGTAGGAATGAAAGTGCTGAGATATTAGATTGTTTTGTGGATTCAGATTGGGCAGATGATAGTTTGGATAGAAAGTCAACTTCTGGTTATGTAATTAGATTATTTGGTAATGTTGTATTTTGAAAGTCAAGAAAACAAGTGAGTGTTACAAAGGCTTCAACTTTCGCAGAATATGTAGCATTGTCTGAAGCTGTAAGCGAGGTGAAACTTGTACATGATATTTTAGACATTTTTAATGTTAAATTTGAAAAACCTATTGTCATATATGAAGATAATTCAGGAGCATTAAATATAGCGAAGTTTGGTACTTTTACAAAGAATTCAAAATACATAGAAGTGCATTACCATTTTGTGAATGAGTATTATTTACAGGGACTCATTGATATTGTTAAAGTAGATTCAAATGAAACTGTTGCAGATATATTCACAAAGTCGTTATGTAAAGAAAAATTCATTAAAATTAGGACTATGTTAAACATCGCGATATAAATGTAAGGAGGTGTGTTGGAATTATGTAATACATTTATATCGGATATGAGAAAGTTCCAGAACATCGTTCTAGAATAAGTTATATCGAGTATGTTCGAGAAGTATCGATTGTGGTGACAGCTATGTCTGTGTATATATGCGTGAGTGATGAGGCGCAATAGACAGTCTTCGTGTGTCTTTTGTAAAGTGAACATATGTATATTTTAATAAAGTATTTGATAAGTAAAAGTGTGAACGTGATTCAAAACAAGCGGTGAACGTAAAACCTTTATAATACTTAGGAGAATTCGATATGGTTTGCACAGCAAGAATGAGGAATGACACAGTCAGTGAGAAGATATATGTAGACCGGGGTTACTCAGTCTAATAGAGATCAGTATCCTCATTGGACCCATTGCTTCTAAAACAACATTCGACGTCAAGCAAGATAACCTGATAATATTAGTGTAGTTGAATCATTTGCATGTTGCATTCATCTTAACGGCGACCTCTCCCTGTGATATGGGACGAGTCGGTAATACAATTACTACAAAGTTTTTCAGTGGAAAATATGGAAATATGATCACCATTAAAATGATTGTCTAAAGGCGTTTCTTTACTTTTAGAATGGTTCGTACTTAACTACGTTCAATCTGTCCCCTCTCTTCTCTCTCTATTTAATTCCTTACAGAACTAGGTAGATAGTCATGGCTGAATACGTTACTCCTTTGGATCACACTAAGGCTGGGTCACGGATAGTGTCAGTCAATTTTCCTTACAGTATCATATTTATGAACGTTAATGTGTGATTGAGCGATGATAAACTTCATAATTGAGTAAATGCATTGTGTGGCTCTTGTCAGCATGCTAGCTGTCTGCTTGGGACTCCAAATTGGATATCACATAGTCTCCTTAGTACATGCTACTGCGCAAGATACACTTTTGCCCTTAATGGCGAGTTGATCCACACTTTGATGCCACAACACAGTCAATGAAACACGAAAAGTAAATCTTCTGACGTTTCATCTACATTATCCTTAATGCGAAACAAGCAGAGTTTAGTCGTGTAAGAAGATCAGTAACACGTGATTTTCGGTACAGGTTCTTATCAGTTTAAACACCAAATAATTTATAATATTCTGTTTCATTAAACGATTTACCCTGAAGCACTCTTCTAATGGTGCTTTCAGGGTGTGTACAGATTTGAGCTCTATTGTGTTTTATCTAATCTTGATCATGTTGAGCTCCACAGCTGATTCTTCCTAATATTAATAAGGAACTACCATAACTGTATTTTATCATATTTATTACGTTACGACTGGTTTCCTTCAAAATATCATCAAGTTACATTGCCAAAATTTTCATAAGGCTTTTTCGCAGAATAATGTCAAGAAGTTTTATGTAAGTGTGGAGACAGGACATTTGCAGAGAACTAGTTGTTAATCATTAAGTGAATATTATTTAAATTTTCAACTTTTGAAATTTCCCCATTACTTTCGTGATAGTAGTTGCATCGTCAGCTAAATATAAGTTTATGACTCTCGCAGATATGACGGAAGATTTTATATATATATATACATATACACTCCTGGAAATGGAAAAAAGAACACATTGACACCGGTGTGTCAGACCCACCATACTTGCTCCGGACACTGCGAGAGGGCTGTACAAGCAATGATCACACGCACGGCACAGCGGACACACCAGGAACCGCGGTGTTGGCCGTCGAATGGCGTTAGCTGCGCAGCATTTGTGCACCGCCGCCGTCAGTGTCAGCCAGTTTGCCGTGGCATACGGAGCTCCATCGCAGTCTTTAACACTGGTAGCATGCCGCGACAGCGTGGACGTGAACCGTATGTGCAGTTGACGGACTTTGAGCGAGGGCGTATAGTGAGCATGCGGGAGGCCGGGTGGACGTACCGCCGAATTGCTCAACACGTGGGGCGTGAGGTCTCCACAGTACATCGATGTTGTCGCCAGTGGTCGGTGGAAGGTGCACGTGCCCGTCGACCTGGGACCGGACCGCAGCGACGCACGGATGCACGCCAAGACCGTAGGATCCTACGCAGTGCCGTAGGAGACAGCACCGCCACTTCCCAGCAAATTAGGGACACTGTTGCTCCTGGGGTATCGGCGAGGACCATTCGCAACCGTCTCCATGAAGCTGGGCTACGGTCCCGCACACCGTTAGGCCGTCTTCCGCTCACGCCCCAACATCGTGCAGCCCACCTCCAGTGGTGTCGCGACAGGCGTGAATGGAGGGACGAATGGAGACGTGTCGTCTTCAGCGATGAGAGTCGCTTCTGCCTTGGTGCCAATGATGGTCGTATGCGTGTTTGGCGCCGTGCAGGTGAGCGCCACAATCAGGACTGCATACGACGGAGGCACACAGGGCGAACACCCGGCATCATGGTGTGGGGAGTGACCTCCTACACTGGCCGTACACCACTGGTGATCGTCGAGGGGACACTGAATAGTGCACGGTACATCCAAACCGTCATCGAACCCATCGTTCTACCATTCCTAGACCGGCAAGGGAACTTGCTGTTCCAACAGGACAATGCACGTCCGCATGTATCCCGTGCCACCCAACGTGCTCTAGAAGGTGTAAGTCAACTACCCTGGCCAGCAAGATCTCCGGATCTGTCCCCCATTGAGCATGTTTGGGACTGGATGAAGCGTCGTCTCACGCGGTCTGCACGTCCAGCACGAACGCTGGTCCAACTGAGGCGCCAGGTGGAAATGGCATGGCAAGCCGTTCCACAGGACTACATCCAGCATCTCTACGATCGTCTCCATGGGAGAATAGCAGCCTGCATTGCTGCGAAAGGTGGATATACACTGTACTAGTGCCGACATTGTGACATTGTGCATGCTCTGTTGCCTGTGTCTATGTGCCTGTGGTTCTGTCAGTGTGATCATGTGATGTATCTGACCCCAGGAATGTGTCAATAAAGTTTCCCCTTCCTGGGACAATGAATTCACGGTGTTCTTATTTCAATTTCCAGGAGTATATATATATATATATATATATATATATATATATATATATATATATATATATACTGATATAAAAACCGTTTGAAACTCTCCTAAGTACCACAGAGTACCAGAAAAATTTAAAGTTAACCGTGTACCCAATACCGCTTCCAGTGGTACACCCGAAGATTCTATATCACCGTGTACCAATCTCTGGGTTTCTTAAAGTGACACAAAGCAGTTATTACACCGGAAAAGTTTTACAAAAATATGTTCCGTAATGTTATTCTTAGACTCAGATATGAAAAAACTGCTCTGTCTGCTTGTGTATCGATTCAGACACTGCTGATCAACATACTACCTCTTGAATAACTGTCAAGGACTTTGTCTACTTCGTGCTAAATGTGTTGAGGTAACCATTTATAGTTAATAATGTGATATAACAAGCAATCACAACTCACTGTATTATAAGGGTTAGTTCATTTGACGTACCTGGGACCTTTCATTGAAGTTTCATTGTATACTTACATGTTGTATCTACACACCATGTATTTATCAATTATTTTTCAGCAATTAATCTTCACAGAACAGCAGCTATTGCAAAAGTCCGACCGCTCAGATCCCTAATACACATAGGAGCGACAGTAAAATAGCCAATATGAAAGCTCTTAGCTTAATGCACAATATTTCCTTTTACGTAAACAGAAATTCGGTTTATTTCCCACCAATTAGGTATAAGACAGAAACCAGTTAAACCATGACTTCTAAGAAATTCTATTTTCATAGAAACATATGTATTTGATAAAATGTTCTTTCATTTTCCTTATGAGGATGATTTTAAAGTTAGATAGCATCCATTTTGGTGAAGCATATTTTTGAAACACTCGCGTGAGTAATTTTAGGAATCCATGTTTCCCATTTTTACATCAACCATGTACACTACCGGCATCTTTATTCTGTACTGAATGTGCCAACTGAACACTTAAAACTCTCTAAACTTGGTTCATGAAGTGATTAATATTACATACCACACAATAATTATATTTGGTGTTTACACTTTTATTAATTCCAATATAATCTACCTAAGCCCCCTAGCCTTTTCTGCTTACAGTTAATTATCTGTTGTCTGTTTATCATATGGTATAGTATTGGCTCTCCTCCTGTTCAGCTATTCAGCTTCTTTCCGCTGGCTGGAAGCCGTAGTGTAGCGGAAGGTTAGTAAGTTCTTGACATTACAGAAATCATATCTAGCGAAACCCAAGAAATTCTCTGCGTCGTATTACACACTAATGTTATGTTTAGGGGTGACACCGATATGAATTTTGATAGTTCCTGTACCCAGCAACAGATGGCAGCTCTTATCTCTAAGTTCTTACACTTGAGTGTTAGTTCGTCTTCCCATCCATCTCTTCAACTGGTATAAAATCTGGATCCGGCGGATTTGCCTTTATAAAGTGATTTAAGCTGCTCTTCTATACCGAGCATATCTACTTCTAAGTTACTCATGTTGGTAGCAGTTCTTGATTCGAAATCTGGAGTATCTAGTTTATATTCTTTGGTGAAGGAGTTTCGGAAAATCGTATTTAGTAACTGTGCTTCAGTAGCACTGTCATCGGTAACATTACCACGACTATAGCGGAGTGAAGGTATTGATTGCGTCTTGCCAATGGTGTATTTCACTTATGACCAGCATCTCTTTTGGATTTTCTGCCAGATTTCGAGACAGAGTTTAGGTGTGTAAACTATTAAAAGCATCTTGCACTGAAGTTCGTGCTAAATTTCGAGTTTCAGTAAAACATCGCCAATCTTGTGGATTTTGTGTTCTTTTAAATCGAAATGCTTTTTCCGTTGCTTCTGCAACAGTGTTTTAATCTGTTTGTGTACCATGGCAGGCGCTTCCGCCTATAATTAATTTACTTGGTATAGATCTTTACATTGATGTCGATATTATTTCTTCGAATTTAAGCCGCATTTGGTCTACACTTTCATGAGGCTGTCTCTTAGGAAGGTGTCAAGCGAATTTTTATCTGCTCTTTTTAAAGAGATATATTCTGGCTTTATAATTGGTTGATTTGCATGTTAAGGTATTTAGTTTCGCTATATCGACCTTGTGGTTACTAACATCTCTATCCGTCATAATGCTCCCTATTTGCTCTGGATTATTCGTTGCTTAATGGTTGTGTATGTTTTTGCAACCATTTACACTCCGAGTGAGCTCCTGAACGAATTCTTCAAAATAATTTTCGGAGAAATCATTTAGTGCGATTTCAGAAGATGTCTTATGCCTGCGACAGACTTGAAACTTGGCAACATATTGAGGGCAGATTGAAGCCAGCGACAAGTATAATTGTATGAGTGAGATACGAATTTGAAATGAGACTCAAGTATTCTTTGTAATTTTCAGCAACTATATCATCTTAGTTTGGAGGTCGGTAAAAGGAACCTATTACAAGTTTATTCCGGTTGTCAGGTGTAACCTCTACTCACGATAACTCTTAGGAACTACATACTTCAGTTTCGCTACAAGGTATACTACTTCTAACAGTAACAAACACGGCGCTACCAAATGTATTTAATCTATCCTTTGTGGACACGGGAAGGTCCTTTGTAAAAATTTCAGCTGAATCTATCTCCGGTTTTAGCCACTTTCAGTACTCACAGCTATTTGTGCTTTAGTGCTTTCCATTAGCTAATGAAGTTCTGGCTCTTCCCCAACACAGCTACAACAGTATAACAGTATAGCACCTATCGTTCATTGGTCAAACCTTGTCCTCTGTTTGACTTCCATCCTTTGAGACTGAAACCCTTTTTGTTCTTTCTCGTGACTCTATAACCTAAGAAACCACCCAGTCCTCTCCACATAGCCCCCACTACTTGTGAGCCGCCTCATCTGTTTAGTAGACCCCTGTTAAGTGAGACCCGATACCCAACCACCTTATGGAGCTAGTAGATGCAGCCCACACGGTCGCAGACCCATCCGACAACTCTGATTAAGACGCTCCTCTCGGCTCTGTCACACAGGTTCAGAACCGGTCCAGTCGACGATGCTACAGATGGTGAACTCTGCCTTAATCTCACAAGCAAGACGGGCAGTCTTCATCAGTTCAGCTATCCGCCCGAGACCAGAGAGAGACTCTTCTGATCTCACTAGTACTGACATGAACAACCATCTGCAGCTGACTGGACCCTGTACTCTTCGTGGTAACTGGGAGGACCCGTTCCATATCTTGGATGAGGCCACCCTGTATGCACACATCGTGCACATTGGATATCTTCGCCTCCTTGATAGCCACGTCCTTAAGAGGCCCCATTACGCACCTGACGTTGGAGCTCCCAACCACGAATAGTCCCGCCCTCTGTGACTGCCCGCATCATGCAGGCTAAGAGGCTTAAACTTCATTTATTTTATTGTGGACTTTAATTTTTTCCGGATACAAGGATCTGGTATTTTATGTTGTATTAGTGTTAGATAGATAGTAAATGCTGTAACTGTAGAAATGTTTATTTACTGCTGGAGATTACAGCAATTAACATGTAACTGAACGAACAATTTACTGGTGAGAAACGAATTCGAACAATAATTTACAGAAAGACTGACCCAACGAATATTCAGTGTGAAATCATACTTACGACACGTCTCGCACTGTAAAGCACCTTCCTGAGTTACAAATAGTGAAAGGGAATTATTTCCGAATGTTTACTTGCAACAACATTTGACCATGTGGGAGTAAGAATTACGCGCGCAACGATTTGAAACAGCTACAGTTTTTGTAAAAATCACGTTATCAAAAGAACGTTGCTGAGACTTCATGCACCTAAGTCGGCAGTTCCAATTAATTTCTTCGGCCTGCCAGTTAACAAACTTCTCTAAATATCCTAGATATGGCTTTAAAATCAATTTCTTCCACTACTATCGCTCAAAAGTGATGTTATCCGAAAACATCATTTCTCTCATGGCAAAGAAGAACGCTATACTGTGATTTATGTACAGTGTAACACATGAATGGAGGATGTGACAGGCCACGGATTCAACTAGAAGTACATTTTGTAGACAGTAACGCTAGGCGCTCCATTTCACCAGAATGCGCTCAGTGCACATGCAGCGCAGTATTTGTTACCTCGTCGAAAGTGAAACACTAGTACTCACAACCAATAATACAAAAGCATTCGTATACTCCTTCGTTGCTGCTGTTCGCCTCTGGAACAAGGTGCCCTGTGCTCAGTGCACAATTCAATGCCCTATGGTCTTAAAGATGCAGCAGAATCACTTGCTTTTATCAACCACACAAAGTATCCCCCATATCTGCCGCATATGGCCAGTTACCCTCACTCAACTTATATAGCATCTTCTCTTAAATATGCTTCTTTCTCTTTCCATTTGTCAACCAGTCACGACATTTTCTTTTCCCCTAGCGCCATAACTTGCAGTTTATAATGTTCCTTTGTATCTTCCCGTTCTACTCCTCCTTTCATGACCATAGTTGCAAGCACTTATACTTTAATATACCGCCATCTAAGCCGTATTTATTGTACCTGTCAGAAAATATTATAATTTTTTTCTCCTCCACTATTAGTGTAGTAGTAGTAGTGGTAGTACTATCCGAATGTTGGATTCTATGTTGTATTTAGCTGATTAAAAGCTTGCCACAATGAACGACATATAAAATATGCAGATCTCCTGGTTAGACATAAGAAAGGCCCTAATGGCCCAAATCTTCTCTGGTATGTAAATAAATACATAATATGGTCACAAAAAACTAACGAAATAATTAAGATTATTTTAAAATGTTCAAATGTGTGTGAAATCTTATGTGACTTAACTGCTAAGGTCATCATTCTCTAAGCTTACACATTACTTAACCTAAATTATCCTAAGGACAAACACACACACACCCATGCCCGAGGGAGGACTCGAACCTCCGCCGGGACTAGCCGCACAAAGATTATTTTATTTACACCCATTCTTCCACCGTTGCTACCTTTGAAATGGTTGAAACAATGGGTGAAACATTTTTAGATTTAAATAAAATGCAAAACTCATCTCCGAAACATGAGCTATAGTCATTCTCACATACACGATAAATCCGAGGGCTATTCTGAATAAGGTCCGAGCGGTCACGAAATGGAAACCAATGAGAAAATCAAAAATATTTCATTTACAACACTTGTCTACGTCTTACAACTACCTCTCTACATAACCGCCGTTCCGACTCAGACATTTGTCGTAGCGTCGTACCAGCCTTCAAACACCCTCGTCATAGAAGACAGCCACCTGTGCTTTCCGGCAGCTCTCTAGGATGGTCTTCTGATCGTTGTCTGTGTCAGAATATTGTCTTCTTAGCCAGCGGTTCATGTGAGAAGAGATTAAACCAAATGGGAGCCAGTTACTGGCTGTATTGTAGGTGATCAAACACTTCCCATGGAAAACGCTGCAGAAGTGTCTTCATTGCCTCTGAAGAGAGCGGCCAAGAATTGTCGTGAAGAAGGAAATGCGTGACAGTTATGTTGTGTGGGTTACTTGACATTAGGTGAAATCTCTCACCAGACCCTCATGCTTGTCGGGATACACTATTTTCTAGGCGTTTTTATCTGCTCACTGTGCGCTCAGAATTGGAAAGAGCGACTGACACAATCAACGGGCACACTAGAGACACCGCCCAACACGTCTGTGCAAAGCTTCATCGGATATTTACTGTGGTTTTCATTTCGTACCTGGTCGAACCCAACTTTCTGAACAACCCCTGTAGGATGAGACATATATCTGAGGAGCGATATGTCGAGGGACACAATTAAGACAGTAACGTAAATGCAAGCAACACTAATGATACGCACCATTGATTTAGAAAAAACAGTGGCTCTAGTATTTGAGATATGTAGCATGCTGTAATGGGGTCAGGACACAGTCAGCGCCATCCCAGACAATATCAACGGTGTTATTATTCCTTGGCTTGATGAGCTTATTGATCCGTTCATAATTTAAACGTTAATTCGGGTGGCCAGCGGTCCAGAATGAGCCCATTTACAGCAGATGGCGACTGGGAAGGACGGCAGCGCGTTAAGTAAAATGAGATGCGGCAGACGTAATTAAATCAGTGCGCCCACTTGCGCACGCGCTCCACTCAAGAACCACTGACATTTCACGCGACATTAAAGCTTATTGCATTACTCCGCATGAGACAGATTTCCGGCAATGTCCAGTGCTGCTCGAGCAAGCCCCAAATAATACGGATGCGCCTTCTGGAACAGTCGGAAGATTCAACTATTTCGTTGTAGACTGCTTTAGCCCTAACCATCCCGTCAGGTTCCTTCAATTGGACTGTCTACAGTTCCTGAATTAAGGCTCTTACTGAAGCAATCTTCCTCCTTACTATCCTAATTTAAAACAAAAGTAAGATCAGCTTTGCAAAATGCATGTAATGAGAATGCACATTCACGATATCTCAATCATCTTTATTACATATGTTTCTGTCCCAGATACATAATTTATTTATATTTTCATAGCCATTACCAGGTCTAAATGTTGTTGGTAAACTACCTTTAAAAAAACCATTACGGTACGGGTTAAGCGAATAAGGAATAATTTAGCAAAAGTTTCTTACATTAGAAGGAAAGAAATTTCGGAGGAGAAGACACAATTAGAGAGAGTGTAAAATTTAAGGGAGAGCTTAGAACGTCAATGACTGGAGTAGAATTGTCTTCAGTGATGAACCCACTTCGAAGCGAGCTCCGATGACCAATGAAGACATTTCAGGAGACACCCCGAACAGCTGTCCGATACAGACCTGAGTGTAACCCGCTATACAGCCCAACAACCAGGAGGAATGGTCTGATGTGCCACACCTTTAGAGCACAGTGGTATGTCAACGATATACCACGACCCCTTTTGTTGCCCTTCACAGCAAGCCATACTGGGCTTACATTTCAGCAAGATAATGTTCGCGCGCACATGGCAAGAGTTTCTTCTGCTTGTTATTTGTGCTTGCCATACCTTACCTTGACCAAAAGGTCTCCGGATCTCTCCCCAGCTGGTAACATTTGGAGCATTATCTGTAGAACCTTTCAGCCAGTTCAGAATTTTGACGATCTAACACGCCAATTAGATAGAATTTGGCACAATATCCCTCAGGAGAACATCTATCAATTATACACATCACTACCAAGCCAAATAACTGCTCGGCCGCGAGGAGTGGCCACGCAGTTTGAGGCGCCATGTCACGGAGTGCGCGGCCCTCCCGCCGGAGGTACGAGTCCTCCCTCGGGGATGGGAGTGTGTGTTGTTCTTAGCATAAGTTAGTTTGAGTAGTGTGTAAGTCTAAAGACCGATGACCTCATCAGTTTCGTCCCTTAGGAATTCACACACATTTGAACATCTGGACGGCTTGCATAAGGGACAGAGGCGGACCAACGCGTTGCTGATTTGCTCAGTTCGTAAAGCTGTTTCTCTTGCATAAATCATCCAATTTTTCTGATATTGTAATCCATTATACGTCTGTAAAAGTACCTAACAACTACCGATTTCGATTGCCGCCCCATTCAAGTAATTCCTTCGACGTGCTTCGTTTCTTTATTTTTCTCTTACAGTACAGTTTATAGTTCGCCTAAGTTTCTAAAAATATACTTATATAGTCTGCACTTCATTTTACACTAGCAGTTGGTTTTGAGTGTGTTTCTTCAGATACTGAAGAAGTTTCATATCGAAACTATAATAGGCACAACAGTAATTTACCCTCAACAGCGTCTACCGCTCTATTGGCGGTCAGTACCTTTTAAGATACGTCCAGTACTGGCTGCCACTGGGTCACTATATTACTGGCCATTTGGCATCCACTAAACCGAAAACTGCTTGAGTTTACTGGCCGCCAATAGCTTACTGGACGGTGAAGCAGTAGTACTCCTACGCACGAAGTAGTGGAGGGATAATTACTCTCGGGAAGTACTGGCTAGTGCTATTGCCCACCGCTACTGTCCCTGTGTGCAGGGGGCTTAACGACGGAGCCAGACATACGGCATTCCACCAGCACCGAGCGAGTATTCGCCGAATGGCGTGTTGTGTGGACGGGCTGGCAACTGTTTGCTGAGAGCTCTTGTTGGATGCTGTCCTTCGCCGTACCGTATCGGTCTTCCGAGCAACAGCAGAGTGGACGAATATTTCGCCACACGTGCTCGTGAACGCCGTCCACATTTAGTCCCCTCTCACAAGCAGTGAGCACCTTAATTACATGAAATGTATTGGTAGTTGCTAATACGAACGATCTTCAGCTGTATAATAGAATGCAGACAGTGAAAATTGGTGCCGAACAGGAACTCGAACCCAGATTTCCCGCCTTAAGCGCGCGATCGTCTTAATCGCTTTTGTTATCCATCCACGACACACGGCCCGACCCAAACTTCCATATGTTGTCTACATATGTGTATAACCTGCACTCGTACATGCACTGTGTATATTGCTGTACAGAAGAGACATTTTAACTGAAAGTCCCTTGCCCTGTATCAGATGATAAATACGATATCGCAGAGCATTTCAGATGGGACATTGCATCATACTTCCGAACAACACAGGCACTGCAATATGGTGTTAACTTAATTATTCGTAATTACACTCTTTCACGTGAGAGCATAATATAGTAATATTCGTGCACCAATTCGTGTAGTTCAGTTTATTTTTATTTGCTTTTCGACGGTTCTTACTTTGGCAGTGTTTCGATTTTCAAAACTGTGATTCATCATTTGTGATTTGAGTTATTCATTTTTCGTCACTTTATTCTGCATACATTCCGCATGAGCCAGTGTACAGAGCGTGGTGATGGGTGCTCCCTGTTCTATTCCACACTGACATTGATCGAAGAAAAAAGTGTTGTTGGCATCCTTAATCTAAATAATTTCAAAAAAAATTAAAAAATAATTTACACTAAATAAACTAGGATAGATTTCCCGCGATCATTGTGTTGTTAGTTGTTATTGTTGTAGTTAGAATATTCGTTAGATATTCTGAAAAAATTTTCGAATTTTTCACATGGTTCTGTTAGCAAGCCTACCAATAAAAGACAGTGGAACTACACACATAAAACAACAACAAATTGGAACACACTTCTGAAATACACACCAACATTAAACCCAACAGTAAGCTTAGTTCAAAAAAGCTGACTACGCACAGAAATTTACATTCTGTTCTGAATCGCTTTCCATTCCGCAGTGAGAGCCGAATAATCGTTTTTCCCAGAGTGACTGGATGCACGGCAATGTACGCATTTCTTGTAGAAGGCTCTTGCCATCTGGTGAGAACTTCTCGACACCGTGGCAAGCGAATCGTTTATTCGGCATTCGATGACCACTCACTTAGTCACTCATTCACTCACTCACTCTGCTTGCCATCTGTTGCCATACTGGGATGGTCTTAAGGTAGTCGCCATTGTTAGCGGAACATTTGTTGCATAGGGATAACGAGGTGTTGCCACATGTATAAATGAAATGTGCCTCCAGCTCCTATCCACAAGCTCAAAGACTTAATGCACTTCTGAAGAAACACTTTGAAGGCAGTTGAAATAAAATGTTTAACAGTCACGAGCCACAGTGCTGACGAGCTCTGACAAAAAGAAAACGTAATACAAGGAACTACGTGCCGTTGTGTATTAGTGAATGACCTTAACTACACCTTGAATTGTGTCCTTACGCTGCAAAAATCATTAATTCGACTGATAAACGCAGAAACAATGTAGGAAAATTTTTTGTGTGGTTCCACTTTCTTCCCACCGGACAATGTCGTATAAAAGGAAATACAAATAAAGAAAGATAGCGGTGCAGCAGATCTGTGTATTTATGGAGCACCTACTGTTAGAGGCAGTTGCCGCTAAGTCATAACCGATACGAATGCACAAATTTCGAAGTTACTAGGAAGCTCCGTTTAGCCTTCCAGATGCCATACGGACACCTTCTTGTTCACTGCTTGTCGCTTGCCGGTAAGGTAGTTACGAAGCATGAAACATATCACACAAATGCACATTTCAAACTCGAAAAGTAGTCAGGCACTAATACGCTACTAAAAATAAATGCCTGGAAATTCAAGCTATCTCGTTTGACTTAAATCGCACCTCGTAACTTCCTGCACAAGAAAACTTCGCCCATAACAGCTGTATCACAGTCAGGGACTTCAAAAAATGGTTCAAATGGCTCTGAGCACTATGCGACTTAACTTCTGAGGTCATCAGTCGCCTAGAACTTAGAACTAATTAAACCTAACTAACCTATGGACATCACACACATCCATGCCCGAGGCAGGATTCGAACCTGCGACCGTAGCAGTCACGCGGTTCCAGACTGAAGCGCCCGCACGGCCACACCGGCCGGCGTCAGGGACTTCAACACAGGAATATTTTCCTCGTATATTGCAGTATCATAATAGAAATAATTTCGTGTGTCTCAACGGTTGGTACAAGTCTTTCAGATGGGTGAAGCATCAGCTTTTTGCGTGTCTCTAACCAACAGTTTAATGTGGAATTCGAACCGCTTTTCTTGTTTGAGCAATCTTCACATAATCGATGAGGTGGAGGCCAGATTAATGGCAGACTGAAACATTCCGTCTTCCAACTGGGATTAGATTCCACCACTTATCGGTTTCCAGTAATGCACTTTACTACTGGATCACGAGACCCGACAGTCAGTGTAATTATGTGATACATCTGAAGGAAAACTCGTTCAAATTCGATGGTTAGCTTCATGTAGCCACACTGATAAAAACACGCCGATATTTCATACATTTTTGACGTCTGCGTAGTAGAGATGGAAACTTTTTCGAATCTAGCCTCCGGGTTTAACATCGCAAATGCTTCATCAACAACCACGGTTTTATTATGATACCTTTCTGGATGTGGATTTCCCTTCTCCTGTTAAGGGAAATCTATAGAGGCCTGAATAGAAATAGTCGTGTCTTCAAAATTTGCGACGGGATCACGTCAAAGGGAGAATTTGTGTCAGAACGTGTACTAGAAATATAGACAATCGTAATGAATTATTACGAGTTTCCATAAAAGATTCACAGTGTTTAGGCTGGAAACTTTGAATTATTACTTCATGCTAAGTAAAAATAAGACAATTTTTCCTGGATCTTGCATCGATAATTAAAATCTCACCCCAAAGAAGTTCATTACTTTGTTTTCTTTACTACAACGTACATTTGGTCCACGAGAACAGAAACAGCAAATGCATTTCTAGGAATATAGATCGTCGTTGGATTAAATGAAGGAGCTCTGTGTGGAATGTTTACACATTACTGAAAGAGTACTTCAGCTATATTTTGTCTGACAAGCAAGCTGTTTACGAAATGGAAAGTTGTCTGTAGAGTTTGTTTGATCTCACAATTTTAACAACTGTCGTTTACTGGTATTTGTTTCCGTTCTGTCATGGAACAGCACACTACATATCAAAATTGTCTCACATGTATAGTCTTACATGTATGCGACTGTATTTAGTTTTTAAATCAATGAAACTTCCTAGCAGATTAAAACTGTGTGCCGGACCGAGACTCGAACTCGGGACCTGTGCCTCTCGCGGGCAAGTGCTGTACCAACTGAGCTACCCAAGCACGACCCATGACCCATCCTCACAGCTTCAGTTCTGATAATTCCTCGTCTCTTACCTTCCAAACCTCACAGAAGTTCTTCTGCGACCTTTGCAGAACTAGCACTCCTGGAAGAAATGATATTGCGGGTACATGGCTTAGCTACAGCCTGGGGGGTATTTCCATAATGAGATTTTCACTCTGCAGCGGAGTTTGCGCTGATATGAAACTTCCTGGCAGATTAAAACTGTGAACTGGACCAAGACTCGAACTCGCTGCAGAGTAAAAATCTCATTATGGATTAAATCAATGGTTTCAGTATTAAGAACTATCTAACACATTTAGAACTCTTATTGCCATACTGTCTTGCTGAGAAAAAAAAAGCTCTGTTATGCCTTAGAAAGCGAGTGAGAGCCCTCAGTAGTAAGAAACTGGTCTCTCGATCGTGAAGATGACATTTCAAATGCCCATCTTCCCTTCCAGATTTAGTTCGTAGTTCCCCTAAATTACCTAAAGCAAACGCTCGAATGACTTCTCTAAAAGAGACAGCCGGTATCATTTCGCATCCTTCTTCAATCCATGCCTGTGGTCATTCTCAATCGAACTCATCCCTCATCGGGCATTACACCCTAAATTTTCATCCTACCACTAGGCTGCTTTTAATATGGGAATACTGATGGATGTGAAATATGTGTAGCTGCGTCCTCCGCTTTCTTTACTACGTTTGAACCCATATGACTTGCGGCTATTCCCAAATCTGAACAAATTTCGTACAAGAGAATTCTCTGAAATCTAGGGAGCAGTTACAGTAGCCGTGTTCAGTGGAAACGCTTTGATTAGATTCTCTTAACCTTAAAGCTACATGGAAAAAAGAGATGGGTTTTTATATGCTTATACTGTTTCACTGCCTTGCTGAGAACTTTTCAACTTTTCCACTTACGTGTAATCAACGTTAAAACATCAGGGTAGCAATTCTAAGCGTATTTACAAGCTCTGAAGACTAAAACCAGTTTGTCTGTTTCATGTCCCTTTTATCGAATGCGTGTCTGCTATACAGCGTGTAACACCTTTGGTAAAAAAGCAGCGAGCACAGAATGTAGGAGACGTTTGTCGCACTTTTATCGGCCAGATTCTCACGTTGCACAAAAGAACATGAACAGGCGGGAGGACGCAGTGACGTGTCGAGAGCAGAACGCGGCGCTGCGAGCCTTGCGCCTTGGCGCGACACCGCAAGTGGCTATCCCGGCGTGACCTTTGCTGTTGCTCTTAGCACCGCTCTTGAAACTTGAGCAGTTCGCTGTGAAAACGCTGGCTGTAGAGCAGCCTCGCTACGCTGCGTTATCCCGAAACTGTTTCTCGTCGTCCCTCCCAACTCACATTGAAGCGCGAAACGCAGCAGATGTTGCACGTAAGTTTCCATCATCACACTATGTATTCGGGTATGTGAGTTGTTCATCAGTTTGAAGATATCCACACTACAAATATGGGTGTTAACCTTACGGTGCAGACGTCAAGAATGAAGTTGTGATTAATGCAGTTTTTGTGTAATGAGGGGCTTTATGGCAGTATGTTTCGGAATATGGTCCGCTGGTAAGACTTTTGACCCTTATCCGGGAGAACAGCAGTTTAAATCCCTGTTTGGTCACCCAAATTTAGTTTCCCTCACTATCCCTCAGTAACTAACGGTGAATTTCAAAATGTTTCATTTCAAAGGGCATGACCGATTCTTCCTCATCCTCTAACTAAAGCATGTGCTTTCCTCTAATGACCTCATCGTCGATTCGACAGCAAACCGTAATATCCCTACCATTTTTCTGAAACCTATATCTCTGGATCGGAATTACCTAACATCTAATTTCCTCATGACAAGTTTTATATTCTGAACGCCTCTGCACAGTTAAGGAACATTTACGCCGGCCGGAGTGGCCGAGCGGTTCTAGGCGCTTCAGTCTAGAGCCGCGCGACCGCTACGAACGCAGGTTCGAATCCTGCCTCGGGCATGGATGTGTGTGATCTCCTTAGGTTAGTTAGGTTTAAGTAGTTCTAAGTTCTAGGGGACTGATGACCTCAGATGTCAAGTCCCATAGTGCTCAGAGCCATTTGAATCATTTTGAACATTTTCGTTGTCTAGGAGGCATACACTCACTGGTGTCAATGAGATTGTAAAAACAACATATACGTTTCACAACATTTTAAATTTTTCCAGCTCTGAAATCTTGGCAGTACACTCTGTCATCTTAATTTCTATTACGAGTCTCTCGATTAATGTCTGGCAAACGAAATCCAAACCTATCAATAACTCGTCGAGTGCGGAATAAATGAGAATCAACTTGAAAATGTATATATACTGAACATAACTATGACTTGACTGAATGAAACATTGCATAGTATACTAAAAGGGTTTTGATGTTTATCTGTTGAGTAATGTGGCAGAATATTATCTCTTCCACAAACTTCATTGATGATCAGCAGCTAAATGAAATATTTCAATAATCGACGTCGAAAAATAACACTGAAAACCGAACGTGTTCAAAATATGTAAAATGGTTAATTCAGACGTTTGCTGAACAGTATGCCTTTCTAGCAAAATGTGTTGACACCACCTGTTAAGAGAATTCACTGTTCACCCTAACATGCTGATTTATAAAATGGATGTTAATGCACCACCGTCTTACTGTGCAGGTTGATGACAGTTTCAGTTCTCCAAGATGAGGTGTGGCGTACCAGTTTTAGGAATGAATGAGTTATACACATCCAAACATCACGTTTCTGCAATATTTATGTACACAGATTTAGTGCTCATAAATTGCAGATTTATGGGGTGAAGTTACAGTTAACGTCTGTGTCACGAGCCCGTGACCGACCTATTGGCATGACTGCAGATAGAGCGCAGTTTTTGTTCGTCTGGCACTAGAAGGGGTAGCGTGGAGAGCCCAGGCCCCGGCGGCCTTTTATCTCCGGTAAAGATCCCCGGTACTCATTTCATAGCGGACTGAGTCGACCTGGGATCATCCTGGCGAGACTGGAACGGGAAAAAATGTCAGCTTCTTTCCCGGATTGAACACAAGACCTCTATCCGCTAGACTCTAGACCAGGATTGCCAAAAAGTATATTTACTCACATGACCAGTTGTGACCTTCACATCTAGGCCATTGTTAAGTGGATCCGAAACAGCCTTTGTTAAAGCATAATATAACATATGTAGTATTTAAATAACACAACACAAGAAAAATTTTTACACAGTATAAGCACAGAAAAGCTATACCTTACAATTGTGCTGTTGTAGAGCAACGTCAAGAAATTAAGAAAGTAAAAGTAGGATGGATTTAAAAGTGATGTATCCAATGATATTGTAGCAAATAGGGACGTGTTATGATTATAAAACTGTACAGCTGGACACATTAAAGGTATTGTCATGCTTTAGCCTTGGAAGGAGTGTTAATAACATTCTGAGATAGTTGCAGTAGACGTTGTATCTAAGTCGAGAACAAAATTACGTCCTCGAATGTGAGCGAGCAAGCACTAAACCACAGGAAACTGCTTGTCTTGAAACTAACTATAACAGCCTACGAGAACATGTACCCTAATACACTACGTGACGTATCCGGCAGCAGTGGCCGAGCGGTTCTAGGCACTTCAGTCTGGAACAGCACGACCCCTACGGTCGCAGGTTTATATCCTGCAGCGGGCATGGATGTGCGTGATGTCCTTAGGTTAGTTACATTTAAATAGTTCTAAGTTCTAGGGGACTGATTACCTCAGATGTTAAGTCGCATACTGCTCAGAGCCATTTGGACTACCTGACCTAAGGTATCTTGACACCACCAAAAACATACATTTTTCACATTAGGTGCATTGTGCTGCCACTTACTGCCAGGTACTCCATATCAGCTACCTCAGTATTCATTAGACATCGTGAGAGAGCAGAATGGAGCGCCCCCGCGGAACTACCGGATTTCGAACGTGGTCAGGTGACTGGGTGTCACTCGTGTGGTACGTCTGACGCACGATTTACACAATCCTAAAAATCCCTAGGTCCACTGTTTCCGATGTAATAGTGAAGTGGAAACGTGAAGGGACACGTACAGCACAAAAGCGTCTGTTGACTGACAGAGACCGCCGGCAGGTGAAGACGGTCACAATGTGTAACAGGCAGACATCTATCCAGATCATCACGCAGGAAGTCCAAACTGCACCAGAATCCACTGAAAAAATTCTATGAAAGTTAGGCGGGAGGTCAGAAAACTTGGATTTCATGGTCGAGTGGCTGATCATAAGCCATACATCACGCCGGTAAATGCCAAAAGACGCCTCGTTTGGTGTAAGGAGCGTAAACATTAGACGATTGAACAGTGGAAATCCGTTATGTGGAGTAACGAATCACGGTACACAATGTGGCGATCCGATGGCAGGGTGTGGGTATGGTGAATGCCCGGTGAACGTCATCTACCAGCTTATGGAGTGCCAACAGTAAAATTCGGAGGCGGTGGTCTTATAGTGTGGTTGTGTTTTTCGTGGAGGGGAATTGCACCCCTTGTTGTTTTGCGTAGCACTATCACAGCACAGTCCTACACTGATGTTTTAAGCACCTTCTTGCTTCCCACTGTTATAGAGCAATTTTGGGGATGGCGATTGCATCTTTCAACACGGTCGAGCACTTGTTCATAACGCACGGCTTGTGGCAGAGTGGTTACACGACAATAACATCCCTGCAATGGATTGGCCTGCACAGAATCCTGACCTGAATCCTACAGAACACCTTTGAGCTGTCTTGGAACGGCGACTTCGTGTCAGTCCACAGCGACCGACATCGATACCTCTCATCAGTACAGCATTCCGTGAAGAATGAGCTGCCATTACCCAAGAACCTTCTAGCGCCTGACTGAACGTATGACTGCGAGAGTGGAAGCTGTCAACAAGGCTAATGGTGGGGCAATACTATACCGAATTCCAGCATGGATGGAGGGCGCCATGAACTTGTAAGTCATTCTCAGGCAGGTGTCACATGGTGTATCTAGATGTAGCTACGAAATTGCAGAGCACCCTCGAAGGATTTTGTCCGTAACAGGGCTGCATATATACAGGTAACTGGTGTTTCGTAGTGCGCGCTTGCCGTTGAGCGTATTTTCCATTCATTATTTACTTATTTTTTTTTTGGCGGGTGTAAATTGCTACTTCTTCATATATTTTCAGAAAGAATCCCTTCTGCATTGTGTTAAGAATTACGAGATTTTTTTTTACGTTGTGCATCATGAGGCTATCTTTTATGAGGTGGATTTACTTTCTATGATTTTAATTTTCAATTTCGGTGTTCCTTTTAATGTTTTTCAAAATTACTTTCCATTTGTCCAATGTAGACAGAGCAGTAAAATTTGTATATGGTACCGTTTTGGTAAAAGTCTTGCGTTGTACTAATTTCGTTTATTAAAAGACGTAGCGGTTTGGTAAGTGTAAATTCATTCAGCCTGTAGAGCAGAAGTTGCTCACAGAATAGCCAGCTAATAGATCATAAAACCATCAGCGACCATTGATGACAAATCAGGAGAGCAGCAAGTAGCTTAGCTAGAATTCGGTCTGCTTTTATAGTTTTCTTCTTCAGTTAGTCTCGCTACGATGGCTAGCACGTGTGCATGTAGTGTACGGACGCAGTGGGAGCTGGCCACAGACCACGAACAGCTGAATGCGCTTTTGTCTACGGTCAGTCACCTTCTGGCTGCTGCTTCGGGGTGTAGCGGTGGCGGAGGATCTGACGCGTCGCTCGGGACACCTCAGGTGCCGCTTGTTTTGGTTCAGATGACTGAGCACTATGGGGCTTAACATCGGAGGTCTTGAGTCCCCTAGACTTAGATCTACTTAAACCTAACTAACCTAAGGACACCACACACAGCCATAACCGAGGCAGGATTCGAACCTGCGACCGTAGCGGACTGAAGCGCCTAGAACCGCTCGGCCACCGAGCCCGGCCCGCTTGTTTTGTCTACGGACTCTGCTTCCGAGGCACCTGCTAGTGCACCCGACTCAGTGGATCCGCCCTCAGAGCAGGGTGCGTGGCAGGTAGTCACGCGTTCGCGTCTCTCGAAGCGGAGAGCCAATGTGGAGATTGGACGCCTGGCCTCGCCCATTCACCCTGTGAGTAGACAGGTGTCCGCTCCTTCAGTAGGGTCCGAGCAGGCACACGGGAGGAGGCGTTTACTAGTTGTTGGAAGCTCCAATGTTTGGTGCGTTATGGAACCCCATAGGCAGATAGCGTTCATGGCTGGAAAGAAAGCCAGTGTGCACTTGGTATGTCTGCCAGCGGCCTCGTCCGAGATGTGGAGGCGGCCTTGCCTGCGGCTGTCGAGCGTGCAGGGTGCAGTCGTCTCGAAGTTGTGGCTCACATCGGCACCAACGACGCCTGTCGCATGGGTTCCGAGGCGATCCTCAGGTCGTACAGGAGACTGGTGGAGGTGTTAACACTGCTGGCCTCGTGCGCGGGCTGCAAGCAGTGCTCGCAATTTGCTGCATCGTTCCCAAAGTTGGTCGCGGCCCTTTAGTTTGGAGCCGAGTGGAATGTCACAACCGAAGGGTTTCTCGACTCTGTGACAGTCTTGGCTGCTGATGTCTAGACCTGCGTTATCGTGTGGGAATTTGTAGGACTTCCCTTATAAGTCAGGGGTCCACTACACAAAGGAAACAACTACTCGGGTAGCACATCACTTGTGGAGTGCTAATGAGGGTTTTTTGGGCTAGGCAGTAGTTTGAGGTGCTCCGCTTAACCCTTGCCTGTCGATCTGCAGTAAGGGAAGTCAAACGGCGTTCAGAACAAAGATACTTCGAGTGTCAATTTTATTAGTAAACTGTCGAAGTATTCGTAATAAAGTTGTCGAATTTTCTGCCCTCCAGGGAAGTTTTCGCCCTCAAATTATATTTGGGATCGAGCGTTGGCCAAAATCCGAAGTAGAAATGTCTGAGATATTTAGAAAGTCGTGGAACGAATATCGGAAGGACAGATCAGAGGCCAGAGGAGGGGCAGTGTTCACTGCCGTTGACAAAATTACCGTCTCTAGTGAAGTCCAAGTTGATAACAGGTTCAGGTGAAACCAAGTTAATTGTTGGATGTGTTTATCCGCCAGCCGATTCTGCTGTGACAGTTCTAGAGTCTTTCAAAGAAAGTCTATGGTCTACAGCGCGTAAATACTCACACGATGCAATACTAGTTGGAGGCGACTTTAACCTACCGATGATAGATTGGAATGGCTATGGATTCATTGACGAGGGTACAGACGGACAATCATGTGAAATACTTTAGAACACGTTTTCTGAAAACTGACTTCAGCAGCTAGCTCGGCAGCCCACATGCAGTGAAATATCTTAGACCTTGTAGCTACAAACAGATCGGACCTTATCGGCAATGTCAGTATAGAAACGGGGATTAGCGATCATGATATTTTAGGAACTATGATTGCAAACGTTAATAAATCTGTCAAGATGGCTAGGAGAGTGTTTCTGATAGAGAGAGCAGTTAATTAGTTGTTAGCATCTCACTTAGACAGTGAATTGGCACCACTTGGTTCCAGTAAGATAGATTAGAGGAATTACGGGCAAAGTTTAAGCAGACTGTAAATCATGGTCTGTAGAGTTATGTGCCTAGTAAGTGGATAAAGAATGGAAAAGATTCACCGAGGTTTTATAACGGAATTCGGAGGATGCTGAGAAAGCAGGGGCTATTGCATTCTCGTTTCGAAAGGGAACGCACAAATGACGACAAACGAAGGTTAGCAGAGATTCGTGCGTCTGTGAAGGATCTAGGCGCGAAGCATAAAACTACCACCGTCACACCTTAGCAAAAGATCTGGCATAGCACCCGAGGAAATTCAGCCCGTTGCTGGCCAGTCTGGTGTGGCAGTCGAAGATAGCAAAATAAAAGCCAAAGTTTTACATTTCACGTTCAAGAAATCGTTCACACACGAGAATCGTACAAACACACCTTCATTTGACCATCGGATAGACTCTCGTATAGACGACACAGAAAAAAGCATCCCTGGCGTAGAGTAACAACTGAAAGATTTGAAAGCAAATAAGTCACCAGGTCCGGATAGAATCCCAATTCGGTTTTACAAAGAGTACTCTACGGCATTGGCCTCTCACCTAGCTTACATTTATAGCGAGTCTCTCACCCAGCACTAAGTCCCAAGCGACTGGAAAGAGGTGCAGGTGTCTCTAATATACGAGGTATAAGAAATGTATGGGAACGGACTCGCTAAATTACAGAGCAATATCCCTAACTTCGGTTTTCTGCAGAATCCTTGAACATATTTTCAGTTCGAATATATTAACTTTCTTGAGACTCAGAAGTTTACGTCCACGAATCAACATAGTTTTAGAAGATATCGCTCATGCGAAACTCAGTTTGCTCTTTTCTCGCATGATGTACTGAGAGCTGTGCATGATTGGCAACAGGCAGATCCCAAAGTTATAAATTTCCGGAAAGCATTTGACACGGTACCCCATTGCAGGCTGTTAACGAAGGTATAAGCATATGTAAGCACGAAATAAGTTCACAGACATGTGAGTGGCTCGAAGACTTCATAAATGACAGAACACAGTATGTTGTCCTCGACGGCGTGTGATCATCAGAGACAAGGGTACCGTCGGGCTGCTCCAGAGAAGTGTGATAGTACCGCTGTTGTTCTCTATATACGTAAATGATTTGACGGACAGGGTGGGCAGCGATCTGTGGTTGTTTGCTGATGATGCCGTGATGTACGGTAAGATGTCGAAGTTGAGTGACTGTAGGAAGATACGAAACGGCCTAGACAAAATTGCCAACTGATGTGTTGAACGGCAACTATCCCTACGTGTGGGAAATTGTAAGTTAATGCGGATGAGTAGGAAGACAAACCAGTAATGTTCGGATACAGTGTTACTAGTGTCTTGTTTGACACAGTGAAGTCGTTTAACTGTCTAGATATAACGTTGCAAATGATATGAGGATGGTCGACTTCGCTTTATTGGGAGAATTTTAGGAAAGAGTGGGTCATCTGTAAAGGGGACCGCCTATAGGGCGTTGGCGCGACCTTCTCTTGAGTACTGCTCGAGTGTTTTGGATCCGTAGAAGGTCGGATTGAAGGAAGACATCGAAGTAAATCAGAGTCGGGCCGCTAGATTTGTTACTAATAGGTTTAAACAACACGTAAGTGTTACGGAGAAGTTTCGGGAAGTCAAATAGGAACCCCTGGAGGGAAGGCGACGTTCTTTTCAAGAAACATTGTTAAGAACCTTTAGAGAATTGGCATTTGAAGTCGACTACCGAACGATTTTACTGCTGCCAACATACATTGAGCGTAAGGGCCACGAATATATAATACGAGAAATTAGGGCTCATACGGAGGCACATAGGCAGTTGTTTCTCCTTCGCTCTATCTGCGAGTGGAACAGGAAATGAAATGGTAAATAATGGTATAGGGTACCCTCCGCCACGCACCGTAAGGTGGCTTACGAATTACCTAAGTAGATGTAGATGTAGTTGTAGATGTAGCAGTGAAGTTTGAGGAGATACGCGACATGTACATCATCTATTTTTATAAGTTGCAGAGTCTACGTGAGCCCTATCCATAGAAAGAACACGATAAAATTTTTTAATGTAATTCTTTGTTCATTGGCAATTGATTGTCTTTTAGACATCCTTAAATCATAAATTTCATCAACTACCATATGATAACCGTTACTCTGGTCAGTACTTCGCAACCAGTTAAGTTTATTTCCTGCTTCATCAACACGCAGTGGCAGTTTAAGAAGACTGTTTATCGCAGAACAAAAGGAGGCCTTGTTATAGTAAGAAGAATGATGTGATGAGGCAGGAATAGTGACGCCGGGAGAGGTAAGTTTACGGTAACTTCCAAAAACCTTTGTAGTTTCATTCATGGCAATGGAAAAATCTTAAAAATTAACACTACCAACCCACTGGTGCTCAACTCAGTCTGCATTTTGGCAGTCGCTGCGATGTCGAACGGTCGTGTAGGAGTTGTTTACCTGCTTATTCCGTTTAGATGTGATGTGTGCACCTTTGTGATCGTTTTCCGCTGGTGATTGTCAGTTTTAAGTGTTGCTGACGTGTATCATCACTATTTCTGCAGTGTGAAGGAAAAGTGTAGCTGCAACGGAATCATATCCAAGAAAGAATATCGTGAAACAGGAATTTCCAAAGTAAAACGATCGGCTAACAAGTTTAGAAACCCAGAACGGGATTGCCACCAATCTCAAACTTAGTGGAGACCAAGTAGATAGTACAAAAACCAATATCAACGAGTTTACCTATTATTTCAAAATCTGTTCCACCCTAGTTTACAAATGAGCTGTTCGAGAATGTTCAGGAAACTTTGAAATGACACTACCGTTCGGATTTTGAGATTAATTATATGTCAATGCAGTAGAAGGCAACTCGATTAATGTGAATTATTTAATGTGCAGTTGAAAGTTCCAAATGAAGCTATAAAACAGAAGTTACATACTTACGGAAATGCTTGTGTTCTGCAAAACGACGTGTGAGCTGAATATTAACCGTTCCCCGTTCCGAATGGTACAACATCAAAGTCAAACAGCCAATTCCCCAGTGATTAATCATAGGAGGCCATCAACTATGTGATGTATATAAGGCAATTCCCAGCGTGTTTCATATGCAACCAAACCGACTATCTTAAGCAGAACTGTGTGAAACGAAAGTTTGATACAGAAATAAATGTTGTGAAACGTATCTTACTATTATCAGATTTCACTGCGGACACAAGGAGATTGAGTTGTAAGCAATACGATCCCTGCTGTGAACATTCAAGATGCTGTTAGGAGTCCCACTGGTGAAATCAGTAGTTTAGACCACCACAATGACCGAAGTAATATTTTAATTGAAAACCTAGTGTTGCAAGGAACGTTGCTTGTAAAGACTCGACCCTATACTGATAAAAGCAGTTAGTGTTCAAAATCAGTCTAGCAACACAGATGTGGTTAACAATGCAGTTAATATTAACCGTGCCAAAACAAGAAATTGTGAGCCAAATGTCGTTCCAGGCATAAATGCGAATGCGAGTGGTTAAATTACATCAGACCCATTACTTTTGTGAAAAAGGTGGATCAGACCGTATCATTCTCGACGGAAAGTGAAGCAAACTGTGAAATCCGAAAGAATATCCATTCTATGGAAACATTCACAGAACAACAGGTTCAACTAGTAGAGCAGCTCAAAATGGAAACATCTTAAATTAACGATGTAGGACCTCACAGTGACATATAAAACGAAAAATCTAAAGGAGAAGTATTGGGGAGTAGCGTCGAAGAAGTGCAGGAAGATATAACGAAATAACTCTCAACTAAGTCAACTACTGATCACAGTGAGAGTGAACTGTACGAAACAGTGACGTCAGAATCTGCAGGGACGGCATTCCGAGCAAAACATACCTATGGAGAAATGGAAAGTTGGAAAGAGACATTGAAGCAGAGAATTTTTGTTACCACTGGAAGTAACTGTAAACACAAAAAAGAGTCGTTAAACTGAACACGGCCACAAAATCTAGACATAAAACAAAGGCCAGAACAAATTAGCAATATACCGACATAGTAAGAAGGCGAGAGTGGACACACAAAAGTATAAAATCTGCTCTTTAAGGGTTAGTAAAATCTGATCGCAGTTAAAGCCGATGTTTCTTCAACCATTTTTATGCGCAGCTGAAACAGACATAGCGCTATTACGGGATGTTGCTAGAGACAATCTCGAATCCATTCCTAGTTATGACGTAATGGGCAACAAAAACGAAAATTCTGGCACAGTATATTAACGAAGGATGGTAAACCATCAATAGATACAGGAATGTTACTAAACGTAAGGTCGATAACGATTTCCGTAGCAGGTACAGATTTCATAAGCGCACACGCCTCGTCCGGTAGCACTCATAAAATCACAGGGACAGAGTTCTTCAAAAACGAAATAATACCTGCTTCGCTGATTACGTGGAACAATGTTGTGGTTCGGGAGGGACGCGTTTTAATTGTGTTATTCACCACAAAGATCAGAAGCCAAACTATAAGAGGTACATAGAGCAGGAGCATATAAACACAAAGCTAAGTATGTGTCACCTATGAGGTGGCAAAGGGTGACACAATGCCCTACACACACGAAACCTCGGAAAGTATAACTGATAGGATCTACAGAGCCTGTACAAAAAATTCAGAGGTTGATTTTATTCCTGGCGTATAAGTGGCATCAGCTCAGTTACTCCGGCGACAACCTGAACTAACAACTATAAACATTAGATCTGCATTCGATCACTCAGATGAGAGGAGGAACTCTTAAGTAGTGGACGTGCCAGCGTAGTGTGTCAACGTTGTTTTGGCACAAATCGCAGTCGAGCAGCATCTCTAAATCTAGTCTTTAAAACTTTATCCACAATGTTTTGAAGAAGAGAAAAGAGTATGCAAAGTTTGTCCCGCACACCTTGTCTGCTGAACTGAAACAACAACGCGTGGACGCCTGCCGCGACTTGATTGAAATGAAAGACGAGGAAACTTTTTTTCGGTAAAAAGTCATGACGGGTGACGAGATCTGATGTTATCAATGCAGTAATACCACAAAACGACAAAGTTCAGAAATTAATATGGAGGTTCAGCGCTTTGACGGCATAACCGACAGCCAAGCCCACGTAACGCACGAGTTGACTGTTTCACGTGGTTACGTTCTGTGCGCTGTACTCAAGTGGGGAAGACTGCATAAAACACCTGAAGCATTAAAAGCACCATCTTAACTTGCATATTTTTACTAATTCCGTATCGACAATTGTTGGAATGATGGAGTGTATCTCGGGAGATACAGTTGTAAATATCACATCGGCTGAAATATGGCCAGTAAAGTTATCGGATCACTCTGGTTACGATACCAGAGTTAATTTAATAGACAACAAACCTGAGGAGTTATCGGAAACTAAATGCCAGCTTTATCAGTGACCCAGAATTTAGAGAGGTGGTGTTAGAAACATGGGAGGCTTCCTTTGGAAATATTAGTATACACCCCAAGAAACTGCAGGTGGTGGACAGAGCATGCGAAAACGAAACTAAAGACTCTGCTTAGACAATACGTTTATAATAAGCGGAATTGCCAAGAGAGCACTGAAGAGTTCTAATTCCCTTGAGTTGGGAACTCTACCAAAATATAGAAGAAATAAGCAATAATAGTTTACGAATAAAGTAAATCAAAGCACAAATTACATCGTTAGAGACAAGGAGATTAGAAGAAGGCCTTATAGAGAGATCAAGACATGACCTCACATAAAAGAGAGGTGTCTTCCTCAGTCTCCTAGTCCGAGCAATAAACACAGCAAATTACAAAATTAGCGAGAAGGTTAAGATATGAGACGAGGCAACAGCCCATCAGGATGTAACAAAATACAGAGTTACGCAACATTTCCGTGAACTATTTGCGGAACCGGATGCCAATGAGAACTGTGAATCTTTGTTTCTGCAAGTCGTTGGTACTGCCATGACTAGCACAAATCAGCGCCCTCACTGACTCATTCACAGAAGAGGGAATATTTGAAGAACTATCAAGAAATTCGAGAGGATATGTGCCAGGTATAGATGGGCACCAATGGAATTCTACCTTACCTCTAAATCCTAAGAGGCGAAGTTGTTGCGGTATTAAGCGACGTTTGGAATATCCAATAAATCCCTGCCAGTTTCCAGGAGAAGCTAATAGCTTTAGTACCAAAGAAATATTCAGCTACAGTCGTAGTATCCTGTAGGCCAATAACTTTGAAGAATGCAGATAAAATTCTGGGTGTAACTCTTAATTCTACAGTAAGGTAAGTCATCAAAAACTTGATAGGAGCGCACTAGACGTACTCGGCACAAAGTTTCCCGTAGTGACCTACCGCAAATAATGGACCAACTCTGAATCAGTAACACATTCAGACAGGTGTCCAAACTCTTGTTGAATTATGATTAACTGACAAATAACAGGATATTACGCGATCAGTGTGTCAGGGTTATCCACTAGCAATGGCTCTTAATGGCGTCTTGTTTCAGCCATTGTGACATCTCGGGGTTGTGGGTGTTGGGAAAAAGATTTGTGCCGGGCATTGCCCGACGACCTGAGCATATTTATTTTGGCACAAGACCAGACAGAATCCCTCAAAAGTATTCTTGACAGTTGTTGCCGAGCTGCAGGAGCCATTATCAGCTATATAATATCTCGAATAATGAACGTTAGCAACGATCAGCGGCTAGACGAGCAGTAGTGGATTCCTGTAGCGGCGATGATCCAAAGTTTGGGGATCGACGTTGTATTAGTCTCACTAAAGATGGTGGCATGCAACTCTGGATTAATGTTACACAAAGCTAGAGCCAGCGCCCAAGTGCACTGAAAGTGCAGGCAAAACAAGCACCACAAGGTAAAACTAGTTAACGGACTCATCTTATCTGAAGTTTTCTACGTAGTCTCCATACTGATACCCCGTCAATTATAGTTAAAGGCACCATGTCAGTTCTAGTGATGAAGTAATCTCATAGCCAAATACAAGGCGGGTATTCTTACAAGTGGTATTTACCCTGAAAGCCATACAGCACCTGTTAACGATGTAAAGTACAACCAGAGCTTAGCTTACTAAAAACGGCAACAATTGAGTGATGCTACCTAAGCCGGAACGTTAAAATACGCATTGCAAGGAAATGCTACGGCCACTTAACAGAAATATCATCTCCAAATAGATTTTAGGAGAAGTATCCATATTAAAGTAAGTTAAAGTCTTGAAAAATCTTAATAACCATCAACTAACAACAGATATCAAGTTGACGTGGTGTAAAGTTGTCAATGAAACCAGTACGTAGTAAGATATACGCTGTTTATTTAACCGATTCGTCCGATTGTGGATATGTAACAAAGACGATACATTAACACACAAAATCACATGTTGCACAAGCAACAAAGTATTGTAATGGCTCCAAGGAAGATTTGCTATTATACTGTGAACGTCGATAAAACGCGGTCATAGAGAACACGTTCTACACAGAGATGCTAAGCGATTTACAATCCAAAATCACAATATGGTTATCTAGTCAAATTGTGCACTACGTAATGAGCGTGCACAAACCAGCACCTGTAACTCGAGCATTAAATCGCAACAATGTTTGACGAAATACGGATGAAGCGAAATAATAGAGAGGTATTTGCTAGCTATGAGGCGTTATGATGTTCTTAAACTGTATTACAGTTTAATACATATTATATTAATATATATACTGTGAGACAAAACGACTGCAACAATTACTCGCTGACATGTCAAGTTTTAACTCGAGAGAGGAATTTTCTTCATGTTCATATCCACCTGCATTTCACAGTGTTGTAACTGTGGAGCATCTATTTAACTGCAAAAGAAAATCTTTCTTAGTCAAGAAGTTAACCGTTCGCTTATTTCCTTCTTACTGTATGCTCATGTTTTACACATTTTCGTTTATTTACGAATTTTAACGTAAGTGGATTTGTTTTGCAGTTTCATTAACACGTTAACATACAAACAAGGAAGACAGAGAAACCATTTTATTTCAGTAATCTGTCAACTGTTTTGCAACAATTACGACGAAATCTTATGTGTCAAGATTAAATGAACACGGCATGTAACTGCTACAAATTTTTTTTCTAGTTATTTATTGAGAATACGAGGCTGCAGTTTATACGTCTGTATACTTAAAACTTTAAAGAGCGGACGCGGCAGTGAACGTGCGTTTTGTTGTGACGGGAGATCTAGGCGCGAATTTGCGCACGCATGTAAATCAGAGGCGGCCCAGGCCAGCGTCACACGATGGCAGGTAGATGGTGGTAGCCGTATGTCTCTGTAATTGGCGGACACTGAGAGCACGAGAAATCCCACAACAGTAGAAGAACAACATGTGAACTCGTGCTATAGCATATTATTTGGGAAAAGATGGCGCGCTCTAGCCGCTGGCGAGTGGCATGGACGGGGTACATGTTATGTCAGAACTGAGTGACCAAAATGACCACTAAACAGACATATGTCCAATAAAAACTGATCCAGAACAGTTACAACAAATGTACAATAATAGTTACAAAGACAAAAACAAGACGAGTGGCTTGTAAAAATGCGCGATTAATCGATCAAGTAGTTTTAAGTTCTTCGATACCAAAGATTTATAATAAAAAATTCATCTCTCAACAACACGTTGTGCGATTTTCATGAACTAAGTGTGCATGGATAGAGCTCAAGGACATCTATCAGAAAATAATAGTAAATTTTTGTGACGGTTATGTATTTTAAACCACATGCGGGAATATGCATTCCTTATAGAGAAACGTGAATTTTCTGCAAAATGATTAACAGGAGAATGACAGTAGAGGTAGCATATCAAATTAGATTTAGTTTTTTAAGTATAAATGTACTTCGTGTTAACTGTTTTAATTTATTAACAACAAAACAGCTTAAAGTAGAGTTTACGCATACAGATTACTAAATATTGGACAAACTAATTAACTTAACAGAAAACCAAGGGCAGCAGAGAAAAGCTCGAGAAATTTTCATGTTGTCTGATGTAGCATATATATATATATATATATATATATATATATATATATATATATATATATATATATATATATATATTGTAGATTACTAGTTCTTAAGTGGGTACTGGAAAACAGAAGTCTATGAATTTGACTAACGCTAATGAAATGCCTAAACAGGTGGTGGCCATCTCGCTTGTGGTAGTTTGTCTGCCGGAGACAGAGCAGTGAACACCTATGTACAAGCCGCGATTGGGTCGCATCTCGGTAGTGACCGGGAAACTTACAGGTACGAAGCCGACGACTTGCGTTTTGCGGATGTGTCAGCAGCGAATAATAGGAAATATTTCGGTGAGTAATTTGTAGTAGATGAATGGAATACAACTCAAAAGTATCTCCGTTATTATTTTGTGAGCTATTTGAACTTTTGGGTTTGAGTGGTTAGCCAATGTGGATATTTATTTTTAAAACATACGCTGAACTTTGAACTATTTCCGCGATTTTACCGGAATTTACTCGTTAGTTAACGTGGGAAGTTGTTCTGATTTTGTTTTAATTCAAAGCTTTCGCACAGTAATTACGTCAATTCGGTGCAGCAAAAGGAACAATATACTCAGTATTTATTTAAATCGAAATTACTGTGAGTAGTGAACATTAATTATGTTCACCGCATAATCCTGCCTGCATATTTAATTATTGAACATTTGCTACTAATTATGAAGGGTAATTGGGGCAAATAAGTTTGGTTAGCGCATAGACAGTAGCGTGGCCCAATCACACAAACAAATCAACAGTGTTTTAGAGCAGCATCCACAGATTCTTTATTATTTGGTTTTATAGTTAGTGCAGTCGCTCATGGGGGGCTCAGAAGCAATGCGCCAATTTGCATTTCAATTTTCATTTTTATAGTACTATCAGTACAGTCTCAAGAAGGAAATTTAAGTTCCACGTGACGTCACACGTATGGCCAATAGGACTACATCATATTTCATTTCAAAACAGGTTTCAGAGCAGTAAAACTCACGAAGCAATCAGATGAAGAAAGATATGGAGGGAAAAAGTCTACAAAATGAGCGGTAGTTTTTAAAATTAAACAAAATAGAAAAATAGAAAAAGAAACATAAAATAAAAAAACAGATAAGAAAAACTGTAAAAGCAATATTATTTTGCATTTTACTAAAGGTACTTTAAAGTGGACGATCTATTGCTATGAACCACAGATTAACACATCAACATCAAAATGTTCTTAGTACACTATAAAGGTATTAATCTCCAACCGATCTTTGTAGACTTCATTCTCCAAATGAATGTCGAAAATATCTTCCTATATACCTGCCAACGGAGGTTCTATACCTAATTCAGCTTTTAGAATGTACAACTTACTGTAAAAAGTAAAGTAATTGTACTTCAGTAATGTTTCCAATGATTCAATAATTTCAATAATTGATCCAGGAGGATGGGTCTTGTGCGTTAGAAAATTGTTTTTAATTACTGCTATCGTTTCGTTTCTATAAATGTTAATGTACATATTTATTATTGTCGAGTGAAGGATTAACAGTGATATAGGTATGTCTAATCACTTCCATAAATTCGTAATTGTTGTCTACTGCGATGAAAGGTGTAACGATCTCTTAGTAGTTTATTGAGTTTCTCCTCCAGCAAATAGCTAGGTTTACATGTAACGTTAACCATTGGTCCAAGATAATTGATGTTGTGTGTTTTAATCTGTAGACGTAGAGACGTTGTTCAGGAATTCATTATTTTCAACCTATCTTTCCGTATTTTAGCATCGAAAAGAAAATGAAACGAAGTTTTATTTAATTTATTTCCCGTAGCTAAATATTACAGTTGCGGAGAGACAGCATTACCTGAACATCGGGAAACTAATAAAAAGTAATTATTATTAAATATGTCGAAAACTGCATAAGTTTCACAAAACTATTGGAATGATGAGACCTTCTCACGTTGTACGTCACACCAGTGTAAACACGAGGTTGTGTTTAATTTCGTGTTAAGTACTGGTGACGGACTTTGTAGGTACACTGTCTCACCCAACGCCGTCATTTAGTAGCTAGGAAGTGTGAAATCTCAGCAAAATCATAAAAAATTCCAGTATTTCATATCTCATTCAAACTTGTAGAAAGGTTTGACATCCGTAAGAAAGGTTTGACATCCGTAAAGTAACAAATATTTCACTGGTCTAACGAGTTTTCGATAGTATGGGTAACGTATGTCGTATGTATGTATGTATGTATGTGTGTGTGTGTGTGTGTGTGTGTGTGTGTGTGTGTTTATTTTAATTTCCTTCCTCACGAAGCAGTTACGCGTCAAGCAGTGATGCTTTCACTGGCTACTGCTTCTGTACTGAAACTTTTAAATGGTGTATCACTTCCATTTTCTTACAGAAGCACAAACCATACGTGTAGGACCGGAATGGGGTCAAGCTAACGGAACTTATAACCAACAACCTCACCATTGCATTCATTATTAATGGAGAAATAAAGGAACATCTTCTTAGAGCAAGTCGAACGTATTTCCTTCCAGAAGTGAACAAATAATTTTATTACGTAACCTCAGAACTACAGCTTTGATTGAAGCATCTCGCAGGTGGAATCATTTATGGCCTCTGATCTGGATACATTCTTAAGAAAATCAAGCTACATATACTCAACCATGCTCACTATATCACTTAAAACACATCTCTACCGTATGAATCTTGGACTTCAGTTCCAAAATCTGACATATGGCTATTGTAGCTCCTAAGTACAGTGTCAATTTCTCTCAATATTTCTATTCTACACTGATGATAAACATTTAATTCTGAGCTCTTAGTTTCACTGACAATTTTACTAGCGTATCTAATACATACCGCGGATATTTATCATTACTATTATTATTATTATTTGCGCCGAGATCCTGTAGGATCACGCAAAGCATGCTGCCTTATTTGAGTATTCTTTCTGATCTTATTTGATAATTGTTTGACATCTGTTCAACAATATCAAATAATGTTCAGTGTCTTACGATTACAGCGATGGCATAAAGTCAAAAGTCGTTCTGAATGCCCTCTAGTCTCCTATCAGGGCATTATTATTGACTCTCGTACCATTAATACTTGTGTACAAATAATCAGAGCAGGTCACGGATTTGGTGTGTGTACTATATCAGAATTACTTTTTTTTGTTGTATACCCTGACTCAAGTGGTCAATTTGCCCATTGCTTCTTAATATTGCAGTTTTTATTAACATGTCGCACGCAATTCATGCGTTACTTATTTCAGTAGTTCTATTGGTAAGATAGAACTTTATCAAGTGCTGAGTGGAGATATTTCAGTTAATGAGGAAGAGGGCGTAGTGATGATCCTTCTCGTATCATTTTCGTGAAAGTATAAGAATATTTATTTAATAAACTTATTTGCATTGTAGTACCATAGTTAGCTTTCTTTCATCTTCTTTGGTCACCAACAAATCTGTACGAGTTCGAAGGGATATAAGTTATCACTCCATAAAAGATACAGCGGTTTCTCTACTCACCTTTTCCCATTACTTTACTTTTACAATTGCCACTACTAAAGCTTAGAGGCAACCTCTCAAGAATTATTTATCAATATATACACTGTGAAGTGTCAGTCGTAGCCTGCTGCTCATTATCTTTAAAAATATATAGTAATAAAAATATATAGTAATTCGGTATAAGCCACCCACCCCCAATCACTTTTTTGTTTTTTACTAAAAACTTCGTTATCGGCGTTGATGACACTAAATGAGATTTCCAGTAAATTTTGCAAGTAGTTACAGGCACGATAAAGGAAATTACCTTCAGCCTGTGAAATACGTTTACCTCGCCATTCAGGAGTAAACGATCCGATAATGTATATGTATCGATTTTTCAGACACGAACAAGTTGCGTCACTCTCGTACGATCGCTATATAAATTCCTGACTTAACATACATCGCAGGTGAAAAAAAAATTATTGTGCAAGACCTCGACTAAAATATTGTTTCCTTAATGTGTATGTTAGGGTGTACAATAAAAATGACTTTTTCATTTTTAGTACAGTTTCGATGAGAGGTGCTTCGGCGGACAGTTTTGCGTATGCTCAGTATTAGATCTTGTACAGCATGTTAATGTTTTCTGTGCAAATAAAAATTTGTATTAACAGCGATACATTTTAATAAATAAATCAAAGCAACATCGAGGCATATTTCAGATGGCTAAAACGCTAATTCCTCCGTTGCACCAAAACTATAACAGCCCGATACACAGTCTGTACGATAATGATTCTTTGTTGCTCGATCGCATGTATGCTGCATAGTAATAAAAATAAAAGGAAAGCTGTTGGTGCTCTTAACTGTATCTGCTTATATGTTTATTATTCAGTGCCCGCAACAATAGGTCACAGAATAAATTACTAGATCCTACTTATCAGGAATGAATCAAAGAAATAATGGAACACAGTACCATGATGTTCCAGAATAACTGCCTTTACATTTGTCCACATCTACAGTACTGAAAACTAAAGAATACTAACCAAGTTTCTACCAAAATCCTGAAACAAAATCTGCTTTGACAGAAATAATGGCCGACATGAAGCTACCCACGAACAACCAAGGAGTGACTATGATTTCCTTTTTAGTTTTCAGAAGAGCACTTGATATTGTTGGCTTCGGAATTTTGTTTGCTAAACTTACAGGTCTAAATCTTTTTTAAACTGCAGTAAAATAGTCGTGGTGGTGGTCAGTTTAGTGCGATATAGTTTAACATGTCGAGGCGTTTTGTGACTATGTCAAACGAAAGTGTTAACAATGTATATTGGCTGGAGCTACAAAGTCGCAAGAGAAACACGTAACATCAAGCATTCCCCAGGAGTGTTCATCTTCTCATTGTACGTTAAGGATGATCTGTTGTAAATCATAAATACCACAAATTATGTTGACCTCCAGTTATTCTCCGCTGTAAAAACAACTTCCTTACGGAAAGCTATCGGGAGCGACAATACTAACAGTTGTGCTTTATCACAATGGATACACAATATACTCGTAGGATTAAAGCTCAAACTATCTAAACCCCAAGGGGTCCTTGCCTGATTTCTATGTTTGTTAGACCAAAATTTTTCCAGCATGGAAACCATGCATTTCTAGACATAAGTTCACTAGATATTTTTTGTTTCATATTCTCTCATCGATCAATCCCTGGAGTTGGTACACGGTAGAAAAAAAATTACCCCGTATAAATAGCAGAGTAGAAACACACATTCCCATCAGCACATAAAGCTTTGTGTCACACTCCGTCATACGGCCGTCTTCTCTAAATCCTTTGCAATAGCAACATCCTGATTTTGGAAAGATCGCTCTTGTAATATTAGAAAACTGTACCATATCTCAATCTTCAATATAAAACAAATAATATATCACTTAAAACAACGATAACGTCGGCTTTCCAGTTTATACTCACCCTTTACACGATTACGATGACTAATTCCTGGTATCTACTGGATCTTTAGCATAATTTCTCATCCTTAGAACTCGCTGCATCGCAGTAACTACTTTGTATCTCATGTGGTCACTACATTCTCATTGCGTACGGTCACTATCATCATCATCATCATCATCATCATCATTATCATCGTCATCGTCATTGTCGTAATTATTATTAATAGTAGGTGTTGTTGTGATGTTATTAATATAACCTCCTAGCCCGTACCGTCACATTAAATTGGTACGATCATCCTCTTACTTCTATTAGTATCACTATTATTATGTATAATATGGTAATTATTATATTTATTTGATGAAACTTCGATGATAAACTATTTGCATGTGTGAAACCCTTTTCCAACATAAAAGAAGGCTTTAAGGCCCCAGTCTGATTGGTTTAAACAAATAAATAACTAGAATGATAATGATAATAACAGAGTCGGCCAGTGTGGCCGAGCGGTACTAGGCGCTTCAGTTTGGAACCGCGCGACCGCTAAGGTCGCAGGTTCAAATCCTGCCCCGGGCATCGATGTGTGTGATGTTTTTAGGTTAGTTAGGTTTAAGTTCTTCTAAGTTCTGGGGGACTGATGACCTCAGACGTTAAGTCCCATATTGCTCAGAGCCATTTGAACCATTTGATAATAACAGATTCACAACAGAAGAACTTACTTCATTTTGTAAATGTTGCTATCGGTCAGTAAATCTTGGAACAGCCATTTACTACCTGTAGATAGGTACCAGACTCGCATTCGCCGAGAATGATTTAAGAGAACCGTGGAATATCTAAATCTAATCGACTGAATCAGGAAAGCAGCCCGCAAGAAATCCGTATGAAAGTAGCTCCTATTGCAGTTTTGTGGTCTAACTTTATTGCAACACAATCAAGTGGACCTGAAGTAAACATATAAGAAATGTATCGATTTCTTATCCGTTCATTTCACTGAATTACGTTCATTTAACATAATGATATGAACTGATGAAAGGTATAATTTGTCGCTAATAGTTTGCCACTCATGCGGAACTGCACACATTTTTGTACGTTGGTTAAAGATGTGCCTGCAAGAGTATGATCTTGCCTCTGTTTCGATTTCATGGGACGGATGCTGCTGTACCTGTTAAGCACTTATAGGTTGTCAATCATGTTATCAGCGAGTAGAGGTCACTACTTTGTTAGAATATGAATTCCCGCCTCGTTGAACACAAACCTACATGAGATTCGTGAAATGTTACGTATAGGGACCATTAATCAGTTTTGAGCTGAAAATACTTCTTCCATTATGTTGCCATAAATGCAATTAATGCAAAAACATTAATAAATTATTTCAGGCGTTTCCTGCTATACTGACATGGCCTCAGTGTTTTCAAGTACAGAGAAATGCAACACACGTAAGCGACCTACTTGGAGAAAACCATTGGCAGGCACGATATTCCGTCTCACGATCTAGGCGTGTCAGCGTTTCGCTTCATCTCCTCTCAGGCAGGCATTTCGATTATATTTTTCTTCCACATTAACATGTCTTGGCCGTGTAACGCACGTGATCTAGGGGACAAAATACCACAGTTTCGGCACCTGCACGAACGCAACGCTACAGTCATGCTGTAAGAATATTGCTACCATTAGTCACCTCATTGAAACTTACTACAGACGATGATGTTGATAGTAAACGCATATCTGAGTGAGGATGAGCCACGCACCTTTCTAACACGGTTCCAGCGATCAAAATAAGTCACCGGCAAATAACAGTAGCAGAAAAATCACATAAATAAACATCGCCATGAAAATACGAAACACATTCCATCATGTATTGTCAGATTAAATGCTCAATATGATTCCAACTGACAGCTATACACGTCTTTAAATGACTAGTCATAAAGTGAAGAACAGATGGAAGGGTTTCTGCCTGAATGCAATCACAGGTCCCTTCTACAAATACAATCGCTTTCTTATAATTTAGTGTCACTGGTGCAGCCCGGTAATCAGAAATTCTACAGCAGGAAACAACTTATTCGTGTGAGACCAAAGGGCGTCCAGTCTATTTACTCAACCACGACATCTAATCCCTTGCAGTCAATATCTTTCATTCAGTATTTGCATTTGCGCTAAGGAAAATGCGCGTGACATCCATCACGGTGACACCACATAATCCATCCAGCGTATGACTATGGGTAGAACTTCAACAATGGTGGCAAAATATCTTTGACAGAACCTGCGTAAATTTGGTCGGTATGTATCTTTTCAATAGAACATGTTCCAATGAAAAAGTGACTAACCATTACACAGCTGTGTGACTGGACTGAGGAGTTGCATTCAAGTAGAAGCACCGTGTAATTCTTAACGGGGATAACTTTTCAGATGCAAAAGTAACTTCATGAGTAGCACAAGGGAGCGTTATGGTACAATAACTGTTCAAAATACCTATAAATGAGCTAGTGGCCAACATCAGAAGCTCCATGAACCTAACGGGGGGTAATGGTGTTCTGTATAGAGACGTAGGAATAGTAAAAATGTAGCGAAGTGCAGGAAACATCATAGGATCGACGTGTGGTGCACGGGTTGGTAGTTGACCCACTAAATAAACAGATGGAACGTATTGTGAAAGAATAAGCGGAAATCCCAGTTTTAGTCTGATTGCCGAGCAGCCACTGGAAGCATTCACATACACGTAAATATCTGAGAGTACACGTACTGAACTATTTTAACGACTCCCTAAGGCAAATCGCAAGGGAGGCAGATGGCGGACGGATTGTTTGGGAGAGTTTTGAGGAAGTGAAGATTAGAAAATAACTATTCGACAGTTACTTCAATAAGGCTCGACTATCTGGGACCCGTACCAGATAGGATTGATAGAGGAAATGGAGAAGATCTAAAGAAGAGGAACCTGTTTCATGACAGTTTCGTAATGTTAATGAGAAAACTTGATGGAAATTCTGATATAACATCAATGGCAGAAGCTACAAGAGTAGCGTTCTGCACAGCGGCGTGGTTTACTGCTAAAGCCGACCGGAGTGGCCAAGCGGTTCTAGGCGCTACAGTCAGGAACCGCGCGACCGCTACGGTCGAAGGTTCGAATCCTGCCTCGGGCATGGGTGTGTGTGATGTCCTTAGGTTAGTTAGGTTTAAGCAGTTCTAAGTTCTACGGGACTGATGACCTCAGAAGTTAAGTCCCATGGTGCTCAGAGCCATTTTTTTGTACTGCTAAAATTTCCGGAATGTGTTGGTTAAAAAGTCAATCTACTTATTGCTTCCTCTCAGATATATCACGCGGAAAGGCCATGGAGGTAAAATCTGAGAGACCTGAGCTGGCATGGAGGCTTAACATCAATAGTTCTTTCTACGCACCATTCGCGTCAGGAACAGGAAAGACGTTAAGTGATAGTGGATAAAAGCAGGCTCTGCGAAGTACGGAAGTGTTACTTGTGGGGTATAGATGTAGATTTGAATAGAATCGCTACATGATAACAGACTTCCACAATATTTTTCCTTTCGCCGATTAGGATACCTTTAAGCGTATAGCTTGGCAGTCAGCAGAATATGGTACAAGTCACTGCTGCTGATTACGGACTTGAAGAAACTAAACGTCGAGGGTCATCAGTCATTTCTTCCACCCCAGAACGGAATCTGTGTGCCCCATTTGTCTGCGTCTAGAAATAATCTTATGTGCAAGTGTGTCAAGTATTCTAAATGTTTTCGTAAAGTGTATGTGAGGCGGGTCGTGGGTACCAACTTGGTATTTACACAGTGGGATGTGGGAGATTGCCTAAAGACCACATCCACGCTGACTAGCTGGCCAGCTGTCGTCCGTCGTTCATTAGATCCTGGCCAGGCTCACGTGCCCGAGCTACGGAAGCAGCGCATTAAGGCGCTGGGTTATCCGGGCGCGTGCAGTACGACGATACCTTTTCTTTTGTCGTTACCGAATCTCATACTTCATCCGTTGGTACCACTGCAAAGACACTAGACTCCACACACAATGGTAAGGAGCAGTGCAAAGCGTTTCCGGCATGTGGCCAGCGATGTACATGCCTCGCGCAAAGGAGCGACAGGGAACGGCCACCTGCCTTACCACAAGTTTTTAGAAACAAACGTACAGTTTTTTTTTTTTTTTTGCAAAAACTGCACTGCAAACCTAAATAAACTTTCTGTCACACAGCGTCTCTTTCCAAGAGGAACTGACTTCAAAAAAATGTTCAAATGTGTGTGAAATCTTATGGGATTGCTAAGGTCATCAGTCCCTAAGCTTACACACTACTTAACCTAAATTATCCTGCGCTATAGTCTGGAACCGGGCGACCGCTACGGTCGCAGGTTCGAATCCTGCATCGGGCATGGGTGTGTGATGTCCCTAGGTTAGTTAGGTTTAATTAGTTCTAAGTTCTAGGGGACTGATGACCTCAGAAGTTAAGTTCCATAGGGCTCACAAGGGAACCTCCCCATCGCACCCCCTTCAGATTTAGTTATAAGTTGGCACAGTGGATAGGCCTTGATAAACTGAACACAGATCAATTGAGAAAACAGGAAGAAGTTGTGTGGAACTGTGAAAAAATAAGCAAAATATACAAACTGAGTTGTCAATGGGCCACATAAGCAACATAATGGACTATGTAAGATTAGGAGCGCCGTGGTCCCGTCGTAGCGTGAGCAGCTGCAGCAGCGGGAGGTCCTTGATTCAAGTCTTCCCTCGACTGAAAATCTTACCTTCTTTATTTTTGCAGAATTGTTATCTGTCCGTTCATTCATTGACATCTCTGTTCACTGTAATAAGTTTAGTGTCTGTGTTTTGCGACCGCATCGCAAAACCGTGCTATTAGTAGACGAAGGGACGTGCCCCTCCAATGGGAACAGAAAACATTTGTCGCAAGGTCATAGGTCAACCGATTCCTCCACAGGAAAACACATCTGATATATTCTATACGACACTGGTGACGGCATGTGCGTCACATGACAGGAATATATTGTCGACCCACCTAACTTGTACACTTGGCGAATGGGTAAAAAGATTCTTCTACTTTGCCCGATTTAGGTTTTCTTGTGGATGTGATAATCACTCCCAAAAAAGTGATGAAAACATAAGAGTTTGTCACATAAACTGAAAATAAAAAAAATTTAAATTTCACTCGATGGAAGATTTGAACCTAGCACCTTTCGTTCCGCAGCTGCTCACGTTACCACGAGACCACAGCGCTCCTGTGTTCCTGTCGTCCTTAATGTAGCCTATCTTCCCTTGAACTACTCAGTTTGTATATTTTGCTTATTTTTTCATAGTTCCACACAACTTCTTCCTGTTTTCTCAATTGATCTGTGTTCAGTTTTTCAAGGCCTATCCACTGTGCCAACTTATAACTAAATCTGAGGGGGGTGCGATGGGGAGGTTCCCTTGTCAGAGCCATTTGAACCTAAATTATCCTAAGGACAAACACACACACCCATGCCCGAGGGAGGACTCGAACCTCCGCCAGGACCAGCCGCACAGTCTATGACCGCAGCGCCCAAGACCGCTCGGCTAATCTCGCGCGGCGAACTGACTTCAGTTAAATATTTCATTTGTTTAATTTTTTTAAGAACTGTAATTTCTCCAGTATCCTAGTAGATAATAAAACACAAATATTATCAATAAAGTAGATTAATTGCCGGAAACATCGTTTGCATACCTATAACCGTTTATTAAATATTTTGAGTATTCAAGTTGTATGCCTGGAGGGAGAGAGGGAAGGCAGGAGAGAGAGGGGAAAGGGGCGGCAAATCAAACATAATTCGAGACATATAAAATAATAGAAGTATAAAGCAGGAGGCCGTGGAGCCACATTTTGCCTTCTCTTAGCAGACGAAACTTTGGCAGTAAGCCTGATATTTCGTTCGCACGTATTTTGTTCTTCAGGTGATTGCAGAAATGCACTGAGCGCCTTCCTGAAGTCAAGGAACACGACGTCAACTGAGGTGCCAATATCTGTCTGTCTTCTGGGCCTGGTGGACGAACCGATCGAGCTTGGTTTCGCAAGATCACGACGTTTCTTTGTGGAATCCATGGTAAGTCCTACAAAGAAGGGATACGGTCTGAAGCGATAGAGCAGCAGATCTTTACGTTTCTATGGAGTGATACGGAAGCCTTGTACTGAGCCGACTCTTAGGCCCGGAGTTAGATGACCTGAAGGTTGCTGCTACACCACTTTCGCTGTCTGTAAATGCCAGCATTCTGACTCCATAGTAAGTGAGCTTCTGCGCTGGCTCAGAATGACATCAGTTCTGTGTTAATAACTTTTTCAGTGGCGAAGCAGACGAGAGTCGCACGCCTGTGTATTGCCGTCAAAGTTTCCCATTTCACCTAGTTTTGCTAAACCTGAATTAAATTCCTACCAGAGGGATTATTTTCGCTTTTCCATTAGTCAGACCTAGTCCGGATCTCACCCTGTGTATACAGACCCTCCCGCTGAACCTGACAAAGTGTCATTTAGTTAAGCCATGAACCATCTATGAGGCTAAGAATGTTCAGTTCTAATTTTTGAACTGCAAAAACTAACAGGTTACGAATAAAATAAACACTGGCTCACTGACTTATCTATTAGAACACGAAATCTACTTAATCTGAAATAAAACCTATGTGAAACATACACCAAGGATGTTACCTTGTTTAACCACAGGCTTCGGCCCATAGCTGGGTAAGTATCTCAAGGAGTCCTGTGCATTTATCACTCTCAAACAGCTGCAATAGGGGAAGTTAGAAAAATGTGTCAGATAGTTAGAGAGATGGTAGTACTCATCGAAACATGGATACCAAACCCAGTAAACTGCACTGTAAAGTCACATTAATGTGACCATCTGTCAAAAGCCTGAACAAGCACGTGGACGTGAAGGAAGAGAGTCAATGAAGTTCTGGAAGGTACCCATAGGGATGTAGAGCCAGTGCCATGGCCAGCTGCGCTGGGTTTGGCGGTTGAGGATTCATGGCTCGAACAGCCGGTGCGGATGGTGCCACCGATTCCCGATTGGGTTTAGGTCCAGCGTGTTTGGTGGCTACGGGAGTACACTAAACTCATCCCGGTGCTCTTCGAACCACGCATGTACACTGCGAACTGTGTGACAGGTTGCATTGTCCCGCTGGTAGATGTCACCTCTCCGAGGAAATACAAACTGAATGAGGTTTTTACACGGTCCCCTAGGATCGATGCATACTGGTGTTGATAAATCGTGCCTTCCAGAACGATGAAATCACCATGAGAATGCTACGGAAACATTCCCCAACAAAAGCGCTCCCTCCTGAGGCCTGCACCCTTCCGACGATCGTTGCAGCGTGTTTGCTTTTAGACATTTCACGGCGCACACACCAACGGCTATCACACTGATGGAGCTTAAAACCTGACTCATCCGAAAAAAAGACACCTGTCGTCACTTACTGGATGTCCAGTTGCCGTTTTGGCGTATAAATTCCAACCTTTGTCGCAGATTGGCAGCCATCAGCATGGGTGCATAACCAGGCAACTGCTGCGAAAGATCAAGCGCAGCAATATCTACATCTACGTCTACATCTACATGATTACGCTGCAGTTCATAATTAAGGGCCTGACAAAGGGGACATTGAACCATATTTAAGCCACTTCTCTACCGTTCAGCACTCTAACAGGTTGCTGGAAAACCTAACACTTAAATCTTTTCGTGCGAACTCTGATGTCCCTTATTTTATTTTGATGGTCGCTTCTCCCTATGTAGATGTGTGGCATCAAAATATTGTCATGCTCTGAGAGGAAAGATGGTGATCGAAATTTCATAAGAAGGCTTGTCACAGCGAAGAATGTCTTTGTTTTAATTAATGCCACCCCAGTTCGTGCATCACATCTGCAACAAAACGAGCTGCCCTTCTTTGAACTTTGTCGATGTCCTCTGTCAATTATTTCTGTCGTGGATCCGTCACCGCGCAGCAGTACTCCAAAAGAGGGTGAAAAAGCGAAGTGTAAGCAGTTGATTTAGTAAACCTGTTACATTTTCTGTATGTTCTGCCAACAAAACCCAGTCTTTGGTTAGGTTTCCCATAACAGTTTACGTTATTCGAAATTGCAATACCTAAGTATTTAGTTGAGTTTACAGCCCCTAGATTTGTTTGGTTTATCGTGTAACCGAAAATTAGTGGATTTCTTTTAGTACTCATGAGGATAACTTCACCTTTTCATCTGCAAACGATGTAAGAGGGCTGTTGAAATTGTCTCCTATGTCGTTTATGCAGATCAGGAACAGCAGAGGGCCTGTAACACTTCCTTGGGGAATGCTAGATATTGCTTCTGTTTTGCTCAATGACTTTCCGTCAATTATTACCAACTGTAATCTCCCTGACAGGATGCCACGATCCCAGTCACACAAGTGAGACGACACTCCACAGGCCCTTAATTTAATTATAAGCCGCTTGTGGGGAAGGGGGCAAAAGCTTTCTGGTGATCTAAAAATGTGGAATCAATCTGACGTCCCCTGTCAGAAGCCTTCATTACTTCGTGAGAAGAATAGTCGTTGAGGAGACGTTGTCGATAGACCCGTGGTTCATGTGGGTGGTCAGTTGCTGAACAGATGCACATGTATTCGCCCGTACACATATCCACATCCGTAGTTCACTCCTGTCATCTAAGGCCCGTGGTACACCATAGTTGTCTCGGCATGTTTCGCATAGCGCCATTTTGCCATGCACACTATACTTTAACCAAGAGCGTTTTACAAACTTAACCGTTTCGGAACTGCTTCCACACTTGGCCCGAAAGCCAATGTTCATGTCCTTTTGGGCGTCAGCTACATCTCCTTGTTTCCGCAATATGAAAAACGACTGCACTGTTTGCCGCGTGCCCGCGACTCGCTTTATATACACTCCATTGCTGGTTCTGCCACCTGCCGTTCATGAACGGTTATTAAACATTAACGCTGAACATTAATGTGACTAGTTCGTGTATAATCCGTACCTGAAAACAGGAGAGATCCATAGGTCACACTAATACCCAACAAAATAAAATAGGATAAATCCCAGAATTACAGACTCATAACTAACGACGATTTGCAGTATGATTTTGTAACTATACTATGGTCCAACAATATGAAGTATCTCGAAGAAAACAATTTACTGATAAATAGTCATCACGGATTCAGAAAATATCGCTCTTGTGGAATTGCTCTAGCTCTCTATTCACTCGAAGTAATTGGTGCGAGAAGGTTTTTGACACCGTTCATCACTGGTAACTTCTAATAAAGTTTGGTCCTACGGAGTGTCGTCTGAGTGGTGCGACTGGATTAGTCATTTCTTGTCAGAAAGGTCAAAGTTCGTATTAAATGACTGACAGTCATGAAGTAAAACGGAAGTTATATCTGGCTTTCCCCAAGGAAATGTTACAGGCCATGTACAGGGTGTTTCAAAAATGACCGGTATATTTGAAACGGCAATAAAAACTAAACGAGCAACGATAGAAATACACCGTTTGTTGCAATATGCTTGGGACAACAGTACATTTTCAGGCAGACAAACTTTCGAAATTACTGTAGTTACAATTTTCAACAACAGATGGCGCTGCGGTCTGGGAAACTCTATAGTACGATATTTTCCACATATCCACCATAAGGTAGCAATAATATGGCGTAGTCTCTGAATGAAATTACCCGAAACCTTTGACAACGTGTCTGGCGGAATGGCCTCACATGCAGATGAGATGTACTGCTTCAGCTGTTCAATTGTTTCTGGATTCTGGCGGTACACCTGGTCTTTCAAGTGTCCCCACAGAAAGAAGTCACAGGGGTTCATGTCTGGCGAATAGGGAGGCCAATCCACGCCGCCTCCTGTATGTTTCGGATAGCCCAAAGCAATCACACGATCATCGAAATATTCATTCAGGAAATTAAAGACGTCGGACGTGCGATGTGGCCGGGCACCATCTTGCATAAACCACGAGGTGTTCGCAGTGTCGTCTAAGGCAGTTTGTACCGCCACAAATTCACGAAGAATGTCCAGATAGCGTGATGCAGTAATCGTTTCGGATCTGAAAAATGGGCCAATGACTTCTTTGGAAGCAATGGCGGCCCAGACCAGTACGTTTTGAGGATGCAGGGACGATGGGACTGCAACATGGGGCTTTTAGGTTCCCCATATGCGCCAGTTCTGTTTATTGACGAAGCCGTCCAGGTAAAAGTAAGCTTCGTCAGTAAACCAAATGCTGCCCACATGCATATCGCCGTCATCAATCCTGTGCACTATATCGTTAGCGAATGTCTCTCGTGCAGCAATGGTAGCGGCGCTGAGGGGTTGCCGCGTTTGAATTTTGTATGGATAGAGGTGTAAACTCTGGCGCATGAGACGATACGTGGACGTTGGCGTCATTTGGACCGCAACTGCAACACGGCGAACGGAAACCCGAGGCCGCTGTTGGATCACCTGCTGCACTAGCTGCGCGTTGCCCTCTGTGGTTGCCATACGCGGTCGCCCTACCTTTCCAGCACGTTCATCCGTCACGTTCCCAGTCCGTTGAAATTCTTCAAACAGATCCTTTATTGTATCGCTTTTCGGTCCTTTGGTTACATTAAACCTCCGTTGAAAACTTCGTCTTGTTGCAACAACACTGTGTTCTAGGCGGTGGAATTCCAACACCAGAAAAATCCTCTGTTCTAAGGAATAAACCACGTTGTCTACAGCACACTTGCACGTTGTGAACGGCACACGCTTACAGCAGAAAGACGACGTACAGAATGGCGCACCCACAGACTGCGTTGTCTTCTATATCTTTCACATCACTTGCAGCGCCATCTGTTGTTGAAAATTGTAACTACTGTAATTTCGAAAGTTTGTCCGCCTGAAAATGTACTGTTGTCGCAAGCATATTGCAACAAACGGTGTATTTCTATCGCTGCTCGTTTAGTTTTTATTGCCGTTTCAAATATACCGGTCATTTTTGAAACACCCTGTATCTCCTGTTCCTTACCTGTAGCAACGATTTAGGACACAATCTGACCAGTCTTAATAGATTATCTGCAGATACTGCTGTTCTTTATCGTTTAGTAAAGTCATCAGAAGATAAAAAAACAGTTGCAAATTGATGTGAGTAAGGTATCTTTATGACGCAAAGAGTGGCAATTGACCCGAAGAGTTCGATGTCATCCACATGAGTGCTAGAAGGAGTCATTTAAATTTCGGTTACATGATAAGACACACAAATCTAAAGGCTGTGAAGTCAACTAAATACTTTGTAAATACAAGTACGAACACCTTAAACTGGAACCATCTAATAGATAATGACATGGGGGAAGGCGAACTTAAGACTTGTGCTCTACTGGTGGAACACTTAGGAAGATGCAACAAAGTTACAAAAGAGACTGGCTTCATTACACTTGTCCGTCCTCTGCTTCAGTAAAGTTGTTCGGTTTGGGATGTTCAGCAGATAAAATTGACGTAAGAGATCGAAAAAAAGTCAAATAAGATCAGCTCGTTTTGTATTATAGCGAAATATGGGAGACAACGTCACGGATATGATACTTGAGATAGGGTGGTAATCTTTAGAATAAAGGCGTTTACTGTTGCCGCATGATCTTTCCACGAAATTTCTGTCATCAACTTCCTCCTCCGAATTCGAAAATATTTCGTTGACACTACCTACATAAGGAGAAATGATCATCATAGTAGAATAAGAGAAATCAGATTTCGCACGGAGAGATTTAACTGTTTGTTTTTTCTGTGCGCTGTTCGAGAGTGGAGCGGTAGAGAAATAGTATGAAAGTGGTTTGAAGAACCCTCTGCCAGGCACCTAATTTTGAACTGCAGAGTTTTGATGTAGATGTAGATGTAGATGTACAGCCCTAAAGTTCGTTTCTCTGTCCTTATGAGCACAGTCATTGCATTGGCGCTCCGTTAAAAAGGGTCAGCTGAATTATTTCAAGCCTGTATATCACAGTACTCTAGGTACACATAGCTTAAAGCAGTAGGCAGCCTTGTAGTCAGTTCCACGGTTCAAGTCGTGTTGTAGTGCAGTTCCTGGCGCGCTGATTTCTGTTACTGTATGGTAAATTACTTCAAACTCTTGGTATGTACAGTGGTATCTTACTTTAGCCAAATGTCTTCATTTTGTGTTTGCTGTTATTGTACCGTTTGTACATATAAATGGTTCAGATTATTATCTTCTCTCATTGACACCAATTATTAGCAGCGGAAACCTACTACACCGCAAGTGTTATGGGGGACATGTTGTTCTGCTATGATTCAGAAAATGGAAGAAACTCGTGAACCCGTGCCTTCTATGCTGAAGAATACGCTCGTAGCAGAGTACAATCTAATTAGAATTTCGGCAGATATTTAAAGCGTCTTACTGACTCAGTTTCTCCTCTATCCAAACAGATAAACATAGGAAGGCACTATTCAGTCTACACGCCTGCAGTGTAGTGTGGGCAACATATAGTGACTACAGTCGTGAGATGTTTTATCCCTACTGTGTTCATTGCGTCAGGGTCCTTAGGCCACACGGTCGCCGTGGTAGATTGCAGATGTGTAAATGGCTCTTGCAAAACTGTTGTAGAGGTCCACTGTTTACATCTAAGATTTCATTTTTGACGAGGTGTTGTTCAAACGAGGTGCAGTTTTGGATATTCGTGATCAACACTGTAGGGCTGATGAGAAGCCCCATGAAATTTGTAATGCAACTGACCAATGACACACTGTTGCCATTTACTGAAGAACTCTATGCATCACGTAAGTTTACGATGCGATCCAAAAATGGGCGATCGGTAAATTCTTTTTTTACTAACGTTTGACAGTTATAGTAAAATAAATAAATTGGTTATATGTATTTCCACACAGAATAAGAGTTTCAGCAGGAATCTGATGTGATTGATATGAATGTTTTTTATACAATTATTCTTCATAAACTCTATTTATTTTTAAAATAATGTTATCTGGTACAATTCCATTTAAAACCACGGACGTTAATATGGTCGAAAATTGACTCTTTTGTTAAAGCTAGAAGTTTCTTTGGTATATGTGTCATCTTTGTCCTTCTTGCCTTTCTCGCAGTTTGGGGGAATCCAGCTGTGTCTTGCGCTAAGCGTATTTAATGGGTATAATGTACTTGAAAAGGTGAAATAAAAAAGGTGAACAATCAATTTAGGCGCCTGTAACTGTTCATTGATAGTTGCACACATGATAAAACGGTTTTCTCCGCGTAAGAAGTCCGCGGCTCGAGGTCTAGTGGCTAGCGTTGCTGGCTCTGGATCACGGGGTTCCGGATTCGATTCCCGAACGGGTTGGGGATTTTTCTCTGCCTGGGGGCAGGGTATTTGTGTTGTCCTCATCATTTCATCATCATCATCATCATTCGTGACAGTGGCTACATTGGACTGCGTAAGAAAGTACTCTGGGAAAAAGTTGAGACTTCGTAAGGGCGCTGATGACCGCGCTGTTGAGCGCCCCACAAACCAATCATCATCCGCGTAAGAACATTTCATACGCCGACACCCTCTGTCAAGACCAAGAAGAAACCATAATGGATGTCGGCAAGCAAGGCAATTTCATATAATTACTTTTTACTTCCAAATTTAAACTGAATGTTTGATCATCATCTCTTTGATTCAGCATTTTAAGCAATTGGAAAGCATAAAACTAACCAGTAGACTGCGAAAAAAATGGTTCTGCAAACAAAGTTCTAATATTCAGTTTCATTATTGTTCAAAGAGAGGTGAATGTTAGTAGCTGCTCAGAGAAGGAAAGTTCCTCTATCAAATTATGGGCCAGCATTTTGGCAATGTATTACTAGGGGTGAACGTACTATCTCAGAGATTAAATGATGTTATTATCAGGATTTCACCTATCGTGATGGATGCTGTGCCATACTAGCGCAGAACACAGATGTCGTTCATGCACCAAGGTGCACTAGCACATTTTCGCAGCAATACGCGTGAACACCTGCGATAGACTTTACAGAAGGACTGCATCAGCCAGGAAAGCCAAACCTCAATCCTCTTGAATTTTTGATATGGGAACACTTCAAGGAATTGGGGTATACCTCTGTAGCCAACGATGTGCACACACTACAAAATCACGACTTCAGTGAGTGCCGACAAGTATTCAACGGAGTTAAATTCACAGAGGGTTATTCCTTGCTGTTAAGGGCAGACTGATGGACGTTACTGTGAGCATCTCCTAAGAACAAGACTTCCAGTCTTTGACAATATCTGTTTCTGAACACTTTGTTATTTGTAGTGTATAATTTGTTTCCATGGGCACTACCACCTCACACAAAATTCACCGTTGTTTTACATTCTATATGATTTTGGTATACATTTGAGACGACATTGGGAAAAGGACTAGTCCAGCATTTTTAAAATAATCAGTTTTATCTGTAATGGATGTACAGCTGAACCCCGTTACTAATTGTGGTGTGCGTACTGTAAGACCTTCGGTACACACACCATCAGATTATTTGACTTGTTGCTCTAACGAAGTAGGCGAGTGTCAGCAATATGTCTCGTGGTCTTATCGTGGCGTGTTTATCTCCTGCCGTTAGGTCAGACGATAGAAATGCCACTTGCACGTTTAGAGTAGCAGATTGACGGTGACCAACTTTAAACAGAAATTGATTAATTTTCACATACATTTATTAAAATAATAACAAGCATAAAAATAATTTAACTTGGTTCTGGATGCTATTTACAATTGACAATCTGAAGTTCCTTTGGTATTGGTACGTCAATCTTATTCTCACATATCTCTGATACTTGACAAAGTGTCTATACATTTCTCTTCATGACTATGTACAGGAATATGATAATCTTATTAGGCGCAGACTGAAACTTGACTATAGACTAATGCAGACTAGTGCAGACTAACGCAGACTGACTAATCGGAGGTCTGTACACTCGTTATAATGCCTCGCGCGTTGAGGTATCACTGCGCGAGTGTGATCCGCGAGGAGAAAAGGTTCTACGTTAGCAGCAATCTCATTGGCTGCGTTACATATTAATACGCGGATCGGCGGAAGCAGAATTTGGCCCGTCTCTAAGATCGCGCCATCTCGTAGTGCGGAGACGGACGAGCGCTGCGCCTGCGCTGTTGTGCTTAGAGGGTCGCGCTCTAGTGGGAAACTTGTGTTCCCGCTGACTACGCGGAACTATGTACGCAACACTAATAAATGAAGTAAGATGAGCATGAGCCATTTTAAACCCGATTTATTCATACCATTGTCGGTTTCAAGCGACAAAGCTCATATCAAAGGTCACTTAGTTACTATCTAACTACTGAATTTAAGCGTTGCAGAGCGTCAGCGATGAACCTGAAGGGCAACAAATTACCTAAGCACACCATCAGGCGCTTTGTGGTACAGGTTACGCATAATGTGTTACAAGTTCGATAAACATTGTGCGTAATATCGTAACAGAAAATCGATCGGATAATCAGTCATGTCGTCAAATGAGTTTAGGTAATGCGATTGCAGCAACCAACCTATACGTAGAGCTCCTGAAATCACTCCAGCAATAACCAAAGAAGTTCCTGATATGTTTGTACTACCCATACTGAAACGAGTGGAGCACTATTTGAAATAATTCCTACAGTACATACCATGGATAGGCACGGACTTTTAGTTGTTGGTATCTGACACCTACTACTGGATGAAGATCATATCTCGACTTTTACAGTTATGGTCCTCGTGCGCATGAATCCCTATGACTCGTCTATATTTTATGACATCATCTACCTACTTTTCAGTAGCGCGTTGTCTCGCTCTTATCTCTCATAAACCTGCCAAAAACTTCCTTGGCCCATCTACCACATATTCCTAGTTAAATATCCCACCCGCCATCATTTCATTATAATTACAGCAGTGATGACGTCGTCCAGTCCATTCTCTTATCCGACAACTTTTTTATATTCTCGTCTTTAATTAGAGTGACATGTGTCTCTCCATGGCTCACTGACTAAGCCTCTGAGTTTTAATGTGAAAACAATTAAAGACCTACGTCTCATTACCACAAGTCTAAACTGTTAATACATACTGATTGTGAACTTTCATTTCAGTATAGTTTTAAATAAGGAGAACGGAAGAATACAGTTTAACACCCTGTAGAAAGCGATGTCATAAGAGACGGAGCTCAAGCTCGAATTACGTACGTATGGGGAAGGAAGCAGGCTGTGCCCTTTTCAAAGGAACCATCCCAGCATTTGGCTTGAGTGATTGGAAATGATGGAAAATCTAAATCTAGAAGGCTGGACTCGGATTTTAACGCTCATCCTCCCGAACGCGAGTCGAGTGAGCTAACCACTGCGCCACCACGCTCGGTATCATAGTTTTGAAACCCATACTTGTTTTATCAACAGAACTTCAGACTTTTTCTACTCTGCTGTTGATTTCACCTGTTGCTCAATGCGTCGGTTGTCTGCAACTCTCAACAGAACTTGGATTTGGCTATCACTGTACAATATTAAGTCACTGATGGAAGTACAGTTGTCATTTATGATTTTGTAACTGCAGTTACCATATTACGTAACTACAGAACTGAATCCTAAGACAGGATATATGATTATTTCTGATACTGAAATAATTTGTTTTCTTCCTTACCACCTTATTTTTCAGAAAACGATAAATTTCGAGAATCTATTGCCATTTTATAGAGTTTTAATCGTTACATACTTACATGTGGTAGGCTGATTTATAATTTCTGTTTTGTTAAGTAAAGCATTTTGAGAACGGCTTTGTCTTTGCTTCGAGTATGTTAACTTCCGATTTCAGTTTTAATCATCGTTAATATCTATGTTGAGTGGAATGCCTATGCACCACTCAGTCAGTGGGCTTCAAACGCAGTAGACAGAAACAGTAACGATTTGCCTCCTAGTACCTGAATAGCACCGAGGAAAGAAATTGTATAGTTTGGCGCTGACACCTCATCGCCCAGCCATTTGTTAGAATTCCTCGTGATGGAGAGGCCATATGTCACACGGCGCTCTGCAGGGAGTAACTTGGTGAGCGCAAGGGTGTCAGCGCGAGATTTTCTGTTATTTGTGGACATATTGTGTACACAGTGATTTCCAGTAACTGTTGAGCATTTTAATTTTATTTCTCTGACATCACTACTGCAGTTCACAGATACGTGTGAGTTATTAATCTTATTTTCTGTGTCGTGTAAAAAGATACCTTACAGCTGCTTGGCTTGTGTATCCACTTTTTCTCTGATATTTCAGTTCAAATACATATTTCCACCAGCAAATCTATTTCCTATTTTATGTCACGAAACCAGTTACCATAAAGTTAAAATTCCATTTTAATACCCTATCAATCAAAACACTAATAAGAATTACTTATCGAAGAATGGAAACACTGACAGATGATCGTCTGGATGAAGATCAAATGGAGTTCCGGAGGAAAGTACGAAAACGCGAATCAATATTGACTCTACGATTTACCTCAAAAGATACACTGAAAAAGGTAAACCTAGAGTTATAGCATTTGTAGATATAGTTGACTACATTCTTTGAAATTATCAAGGGAAAACAGAGCGAGAACGAGATAGAGAGAGAGAGAGAGAGAGAGAGAGAGAGAGAGAGAGAGAGACCGACCGACAGTCAGACAGACAGAGGGAGGGAGACGGAGGGAGGGAGGGAGGGAGAGAGAGAGAGAGAGAGAGAGAGGTTATCTTCAGCTTTACACAAAGCAAACTGCAGTTACAGGAGTTGAAGGACAAGAAAGGGAGACAGTAACTGAAAGGTAATTGAAAGGGGAATAAACGAAGTCTGCAGCAAATCCCCCATGGTATTCAGTTTGCACACTGTGGGAGCAGCAAAGAAAACGAATGAGGATAATGGGAATCAAATTAAAGGTCACGGAAAAGATAGTACAAATTTACTTACTTTCATTATGAATCACAAATTACTGCATATGCAGAGCTTGAAATTACTGAGAAATCAATACAGGACGTAAACTATAGCTGTTTACAACGTACCAGGTTGATACCGGGCAAGTAGTGACGAACAATTTGATATGAGACACCTGGTCTATCAGGCAGGGAAACTAGATAAAAATGACCTAAAAGAACAATTTAAGCTACAGCACATTCACTTCGCAGGAGGTTTTCCCTATTCTCTCGTTCTCTTCGCGCAAACTATTTGTCCTAGACAGAGATGAATAGGACTTTTTTGCAGGAAAAATAGTGTAGTTTAATTTTGTAGCGGGATACGTTTTCGCAAGGGGCAGTGGGTTTCGATTTATTGAAGAAAAACGTATAAAACTGATGATCTAACTCATCCCCATCTCCACATGCAACCCCCACCGGTCAGGATTTTTAATATGTGGTTAATGGCACTCCCTCCTACCGCCGTACAAAAATTTGCGACTGCGGGAATTATCTCCTATACTCGTGCTTTTTGGTTGTTATTGACAGAATAATTTCTCCACCAGATTGGCCTTGTACTTATAAATTGTGAAGCTGACTTCCATGCAAGTTTTTCCTCTCAGTTTTAGGAATTTTAACAGCATAAATTTAAAAATTAAGTCTTTCGTTTCTCTGGCCCACTTACTAGGTAACTACTATGCTGTGAAGAGTTCAGTTTAGATCGAACTGTTTTTGCACGACATTTTCAAAGGTTCATTTTCTTTCATTACTCTCACGGGAATGTTTAAATTAATAATGTTAACCAAATAGCAGACTAAGCCTGTGGTGTAAAACGAGTGACAGGACATTGAAAATTCCGCCTGACGCATATGCGCTGCAGCCTAGGCCAATGTGAATTTATTGTTCGGCCTAATGGACCGTAAATGTCTCTTCTTCTTCTACACCATTGTGGTACTTTGTACACAGTTATCGTTTACACCTTGTAGATGTGATATGCAAACTGCAGGAATAGAACTATACTTTATATTCCAGTTGCTTTATTCAAACAAAATACATCTGTTTTGAACAATGGTCAGAATGGCTGCAGTCACCCTTCACAAAACTTGTTCTGAAACGTTTAAGTATGTTTCCATAACACAATGCTTAACGGGAAAAGAACACAGTGTGTTCATTCTCTCAGCGTCACTATTCACGAGTTGTTACACTGAAACAAATAGAACACTGGCAAGCACACTATTATTATCAGGCATCGATCATTCTAGCCATTACATGAAAAGCAGTAACGGCCATTGTTGTATACAGTGTGGCACCAAGATTGGACTGCCAACTACTCCAAATGGTGGTCACCACTCAGGAGATTTAAAATAGTCTAACTTTAATCCTCACAGCAATGTTTCTCAAATTAGGAGTATGACTCCTTGCGTTCTGCAAAATTTGCTACAAGTCTGTTCATGTATCTGAGTTCCAGCTCAGATTTTTGTCGTCTCAGAACGCCATTTATTACTACAAAAAGAAAAAGTCGCCAAGAACGTTTCTCTCGTAGCATCCAAACTGAGTAACGTTTAGTTTTCCGAAATCTGCAAAATTAAATCTCCTCTTGACTCATGTAATATCGTTAGGTCTCTACGACTGTTACTACTGCAGTACTTTCGAAGGAAACACATTATGGTGGTCCTACTAGTCCGTTGGAGACTACAGCTACACTCTGAGGCATTGCTAGAACGTCACTGTGTGCCGACTTTCTTCGTCTCTCAGTCTGTGCCTTCATGGAGACTCCATTCCTCTATAACCGACATATTACAGGTTCTAATACCTCTCCCATCAACGAGATTTTGATTTTTCGGTGGCCTTACAATTAATTCAAAGCGAATGTCCGTGCGTATTGGAAAACAGTATGGTCGATTTCCAACCCTGTCCACGTTCACTCAGAGAATGAGCTGCCTCTCTAAATGCTGCAGCGTTAATGTATCTTGTTTGTTTTTCCATGGCAGTACAACATGGGGTACAATGTTGGCTGGACGCTCAAGCACTTCAACAGGTGAGCGCCCGTCTGCGTGGACTGCTGGGCGCTTTCCTCTGCGGGCAAACATTGCGTCTGCGCCCACCGTTCAGTAACCACAAAAACCTATGACTGCACAGGCACATACATGCCGTAAATGACTTGATGGGTGGTGCTACGAATAGTTCACTTCCTCCTGTCCCACATTTACCCCTGCACATGGATTAGACACCACTGTGACAAGCAAATTTCGGCTGCCTTAATTTTGTGTAGTACAGTGAAGAACTCACAGGTTTGATCGTTTTCATATGACAGGACGACTCGATTCACGCACACCGAGAGCAGTTTGCATCGAAACTGCTACATCAAAAGGCATTACACAACTAGACATTATGCTTCTTTCAGCAAGGTAATGTCTAGGGAGCAATGGGTCATCCTTCCCTGGCTACGATGTCCTCAAATACGTGCGCAATGGGATACGTGTAGGACATGATTGGTTGGCATCTTTTCGTGTCAGTCGTCCAGCACGCGCAGTAGATATATTGTGAACTCGTATACAAACCGCGTTGGAAGGGTCCGCAGGGGTACATATACACATTCCTCAGTTCAAAATCACGAAACTCAGACACTGGTTAAAGTAGATTCTCGCTATATTTGATACTGAGATCGTCAATTCAAAAATGATCCCATGTAAATTGAAGGTGGAGGGAGAAGAAAGAAAAGTAAAGAAATATTGATGTCAGTTGCATTGGGGCTTCATATGGAATCAGAGGCGTCGAGTGAAAATGTCTGCCGGAATAGCATTTGAAACCAGGATCTCCTGGTTACTAAGCAGTTACGTTAACCACTACACCACCTGGTGACAGTGTTCATCATATCTGTTTGGACTATCTCGATACTCCTACCGATTGACCCACGTCCCCACCTAGCGCCACCTATCAACAGTCGTCGTCTACGCCCTGCATGCTCGCTGCTTTCATTTTCCCAGATGAGGCCGAACGTAATTGTGCATCCACACTAAAGGTGGTGGGGTCATTGCCCATCAAAGCGAATCAGCTATATGAAAGCGTGATATCTGCTATTTCGCACATGTCCGATGAGCAATGAATCCACCACCTTCAGTGCGGATGCACAATTACGTTCGACTCCCTGCTGCAGTTTAAAAGTAGCGAGCATGGAGGAATTGGACGGGACTGTGGATAGGTGGATCTAAGTGGGAATGTGGGTTGGCTGGGAGGCGTGCGAAGATATTCGGAGCAGTTTCGATAAACACTGTGACCAGGTGGCACAGTGGTTAATGCAACTACCGAGTAAGCGGGAGATCCCGGATTCGAATCCCGCGCCGGATGGCTCTGAGCAACCTCTGAGGTCATCAGTCCCATAGACTTAGAACTACTTAAACCTAACTAACCTAAGGACATCACACACATCAATACCTGAGGCAGGATTCGAACCGGCGACCGTAGCAGCAGCGCGGTTCCGGACTGAAGCGCCTAGAACCGCTTGGCCACAACGGCCGGCGGACCGAAATCACCTCGCAGCCAAACTATGAGGGCTGCTGAGCCTTCCAGCCTGGATGTGGTTTATAGGTGATTTCCAACATCCAGCTAGGTGAGTACGAGGCTAGTAATCACGTCCCCCCTCAGATACAACCCATGGAAACATTTAGAGAACTGTTTCTACACTTGAACATGAGATTTACTCTAGACACAGACAGATAGGGTACCCAAATTCCGTCCCGGTGTCGCTGGTGGCGTGAGGAAGGGAGTCCAGTCACCAACCGTCACAAACATTTCCAAAACCCATTTAAAAATTCCGACCCCGTAGAATTGGTAAAGTGAAAGAAGAAAACGATTCTCGTCTCATTATGAACTACTCATGGTTTCCTGGTCACGTTGCATATTAGATTAACAGGAACTGAAGATTTAGTGGCTACATACATCTTTATCCACGCCTAAAATTGCAAGCTACCTGAAGGTGTGTGGCGGAGAATACATTGTGTACAATTGTCACTTTCTCCTTTCCTCTTCCAGCAGTGACTTTTCATAGTGAGCTAGTATTTCTCTAATTCTACCTATACCATCTACTCATGAGATATATTTAGAAGGAAGTAATAGACTTGTTGACTATTCTAGAGACTCTCAGAATTTTAACAGTAAACCATGCCGTGGTATACTACAACTTTTTAGTAACATTTCCACTGGAGCTATATAAGCTAATCCATGACACTTTTAGAAATTGCTAAACGAAATTGTGAGAAAAAGCGATGCTCTTCTTTAGATCTTCTCTGTTTCCTCCACCGATTGTTTTTGGTTCAGTTCCCATACTAACGAGCAATAGCGAAGTGTCGGTCTAACCTCCTTCTTGAGGATTCTCTCATGACTCTCATACTACCACTTCAAATCGATTGGTACACACTCTGCCAGATATTTGATGTATATCACTGCTTCCCGTGAGTCTTCTTGAGTCGTGTAACCATCCAATAATGTCTACTGATGCACAGTAAGTAACATTTGCTGATGTTGATGGTCACTTACCAGTCCCTGCACCAAGCATCGATTCCTTGCCGTCTTCAAGCATTTTCTTGCAAGTTTCTAACTTTTCCCTAATAGCATCCCCCACGAACAACCATTGGAGTTTGCGAAGCTATCCACTACGTCATTCACATACACAGTGAATAGTAATGACTCTACTACACTCTCTTGGATTACGAACCAAGTTTCATTTCGATCTTAAGAATTCCATTTCTTGAGAATGACGTGCGGTGTCTTAGTTGCTACGAAGTCTTCAGTGTTATCAGAATGTTGGTCTGGTATTTCTTACTCACGTATTATGTTCATAAGGCGACAATGCGGATGTGTATCGAATTCCTTTCGAAATTCGTGGAACGCAGGGCGATATTCACATAAATATTTGAGCTACGTGCCGACCTGTGAACATGCATGATTCTCTATACGTCTCCGCTGGCAGTCTGTCTCCCACCCCTTGCTATTCCAATGCCTGTTTCCCTCCCTCTTATTCTCTCTGATATTCTCACCTCCACTTCGCACTCCTTTCTCACTACAGAAAAGACTGAGTGACGGTTTGAGAGACGGGACGTAAAATGTTTATTTTGCTGAATGTTTTCCAATAAAAGGCGAGACTATGTATCATAATGATATGGCCGTTGACGTACGCTGCAATAGTAGACGTTCGCAATCGTCTGAATAAATCCCGTAACAATGTATAAAACCGTAACCAAGAAACAATACATTCAGAAATAATTATCATGTAAAATGTAAGTACCATTTAAAAACTCTTTCTTATCCCTTTAAGTAATTAAACAAGCGACGTAGTCACTACTATTCATTCTGTTAATATAACACCACAGGGTGACTACTTTGGGAACGAATTCTCGTTACACCTCCTACATATTTGGTAGGCGAACTCGCGGTAGACGCACTGTCAACATCTATAGAACGCACTGGATGCAGTCGGGTGTAAGCAGTAGCTCATGTCTGTTAAGATACATTTACACGGACCATAAAAACTGCATATTCGCGACAATATATCGCGACAATTTTGTTTGGAAACATTGCCGCCGCTCAAATTGCAGCCACATATACGGCAGCATTGCCGGCCGCTGTCGTCCGGCAATGTTTGCGGGAATACATTTCCGGGCCAAAAGTGTTTACACGAGCCACACTATGGCTGCGAAATAAACTAAAGCGACGTAATCGAAATGAGTGTGGCTTTCCTGTATTTGCAGTCCACAAGGACCAAAGTCTGCAAGACGAGAGGAATCAGGCTTCGTGGATATTTTATTTATTAAGTAAACGAACTGCATCCGAAAAATTAACTCGTACACTGATACAGGCCACTGCGCATCTCTTTTGAATTACGTTGAAATACGATTTTGAACATGTAATTTAAGAGCAATTCGTCCGTGAATCAGTAGTATCAATAAAAATATGAATGACTGTACACCATTTAAAGACAGATGGACTATCACCCTTCAATTTCCTGTTAGTGACGATTCACACAAAAATTTGATATATCTCCTTTAAACTGCGCTTTTCATCGCAGTATCGATATGCCTCTCGTAAAAGGTATTTTCAGCGCTTTGGTGGAAGAACTCGAGGAGATCATCAAAGTAGTTTGAAATAACAATCAAATTTTATGATAATATTTTACTGAGACTCTCTAGTACAATGAGATACGTAATTATTTCATAAAAGCGATAAATCTGCCACCAGAGTTGTGGGGTGTGAAAAGTAATGTACAGAAACAGTGGAAGGGAAAGAGTTGGCAAATTTCTGCCAATGAATCACACGAGATGAAGCTTCAAAAAAGTTTAGACGTCTTAAGTACCTGTGTAGAATAACATTATTGCTAACTACTGCAGATCATCTTCGAGTAGCAGCTAAAATGACCTCTCTCGAATTTCGGTATTTGCCTCTATTATTTCCTTTGTTCCCATTCTACATTCCTCTAGAAAAGAAACAAATCGAGTGCCTCTACGTATGGGAACCAACTTTGCAACTGGAGCGACATACGTAGGATCGTTTCACGTAGCTTGGCACTGCAGCGCTATCGGCGTAAGAAAGAGGGAGCAAGGCTGGGAATGAGACGGAAGCATAAACAGGTAAGGACAGTTGCATATGTTGGCCCAGCGAAGTTTTTTCCACCCTTGGTAGGAAATACTGTCAACACCTCGGCCATAACGAAATAAAGCCATATATTGCAGACATACTGCAGCAATGTTGATGGTTACACTATTTAGGCCACACATCGCAGTAAAAATGGCCCGAGTAAACGCAACATCTTTTTTATTTACCTATTTTTTTAAATTCTTCATTATCATTAGTAATCATACAACACAACCCACCATCTAACGTAATTAGTGTTTTCTACTTTATACAATGTCAATTTCAGTTGCAGCTGTTCTACAAGTAGTGAAGCTACATCTAAGTCTACAATTGGAGAGGAACTAATTCCTTTCGTTTAATATTTCTACTCTACTGAAACTACGGGGACTCTGTTGTCACTACCTGCAGCTTTACAGGTTGTACCAGTGCGTTAATAAACCTACTGGGTGTTAGCCATGCCCACCGAGTGAACCTCACTGTGCATGCTCATGGCACTGGGCTGGCCCAAGGAACTTTACCATCGCTGCGGTCTACTAGTACTACTATTACTTTTCAAATGGTTCAAATGGCTCTGAGCACTATGGGACTTATCATCTGAGGTCATCAGTCCCCTAGACTTACAACTACTCAAACCTAACTGACCTAAGGACATCACACACATTCATGCCCGAGGCAGGATTCGAACCTGCGACCGCAGCAGCAGCGCGGTTCCGGACTGAAGCGCCTAGAACCTCTCGGCCACAGCAGCCGGCCTAATAGTTATTGCCAAAAGACGCATTTCCGTATTACTTTCATAAAATACTTCAATTCCTGTAGTTATCCATGGCTTTTTGGATCGCTGTTTAATGTTCTTTCTGATTGGGTTATCCGGAAATCTATTTTCGACTAATTATATGAATTTATCATGAAACAGATAAAATTTTATGTTAGTATTTGATTCATTATAATTTTCATGCTAGGTGATGTCTTGTAAACTATTGTTAAAAACATTTGTTCTGGCGTCATTAATTTTTCTGAATGATTTCTACCGAGAGAATCAATACCGTATGTCACTATCTTTTTTATCATAACTAACAATGCATCTCGATTAGAGAGAGCATGTGTTACTTTTTATTAGCTATTATCTTGCTTTGAGCTTCGTCAAAGGGAAAATTGTCAGTTAAGTCCAAACGTCTTTATCCTCCCGTGCTAGAAAGTGAATTACTGACATCATATTGTAGGATCCAAATAAGTTTTCCAGACTATTTTTCCTATCACAACCCTTTAGAAAATCTAAAACAAAATCACCACAGGCATGCAACTGCTTTCCGCTGTGTGACAGTTAACATAGTAAGGGACACAATTCTTCATAAGCATCTCAAAATTTTACAATATGGATCGATATACGGTTACAATTAAAATGAACTTTTTTCAGTATTGTTTCACAAGCACACATTTCTATGTACTGATCAATAACAAATCCACTTTTCTCAATATTTCTGAAATTGTGTTCTGTATTAATATTTGTAAGGACTTTTCTGTTTTCCCATATTACACTGAATCACCAAGAAACTCATAAGCATGCGTATTGAAATATAAATATAGAGATATGCAAACAGGAAGAATATGGCGCTGCAGTCAGCATCGGCTATAGAAGACAACATACGTCTAGCGAAGTTGTTAGATCGGTTACTGCTGCTACAATGGCAAGTTATCAGGATTTACCTGAGTTTGATTGCGGTTTTATAGTCGGCGCACGAGCGATGGGACACAGCATCTCCGAGGTAGAGATGAAATGGGGAATTTCCCATACGGTCATTTCACGAGTGTACCGTGAATGTAAGGAATCCAGTAAAACATCAAATCTCCGACATCGCAGCGGCTGGAAAAAGATCCTGTAAGAAAGTGACCAACTACGACTGAAGAAACTCTTTCAACGTGACAGATGTGCAACCTTTCCGTAAATTGCTGCAGATTTCAATGTTAGGCCATCAAAAAGTGTCAGCGAGTGAACCATTCAACGAAACATCATGGATATGGGCTTTCGGAGCCCAAGGCCCACTCGTGTACCCTTGAGGACAGCACGACATAAAGCTTTACTCCTCGCCAAGGCTCATCATCACCGACACTGGACTCTTGATGACTCGAAACATGTGACCTGGTGAGACGAGTCAAATTTCGAATTGTGTTTCGAGCGGATGGCCGTGTACGGGTACGGAGACAACATCATGAATCCATGTACCCTGCATGTCAGCGGGGGACTGCTCAAGCTGGTGGGGCGTGTGGGGCGTGTGCAGTAGGAGTGATATGGGTCCCCTGATACGTCTAGATACGATTCAGACAGGTTACACGTACGTAAGCATCCTGTCTGGTCACCTGCATCGATTGATGTCAATTGTGCATTCCGACGAACATTGGAAATTCCAGCAAGACGATGCGACACCCCACACGTCCAGAATTGCTACAGAGTGGCTCCAGGAGCACTCTTCTGAGTTTAAACACTTCCACTGACCACCAAACTTTCCAGACATGAGGACTGTTGAGCATGTCTGGGACCACTTGCAACGTGTTGTTCAGAAAAGGTGTCCACTCCTCCCCTCTCCGTACTCTTACGGATTTATGGAAAACCCCGCAGGATTCATGGTGTTAGTTCCCTCCAGTACTACTTCAGACATTAGTTGACTCCATGCGAGGTTGAACGTGTGGTACTTTGGAACTCCAATCTAAAGTCACCACTATAAACTACGCAAGGTACTACGGGACCCTCAGATAACTGAAAGCACTATTTCGAAGAGATTGTTCACACATGGAGCACCCTCTCCTTCAGCATGACAATGACCTCTCACGAGCGCTGTGACATCTGCCACAATCCGACATCTTTCATAGAATACCTACTTAGCTCTATCCACTTTTCATACGGTTCCGAAACTTCGAGAATACTTTCGAAGACTTCACATTGTTAGTGATGAAGCGGTGCAAGCAGAGATGAGGTTGTGGCTCCGTCAAGAAAATCGAACATTCTACAGTGACGGTATTAACAAACTGGCCTCTCATTGGGAGACGTGTGTTCGTTTCCAGGCAGAATATGTTGAGAAATAAATATGTAGACATGAATAATAGAAATGTAGAATGTTAATTAAGTTTGTTTTACTTAAAAACCTGTAAGAGTTTTTACATAATATTCGGAGGCATTACGTTTCAGCACGTTCTCGTACATATCTCTAGAGCTTGATCGACCAATCGTTTGAACATGGACCACCGTTTTTTGTATGTACGCTGTGTTAAACAAATTATGCTAGTGCCTTACTGAGGAATGAATAAGATTCTCCTTATCAATCTTACTGTATATAAAAATTTTACTTTCTTTCAGTTACCGGCGAGGTGAGAAATGTTCAAATGTGTGTGAATTCCTAAGGGACCAAACTGCTGAGGTCATCGGTCCCTTAACTTACACACTACAGAAACTAAGAACAACACACACACCCACGCCCGAGTGAGGACTCGAACCTCCAACGGGAGGGGTAGCGCAATTCCTGAGAGGGCGCCTCTAAGCGCGCGGCCACTTCGCGTGACAGGAGAGGTGAGAATAAATGATCATCAGGTTCGCATAACATCAAGATCTGTAAGTAATGTTAAGAGAAACAGATAACAAATGCTTCTTTACCAACTGCAAGGTAGAATGCATCTCTAGAGCTGAACCTGTGAAAGAACAATGGAGAAAAATGGCAGCGTAATTTACGAAACGGACTGCACTTCCTGTTCCCGATAAATTTTGTAATAGACGGAAATTAGCCATCGTGGTTCAGTTTGAATGTTGTTCTTCTGTGGGAAGACAAGTACCCACACCGACAGTGCGACGCCGTTTGGTGCAACACGGAACCACTTTTGCGGATTTCCGCAGAGCGCCAACGATAGCACGCCTATCGACAACACTGCACAGATGATTGGCACCACTTCGTCTTTTCGGGAGCTCGGATCTGCATTTCGCATCACGATGAATGTACCCGTGAGTTGAGGGCCGAGGAGACCGAACGTTGTCAGGATGCATGCGTCTTGTGATACGGGAACAGTTACATGGCATGATGGTTTGGTGTGCCACTGGGTATACAACATCACCATTGTACGGATGGCCGATAATATGGACAGCAGCGGTTACGTTTCTGATGTCTTAAGGTCCGTGGCAGTGCTGTATCTTAAAGGTCTTCATGACGCTATCTTGTATAGTGATAACACAAGACCACATTTTGTGAGGGTTGGAGTATCTGTTGCTGTGAAAACTGGCAGCTCGGTGTTGGAAATCTTGTACCATGTACACCTTGTAATGGTCGCCTAGTCGTAGATATTGCTAATTGCTATAATCGAACTATTTCACTCACATTTACGGAGCTTGTTAGCACTTGATGTTAGGTTGGCGCCATTAAAATGCATTGTAGTAATCGCTGCTGCTTGCTGAATCGCTGCTGTGTCTCGATGCTGATGCTGGCTCTAAATTTGGTTGTCTAGGGTTAAAAAGATGAGGTCCTGTGTTTTTGATGGGCTTTTGATGATAAATAACAAGCAAAACCAACAAATATTTAAACTTCAATTATTTATTACTCTGGTGGCCACCTTCATTCCACTGTCCACCAAAGGCAATGACACAACACAAAGTAATACTTCTTTTACATGTTCTTTGCATTGTTTATCCACCTCAAACAATAACACACAAACACACTTTACCAAAGTGACATTCCGACTGCGCTCCCGACCCTTCTTGCTGCTTGTATTTATAACCTTGTCAAAGAGATATAGTTTATAAGTCACATGTACATCTGTTATCATAATTTGTGCAGAAAAGTTATTAATTTACATCGAGTGACATAATTTAACATGTTATTAAAATGACAGACAGATTTGTTGATTTGACAGAATAATTCTTTGGTACAAAAAGGCCGTTTTTTAGAAGTTTGTCAATTGACTTCTCTAATTAGCATAAATAAGTAAATAACATGAATTATTAAGAATGACATTGGTTTTCGTCTAAAATAGGAGTGATAACGTGAATACTGAGTGAAAACAGTCCTAGTGAACAAATAGGTTTCACTGGGTGATTTTTATTTAAGGAGATCCAAAATACGTCAATTGGTCACTATTTTTCGTACTTCAAATTAATTATTGAAGATGAACTTAGTGTTTTTACATGATGACATTTGTTGCATCAGTGATCAAGTGATATTAACTTTTGTGTGGGTCAGTTATTCAGTATAATTTAATGGATTGACTGTTTATGGAGACATGTTATGCAATCATTGGTAACATACACAATAACTTTACTATAATCATAAATACTCGTTAAACTGGTTGAATTGGGAGGGTATCGCATATTTCGGTAATGTAAAGCCTTTAATAGTTTCCGTTACAACCTCAAAATAATTTAAAAGTTTAATATATTTACATATACGTCTACATTTACATAGACACTCCCCAAGTCACTGTACGGTGGGTGGTGGAGGATACCCTGCACCACTACTACTTTTTTATTTTTCAGTTACACCCTCAAATAGAGCGAGGGAAATACAACTATCTGTATTTCTCCGTATGAGCCCTAATTTCTCGTACCTTATCTTCGTGGCCCTTACACGAAATGCATGTTGGTGGCAGTAGGATAAATCGGCAGTTATCTTCAAATACCTTTCCTCCAAATTATCTCAATAGTGTTCTTCGAAAAGAATGTCGCCTCTCCTCCAGGGATTCCTATTTGTGCTCCCGAAACATCTCCCTAACACTAAAGTGTTGTTCGAACCTATTTGTAACAAATCTAGTAGCGCGCCTCTGAATTGCTTCCATGTCCTTCAATCCGACCTAGAACGGTTCCCAAACACTCTAACAGCATTCAAGAATAGGTAGTACCATAGTCCTATATGCGGTCTCCTTTACAGATGATTCACACATCCCAAAATTCTCCCAATAAACCGAAGTCGATTATTCGCCTTGTCTATCACAGTCTTCACATGCTTGTTTCATTTCATATCGCTTTGTAAAATGCCCAGATATTTAAACGACTTTACTGTGTCAAGCAGGACACTGCTAATGTTGTATCTCAACGATACAGGTTTGTTTTCCCTACACATCCGCATTAACTTACGTTTTTTTCACATTTAGAGCTAGCTGCCATTTATCACACCAACTATAAATTTTGTTTCAGTCGTTTTGTACCCTCCTACAGTCGCTCAACTTCGACAGCTTACTGTACATCACAGCACCGTCAGCCAACAACTGCAGATTACTGTCCACTCAGTCAGTCAAATCAGTTATTTATATAGCGGTCCTATCACACTTCCTTGGGGCACTCCTGACGATACGCTTGTCACTGATGAACACTCGCCGTCGAGGAACACATACTTGATTCTATTAAAGAAGTCTTCGATCCACTGAAACATTTGTGAACTTATTCCATATTTTCGTACATTCGTTAACAGTTTGCAATGGGGCACCGTGTCAGATGCTTTCCGGAAATCTAGAAATACGGAATCTGATTGTTACCCTTCATCCGTAGTTCGCAGTATATCATGTGAGAAAAGGGCAAGTTGAGTTTCGATCGAGGGATGCTTTCTAAAACCATGTTGATTCGTGGACAAAAGCTTCTCACTCTCGAGAAAATTATTTTTATTCGAACAGAGAATGTGTTCAAGGATTCTGTAGCAAACCAAAGCTAAGGATATTGATCTGTAATTCCGCGGGTCATTCCTTTTACCATTCGTGTATACAGATGTTATTTGCCCATTTTCCCAGTGTTCTTTCCTGCGCGCAGCAAATAGACAGAAAAATAATGTTTCTGATATTAGCACCTAAAAAGCATCCCAGGTTTTACTGTGTTCGGTTTTCCGATTACAGCATAACCTGAAAGACGCGACTCCAGTGCAGCAGAGGCAACACAACGCACACGCAAACATCACATTTAATATTTATGTAACTATTTTCACTTGTTAGTCAGAATACATTCTTGAAACACGGTATTATAAGCACGAAAAAATGCGTAACTGATCAAGCGTTACATTATGTATGTCAGGTAGAACTTAGTCTTCAGCTATCATTCCTGGTGCTGTAATTTTAATGGCCTAAACTAAGTGCGCTATTATTTAGCTACACTAGTAGATATATTTATCGCTGTACGCAGTAAAATCGATAGAATTGATGTAGCAGTTTACTCATGCCTGGACCAAGAGTGACATTTTTAGTGTCTGGTCGAGTGTTAGTAAAACACGTAGCTCGTTCAGTATATTGTCGGATGAAAATTCGTTTTATGTTTGTGTGGAGAGTAGGAGAGATTTTACTATAGGCCACAGACGGATGACATATGTGACATAAAAAGCACATTCCTCAGAATTACCTCGCGAATGCAGAGTCATTATTCCGTATTAAGTTGGCCATTTCTCCTTTCGTTCATCGTCGGCAGAAAAATTTCGTAAGGCAACGACGGACGAGAACTCACTTCAGTGGGTGAAAATAGCAGGAAAGTTTTCTTTCCTGCTGCTTCTTCGATATTTATGCGGAAAATGAGAGGTGAGTGCGTTAGCGTGGAAGGCGTCGGATAGCGTTTGTGGACGCCAGAAAGGCTTCGGCAATTTGTTTCCCACCCTCTTCCCGCGGACTTTGCTCTTAGCAACTTGCCTCCCGCTCTCGATACCGGAGGCCCAATGCGCATAAATTCTCAGCGCCGCAAAGCCACGGCTCCCGCTAATGTGAAGATGAGGCGCCCGGAGCTCTGCTCGCTGCCGGCGCCTAGCGACTACTCGACACCTGACGCGCCGGCGCCGGAGCCGCACCCACTTAAAATCGACTTATGCTGGTGGAAATAGGCTCGAGTGCTGAGCAGATAATCTGCTTCCAGTCGGAAACTGAATAACACAGAAATTTATAAAAATCTGTTTCCACACCTGACATTAGGTTTGGTAGCCGTTTGCAACACTGGAAACAGTTATCAGAAAGCGTAGGTTCATGGCACTACTGTAAGAGGACTGTGACAGTGACCACGCATGAAAGTTTTCAGACGAGAGAAACCACTCGTGAGACAGCCACTAAAATTTGAAACTAACTTTCCGAAATTTGCTATGTCCAGATATACATAGCGGACTGTCAAAGGTTTAACGTCCCGTTGACATCCAGGTCATTGGAGACGAAGCACACGCTCGGAATGTTTCGGTTACATGGGAGGAAATCGGCTGAGTCCTTTGAAAGCAACCGTCCCACCCTTTGCCTAGAGTGATTCAGGGAAATCACGGGAAACACAATGTGGATGGCCGGAGGCGGACTTGAACCATCGTCATTCCGATTGCGAGCCTAATGTGCTGACCACTGCGCCACCTCTTTCGGGCGGATCATTAAAATGATTTGAAGTAACAAGATTCTACTTCATGTGCGTATAACGTACAGTGGGAAGAATACGCTATTAAATTGGTAAGCGATTTGCTGGTACAGATGATTCAAAATTGAGTACACAGAGGAGTTACTTCGGTCACCAACAGTGGCTTTCACCCGGCTGGTCCATGAGTCGAAATAAGCTAGTATGAGGGTACAGGTGGGTCATACCATGCTGCTTCAGATCTACGTCTGAGTTCATCAATCGTAGTGACTGCCGAGTTGTTAGGTTCAAGTCTCTCAGCAAGGCATTACCAAATGTTTTCAGTGGGTGAGAGATCCAGTGAAGGTGCTGTTTGCGGCAACAATGGAGGTAGGTCGTAGCACCAAGGGGAAATTAAGGAGTTGCGTTCTCTTTTTGGAGGATAACGTGACGGAGACGTCCAAGATACGGCGCAGCCATCGGGCTGACACGTCAGAAACATAACGCCTGCAGATAAATTACCGAATATTCGAAAGACGTAAGACCATGTTGCATTCCAATGGCACCCCTATTCCACCACGCATCGTGTTGCGGCCGTATGGAAATGACGAATGCTACATGATTCGTCTGAAAATTCCTTGAGGTGCCACTCCTGTGTCAAATGTTTACGTTGAGCACACTATTGTCTTCGCGTCTCTCTGTGTAGCAGCGTCAAGGGAAGCCGCAACAATGGTCCGTGGCGTTCCGGGTGTCGTCGTACTGTTCGTAATGGTACCTGACTCGTTGCCAAAAATCTTATTTCCTGACTCAAAGAGGGTACTTAACAGTTGAGTGAATTATGTGCTTGCCCTATCACGCGCTAGTCTCGTGGGGCAGTTGAGGTCATGCATGGCATTGATTATGTCCCTCGTGAAACCTTCAATTCCATATTCACATGGCAGTTACGAGAACGCGGGTAATGCGAACAGTGCTATAGAGCAAGAATAAATCACAGTTTCAACGGGCTACAACACTACGGTTGTCAAATTCCTACGCATTCTGGTAGACGTTTCTTCTTCTTACACGAGTCATAACACGATCTTCTTACAATGAACAAACAGTCAAATTTGACTCCGTAGTGCGAAACCCAGAGTGTAGTGTATCCTTATAAACAGAATAAAGATGACGCTACTCCTTCCTCTCGGATGGTTATGATTAAAGTGCAGTTACTCAAAGAGGCCCAGTGTGGCCTCTTCGTATGGCAGCGAAACTTGGTAGATATTCTAATGCGTTAATGTGCAACCGGTGTACCATGGAAAAAGTTAGTTCCTATTTTGACCATCGGATGGAAATCTGATTCTGTACAGCATCTCGTCGACTTCTCCGGTGCTCATATAGAGCACATTTTATGAGCGGCGGTTAATAGTAACATCAACATTACGTCTTTCTCGCTTGTCTGACCATTTCTGCTCACGTCCCGGTGCTAATCCATTACATGTGAAAACATTTCTATACATCTTTATTGCATTCACAGCGACAGATTTGCACCTGGTGGCCAAAACAGGAACTAATTCCTCCTTTCCCGCGTAAGTCGGTTCCACATTAACGCATTAAAATATCTAGCAAATATCGCTTCCATACGATACTTACAGCCCACACTGGATCTCTGTGAATAACTGCACTCTTAATTTCTGGTAGACATTCGCATATAACTGGGAGTGCCAATATTTAGCATAGCTCAAAAATTGCAGATCAGTTAAAGAAAAGGTAAATACGCAATCAGATGCCAACACGTAGTTTCAACGTCGATTGTGTCGAAACCAGGATGTGAATGAGGCAGAATGATCGTCTGCTGGGAAACGAGTTTATCATGCAATAACAGTTGGAAAAGGAGTGGGAGCTGGGGGGGGGGGGGGGAGGGAGCTGTTTTATTTCAATAAGACCGCGAGACAGCTGCGTCATGAAGTGTTCGTCATCTTGGTCCCAGGGTCGTTGTCAACAGTACAGTCTTCTTCACAATTTTGGCTCGGGTGTGAAATTGTTTGTGCTGCCTGCTGCGGCCTGGTAATGTGGCACACTTGAAACTATTGTCCGTAAGTGTTTAGAAACCTTAATGCCTCATGCTGCAATGCGTCCATTTACGCCGTAACTGGCGTGTTGAGTTGTTAGATGTAGTCTTTTTGGATTAATGCTGCTTCAATCCGTTTCACGTTGATGAGCACAGTAGACCCTCAGAAAGTATCACACTAATACCATATAAAAGTGCCTCTGACACTGTACTGCTAGTATTTTGTACGGTGAACCTAGTTATGTGTTTGAGGCGGTTGGTGTTTTGCAGCCTCTATTATTGAGCAGAGTTAAGAACAAACGCCCAGCCGCGTGGGGTAGCCGTCCAGTCCGAGGCGTCTTGTCACGGTTCGCGCTGCTCCCCCCGTTGGAGGTTCGAGTAATCCCTCGGGCATGGGTGTGCGTGTGTGTGTGTGTGTTGTCGTTAGTTTAAGTTAGATTAAGTAGTCAGTAAGCTTAGGGACCGATGACATCTGTTTGGTCCCATAGTCCTTACCACAAATTTCCGACAAACGCCTAGTGTGATCGAAATTTTATAAGATATGTGATATGCGCTAAGAGAATTGTTTTTCTTTGTTAATTCTCTATATGTTCGAAATGCCACATAAGCCCCCCTTTCCATTTGAAAATTAAGAGTTGCATCCAAGATGGCGGCTTACAAATGTTGGAAACATAGCGCCAACTTTAAATTGATATTTGTCCATCGGTTTTGTTTAGGAATTTGCTTCCATAGCTACGGGCCACTCTGTATGCCATTGCATGGTGGAAGTAGGAATAGAGAGTATTTGATGTTATTTGAGTAATTACAAATCGAGCCAAGTTTTGCTAATAACTTGGCATGATGGACCCACTTATCAGTATGCCGTTGCACCTCCTGTGATCTGGATGCAACCTCTGATCCCGTTAGGAAGCCGTTGTGTCCTCTTTTCAGGAAAGCTGGCTAAAAAATGTTGGCTGTTTGACTGGTTGATTTGGGAGGAGGGGCCGAACAGCGAGGTCATCGGTCTCATCGGATTAGGGTAGGATGGGGGAGGAAGTCAGCTGGGGTCTGCCAAAGGAACCATCCCGGCATTTGCCTGAAGCAATTTAGGGAAATCGAGGAAAACTGAAATCAGAATGGCCGGACGCGGCATTGAACAGTCGTCCTCCCGAATGCGAGTCCAGTCAGCTAACCACTGCGCCACCTCGCACGGTCCACAACTGTTGTAATATGGCCGTCATATACTGGATACAGGCACTGGGGAAAAGCTGACGTCCGATCTTGATCCAGACCTGATCAATCAGGGATAAATTTGAGGGGCTTACTGGCCCAGAGAGTACCTCAGCATCATGTAGACAGTTCAGAGACTGTGCCATGCCCGATGACTCCCTGCATCATGACGGCAGGAATAACACCATTGCATCCCTCCAACACGTTGAGAAAATGTGGACCACCCTAGGTCGATGGTCGTGTAGGGTACTGCATAACCGCGGTTCATCGCTGAACACAATGCGACGTCATTCATCAGCTGTCCATACTGCCTGATCACCGCGCTACTCAAAATGCAGACGTTTGTTTTGTCGTGTTACGTATGAGACGGTAATTACTTAGTCCAGCTGCTGCAGTCTCCAACCAATAGTGCGGCATGACACAGAATTTGCAGAGAGGTCATTGCTTCTTCTCGGATTGCAGATGCAGATGTGAATGGGGTACGCTGTGCTTGGAGTACAATTCGGTGATCCTCCCTTGTGGTCAGACGAGGTCGACTGGAAACCATATGATGGTTTGCCTGCCCTCTCGTACCCATGCAGTCCAACATCTGACCACTGTCACATCCTAATGTTCGACATACCTGTAAACTGCAAGAATGGACCAGTTGTCCAAATGGAAACCGGCAATGATGCTTGTATTAAAACACTGTCAGGCGCTGATAATGCTGTTATCCCCGTGTCCTTCACAGTGACAAATCGAAGTTTTACAGTGTTAATGCCCCATATACATACACCGGCCTCGGAACAATCCTACACGCACTCTGTTGGCCGTTCTACTTGTCACAGGACATAGCATTTCCATTCATTCACATACCCGCTGATGGCGTGCACGTGCACGAAGTTACATTGAAATGCGGCTTTGTTTTCTGAATGCTTCGCTTTTTTGTCAGACAGTGTGTTTCATCTTATTATAGTGCTAATATACTGCGATGTAAATGAATATCCAGGTGATACACTCACAGGATTTTCTACGCCTAACGCATTTTGCTGAATGTATATCATCGCCTACTGGGTTCCGCGACTGCTCACACCCATCCAAAAAGCCCAACTAACCGAGGTAACAGGCTTACTGTTTCATCTGTTTTAGGCCAGTTCAAATGGCTTGTTGCGTCACCTAACCATCAGCAATGAGTTCTGGGTGTGTCACTATGACCCCGAGACAAAGGAGCAAAGAAAACCGTGGAAACATGTGATTTCAACTTTGGCGAAAGAGGTATACACCGAACCATTGTCGAGCAAAGTGATCGTGAGTGTTTTTTGGGACTGCTAAGGCGTAGTGCCATCAGATTGTGTTTGTAAGTGGCACAATGTCATAGGAGCACACCACTGAAATCTTCTCACGAGGTTATGGGAGACTGTCTAGACGAAGCATAGCGGGAAGGTTTTCAGGGGAACGGATTTTCTTCAAGAACACGGCCCAACTCATTCTGTAAGCGACACAATCACACATTTTGCTACTTCTGAACTTTTAAATATTCGTCAACACCTATATTCTCTTGACATGGCACTCAATGCGTTCTAGCTGCTGGGCTCGGATGTATAAAACCCTTGTCTGACAGACGTTTCCAGAATGATGACGAGGTATTTCCAAGGTGAAACTTTTCTTGTAAAGATAAAGTGGCGACTTATACGACGAACTGGTCGAGGTCTCCACCAGCTCACCCATCGTTGGGAAAATTGTGTTACACTGAGCCGGCCGATGGAGCCGTGCGGTTTTAGGCGCTTCAGTCTGGAACCGCGTGACAGATACGGTCGCATGGTCGAACTCTGCCTCGGGCATGGATGTGTGTGATGTCCTTAGGTTAGTTTGGTTTAAGTAGTTCTAAGTTCTAGGGGACTGATGACCACAGATGTTAAGTCCCATAGTGCTCAGAGCCATTTTTTGTTACACTGAAGGGCGAATACGTAGAGAGAGACTAGCACCATCTCAATGTTTCATGGATAAAAGCAGTGGTGATATACATGGAACAGCCGGGTAGATGTGCTGTGCGCTGTTCTATAGGAAATTTCTAGTCGCACTGTACTTTTAAACAACAGTGTGTGTTGACCTTATATCACACTTTCGATGTAGGGAATTGCCAACAACACAATTTGAAGCTACCCTACTCGTAGTTCTGCTAAATAAAATGCCGCACTGCATAGTAGCAACCTAAAACGAAACCGTACGCGTATACCCGATGCAGTACAGAATTGAGAATTATACCTGCGTGAACAACAGGACACATCGGAGAAATGACAAATGTGGTAGCCAATAAATCCGCAAGGAGCTCTCAGAATGCGACGTCGCTGAACTTTACTCAAGCGCGCGCTCTCGCACACACACACACACACACACACACACACACACACACACACTAGTTTTACCTGTGTAGTCTTCGAATTTGCATGCAATACTGCACTTGTCTTTGTAACGAGTTACGAATTTTTTTCAAACCGTCACATTATCTCATAATTTTGACAAACCGTACAAATCGCTGTTCCAGTTCTTCAGTCGTATCAACAGGAGTGTTTCATCTATCACTTTCGCAACGGCTCCAGACAGAAAAATCGAGAATAATGAAACAGAGGCAAAAACGATATTATTGGGTTAGATGTCGTCTTACAACAGCAGCAGTATGTGTCTTTACCACATCATGCTTGTACCACATTGCCCAATCATTGTTCAAGGGTGAAATTTGAGTCGGTTTAGGTAGGGGCTTAACCGAAATATTTGCATTTCAAACGCGTTTGTAATAACTAGAGCAATATTTCATACTGACATTAGTGAATACTCGTAACTACAGATTCGCAACTATATCTGAAGCAGGTCGTCTGCGCACTCATGTTTACTGGAAAGTTTTTGCGTCTGTTATCGTGTATTTCAGCCATGGCAGTTTTCATTATTGACAGTGATATACTCTATAGATCTACTTTAAATAGGCAGCAGCAAAAAAATCAAATATGGTTTTAAGGAATATGTTTTCCAAAATGTACAATGCGGATGGTGACCGACGCCATATGTACGTGTACTTGATTGTTAATATAGTCCACCAGCTACAAGAAAAAGTACACCTATGGGGGAGAAATATTGAAACATGCCTTGAGAAAATATTAATAGTCATCCTTTGAAAGCAGTATCCTCTGAGAACTTTTACAGCAAATATTTATTTAACATTTTGTTGTTATAAGGTAACCAAGAAATTTGTTCTGTTCATGCTGATAAAAAGGTAGTACAACATTTATGAAATGATGACATTTTCCACCTTAGAACGAAATTTCTAAGAAAAGTACCCGGAGAAACAAGATAAGGCTTTTCTCCTAGCTAAAATCAAATCCCCTTACAGTTTCTAAAGAATTGATTCTGTTGTTTTAATTCTCTGCGAGTTAATGTGTTAATGGAAATGGAAAGTTAATACCGAGAAAATGACGGACCTATGTAAGCAAATGTCAGTGAATGCCTTACTAAAACCTGGGCTTTCTCTTGTGTTACTCTAAAGGAAACGTCATAGGACAACCTTCAGGGCATATTTCAAAACGATACATACGCTGTCGAGTGACGAGAAGACAGGGGGCCAAAAACAGGGGCACGAAAGCACTTATTTGCTGCATGTATCGCACCGTATGTAGCGACAAGAGGAAGCTGTCCCTAAGAGGATCGATAATTAGGGAAACCGGCTTACGCAGAAATTAATACGCTTGTCTAGATAAGGCTGCTCCAAGTAGAAGGTTGATTGTGTGGGCAGCAGGAACGGTTTACAAGCAATAATGCACAGACGCTAAGCCCCCAGGTGTCTGACGTTCTACCACAAGACAAAGTAGCAACAGTCCTCGTGTACAGATCTTCTCTACCAGCAAGCTGCACTGCTTCTATGTTCGGTAGGAGAACGGTTTTTCTTTAGCTTCACTAAATGATTTGAGGCTTGTAATGGTAATGGTTACTTCGAAATTCCTCAAAAGTGATACGTCAAACGTTGTGGCGATATATTGGCCTGGATCGAAGCCATGTACAACCCATCCACTATGTGAAGAACGTCCCTCCCCACCAATACAGATTATACCTAAAAGCAATCACAGAAGATCTCGCAACAATGCATTTGATGTAGTAATCCAGTCAATGATTCCAGTTATAATTCTTTAAAGATAGTTGGTTCCTGACGTTTAAAACCTGGGCTTTCTCCTGTGTTAAATACACTATTGACTGGCAGACCAACACTTCCTGTAATGGGGGCTGTACCTTATCATTTGTGACTACCTTAGAGAATCAGCATATATCATGGAAGGATGAGATTCATCATTACTAGATAATAATTTATGAAGCGAGAAAGAATTTTGGTGTTGAGTCAGTTAACTTAGTTAATATCAACCAGTCTTTTAATATTATTCGGTTAACTTACGCAAATACATAACTTCAGTTACATGACTTTAAGGGTCACAGAAAATAGACTTACATTTCTTTGAGGTGACTTGTCGACACAACTACTTTATCCTTATTAAATCTCACTATTCATCGTTCATTAATAGTTGTCAGTCATTGTATCGAGAGCATAAAACCACTTTAGTAGGAAGTGAGTTTTTTTAATAATGTTGACAGGTCGTGCTTATGTTTGTCGAATTATGAACTGATATTTATATCCTTGTCACTTAATATAAACTGTGCACAAAATCTCCGCGTTTACAACCTTGAAAAATGTACTCAAAAGTAAGACAATGTCCAAAGCAGTTACCAAATTCTCAAGTTATCTATTTACTTGTTTATTCCAGTTTGCGCTTAACTGCAGAGATTTATTCTATCTTTTGTGCGTGAAAGTCCGTGCGTCTCAGAAGAATTAACCAAACTGTAAATAATCCCAAAGAAGTCAAACCGCCACTTTGAGCCTACATTTAACTTTATTACGCAAAATCTTAAACTCTTTAGGCTTTGGCTCCCAACAAATACCTTTATCCCATGAACTCTTCAAAATTTCAGACATTCGTCACAGATTTTTTTTCTTTAAAGTGGTGTAATAACACTGGTCGGTGCTCGCGTTAATGGTTCCTTTCGTGATGCAAACAAGAGATGAATACCTTGAAACACTTTCGAGCCAGTTATGCTGTACTACGGTTCCGTAATTAATAGTGTAGACCTTTACTATAAAATACAAATGAGTAGTCACTACGCACTAATTGCAACTTGCACAAAAAAAATCCCCACAACTCAGTAGGTATCATTCTACACCACGAGATGGTACTGGGACAAACGACTATTGCAATATATCGGAACACTAAATAGGACTCCACACCAGATAATACTTCCACCAGTTCAAATCCACAAACAGTTAATTCGTTAACGTACAGCAAATTTACTACAAAATATCGAAGGATTCAAATATATATCTACGCCCTCGAATTACTAATGTGCTGTGCAACATCTCACAAAGTTTAACACCGATTTGTAATCGAATCTGAAGCTTGGCTAACGTTTGTAAAATTAGCACACAATATCTCTACCGGCACGACTTTCGATGAATGTTCAGCATCCTTGCTGACTTACCTCTACGAACTTAGAGTTCAAACACGGTCCGATAATCTCCAACATGAAGCTAACCGATCGCCGTTCAAACTTGTACTGGCTATTAAACTCTTCAAAAACCATTGGGGAACCATTAAGAACGAATAACCGAACAACGTTTTTAGCACTTTAACAATTTCGAATTGTCCTGGTGAGCAGTCGCAAGTTCAAACAGCGGCCAGCTGCAGCGTGAAGGACAATTTTTGCCGTTCGGTAATTCAAAATCAACAATACTCTGCAGACATAAGGCAAAATTTATAACATTATGTGAACTAAAATGAGCCTTCTTCCTCGCTATGATCATCTTATCGAAGCTGGTGGCTAGTAAGAGGCGGTCATCACTTCAACGGTCATCACCAGTCATCAACTGTCGGAGAGTCTGGAGCCCCTGCGCACAGTTCAGAGGCTGTTCTGTTACCGTATGGATCGCGAAAAAATGACGTATGCAATTCAACTTCTTCTCCCACCCAGTACACCCCAGCTGGGCGATGGGTCCGTCAACGACGACCCCAAATACTTAGCAAAAACGTTCCGGTACTGCGTCCTGTTCATTAAGACCATGATCTCGTCCATCATATACTGCCATAAATCGAGGTCTTGCTTTTCACAGTCGCGGTACACGTAATGTATCTCCATTCCTTTAGCCAACTGACCGTATTCACCAAGGTCATCGGAAAACAGATGGCGTCGGCATAAAAGAGATAAATGTTCATAGTCGAAGCATAGGGGCGGCGCAGGAGGAAAGCCAGCATCTAGCGGATCAATTTCCAGCACTCGCGTGCGGGGCCATAGTTCAGTCTGTGTTCATCTGTACCTGCCGTCGTGCAACGAGGGCACATGGCATCGCCAGTTCGGTGAAGGGCACGGAGCCTTAGTAGGGTTGGAAGTTTGTTGTTAGTGACCACATACCACGTCGACCGCACGAAAGTGGACAGGACACGCGCATGGATGGCTCACCAATCCCGCATCGAGTGGACCGCAGTATTGTCATACAATGTCGTTAGCAGGATTCTAGCGTTGGAGGACAGTATAATCGATCTTTGCTGACAGATTCCGTGTCTCCGGTACAACCCCCAACAAATAAAACGGCCTAATATGAGATGGCGGATGCGAGAAATGTCCAAAAGGTACCGTTTGGCACAACGTGTGTAGGTCCACCTCTGCTATCAGGGGGCTAGTAAGTTTGTCTGCTGGTGAAACACGGAGTCGCGAATTGAGCGAAGGTAGTGTGCCACTGCTCTGTGCTTGACGTGAGTGAGTCCAACACTTTCTATATGGAAGGGCAAAGTAAGAGTAGCAAAATCGATCTCAAAAATTGCACCAGCATTCACCACGTGTCCTAACACTGCCCGTATTCTGGAAGCCATCGTGTCTGCCATCGGTAATATGTAGGCGTAATTGTTAAGTTGAGAAATCATGTCCACATTGACGAACCGAGCTCGTTGCAAAAGATCCAACGATCCAAATTTGTTGAGGCGAGCCTGTGTTCGGAGTCTTCGTAAAACCTTATGATATGTTAAGGCCGCTGTCTCTTATTTGTGAATGGAACGATATCCCTACACATTTCAGCATTGGGAGCTTCGTCAGGGTTACATCCAGTTCTGCTGGCATGCCTCGTCCCACCTCCATGTTGCCTGATTTCCGTAAGCTGGGCCAAGCGGGGTAACCGCGTGGTTTAACTGCCTTGCTACGCTTCGTGTTGCTCCCCCCGTCGGGGGTTCGGGTCCTCCCTTGGGCATGGACCTGTGTGTTGTCTTTAGCCTAAGTTATTTTAAGTTAGTTAAGTAGTGTGTAAGCCTAGGGACCGATGACCTCAGCAGTTTGGTCCCACAGGAACTTACCACCACCGTAAGTTGATCACACTGCGTGCCACTGCCCCATACTGTTGGAGCCACGAAAGCGCCGTACGTAGTTTGTCACCAATCCATCCTACAAACATCACATCATTGACGAACGCACCACATCAATAGGTCACGAACGTTAAGTTCATCCAAGCGTCGCTGCAGTCCATGAAGAACTGGTTCGAGGGCAATGGTGTAAGACGTGTATGTTTCTATTGCCTATTGTCAAACAACAATTTATGAAAGATGTTTATATTTTATTAACAGGATTAAGTAGGAAAAATTAATATTTATCATGTTGGAAATAATTGTGGTTGCAGGGAATGTCTGCACCAAAATATTGTTGACAAGAGAGACCGCAAATTGATATAATTTTAAAAAGGGCGGGAGAGACCGCGTACGGATACATTTTAAGAAAAGAGCGGGAAAGACCGCGCATTGATACATTTTGTAATGGTAGCAGGGATTGTCTGCACCAGAAAGCATTGTTGGCGGGAGAGACCGCACTTCAGCGTTCGTAGGAAGTCAGTAGTAAGCGAGAAGTGAAGCGAGTCGGTAGCAGGTCTGAAGCGAGAGGTTGAGAGGAGCAGTTTGCCTGCCAGCCACCAGCTATGATTTACAAGAGATTATAAACGGATGTACAGAGACATCAGCTAACGATTATCATAAGAGGAACTAATATTACTGAATTATTTTCTTTGCGAAACTCAAGACTACTGAAGGTATGTTTGCGCAATGCTAGTTGGAAGATTATTGTAAAAAGTAAGTCCCATTTGAACGTTTGTAAAATCATTTCATTACCAACAGTAAATATTTGAAGCGTTTTCAGAATATAATTAATTTTTGCCAGCAGTGTTGCATTACTCATTATAATCCATCCCAAAAACCATCAATGTAAAATTTTGCAAAAATTTTATTGTTGTCAAGAAAAAGTTTAACTATGAATTACATTCTTCAGTCAAATTAATTAAAGAATAACGTCAGCTTTGGTAATAAATACAGCCACTTATTATGAAAGTCCACCAGCAGATAATAGAGTATAGTAAAACAGAGTAAGTATATTCATGTCACAGCTCGATGTAGCAGTCAGATGGCGATCCAGTAACAGTAAAAAAAAAAAAAAGAAAAAAAGCAAGGAACAGTTTTGGGTTATTGCAGATAACGACTGAGGGCCACTACGACGACACATTCTATGTTTCGTCGAAATAATCCGAAAATCACTATTAAAAAAGCAGCAATTAAATTTGTATGCAAAGATTGAGAAAGAGAATAAATTTTAAAGGGAGGATTTCATTTGTTATTATTAAGCAAGAGATAGAAATCCTAAGGAAAGGTTTCATAGTTTATTGTAGAATGGAAGGTTATCATTAACAAAAGAGGTATAGAGGAGACGGGAAGGTTTCACTTGGCGACCCTGCCAGGACGTCTTACAATGGCTAAGAAGTAGAAAGAGGGCAGCCCTGTCTGACGGACCTGTTGACATGGATGGGGGAGGACTGATAGCCATTTACCAAAATCCAAGATGACTGCACCATGGATCAAAGGAAGCACAACAGCTGTCGTCACGTGTGAGATACCGTGGTGTTCCATAACTGCACCCAGGAATCCATGATCGACATGATGAAAGCATGGTCAAAATCCAGCGCAACAAGATCGCCTTGGAGATTGTATGTTTGCATCAGTGCCACTACGTTTCTATAGGTGCTCAAAGTCCTAAACACATTAGTGTTTCCTTGGAGGCAGGTTTTATCAGCGTAAATGGCTGTCATTACCGTAGATTTGTGCGTCTCACAAATGATGCGTGTCGACAGTTTGTAGTCGGTGTTTAGCATTGTCGTGGACGAAAATCAAGTGGGCGTCAGTCTCCTCCAGGTTCGGGCACCGAAATCAAGAGGCCCTCAGTGGATTCAGATAGTACTAGAAAAGTGGGGTTCAGGAGTTCTCGGTACATCTTGACCCACGTTGGGTCCATAAGATCAAAAAACTGTCTGTAAAATACAAGAGGGACTTCATCAGGGCCGGGCGTCTTGTTGGGACCACCGCGCAACATAGTCTCTCGTAGTTCTTCCGAAATCACCTTCGACAGGAGTGTAGCATCATCTTGTGGATTCCGAGACTGGTAGGTCGGATAAGACTTCTTTGAATCCAATATACATGTTGTAATCTCGCTTGTAGAGAAGTGCATATGACTGTGTGATCGCTCCGATGATATACATTTGAGTTTGGGCTCTACGTCCGTCCTCAGTCTCTACGTTTGTAATGAGCTGCCTTTTTTGTCGTCTTCTGTCTTGAATGCTATAGTGGAGGGAAGGTCGTTCTTCACTGTCATCATCAGTTGTCCTCGCCTGCACCCGCACAACCGCGAGTTGTATCGCGGTGACATTGTACGTAGCTGGTGTGCCATGACCTGGTGTTCTGCCGATTGTCGTTCCGGCGACGGCGGTTACGGAGCCAGTTCACTAAGCGCAGTTCAGTACGAATCAGTAGTCACGGTATACCAGTGCGCTGTATCACTTCCATAGCTGTCTAATTTCCGACACAGGCCGTAACCACCAATGAGGTGTGCAACCATAGGCGGTAAACGCCGTTGGCATCTGCTCCACGTGGAATAAACTTCGCGTCTGAGGTATTACTCATCAAGAATGGCCACACTAAGGCACTACGGACCCATACTGCGTCGGAAGCGTGGGCGGGGAAGAGTGAGAGTGCTGTTTTGTGAACGCTGCCTGCCACATCTCAGCGTCCATAATTGTCGATCGCAGGTAGCGTGTGACGTAAACTCTATCCAAACGGCTCGCCGAATGGATAGTGAAGTAGATGTATTCCTGTTGACCGCTGTGTTGTATGACCCATGTGTCCAACAAAGCCAGGTTCCCTACAACCTCCTAATTGCCGGGAAGTTGGTATAGTGCGGCACCTGGTCGGAGGGCCTAAGCACGCAACTGAAATCTCCGCCTACTACCAAGTGCTTGGCATCGCCCTCGAAGAGCATTGCTATGTCTTCGGCATAAAAGGTGCAGGAATTCTTCCGTCTGTCGGTTCCAGAAGCGGTGTACAGGTTTACCAGACAAACAGTACCAACCTCAGATGTTAAGTCCCACAGTGCTCAGAGTCGTTTGAACCATTTTTGTTTCAAAACGCAAACTGCACTGGTGTTCATGAATGCCAGCACAACAGGTTGAATCACCAGACTGAGGTGCAGATTTGCAGTTAGGGTGCGTGGGGTAACCACGAGAGTGCTCCTGCAGACCATGAGTCCATGTGCACATCGAGTGTGACTAGCACGGAGACAGGTTGTTTGGCAGGCCCTAAAGTGGCTTCCTCCTAACCAACGCACCGTCATCATTGGCAGTGAGGCAGAACCAGCTTCTATCAACAAACACCATAGACGTTTACCCTGAACTCCAATTAACCCTCCCTTGACGTCACTGTAGCCACAAATGGCGGTGGTTTGGGGCCAGTGGAATGCACACTATAGGGCGTCTGGCTGGGAACTGTCCTTGAAGTAAGCGATTCGTAACAGTGCGTTGTCTCACTATGGTGCCAACTGCTGCTCAAATTCCTGCTGGAGATGCAGTACGATGCGCCAGAGCCATACGCCGAACACGATTGTCCTCCCACTCTGTAGTGTCACGTGGCCATCCGGAGCCCAGTCTTCTTGCGATCGTACATCTCATGACCATGGCTCATAGCATTCGTGTACAGTGGCTACATTCCAGCCAAGTCTTTGTGTGATATCGCAGAATGAACATTCAGCATCTCGTAACTCTATTACATGACCTCGTTCGGACTCAGTAAAGTGTTGATAGTGGCGTCTTTGTTACAAAAATGGCTCTAAGCACTATGTTAAATCTGTGGTCATCAGTCCCCTAGAACTTAGAACTACTTAAACCTAACTAACCTAAGGACATCACAAACATCAATGCCCGAGGCAGGATTCGAAGCGGTCACGCGGTTGCAGACTGAAGCGGCTAGAACCGCACGGCCACACATGCCGGCTCGTCTTTGTTACCTTAAAGGCATTAATGACTAACATCAACTCACCACGTCCAATCGCAAAGGTAACTAACGCACACGACCATTACAGCATGTATTTAAATCAAACCTGATTTGCATCCTGATAGTGGCGCTACTAGCGCTACCCTTATGCGACTGGTGCAAAATTTGAATAAAAATCATCTTTCAGATGTGAGAACACGTCTATAAACTTTCGTTTATACCACACAGCTTCTTCTTGCTTTTGCGAATTTTTCCGCCAATGTATTTTTAGTTGCACTTACATAGTGCTTAATATTTATTACTTTGCTGCGTATCAGGCCAACAACGGACTGACCAAGAAATTATGTGACACTAATCCAAAACATATCTAGTTAATAATTCAAGATTTAACTCATTAAACGCATAACAAGCATTCTTCGTATGCACAAACCACTTGGACAACCCAATTCAAATGGCTCAAATGGCTCTAAGCACTATGCGACTTAACTTCTGGGTCATCAGTCGCCTAGAACTTAGAACTAATTAAACCTAACTAACCTAAGGACATCACACACATCCATGCCCGAGGCAGGATTCGAACCTGCGACCGGAGCGGTTCCAGACAGCAGCGCCTAGAACCGCACGGCCACTCCAGCCGGCCACACAACCCCATTCAAATGTGTACTGCCTGGTAGGCCTACAGCCTGGGCGTCGACTTTTTGCTCACCCCTGCCCCCTGCCTCCCTGTGCCCATGGGCGCCTAAATGCCCGCAGGCAGATTCATGAACTACAACAACCCAGGTTAAGCAGTGTACGAGCTATTTTTATTCTGTTGTTAGTTTTGTTTTATTCTGTTGGCGATAACTAATACTTGCTTCGTGCCTTGTATTCTAATTAGGCTTTTCTGAGAGTTACGTAGTTGCTTGGAAATGTATTCAGAGCTGGCATTTTGTAGTACGTAAAATGAAAATGAAATGGAAAGAAAAACACCCAATGCACGTCACTTACTTATTTCAATCAACTCGTGTCGAGTTTTTCATGCGCAGTCGTGAATAGCACGAATCCTATAATTTCTTTGCTCTTGTGTATACAACGCTTAGCTATATTGGAAAGCTTTACTTTCTGACGAGGTGTTTCTTGTCAGTATGCTCCTGGGTTACAATAAGGAAACGAGAGAAAGGCCAGTGATTGAAAACATAAAAAAAAATTATCTCACTGTGTGCGTATATTGTTTTCAAGATTTACAAAATTTTATTTTATGTCTATGAAAAATGGTTACAGAACATATCTACACTCGTCTAGAATGTTTAAAACATAAACCAGAATACTGAATTATAAGAACTAAAAATGAAAATGAAGGTGGACAGTACAAATATGAACATACAAACAAACAATTACATGAAATAGCAAATGAGGGAAGGAAAATAAAGGGGAAATGGTTGGACCAAATTACGACAATGTTAAACGAGATTAAAAAGTAATAAACTGGTTTATGAAAGATTATAACGGATATTAGACACAACGAGGAAGAAAAAATTGGCATTCTATGAACACTTAAAAAAGGCTAGATGTGGAAAGAACAGCAAAAGTGTTTTCAACTTTTTTGACAGAAACCCCAAAAATAGAAATGACGTGGATGAAAGAAGTTAAACCATATCTGTAGTGAATGGAAATAAATTAGGAAGAAATAGAAAAGATATAAGTTCAGACCACAAGTAAATAGTTTCGAGGGCTCTTAGTAGAAAACCCAGAAAAAGACAGGCGCCCTATGGACAGATGAAGGAAAAGAACAAAATGGCGAAAGAATGATACACTATCGAAAAGAAAGAAAGAAAGAAAGAAGAAATGAAAGAAGAAAAGAAAGAAGACAAGTTATTTCAAGTGGTCCTCAGTGGACAAAACCAATGGAAAAAAATTCGGCATAGGAATTTACTTCTTTTACAATGCCTCATAATGGGACAGAGTTGGGGAAGATTCCGATCGTGGTCAACCCACCATTCACTTGAGATTATTTGAAATTAACACAAAGAACTCCGATCCAGGTCCATGTATCAGATAAACGAGATTCAGTTCTTTTTACATCGACAGTATGCTATTTGCGTTAAATTTCAATTAGTTACGATAAACGAATGTAATTTTTCCTTTTCCTACCGTGTAACACTTTTTGTACAGAGTTGGATTGTTGATGTACTCTTCAGTATTAAAATAGGTTTAATGAAACTCTCTTCAATACACTATCGCGTTTCAGTGTCTTCATGTCTGCATATCTACCGTAACCCGAAAAAATTAAAGAGTACTTTCTGTTTTCAAGCCTTACTATCTCTGTACAATTTCAAACCGCCTAAAATTCCCTCATTTGCCATATTAAAAACTCCTTCACGCCTCAAGGTATGTCTCATCATCCTGTCCCTTCTTTTAGGGAATGTTTTTTCATAAAAATGTGTTCGTGGCGATTCGTTAGTTGTCTGATTTTCCCCACTAACCTTTAGAATTCATCTGAAGGTTGTGACAGCGAAATAACCATAGTTCCTACAACTTGCTTTCACTGAATCGACCACCATTTTTTTTATCTAAACAGGTCCTTGTTGTCAGCCACATTGCTCGTAGGTGAGAAGAGAACCCTAACAACCTCTTGGATATGTGCTATGACACAAATGTACAAATTTCACATGAATCGACTGGAGCGTAACATTCTCAGTACTCAAACACGTTGATGACACACAAACAGAAACTGAGGATAGCGAACCAAAATCATAAGAGCTTATAAAGCGCCAACATTTTGGCTTGTTTAGCAAAATGAAGAGATCGATACCACCTACTGCTTCGTATGACGTGATACCAGTTCAGTTTTGTAATGCACGATACATATTATCTGATGAAGCACACGATACGTGTAAGCTTTTAATGCAATAATGGTTTACATCACTGTGGATTACTAAAATAAACATGCTTTCTATAACAATGACCTCAAATAGCACAACATTTGTCAAGGTTAGTCACCCTATTAATTTATTTTAGAAAGGCGATAACAGTTAAAGTTAAAGTTGGTGAATGACACAACCGAACAAAAACACTTTTAAAATGTTTATTTCAGCGCCATAACTGGATATGGGCTGTCATGTCCATCTTCAGATGGCTAATATTATCAGTTTCATAGATATTTTGATCAACAGCATGTAACTTGCTTTAGCAATAAGTTACGGAACATTTGATTTGTTGTAGTCTATATGGTTTTCCATGTCGATGTGGACCAAAATAAAAATCGCCACTGTTTTAGTTTCTTTGATTCTTCTGTATGAGAAAATATACATTTTTACTTATATTTATACTTCAGTTGAAAACCGCATGTAAATGAAGTAATCGAAATGGCGCTAGTGGTTTCTGGGATGTCCTGACGCGCGACAGTAAATTATACGTAGTTACAAAGAAAGGCGCGCCAGACACAATCGTCTCTACACCGTCTTCCTTCTCAGTTCTTTGTACACTCTTCGTTGCAAACAGTCCTCCCGCTTGACTACAATTTTAAAGTATGAGGTAATATATCAATATCGCTTGTTCAGAAATTTCAAGATGCAGTCGATAAGTTCGCCAGTTTGTCACTTTGTAGTTTAAACCAAATTTGTGTCAATTTATGATAAAAGTTTGTCTAAAGCAGGAATAACAAAAAATCACTAATACACTATAAACAACGTTCTCAAGCATGTCGTTAAAAAATCCGGCAACTTTCGGAAATGAAAGAAATTTACAGATATCAAGGACTGAATATTATTATTAAGTTTGATTTATATTATTTTTTGAGCATTTGCCTTCGCAATAGAAATATCAGGTTCCATTCTGACGTTAGACTTGGCCGAAAGGCGCTTTCTAAAAGTGAGATGTATGCAGTGTTTAAGTTTTATGGGCAGTTTATTTGTATGTTTATTTAATGCAGTAGAATTAATCGTTTAGAGGAAGTCTGAGCGTTCCAAGTTGAACTCCGTTACCAAATGTTCCTTCACAAAGGACCATCCTGTAGTCCTGTTCCTGGTCAATGCTGGCAGCACTGAAAAAGATCAGTGGCAGTGGCAGTGGCAGTGAGGCAGAAATTAACTCAATAAAACTGTACAGCAACTCAGGTATCAAAGGAATACCTGTTAGGAATCTCTACACAGCGACAGAAGAAAAAATCCTTTTATTTTGTAACCAAGTTTATTGTCATTTTGTTCCCAATTTTGTTGTTCTCTCCAGTTTTGATGTCATTTCTGCCAGTTTTGGTGTTACGATAATTTTGCTACTACTTGCTGACGGCATATTTTCGAGGTGCCATATGATTTTTATTTTTATCTTATGTCGAAAATGAATATATATCAATCAATTAAGTTGTATTAGCTGATTTGCACATCAAATTTATTACCATTATTGATAGACACATACTTTTACGTTAAACCTAATAAATCTAAACAATTAAAAAACAATCTATAATGTTACACTTGAGAGTCTCCAAAAGAAAGCACTGTCATAATTGAAAGTTCTGTTCCGAGCCATTATATCTCCGACTTGCCAACATTTCACTATCATGGGAAAACAGCCTCCAGAAGTGTATATCTGAACGCGGAAGACAAACTATACGCAGCTCAACACAAAAATTTGCTAATGTCCACATTTCCTTTTAGCATAGAAAGTTGTTTTTACACTAAATTACGAACGAATTTTTATCCCTTAACAATACCTACACCTGTAATTCCTGATATACAGAGTGAGTCACCTAATGTTACCGCTGGATATATTTTGTAAACCACATCAAATACTGACGAACCGATTCCACAGACCGAACGTGAGGAGAGGGGCTAGTGTAATTGTTTAATACAAACCATACAAAAATGCACGGAAGTATGTTTTTTAACACAAACCTACATTTTTAAATGGAACCGCGTTAGTTTTGTTAGCACATCTGAACATATAAACAAATACGTAATCAGTGCCGTTTGTTGCATTGTAAAATGTTAATTACATCCGGAGATATTGTAACCTAAAGTTGACGCTTGAAACCTCCGACGTTCAGTTGCGTGTTGTAACAAACACGGGCCACGGTCGGCGAGCAGCATCTGCAGGGACATGTTTACGATGACGACCGTGTTTCCGAGTGTGGCTGTAGTGGACTGTTGTGGTTTGGTCTAGCTGTCGCAGTGTCCGCATGTAGCGCTTGCTGCTATTGTTATTCTGCATTCGTCTCCGCACGCAGACCAACCCTAGTACACCGTGTTACCAGACGTCTGTGATGGTGTAGTGTTGTAGGAACTGTGACCGTGGTGTATTCGAACTCTGAAAAGGCGGAGATGATACTTATCTATGGCGAGTGTCGACGAAATGCAGCTGGAGCAGGGTGTATGCAGAACGGTACCCGGACAGAGAGCATCCAACGTGCCGCACGTTGCAAAACATCTACCGCCAACTGTATGCAACAGGTATGGTCGTAGCACGCAAACGGGTCCGTAACAGGCCCGTCACAGGAAAAGCGTGTGCAGTTGGTGTGTTAGCTGCTGTTGCCATTAACCCACACATGAGTACACGGGACACTGCGAGAGCCGGTAGACTGAGTCAAAGTAGTGTCATGAGCATACTGCATCGTCACCATGTGTCGCTACATCAGCAATTACATGGTGATGACTTTAATCATCGAGTGCAATTCTGTCAATGGGCATTAACCGAGAGTGCGTTGCAGTTCTACCTGTTTACCGATGAAGCGGGTTTCACAAACCACGGGGCAGTGAATCTACGGAACATGCATTACAGGTCCGTGGACAATCCTCGCTGGCTCAGACAGGTAGAGCGACAGCGACCGTGGACTGTAAATGTATGGTGCGGAATCGTTGGCGACCGCCTCATTGGTCCTCACTTCATTGCAGGGGCCCAAACAGCTGCAACATACATCGCGTTTCTACAGAATGATCTGCCGACGTTGCTCGAAAATGTCCCACTGCAACGCGTCAACGTATGTGGTATCAGCATGATGGTGCACCTGCACATTCCGCAATTAACACTAGGCTGACCCTTGACAGAATGTTCGATGGGCGTTTCATAGGACTTGGAGGACGCATAAATTGGCCAGCCCGTTGTCCTGATCTTACACCTCTGAACTTCTTTCTGTGGGGTACGTTAAAGGTGAATGTGTACCGTGATGTGCCTACAACCCCAGAGGATATAAAACGACGTATAATGGCAGCCTGCGGCGACGTTACACCAGATGCACTGCGGCGTGTACGAAATTCATTACGCCAGAGATTGCAACTGTGCGCAGCAAATGATGGTCACCACATTGAACATCTATTGGCCTGACATGTCGGGACACACTCTATTCCACTCCTAATTGAACACGGAAACCACGTGTGTGCGTGTACCTCACCCCTCATGGTAATGTACATGTGCGTCAGTGAAAAAGACCAATAAAAAGTTGTTAGCATGTGGACGTAATGTGCTGTTCCAGTCTCTTCTGTACCTAAGGTCCATCACCGTTCCCTTTGGATCCCTACGTAATTCGGTGCTCTCCGATACACACTATCGAACAGCGGAGGAGTGGTACTCAAGCGTCAAATTTAGGTTACAATATCTCCGGATGTAATTAACATTATACACTGCAACAAACGGCACTGATTACGTATTTGCTTATATGTTCGGATGTGCTAGCAAAACTAACGCGGTTCCATTTAAAAAAATGTAGGTTTGTGTTAAAAAACATACTTCCGTGAATTTTTGTATGGTTTGTATTAACCAATTACACTAGCCCCTCTCCTCACGTTCGGTCTGTGGAATCGATTCGTCAGTATTTGATGTGGTTTACGAAATATATCCAGCGGTAATGTTAGATGACTGACCCTGTATATAAAACTCTGTTCCCTGTCAGCATTAAGAAAGTTCATCACTATTACCCTTTTGTTAAAACAAAAACCTAGGAATGTGAACGTTGACTTGCATGGATCTGTAGACCCAAGAGTTATTAGTCTAGTATGAATATAGAACTTGCTGGTGGCATCACCGAACGACATTTTTCAGTTTTGTGCAACACGTTGTACCAAAACCAATGGGTTTTGGAAGCAAATTTAATGAAGTATACCAATTACAGTACCTATTTTCATAGTACGTAAGTATAAATTCAGAAACAAAAAAATTATTACTTTAGTTTCACAAAGAAATAATCGGAAACGATATGTAATCCGTTGGCCGTTACCTCCACACAGATCTTTCAGAATTGGTAGCTCCCAACAGCGGTCTTGAATCACATCACAAAAAATATTTTTCGCCGTTGTCCACCATGTGTAAAACTAACGGTTCCAATATCTCCTATCAACTATTTTTTTATGGCAGTGTACGTACTCTTTTGAAATGAGGAGATTCTCTTTCAAAACTTTTCGCCAGTGGTTTGTATATGATATCTTTGTGACTTATCTCATTCTATAAGTCATTCGACAACTGCTCAGGAAAATATGCTTTCATTTCTTGATCATGCTTGATCCCCGAACATCAGTTTGTGTCGAGAAGTAAATGGGCCTTCCTTTTATGGACTATGAACAGTGTATCAAGCAATCATTACTATCTACCTTGTTTCCACGCTTGTGGTGTTCAGTTCTGTAAATATAGTAATCAGATAAATTTTTGTGGCTCTCACTGTCGTCATTGAGTTGTGCCAATATTGTGTTATTTTGTTAAAAGCAGCTGAATTCTTGTGTACTTTCACAGCATACGCGAAATTTTAAGGGAAATTAATGACAATAAAATATGTAATATCAAGCCAGTACAAACATTTCACCAATGCATGGAATATTAATCAACTAATTAATACCGCAGTACTTGAAACAAAATTGCGATATTCCGGTACTGTAATTAAATATGCTTGATTAACTCCCTTATTAACGCCTAAATCGCACACGGTCTGGCGTAGTTATTTTCAACTGAATTTTTCATGTTTACGCCATTTAGAAACAAAAAGTGTCATTTCCTTGCGATATTATATTACCAACGGCTTCTGAGGTGACAACGGATACGATGCAGAAGTACTAGCGCATCATTTTCCTGCAGCACAATTCGAGTGTTATTAAAGTTGCTTTAACGTCTAGGTATTAGCAATGGAAATATGTTGTACTCGAAGCGTGAAAAATATCGCAGATGCAATTTTTAATGTAGGAAGCAATGTAAGAGTTCTTACGAGTGTGGCAGCATGCTAACTGGAAGAGTAAATAGAAGAGCTATGGTTTTTAATGTCTCATTACGGATTTCCAGTACCAAAACGGCACAAACTTCTGACACAGGCAAGTGCGTATGGGTTCAACTGCACAGGTATGTCACAATGAGAAAGGTCATTACGTGCTCTGGAGTGAAGGCACAGGTAACTCAAACATTTCAGATGTAGAATTCTCTAATGAAACTGAAGCAGCTTCTGTTTCTCGGTGATAATGCACCATTTTTGTCCTCTGTATTCGTAACATCTATAACGGCCAAAGCACCGCTGTACAACTGTGAAAGCTACTAACAGAAGCGATTACTAGGCTACGATCGGAAATACAGTGAATTGGGCTATGATTCCAGCATTTCTTTATTTGGATGCAATTGTAGAAATACTAACGGTTTATAATTCCGATTTCGTCTCATATAGGCTGATTTAACGTTGGGTCTTGCACTTCCCCATGAGTGTGTGGACATTAAAATTAATAATTTTTTTTTAAAAAAAAGACGCAATGATCTTCATGCATTGGTCCGAGGTACTATTACTATCGCCATCTACAGACGTACTCTCTCCAGCAATAAGTTGACTTTTCGGAGGCACTGTCAGTCCAGACTTCATTCGTTACGTGCATTATTGTTCACGAGCATGGTCAGCCTGAAGAACGGGTTTTTCAAAACGACAACACTAGAAGGTTTATGTTGCGCTGGCGTACGGCACTAGGAAACGTTGCATAGCAGGCGCTGAACTAAGCGCGCCTATGACAAAAGAAGACCAAGACACGCCCCCCGGCTACGCACCGATAACGCCCTGTGGGCAGCGTGCATATAGGACGCCGCCGCCGACCAGATGTCTCAGTCGCTCAATTTCTCAATCTCAGTACCTCAGGACGTCGCATCGGGACTCATTTTTCACTGGTCCTCAGTATGTCGCACTGTGCTCTTGTCTTCCACAGTGATAGTCGTCACCTCGCACCTCGCTAGCTGTGAGGTATATAGTTGTGATATGGACACGGACAACATTCAATAATTATTACATGTTATTTGATTGCTGTTAACCACACAACTTCAGATTGGACATAAATGTAGTTAAAAACTCAAATGGTTCCTGTAATGAAGTGTATCTTAACCACGTGTCCATTTTATGTTGTAGTGAGAGGAAAATGGCCACCCACCTATCATACTATCCTCTCCTCATCCAGTCAGTAACCACAAAACATTACAAGAGAGCACAGCCACAGAATATGTGACAAACGAGTGTATGTGCTAGATAACTTTGCCGTGATTGAATCTGCGGAGGATTCTACCTGTGTGTGATTTAAATCAATATAATGTTGCAGGCACTGTGTTCGATCCAGGCCAAAAGCTGCAGCCCAAAAACTGCAGCTCGTGGAAAAGGAAGGTAGACGGCTAAGTCACAAAGAGGTCTTCCTGGAAACTTCCCATAGTCCTCCGTTCATTTTGTCACAGCAAATGTCTGTCCCTGGAGAACAACTGCGGCAGGGGGAACAATTTACACTAAAGACACCACTAGAAAATAGAGTGTTGGAAATCAGCTAGTCGCAGACGCAACTTTCCGTTGGCCGGAAGTACCCGGTGGCCAGAAGCACGCAGCAGCCGAACACTGAAATCTAAGTCGCAAAATGTTTCTGCCGGAATATGTTTGCTCAGTGAACATAGGGACACCAGGATGATTTAGTACAAGTCACAGATTTGTAAGCCATACTCCTTTGCTGGATGACACACGGGAGACGAATCAAAGAGAGTAAGGCACAGGAAAAGAAGTGCAGGGGAGACAGAATTTTCGGAGCGAATTCTCTTGGGTTTGAGCGTTGGAAAGGGGCACTAGGGACGCACGGCTGTGTTTTATTTGGAGTCTTGGAAGATGCCTCCGTAGATGCTGCTCTTTTGAGCTGGTATTCTTGGAAATGTTCGTCACAAGCACCACATCGACACTCAGTTGCTGATGCTGCAGCGGGCATCCCGGTGTCCGACATTCACCATACCCTGCCGTGGATTGGAAAATCACGATCTGGGCTGACGGCCCAAAACCCGTCTGGTCAGCGTACTGACGTCCTGTTCGGGAGGTGTCATGTCTCTGCCTTCCTTAAAACTCATCCCGTTGTAGACAAGAACTTTTAGTCCCATGTAAGGCCTTTGCGAGTCTTGCTCTCTGAGTAGTCGGTAGATATTTCTATTGCTGAGTCCGTCATTTGAGTGTAAGGAGTTTGTAATATTATTTACGCGTCTTTAAAATGACCGTGTGCTTACCGACGATAGTGTTTCATTTCCCGATGCCTCACATTTGTGCATCATTTTCCTTAACTCTCTCAAGACTATGCACAATATCTCCTGTCTTAATGGTAATCATTAATGATAAGTTTCTCCATGTCTGGATGATGCTGCTGGTTCCACAACTGGTGTTCAACTAATGAAAATCCCCTCGAGTTGCTTTTTTCCGAACATTATTGAGTTCACACGACCGTTTCTGGCCTTTATATTTGGCCATTATCAAGTGTTTCTGAATGTTACGCTGTAGAGAAGTTTCTCTACAGCATAACTTTCAGATACACTTGATGATGGCGTAATTGAAAGCCCATATCGGTCGTATGAACTTAAATTTCTGAAAAAAAATGACATCTGGAGCGGATTATCACTAATTAAATATAATTTACCTCAATGATAATAGTCTAATATTCATGAAAACCCTGCAACACATTTAACAACAACAAGTGAAGAATTGTGGGGTCCGACGACCTCCAGAAAACATGTTAAATGTGATGTTCCACCAAGACCACCTAGCGTATAGGTTGTTTAGCTCAAGGAGATCCAGAACTGGAAGTCACCGTGCTTTCGCATTCTGCTACCCGTAAGAACTGCCTGCAGAAGAAATAACTATTATTGTGTAGTTATAGAGGCCAGTATTAAATGCAACAGACATTTGACAGACATACAAGCTTTAACTGGAGACTAGTTTTGAAGTATGATATGAGGATTCCAAACCTATAAAATCTTTTTCTACGTTGTGGAAGTGGACAGGTGAAATTCAAACTAATTCCGCAGAAATAACACGAACCTTGCTGTTATTCGATGGGCCACAGAGATTTCGCCAATTGGTATGAAGGAGTCAAATTCTCAAATCGTCAGATTTTTTTATGCTTAATCATGTGAAATGCTACGATTTTAATCTATTGCAACGAAAGCAGCTGAACTATTGCAATATTTTGCTGTTTCTGCTAAATGACACAGGTGACATCGAACTTACCGAACTATTTATGTGACAGTAATGACCATAACATTTAACGGTGTTGCGGCATAGAATAGTAAAGGTTGAAAAATAGAGAATTTTATTAAAACTCATTCACCTTGCTATAAGCAAACTGCGGTCACGCCAGAGGAACATACAGAGAGAGAACCAGGATATAAACAGTATGCCCAAGTGGGTCAGACCTCGGCGCCCTACAACACAGCGCCAAGAGAGAGAGAGAGAGAGAGAGGGAGAGAGACAGGAGAGGAGAGGAGAGAGGAGAGAGATGGGGGAGAGGGGAGAGAGGGGGTAGTGTGGGGAGAGGGGGGAGAGAGAGGGGAGAGGAGAGAGAGACGACGACGACGACGACGATCTCAGCAGAAAAAAGCAAAGGACAGAAAACTAACGGAAACGTGACAAGCATACTCGTTACCTCGTAAGAGATGTCGAAAGATACTGTACGTTTGTCATAGGAAGCAGTATCAATGAACCTACACAGCATTTAGGACCCTGTTACGCGAATGTAGCAGAATGAGGACACATGCGGTCATTAGGAATGGAGCATCGCGTCACAACCTCATCTTAGTTCCCTATAAATACTCGAGCTCTACAGCTCTCGAGGAGTCGGTCATTATGATAGTTGGCGTTCACAGCAATAGCACTCGATTCTACGATTACGACACTGTAGCGTATATACGTCCTACATTCTCCATAACAATCTACGAACCAGCCGAAGATGTACCTGAGACGACGGTCTTCGCCTGATGAACTTCATACTGTTCGCCGCCTACTACTGCTGAAGGAGATCGACAGATCACGGGACTTCCGACAACACTACATGGCAGTTGAGTTGTGAAGAGTCAATATAGAGTTCGGAATGGGATCGAGCACACACCACCAGCTAGTACGAGACCATTCGTGATGGTCCAAAGCCCCGCCAGCAGCGCTCCAGGGCGCAAGGTCAGCCACTCTTTGACTGGGCATGCAGTCGAGGAGCTGATACGGCAGCCGTCAGCGGTAATTCAACGCGTAGCTGAAAGAGGCATCGGTTACAAGCCCGGTGTGGAACAGGACGACTGTAAACATTATGAATAAATAATTGAATCTTGACGATGTTTTGCTAGCCTCAGAGACGCTTCACAGGTATCCAACTGCTATCCTGACTTCATACAGAGGGCTCAGCCCCCCTGTATGTTGTTGTCAGAAATGTGCACTCAGACGCCGTCATCAGAGGATTTGGCAACGGAGGCATTCGAATCCAGCGCCAGTAATCTGGACGTAGTGGGCTGCCTCTACAGGGTCCATACCTTGCAGTAGTAACCTCAACGTGGTGAGCACAAAAACATTTTTCTTTCTTTGTGATATGGTAGAAGTTAGGCGTATTGATGGACGCGCTATGTTAAAAGTATCTTTTATAAAACCAACGGAGTTTTTGATTTATCAGACTTCAGAAGCAATTGTAAATAAACGTATTTGGTACCAGTGAGATGTGATGTTTGGAAAGTAAAATGCTCAACAGAGGTGGTGCCACGAGGAATTGGTGGCGCAGTTAGAATATTTGCGAACCGCGCGAGATTCACACCTGGGTTCGAGTGACTGTAAGTCGTCAGTAGCAATGCGCCACTTTACAGTAGATTCTTCAACAGCTAACCTCGTCAAGCCCTTCTCGAGAAAAACAACAGAAGACGTCACGGTATTCATTAATGTTGTATAGGCTATAGCCAGAATGTGTAATTGGTCAAATGAAATTCCTCTGCTGGTGGTCAGTTTACGCTTTGCGGGTGAAGCCAAGACATACGCGATGTATCATGAAACACTGAGCAGGGCAAATGAGACTGTAGAGACGTTTTCAGACAGAATCCGTAAAATAAATGCCCAAACATATGAGTTGACGGGAAGTCATGACGCAGATTGCGTCATACTCAGGAACTCAAGAACAGATCATCCGATGTGTTTTTGCGAGGAATTCCATTGGAATTTTCACGAATAGTCCGAATAGAAAATACAGAGGATTTAGCTGCAGCACTGCGTATTGCCACGCATCTGCAGGAGATATATATTGCTGCACGGGTACCCACTGATAAGCGAGTTTTTGCTTCTGAAAAGAATTTTCATCGTTGTGAGAAGAAAAGACATTTGAGGATGCATTGCAATCAACCACAATGTTACAGGTGGGGGTGTTTCGATCACAAGGCAAACGAGCGTGGGGACAATAAGCAAAGTGGAGGAAATAATAAACGGAAAACTTTAAACATAAACGGTGGTGTTTCGACCCTTGGAAAATGTTCCTGGTAAGTCAGAGTACTTCAAACTCTAAGGCAGAGACGGACTGTTGTTTGACGGACAAAGTACATGGTAAGGATTAGTAAATTTCTACTCGATTTTGGTGCACATGTATATTATTAGTCTAGGCATCGTGAGTTTGAGAAGACTAGGGACTCGAAGGTATTATTTATAATGGAGTGGTAAACAATCACTTGGTATCACTGGGGGAAAAGCAGGTCGTTTCGTGAGCATAGGGAAGTGTTGCCAACAGTGGGACAAGGGTATTCAGCGATTCTTGGACTTGATTTCCTAGATAGGCATCATACGAAAGTTAATCTTTCACAACGAAAAGTTGAACCTGGCGGGAACTTGTTTACAATGGTTCCAACAGCTTTAAATGTCGTAAGGTACTCCGATTACTGTCACCAACTGAACTGCGTACTCGTATATTAAAGACGATTACAAAGGACAAAATACCTGCTGGTACAGAGACGTTGGTTTGGGTTTCTGTAGATATCGATGTCCCACTGCAGAACAATGAAGCATTAGATGAAATGCATTGTTTTTATACGAAGAAGCGTTGCGAGCATAACCATCGTTAATGGGCAACTGATGATTCCGGTTAACTCGGACAATTTTGGGACAGATGAAGTGAATCTCCCGAAAGGATTATTTATAGCGAGTTTAGAGATACTCGAAGATGAGGATATCCAAGGCTTATGCTGTGATCACAGCATTAGACAAACCATCAATGCGTTAGTACTACGTGACAAGGTTCGCCACCTTAAAGATATCGGACGAGAAGTCATGGAAGCTTTGTTGTCAGACTTATTCAGCTCAGATGGTCCACCACCAGCAGCCGCGCCTGGTAGCCGTGCGGTCTAGGGGCCTTGCCACGGTTCGCGCAGCTCCTCCCGTCGGAGGTTCGAGTCCTCCCTCGGGCACGGGTGTGTGTGTTGTTCTCAGCATAAGTTAGGAGTAGTGTGTAAGTCTAGGGACCGATGACCTCAACAGTTTGGTCCATTAGCAATTCACACACATTTGACAGACACCACAAACTACTAAATAATTACAGTCATTCACTGGGTTGCGAAATTATCATCGCAAGTTCGTGAAAGGGTTCGCTGAAATTGAACGACCATTAACTAACTTGGTACGAAAAGGTGCTAGTTTCCAGTGGACATCACAATGCCTAGAAGCGTTTGAGAAACTCAAGGAGATATTAGTATCAGATGTGTTAATAGTTCCTGACTTTGAACGGGTGTTCATGCACGCTTGCTTGCTTGTGATGCTGGCAACAATGGTTTCGGCTATGACTTAAATCAGAATGTTGATGGAAAACAACATCCGGTGGAATATGCCTGCAGACAAATGAATAAGACCGAAACTAATTACTCAACAACTGAAAATCAAACGATAGGAGTTATATACGGAATCTCTTATTTTAGCTGCTACTTGTACGGTCGTAAATTCAAAGTTGTTACAGTGCACGCATGTTTAAAATGGTTATTAGGGTCAAAAGATCCATCAAGTCAATTTGCAAGGTTGGCATTAAAATTAACTGAGTTAGATTATGAGGTAGTTCATAAGCCCGGAGTCAAGCACACAAATGTTGATGTTCGAAGCAAAAAGAAATTATTTGGAAATTTGTGGTAAGCCTCTATGAGACAAAACTGTTGAAGTCATCGGTCCCTAGGCTTACACACTACTTAATCTAACTTAAACTAACTTACGCTAAGGACAACACACACACACTCATTCCCGAGGGAGGACTCGAACCTCCGATGGGGGAGCAGCGTGAACCGTGGCAAGGTGCCAAGGCCGCGCGGCTATCCCGCGCGGCAAGCGGAAAGATATCATATTTGCAACTAGTAGGTGTAAGCCAGACAGTAATGTCAATTGTTTCGATGGCAGCCTCAGTTTGAAACGCAAGAAGGCTTGCTATGTAGATGTAGAAAGTGCGGACCTCGCATTGTAGTTCCTGCAGCGCTGAGCCTGGAAGTATTACGTCAAGCGCACGACCACGCGTTACCGGGTCACGGAGGAAAATGTACAACTGAAAGACGTGTAGCTCAAAGGTGTCGCACTGATGTACAACAATATGTAAGGAACTGGATCCCATTTGCACAACGAACAGATATGAGTAATCAGAGACGTCAGTTACAACGACTACCAGAAGCTGACAAACCATGCTCTTTGTTGGGGTCAAACGTCCTGGGATCTTCTGATAGAACACAAGCAGATAATAGATATGTTCTTACTATGTTAGATCATTTTTCACGATATCTAGTAATGGTACCCATTCCGCATCAGAAGGCGATTGCGGTAGCACAGGCAATGATAAAAAACTAGTTATTAAAATTTGGTGTGCCACAAACCATTATTATGGACCAAGGCAGTAATTCTGTATCAGAGCTAATGAAACAGCTATGTCGCTAATTAAAAATTAAGAAGGTATGTACCAGCCTGTTCCATCCTTAAACGAATGGATGGACAGAACGAGTTCACGGTACATTATTCAATATTTTAAGCCATTACATAAATTCACAGCGTTCATATGAGGATATATATTTAAGTTTTGGCGGATGCACATATAATGAAGAAGTTCATGGAGTAACTGGTCTCTCACCGTACGAGGTAGTGTAAGGGCGGAAAATGCCGTCACCTTTTGACGTAGTTCAACCTAAACTGGGTTCACAGGGTGAACCAGTGAAGAATTTTGCAAGGAAGTTGAAAATTTGGCAAAGGGTAAAACGTGCCAACACAAAAGCTTTAGAGAAGGAAGAACGTATTTGGCAACGGGCGAGCAAACTGCCGCAATGCAGAATAGGACAGTGGCTATTACTAGCCAATCAGTATAACCCCAACGGCAAAACGAAAAAAAAATTTTAACGAAAAACCATGGGCCACACCTAGTTATCGAAATGACTTCACCAGTCAATGTCAAATTGCAGTAGCCAACTAGAACTTCTATAGCACATGTAAGTTGAGTCAAACTGTTTAAAGATGAGAGTGATGCATTGCCACAAATTCCCTCAATCGTTACGGAAAAATCAGAAATACGAGGGAAGCAGATAAATTAGAGAAATGTACTTTACACATTTAGATCTAGACGTAAACAGCATAAGTTCTGGGATACTATGCACATATCGTATTTGTTTGTTACTTAGGTTCGTCTTAATTTTCTTTACTTGTAATGTTGTGTGCCCCCCATGAACCATGGACCTTGCCGTTGGTGGGGAGGCTTGCGTGCCTCAGCGATACAGATGGTCGTACCGTAGGTGCAACCACAACGGAGGGGTATCTGTTGAGAGGCCAGACAAACATGTGGTTCCTGAAGAGGGGCAGCAGCCTTTTCAGTAGTTGCAGGGGCAACAGTCTGGATGATTGACTGATCTGGCCTTGTAACATTAACCAAAACGGTCTTGCTGTGCTGGTACTGCGAACGGCTGAAAGCAAGGGGAAACTACAGCCGTAATTTTTCCCGGGGACATGCAGCTTTACTGTATGATTAAATGATGATGGCGTCCTCTTGGGTAAAATATTCCGGAGGTAAAATAGTCCCCCATTCGGATCTCCGGGCGGGGACTACTCAAGAGGACGTCGTTATCAGGAGAAAGAAAACTGGCATTCTACGGATCGGAGCGTGGAATGTCAGATCCCTTAATCGGGCAGGTAGGTTAGAAAATTTAAAAAGGGAAATGGATAGGTTAAAGTTAGATGTAGTGGGAATTAGTGAAGTTCGGTGGCAAGAGGAACAAGACTTTTGGTCAGGTGATTACAGGGCTATAAATACAAAATCAAATAGGGGTAATGCAGGAGTAGGTTTAATAATGAATAAAAAAATTGGAGTGCGGGTTAGCTACTACAAACAGCATAGTGAACGCATTATTGTGGCCAAGATAGACACAAAGCCCATGCCTACTACAGTAGTACAAGTTTATATGCCAACAAGCTCTGCAGATGATGAGGAAATTGATGAAATGTATGACGAGATAAAAGAAATTATTCAGGTAGTGAAGGGAGACGAAAATTTAATAGTCATGGGTGACTGGAATTCGTCAGTAGGAAAAGGGAGAGAAGGAAACATAGTAGGTGAATATGGATTGGGGGGAAGAAATGAAAGAGGAAACCGCCTTGTAGAATTTTGCACAGAGCATAACTTAATCATAGCTAACACTTGGTTCAAGAATCATAAAAGAAGGTTGTATACCTGGAAGAATCCTGGAGATACTAAAAGGTATCAGATAGATTATATAATGGTAAGACAGAGATTTAGGAACCAGGTTTTAAATTCTAAGACATTTCCAGGGGCAGATGTGGATTCTGACCACAATCTATTGGTTATGAACTGCAGAGTGAAACTGAAGAAACTGCAAAAATGTGGGAATTTAAGGAGATGGGACCTGGATAAACTGAAAGAACCAGAGGTTGTAGAGAGTTTCAGGGAGAGCATAAGGGAACAATTGACAGGAATGGGGGAAAGAAATACAGTGGAAGAAGAATGGGTAGCTCTGAGGGATGAAGTAGTGAAGGCAGCAGAGGATCAAGTAGGTAAAAAGACGAGGGCTAATAGAAATCCTTGGGTAACAGAAGAAATATTGAATTTAATTGATGAAAGGAGAAAATATAAAAATGCAGTAAATGAAGCAGGCTAAAAGGAATACAAACGTCTCAAAAATGAGATCGACAGGAAGTGCAAAATGGCTAAGCAGGGATGGCTAGAGGACAAATGTAAGGATGTAGAGGCTTGTCTCACTAGGGGTAAGATAGATACTGCCTACAGGAAAATTAAAGAGACCTTTGGAGAGAGGAGAACCACTTGTATGAATATCAAGAGCTCAGATGGCAACCCAGTTCTATGCAAAGAAGGGAAGGCAGAAAGGTGGAAGGAGTATATAGAGGGTTTATACAAGGGCGATGTACTTGAGGACAATATTATGGAAATGGAAGAGGATATAGATGAAGATGAAATGGGAGATAAGATACTGCGTGGAGAGTTTGACAGAGCACTGAAAGACCTGAGTCGAAACAAGGCCCCGGGAGTAGACAACATTCCATTAGAACTACTGATGGCCTTGGGAGAGCCAGTCATGACAAAACTCTACCATCTGGTGAGCAAGATGTATGAGACAGGCGAAATACCCACAGACTTCAAGAAGAATATAATAATTCCAATCCCAAAGAAAGCTGGTGTTGACAGATGTGATAATTACCGAACTATCAGTTTAATAAGTCACAGCTGCAAAATACTAACGCGAATTCTTTACAGACGAATGGAAAAACTGGTAGAAGCGGACCTCGGGGAAGATCAGTTTGGATTCCGTAGAAATGTTGGAACACGTGAGGCAATACTAACCTTACGACTTATCTTAGAAGAAAGAATAAGAAAAGGCAAACCTACGTTTCTAGCATTTGTAGACTTAGAGAAAGCTTTTGACAACGTTAACTGGAATACTCTCTTTCAAATTCTGAAGGTGGCAGGGGTAAAATACAGGGAGCGAAAGGCTATTTACAATTTGTACAGAAACCAGATGGCAGTTATAAGAGTTGAGGGGCATGAAAGGGAAGCAGTGGTTGGGAAAGGAGTGAAACAGGGTTGTAGCCTCTCCCGGATGTTATTCAATCTGTATATTGAGCAAGCAGTAAAGGAAATAAAAGAAAAATTCGGAGTAGGTATTAAAATTCATGGAGAAGTAGTAAAATCTTTGAGGTTCGCCGATGACATTGTAATTCTGTCAGAGACAGCAAAGGACTTGGAAGAGCAGTTGAACGGAATGGACAGTGTCTTGAAAGGAGGATATAAGATGAACATCAACAAAAGCAAAACAAGGATAATGGAATGTAGTCAAATTAAATCCGGTGATGCTGAGGGGATTAGATTAGGAAATGAGACACTTAAAGTAGTAAAGGAGTTTTGCTATTTAGGGAGTAAAATAACTGATGATGGTCGAAGTAGAGAGGATATAAAATGTAGACTGGCAATGGCAAGGAAATCGTTTCTGAAGAAGAGAAATTTGTTAACATCGAGTATAGATTTAAGTGTCAGGAAGTCGTTTCTGAAAGTATTTGTATGGAGTGTAGCCATGTATGGAAGTGAAACATGGACGATAACCAGTTTGGACAAGAAGAGAATAGAAGCTTTCGAAATGTGGTGCTACAGAAGAATGCTGAAGATAAGGTGGGTAGATCACGTAACTAATGAGGAGCTATTGAATAGGATTGGGGAGAAGAGAAGTTTGTGGCACAACTTGACTAGAAGAAGGGATCGGTTGGTAGGACATGTTTTGAGGCATCAAGGGATCACAAATTTAGCATTGGAGGGCAGCGTGGAGGGTAAAAATCGTAGAGGGAGACCAAGAGATCAACACACTAAGCAGATTCAGAAGGATGTAGGTCGTAGTAGGTACTGGGAGATGAAGGAGCTTGCACAGGATAGAGTAGCATGGAGAGCTGCATCAAACCAGTCTCAGGACTGATGACCACAACAACAACAATGTTGTGTGTCTGTTTACTCGTACAAAGAAGGGAGAGAATAATGGTGTTTCCTTTTCTGTCAGAAGGTGAGCCAATATGATGACCAGATACCTTTTTCTGAGTGTAGCACTACTATATTGTTGCAGAGGAGATGTGATACGGAATCAACCGCTGTACATTGGAGTTTTTTTTACTAGGCAATCAGATGTTCTACTAGCGAGTCACAGATGGACAGTCGCGTTTACATGACAGCAAAGTAAGGAATGATGCACGAAGACTGCAAGATATGTTTACAGATTTTAAAAAGGAAGTAGAAAAAAGATCATTGGAAGATACGCAGAACGAGTGTCAGATATACAAACTCTCGTATGAGAAACCGAGGATTCAGTTGCATCAGATAACATAAATTGCACCATAAATGTTAATACGTAAAAAACGTGGCTGGCTGGAGGCAGGGGAGTGCGTGAAAAAACTCTTAGCGACTCAGACAAAATTTCAGAAATTAAAGATCGCTGGCTTTGATCAATGTCTGCACCCATAAACAGTAATTAACACTTGATATAGAAACGGTAAACCAACTGGGGTAATGAAACTAGAGTTGCTGGGCAATGGCTTGTTAATTAATGGAACTAGATATGTGCTGTATCCTCGTCGGTACCGTAAAGTCTTGCACCCCAAGGAAGCAAGGGAGAGGACGTTTTATGGGTGGCCGGTATCTTCTTTCTACAGCACAAATGCACACATGGGTTAACACGGTTCTTTACTTACTTGCGCTGGATACCTGAATAGAGTCCATGTGTTGTGGTACAGGCTCATCAATAATAGTCCTCTTGCCGACGATATCGATAATCTTGCTATTACAAACTTCAGTCACTGACTCACCCAGGTTACGACAGTACATAGTGACCAGATTAGTGACTATAGCGGGATTTGTATTTTTCCAGTAGCGTGACTAACGTTTGTGATAGCAAGATTACCGATATTGTCTGCAACAGGACTATTACTGATGATCTTGTACCACAGCACATGGATTCTATTCAAGTTAAGTATCCAGTGCAAGTAAATAAAGAACCGTGTTAATCAACGTGTGCATTTGTGTTGTAGAATGAGGATACCGGCCACCCGTAACAGCATCCTCTCCATTGATTTCTTGCGGTACAAGATTCTACAGTGTGGGATAGCAGGAAGAAAATTTCGCCTTCCAGCTACCGTCACGGGTACAACAATGATAAAAGTGTCCCGACCAATGTTGAGGCACCACCACATATCTTATCTAATCAAAACCTAACTTTTGTTAACGATATCTCATATTCAGCTTTGCTACAATCAATAGACGTATTAATGACTTCAGAGAAAGGACAAATTTAGGTCAATAAAATATTGCAACACTTGAAACACTATCACTAGAAATGTAGACAAAACACAGTCATCTAAAGTTTATCAACGAAAAGCATAATCTTGCTTCTAGTATTTATTTTTGCCAACTTACTTTTGCATAAAGCGTAAGATATCTCATTCAAAAGAGGCAACCAGTCACCAGATACCTATAGTGAGGATGCATACCTGTAACAAATAATAAGAAAAAAATGTAAATAACGTAGTGAACAAGGACAATATGACAAAGTAGATTAATTAAGCTAACTAAGATTCAAGACTTTGGTTACGAAGCAACAAAAACACTTGTAAAGTAAGTTTTTAAAACATAAGGCAGGTAGTGACTAAGTATTGTAAAGTGCGGTCACGCCAGAGGCAGAGACACAACCTGGAAATAACCAGTATGTCGCAAGTGGGCCAAGACCTCAACACGTTACGACACTGCAGCACACACATGCATATCCAAATCATTCAAAAAAAAAAAAAAAAAGCAGCAGTCAAAAGCTGCTCGCATACAGCAACAATAAGCAGTTGATGTTGAGGTTTCAGTTGAGCGCATATATGCTTAATAACGGTTTTTGTAATGGATCGTTCACTACCTGATTTATGTAAGACGACGGTTGATAGACGGCTGGAAAACTTTTTAAGCAACATAAATGTTAAGATTCTCAAAGAACTCCAGGTTTCAATATATTATTGCTAAACCTCTTATTAGCAAAAAAAAAATATATATTCTTTCCGTACTGAACAAATTATGGGATTAGAGTACGTAATGTTACTAACTGTCTCAGATACTTCATCTGGTCTTAATCAGAAAGATAACATATTTGGATTGTCACTTATTCTACGAAATTTGAGTTTACAGCGTTAACGACTGTCACATCTCTAACAACGCGTTGCCCAATATTTGCAATATCGTAGTAGTAATATATAAATGACTCAATTGCCATAGCGAACTGCGTCCACTGGAGGCCTGTTTTGATAACAGTTTTGTATAATCAGAAGACTGTACCACCAACAAGAAGAACAAAAGCCTATTGGACTCGTGTAATTTGTGATACGTTAAGCTCAGAACTCAAATGTCAATTTCCCAAAGCATTTCGGTGCAACCCTCAAAAGTTATCTAGAAAATCGACTTCAGTTTTCCGACTGACTATAGTACCCCGAAGAAGGTCCATTTCCTCGACAGGCAGCGTGGATGTGTGGTACAGTCCTTGTTTGCCATGTAGGCGTCGTGTGTTCTACCCCCTGCCGATGCAAATTTCTAAGCAGGAGTGCATGTTCTACTAGACATTCCGTGAAACGTAAAATATACAAAGGAGGAAACAAGTCAGTGAAGGTCGCTTGTTCGAGACTCGTTTTGGTCAACATTTTTTTTTTGTTTTTCGCTGTTCAGTTCGAATACCTGAGTCATTTAATTACAACATTCACAAAATAAATGCTTATTAACACACGTCTATCATTTTTATAAAAATTGCATGTCTTTATATTTGTAATGGAATATTTCAGACAAAAACCCAGTTTTCATTCCCTGTACAAGTTCTCAAGTACTGATCTTTTATAAATGACTTAATAAATATAGTCTGGATTAAAGAATCATTACAATTTATTCCTGTGTATTTTACGCTTTCCAGCAAATTATTATGGAACATGTACTTTTGTTTAAAATTTTGCCACAGCCAGTAGTCGAAACGAGACCTTTCACGTGGCAGGACTAGCGTTCTGCAACAGTGCCACGTGGCTCGTCGGGAAAGCGACGTTCCTTTTGGATATTAAAGACTGTCAGGAAAAAAACAAAGTCGATTTTCTCGAGAATTGTTGGGAGTTTCATCGAACTCCTTTTGAATATTGATATTTGAGTTCTGAAATCACGTAGCATGAATTTAAAAAAAAAACATCGATTGAAAGTTCCTGGAGGTTCTGTGGGTTGCATAATAGTCAGGCGGACAGCGGTTACTTTTGCGCGTTATAGTACAAGTTAGGGGATTAGGCTTTCGTATCCTTGATGGCTTAAGTGCTCACGTATTCTTCTTGACCAGTATGGAATTGACAAGTTAGTGTCTACTTTGATGACCGTCTATCTGGTGCTACGGTTCACGATAGTAGACAACACATTTCATCTTGCTGTCCAGAGCAACTGCTGGTGGCTGTAGCGGTTTTCCCGAGTCGAGGTATTTCAAGTGGTGCTTGGAATCTAAGTGCCTGTGTGACGTCGGAAATGCAGTGTCCCACGACCCGTAAACCCACAATTTGGCATGATTACCAAATGACAACAAGTCTTTAACATTTTATTAATTTGTGGTATAAAAGATTTAGAATTTCACCACAATTCCCACCACTGGCTTAAGAAATTATAAAAATGTATGCATTAGTACGTATCAGAAATAAGAAATAAGATTCTCGGATCAATATTTCACAAGTAAAACAAAGACACACAAGTCAATACTCTTTGCTTCCTCTGTTTTCCTTTTGAAGCAGCACAAACAATATAAACTCACAAGCACAAGCATATTAACTGAGCGAAACCTGTTTATCGCTCACCAAAGCTGGAAGTTCTCACATCAAAGTTTCTAGACATGCACGCTATCCTAGTTCAATTTACCTTGCGCAGTTTTGTGCTTGCGTTTAGTTACCAGTTTTCGGCTTGTCCAACGTACTTTTTGTAGTAGCTCTGCTTCAATAAAAGTTGTCAATTTCATAATCTTTCAATATTTTTCACTCAGATTCCTTAAGCCATACCGGCCGGAGTGGCCGAGCGGTTCTAGGCGCTTCAGTCTGGAACCGCGCGACCGCTACGGTCGCAGGTTCGAATCCTGCCTCGGGCATGGATGTGTGTGATGTCCTTAGGTTAGTTAGGTTTAAGTAGTTCTAAGTTATAGGGGACTGATGACCTCAGAAGTTAAGTCCCATAGTGCTCAGAGCCATTTTGAACCTTAAGCCATAGTCTATTTTGGTCCATCAAAATCAACGACTTAACCACTTAAGTCGCCTCTCCAATTTCTCTCTGTGTATTTTAATTGATTTCTTAAATACTCGTAAAATATTGTTGCAACGGAGTCTTCGGGCATTTAATATTTTCTTCAAAGTTTCAGTACCACTGCTGTTTTATTACATTGTGTAGTATGTACAGGAAGGAACAAAAAACGTTGTTTCTGATACAAAGGCCAAGTAATCACAGCAGACTTTTATATAAATCGTAGCACGCATATATTCATTATTTATGTGCTCCATACGTGAGTGCTCAGGAAGGGGATCAGATAACGTTGTTACGATATTTGCCGTCTGTCACATATCGTGACACAAATGTAGGTGTTGTCGCTGTCGTAAGGCACACGTTGGGTACGTTTAAGGAACATATAACGACACTGAATGATGCGCCACTCTTGGTCGCGTCTGAGAGTGGGAATACGGTGTACAGAGGGAGGTTGTTTGAGAAGGCTAGTATGGTTTCACTATTAGCAACTCACACAATGTATAAATGAAGTTCATGTTCAGCTGCACCCAGTAGCTGATGTTGCCTCTGGATGAAAATTTCAGCCTTTACTTGGCTGCTTCATTAGCCTGTGCGCATGTAAATGGACGCTAATTCTGGGCGAAGAACAACAGAAACAAGTTTACCTACCTTCTTGGGAAAAATAATTCTTTCCTGTAAGCGGAAGGGGCGGCGTGCTTCTGGGTGCGAAAGTGTAGGGGGATGCTGGAGTGGTGGGGGCAGAGGCGGAAGGGAGGATGGAGGCGAAGGGGCATGCCCTGAATACACAAAAACAGCTTCCACAAGCGCAGCGTAGCTTCTCTTTATAAGCATTGTGTTCGATTTCTCTCCAAACATTTTACTCAGTCTTTTAAGTTCAAGATGTATGTATGAGTATATGAAAAGGGACAACTTTGCGACGTTATGTCATTAACGACTTCGTACTCATTGACGTACATCCAAAGCAACGCTAACGAAGAAATCCGATTCCGAAGAACTTCATATTTCTGTGTTTAAAAATGAACTGATGTAAGCAAGGAAGTGATTTTTGAATAATAAATCTTCCAAGATATGAATGCAGATTTCTAAGCGTCTATTTAAAAATGACTCTAACGACACAATTTTGTATTTATTAGTGCTTAGAGTTCAGTTTTAAGAATATTTTGCGCATCTGTTAATCAACCCTTTTACTACTTGCATCGTAATTGGTAATAAGCTAAGTAACAACTTACAGTAATATGCACCGCCCAGTTACAAGAACATGCATACTATAATACACTTAATTTAGTTCATGTCTCTATGGCCCAACTTCCTGCAGTACCTAGAGGTCGAGCAAAACCTGTTATTCGGAGTAAACCCTATTTATGAACGCAGTATGTTTTTCTTGAACGTTATTTTTTCACTGGAGCTGCTCGCATACCCAATGTGACTGACGGTGGGTAATTAGATCGCGGAAAGGATGAATAAGAGAGCGTAAAGTGTAGGATATTCGAGTTCCATTGTGGCAGAATGTAGCCTATCGAAGCAGAAGATGGAGTACTAAAACTTTTGTAAGACGAACAACGTGACTTACATTTAAATGCTTTAGGTCACATATTTCAGAGAGGTTCGAATTATGGACAGAGATGATCTTTCATGAGACGACGAACTGAGACCAATAAAGACTTACTGTTGCCGTCATCCTTAATGATTATGATATTGTATGAAGAGGATTAGGTTCTTTAATTCAGCCTGCAATACAATAAGATATTATAAATGTACTAAAATAAAAGATATTTACGCAGATAACCTAATTATGAGTCTGTATGGCCCGCAGAGTGTGATATCCGCGATGACATTTACCGGAAAGAAAATACCCTTGACACTAAGGTCAGAGCAGTCTAAACGTCGCAGAATCGAACAAAGCTTCTTAGGTAATCATTGCTTGTACATGCTTCTTGATGGTTTGAACAGTGACAAAGGTAGCGAATCGGGAATAAACGTACAGAATGATGTGTCTTATCCCACACTGTCCAGTCACGTCAACGTGACCGCCCGTCATAAGACTCAATAGCCATTGTTTGGAGCTCATAATATTGTGAGACGTGCAGGGACAGAGTCAATGACCTTTTGCAAAGGGATTGGAGTCATGCCACCTCCAGTTCCGTGGCCACCTACACTAGGTTTCTCCGTTGAACAATCCACGGCGTGAAAAGCTCCATCGAGGTGGTCCCATAGATTCTCGATTGGGTTTAAATCCAGGCAGTTTGTTGGCCACGGATGTACGACAAACTCATCTTGGCGCTCTTCGAACGGCGCACGTACACTACGAGGTGAGTGACACGTTGCGTTGTCCTGGTGGTAGATGCCATCGTGCTGAGGAAAAGGAAACTGCATGTATGGGTGCATATGGCTCCCAAAGAATGGATGTATAAGTGTGTTGATCCATTGTGGCTTCCACAATGGTTGGATCATTTTGAAAATACCCTCCGCCCTGGACACTTCCGACGATTGTTGTAGAGTGTTTGGTTTCAGACCTTTCATGCCGAACACGCCAACGTCCATCTGTACGACAGAACATAAAACGTGATTCATCTGAAAAGGCCACCTGTCACCACACAGTGGACGTCTAGTTGCGGCACTGGCGTGCAAATTCCAGCCTTCGTCTCCGATGAACTGCAGTCGTCATGTGTGCATGAACCAGGCGCCTGCTGCCGAGGTCCATACGCAGCAACGTTCTCTGAACGGTCGTTGAAAACACGTTGTTAGTAGCCCATTGGTTCGTCTGGGCGGTCAGTTGCTCAAAAGATGCTGTTCAGTTCAGTTCGCCCCTACACTTCTCTACAGCCGTCGTTCACCGTTCTTATCTATAGCATATCCGACAACATTATTAAAGGTATGTTTTGCAGGGCAGTGCGCACAGAATTTAGAGGAGTTTTAAATTACATTCTAACACAAAGTACAGTGCCCAGGGGAGCCAAAATCATACAGGGTAATTTTCTTAGTGAAGGCTCTAAAAATGCTCTAACGATAAAAGGAAGTCGAGAAACAATCGGTCAAATATTTTGCGAAATGATTTGTCTACAAATATGGAATAGAAAAGATTACAGAACTACATGACTCACCTCATTTGCTGTACACAAGTTCGAACATTATTCGAAGCCGCGTCAAATACTACTCCAGCGCCGGCCAGGGTGGCCGAGCGGCTCTAGGCGCTACAGCCTGGAACCGCGCGACGGCTACGGTCACAGGTTCGAATCCTGCCCCGGGCATGGATGTGTGTGATGTCCTTAGGTTAGTTAGGTTTAAGTAGTTCTAAGATCTAGGGGACTGATGACCTCAGCAGTTAAGTCCCATAGTGCTCAGAGCCATTTGAACCACTACTCCAGCCGTTGTTATTTGTTTCTTTTAGACAAATCATTTCAGGCTTTTTTGAAAGCTCATTAGCTTTCCTAATGTCGTCTGTTCTCGAAATGTCCTGAATTTAATACTTGCTTCTAAGGAAACCATATGTGGGCGTTAAATATTACACCAATGTAACTTCTAGGCGCAAAATTGCTAGGCTTTTAACAGATGAATTTTTAACACCTACATTACATACCTAAAAGCAGATGTTCCTGCAGTATTTCAATTTTCCATCAAACAATTACTTTTTTCCTCAATTAACGTGAATGATTTAATTTAATTAAATATTTTCTTAGCAAATATGTACCAAATCCTGATCAATTTGATACCACATTTGTCCATATCCCACTCTTCATTTGGCGGCGAAAATTCAGGAAGAAACCTTTTGCTACCATCTGGCAGGTCACTGATAGCTAGTATTCGTCAGGAGAAACCCACTAAAAAATGCTATGAATATCAAATAGAGATAATTTTGTATAACTATGGTGTTTAATGATTTATTGTGGACTATCGAAGACTGAAGCAGATGGATGATCCCAAATGTCTCCTTAACAGCCTCTGAGATTACTGCATAGACTTACAGGTGATACTGGAAATTCATAACAGAAAAATAATGAAAACCATGATGGACAACGTTTTTGAAACGGAAGATGTGACAGGTCGGCGTTCGCAGTCTTCCGAAAAGAGACGTCGAGCCTTACAGAACCAATTCGTTAGGAGTTTTCGGATTGGAGAAATGAAGTACACGATTCCTGTTAGCTAAAATGGCAGTTTTGGTGTGTCGCAGATAGAGGGCAGTTCTTCATCGGGAGGTGAGCCGGGAACTCTTCCTCGCCGCGAGAAGGAGAGCGTCGAAGTCTGGAGCTCGGGAAAAGCAGTCGATTCACGAGCAGATGGACCGCGCCATGCCAGGGTCCATCTCCGCTGTGACCTCGACACGTCTAGTCTCCCGAAAATGATGTAAGTTCGCAGCAAGACGGCGTACGAAATTTGTATTGGGTGATGGGCGCGTTGTTTCAGAGTAATTAATCAGTGACTGCATCGTGACCGCTCCGCCACGTTTTTACTCTTTGGGTTTCTATTTCTCTTTAGTCATTAACGTTCCAGTGTAACAACACCACCAATTTAGTTTCGCGAGCGGTAGTCATTTAATACGATTTTTTATCCGTTCGGCCTGTTCTATGCGAGCTGCTCCGGTACTTACCTTACGAAGATCCAAATTTTTACATGTCCATATGTCTATAGGCACTCATTCTCCCATGATAAGTATTTGATCCTTGTTTGTTCTGAGCAATCTTTGAATTTGCAACCACTAAATACCCGTGATTTGTAACCCTTCTTTCATTACAGAAGCTGATAGTCGCCATCACTACTTCGTAATTACTGTCTAACGTTTTAGAGCTAACGCTTTCCTTCCGTTTCCTTGTGCGCAGTTCCTTTATATACACCTGGACTGTAATGGGAGCCTTGTATCTTGAGCGGGTATACGCAGTGCATGTCAGTGGCACCCCAGTGGCACGTTGCACCTGCACAGACTTACAGGTGATACTGGAATTCCATAGCAGAAAAATAATGAAAAGCATGATCAGCAACTGGCAACACGACCGTGAATTTTGGGATAGGGATGGACCACTCATAAAGCTTCACGTTGTGTATCGGCTACACAGATCGTCTGCTAAGAAATGTTGATGCCAGCACAAGGCGCAAATTATAAGAAAATTTGTAGACCATTTGAAAAAATATTGCTACACAGAGAATCAATTGACGACAGCTGCAAATATAAACACTTTATATGTTGATCGAACAGCCCCCGTGCTTACTGTCGGTAAGTAGTATCCAACGGGTACAGTATTTCGGCGACCAGACGTATCGCGAATGTCAGATGCACTCACGGACTGTATTGCCAGCGGGCTGCTATGAACGCAGTACGCGCTTAATGGAGCGCATTGGCGGCCGAAGAGACGACTGCTTCGGCGTTTGTGGCCGGTGACGCCCGGCGCAGCGCCCCGGCTGCGGTACCGCGGATTTAACAACTGCTTCCACCTTCGTCGCCAGCTCGTTGTGTTTCCTGAGTATTTTCTGAGTTATACCTAGTGCTGCTTCCCAAGTAGTTGCCGCCCAGAGTGGCCGAGCGGTTCTAGGCGCTACAGTCTGGAACCGCGAGACCGCTACGGTCGCAGGTTCGAATCCTGCCTCGGGCATGGATGTGTGTGATGTCCTTAGGTTAGTTAGGTTTAAGTAGTTCTAAGTTCTAGGGGACTGATGACCTTAGAAGTTAAGTCCCATAGTGCTCAGAGCCATTTGAACCATTTTGAACCCAAGTAGTCGCGGTAGATGAGATAGTCCCTGGCGCGTATTTCGATGGCTCCTCTAACACTGCTGTCTGACGATTTCAACGTTTGTCCTAAAATCCTTGTGCGTTAGATGAATCTCGGCCAAACAGAGCGCTGCCATCACCGACTGTAAAGGATGCGTCAGTCGAGCGTGCCGCTGGTGTTCTCGGCATCAGCAGAAGAAGTATGTGGAGAAACTAGTTGTAAACCTAAAAAGTGAAACATCACCAGCAGAGGAAGGGCTGGCATTCTGGGCCTGATACAGCGTCCTCACGTTGTCTTACCTTCTGTAATGGCATTGTTGTCTTCACCAACAAGAACTACACTGGGAAGGTACAGGGCCTGCCACATGACGATTTCTACAGGTAGATAAACGCTGACCCCACCAGGAAGCCGGAGAAAAAGACCATGGCACTTTTCAAGGACTCAGATTTACCAGCGGTGGTTATAAAGAAACTGGTACCACAAGGAAAAATTGCAAACCTACGTTTTAGAATTTGTAGAATTTGAGAAAGTTTTTGACTATGTTGACTGGATTACACTCAAATATAGAAGGTAGAAGAGTGAAAGGTTATCTACCGAAACCAAACTGTTGTTAAGAGCCGAAATTCATGAACGGTAAGCAGTGGTTGATAAGACAGTGTGACAAGATTGTAACTAGCTCTCCTGTTATCCAATCGGTATATGGAACAAATTGTAAAGTAAACCAACGACAAATATGGAGAGGAAATTATAGTTTCCAAGAGAAGAAATAGAAACTTTGTGGATTCGCAATAACATTGAAATTCTGTCAATGACGGCAAAGCACATGGAATATCTGCTGAACGGGAAGCATAACGTTTTGAAAAGAGGTTATAAGATGAGAAAAAGCTGAAGCAAACAGGAGATCCTTAAAAATCAACACATCCCAGAGGCATACAATAATTATAGGACGAATCTCCTTCAGCCTCTGTCCCAATGACTTCTGTCTCACCATTTACAACCGTCCCATCCAGTTAAGCAATACGTTGAAATACCTCAAAGAGTCTTGAAGCCGGCCGGAGTGGCCGTGCGGTTCTAGGCGCTACAGTCTGGAGCCGAGCAACCGCTACGGTCGCAGGTTCGAATCCTGCCTCGGGCATGGATGTGTGTGATGTTCTTAGGTTAGTTAGGTTTAATTAGTTCTAAGTTCTAGGCGACTGATGACCTCAGAAGTTAAGTCGCATAGTGCTCAGAGCCATCAGAGTCTTGAAACGTAAACTATCACGGAACCACACTTGCCAACCGTTCACCGAAATGCCCATTATAAATCTAAACAATTAACTGGGCGAATATGGTGATGGGATCTATTCACTATAACACTCACCTACGAATTGATTGTCGGATAAATCTTCTCTTATGACAACGTAGCATTGATTTCGACCACAGTTGTATCTCGTCTTCCAAAATACGCGAACGCCATGCACTGCGTCTCGACGTCCGTATCCGTCTAATCCACCCACTAGATTCCTGTACGAAATTATCAATTACCACTGTCTCCTTCCCCACACTGAACAGCTTATGATGTTTTACTCTTCCTGCAGACATGAGACCAGCAAATCTACCATTTCATCCCTATCAACCCTCATACTCAGTCACACTTTTACCAACTAATCTTGCCAATTTCACGTACACACACTCCCCGCAACCTAGTCCAACGAAACATTAAACACCTCCCCAAACCTGACGATGGAATACAGCTAGCGATTCACCTATTCTTCTAGATGTTATAGGAAGCTCTTCTTCCTCTCCGTGTTAGGCATCCCCTTCATTCCCTAAAGCGAGTTCTGCACTTAGACACTATATGACCTCACAGTCGATTGGACGTTGAACTCTAACTTTTCCTTCCTTCCTGCCTTCCTTCCTTGCGTGTTATGTCTTCTCTTTAGCCTCCACTTGTCTTCCCCTTTATTAAGATTTTCTCCCTCATCTCGTCCAACCCTCATACTGTCTAAAAAATACCCCTCACCTTACAGCCAAGAAAAGCGAAGTGATACGTTTTTGTAAAGACAGTAGTCACTTTCTGTATATTTAAAGACACCAACATTTGACTTAAGATCTTCAGTGTGAAAGCACCCTTTTACTGATTTTAAAAACATGTCCATATTTTAAACTTTTCAGAAACAATGTTTTTATATTGAAAAATGCTGTTGACTGAAGATCAACAGTGTACGGCTGCAAGCCAACTCTCTTCCAAACGGAAGATAGAATGAAATAACAAAGGAAAAGTGGTAACCAGTGATAGGATCGAGATTAAGAGTGGCTGCTGTCACTAAGTTATTTCTCTGCCGACTACATGTTGCGACTCCCTTGCGTAATACTTGACATAAGCAGATCTTGAGATACGATTTTTTATGTTAGTTACCAGTTCTATGAATTCCGTGTTTTAAACTGATGGACGAAAAGTTTGTGGTGACATCGAGCTTATTAGAGATGAATTTAGATTTGCGTTGGAACGTACCTTCGAAACCATCCCGATATACCCCTGAAATGACTTCAGAAAACAGAAAACCTAGTAGGTACTTCTTAACAGCCTTGTTTCCTATAAATCTCTATACTAACGACGAAATAACATATTTCTGTTCTTTCTTTTTCTCACAGACGACCAACATTATAATGCGCCATATATTACATTGTTTAGTTGACTCAGAGAGAAATGTAAGTCTGTATTAGTAACAGTAATCTTGTTTATGGTGGTTCCTACTATGATTTCAGAAGCGTCAGAAGAAACCTATGTCCTACTATATTCCTACAAAAAATACCAACGCACCACGAAGGAATTATCCGAAAGGAAAGGAAATCAGTATAAGTGATGTTCATGTACAGACAAACAAATAACTGCAGTTCCAGAAACTTTGGATGATTTATTCAAGAGGGAGAGCTTCACAAACTGAGAAAGTCATAACGCGTTGATCCATCGCTTTCTCTTATGTAATCAGTTATTCTGTTTGGGAATGATTGATATAGCTGTTGGAGGGGAGATATCCTGAGGGATATCGTGCCAAATTCCTCCCAATTGGCGTGCTAGATCCTCAAAATACCGAGATGGTTGGGAAGCCGTGCCCATAATACTCCAAACGTTCTCGTCTGGGGAGAGATCCGGCCACCTTGCTGGCCAAGGTGTGGTTTGGCAAGCGCGAAGAAAAGCGGTAGAAAATCTCGCCTCTTGCAGACAGCATTAACTTGCTGAAATGTAAGCCCAAGCTGGCTTGTCATTCAGGATAACAATATTGGCCGCAGAATATTGTCGATGGATCGCTATGTTGTAAGGGTGCCGCCCATGACAACCAAGGGGGTCTTGCTACGAAAAAGAAATGGCACCCTAGACCATCACTCCTGGTTGTCGGGGTCGTATGGCGGCGAAGTCAGGTTGGTATCCCACAACGGTTCGTGGCGTCTCCAGACACATCTTCATTGGTCATCGCGGCTCACTTAGATGCGGGACTCAGCAGTGAAGTCAGTCATACTCCAATCAATGATATTTCAGGCCGAAGACGTGTTTGGAGAAGCCCCGGTGAGCAGTGGGGTACTAACCTGTCACCCGATGGGCCGACTTCACTTCTAGACCACTGGTTCAGGCCCGTCTGTGACGTGACGCTCTTACCTAGCTGAACTGAATTTAGACGGAAACTGAGAAGAGTTGTTGGTACAGAGAGAATGACTGATCTGGTAGCCACGTCAGCCGCCACTTGCAGATTATGAATATGGTGAGACCCGGCTGTAACAACAAAGCGAACTGTGGGGAAACATTAATAATTTGTAATGACATTCAGTTATTTAAATCTTCGTTCTGAATACTTGTTTGCAGTTATAGGTACAACATGATTTCAACTCCAGCAATAAATGCACACGCATATCCTTCTGTAGCACTCCGTCTTCAGGCCACGAGTGGCCTACCGGGACAATCCGACCGCCGTGTCATCCTCCGAGGAGGATGCGGATAGGAGGGGCGTGAGGTCAGCACACCGCTCTCCCGGTCGTTATGATGATATTGTTGACCGAATCCGCTATTATTCGGTCGAGTAGCTACTCAATTGGCTGAGTGCACCCCGAAAAATGGCAACAGTGCATGGCGGCTGGATGGTCACCCATCCAAGTGCTGGCCGCGCCCAACAGCGCTTAACTTCGGTGATCTCACGGGAACTTTTTTTTTTTTTTTTTACCTTTGCCTTTCGCGGGCAAGTGCTCTACCATTTTTTTTCTACCTGCGACCGTAGCGGTCACGCGGTTCCAGATTTTTTTTTTTTAGTGAGGAGTTTTTATGTATTTATTTATTTATTTTATATGAAGGAAGGTAGGAGAAACAGAAAACTTTATTATTCACAAAATAAACATAGTACGTCCTGACACATGGTAACTGTCCGGGAAGGAACCTCGCTGCCGTCCTACCATGCAGCATGAAATAACAACAAAATCAAAGTGGGGCCACCTCCGGCACCTAAAGAAAAGTATTTATGGATATGAAAACAAAATTTGAAGTACATCCATTTGCTAACTGTTCAAGCCTGTGTTTTTCGTAGGTCGCATACTCGCATAGTGTTCTTAGTCGATCACATTACTTGGTCGGTTTCACAACGAAAGCACCGCCGCTCATCTTTGCGCACCCGGCACACCCCAAGTATATGGCGGGTCCGCAAAAACCGTTACTAGGAAATTGGCATACCAATCCTTGTACTTTTGTAGCCGTAATAGTTTTGTGTGTCCACCTTGCAAGTATTGCCAGTAATCCAGGACGTTCAGTAAGTTCGTACGTGTGTCTCTATAGATGTAATGGACCGTCATACCTGTGATCCACGCCACTGCGTTCGTCTTATGACGCGGAAAATACGTTTCCTCTGGAAAAATACTATGTCAGAACGGACTGCTGTATAGATAGTGCGCCGCATGAACGCTATTATCTTTCCTGCGAGAGTCCAGACAGCCAATGCCTCGCCGCAGACCAGCCGATGGTCGTCCGTATCCAGCACGCCGCATTGGTGACACAAGGGCGAATCCGCCAAATGTATTGCGTTCTTTTTATCATTTGTAGGGTATTTTCGGTTGACGACAATGTACCATGTTGATCTGACTGATGTAGGTAGGTGGGGGTGGTGGACCGTGCGCCACACCACGTGCCAATTAACAGCTGGATGTTTGCGTTCCACCCTATTCCGGGCGATCTGTCGAAGAAGCAGATGGTACACGTCCTTCGATGTCGACTGTCGGGTCGTCGGTAAACGCTCTCTAACGTAACTGTGTTCCACGATGAACGTGCGCACATACGTTAAAGGGGGCGATATATGGCCGACACTGACTGGAGGAAGATGCGATGTTGGTACGAGTTCTTCGATGATCGTCCCCGTAAGCGAGTGATTCCTGTTGCGCCGCCGTTTGAGCATAGTATTAATATACATGGCACGCGCCTTCTCGTGCACGTTCACTAAACCAACGCCCCCCTCTCGCGCTGGGAGGGTAAGCGTGTTGTACTGTACCTTAAAGAGTTGTCCCAGGCACACATAATACCCAAAAGCCGCCTGAATCCTCATAGCCATCGTGCGCGTCAAGGGGAGAAGGTGTGTCAGGTGGCACATCATGGGCGCGAGATAAAGGTTGACGAGTAATACTCGCTGCAGCATATCCATCGACCGTAGGGCGTTTAGTCGTACTGCCGTGCGGACTCTGAGTAACAGTCTTCGGTAGTTGTGCGCAGCCGTTCTCGCTGTCTCTTTATGAAAGGTGATACCCAAACAGCGGAGGGTTTCCACCGCAGGTAAGGGTCCTTCCGTTCCTGGTTCTAGTCCACGCCCCACATGCATGAATTGTGATTTTCGGTAGTTGACCACACTGCCAGCTGCCATTCCATACGTCTGTAGCCAATCCAGTGCTGTTTGTGTCTCCCTCCCATTCCGTACGAGGAACACAATATCATCCGCGTATGCTCTGCATTTGAATGACAAATGCCGTAGGGAGATCCCGGTAAGACGGCGGCGAAGGCCTGCGAGGCACGGTTCTAAGGCGATCGCATAAAGGAGGATCGACGAGGGCCAACCCTGTCTCACTGATCTTAAGATCTTAAAATACTCAGTTCTCCCTCCGTTGACCACCATCGCTGATCTGGCGCCGTGCAACAGTCGCATCACAGTATTGGTCAATAATGGCGAGACACCCATCCTGTTCATCACCGCCGCAAGGTACACATTATCCACGCGATCAAAAGCATGATCGAAATCTACTGCAACCATCGCTCCCCGGAGGCGGCATGCAGCCGCGAGGGCGACGACGTCACGATAGTCTCCCAAGGCGGTGTGGATATTACTGATGCCGCCAAGACAAGTCTGATCGGCATGTATTCGATTCTCCAGCGACATTTTGATACGACTTCCCAGGATGCGCATGAAGATCTTGTAGTCACTATTAAGGAGGGTCAAGGGGCGATAATCACAAGGCCGTTTGCCACCACGGGGTTTCGGTATCGGTATCATGAGCCCTTCCGTGAATTGAATGTGAACCGGTACTTCTTGCCGCAGAAGCTCATTAAACATACATAGCCACATCGGTGTCATAATGGTCACAAAGGCACGGTAAAATTCCAATGGGAATCCGTCTGGACCTGGGGACTTGTTGCAAGCACCTCGTGTAATCGCTTCCTCCAGCTCTTCACACGTAATTTCAGATAACCCGTCCGCTTCCACGTTCACACTCGTCGCGTCTGGGATCTCTTCCAGGACGTTCCCCAGCTCCCTCTGACCCTCCCCGCTGCTCGCATAGAATCTGCTAAAATGATCCGTGAACGCCTGTGCTATGCCCCTTTGTGTTTTAAAACGACGGCTATCGCCGAGATCGATCTCATGTATGAAATTCCTGCGTCTTCTTCGTCTTTCCTTTACCACATAATGCATCGAAGGAACCTCGTTGGGCAGGAAATCCTGCGACCTCGCGCGTATCTTCGTACCTGCCATCCTCTGCGTCGCAAGTTGTACCAGCTTCGCCTTAGCTCGGTGGACGGCCGTCTGGCGTTCTGGTGTAGGTGGTTGTGCTAACAGTTCCCGGAGAGCCGTAAAGTAAAACTCAGTGGTCGTGCGCTGCCATTGAGAAACCTCCTTCCCATAACCTATTAACGTCCTCCGTAAAGCTGGCTCCGCGCACTCGATCCACCACTGCAGGACAGAACCGAAAGAATTTCGCCGACGGAGGCAGCCATGCCATGCGTCCTCCACCATGCGTCGGCATTCTGCATCTCGCAGGTGGGAGACGTTCATCTTCCAATTACCCCTCCGTTTCCACACCTGCTGTCTATCAAGGTTAACGGTACAAATATATGCCTCGTGGTCTGTAAACGCTGTCGGCCATATTTCTGCGTCCACCGTTGACATTGCTAACGCCCTAGAAATGTAGATTCGGTCCAAACGGCCCGCGGAATGGCTAGTAAAAAATGTATATCCTGGCTGGTTGCGATACTTCAGGTCCCATGTATCGACTAATTCCATCCCGTTGATCAGCTCTCTAAGTTCTTGGCTAGTTGTATAGTTAGGTTGCTGGTCCTTTCTGTCGAGCACACAATTAAAATCTCCGCCGAGTATGCAACCATCGTATCGTCCCTGGAACAATGGTGTAACCTCATGGGCGTAAAATTCTGCTCTGTCCCTTCTCTTATCCGAGCCTGACGGTGCGTATATGTTGATCAAACGTATTCCACCTATGGTCATGGCCGTACCACGGGCAGAAGGCAAATACTCCACTTCGTCTGCACGTATCCCTTCCTTTAATAGTATAGCTGTGCCAACGCCTCTCTCGTCACACGGGGAACAGTAAATGTCGTAACCGTAAAAGTCCGAGGGGGAAAGTACCCGAACTTCTTGTAATAGTGCTATGTCTAAATCCGCAGCCTTTATCATGTCACTGAGCATCTTGATTTTTACCGGCGTCCCAATGCTATTGATGTTAACAGACCCTATCCGATAAGCTTGTTGCATGGCGGTCAACGTAGATAGGGTACCGTACGGTCGCTAATTTTTCCGTACATAGGCTGCTGTCGGACTAACGTCCCCCGCCGTCCCCTCATATGATCTGTCATTAGTCCGTGCACTCTGCCGGTCTTACACCGGGAGAATTCATGGGAGCAGTTCCTCCGGCATCATCTGTTCCCCACGGGGGTGGCTCTTCTGACCAGTCCCCTAGTGTCCCATCGTTGTCGTGCGGTGCAGGCGCCGTAGCCTCCTCAGTAGCCTGTTGCCGTCTATCGAGCTCCTTCGCTGTGTCTGGAGCATCGTCAGCGGTAGGTCGTGCCGCCGTCCCGCTGGCCACCGTTGCATCCACGCTAGGCAGTTCTTCTGTATCCATGGTCGTCTGTTCTGTACCCGTAAACATCTCAGAATTGTCTGCTAGATCAGATTGGTCGTTCTCCACCGTGAGGCGGCGCTTCTTCCGGCGTTTTGGTGATCGCTGTTTACGTTGCCGGGCCTCGGAATCAGAGGTCAGCATGGTCTCCAGTTGTTCGTGGGGGCGTCGGAATCGTGCGCCGTCGTATTATCGACGTCTCCAAGTGCCTTATCTGAAGGGGCCGCAAGCGGAACCGAAGAGAGGGCGTCCTGTGACTGCTGCTGGCGGTCCAGCGCAACGTCGTCTTTCTGTGGCTCGCCACGATCCGCCGCTGTCTGTGTGTTCTGGTACGTGTCTGTCTCGCGGCCCACGTCATCGCGTAATGCAGCGACGTAAGTCATGGGGAGCACAGTCGGATGCGGCGTGAGGGGTGGATCTTCCCGTGGCAGCTGTAATAACCTTCGTTGAGCACACTCAGAACGTATGTGGCCCTCCTTCCCACATCCAGAACACGTCCTTGGTTGTCCGTCGTAAATGACAATCGCCCTACAACCGGCGATGTACAAGTATGACGGGACGTGTTTTCGGAGTTCGATCCGTATTTGTCTGACGCCATTGAGGACAGCATACGTCTTGAAACTCGCCCATTTTTCAGCCACGTGGGATAGGACCGTTCCGTAGGGACGCAGGGCGTCTGTCACCAATTCTTCCGGCACTTCGAATGGAAGCTCAAAGAGGCGGATCGTTCGGAGGCCCATGCCGGCGTGTTCAACTGTTACCGCTCCAACATTCCCGTCCGAATGACAGAAACGAAGTCCTTGTCGGTGTCGAAGTAGTAGTTCATCACATGCCGCTTCATTGATGAGCTTGACATGGACCACGCTGCTGACTATAGATAAGTGTATTCCAACTAGAACGTCAGGTTCGATTTTCACCTCGTCCCGTAAATAACGTTCGATCTCGTAAGCCTTCGGTCGAGAATATTCGTTAACAAAACTAAATTTCAGTGTCGATTTGCGGAACGACAAGGCCATGATTCGTTCTATGTATACCGCGACACACCGCTACACACTTAACGTAAACACCTCTCGCGCAGACGTGCCGCAGGGACGTAAACACCGTCCGAACCGCTGCGCCGCCAAAGGCTGACGGAACTTGTGTATCCACGGCGGCAAGGCCGATGCCCGTATCTTTCTGTAAGATTTTCTATCTCTATATACGCCGCTTCAAGAGTCGCGGTAAGACTGCAGCAAATGTAAACGTTTTGTCCACATACGCGTCCACTTGAATATTACTCATGATCCCCTATCCGCATTGTCAAGGCATTAATCTAGTCGTTTAATATTCGTTCCATTTTAATTTTACAGGCGCAAAACAATTCAACGCCAAGAAGGAGTTGTGCGACGTAAGCAAAAGTTGGTAGGCGTGTTCCTACATCTGAAAGCTTATGTCTGTTCACATTTCGCACCAATTACGTAAGTGTGGCACTAGTTGCGCCAATGCGAGAATGAAAATCATATTTGCTTTAAATACACGCTGCAACTGTCGAGAGCGTTAGTTACCTCTGAGATTGGACATAATGAGTTGATATTAGGCAATAATGCCTTTAAGGCGACAAAGACTTCACTGAGTTTGATCGAGGTCGTGTAATAAGGTTAGGTTACGAGAAGCTGAATGTTCATTCTATGACAGTTCAGATAGACTTGGCAGGAATGCAGCCCTTTTGTTGATTACTGACACCGGTGGTCTCGAGAATGTACGGTTGCAAGAAGATCAGGCTCCGGACGGCTACGTGACACTAGCGAGAGGGAAGACCATCATGTTTGACGTATGGCTCTGGAGCATCGTACTGCATCTGCAGCAGAAATCTGAGCAGCAGTTAGCACCACAGTGACTCAAAGAACTGTTACAAATCGGTTACTTGAAGAACAGCTCCCAGCCACATGCCCTGTAGCAAGCATTCCACTGACCGCTTACAACCACTATTTGCGGCTTCAGAGGTGTCAAGCGAGATCTCATCGGAGGGCAGGGTGGAGGTCTGTTGTGTTTTCTCATGAAAACTGGTTGTTCGTCGGTGCCAATGACGACCGTATGTTGGTTACGAGGAGGCCGGTAGAGAGCCTGCAAACAACCTGTCTGTGTTCTAGACACACTAGACCTACACCTGAAGTTTTGGTCTGGGGTGCTATTTGTATAACAGCAGGAGCACTCTCGTGGTTATCGCACGTTCGCTGACTGCAAATTTGTGCGCCAGTCAGGAACAGCTTTCCAGACGGAGTTTTTGAACAGGATAACTCTGCCCTAGATACCGCTCTTGCAACCCAACATGCTCTACAGAGTGTCGACAAATTTTTCAAATGGCTCTGAGCAATATGGGACTTAATATCTGAGGTCATCAGTCCCCCGGAACTTGTAACTACTTACACCTAACTAACCTAAGGATACCACACACATCCATGCTCGAGGCAGGATTCGAACCTGCGACAGTAGCAGTCGCGCGGTTCCGAACTGAAGCGTCTAGAACCGCTCGGCCACCAGAGTGTCGACATGTTGCCTTGGTCTGCTCGATGACCGTATGTGTCTCCAATCCACCACAAATGGAACGTCATCGGACAAGAGCTCCAACGTTATCCACAAACAGCATTAACCATCCCTGTACTGACCGATCAAGTGCAACAGACATAGAACTCCATCCACAAACTGACATCGGGCACCTGTACTACACAACACATGCACGTTTGCTTGCTTGTATTCAAGATTCTGGTTTTTACACCAGTTATTAATGTACCAACAATTCACATTTTCAATTGGTCATCACGCGCTTACATTAACCTCTGATCTGGCAATGTCAATCACTTAAACATTGTACCTAGACAAATGCATTCCTGTAAATTCATTACTCTCCAATAACTATTTTTGGTGCTCCGATTTTTTCAGTCATTGTATGCAAATGGGTAATACACTGAGTTCACTGAAATATTTGTCTAATTTCGTTGTCAGATGAGTTCCTTTATCTTTGTTTAAATGGGTGATTATTTACTTATATCATATATACATGGCTAAATTAAGATATTAATTAAGATTTCAATCAAAATACTCCACCCAATTTCTCAACAGGGTGTAAGCTTACAAATTTACTGTAATGATCAATATTAGTTGCGTTATATTGCGTATATATGTGAGTCATGATATGTGACGATAAATAAATGGAAGTCTGTTACATGATAAATACGAGGTAAATACAATAAACAACAAACAGAGAACGGTGAAAATATGTAATGTAAAAACGTAAGTTATAAGGTACTTTGATGGCAAATTATTTTATTTCCAGAGGTCAAATCTATTGACAGTTTGATACTACTTAAATTAAAGTTAATATTTTCTAACTAATGTGTAGGATTTCGTAGGCAGCGTAAGAAGTTACGTATTTTACGTCATTCTGATTCCGTCACCACCTCTGAGGAGCTATTTTACAATACCGCTGTTCATAGTTGAAATACATTTCTAGATATTAACTGCAGTAACTGGCGAGGACGTGAAGACAAGTGCTCTCTCTCTCTCTCTCTCTCTCTCTCTCTCTCTCTCTATCTCTCGGTACCTGTGTGTGTGTGTGTGTGTGTGTGTGTGTGTGTGTGTGTGTCAATCTACTCTGCGACGGTCTCCTGTGGATAATTTAATGTGGTTGAAGGGGCACTCCCGTTTTCGGCACAAGTAAATAGAAGAAGGCCTTACAAAAGTCTGCATCAAAGAAGGGAAACAGCTACTTGTACAGCATCCGAATACCGACTTCCCCAATGTTTCCAACGATAGAAAAATCAGTGGCAAACATCGCAGAAAGAAAAGAAGTTTATGTACACTTTAACACACTGTCCCAACAATCCCACAATGCAGCAGGGAGAATCTTCCGAGAAGATACATGACGTGAATTATCCGAATAAGATTGGCGCCACTTCTGTAGTGTCGCAATGGTACACTCTCTTAGGTATAGTCAACATCCAGATGGCAACGGAAACATACCGTTCTGGGCTGCACTAAACATTTTCGGTGCCAAAATCAGCGGTGGAAAACATAGGGAAACTGAACTAGAAGTGAAGTTTGTAGACGTATCACATTTTCAGCACTGTCAGAGTACGTTTACACAAAAGCTATAACGGAAGCAAACAATAACAAAATTAATCATGTGACAGCTGATATGAATTTCTTACGCATCAGTTTTGTAGTAAATTTATACACGCAAAAAGTAATTGTATACTTCAGATCCTATCGTCTTAACGAACACACCGAAGTACCGTTGACATTCACGGATATGGTTGTGTCGAAATCTAATACACATCTTTGGGACTTTGCTTTTACTTACTTGGCCCCGTTCTATCTCTCTCTCTATCTCTCTGTGTCTGTCTGTCTGTGTCTCTGCGCGCGTGCGCCTATGTGTGTGTCTGTGTGTGTGTGTTTGTTTGTATTTTCTGTCGCCATGGACACGTTCTATTAAATTGTTTTATCACAAAATATTAGCTATAAGTAAGTTGAAAGAGATGCTTCTAACTATGGATGGCCGCTAATGCAAGTATGCACATCGGAAAAGAAATACAGGAGTGTAATACATATTAATACCCATCACTATTTTCCCGAATGTGCCGGGAATGCAGCTTAATATCAGGCCGAAGCTTTCAACACAGTGCTTTTCCTGCCAAAGATTCCTGTACAAGCAGTCTAACAGTGCTGGAAATGTGTTACGTCTACAAATTTCACTTTTAGTGCAGTTTCATCTTCTTGCGAAAAATTTCGCAATAAATGCTAACGTAAATTGTATCACAGTTTTCCTAATTTTATTATCAATCGAGTGCTGCAAAAGTTACATACTGCCATTAAGACTATAGCAGCGTTTATAAAAGTGGAGAGCTCAACCTTATAGCGTCGGAGGAGGGTATAAAACATCGGAAGCAGCGAAATTTTGCAGGTAACTGTTGGTTGGAGATGCACCGTTGTGGTGCTACAGCCATAAAACTACGGGCATCCGTGACGAGCGGAGGGAAGTTTGTCCAGTAAGCGAACGTGTTTGGATGTGTCTGCAGGAAAGGTTTTGTCTCAATTTTCGAAAGGTTGTGTCAGTCCTTAATTCGACGGTCAGCTACTGGAGGTAGATATTTCGAGCCCATGCTTGTAAAAATATTCTCTCCTTCGGAAAAAAACACTTAAGGACTAATTCATTTTGTTGAGAATTGAGGTGAAAAGTTGCTCATCATTGTTCGAGTATATGACAACAATTTAACACCGGATGAAACGCGTCACAGTAAAAGGTTGCCCAAAAGTCGCATCAACAGAAAGTGTACCCTACTCTGGTGGCAACGCAAGCATGTATTCTCGCAAGAAAACGATCTTAATGGATCCGAACGGCATCCTGCGATAGATTTTCACAAGTGTGTTTAACCTTTCCTTTCAGTTCTGCAATGGTTTTTGCAGGCTCTGGGGAACGAGTAAAATCTCGCCTCATCATGTGTCACACATGTTCAATTGGCGAGAGGTCTGGTGATGTTGTTGGTCAAGACAATTCTGTACACCACGAAGGGCACATTGCGTCCCAACAGCCTATGCGGACATGTACTGTCCTGCGAAAACGCACACCAAATTCCTGTCGAAGAAATGGCAGTAGCACGGGATAGCAACCTATGCAATGCAGCAGGCACTAGTTACTTGACCAAACACCAAATGTGACCACGAGTTGTGACTGGTGGCCCTCCACACAATGGAGCCTGGGGTGGGACCTTTGTGTCGCCAATGAATGCACTCCGAATACGCTGCTCACCAAGACTATGTCAGTGCCGTACACGTATACGTCTATCACTCGCATGCAGATAGAGCCTACTCTCGTCACTGAAGATAACTATTTGCCATCCCACTTTCCAGTCGGCCCTTTCGCGACACCAGAGGGGTGGGTCTTGGCAGTGCCGTCACGTCAGTGGTAGCCTGGACAGCGTCACAGGCGATCTTAGTCCTGCTGCAAGTAGATGGTCCCCAGCAGTTCTTGACGACAGAGCAGATGCAATACCTGCCCTGATTTTGTTTTATTCCGTATGGATACCACCCTACGAGGTATCAAGGTTGGTAATCGAGTGGCAAGTTACCTGACAGCGGTCACGCTGGACCTGGCTGACCCAATGGTGTGTGTCTGCTGAGCTAGACCTCCAATTTGATGTACTTCGTTTGCTACAAATTCACTGGGGCGGCGTTCACACCAAGTAGTTGGCGCAGCGTCATTTCTAGTTTACGCGGCAGTTTCAGTGATTTTGTTCAACTGCAGCACTTAACCAATTACTTGGCAAACCTAAGTTGTGCACATGATGCCCAACGCTGCAAGATTCAACGACGATGAGTCAATGTATTTTTCAGTGTGGACTCGCGAAATCGAAGGCGGAGCTGACTTATGTCCAGCACAGGCTTGGCACTGATAAGTCAACTTCTCAGTCTGTGCACCCAGACGGTGTGAAATGCGATAATGTCACGCAAACTGGGAATGACGCCCCACTGACCGAGGTAAGGCAAACGAAGCACATCAGGCTGGAGTGTGGCCCAGCGGAAACACACCATTAGGTCCCCCAGATCCTGTGCGACCGCTATCGGCGTCAGTGGGACACATACCATTCCCCTACCAACCTTGATACGCCATGGGGCAGTATCGATACGTGACACCACATCCTTTCCCCCAAACCTTGTCACCATTGTCGCGTAGCGTCGATAAGTGAACGACGATTGGGTGGAGGCCTGGATGCATGTGGCAATAAGGAGAAGGGAGCCGAATAAAAGGCCGGTGCCAAGCTCCCGCCCAGGCTCTGACCTACGCCAGGAGCTCACCCGGAAATACTAGAGACAAAACTGAGCAGAGGGCACATGCGTGCGCGCGCGCGCGCGCGCTCACACGCACACACACACACACACACACACACACACACATCCAGAGGCGAAGCAACAAACGAAATATGAGGCATCTCGATGACTGCGGTCCGCAGCTCGTTGTCGTGAGGTTGCATTCTCGCTTCCCGCGCCTGGGTTCCCGGGTTCGATTCCCGATGGGGTCGGGGATTTTCTCTGCCTCGTGATGACTGGGTGTTGTGTGATGTCCTTAGGTTAGTTAGGTTTAAGTAGTTCTAAGTTCTAGGGGACTGATGACCATAGATGTTAAGTCCCATAGTGCTCAGAGCCATTTTTGATGACTGCAGAGGGACACAAGGCGTCACGTGGCGCAACCTCCGGGATGAGGGCCCATCCCCTGAAGACGGTGGATGTCGAAACAACGACGACCACGGTCCTCTTCAGTCATCGAGATACCTTTGTCTTCGTTTGTTGCTCCACCTCTGGACGTGGGTGTGCACCCTCTTTACGGTTTCTCGGTTCGTATTCCCGTGCGGGATCTGGGCGTATGCTGGGGCGCGGGTGGGATCTCGGCACCGGCCTTAGTTTCAGTTCCCGTCTCCTCATTGCCACCTGCATCCAGTCCTCTCTCCATCGTCGATTGCTCGTCTATATCACACAACGACGGTGCGGAGGTTTTTAGGGAAGGGCTGTTGTATCTCGAATCGATACCACCCCACGGTATATCAATATTGGTAGCGGAATTTGAAAGCTCAAAGCCTGCGGCAGGATCACGCAATTCATATCGACAAATTTGATTCTGGTAGCATCGGCGGAATCCTCGTGGTCCCTGCAGGAGAGACACAGAACGTCCAATACGCCATGCAACGGTGCCTCGCTCCCAGCTCCTCCGTCCGCCATACAATCCCTGAATGATGTTCGGCCGGCCACTGCTGCTTTCACATTGCTTTAATCTTTATGCGCGCCTGTACGAAACAGACGTCCAGAACCTGGTCTATGGGTGCGAGAATTTTCCACAGACCACTACTAAAAGCAGCTACGTACCACAGATACAGTGTCCCTAACATACGCAGCAATCCATCGATACATCCGTCCATTTTCCAGCCCCCAATGCGAGCCCGTTTAAATGGCTGAAAATGTTCAAAAAGAGTACGCACTCATCGGTGGGGTATTATTGTACCCTACAATGAATGTTAAAAATACTATACACGTCTAAACTCAGACACAGTTTCTTTCTGCAGTGTCAAAACAGAGGGCAGGCAGAAAGGATTCCTGAGCGCCATCTGATCACCGCTGAATGTGCAAAATGATTCACTAACATCACCCCTCAGAATGCATATATTATACTCTGGTGCCACGGAACATACTTCCTGAGATTGTTGCTCTTCTTCCAACTGTGTGCTTCTTAATGTGTAGATTACGACAGAATTTTAATTTTTTTAAGTTGGTGAATAACTATATGAAATATTGAATATCAATATTTCTGCCCCTGCAAGGCAGTAGACAGGTGCCCTGTACTTTGGTCTACGAACTGTTTTAGCCGCTTAGTAATGCAGGTTATGTGTGTACAAATTACGTGATTCATGCATTAATATTTAGCTACATTTCCGTCGGAACAATTTTTCGTTTTAGTTGCTGTTGTTGTTGGTGGTGGTGATGGTGGTGGTGGCTGTCGTTGTCATAAGTCCGAAGGCCTGTTTGTTGCAACACCCCACGGTAGTCTATCATGTGCGTGCCTCTTCATATCTGTGTAACTTCAGCAACCCATATAAATTTTAACCTGTGTACTGTACAAGTCTTTGTCTTCCTTTAAAATTTTCATCTCCACCCTCCCTTCCCGGTTTCTCTCCATTGCCACATTGACGATTCCTTGTTGGTTCAGGATGTGTCTTAGCAGCATATTGCTTCTTTTAGTCAAATTGTGTTACACATCTTTTTTCTTAATTCGATCGACTACCTTGTGTTTTACACGATCTATCCACCTAAAATTCAGCACTCTTGTGTAGCACGTGAACTGTTGGTGTCCACGTTTCACTTTCGGGCAAGGCTACACTACAGAGAAATACCTACGGAAGAGACTTCCAACTGAAATTTGTATTCTACCTGTTAGGATTTTTTTTCAGACATGCTTTTCTATCAAGTGATCGTCTCTACCTTACCCACCACCAGTTATTTTGCTGCTGGCGTAACAAAAATCATCTATTTTTCGTGTCTCATTCGATAATGTAATTTCCACAACATTACTTGATATCATTCGACTACAGTAAGTTAACCTTGCTTTACTTTTGTTGATGTAAATCTTATAATATCCTTTCAAGAGACTATCCGTTCCTTTCAGCCGTCTGTAACAGAATTACAGTGTCTTCGGCAAAACCCAAAGTTTTTACTTCTTCTCCCTGAACTGTAATTGCCTTTTGAAAATCGCCATGCTTTCCTTTAAAGCCTGTTCAAAGTACAGATTGAATAACACTGCTCATCGGCAGCAAGCATGCCTCACTCGCTTCTCAACTATATTTTTTCTTTCACTGCCTTCCACTCGTGTAACAGGCCGTCTGAGTTTTGTACAAATCACAGATGACCTTTCGATCCCTATATTTTATCCCTGCTATCTTCAGAGGGAAAGACGGGAAATATACACTTTGTATAAAAACCAAGAGGGAACAATATTAAAAGACCAAGAATGAAGTGCTCGGATTAAAAAGGATGTAAGACAGGGACGCAGTCTTTTGCTCCTACTGATCAATCTGTACATCTAAGAATAAATGATGGAAATAAAAAAAAATGGTTTAAGAGTGTGTTTAAAACTCAAGGGGTAAGGATATCAATGATAAGATTCGTTGTTGGTATTGTTATCCTCAGTGAAAGTGGAGAAGATTTACAGGATCTGCTGAATGGAGCCGGGCGGAGTGGCCGAGCGGTTCTAGGCGCTACAGTCTGGAACCCTGCGACCGCTACGGTCGCAGTTTCGAATCCTGCCTCGGGCATGGATGTGTGTGATGTCCTTAGGTTAGTTAGGTTTGAGTAGTTCTAAGTCCTAGGGGACTGATGACCTCAGAAGTTAAGTCCCATAGTATTCAGAGCCATTTGATTTTGCTGAATGGAATGAACAGGGTAATGAGTATACAACATGGACTGAGAGCAAATCGAAGAAAGAAGAAAGTAATGAGAAGTAGTATAAATGAGAACAGCGAGTAAATTTACATCAGAATTGGGGATCACGAAATAGGAGAAGTTGAGGACTTTTGCTACACAGACAGCAAAACAACTCATGATGTAAGTACCAAGGACATAATAAGCCGACTAGTACGGGCAAAAAAGGGTATTTTGTGTAATTTGATGGGGGAAGAGGAAGAAAGGAAAGGAACTGATGGTATCAGCTGCATCGGGGAATTGTGCAGAATCAGCGGCGACGAGTGAAAATGTCTGCTATGACAGGGTGTGAAACCCTTCTGTTTACTACGCAGTTACGTTAAATGCTGCGTCAGCCAGACTCTTCAAATGGTTCAAATGGCTCTGAGCACTATGGGACTTAACATCTATGCTCATCAGTCCCCTAGAACTTAGAACTACTTAAACCTAACTAACCTAAGGACATCACACAACACCCAGTCATCACGAGGCAGAGAAAATCCCTGACCGCACCGGGAATGGAACCCGGGATCCCGGGCGCGGGAAGCGAGAGAACTACCGCACGACCACGAGCTGCGGACCCGGCGGACTCTCATTCCCACCTAGTGCCACCTATCCGTAGTCCCCTCTCATGTTCTCAAAAAGATTCAGAGGTGTGTGAAATCTTACGGGACTTAACTGCTAAGGTTATCAGTCCCTAAGCTTACAGCCGCCCGCGGTGGCCGTACGGTTCTAGGCGCTACAGTCTGGGACCACAGGACTGCTACGGTCGCAGGTTCGAATCCTGCCTCGGGCATGGATGTGTGTGGTGTCCTTAGGGTAGTTAGGTTTAAGTAGTTCTAAGATCTAGGGGACTGATGACCTAAGATGTTAAGTCCCATAGTGCTCAGAGCCATTTGAACCAACCTAAGCTTACACACTACTTAACCTAAATTATCCTAAGGACAAACACACACACTATGTCCGAGGAAGGACTCGAACCTCCGCCGGGACCAGGCGCACAGTCCGTGACTGCAGCGCCCTAGACCGTTCGGCTAATCCCGCGCGGCCGCCCATGTTCTCCTAGCTCGTTAATCTTAGATTTCCGATGGAGGTTGCACTCACGGCTGTAGATTCACTGCCCATCGAGGCGCATCAATTACATGAAAACGGGGTATCTGTGCTTTCGATCATGTCCACCAACATGAAGGGCATTCCTGTCCAAGAGAAGTCTACTTGTACCAAACGTAGGCTGTAACCCGAGGAAGAATTTCCCCAAGGATGTGCACCTGGAGCACAGCACTGAGTGGTAGTCAAACATGGACTGTGGGAAAACGGAACTGAAGAAAATCGAAGCATTTGAGATGTGGTGCTACGGAAGAATTTTAAAAATTAGATTGACTGAAAAGGTAACAAATGAGAAGGTTCTCCGCAGAAACGACGAGGAAAGTAATAGATGGAAAACACTGACAAGAAGAAGCAACATGATGACAGGACATCTGTTAAGACATCAGGGAATAACTTCCATGGTAGGAGGAGCTGTAAAAGTTAAACACTGTAAGGACAGAGCCGGCCGGTGTAGCCGAGCGGTTCTAGGCGCTTCAGTCCGGAACCGCACGACCGCAACGGTCGCAGGTTCGAATCCTGCCTCGGGCATGGATGTGTGTGATGTCCTTGGGTTAGTTAGGTTTAAGTAGTTCTACGTTCTAGGGGACTGAGGACCTTAGATGTTAAATCCCATAGTGTTCAGAGCCATTTAAACCATATTTTTGTAAGGACAGAGATTGGAATACATTCAGCAAATAGCGTAGGACGTAAGCAGCAAATTGCTGTTTTGAGATGAAAATGTAGGCACAGAAGAATTCATTCGTGGTGGGACGCGTTAAACCACTCACAAGACTGATGAAAGAAAAATGAAAAAAAAATCTTCGGTATTTCAAAGAGTGTAGTCCAGCCAACATATCCAAAATCTACAAATTCTATAAAAATAGATTTACCTTAATTCAGTTTATCCTTTAGCGTCGTCTGATCAATATTTGCCATTAGTGAATTACGGCACACTTTTCGTTACGACGTTTGTAGGACAGCCTCTCCTTTCGGGTGGCATTGGGAGAGGCGCAGGTAAGAGCGGGACCGCCTTAAAAAATGACAAGAGCCGGGACGGTACGGTGCAGTTGGCTTAATTAAGTTTAGCGAGGAGTGCAGGCAGAGCGGAGCAGCGGCTGCCGCTGCCGGGGCTGTGCTGCGCTGGCCGCCGCACCGCGCCGCGTCAATAAGCCGCGCAGCGCCGCGCGAGCCCACCTGCCGGCTCCTAAACAAAACACTGCCACTCTTCTCACAACTTCACACTCTGCCCTATCCAGACAAGTATAGCATACCGGACAAAAGAAGAAGCCGGCTAACGGAGGCATCTCGTTGATGCCGCCTCTAGCGACGATAATGGTCTCAGTTCCTCGAGGAAGAGTCTCCAAGTTCCTTCGTGTGTCCTATAACCAGCCGAAGCCACTCACTGAAGATTAGATTCCATAGAGCTACAGAACTGCGAGGATGTTGACTGCTATGTTACATCCGCTGCTCCGAACTGCCCTCACTAACTTTTTATGGGTTTAGCGTAGCGAGACTTGGCGACCCAGTTGAGGTGTGGTAGGATGCCTCAGTACTCGCCAAATCAGAAACGTACGCATACGGCCTTGTGAAAGTGACTGCGATCATCTCTCTCAAACGAGAGAGTCTGTGGCTGTAGATTAGGGTACCTACAAATGGGGTGCCATGAAATGTCAGAATGTAAACGTTAGTACATCGCAAGTCGAAACCGGTGTAACGGCCTAAAGATATCCGCGAGTTTAGACTGTCATAAATTTTTTTGTTAAAAAGTGTTCCTCCAGCGCTCTCTGCCTGATATGGCAAAACGGAACAAACTGTTATTTATAAATTTTACTATTTATTTATGCTGATCTCATTATGGCCATTAGGCCCCCACTCACATTGGACCAGAGTTTCACACACATGGTACCTTTCTTACACCGTAGTTTCTAAGGAAATAACAATTTTACTATGACAAATAGCATACAAAGTATTGTGCGTCCGAAGTTGCAATGTGAGTAACTAATACCGAGTAGCAACTAATAAAGTTAATACAGGCACTACTTGTGCAACTGAAAATAATGTTGATGATTATAATGTTTGGTTTCTGGGGCGCTCAACTGCACGGTTATCAGCTCCCAGACAAACTCCAAATATTTACTCAGTCCAGTCTCGCCACTTTCATGACTGGTGATGAAATGATGAGGACAACACAAACACCCAGTCCCCGAGCAGAGAAAATCGCCAACGTGGTCGGGAATCGAACCCAGGATCCCATGATCCTGAGGCAGCAACGCTAGCCACTAGACCACGAACTGCAGACACAAGTCACACTGCTGCCATTAGAAGTGTTAACAGTAATAATGATAAAATGGCAATAATGAAAACAATTATAGTGGCAGACCTAAAAGAACTAATAAGGGTACAAAATAGATGGTTTCTGATATAGCGAGTACTGGGGAAAGGGAATTCAAGGAGTCGTCAGGTCTGGATGGGATCCGAATTCGGTTTAACAAAGAGTACTCTACGGTATTGGCCTCTTAGTTAGCTTGCATTTATCGATTATCTGAAGCCCAGTGATATTCCGAAGCGGCTGGAAAAAGGCCCAGGTGACTCATGTATATGGAAAGGGTAAAACAAAGGACGCACAAAATTACTGGCCAATGACCTTAACATCGATTTGCTGCAGTATTCTTGAAAATATTCTGAGTTCGAATGAGATAAATTCTCTTGAGACAGTAAAACTTACGTCCACGAGTCTGCACAGATTTGGCAAGTATCTTTCGTGAGAAACTCAACTGGCCCTTTTGTCACATGATGTACTGCGAACTATTCGTGAAGGGCAACAGGAAGATTCCATATTTCTAGATTTTCAAGAATCATTTCACACGGTGCTCCAGTGCTAACTCTTGACGAAGGCATAAATATATGGAATAGATCCCCAGATACGTAAGTGTTCATCAAAGGAAAGGTTATCATCAGGAGTGCCCCACGGAAGTGCGATAGGACCGCTTTTATTTTCTGTATACGTATATGATCTGGCTGGGCAGCAATCTGCGGTTGTTTGCTGATGATGCTGTGGTGCACGGGAAGATGTGGAAGTTCATTGACTGAAGGCGGATACAAGATGACGTAGACAAAATTTCCAGTTGGTGTGATGAATGGCAGCTAGCTCTAAATGTATAAAAATATATGTTAATGCAGCTGAGTAGAAGAATTAACCCCTTAATATTCGAATGCAACATTAGTAGTGTTCTGTCAAACACACTCACCTCGTTTACATATCTGGGCATCACGCTCTAAGGCGATCTGAAATGGAACGATCATGTGAGAATTGTGGTACGGAGGGCGGATGGTCATCTTCGGTTTATTGGGAGAATTTTGGAATAGTGTGATTCATAAGTAAAGGAGACTGCATGCAGGACGTTAGTGTGGTCTGTTCTTGAGTACTGTTCGAGTTTTTAGAATCCACACCAAGCCGGGTAAAGTTCGTTGCGAGGCACACTACCGAGAAAATATGGATCACCGACTTTTGAAGCTGACTACAGAACGAGTCTACTGCGGCCAACATTCATTTAGCGTAAGGACAACGAAGGTAAGATACGTGAAATTAGTGCTCATTCGGAGGCGTATAAGCAATCGTCTATTCCCTCGCTCTGTTTACGAGGGGAACAGGAAAGGAAATAATCGAACAGTCCACGGATGTATTGCCGATCCATAGTGTCCAACGGGAATAATAAGAAGGTGGAGAACATGGCCAGGGCGCTTCCCAGGGACCCGGTGTTACCAGAGGGAGTATTCAAGAAATCGTCAAAACTAGGGCCTGTACCCTCAAGACTTTATGGACACCCGAAGGTCCAGAAGTTGAGGTGTCGTCACGCTTCATTGTCAGCAACATCAGGCAAAATTCCTGACAGAGAAAGTACGTCCTTATGTGGATAAATGCTTACATCACATCCGCAGTTCTGTGGATTTTATTAAACACCCTAACAACGTCAGGCTGTAAGACTCAGATATAATGATGAGCTTTGATGTCGTTTTGTTAATCGCCAGGGTGCACCTACGTGAGTTTCTAGAACTCATTGATCATAAATCTGATGAGAAGACCACCGACCTTTTCAGACACATCCTAACCTCCATTTATTTTCCGTTTGATGGAGAATAGTATGATCAAACGGGGGTAGTCGCAATGGGCAGCCCACTCTCGCCAGTGGTTGCGAATTTGAGTATTGAGCACTTCGAGGAAGAGACCCTGACGTCATTCAAATGGAAATCAACTTCCTTTTTCTGTTATGTGGATGACACGTTCGTCTTCTTGCCTCATGGAAGGAAAAACTTTGACTTTCTTGTACAGCTAACCTTCATACATCCCAACATCACACTCAGTATGGAGACCGAAGAAGCAACACTACCATTCCTGGACGTCATGGTTAAGACAAGAGCTGCTGGCACAATGGGCCATGGCGTGTATTGGAGCAAAACACAAACTTATCTGTATTTTTACGCAGGTCAGTGCCACTACCGTGTGCAGAGGGAGGGAGTCCTAAAAACACTACTAAAAAGGGCGCGTGACATCTCAGACGCAGAGAGTCTGCACAAGGAACCGGAACACCTCAGAACTATGTTCCGAAAAAACACATACTCAGAATAGCAGATCAAGAGCGCTCTACGCCCCATCACTACAGTACAATTAGTCGAGACGCAAGAAATCACGGAGGAAGAGGGAGCCACAGCCTTCATAGAGTACACCGGCGCGCTGTCGGCAAAAGTAGGGCGGATACCGAAAAAGCACCGCTTAAGTACTCTCGTTTTCCCGCCAAATAAAACGCGGATATCGTTGGGGAGTATAAAAGATAACCTCGGCTTGCAGAAAGCCGTGGTATATCAGATTCCGTGCCAATGTGGCAACACATATATTGGACAAAGCGTGCACATCATCGAAGATCTATGCCGATAACACCAGTTACAATGTACACCAAAAAGTCGGCAGTCGCAGGGCACTGTTTGCAGAGAATCATGCAATAGAATAGGAACGTACGAGCATTTTAGCGCAGACTAACAAATACTGAGACGGTGTTGTTAGAGAAGCCATCGAAATTCGCACCACGGATAATCTTATCAAACGGGATTATGGCTGCAATTTCAGCAAGGCTTGGGAACCAGCACTGGGTCTAATTACGAATACGCGTAGGAAACACAACGATCTGGCGACTAAGCCAGACAGAGCAACTACATCGACGCTAACACAGATTGCTGACGTCAGAGTCTCAGCGACTACCGACCCGCGCTCTCGGGCGGTACCGCGGAGGGAACAGATTTCGGTGGGAGGGGATATAAGTCGGCCTCGCGCTCTCAGAACCTCAGTCACTAGATTGCTGGAATTCCGCTGCTCAAAGATCGGATCCAGCAATCAGCGAGGAAATTCGACTCGACTGCGCGGAACTCTGACAACCAACTAGTCAGTTGCCTAGGAACCCAGGTACACTGGCGGCCGACCACCAAATGGCCGGAAGTGAAGCGTGATTTGTAGACCGGTTGATAAAATATCTATATGTAGATAGTTTATCCAAAATATATCGACTTTTACCATCGAAATTATATAACAAATATATCGATATGGAAATAGCAATACCAAGTGCCGATATTTTTATTTTATATATTTTTTCCCAGTTTTCGGCAAATATTTGAAATTGTTCTTTTGAAATTTTAGTAGAACATAATACTGCTTGAACTGTGTGAAGGAGTCTTACTACTTTTTGAGCTTTCATCATTGCAATTTTCTCTATGACTTTGTGAAGCAAGAAGAAGAAGTTCGATTGTGGTAGGGAAAGGGGGGGGGGGAGGGAGGGTGGCAGATTTAATGGAATAACAAGATTTTAGATGTGAAGAAATAGCACATCAGTTGCGATAAAAAAACAAATTCTTACTCACCTAGTGTGATCTTTCTTTACATCGGCAATCTTAAAAACCTGTTGCTGAAAATGAACAAAAATGTAAATGACAAAATTTTTGCGGTGGCGGAGACGTGTGAAGGGAAAGGCTGACGCAGTCGGTGCTACAAACAGAACCTGAAAACTTTAACTTCACCACCCAGTTTTGACAGTACAGCTCCAAAGTCGCTGACGTTGGCAGAAAAGAAAAAATAGAAGTCGACATGAAGTGTTCCAGACAAGTCCGATATGTGACAACGGACAACGGACGACGGACATCAGACACCATTCATTGTGCCACTTAGATGTAGTTATCATTGTTAGTAAAGTGATTACCGCCAAACGTGAAGTGCATTGTTTTCCTTTCAATTCTTGCTCTAAGAGGAGGTAAGTAGGCTGCTAGCTTATTGATGTACAGAATATCTAATAATAAATCAATACTGAAATATACAATTCTAAGACCGGCAGTATATTTACAATGCGCTGCCGATACTTATATAGGCCGGTAGGTCGATAGTAATCCATCACTATATCGATACTTCTTTGGATAAATTGAGGGCTGATAATGATACTTTGTTAAATATTGACATACAGGATACCCGATCTTTTTAAAAGTATCGATAGTCCCAGTGAGCAGCGTCTGCACGCACCAGTAGCACGAGCCGAAGAAAAACAACTGACCAGATAGAAGAAAAACCGTAAACAGATGCAACAGTAAGAAAACAGAGCTGGCAGTATGAAAGGCAGGCAAGCTGCTAAACCTACAAATCAGCGAGGTCAGAAGTCCTCAAAGATGTCAGGTCGATCAGGACCTCAGTTCGTTAGCGGACATGACAATGGCTATATGTCTGATGGCCGAAATATTGTGTCAGTTGGACACTATAGACCGGCAGTATACCCGTAGGCTGTTCAGTGAAGAAGTACGCTCGGAGAAACTAAAGAATCACATGAAAGGAAATGACTAGTAGTAGTAGAACAGGATGCCGTCCCCTACGAACCGCACGGTGGCTTACGGAGTACGTACGTAGATGTAGAAGGATTTACAAAGGTAACGAGCGCGTACAGTAAAAATGGTAATCGCTATTGCTGCTTTAGCAGATATGTCACTGTCTTCTGAAGCTGCAGATGTTATGAAGCTCATTAATATAATCCGAGGCGTTATTCCAGTGGCGGGTTCCAGCTACTGAGAAGGACTTCGAGAAAGAGATTGGACGTTAGAGTGGACAGAAGGGATTTGGATCTGATGAGAACGGGTGTTCCAGCCATATTATTGAGACGTGAGCGTAAAGTCGAGGACAGATATGAGCTCAGTGTTCATTGATAAGACAGTAGAGAAAACAGAGAGGGTGGAATTCTCTGTGCATGAATGCATGTAGCCAGGATGGCTGCGCATATGATGGGGAAATATCCACTCGATGCAATTTAAAACGAGACTCGTCCGACCGGATAATATATTTCCAGTCATCAACAGTCTAATGTCAGTATTGAAGGGCCCAGGCGAGGCGTAAAGCTTTGTGTCGTGCAGCCATCATCAAGGGTACACGATTGGGCCTTGAGCTCCGAAAGCCCATATCGATGATGTTTCGTTGGATGGTTCGCAGGATGACACTTGTTGATGGCCCAGCACTGAAATCTGCAGCAATTTTCGGAAGGGTTGCAATTCTGTCACGTTGAACGATTCTCTTCAGTCGTCGTTGGTCCCGTTCTTGCAGGATCTTTTTCCGGCCCATTAATGTCGGAGATGTGATGTTTTACCGGATTTCCGATATTCACTGTACACTCGTGAAAAGGTCGTACGGGAAAATCCCCATTTCATCGCTACCTCGGAGAAGCTGTGTCCCATCGCTAGTGCGCCGACTGTAACACCAAGTACAAACTCACTTAAATCTTGATAACCTGCCATTGTAGCAGCAGTAACCGATCTAACACCTCCGCCAGACACTTATTGTTTTATATAGGCGTTGCCAACCGTAGCGCCGTATTACATATCTCTGTATTTGAATACGCCTGTCTCTACCAGTTTCTTTGCCGGTTCAGTGTTTATTCCGAAAAGTAATGGTCCTGTAACACTCCCCTGGGACAAGCTCAATTTTTTTTTCTGAAGACTGCTCTCTGCTGAAAATGACATGTTGTGTCCTGTTTGCTAGAAACTCTTCAATACAATCACACAAATTGTCTGATATTCCGTACCCTCGTATTTTGCTCATTAGGCGTCAGTGTGGAACTGTATCGAATGACTTCCGGAAGTCAAGGAACACGGCATCTACTTGGACGCCCGCCTGTACTTATGCTTTCTGGGTCTTGTGGACGAACAGAGCGAGCTGGGTTTCACACGATGGTAGTTTCCGGAAACCATGTTACTTTCTACAGAGAAGATTTTAACTTCCAGAAACATCATAATATGCGAGCACAAAACTTGTTGCAAATTTCTATAACAGACCAACGTCTGGAATGTAGGCCTTCAGTTTTGTGCGTCATTTTGACCACTATTCTTGAAAACAGGAGTTACTTTTTCTTTTTTCCAATCGTCGGGAGCTCTCCGTTCCTCTTAAGACTTATGTTACACTACAGGTATAAGAGGTTCAAGTTCTTTCACATACTCTATACGGCGTGTCTCAAACCTTTTGTATCAAATTGAAACAGCTGATAGTGGGTCCACAACCGATTATATTGAGACAGCGCACCAACGATCGGAAATGCATATTCATTATGTTATAGACATACACTGCGCACACCGCATAGCAACAACGTACAAACAGTAATTGTTAAAAGCGACGACTGCCAGTCTCAATGCGTGTATTTCAAGGGCCGTTCCGCCTCACTCTTGCAAAGGTCCCGTGTGTCTGTTGTACACTGGGACCGGCAACATGTAATAAACAGTGTACACTCCCGACCACGCATACAGACATACTGTACACAACTTATCTCATAGCACGTGTGTCATCTGACGACCTCATACATCGCACGGGCACATTAACCTGTGGGAACATTAGCCTGTGTCGCGAGCACACCACTATCCATGCTGTCCGTTATCCACTGCACCAGACAGCTTGAAATATGTCCATTCGCTAGAGTTGGGAGACATGGATATAATGTAGGTGTTGTAGGATGTAGCGCCTGTAAAGCAGTACGAATTTACGGAGACCGCTTTCCGAACAGGCGTCATCGTATGTGGAAGAAGATTATCTAAATGGATATCAGTTTACGGTAGACAGGGTCGTTCACGCCCCAAAATGCAGGCCAAGGTTCCTGGCAAAGACTTGTCAGAACAGGAGGCTTTGATGAGATGGTGGTGGATGTGTGGTCAACCCAGCAACCAAGCGTTAATCACCTGTCAACTTGCTCGTGAAACGTAAACTTCGAAGGATGCAGTGTGGAGAGTACTGGTTTAACAGGTTTTACATCTAGATCATAAAGAACAGTGTACTAGCCCTCGGACCAACGGGTTCTGAGCCCTGCGTTAATTTCTATCAACTGATTATCCACCGCAGTGCTGTAGTGCTGAACACAGTGCAGTTCAGTTTCTATTGTTCTCGGATGAGGCCATTCAAAAGCCATGTCTGAAATGAGGACGGTCGTCACGTCACCAACATTCGTGGCCACCAGCAACGAGTCTCTGTCAGTGTGTGGGAGGACCTTATTTGCTGCCTACCATTTTAATGGTCCACGTTACCTGGTGTACCTGCCAGATGTGCTGCCGCAATTCTTGTTGGCTGCAAAGGATGTGGTTTCAACACAATTCGATGTAAAGTACCGCGAGGACCTGAACGACACGTACCCTCATCGTTGGATTATAAGATTAGGACAGGTGGTCCTGCCCCATGCCCAGCGCTATTGCCGGGTCTCACGCCTCTTGACTTTTTCCTGTGGGGTTGCGGCAAAACGGTAATGTACGAAGTCCTTGTAGAAGCGGATGAAGACCTGCTTGCTAGGTTCCAAACTGCTTGCCTTGTCGTACAACAGAGACTAGGAATCCTCAAGATTACCAAAAAGCTTTTGATAGTGTACCCCCCCTCATGGTTACTGCAAATATTGGAAATATACAAAGTAGATCCTAAATTGATACAGTTCCTAAACATAGTAATGAAAAATTGGAAAACCACACTTAATATCCAAACAAATTCAAATAATATCACATCACAGCCAATACAGATTAAGCGTGGAATATACCAAGGAGACTCATTAAGTCCTTTCTGGTTCTGCCTTGCTCTGAATCCACTATCCAACATGCCAAATAATACTAATTATGGATACAATATTACTGGAACATACCCACATAAAATCACACATTTGCTATACATGGATGATCTAAAACTACTGGCAGCAACAAATCAACAACTCAACCAATTACTAAAGATAACAGAAGTATTCAGCAATGATATAAATATGGCTTTTGGAACAGACAAATGTAAGAAAAATAGCATAGTCAAGGGAAAACACACAAAACAAGATTACATATTGGAGAACCTCAGCGACTGCATAGAAGCGATGGAAAAAACAGATGCCTATAAATATCTAGGATACAGACAAAAAATAGGAATAGACAATACAAATATTAAAGAAGAACTAAAAGAAAAATATAGACAAATACTAACAAAAATACTGAAAACAGAATTGACAGCAAGAAACAAGACAAAAGCAATAAATACTTATGCTATACCAATATTGACCTACTCATTTGGAGTAGTGAAATGGAGTAACACAGACCTAGAGGCACTCAATACACTTACACGATCACAATGCCACAAATATAGAATACATCTCATACATTCAGCAACAGAAAAATTCACATTAAGCAGAAAGGAAGGAGGAAGGGGATTTATCGACGTAAAAAAACCTACATTATGGACAGGTAGACAATTTAAGAAAATTCTTTATAGAACGAGCCGAAACTAGCAAAATACACAAAGCAATCACTCATATAAATACATCAGCTACACCACCGCAATTTCATAACCACTTCTAGAACCCTTTAGATCACATAACATCAACAGATACGAAGAAAGTAAATTGGAAAAAGAAAACACTACATGGCAAACACCCGTATCACCTAACACAGCCACACATCGATCAAGACGCATCCAACACATGGCTAAGAAAAGGCAATATATACAGTGAGACGGAAGGATTCAAGATTGCAATACAGGATCAAACAATAAACACCAGATATTACAGCAAGCATATTATTAAAGATCCCAATACCACAACAGGTAAATGCAGACTTTGCAAACAACAAATAGAAACAGTAGATCACATCACAAGCGGATGTACAATACTAGCGAATACAGAATACCCCAGAAGACATGACAATGTAGCAAAAATAATACATCAACAGCTTGCCTTACAACATAAACTTATAAAACAACATGTTCCAACATACAAGTATGCACCACAAAATGTACTGGAGAACGATGAATACAAATTACACTGGAACAGAACCATTATAACAGATAAAACAACACCACATAACAAACCTGACATCATACTCACCAATAAAAAGAAGAAATTAACACAACTAATCGAAATATCCATACCCAGTACAACAAATATACAAAAGAAAACAGGAGAAAAAATTGAAAAATACATCCAACTGGCTGAGGAAGTCAAGGACATGTGGCATCAGGATAAAGTTGACACTATACCAATTATACTATCAACTACAGGAGTCATACCACACAATATCCACCCGTACATCAATGCAATACAGCTACATCCAAACTTATATATACAACTACAGAAATCTGTAATTATTGATACATGTTCAATTACCCGAAAGTTCATAAATGCAATGTAACATATACCGTACAGTTAAAAGGAAGTCACGCTTGATCAAGGTCCGCGTCACCTTCCATTTTTAACCAGACATAACGTCTGAGACAAGAAAGAAATAATAATAATAATAATACACAAACAGTGTAACAATCATAATTTCTTCGGTAGATACGATAAATCCTAATTCTAATCATATGTACCATTTTTCTTACTTTTGGTTCATTTTGCTAAGCTACATCGTCGTAACACGAATTAGTGCACCTAATGTGCTACTACACCAGTATTATTGTCTACTTTTCCATTTATTTCTTGGAATTATGTTCACATAACTGAATTAAGTTAGCGTTAGCTCTCCTTGCAAGAGACGTAACTTTTTGATGGAGGAAATTCGTTTTTGAAAACCAGTGACCTGTTAAAACCTTTATCGTCGTTATATCTACCTTTGCTGATCACCTGATAAAACATAGACATGAACCATCCAGCACGGAACAGGACATGAAAGCTATTAGAGTGAACAATCTCAACAAAAAAAACTCCTGACGTTACAGAAAAACTTCCATATAAACACAGCCCTTGTAATGAAAAAGAAGGTATTTAATGACCAAATCAACACAAGCAATAAATCACTGTTCATGTTAGGCACTAAAACAATACTAAACAGGAATGTAAATTTTAACCAGACTAAATAATCCCCCCTCTCTCTCTCTCTCTCTCTCTCTCTCTCTCTCTCTCTCTCTCTCACACACACACACACACACACACACACACACACAAAGATGAAAACGAAAACTGTGAGACCGGAGTTTCTACCGGCGTATACAACGCTCAATCGGGTGACGTCGTCGACAACCGCCGATATTTCGACAGGAGCGCACCCTGACATTTTCAATTCGGAACTGCAGCAAGACAGCCCTGTGGAAGGCAGTTTAAAACCTCGGTTTGCGGAGAAACTCCGGAAAAATAATACACTCAGACACACATACAGCCAGGTGCACGCGCACACGTAATCACGCACACTGTAAACACTAGCACCATACAAACCAAAGATGACCGACATCAGAAGTTCTCGATAGTGAGTGTAATTAATAAACAACGAGTGAGGTAGCATTAACTCTATTTCTATGGTTTTGGACAAAGGAGAGAGAACGATTTCATGCAGAATTTAAGCAAAGGGTTCAATAGAGCAGCAAGGTGTTTTAGTACACGGAGCACTATTGTTACTCACATCCGGACGAAGAAGAACCCCTCACTTGTGGACCTGAGGAAGGGCATACAACCGAAACCCCTATAACAGGTCGGTATGAGCATCACATTAAGAATTCGGCGGATATCTTACACCGATTAGAGGAAATGCGTTTGAGTGACTGATACTGTAGTCAGTTTTGATGTGGGTCCTCTCTTCACTCGTATTCTTCTATTGGATTCGTTACGATTGATTGAGGTTAGGTTGGGTGTTGAATTAACGAACCTGTTTTGACATGTCTTGATTTGCACTTACTTTTTATTCAATGACCAGTACTGTGAGCAGACTAATGGAGTTGCGATGGGAAGCCCGTTGTGACATATTATTGCCAATTCGCTTGCCTTGGAGTCGGTGGATTTGAAACTTTCCTGTTTTCTCAGGTACGTAGTCGATACTTTTGTTGCTTGTCCTCAGATGTGAGAATCTGAACGTATTTTTAGAACACCTGAATTCAATCCACCCGAATATTTGTTTCACGATGGAGGTGGGAAAGAATGGCTGTCTTCCCTTCGTTGATGAGTCATCAGGAAGACCTATGGTACTTTGGGACATGCCGTTCATAGGAACCCTATGTAGTCTGACTTGTAAATGCATGCTGATAGTTACTATCCGGCTCAACGTGAAGGAGTACTTAGTGCCTTGGTCCACAGCGCCCCATTTCATCGCGGACCCTGAGAGTTTGTCAGCTGAATCATCTTATCTCGAAGTCACCTTTCGTCAGAATGGTTCTACTGAAAGACAGATCAGACGTGCGTTGCGGTATCGACCAACAGTGCACCGGATGAGTGATGATAATACACAGCGGGCATCAAAGTCTACGGCTGTTTGCCTTACGCAGGGAGCGTTTCGAAGTGGATTGGTCGTATTTTGCGGAAGTATGCGATGAAATATGTTTTTCGACCATCATTTAAAATCAGGGTCCTTTTATGTTCCGTAAAGAATGATACTGATTTGCGTAAGGCGGGTGTGTACCATATTCTTTGCAGTTGTGGCACGTCATAAATTGGTCAGACTATCAGGACTGTGGAGGAACGGTGTACTGACCACAAGCAGTACACACGCTTATAACAGCCGAGCAAATATGTCATTGTACAACATTGTCTTGCCACCGGTCTGCCGGCCGGAGTGGCCGTGCGGTTCTAGGCGCTACAGTCTGGAGCCGAGCGACCTCTACGGTCGCAGGTTCGAATTCTGCCTCGGGCATGGATGTGTGTGATGTCCTTAGGTTAGTTAGGTTTAATTATTTCCAAGTTCTAAGCGACTGATGACCTCAGAAGTTAAGTCGCATAGTGCTCAGAACCATTTGAACCATTTTTTGGCACCGGTCATCCTATGGAATATAACAACACAGAGATTCTGGCGTGCACTTCCAGCTAGTGGGATAATGCTATTAAGGAAGCTGCTGAAATTAAATTAGCAAGTAACCTTATAAAAGAGATGGTGGCTTTTGTTTAATTTCTACGTGGAATCCCCGTTCTCTCCCTTGTGAAAAACAGAGAGATAGAGTTAATGCTACTTCACCCGTTCATCGTTAATTTCACTCTCGAAAACTTCTGATATATGTCATTTTTGGTTTGTGATGGCGCTGTCTGCCAACGGAAGTTTTAATTTCCCTTGCACAGCGCTCACTTGCTGCAGTTTTGCCTTGAAAATGCTAGGTTGCGCTCCTATCGAAATACCGGCGTTTGCCGACGACGTCACCCGTCTACGTTCCCGTAAATTATTTGAACAAAGAGTAAAATGGTTCAAATGGCTCTGAGCACTATGGGACTCAACTGCTGTGGTCATCAGTCCCCTAGAACTTAGAACTACTTAAGCCTAACTAACCTAAGGACATCACACACATCCATGCCCAAGGCAGGATTTGAACCTGCGACCGTAGCAGTCACACGGTTCCGGACTGCGCGCCTAGAACTGCGAGACCACCGCGGCCGGCGAACAAAGAGTAATACACACACAAAACAACAAGAACAACAACAACAACAAACGAACAATTTTCGTATCAGACATACACAATACAAAGGACATAACAAAGATAAACTCAGATATTTACAGTTGGCAACACTAAACACTGTAAACACATTCATCACAAAGGGAAGAGGTGCAAGTGAAGTTTTGTAATAAATGTGGGCGATAAAACGTTGAAAACCGGTGATCTGGAGTATGGAACTGAATAAACACATCCTCAAGCTGACATACAACAACTAACAGCATTAGTGAGTAACAACAGGCGATAATTTAACCTGAGGAAACTTCGGCTGCAAATGTTGGTTCTAACATGTAAAATATGAGACTGACATGAGAAATTGTCACATATTAACGTACTTACAACTACTACATCGTGCGTTACTATGTGTGCAAAAACAAACATGCGTTACAGGTCACTCAACATGCTTCATAAAAAAAGGAACAAAACGCGTGTGACAAAAAACAAACTGCCTTTCATTTAGTTGTAAAAATGGAACGTACCTCCATGAAAAAAGGCTTTTAACCTCTGTAGAATCCACAGAGAACTATACAATGCAGATTATGCACACTTGTCTGCACGATACTGAAAGTCGTGTGCCCTATATAATAATCGTTCCTCAGTCTGTATATTTGTCTAATAAATGTAGTCGGCTAATGTAAAGGGGAGTAATAATAAGTAAAGTAGCGGTAGAAGTGAAGTGTACCGCATCAATAGTATGTAACAAACTCAGAGAAGTGTAGTCAAATGCGCTAACACTTTGCATGTGATGATATGTACTGTTTCCGCTAACGAGATGGTAGGCTACGATTTTGAGAGAATAAATGAATACCCCGCGGTTCTCTCATGCGTGCATCGTCACAATCTGCGTTCTGTGTCGTTGTCAGTAGCGAATACCGCCCACCTTCTCGTTTTCTCTGCCTCCAATATTTTATTTTATTTCTCTCTTCCCTCGGGACGACGTCCTTCGATTTCGGGAAGAGGAATAAATCAGCACGACGGAAACTGGGCAGATATCGGGAAACGGGAGGAGACGTGGCAGTTATTGAGGCTGGCACTCTGGGCCCGGTGTTATTTACAAGAGCAATACGAGTAGCAGCAGCGGCGCTTGTCTTCCCGCACCAGCTGCGCGCCAACTCATTCCGCAATTGTTATCTTCCATAATCTCCTCTCGCCGTGAAGGTCGACGTCAGCATCTCCAGAGGTTTCGTTTCCTCTCAACACGTAAACGGAAAAATGCAAATATACGGTTCGCGGTATTTCTCTTCGTCCGTGAAGCCGATTGCGGTCACAAAGTCTCACAGCGGCTTCTGCCAGTATAATAGCTTCTCTGGTGCACGAGATTGCCTGTTACGTCTGTTCCCCAAATTTCATGCGCGACAGAGGAGCAGTAATTCGAGGCACAGCTGCGAAGCATTTGTAAGCTCAGTAATACAGCTTTGAAACTGTATATATAAGCACTAGGAGCAAGCCGTTAAGGTGAGTCACTGAATACTTTATATAGATACTGCACTGTATACAAAATGCGCCATCAATATCTATGTCTGAGACTGCAATGAATTTGATACTACCAATTGTTTACACTAATGTTTCAAATGGTTCAAATGGCTCTGAGCACTATGGGACTTAAGTTCGGTGGTCATCAGTCCCCTAGAACTTAGAACTACTTGAACCTAAGCAACCTAAGTACATCACATACATCCATGCCCGATGCAGGATTCGAACCTGCGACCGTAGCGGTCACGCGGTTCCAGACTGAAGCGCCTACAACCGAACGGCTACACTGGTCGGCTTACACGAATGCATAACATTACAGCTCCGAAGGTATAGTCTGCCTTTCAGATGTCAGCACGTTATTTACTCCCACTTACAACCATCAGAGCCTCTCAATTGGCTCAGAAACAGCCAAATACGTCGCTGGTGGGATTTCTGTTTGCTGATACACAAAACGTCCGCAGCTCGTGGTCGTGCGGTAGAGTTCTCGCTTCCCACGCCCGGTTTCCCGGGTTCGATTCCCGGCGGGGTCGGGGATTTTCTCTGCCTCGTGACGACTGGGTGTTGTGTGATGTCCTTACGTTAGTTAGGTTTAAGTAGTTCTAAGTTCTAGGGGACTGATGACCATAGATGTTAAGTCCCATAGCGCTCAGAGCCATTTTTTTTATACACAAAAAATGCAGTGACCAATAAATTTCCATAATTCGTATCACAGACGTGTACTACGGGTGCGACCGTTCAGGCGTAAATTGTGGTATCCTTGTTTCTATAACAAGGCTCCCCTCAAGAACCTAGAAATTTTCTTTCTGAAATATAGCACGTACATTTACCTGGAGAAGAGATAGTACCCTAGGGCTCTAAATCCTTTCTTACGCAGCGGCTGCACACAATACGTAGCGATCGGGATCACATGTGGTAGTTGTCAAAAAACTGCCCGTACTATCGCATCTGTTACGTTTCCTCTATGTCGCTGGACAATGCACGTTTTCAGAAGGCAGTCGCCACGGTAGCGGCTACAACATGCACATCGTCTGCTATTCACGGAGGAACAGTTGTAAGTGAAAACGAATTATGGTTTCACATGTCAGTCAAAAACCCATGAGTCAAGAAACCAGCAATATTAGATCTGTACAAAAGAAAAATCACATATGGCTCCAAAGTAGAAAATAAACAAGACAGTAGTACGAGAAAGGACATTCAAAATACAATATACTTGTCCTTATTTTTGGAAGGAGCACAAACACGAGAAAAACTATTATGACAATCAGCTGAATGGCGTACTGGTCCATCTTTGGAAAGCTGTACAGCAGTGATTCCAGGTGACATGGATTTGACAAGTCCTTGCTAGGTTTTCGGAGGTCTGACGCAGCGGATGTCTACGCTTACGCCAGCATTTGACGTAAATTACAGACTGCTGGTTTGTGAATGCTGAGCTAGCACCGATAGTGTCACTGATGTGTACTATCGGATTCATATCAGGAAAAAATAATGGCCGAAATATCAACGGAAGTTCACTGTCATCCATCGAAAATAAAGGCAGCATGATTCTGTCCTTGTGATACGGACAGTTATCCTGCTGGAGAATACCATCCCGGTGGGGAAGACTGCTAGAATGAACTGATACAGGTAGTCCGTAACAAAGTTTACGTAGTGCACAGTTATCTGGTGTTTTTTTAAATCTTTATTAAAACAATACAATACAATTATAATTATACAAAATAACCAACCACCTAAACTAATTAGTGGGCCTTTAATTCATACAACACCAAATGCAACTTCTGTTTGATTTGCGTCTGGCACTATTTCTATGTTCAAGGTTAATTTAATTTAAAACTATTAATCTACTCTAATGCTAGTCTATTCTGCAGCGTTACAAGTGTGCCAGTTGTACTACAAACCTAGTCTTTGTAGCCTGCCCACCGAGCTAATCCCAGTGGGCGTGGCCCTGGCACTGGGCTTGGCCAGATTACTTAAAGTTGCTTCAGTATTGTTAGTTTATATCTACATTCTAACTTATACTTCTAATATCTAGTATATAATTGGAGGTGCTCTTACTGTTGATGCCTGATCCTGAAGAGCGGCGGATCTCGGTCGTAACGGCGACCGGCCATTCCGCACCCGGCTGTATTGGGCAGGTGTACCTCAGTCTTCATCAGTTTTTTTATTTATTGACCATTTTGGTCTCTAATAAATTCCCTCATAACCTTACGTTATACCTCGTTTGCCAGCCTATTTAGGACATGATAGGTGTCAGCAGGTCGTACTAGGGAATAGGTGTCTCTGTTCGGTAGTTGATATCTCATTTCTTTCGCCATGTCGTCATATAATTGACAATCATAGATGATGTGTTCGGGCGTACCGTCTTGAGCGCCAGTCACACGCTGCTATAACCCGTTTACCAAATCGACTTAAGTATGTCGGATATGGTCTATGCTCTGTTAGAAAGTAAGAAAGTGTAGCAGTCCTCTCCTTGGCTCAAAGTAACCCATCTCTAATCTTTCCTTAATATTAGGCAGCCGTTGAGATACCCTTCTTCCCGTTTCTTCATTTTCCGATGATTCCTGTCATAGCTCCTTCCCCCTTCTCCTAATAGCAAACTTGTCACCTACCTGTACCCCCCATGATTGCCCTCGTCTTTTCGATCTTCCCTTTGGTTATCCAGTACCATGCTGCTAGTTCCCGTATCTTGATGTCTAATGGACAAAGCCCCACTAACACCAATAACGCCACCCAGGAGTAGTTCGATATGCCACAACAGAGCGTAACAGCAGATTCCGCTGCACCCTTCTAACAGTCATGGCAGGCATCACCCTCGTGAGCCTGTGTGCCCAGACCCCACACCCGTATCCTACTATTGACGTTAAAATGCTATTGTCATAAAGTTTAATGAGATTGGGTGGTAGATGGAATCTTTTATGACATGTGTTGATGAGATTGTTGGAAACTTCTAGGGCTTGTTGAGATATGGAATCTATATGTGATGTGTAATTCCACTTTTCATCAATTATAATTCGTAGATATCTGGCCTCGCGGCGCCGAAGAACTGGTGTCACCTCGATTCTTACGGTTGGATTTCTAATCAGGATACCTTCCAGCAACAGATACGTGGATTTGTGTGGTGCATCCTTCATTTTCGCATCGTGGCACCATTCAGCAAGTGATGTTATTGTTTGTTCCACTTTGGGTTTTAGGTGCTCTCATCTACGGCCGCCTACTAGCAGGAGGAGGTCGTCTGCGTAGGCTACCACGTCTAGCACGTCCTTTCTGAGTTGTAATTTTTCTAGTAGCGGCTGTATATTTACATCCCAAGAGAGTGGTCCCAGGACATATCCTTGGGGGCACCCTTTCGTAATGGTTTTACATATTTTTGCGCTAGGCAATTATAACCAAACCTCCCTGCCCTCACAATAACTCCTCGGACATCCATACAGGGGCCCTGGGCACTCTTTCTCACGCAAGCGGGAGAAGAGCGAGAGCCACCACAGGTTGTCGAAGGCGCCACTGATATCCACCATGATGCCTACCACATACTCGTGCGGGACTGAGTTGTAGACCACGGCCGCCAGGGCAGTTGCGTCAGACGCCAATCGCCCCGGCCAAAAGCCAAACTGCCTGTCGCTCATCCCACGCAGTCTGTCAGCCAATAGTTTCTCGAGTAATTTCCCCAAGATATCCAGGAGACATATTGACCTGTAGGACTTGACTTCCATAGGGTCCTTGTATTTCCCTTTCTTTATAGTTACAACATTTTCCCTTTCCCAGATTTCTGGAAATTTACCAAGCCTTAGACATTCATTGAAGAACCCTGAGAGAGGTGCTATTAGCTGAGGGGCGAGGAATTGTACAACCTCCGCTACTATGCCGTCTGGCCCTGGAGCCTTCCCCCTTTTGAGAGATTTGATATGTACCACCACTTCTCCCTCCGAAAAGGTGTACACCACGGTGTCGTTGGTGTACTCCTCATTATCTTCCCTGTGGATCTGGCATCGGATTTCGTTGTCCTCATTCTCCCCATATACAGCTCTTGTGCTACAGAAGAATGCTGAAGATAAGGTGGGTAGATCACGTAACTAATGAGGAGGTATTGAATAGGATTGGGGAGAAGAGAAGTTTGTGGCACAACTTGACTAGAAGAAGGGATCGGTTGGTAGGACATGTTTTGAGGCATCAAGGGATCACAAATTTAGCATTGGAGGGCAGCGTGGAGGGTAAAAATCGTAGAGGGAGACAAAGAGATGAATACACTAAGCAGATTCAGAAGGATGTAGGTTGCAGTAGGTACTGGGAGATGAAGAAGCTTGCACAGGATAGAGTAGCATGGAGAGCTGCATCAAACCAGTCTCAGGACTGAAGACCACAACAACAACAACAACGTTCTCCCCATTATCTGGTAACAGAGTCCGAAGGAGGACCTCGGCAGTCTCCTGCCAGGACTCTGTCATTCGGCCGACATCTCTGATAGTCGAAAGAACCGCGAGAGATCTTTTTTTTTTTCTCGGACCAACTTACAAGGAGGTTCCCCAAGTGTCAGTGGCCATTTGGTGCAGCACATATAATTCCCAGCTTTTAACCCTAACCTCCTTCAGTTCTTTGTGGAAGACGTCTTTGGCTTCTCGGTGTCGCTGCAGCCAGAACTGTTTTTATTGCCAGACGACACTTCGCTGGTAGTACTTCCTCGCCCATCTCACAGACTAGCGCATACGTTCAAGATCGGCAGTCCATGGTGATGGGGAGGTCACAACGGCTCTCCTCCTGGTTGGTACAGCAGCTTTCACCACTCTAACTACTGACCCCACAAGTTCTTCAGCATACTTATCCACATCTACGACACCCTCAGGCAATGGAGGAACTTCACGCTCCCGAGCTAGGCATTCCCAATCCGTCTTATTGAAGTTGCTTTGAATCTCCCACCCTAAGTCCTAGTGGCACTCTTCGTCATTAAGGCTGTAAAGAATCAGATTGTGGTCGCTTGTTGTGACTTCATCTAAGACTCCAGTTCTTGATGTTGCTGACGACACTGGGTGTCGACAGGGAGACATCTGTGTTCGTTCCAGTCATTCCAGTCAGTCCAGGTAACTATCCCACATAGCATAATACTACCCCCAACGGGCTGTGTCCATGGCGCGTTGCATGTTTCGAGCCGCTATTCACTGGATGACGGCGTATATAGCCACGACCACCGACCTCGTTCAACGAGAGACGTGGTCAATCAGGCCAGGTGACAATGACCCACATTCCAATATCGATGATCCAGTACCCACTTCAGTCGCAATAGATGGTATCGGTAAGCAACATGGAGCACGTAGGGATCGGTAGTGGCAGAACTCCACGTCCAACAACGTACGCCCAACGTTATGCCCAGGAACAGAAATGATACGTAATAAGTACGTGAAAAAAGAACCAAGCACAATGTAACACTCCTAGGACCAGTACATGCAGCGTCGATACTCCACGAGTGCCACCACCCTCTCTTCATGGCATGTCTTCTCGTAATGTCGTGTAGGTAACGTTCTGTGTTCAGTTATCTACGTGTGGATATCAACTTCATCTCCTGCCATAAATGATCCAGCTGCAGGCGGATCGTGGAAGATGCTCCGCAAGAGGTTCGAAAATTATTGGCTATACGTAGGATTGCTCACAACAGCACAATGACATATCAGTGTAGTGTGATATGCGGTTTGCCGATTTGTATTAACACAGATAGTAAAAAATGAAGAATTATCTGTACTCCAGCACTGGCCGAGCAACACTTCCGCATGGCGGTAGCAGACAGTGCGCGGCATGGCAGCAAACGAGACGGTTCAAATCGGGAAAGGAAGACGAGGCCAACAAACGGTCACCAATCTTTAGGTGTCTGAAGTGGGTATTAACAGCATCAAAGTCCGATTCAGGGCAACCCACGTGTCCACAGTAGTAATACAGCGCAATCATTTTCAAGACGGAACGGTGTGTTGTTTCAATTCCCATGCCCACAACACAGTAATATCTGCTGTATTTTACGACGGCTTCAGAATAATAAAACACAGTACAAAGTAGATGGAACATTTGTAATATAGCTTAGTTACTACACATAATAAGTGCAAGTCTACATATTTACAAAGTATATCCTGACCAACTAAACAGTCAAGAAATTACTTTTTTGTTACCAAAGCAATTTTCTGTAACTGATTTGCTTTCCTTGATCAATAATGAGATTATTTTACTAATTTATTATTAATTCTTCGTTGTGGATATCTAATACAGTAATAGAAGATACAACATAAAAAATACTGAAATCTTCTCAAAGTAAAGTAGCCACAAAATGCTTAGAGTAAAACAAAGGAGAACAAAGGGAAACAGAAAAAGAGAAACCTAAAATTAATCTCTATTTCATTGGGTCAGTCCCTTACTGTATGCGTTCAAACGATCAGTCATTTTATTCTCGACGCTGTTTCAGTGTAGAATGTATGCTGGCTGTAGCACGCACTACATCATACGACCCATCAAGAGCACAGAAGGCTTGCCATATGCGATTTTTCATCTCGTCAACGTTTTCGTATTCTTCTGCGTACACTGTATCTTTCATTGTACCCCAGCAATCTAAGTCGAGGACAGACAGATCGGGGGAACTAGCTGGTCATTCAACATCCATAAGTCTGGCTGCTGTTTTGTTGGGAAAAATATCCTGTGCAGCTTGGCGCGCAGATCCTGTGTAGCTTGGCGCACAGATGCAGTGCACTGGCTCCATGCACCATCCTGTTGTATCCACATCACTTGTCTTGTCCTTGAAACAATATCGTCACGCAGAGCGGGCAGTTCGTTGCAAAGAAAATTAGTGAACGTTCTCCCGCTCAACTTGCCACAAAAAAAAGAAAAAACACACAACACTCTTGCCAAGCGTACCACCCCAGCAACTGACGGTCCATCGGTGATGATGATATGCCTCACGCAACCAATAGGGGTTCACGGGGGCCGAGTAGTGTTCGGCAGTTCGATTTGCTACACCTATGTTGCAAAACGTAGATGCATCTGTGATTAAAGCCACTTTAAAAAAACTTAATAGGCCGGCGTAATGCCCAATCACAAAAATTTAGCCTATTGGCCTTGTGATCAACTGAAAGTTTTTGGTATATCTGATAGCGGTCTGTGATTCCAAATGCGATGCACCGTGCATCGTGAGATTATTAGCTCTCAAGCAAGCGCCCTTGTTCTCCTCCATGGATACAGACGTACCATATTCAACGCAATGGCACTGTTTCGATTTCGCACAGGCCTGCCTCTCTGGTGTTTCACCTGGCGAAAATCCCCAGTGTATCAGTCTCGTTGTACTACAGCCCGAAACGTGTCAGCACAAGGATGCCTCCCTTCACCTCCTGAACATCTTTTAACGTAGATTCAAATTGTGTCCTTAGCAACCTCATTACAGGTGCCTTGACATATAAAATTAATACACTACTGGCCATTAAAATTGCTAAACCACGAAGATGACGTGCTACAGACGCGAAATTTAACCGACAGGAAGAACATGCTGTGATATGCTAATGATTAGCTTTTCAGAGCATTCACACAAGGTTGGCGCCGGTGGCGACACCTACAATGTGCTGACATGAGGAAAGTTTCCAACCGATTTCTCGTACACAAACAGCAGTTGACCGGCGTTGCCAGGTGAATCTTCGTTGTGATGCCTCGTGTAAGGAGGAGAAATGCGTACCATCACATTTCCGACTTTGATAAAGGTCGGATTGTAGCCTATCGCGATTGCGGTTTATCGTATCGCGACACTGCTGCTCGCGTTGGTCTACATCCTATGACTGTTAGCAGATTATGGAATCGGTGGTTTCAGGAGGGTAATACGGAACGCCGTGCTGGATCCCAACGCCCTCGTATCACTAGCAGTCGAGATGACAGGCATCTTATCCGCATGGCTGTAACGGATCGTGCAGCCACGTCTCGATCCCTAAGTCAACAGATGGGGATGTTTTCAAGACAACAACCATCTGCACGAACAGTTCGACGACGTTTGCAGCAGCATGGACTATCAGCTCGGAGACCATGACTGCGGTTACCCTTGACGCTGCATCACAGACAGGAGCACCTGGGATGGTGTACTCAATGACGAACCTGGGTGCACGAATGGGAACACGTCATTTTTTCGGATGAATTCAGGTTCTGTTTACAGCATCACGATGTTCCCATCCGTATTTGGCGACATCACGGTGAATGCACATTAGAAGCGTGTATTCGTCATCGCCATACTGGCGTATCACCCCGCGTGATGGTATGGGGTGCCATTGGTTACACGTCTCGTTCACCTCTTGTTCGCATTGACGGCACTTTGAACAGTGAACGTTACATTTCAGATGTGTTACAACCCATGGCTCTACCCTTCATTCGATCCCTGGGAAACCCTACATTTCAGCAGGATTATGCAAGACCACATGTTGCTGGTCCTGTACGGGCCTTTCTGGATACAGAAAATGTTCGACTGCTGCCCTGGACAGCACATTCTCAAGATTTCTCGCCAATTGAAAACGTCTGGTCAATGGTGGCCGAACAACTGGCTCGTCACAATACGCCAGTCACTACTCTTGATGAACCTTTGTACAGTGCTGAAGCTGCATGGGTAGCTGTACCTGTACACGCCATCCAAGCTGTGTTTGGATCAATGCCCAGGGGTGTCAAGACCGTTATTATGGCCAGAGGTGGTTGTTCTGGGTACTGATTTCTCAGGATCTATGCACCAAAATTGCGTGAAAATGTAATCACATGTCAGTTCTAGTATAATATATTTGTCCAATGAATACCCGTTTATCATCTGCATTTCTTCTTGGTGTAGCAATTTTAATGGCCAGTAGTGTAGTATGTAATCTTCTCAGAAAACTCCACAACAGGAACAACAACTAATCATGTTGCTTTTAGAAGAAAATCTTAGCAACACTTACCTATTGTCAAACTCATGTTTGTACATGTTGTATTTTGCAGTGCGGCATGATGGAAAGGAGACTGAGATGGGTCCACTGGCAGCTCCCATGTCTTACAGAACTTGTCATATCCGTAAACATTTGTTGCCCACGTCTTCCTTGCCAGACTTGACCCGTCACGTGTGTCGCCATCCTGCGCGCTGTCTGCTAACCCCATGCTGCAGCGTTACCCAGCCGTTGCTGGAGTACTTTTTCTTCTTCATATTTTACTGTCCCTGTTAATACATATCGATAGACTGAGTATCACAATAGACTAACACAGGACGCTGTTGCGAATGGGCTATTTATATTCCATTTAAAAATTAATTTTGTTTGCAACGGGAAACAAACCTACGTTTTCCTGTGGTACTAGGCGTCACAGGAGAACAGTGATGCGCATTTGGGCTGGCTCAAACTACACATTGGAAAAACGAAGTAGCAAATGTCTGCCGACAAAACTGAGAAAAATGCCTGACGACTCTTACGAGAGACACACTCTATACTGTACGACTCGTAGTAATGCGTGTGGACGCCGGCGGGCACACAGCTTCAGATGTGAACCACTGCTGTTTACGCCGGCGGCCTCGTGGCAGTCAGTGTATTAATGGCGCGCTTCCAGGCGTTCTGTAGTATTACGATTTCCATTTTATACAGACTACTTCAATGACGGACCCGGTTTTCTCTTCACCTATTGCGGGTTTTGTTGTTATGAGTACTTTGTGCCTGGACTCAATCGACACCGAACCATTGGCGGTCTCGCTCCGCCATTTATGCGGAATTTGAGGCCTAAACCTGACTATGCTCTCAGATGCTCCTTTGTTTTTCAAAGCCCGTGTTGATATTCCATAAAACGCATCTCAGCCTTTCCCAGCTCTGGTGGATGTGATGGCCAACGATATTTTAATAAACTAAATACCAGAAGCCAAACCTTGTTGAAATTGAAATCCCCTTCCCTGTTTATTAAGTTTTCTCAGATCTTTATTTCTAAGGACTCAATTACGCTGTTCCAGAAATGTGGTGTTAGCACCACGATACTGGTATCATCCCATTTCATTTCATTATTATATTCAAGCCAGTATTGGGTGGCAGCTGATTTGCTTGATTGTTTTAGTCGGTTGTCTGATATTCTTCACATCTCTCCTCTACTTTTCTTATAGTCTACTGGGCTTAAAACATGTGATATTCAAATGGAATGAGATATACACCCTGCTTTCGGAGTCCTCGATTGTCCTTAAAATTACGGAGGGACACAAGCAAAGACTAGCGTATTGCCTTACGCTGCTTCAATCTTCGCAGATATCGGCAGACTCCTAATGGGACATGGCATTCAGTGTATTTCCGCCCCTTCAGCTGAGGTAATAGATTTCTTTTGTACTCAAAGAGTACGCTGGTTGTAACCCAACACAGATCGCTGCCTTTTGAGTGGCACAATACTAGGGAATCATGGACATTTTCAAATTTATTTCTTCGCACTGACTTTCGACTAGCTGCCTATGTACTCTAGCAGATCGCCATGTACTTATTACCACAATTTTTAGCTTACTGTAGACGTATTATATGGTGGACAAGGTGAGGATGCGACCCGGATCTGTTATGTTAATGTGCAAATAAAACAGGAGGTGTCTCAAGGTACTACGTTAAAGTGTTAGTATATTACAATGAAGTTAGAATTAAAATATAAGCTAAATGCGTGTTAGGACATTTAAATGGTCTACACCCTCTTGTACAGTGCGTCCCATTCATCTTTACCATCTCAAATAACTATGGAATTTCCTTTTTTCTCAGAATCTTTACCAGCACTCAGTCTCAATTTATATATTAGAACACTGTCCCAGAACGAAATTATAGTTGTGCAGATTGCATCGTGGGGCAATTTTGTTGTATCTACTGGTATGCTTTACTGAACTGTGGTGAGACAGCAGTCTTACGCTTAGTTCTGATCTGCTTTTATGTAGTTAAATGTCAAAAGACGCCCGTCAAGGTTGGCACCGAGACACCGACACAGTTGTTATCATCTCACTAGCGAGTAGTTATTTAGAAGGTCAGATTGCTTGCTCTAGACAATTTGCCTTTCAAGAGTCACCACGTTGTTTCATTTACTTCTACTTTCAGCTTTTTTTGCAGTATGAGTTTTGCACCAGAGCTAAAGATTCATTACCTTTTTTCCATCTGAGACTGTGGAAGCCCTTGAAACAATATCGAGCACTTCGTCTGAGTATGTCACAACTACAGTATTCTTTTGACTTACATCCACTACCTCAAGAAGGTGTTCCTTCACTGTCCCAGAAAGAAAGCCGACAGATCCCCTGGGATCCCCTTTGTATCTTTCGGTTATTGTAGTTCCCTTGTGGAATCAAATGAGATCTCTGAAATGTCAACCTCCTGAGTGTGGTGAATAGGAGGATCTCTGCAAAATACTAAGAGTTCAGTGTATGTCCGTTATCGTGTCTACGGCGTAGAGAGACGATACATTTGCGAGAAGTTGTTGTGAATAATTTAAATCATTTCCTTCAGACATCGATATACAAGAATATACGATTCAGTTCTTTCAGATCTCTATTGGTTATTAGCCACGCGAAACGTGCCTTACTCAGGGAAGCATGGACAGCTGACGAGTGGCATCATATCATTTGCAGAGATGAACCTTGATTGTCCATTACCCCGAATGCCCATCATCTGCAAATATGGTGGCGTGGAGATTAGAGAACACATGCTGCCAATATTTTGGAGAGATACGTTGGTGTTATCTCTACCGATATGTTACGAGAAGTCATCAAGTTCCACTTCAGGTCGTCCTTGTTAATGATTCAGGAAACTCTGGCGACAGAGCAGTACGTCAGAGATATCCTGCATACTCATGGGTTATCTGCCACTGGATAGTACTACAGCAGCATCTTTCAATGAGTGAACGCTCCTTCTCACACACTTGTTTCTATGAATTGACTGCGTGTCACTGTCCATCTACCAGCCTCCAACAAAACTTGTGTGAAATCAGTTCGCACGTATACTCCATCCGAGTGTCAAATCCTAGATACCGAGGGCCCGTTACAACAGCTATTTACCATCAGAGAGCATACAATTGCTGGATGACACTTTTTCCAACCAAATCAGCGCATAAATTCAGTCCTAGGAGGACGTAATCACTTACTGACAATGGAAGAACAGTGTCTTCGTACTCCCAATAGTGTCGTTCTTCGTTTCACTTCTCTTTGTAGGCAACGAAATAAAACCACAATCACGCAACGCATGTAGATTTGTAATTGTTCAGTTTCTCTCGGCGTATTTGTAGATCGAACAGTCCACGGGTGTACTGCCGGTACATAATGTCCAACGGGCAGAATATTTCGGTGGTCAGACAAGTCGCCATCGTCAGGTGCGTTGATCTGCGTTGAGGGCGTGCGGCCGACTAATATCCTCTGCCCCGCGAGCTGCTCCATCCGCGGTCAGCGACCGCGGCCGCGCGTCTGCTGTCGCAGAGACGCAAGCATCTGCGGTAGCGTTGAAATACACTCCTGGAAATGGAAAAAAGAACACATTGACACCGGTGTATCAGACCCACCATACTTGCTCCGGACACTGCGAGAGGGCTGTACAAGCAATGATCACACGCACGGCACAGCGGACACACCAGGAACCGCGGTGTTGGCCGTCGAATGGCGCTAGCTGCGCAGCATTTGTGCACCGCCGCCGTCAGTGTCAGCCAGTTTGCCGTGGCATACGGAGCTCCATCGCAGTCTTTAACACTGGTAGCATGCCGCGACAGCGTGGACGTGAACCGTATGTGCAGTTGACGGACTTTGAGCGAGGGCGTATAGTGGGCATGCGGGAGGCCGGGTGGACGTACCGCCGAATTGCTCAACACGTGGGGCGTGAGGTCTCCACAGTACATCGATGTCGTCGCCAGTGGTCGGCGGAAGGTGCACGTGCCCGTCGACCTGGGACCGGACCGCAGCGGCGCTCGGATGCACGCCAAGACCGTAGGATCCTACGCAGTGCCGTAGGGGACCGCACCGCCACTTCCCAGCAAATTAGGGACACTGTTGCTCCTGGGGTATCGGCGAGGACCATTCGCAACCGTCTCCATGAATCTGGGCTACGGTTCCGCACACCGTTAGGCCGTCTTCCGCTCACGCCCCAACATCGTGCAGCCCGCCTCCAGTGGTGTCGCGACAGGCGTGAATGGAGGGACGAATGGAGACGTGTCGTCTTCAGCGATGAGAGTCGCTTCTGCCTTGGTGCCAATGATGGTCGTATGCGTGTTTGGCGCCGTGCAGGTGAGCGCCACAATCAGGACTGCATACAACCGAGGCACACAGGGCCAACAACCGGCATCATGGTGTGGGGAGCGATCTCCAACACTGGCCGTACACCACTGGTGATCGTCGAGGGGACACTGAATAGTGCACGGTACATCCAAACCGTCATCGAACCCATCGCTCTACCATTGCTAGACCGCCAAGGGAACTTGCTGTTCCAACAGGACAATGCACGTCCGCATGTATCCCGTGCCACCCAACGTGCTCTAGAAGGTGTAAGTCAACTACCCTGGCCAGCAAGATCTCCGGATCTGTCCCCCATTGAGCATGTTTGGGACTGGATGAAGCGTCGTCTCACGCGGTCTGCACGTCCAGCACAAACGCTGGTCCAACTGAGGCGCCAGGTGGAAATGGCATGGCAAGCCGTTCCACAGGACTACATCCAGCATCTCTACGATCGTCTCCATGGGAGAATAGCAGCCTGCATTGCTGCGAAAGGTGGATATACAATGTACTAGTGCCGACATTGTGCATGCTCTGTTGCCTGTGTCTATGTGCCTGTGGTTCTGTCAGTGTGATCATGTGATGTATCTGACCCCAGGAATGTGTCAATAAAGTTTCCCCTTCCTGGGACTATGAATTCACGGTGTTCTTATTTCAATTTCCAGGAGTGTACACTACGTGATCAAAAGAATCCGGACACTTGGCTGAAAATGACTTAAAAGTTCGTGTCGCGCTCTATCGGTAATGCTGGAATTCAATATGGTGTTATTCCACCCTTAGCCTTGATGACAGCTTCCACTCTCGCAGGCATACGTTCAGTCAGCTGCTGGAAGGTTTCTTGGGGAATGGCAGGCCATTCTTCACGGAGTGCTACACTGAGTAGAGGTGTCGATGTCGGTCAGTGAGGCCTGGCACGAAGTCTGCGATCCAAAAATTCCCAAAGGTGTTCTGTAGGATTCAGGTCAGGACTGTGCAGGCCAGTCCACTACAGGGATATACTGTCGTGTAACCATTACGCCACACGCCGTGCATTATGAACAGGTGCTCTATCGTGTAGAAAGATGCAGTAACCATCCCCGAGTTGCTCTAAAAAAAAAAGGTTCAAATGGCTCTGAGCACTGTGCGACTTAACATCTATGGTCATCAGTCCCCTAGAACTTAGAACTACTTAAACCTAACTAACCTAAGGACATCACACAACACCCAGTCATCACGAGGCCGAGAAAATCAGTTGCTCTACAACAGTGGGAAGCAAGAAGGTGCTTAAAACATCAATGTAGGCCTGTGCTGTGATAACGCCACGTAAAACAACAAGGGTTGCAAACTCCTCCATGAAAAACACGACCACACCGTAACATCACCGCTTCCGAATTTTACTGTTGGCACTACACATGCTGGCAGATGACGTTCACCGGGCATTTGCCATATCCACACCCTGCGATCGGATCACTGCAGAATGTACCGTGATTCGTCACTCCACACAACGTTTTTCCACTATTCAACTGTGCAATGTTCGCGCTCCTTACACTAAGTGAGGCGTCGTTTGGCATTTACCGGCGTGATGTGTGGCTTATGAGCAGCCGCTCGACTATGAAATCCAAATTTTCTCACCTCCCACCTAACTGTCATAGTGCTTGCAGTGGATTCTGATGCAGTCTGGAATTACTGTGTGATGGTCTGAATAGATGTCTGCCTATTACACTTTACGACCCTCTTCAACTGTCGACGGTCTCTGTCAGTCAACAGGTGAGGTCAGCCTGTACGCTTTTGTGCTGTACGTGTCCCTACACGTCTCCACTATCACATCGGAAACAGTGGACATAGGGATGTTTAGGAGTGCGGAAATCTCGCGTACAGACGTATGACACAAGTGACACCAAATCACCTCACCACATTCGAAGTCCGTGAGTTCCGCGGAGTGCCCCTTTCTGCTCTCTCACGATGTCTAATGACTACTGACGTCGCTGATATGGAGTACGTGGCAGTAGGTGGCAGCACAATGCACCTAATATGAAAAAAGTATGTTTCTGGGGGCGTCCGGCTACTTTTGATCACATAGTGTAAATTCTCTGCCCGCCCTGGTCGCCAGATGGCAGATGGCAGAATGGCAGATTAGTCGCGCTCTCCGCCCCACCACATCATTACAACCTGTGGAGACCTAGGAAGTCATGGAGGAAGAGGCTGCCACTGCCATTATACTGTAACTGGTGCACTACCAGGAAAAATCGGACGCATGTTGAAGAAGTACTGAGTGAGAACTGTTTTCTGTCCCCCCAATAAAACACGAGCATTATTCGGAAGCGTCAAGGATGATCTCGATTTGCAGAAGGCTGGCGTATACCAGATTGCATGTCAATGTCTGAGGACAGTGCGCACCGTCTAAGATCGTTGCTGAGAACACCAGAGGCACACTCGACTGCTGTATCCGAACCAGTCAGTGGTCGCAGAGCACTATTGGTCCGAGATTCACGAGATGGAATGCGAACGTACAAGGATGTTGGCAGAGACTTCTAAATACTGGGACCGCGTCGTTAGAGACGACATAGAAATTCGCATCAGGAACGGTCTCATCAACAGAGATATCGGCTATAATCCTGGCAGGGCTTCGGGAAAAGCAGCGAATTTAATTATGAAGACTCAACAAACAAAAAAATATGGCGACCAGTACGGGCGGAGAATTTACTTCCATGCAATCACAAATGGTGATGCTAGCGTCTCCGTGCCCGTGACACGCGGCTCGCGGAGCAGGGGAATTTAGTCGGCCGCGCGCCCTCAGGAGCTCAGTTCGTCAACGCACCTGTCGATGGCGACATGTCTGATCACCGAATTATTGAACCCGTCGGACACTATGAACCGACATTATCTCTTACAACATGAAGTCTTTTACTATCAGGTATTCTTCTATGCGCTTAAATTGATTTGTCTGTTAGTGTAAATTGTTTTGGAGCCACATAATATCCCATTTACGCTCAATTGTTTATCAAAAATTCGCATTGATCTAATATATACCATGTTGTCACTTCTTTCAATAACTTGCTTAATTTTAATCCACAAAATAACGAAATATAGACCAGAAGTCGTTTGAATGCACCATTTTCGATCGGTAAACCGAATCAGTCATAATCGTCAAACACATATGCAGGCCTTTTTAGAGAGGTTTAAGACCAAATAGTAGCACAACTCCATCTTTGAGCAAGTTAGATGCCAAGGTGAGATCTGTTTGCTGCTCATAACTGTTTCGTTTATCACTTGATACTGAACAGACTAGTTACTACAACTGGGGCTCAAATCAGGAGAACAATGCCTTACTTCCTAACTTTCACTACGACTCGAAGGTCAAATTCTGAAAGAATACAGAACAATACAGTGGCAAATAAATAATTATGAAAGATTAAATAAGAACTGAAAGTAATTTCGTAAATTGTTACGAGTCGAAAAACAGTTTCGTTTACTAGATGCCATTATCTGTTCCCACCCGAAATTGCTGATCTGAACAAAATACAACACTATGTTGTTGGGATCAACTAGACCAAAAATAGCTGCAATTTATAGTATTATACAAGGCGAAATGTTGAAGCTGGTAAATCTTGAGGATCTGTTGTGTATGACGACACAGGTTATGGATTTGGGTCTGCCCTTTATGAGTTGGTAAGCATGCTCAGTTTGTTTCCTAATAGTTTAACGAGACATTGTTATACTGGGTGAGACACGTATGACGCAACACTTCTTTCATTTCGTGAACGGTTAAAAATATCGAAACGTGGTTTTCGGCAAATGGTAGAGCGTCGAGGGGCACATTGTTTTTGTTTGGGTAATGTTTTTAGCGCTGGTAACAACTGTTATATTGAAATAAGTACGTTTTTTTAATGAAACCGCAAACTTTTTATAACTGCATTCGGTAACTCTTGAGAAGAGAATTATAGTGATATAGCGTTTGCTAATGTTGACTTGAAACCTTTGGTAATAAAGTTCGAGAAATGTCTATAATGTGAGAGTACGGTAGCCAGAAACGACATTTGCGGTGCAAACACTGCCAAGGTGTCTCAGACCAGGCTGCGTAGTTGTATACCGTAAGATTGGCATGTGCTATGTAAATATAACTTTATTTCCCCTTGAACCAACTTACGACCTAGATGCAGGTCCACCTATGAACTCTATTTATGGAAATACGACATACGCTATAACGAAGGGCTTAGGAAAAGTATTTCACATTTATGTATCCCCCCAGATTTATGTGAGCTGAAACAGAGGATCAGCTGTTCATTCTTCCAAAATAATGAGGTCTTATACGCTGTAGAAAACTACTGCTATTTTAAATATGCATTATGTGCATATTAGGTGCATTGTGCTGCCACCTGCTGCCAGGTACTCCGTATCAGCGAATTTGGTAGTCATTAGACATCATGAAAGAGCAGAAAGGGGCGCTCCGCCGAACTCACGGACTGCAAACGTGGTCAGTGATTGGGTGTCACTTGTGTCACACGTATGTACGCTAGATTTCCACACTCCTAAACATCCCTAGGTCCACTGTTTCCGATGTGATAGTGAAGTAGAAACGTGAAGGGAGTCGTACAGCACAAAAGCGTACAGGCCGACCTTGTCTGTTGACTGACGGATACGGTAAAAGCCAAATGACGCCTCGCTTTGTCTAAGGAGCGTGAATATTGGACGATTGAGCAGTGGGTAAACGCTGTGTGGAGTGACCAATCACAATACACAATGTGGCGATCCGATGGCAGCGTGTGGGTATGGTGAATGCCCGCTGAACGTCATCTGCCAGCGTGTGTAGTGCCAACACTAAAATCGGAGGCGGTCATGTTATGGCGTGGCCATGGTTGTCATGGAGCGTGCTTGTACCCCTTATTATTTTGTGTGGCACTATCACAGTACAGGCCTACATTAATGTTTTAAGCACCTTCTTGCTTCCCACTGTTGAAGAGCAATTCGGGGTTGACGATTGCATCTTTTAACAACATCGATCACCTGTTCATAATTCACGGCTTGTAGCGGAGTGGTTACACGACAATAACGTCCCTGTAATGGACTGGCCTGCACAAAGTCCTGACCTGAATTCTATATAAAGCCCTTGGGAAGTTTTGGAACGCCGACTTCGTGCCAGGTGTCACCAACCGTCATCGATAGCTCTCATCAGTGCAGCACTCCGTGAATAATGACCTGCCATTCCGCGACAAACCCTCCAGCACTTGACTGAACGTGTGCCTTCGAGAGTGCAAGCTGTCATCAAGGCTAAGGTTGGACCAACACCATAGTGATTTCTAGCATTTCCGATGGAGGTTGCCATGAACTTTTAAGTCATTTTCAGCCACGTGTCCGAATACTTTTGATCAAATAGTCTATAAATGTTAGAAGGAAGATTTGACCAATGTTTTCCTGTACGTGGTTGTGTGCTTCTTAGAGGTAAAATATATACTGTCTGACAATTGTTTCTACTTACACTGCTCTAGATTATACCATACGGGATACATTCGTTGAACTAAACGTATTAAAAATGTACAGCGCAAAATATATATTCTTCTTAGCGAAACGTCGTTTCATGCAGAACGTTAACGCATAATGACAGTTTTGCCAGCTACAGGGGATAGGCAAAATAATGTTAACAGTGGTAGAAATGGGATGATTGTGTTTGACAGTCAACAATGCAGGTAAGGCACGTGTCGCGCAGGACTGTGCGTGTCCAGTACGGACTACGCATCAGTGCAGGTTGTTTACGAGTAATGAACACTTTGTATTTGCATTCAGAGGCTGAGGTCGACGTGCAATGAAAGACCTAACAGAGCTGCAAAGAGGCAGATTGTGGGGCTTGATTAGCTAGAGCATCAGCAACCAAGACAGCCAACTTATTGAATGTTTCAAGAACAACTGTTGCGACAGCCTACACAAAACGTGGGAAGACATCATCGTGTAAACGTAGTGGGCGCAATTCAAAACTAAATGAGAGAGATCGTCGTACGCCAACACGAATTGTGTCAAAACAACACAAAACTACAGCGGCTGAAGTGACCGCAGAGTTCAGTAGCCGTCTTCGAGACCCCGTATGTATCGACACTGTCCGCCGGGAACTCCATAAAGCGAACATTCATGGACGATCTCCTATACCGAAACCATTAGTGACGGCAAACCGCCGCGCGGCCTGGCCACGCGGTTTCAGGAGCCATGTCACGGATTGGGCGGCCATTCCCGCCGAAGGTTCGAGTCCTCGGGCATGGGTGTGTTTGTTCTTCTTAGCGTAAGTTAGTTTAAGTAGTGTGTAATTCTAGGGACCGATGACCTCAGCAGTTTGGTCCCTTAGGAATTCACACACATTTTAACATTTTTGACGGCAACCAACGCAAAGAAGTGTAAAATATAGTGTCAGGAGCATAAATCCGGGACGGTTGATGGGTGGAAACACGTCATATGGTCCGACGAGTCAACGTTTTCGTTATTTCCAATATCGGGCAGGGTTTACGTCTGGAGAACGCCTAAAGCTTGCTGGTTGCATGATTCCAGCGGTTAAGCATGGGGTTGGAAGTGTGATGGTGTGGCAGCCATATCATGGTTCTCTGCTGGTACCATCATTACTCTCGAAAGCCCTGTTACAGCCGACGACTGTGTGAACATTTTAGGTGATCAGGTGCGCCCCACGATTAAAATGTTATTCCCCAACAATGATTCCACATTTCAGGACGATAATGGATCCATTCACACAGCCAGAACAGCACAATCGTGGTATGAGGAGCACGCAACTGATCTACAGCATCTTCCCTGGCCAGCACAGTCTCCAGACTTGCACATTGTCGAACCCTTGTGGGCGGTATTAGAGCACAGACTCGGGAGCAGGTTTCCACCTCCATCGTCAGTTCAGGAGTTAGAAGAGGTTCTGATCGAAGAGTGGCATAACATTCCACTGGAGACTATACAATCACTATATGCCAGTATTCCACGAATAATTGCAACTGTATTACGGGCAAATGGGGGTCTCACCCCTTATTAATAGACTATTCCCAAGTAAGTATCTGTGTTCACGTTATTTTGCCTATCTCATGTACGTCCAACACATGCTGTCGACTTATTTGACATTGCAATGCAATTTCGTACACATGTAAATGAAATAAAGAATTTACTTTATCCTCTATTTAAGTATGTGTTCAAACTGTTGACCATAAACTGAGAGGCACATTTGCAATCACTGTTCGAATGAACGATGAACAGATGTAATTACAGTGGATGATATCGTAGAGATTGCACTGGCGATTTCACGACATGTGTCGTCTTTCGTAGTTGGGGCTTGATCATAGACTGTATCTGAGTGCTCCCCAAAGAAGGATCGCTAGAAGTCAAATCGTGGGACCTCGCAAGACATTTGACAACAGAATTTCATCCTATCCTACGTCCAGGAAAGCATTCATTCAGTATCTGCGTTGCAATACGGGACGAGTGAGCTGGACAACCGTCGTGTTGCAGGCACATACTCTGTCAAAGATAGAGTGGTACATCTTCTAGAAGGAACGGCAGAACGTTCGTCAGAAAGTATGGGTAAGACTGTCTATTTTGAACGCTTGAGATGAAGTAAGGTCCTAGAATGTAATTTCCTTTGATGCCGCACCATACGTTTGCGCTCCACGGCCGTTGATGTTGCACCTGAAGAAGCCAGTGAGGATTTTCCAGCTGCCCAGTAGTGCATGTTATGCCAATTTTCAATAGCGTGGTTCATAAACATTGCTTCATCGGTAAAGAGCAAACGTCACGTTTGAAAAACGCAGTGCCGTCTCTCAGTTGCTGAAGGGCAAACCGGCAAAATTCTGTACGACGTTCGACATCACGATCTTCGAGAGCGTGATGTAGAGGCAGATGAAAGGGATGGAAAATCTGTGGATGCTGGATGCGAATGACACTCGTCCGGGGTCGACCGAAGTGGCCGAGCGGTTCTAGGCGCTAGAGTCTGGAACTGCATGACCGCTACGGTCGCAGATTCGAATCCTGCCTCGGGCATGGATGTGTGTGATGTCCTTAGGTTAGTTAGGTTTAAATAGTTTTAAGTTCTAGGGGACTGATGACCTCAGAAGTTAAGTCCCATAGTGCTCAGAGCCATTTGAACCATTTGAACTCGTCAAGGTCATTCTTCATTCCTTGGCAAATATGTCTCGCACCATTGTGAGGGTTCATTAGCGTCGTAACCAGAACAGCTTCTTAGTGTCTGTGTCAGTAGCAGTCTTCTTTTTAGTCCTTTTTTTGACTTTCAAGCAGCCTATGCGCACTAGCGTCGTAATAATTCGTGCAATTGCCGGGCGCGTCGGACATTGCTTGTCCCGATAGATAGTCCCCACACCGCCGAACTGTTTATACGGCACTTCTTTTACATTAATCATATGAAAGTAGTACATCCAACTTCTCCTCATTGGTGTACATGTCTGCACGCAGCAAACGTTGAGGCAGAAATGAGTGGCCTGCATTACAGGCAAGTGAACAGGCAAATGTACTGACATTTCTACACGGCGTAGCACGAGAGCTCTGCTTGGCTGTGTTAGCATCGCTAATGCCGATTACGGCCACCGGGCTTTCAAATTATACGACATTTCTTGAATTTTTTACGACAGGTTTCAGCGTCAACATCAACAAACTTTATATTATTGTAACTATCTTCTTAAGAGTTATCTAATGCAGTTATAAAAAGTAGCAAAAAACATATACGTGCCTCTCGTAGCTCAAATATTTGCCGAAAATAGCTTTTCGGTATGTGTAACCCTTCGCGTAATAAAAGGAGTGTTACGTTTAACGTGACTGACCCCGCAGATTTTTCGAATTGTAACTAACTTGATAATGTCGTTCTTGTGAATAGCTTCATTGCTAAATTATTATTGTACCGAGCGAGGTGGCGCAGTGGTTAGCACACTGCACTCGCATTCGGGAGGACGAAGGTTCAATCCCGTCTCCAGCCATCCTGATTTAGGTTTTCCGTGATTTCCCTAAATCGTTTCAGGCAAATGCCGGGATGGTTCCTCTGAAAGAGCACGGCCGATTTCCTTCCCCATCCTTCCCTAACCCGAGCTTGTGCTCCATCTCTAATGACCTCGTTGTCGACGGGACGTTAAAGAAAACACTAACACACACTAAATTATTATTGTATTTAGTAATTTAACATGAAACCTGTCATTGACAACTTAATGAATACTGTCTAAGAACTACATAAACGGTACTGTTTCGTAACGTGGGAGTGCTACAGACTCGTTAAACGGTCTAGTATATTATATAAAAGACGTGGAATGCTGTGTTGGTTCATAAAATTGCAAGAAAATACTTTGCTACACTAGCATAACATATACCAAAACTCGTGTCTTTCGATAGAAATCAGTCGATTTCAAGACTGGGGACAAGATATACCGGCTGGTCCCGGCGGAGGTTCGAGTCCTCCCTCGGGCATGGGTGTATGCGTTTGTCTTTAGGATAATTTAGGTTAAGTAGTGTGTAAGTTTAGGGACTGATGACCTTGGCAGTTAAGTCCCATAAGTTAAAAAAAAAAACAAAATAGATAAAAAAGAAAAAGACAAAAAACACACATCGAGAAATCATTAGAGACTAAGCATTTCCTTACTGTAATGTACCTTTTCCAAGGCGGTAGGGATGCGTTGTCGAATGAGTAATGATTCGATCCGTACTTCAGTCCGAACAAAAATTGTACGTGCGTTAATTAAGTAAGTTTTGGAAAATATCATGAAACAAAGGAGACCTGGAACACAACCTTTGTTTACACCCCTAAGGGAAGGAAGCATTTTCCGCAGACCTGATAGAGCATGTCTCTTTGGAAGAATTTCAGTACATGCTGAGTACAGTTCAACGCTAGACGAGCTCTTACTTCTTCCCGAGGAGTCATGAGAACTTCGCTGGTCATTAATTGGCGAAATTAGATTATGGTAGAAACTACCGAATGGGTGTTTTTTGTTAGTTGTACAGATCTCTGAACCAAAGAGAATGCCTGTCGCTAAAAAACAGGCGCATCGTTCTGACTCGTTAAAGGGCACCAAACATTCAACAAGTTTCACCAAGTGCAGTGACTTCACAGAAATTACCGCGTCGACCGAGGAGTTACGACGTTCCGGCAGGAACAGCACGCGACGGTAGAAACCACGGGCATTAGAGTAGTCGTCAGACAATGTGTCGGATACAATAAAGGGAAATTGAACATTTTCTCATTTTCATGCCGTACAATGGACATCCTCAGTGGCTAGATAGCGTTACAAACCATACGATTCCACTCCAGTGATCAGTTAATTCAGTTTTTCTGGTTTCATGCGGACTGCTACATGGCGGTAATCATTGACAGTAAAGTTTCAGTTATTATAACTTGTCACGTGGAACGAAGAGAGGCTGATCAAAATCAATTTTTCTAATGTGGCACACACAGGTTCGTTCTGGCCCGTTGATTAACAGTTGCTTCACCGACTTGTTCAATATTGTGCGTGGTAACACTGCGAAGTCGCTTATCGAGTAAACCACGCCACGGATATTTCTTTGCGACATCGTGCAGTTACAAAAGAGATAGCAATGCTTGTTTCGCTTTCAGGAATGCCAGACGTTAGAGAAAATACATCGATGAGCCACAAAGCTATCACCAATTGCTTTCTAGCGTGTCGATCCACCTATCAAAGGCAATGTAGGAGCGGTTCTGCGTGGCATGGGTTCGATAAGTGCTTCGTAGTTTTCTAGAGCTATGTGATACCTGATATCTACGCACAGGTTACAGAATTCGCGTAAATTATAGGCCAGTGGGTTTTGAGCGCTGAGCTGGCACACGATAGCATCACGGATGTGTTCCATCGTGTTTACATCAGGCAACATTTAGTTGCCCAAACAAAAAAGTGAGATCTCTGTCACGCTCCGAAAACAACTGTAGTATGAATCTGGTCTTGTGACAGACAGTTACCCTGATGGGAGACGTCCATAGTCCTGGGGGAAGACAGTAAGTATAAAGGGACTCCTGTGGTGCACAATGAAGTTCACTTAGTCAGTTGCTATCATAGTGCCATTGATTACACGTGGGGCGGTGCATGTTTCGAGCAGCCGTTCGCTTAAACTAGAGTGAATCCGAACAAGACCGTGCGAAGCGATTTCATTCATCCACAGTTCAATCTCGATGGACCTGTGCCCGCTGCTTTCCTAATGGACGATGCCGGTAAGTAACATGGAGCACATACGAGTCGTCCCCTGCAGAGCCCCATGTGCAACAAAGTTCACTGAAAAGTGAGTTCCGGATCATTTTTTTCTGCTCCAAAATTGTACTCTATCGTCAAATCTGACACAAATCTACATCTACATCTACATGACTGCTCAGCATTCAAACGTACGTGTATGGCAGAGGTTTTTTTAACCACCTTCAGACTATTTCTGTACCGTTCTGTTTTCTAACAACACGTGGGAAAAATGAACATTTAAATCTTTCTATAGGAACTCTGAATTCTCTTATTTTACTGCGATGATTATTTCTACCTGTGTTTGGGGACAGTAAAACAATTTCAAATTCAGAGAAGAAAGTAGGTGATTGAAATTTCATGAAAATATCTCGGCGCAACGAAAAACGCTTTTATTTTAAAGCTTATCATCCACGTGACACTCTTTCCGCGATTTTACGATAATACAAAACGAGCTGCCCCCCTTTCCAGTTTTTCGATGTCCTCCGTCAGTCGTACCCTTAAGGATCCCACGCCACTCAGCAATTCTCTAGCAGAGGTCGAACTAGCCTAGTGTGGGCAATCTATTTAGTAAACCTGTTGCAACCTCTTAGTGTAGTCTCTGCTTTGTCTTACGTATTATATATATGATCGCTACAATTTCAATTGTTTGTAACTGTAATGCTTAGGTATTTAGTTGAATTGGCAGTCTTTAATTTTGTGGGATTTTTCGTGTAAACGAAATTTAACAGATTCCTTTTCGTACTCATGTGAAGGACCTCACACTATTCCTTATTGAAAGACAACTGCCACTTTTCGCGCCAGACAGATTTGATGTATAAGTAAGGTTCCCGCCCATTCAGTGTTATGTAGGGGGTGATACTCCTTCCTCAGCGTCCCACAATGAGGCGTGTACGTTCAAAACTTTGTCGCCTACTGGTGGCGCCGCCGTCTTTCAACAACTTTTCACGGATGCTCACGGCGGTAGCAGGAGAACAGCTGACTAGCTTCGCTGCTTCCGATGAGCTCGTTTCGAGGTGCCACGCCATAACAATCTATGCGTTGATGAAGTCGTTTATGTTAATGCATCTCACCAATTTCGGCAGATATCGTCTCTAGTATGAGTCACCATTCGTCTCTGGTCCGTTCCGTACTTCCCTTATCGTATCACGTACATGCAACGCTACCGGCGACATTCTGCTCGCGGTGGACAGTGGTCTGAGTGTTTTGGCTCGTCAATTTATTATGTAACTGAAAACACTTACGTTACTCTATATTATTGTTCATTACTGAAGATCTAACAAGCCCTTCTGATAGGATTTCAAAGTAAGCGTTATGTGTCACATGGCCGTCGCTTTATGTTGTTAGACATTTATGAAGGGCCGGTGCGTGCACCCTCCCTGTCATTAAACTGTTGGTATTGTGTCCGCTGAACCAGATTCGTCGTAATCTCCATCAGCAACTTAAAAGTTTATTAGTGTGTGCACAGCATTACTTGAAACAAAGAGAAGAGTAAGTTAACTACTTCGAACGAGGAAAGTTTATTAACAGTCTGCTAAGTAACCTTCTCAGTGTGAATTAAAGACAGAGGTTTTCTACTGATGCTGCACCATTAAACTTTGTATGTTCAGAAAAAGCAAGAGTGGGTCACAAGTACTATGCAATGGTAATGAAAATACACTACGGACACCCTTAGTTAACATGCTACTTTCTGCGCCCCTTTTTTTTGCATTTGGAGTAAGCTTATGCTACTGTCGACTATGTCCTTAGTTAATTTACTGATTTTTGTGAAAACGTTAGTGTATGACATCATTAGTCCCTGATTTTCTTCCTAGATACGTATCACCGTGATGACAATTTGTGAGGAACAGAGATAAAAACCCCAACCAGCATTCCTTATCTAAGTATTTCATCGTTTCCGTAAATTAATTTTGACGAATAACAAATGCCAGGGTGTATGACTGATCCTTACCACCACATTCCATAACTCTGAAAATAATTAAGTAGGGCTTGACGAAATGATGAGTCCGATTCGTTCTTAATCTCAGTTAGTATCTTCTATATAACGACTCTCGCGTAAGACCTGAGATAGGAACTGGTTCGGTACTGTTTAGTGCAATCCAGTACACGGCAACTGAAAATATAAATGCATTTAACGAGTGTATAAGGTTAAGTTCATAAATGACAAAATAGATTTCTTCCGTGAACTGATGTCAAATTCGTCCGTAAAATGTACTGTACGCGGTTTCCTCACATGCTTTGCTATCTCCTTGTTCGTATTCTATACAGATCAAGCTACCGTTAATGTGTGGTTCGCCATGTGGACATGGGTTAATTTATGTCATATCTCTTGCGGCATATTGCATAGACATATTATGCATGTGCTTGGCAGTGACTTCACAGTCGAAATGGGCCAATACGAGCAAATGTCTCCAATTTCGTCCTAACAAACCTGCAATTTGTTTTGCCAGTGTGGCCGAGCGCCGGCACGGTAGCTCAGCGTGTTCGCTCAGAGGGTTAGCTGCCCTCTGTAAAAAAAAGCCCTGAGTTAACCGATCAACGACGAACTTAAACGGGTGTCTTACGACATCCGCCCAGAGTAGATGCAACGAACGAAAGCGAACAAACTAGGATAAAAAAAGCGGTTCTAGGCGCTTCAGTTTGGAACCACGACACCGCTCCGATCGTAGGTTCGAATCCTGCCTCGGTCATGGATGTGTGTGATGTCCTTAGGTTACTTAGGTTTAAGCAGTTCTAAGTTCTAGGGGACTGATGACCTTAGATGTTAAGTCCCATAGTGCTTAGAGCTATTTGAACCATTATGTTAGACAGATTTTTGTCAGCTTCAAAACTACTCTTTCTGCTCGTATCATGACTCTGAGAAATAAATTCCTGTCCATGATGAATGAATATGTTAATTTAACGTAACTTGATGATTAAAGAATTCAATTGACGGCACACAAGTGTAAGTACGTTGTCATTTGCGAAAAGGAAGCAATGTACGGTGGAAAACGCATGAGCACAAAAGCGCCTTTTTTGGTCGTGCAGGCTTAGAAAGTCCCTCACACATTTTTAACGCTACATAAATTTAAAGGAGATTATCGCATTGGTAATATCCGTTTACAGTAACTAAAACAATACGAAAATACGTTATAAACATCAAAACACTCACATCACCATCCTTTCACGTCAGCAGAAACCGAAAACTCTTATGATGAAATGACCAACACAGTAGCAACATCATATGTCATTCAGTGTCCTGTTTGGGCAGTGATACTGAGATTCACAGCCAAAGGTTTTCGTGCGCTGCAACAGAGGTCCTCAGTGGGCAGTGATATTGAACTATCACGGCCACAGTGTTTCCTGTGCTACGACAGAGGTACACAGACGTCCTGACTGGACGCCAGTGAATGAATTCAAGCGGATGGTGTTTTATGAGTGTGGAAATTGGACGGGAGTTTTGAAGTCCCGACGGGCAGGAAAGGGTTGACGGAGCGCAATTGGACGGGTGTGCAGGTACTGCCGCGCAGCTCTTGTCGCCACAGCCACGACCCAGCCTGTTACCTCTGCTGCATTACGTTCTGCGTCCGATTGTAAATCTCTCTATTTATTAAAAGACGGTTCCATTTCCCACCTTCGCTGTAATATGGTCACAGTATTTATTTGATGTAATCAGCAGATTTCGCTAATGTGGGGTTCTCAAGAGCTTAATCACATTGTCATAATTTTACACAATTGCTCTTCTGTATGCGTTTTACGAAAGAATAAGTTGAACGTGGCATTTCTAGGTGTACAATATTGCTACCGAGTAGTGAAAGTGCGTGTGGATCCCACCGTCCTCACAATTCGGCGGACCGATATCTGCTTTCTAATGACCTATCATAACTATTCCCATCCCATACACTCACCCCTTTCGCCTTTCGTGCAACAGATACTCTCCACATTCTGTTGTAGCAAACTCAGGACATCATCAGGGATTATTCAAAACACCAAGGTCGCCACTGGATCCCAATCTAGAAATAAATAAATCACATTCAAGATTTTTATTACAGTAATTATACACGACTTATAATTGCTTTCATGAAGCACTAGATAACCCTATGCCAATAATTTACTTTAAAATAGTTGTACCACTGAAAGCTGTCATGACACGCAAGTTGCATTCTGTACCAATCATTTACATTAAAGCAAGTATGCCACGAACTGGTCCTTCATTGGGGGGGGGGGGGGGGGGAGAGAGAGAGAGAGAGAGAGAGAGAGAGAGAGAGAGAGAGAGAGAGAGCGCCAGTAGAGTCAGGTAACGGATATGGTAAATCTTACTAATGTCTCTGCATGTCCGCCACTTACGAGGACCCAGTAGCAAATGTCGCTGGTTCTTCTCTTCTCTAAAAATGCTCACACAATCTGTGTTTGTGCCAACCAATCGGGATCCGGTATAGTCCAGTAGCGGCGTCACAAAGAAGGCCCTTCGCATGCCAAAAGTGAGGTACAATTTTTTTATTTTGTGTACGTAGTTTAGAGTATGTAGAATCCACGTTTTCGACCTCCAAAACCCTCGGGACAACTTCTAGTCGCCAAAAACCAACAATTTAGGCACTTTTTCAGGTTTCGCCTATTATTTGGAAACTGTGCATTCTAATGAAAATTTTATTAGTACCAAAATAAAAGAGCATTGAGTTTTACGTCGAATGATCTAGTTAGATATCAAAATCGGTGCAGACATTTGTCCACAATCAGTTGTCGAAGTTCGGTCATTATTACCAACTTGGCTAAAAAGTCGGATTCAACACCTGTAACTCAAAAACGGCTACTCCAAATGAAAAATTTCAAGTTATCAAACCTGTACAGTATGAAACTTCATGTCAGAAAAGCATCACGTTTTTCAATTTTAGGCACTATTAAGCGCTCATACACTTGAAAGCCAAAGTAATTACAATTAGTTATTGATGATAATTAGGAGAAACTCAGCAGCTGAGCTATGCAAACGGAAATATTGTTCCTAAAGTAATGAAACTTGAATTAAGAGAGATTGTTATTGAGGTAGCTGAAAGACGAGATGATGACTCGGTCCACCAAGTATTGAAACGTATCCGTGATGAGGACCTTTGTGTTAAAGATTCTCAGTATCATAGATTTGGTGAGAGGAATGTTTACTGGCCAATCAGTGGCGGAGGAAAACAAGGAAATCCTGGATCTACACAAACAGATGAAGCAATGCAAATGGTTTCTTCTTACATCGAACAACCAGAGGTGTGTTAGTTTACCTTGCAGGAGGTAAAGGACCAAATCGTGAATGGCTGAGAGGCACATGTAAGTACCACAAAAACCCGAATCTTCCGGAAGTATGGCGAAGAAATAATGATTGTTGACAGGCATAAAAAGAGCACAGAAGTATGTTTCAACAGTAAAGGCTCTAAGATACTTTCTGACAGTTCCGGTCTCAACAAACTATCAGATCCACGAGTAGAGCGTATGACAGTGGCATGATCTGCTGTAGATATACTTAGTGAGGACATCCGTACACAGGTGTATGATACATTGCAGTACTCCCCACCCGATTCTTTCTTGTCAGATGTCTAATCAGTGATCCCTGAATCATTGCTGCATTTCTTTGAGTCGCTGATTTTGAAAAACAAAGAAAGATATCTAGAAGAAATGGTAAAAAGTGTGCTGCACTGCCACATGCAGTAATTTCTGCAGTAAGGCCACGCTCATTTCTATCTTCACTATTTATTGGCCTCACTACATTCATTTACAAAAGATTCAGATCAAGACTTATTATCGATGATGTTAATGCAATTGGATTCGCAGCTTCATATATGAACCTCACTTATTTGAGAAGATCTGGACTGCTCGACCTGAGCATAACCACTGAAGGATTCATTCAGTTCATCTTTTATAACGTCCATTTTAAACTGTGTACTGTTGACGGGTTGAAAACATTCCGTTCCATGGGAGGAATCATGATAGTCACTCCCCGCTCAACTATGGAACCTGACAGGAACATCGATTGGGAAACAAGAAGTTCAGCTTCTGAATTTCAGTCTACAGTTAGTGTACCTCAGCTGATCACCTATCAAAAAACAAATGATTTTGGCTTAAACAGTAGTATTGTAAGGGATGTCAATTTCGACTAGCCTGAGTGCTTAAAGGTATCGCCATATGGATATGAGATTCTGTGGCTAGATGGAAAGTGGAAGTAATTCACTGACGCACCAGGGTGGATTGGATTCATGGAAGAAGCCACAAATCACCGACAACGGTTCGTTCGAAAATAATCTGTCTCCCGTTCTTAAATTATCCCCCAATTCTGTACGACACAATATATACATCTCTTATAACAGCCTTGAAAAAATGCGTAGAACATGGTGTTTTGTCACTTTCGATCAGTCATTTTATCTGAAGGCGATGGATATTGTAAGAAGCGAAGGCAGTGATTTAGAACATGTCATTGTACGATTAGGTGGGTTTCACACTCTAATTTCACCTTCTAATGTCCTCCTTCGGGTACATCGGTATAATAATGGCAGAAAGAGGCTTTAGAGACTTACTGTCCGCAAGATTTGCTGAACACAATTTGGATAAAGCTCTGAGTGGACACGTGCATGCTCGAGCATTAAGAGCTCATACACTGATTCACGTGATATTGTCATATTGCATCTTTCTCATATTTAAGTTCTGTTTTGTAATATTGTCATGCCTGTTCATTTGTACAACTTTTTCTATTACTTGTACTTATATACATATTGGCCATTACTATCTACTTGGTTTACACTTTAGCAACCCACTTGTAAAATTTAAGACATCGATAAAAATGAATAAAAATACAACTGAGCGAAGAAAATTAAAAGAGTATACCGAGGAAACATACATTCGTTCATTAGAGAGCCGTTTTCCCACTGGAAATTTCATTTCATTGAACAACTTTGACTTAAAAAAATGGACTTACTTTGGCTTTCAAGTGTATGAGCACTTAACAGTGCCTAAAACTGAAAAACTATATGCTTTTCTAACATGAAATTTCAGGCTCCACGACTCTGATAACGTGACATTTTCATTTGGAGTAGCTGTTTTGGAGTTGCGCGCATTGGAGCCGACTTTTTGGCTAAGTTGGTAAAAATAAACGAACTGTGACAACTGATGGCGGCCAAACGGCTGCTCAGATTCTGACACTGAAGTAGGTCACTCGACGCAAAATTTAATACTCTTCCATATTAGTAATAATTTAAACATACACTCAACTAAATGCACAAGATAAAAAAAACAATCTTCTACATCGTTTTTTGCAAGCAAAAAGTACCCCCTTACTTGACTAGTATCTCCCTCCACATGACTCTAACCTTTGAGATTTTTTTGTCGTAACTGCGGAATTGAGAAGAGTAATACATCTTCCCAGATGATTTGATGTAAGGTAGACCCTCATTGAACATATGTATTGAATATTTAATTTATTCTTTATGGCAACAGAACATATACAATTCAAATGCCGGCCTGTGATTCGACAATGTTGTATCTCAGCAGTCACCAGCGTTTCGGGCTAGAAGGAAGGACGGTCCATTTGACGGTCGATTTTCTCAGCACTGGAGGACGTCTCTGGCCTTCTCCGGAACCAGCAAGACGCCTGCTTTTGCGCCGTTTCACAAAGAACTATTGTGTTCTCTCATCCCCGCCCAGTGTCGTGGCCGTTTCTGACCGCCCACGACAGCACGCATGTTTAATGATTTCGCAGCACCTAGCCTTAAACTATGTGTCTCTTAATTAAGTTGCTTCGATACACTGGAGAGTCTGCGATGTACGTGTGTCATTTAAATACATAACTGCACTTGCAAAAGGCACATCACTGAAATCTGCTCATCGTGTGAAATAACTAATTTTGATTATAATACGGACAAGGTAGAATATGGAATTGTCTTTTGATCAATTAGTGCCGCGGTACCCGACATGAAAAGCCTACCCTCTATTTGTCATACTTTATTGTTCTTTAGATTAACTATGCAGGGACATGTTGACTGCTATTACGATGAATATCTGACAATGAGCTTGTGTGCTGCATATTAGTGTCCACTCATAGTTTTTTCTTCCGGTTGTTTGTAGTATTTGCAAAGGTATTTCTTCCACGATTAGAGGAGTGTATATGACAGAAATAACAACTGCAGAACATCTTTAGTCTGGATATATTCTTAACTTCTGAATAGTGCAAATCAAGCATACGTTGACGGAATTAGAAGCTGTGTATTCGTTTAGTATATAATTACGGATAATGACAATGTAAGAATTCAATGAAACACAGTAGGAATAACGTAGTAGACGTTGTCTCTATCACGAAGGGTTGCACTCAGAATTCCAAGCTAGAAGTCATATACAGTTTTATAATCATAATTATCTTTTGACCGAGATAGGTGGTTCAGTGGTTAGTACACTGGATTCCTACTCTGGAGGACGACGGTCCAAACCAGCGTCTGGCCATTCTGATTTAGGTTTTCCGTGATCTTCCTAAATCGCTTCAGGCAAACACCATGATGATTCTTTGAAAGGGCAGGGCTAATTTCCTTCCCCATTCTTCCCAATCCAACGGGAGCGTGACCTCGCTGTTTGGTCCTCTTCCCTCAAATCAACCAGCCATTAATTATTTTTGAATTCCCTTTATCATCATGCATTTCATTAATACACATCGTTCTGGTGTTGCAATTTTGGCAAACGTTGGTGTAAATACGAACAATATTAATGTCATGGTACCGAAGAATACTGTTGTGATGGTTATAGATGTGATGGATTAAAACGGAAGCAGCAACGGCATTTAGAACTACAGTTTTCTCGATAGTGTGTTGGTCAAATTACTTTCTAGCCGGCTCATTAGCATTTTGAACAAAAATATGGTTGCTGGATAAATAAGATCCTGCATGTCTCGTCGGACACAGTTTTACGTTCACCATCCAACAATGAAGTCATCGTAAACATACACAGCCATACCGCTAACTATAAGTAGTGAGATTGAATCAGTGGTACTGCTTGGTAGCTTATGTCCATTTCAGCGAAAGAACCACTGTCTATAGGAAGTGGAGGTTCATCCTTGATGATGTGCATCGATTCCTCTCTCTAGTTCTAATCAGTTTCAGACGGAGGGGAGGTCGTGGTTGCGGTATGGAAATGTTAGTAAACTATTAACATTTGGCTCAACCACATAAAATTCGCAGTAAGATTACAAGTCACAAGTAGTGTTTCGAGAGCAGGCTACAGTCTTATGAACAATATATATGTGAATGTTTAAAAAGAGATTAATGCATGAAAAAGGTAAAAGCAGTAAAGAAATGTGAATGTTGTTGGTTGGGAAATCATAGGGGGTGGGTAAGGCCACTGTTCGGAAATAATGTTCTTCTTCCGCACACATTGGCCTCTTTATTTCCGTGTATGTGAGACTTAACGTTGTAATGTGTATCCACAAGACATGTGGCCTGTAACTGAGTAAGTGTCATTATTATCCCTCCATTGGCAAAAGGTTCCGAACTACGCCCTCATTCGAGTCTCCAGAAGGGGGCTGCCAAATGGAAGGTGACCATGAGAGAAAGACTGAATAACCAACGGAAGGATAGCGTTCTACGAGTCGGGGCGTGGAATGTCCGAAGTTCCAACGTGTCAGGGAAGCTACGATATCTGAAACGGGAAATGCTAAGGATCAATCTAGATACTGTTGGGGGCAATGAAGTGAAATGGAATGAAGACACGTATTTATGGTCAGATGAGTATAGAAAAATGTCAACAGCAGCAGAAAATTGTGCAAGACGAGTAAGATTCTTTATGCGTAGGTAATTCGGCCAGTGAGTGAGTTACTGTAAACAATTCATTGATAGGGTTGTTTTCATCAGAATCGACAACAAATCAACACCGACAACAGTAATTCAGGTATACATGCCGACATCGCAAGCAAATGATGAAGATCGAGAGAAAGTGTATAAGGATATCGAACGGGTAATTCATTACGTAAAGGGAGATGAAATTCTAGTAGTCATGCAGTATCGGAATGCGGTTGTAGGGGAAGGAGTAGAAGAATCTGTTACGGGCGAATATGGGCTTGGTAGCAGGAATGAGAGTGGAGAAAGACTAATTGTCTTCTACTGTGAATACTCTGTTCAAAAATCACAAGAAAAAGAGGTGTACTTGGAAAAGGCCGGGAGACAGGGAAGATTTCAGTTAGATTACATCATGGTCAGGCAGAGATTTCTAAATCCGATATTTTTTGTGCGGCTTCCACAGGAGCAGATATGGGCTCAGATCACAATTAATTTAGTAATGATGAAGAGTAGATTGAAGTTTAAGAGATTGGTCAGGAAGAGTCAATGCGCAAAGAAGTGGGATAAATAAATAATAGTAAATGAAGAGATACACTTAAAATTTTCTACGGCTGTAGATGTGCGATAATCAGTAGCTCTTTAGGAATTTCAGCTGAAGAGGAATAAACATCTCTGAAACAGGCATTCACAGAAGCTGGAAAGATTAACACAGGTACAAGGAAGGTGACGGCAAAAAAAAAAAAAAAAAACTGTGTGTAACAGAAGAAATACTTCAGTTAGTCGCCCAAGGAAGAAACTATAAAACTCTGTGGAGAAATTCAGGACCACACGAGTCACTTACGAATGAAATAAATGGAATTGCAGGGAAGCTAAGGCGAAACGGTTGCATGAAAAATGTGAAGAAATGGAAAATGAATTATTGTAAAGAGGACAACCTTCGGTGAAATTACAAAAAAGTGCGGTTAGAGAAAGAGTGCCATGGGAATTCCTCTGTTAAATGCAACGGAGGAAGCGGATGGGTCGAAGGAGTACATTGAAGGCCTCTAGGAGGGAGAGGACTTGTCTGATAATGTGTTAGAAGAAACAGGGGGCGATGAGGAAGAGACAAGCCGTCAGGTATTAAAATGAGAATTTAGAAGAGCTTTGGGCGACATAAGACCGAAGAAGCCAGAAGGAATAGAGAACATTCCATTGGAATCTCTATTATCATTGGGTGAAGTGGCAACAAAACGATTCACGTTGGTGCGTCGAATATATGAGACTGCCGATATGTGACCAGACTTTCGGAAAAAACACCTTCCACAGATATGAGAAAACTGATTGAGCCGAAAAGTGCGAGAATTTTCGAAAAATCAGCTCAATATCTCATGCAACCATGTTGCAGACAACCGTAATATACAGCAGAAATAAAAAGAGAACTGAGAATTTGTAGGATGAGGATCAGTTTGACTTTAGAAAAGGTGAAGGCACCAGAGAGACAGCTCTGACGTTGCGGTAGATTATGGAAGCAATACTGAAGAAAAATCAAGACGCGTTCATAAGATTTGTCGCCCTTGAAAAAGCGTTCGATAGCGTAAAACCCTGCAAGATGTTCCAAATGCTGAGAAAAATAGGGGTTAAGCTATATGGGAAAACGGATAATGTACAATCTGTATACGAACCCAGAGGGAACATTAAGACTGGAACACCAAGAACGAAATGGTCGGATTAAAAAGGGTAGTAGCAGAAGTAGACTTCCGCTCCTACTTTTCAGTTTAGACATCGAAGATGCAATGACGGAAATAAAAGAAAGGTTCAAGAGTGGAATTAAAATTCAAGGTGAAAGGATACTTATGATAATATTCGCGGATAACATTGCTATTCTCAGTGAAAGTAAAGAAGATATATAGGATCTGCTGAATGGAATGAACAGTATAATTAGTACAGAATATGGACTGAGTGTAAATGGACGCAAGACAAAGTAACGAAGAGTAGCAGAAATGAGAACATCGACAAACTTAGCATCAGGATTGGTGATCATGAAGTAGATCAAGTTAAGGAAGTCTGCTTCATAGGCCGCAAAATAACCCTCGACGGATGGAGCAAGGTAGGCATAAAAAGCAGACTAGCACAGCAGAAAGGGCGTTCCTGCCTAAGAGAAGGCGACTTCTATAAAACATAGGGCTCAATTTGAGAAAGAAATTTCTGAAAATTTCATTTGGAGCCCTCCGTTGGGTGGTAGTGAAATATGGTCTGTGGGAAAATGGGAGCAGAAGAGACCCGAAACATTTGAGATGTGGTGCTGCGGAAGGGTGTTGAAAATAAGGTCGACTGATAAGGCAAGAAATGAGGAAGTTCTTCGCAGAATTGAAGAGTAAAGGAAGATGTGGAAAAGAGTGAGAAGAAAAGATAGAATACAGGACATTGTTAAAACATCTTAGAATAACTTCCACTGTACTAGAGGGAGTTGTAGAGGGTAAAAACAGTAGAGAAAGACAAAGACTGCAATTCATTCAGGAAATAACAGTGGACGGAAGTTGTCTTTGCTATTCTGAGATGAAAAGGTTGGCACGGGAGAGGAATTCGTGGCGGGCCGTGTCAAACAATGAAGGAGACTGATGACTTAAAAAGAAATAATCATGATCACGATGATGACTACGACAGAAGGGAGAGGATGAAATACTGGGACTGCAAATATCCTCCGCTAGCAGAACTCTAACCGGCGTATCGGCTTACCCGATGCGTTATCGACCTCAGATAGGGAGACAGGTACATGAAAAACGAATAAAACAATCCGACTGAACATGCTCCGTCTTAACTATATACTATTAAATTATTAACGTTACATTCAAGGATTCTTGCATATATTATTTGAAGGTAGAGCCTGCTTTCGAAACACGTCTTGTGACTTCTGACCTTGTCACGAATTTCATGTAGGTGAATCAAATTTTACTATTTTTTCAGTTTCTAGTCAACAGAAGTCCAACGTTTACAAATATTTGTTTTGATATAGTACGTCACAGTCTTCGAGTAACTGCCAGGACAAATGGTCAGATTTACGATCTGTTAAGGAGCTGGGGAGTCTACCGCAGTCAACGGATACCCCAAGGCCGAGCATTTTGCTGCCTAGAGCTGTGTTCCAGCCATTGTCCTGTTCGCAGCGCCGTGAGGCGCTACGATAGTCGGTGGCTCTAACACTTCACAATTTCCTTGTTGTTCGTTACGTGTTCTAATCTGGTAAAAAGAAGGCAGGTCACAGCCATGAACCACGTAGCATGTGGAAACCAAAATCGATGCTAACGCTGTAGCCGAAACGACAGTATAAAGCAAACGGTACGACTGCAAATACGAGGATCCCAAATTAGCAACGCCGAAAAAAGCCAGAATCGTCAAACAGTAACACACAGTCACACACAGTCACACAGAGTACCAGGTGAAAGTCCAGGTCTTGAAAGCGAGGTAACAGTTGTATTCGAGAATCGGAGTACAAGGCCTTACTTAATAGCGAGATACGAACTGCCGAACAGCCCACTGGGCAGGGTTCATTTCCTGTTGACGGTTAACGCCCATGCCAATTTGAGAGAAGATCTGTATAGGGGAAGTATGTCCTTGCATTTCGCCTGTGCTTGTGTCACTTGCACTTGAGGTCATATTGGGTCCTCCTGTTGCATGTGTAGCAGTATAGGACGTGTTACATACTTGTAGTGGAATAATGCCACATTGCTGTGCTTTAAGCTGTATTTTGGAGGCCATTTAATCGTATAGCTATTAATAACGTTTTGATGGAAGGAAAAGGAGCAGCAGCAAAATTTTGTATGGATTAATACATATCATTTTAAATCTTAAGATTCGGCCCCCAGTGTATCATTTAACAGTTGTAGTATTTTAATTTTCACAGATTTGTAGTCAAAGGCTGTGCTTAGTAACGATGTGAGATACATTTTTGAGTTGGAATGCTTGTCTTTGTCTGCATATGGTTGAAAAATAAGATTTCATAACTGAGCCATCACATTACTGCTGCTTCATTTCGTTTCTAAAATTACTCTTTCCTCATTCGTTTACTTGCATTTAACATATTGTTAGAGAAAAAATATATAAAACAAAAAAATAAAAGATGAGAAAAACGTTATAGACACGCTGATTTAATCGCAACGTACAAAAGATTTTTTTAATCCTCGGCAATTTTTAGCCGTTCCCATAAAAAATTAAGCACTTTCGAACGGAAATACGAGGTACAACATGTACATCAGGCAATGTTTGTTGTATATTTTTGCAAAATTTGACAAAGTAAATACATCCATCTGCATAAAACTTACCTAACAATTAAACTGTACTGGCGATACACCGATGAGCCAAAACATTATGGCCACTTCTTTAACAGCATGTTAATCCAATTTCCAAATACAGTATAACTGAGAGCCTGCCTGGCATGGATTCTACAAATCCTAGACAGTATTCCAGCAATCCCCGCCAATTGCGGGATGGTGGTAAACGGGCACGCAGCTGGCGCCCGATATATCTTCCAGTGGGTACAGGTTAGACACATTTGTTGGCCAAAACATCGATAGAAGTTCACTATAATGCCCCTCAAACCACTGTAGCACGATTCTGACCTTGTAACACGGACAGTTATCCTTCAGGAATATGTCATCATCCTAAGGGGAAACTTCAAGCTTGAAGCGATGGAGGTGGTCTGTAATAACGTTCATGTAGTTCACTGCTGTCATGAGGCCTTCGATTAACATCACAGATCGACGAAAGCCAAACTCAATGTACTTCATTGCATGATTCTGCTTTGACCGGAATGCATGTGTGGCGTAGTTCGTGTTTCGTGCAGTCATTCGTCTGGATGACAGTGTGTAAGGACCCAACCAACGACTTTGTGTAACAGGAACTGCGATTCATTCGACAGGCAACACGTTTATATTGATCCACGGTGAAAACTCAGTGATGCTATGTCCACTAGAATCGTAACTGATAATGTCATTGGGTCAACACAGAAACTCATAGGGGACGTGTGATGTGGAGCGCCACGTTCAACAGTGGCCTTTCAAGGGTGTGCTCTTAAATACCTATGTCTGCACAAGCCTTGTATTTTATCGTCAGATCTACCACAGGTCGCTGCCTATCCTGGATTACTCAGTGGGGAGCCTACATTTTGTGATGAGAAATGGTCATCTAATATCGTACTGCCTGCTTATTATTTCACCATTCATCAACCACTTTCCATCAGTACTCACGACAGTAGTACTCCAACAGGCGACCAGCTTCGCTGTTTCAGATATTCCCGTTTCCAGCCTCTACGTCACAACAATGTGCCCTCTGTCGAAACGGCTTATGTCAGTGGATTTTCGCGTTGCGGCCTGTATCTTCGCTATAAAGGCAGCCCATTCGTCTCTCTTCCGCTTACATTCTTTCCTATTGCGTCACGTGCCCGCAACACTACTAGCATGCGTTCAGCCTCGCGATGTGCAGTGGTCTTAATGTTTTGGCTCATCAGTGCGTGAGTTGGCTGTTGGCTATCAAACAAAGATACTGTGAATGACTCACACTTGTGAAATACATCTGTACATGGGACACTTTTAATTGCATGCCCATTATCCCCAAGGCATTTATATTTGGCACAATTCCTTGCTTTAGTAAACATTCCTTGAGTAAAATACAACATAACTACAAAGAATCCATCTATCTACCTATACGTGTATGAATTGAAGTCCCTTGCTATGGTTCTGTCTGTATGTTCGCGCTTATCTCAAAGACTACTATAGGGATATTGATTCAGATTTTACTAATACGTAGACTGATTTACGATGAAGCTTTGTGTGTGTAATTTATAAGTATTTCGTGCAAATTTGCTGATCTGCAGGGTCTGGCTGAAAGACCTCCCACATTTCGCAAGGTAATACCAAATGAAGAATACTTTTATAAATAAACAACTACTATGCCATTTTACATTAACTAGTTTTAAAAATTACGTCCAGTAGACGGTGTCCTCCATTGTTGACACATTCACGAAATGTTTCCCGTAAATGGGCCATAGCTCTGCATGTCATTTCCGATGGGATGGCAGTCACTTCCTGGGTGATTGCCTCCTTAACTGCTTGATAGGATGTGGGGTGATGTTTCTACACTTGAAGTGTTGCCAAAGACAAAAGGCACAAGACGATAAATCGGGTGACGTTGGAGGCCAGGTGATTTCTCCGTGTGAAGAGAGAAGCCCTCGAATAAACAACTTTCTCAAAATTTCTAGAGAACGCTGAGAAGTGCGAGATGTTGGAACCAAACGTCTCCCTCTTTAACCGCAACAAACTGGCTCTTATTGTGTCGGAGGCATCTCTCTACCCTGTTAAAGTAATGTTTAACTGTTACCGTTACGCCATCTTCTTCGAAAAATACGGACTCCACACACTAAATTCGGCAACGGCACACCAAACTGTCACACAATGTCTGTGTAGCTGTTGTGAAGATCTCTGTGCAGGATTCTTCTTACACTCCTATCAGATAGTCCCAGGGAAGCGGCATGTTTAGATGCTAATCACTTTGGAAAGTACTGGACGCACGCTATCATGCATGTCACGATTTCTGGCGTTGTTACAGTCCGAGATAGACTAGTAGATTTTCTTTTCAGTGCAGAACTTGGTACTCAAATTTAAATAGTTTTTGTATCAGGAACAGAACCATGTCAGCCAACTTCAAACCGAAAGCGACATCCGCACTGGGTAGTAATCACAGAACCATCATCACGAATATACTCCTCCAGAACAAACTCCCGACGCTCACCTAGCCAAGCGATTCCCCTACTGGAAATGGCATGTGCGATACCCTCTTCACATCAGTATCACCACCACTGCCCACCCAGTGACCCCTCCAAATACGGGAGGTCTTTTTACCGGACCCTGTATAATTAATTACAGTCTCGTGTTACTGTGAAAATGATGCCAATTTCATTTGGCGGTAAAGGGCAGAACTTCCTGAGAACAGAGGCTTGTGAGGCCTGGTGCTCCATTCGCGCGGACTTCGACAAATCTCCTGTGCTAACAGAGTTTCCCTGTGTTGTGTGGCAGTGCGTGCTCCATACAAATTTTGTGTGGTAGAGGGTACTTTCTATGGGGGTGCTTCATGCCAACGATACTTGTAGAAGGTGCTTCGTGCCAATGTTGTGTAACAGCAGTACTTCGTAGCGATGTGGCAAGGCTGCTATGTACCAATGTTGTATGGTACAGGGCGTCTTTTTACCAATGTTGCGTGGCAGAGGGTGCTTCGTAGTGATGCTGTGTGTCAGAGGGTGCTTTTTATCGTTGTTGCGAGGTAGAGGGTGCTTAGTGTCGACGTTGTGTCGCAAAGGATGCTTTGAATTGGTGTTATGTGTCAGAAGATGATGTGTTCAAAAATGTGTGTGAAATCTTATGGGACTCAACTGCTAAGGTCATCAGTCCCTAAGCATACACACTACTTAACCTAAATTATCCTAAGGACAAACACACACACCCATGCCCGAGGGAGGACTCGAATCTCCGCCGGGACAAGCCACACAGTCTATGACTGCAGCGCTTAAGACCGCTCGGCTAATCCCGCGCGGCGATTATGTGTATCAAGGTTGCCTGACAGAGGGTGCTGTGTATCGTTCCTGCATTACACTCGATGCAGTGTATTGATGTTGCGTGATAGTGGGTGATGTATATTAATGTTGCGTGACAGAAGGTGTCATGTATCGATATTGCGTGACAGGGGTTGCTGTGTGTCAATATTGCGTAATAGAGATACTTCATACAAATGTTGCATGACAGAGGGTACTCCGTAACACGGTGTGTGGTGCTGCATGCTCCACATTGATTGTGCATGGCAGAGGATGCTTCATACCAATGTTACGTGGCTGTATGTGGTTTGTACTAAAGTTGTGTGGTAGATGAATTTTCATACCAAGGCTCCATAGCACTGGGAGCATTCTCCTGCTGTGTCGAGCATTGCGTTGCATGGTGGAGGGACCTTCATGGCAATGCTGCGCGGGTGGAGGGAGCTTCGTACCGATGTTGCACCATGGATGGAACTTCGTACCGATGTTGCGCTATGGAGGGAGATTCGTACCGTTGTTGAGTGCTGGAGGGAGCTTCATACATACGTTGTGTCGTAGAGGAAGCTGTACTCTGATGTTGCATAATGGAGATAGCTTCATGTCAGTGTTACGTGACGGAGGGTGCTTTGTATTGGTGTTACATAGCAGATGCATAATGGAGATAGCTTCATGTCAGTGTTACGTGACAGAGGGTGCTTTGTATTGATGTTGCATTGCAGATGATGCTGTGTATCGAAGTCGTGTGGTGAAGGGTCCTGTGTATCAAAGTTTTGTCACAGACGGTGTTGTATATTGATGTCACATAATAGGATGTGGAATGGCAGAGGGTAATATATAGTATTTTGAGAGGTGGAGCTCTACATATTGATTGTGCATAGCAGTGGATGCTTCCCATGAATGTTGCATGATGGAGGTACTTTGTCCAAACGTTGTGTAGTAGTAGTATTTTCATAACAATGCTTCATGGCAAAGGCAGCATCCTGCTACTGTATTGTCAAAGAGGGTACATCATAATGATGCTACTTTGGAAAATGTGGACGAAGAAAACGTAGATTGCGTTCAACAGCCACAAGCGTCCGTTGGCTCCAAAGTGTCTGTAACTTATTCAGGACACTGTTGCAGCTGGGCTGACCATGCTCTTGTGGCACTGCAGATGAGTAGCTGGCAGGTAGCTGTGGTTCAGGCGGAGCTGGCGCTGCAATTATGTAGAGCAGGCGGTTCAGTAGCTCACAGCTCGTATTTCCCAGCTCACATTATTGCCATGGGAAGTCACTCCGAACGTCAATTAAATAAATGAAGAGATTGTGTTTGCATCTGTGGAGAAAGTTTGTGGGGTGCGCTGTTTAAATTATTTAAGTTACATGAATGTAAAATTATCGAGTTGCATTTTCTATTGACTTTAACAATTCAGTACAGTGGCCCCATCTCGAAGACAGTAACTGTGACAGGTACGTCGTCTGGTCATTTATATTTAGTGCTTCTCATGTGAAGCCATGAAGGGAGTGTCCACCATACTATATTCAGTGCTTCTCATGTGAAGCCATGAAGGGAGAGTCCACCATACTATTTGTGCGTGACAGTGTGCACTTCTACCAGTGATGCATGGCAGATGGTGCTTTGCACCGATGTCGCGTCGCAGATGGTGCTTCATACTGACGTTACATCACAGATTATACTTCATACTGATGCACAGTGGAGTATCCTGGCCAACATTCTTTCAGTACTTTTTTAAAGTTTAAATCACTGCTGTTGACTTTTATCGTAATTGTAATAGTAAATCGGCCTGTTTTACTTTATACGTAAATATATGTATTTACTTATTTACATTTATTTACTTTTATTTAAATACTAAATGTAACAAATAAATTTGCGTTAACACTTTTTTAACGAAGAAATGATGATGGATTTATGTATACTTTCGAATAAAATGCAGTTAAGATAGAAATATGTACAACTCTATTCGTATAAAGGTCTCGCTGCAATAAGGGTTGCTTCTTTTTACTGACCGTTTTCTGGAGCAGCTGATGTAAGGATCGCTGCTAGGAAGTAGCCTGTTTAAAACAACTCTATTGCAATGTTCTCTACTGCACTTTCTAGAGTAACTTTTGCGACAGAGTCGAAAGTGTTGATTTCTAGCTTCAGCAGCTTCTTCTGAGAGCTGAAAAAGTGATGTTATCGTCTCTTTTATTACGGTGGCCCCATGAATCAAAAGTTTATGCATTGTTGGCGTCGAGGGGTGCTAACTGTAAAGTTCGACATACAGTTTTGCTGTTTCGTATGCATATGCTTGGAATTTGCTGTCATCAATGTAAAACCCACTAGTCACTGCTTCCAATATCACTTTCAGCTTTTTAACTAGTTGTAAATTTACTCCAGTAATGTTTGAGGCAGTTCCTGGATCTGAAAAGAAGCGTCTATCGGTGTTTCCGCCATTCGTATTCCCAAAGCCTGGCTTTGGAAACTCAACATGCAGTCCTAAGTCTTCTTTGAATTTCCTTTGAATGTTTTTCTTTGTGGTTAATACAATTCATTCTTCTTCTTCACTTCTTGCTTGCCACTTTCGGATTGGAAGTCTGTTTGAAAAGTGAAGTATTGTCTCAAATAACAGAATGGCGAATTTTTCTTCTTTTCTTTGAATATAATTCAACTCCTCTCATCTGAATACTTTCTCGGCTATTGTGTTGAACTAACGGCACATGTATTCATTCTGTATGATGTTGTGTGTTGTTTCATCCACTATTTAAGATCTCTCCCACTGGATTACGTCCCTGAAATGCAGAAAAATGTGCTCTCCGCCGTCACACTAACACTTAAGTCGATTTCCTGCTCTGTTTAGAAACGTGGGATAAAATTCACCCGTGCATGGGGAGAGGTCTCTTAGATGTGTCATCCTGTTGTTCCTGCCATTCTTGCATTCTGAAAGAGCTGATTTCCTGCTTGATATTCCCCTTTCTGTTCTAGTATCTCTGACTTTTCATGCGTCACCGCTTCTTAATCGCTCTGCACTCCTTCCCTATTCAGAGTCTTACATGCTAGCGTTGGTCCCGCGACCCTTTCAGTCGCGGCTGCAGAAGGCGGAACCATGCGCTTTGCAAATAATGTATTCGCCACTCTCCATGTCTGCGTTCATAACGGGACATTTGAATTCGTCCGTAGCGTTTCAGTTGTCAAATTCTGAGTCCAACTCCCGCTGTTCATCAAGCAGGAGGAAGGAATGAGACCATTTCTTGCTGAGATCACACACTACGCCACGTTTTATAAGATTCCAGCGATTTTATTTTCAATAAATTCTTCATGACCTAGTCCTCGGTCGGAATATACAGACTTTCTGGCCGCCAAGCTTTGTTCCCGCTGGCGTTGAGTACAATGTTATTACACGTTTCACACACTTTAGTAATTTTACGGAAGAAATAAATGGCAAAGGACGTGTCCTGAAGTTTATGATATTCTCCTGAATAATAAGCAGAAAAAGAGGCAGTTTGCCATCCGTTACTAGTTTCATTGTGAGCACTACGCTGTATGAATTTTTTAAATATATCTTTCCTATGCCAAAAAATTTCAAATTTGTCGTTTACGTACCAGAGAAAGAAAGCTGCAATGCAATTAGTTGATCTCAGTATCTCCTCATCCCAGTCGGATTGTTCAAGGGAATCCTCAACTTCTTCGACCAATTTAAAATAAAAAATTAACGAAAAGTAATGTCAAATTTGGGGGGGGGGGGGGGCGGGGGCGGAATGCCGCCTTGTGACGGGTTGACGCTTCTTAAAATGTGTTTGCCGAGAAGAACGTGCCATTTCCTCATGTTTCTCTCTCACTTTCAGTACAAAGGTGACATAGCTCGCTTTCCAGAGTGACGTGGTGAAGTCACTACTACTAGACACGTGTTGGCATTCACTTCTCACGCAGGCTATGAGGGCTGAAGAAGGTGGTGTGGTGTGCCATCTTGGCAACTGGCGATGGTATTGGAACTGTTTTTCTGCCCGAAAACCTTAGACATAGTTATATTTCTGGAACGATTGTGAGACATTTGTGCACAGACCTACTTTAAGATATGTGTGTTTGACCAACAACGTACTAGATGTGCTAATGCTTTTCTAAAAATGTTTGTTAAGTGTGCGTAGTAAACCTTAATCGGCGTGGTCCCATGTTTTATTGGAAAGTTCACAATCCTGATGACCCGTATATGAATATGAGTGATTTTGATATATTCCACCCGTTTACATTTGTTGCACGGGGGCTGTTGCGTATAGAGCCCTAACCATATATGAACATTTGTGCTAAGACTGCCGGCTTTTCTCGACCATGCCACATACGTTCGTCGTGTTTACCTGTAATTGCTACATTTGTTCGATGATGTAAAGTAGGAACTGAGTTGTGATCTTCTTCGATGAAGCATTTTCGGCTGGGACGCTTCTGTTCGGTCTAACTAAGCAGTTTAGATGCCACAAGTACAGTCCCGGTGACGCAGCAGACGTTGGCAGCGCTCGTGCGGTGTAAGGTGGTTGAGTTGGGAGGGGGCAGGAGGGTTGAGACGCCGTAGCTGCGCTGTGTTTTATCTCCACCGGTCCTTGAGTGTGCCGGCGCCGCCTGTGTTGTCGCTGGCACGGCCCACGGTCCCCTGCTACGCACGCTCTTTTTCGTTGGCCGCTTACCACGGCCCACTACCGTCATCCTCTTCACAAGGCGGCTTCTATGTTGCTCCGCTGTGTGTCACTACCGCTTGAGGTGATTGTATTGAGTACCCATTGCACATAATATGGGGACATCGAGATAAAGAATGTAGCGACTAAAGTGTGCTAGGACGGTTGTTCTTCATTGTACACAGCTTGAGTCATAGCACCACTAATATTTCATAATGAGCATAGCACTGCACATCTCCTTTCATAAGTTATCATCATTTTGTACATTTTTCTAGCGTCGGCAGTGATTACTTGGAACATAATAATTTCCATCTCCTCCATCATGTCTTTCACTTCTCTGGTCCAGTGTTCTCCTTTCTCTCGAATGCTTTCTTCCACCCATTTTAGCTACTTGTGAGTGGACATCAATCACGTAATGATGCAGGTGTCTTGCGTCACTCAGGACGCTTGCTTTAAAGTAGCGTTTCAGCACTCTTCAACAAAATTTTGTTACATTTGATGGCTGTCGCACTCCCGAGTAACTTAGTTATAAATCTCTGGTCTACGTAACATTTGCAGCGTGATTACGTTTGGAGTGAGTAAACCATTCCAGTTTGAATCTAATAACTTGCATAGTTATCTTTGTATGAAAAATAAGAAGGAAATATATCCGTAAAATTCTCAGACTGGCACAGCATTACCTGTAATAACAGGCATGAGATGAAAATCTCCGACAAAACCTATGTGATCGAGAAGCTAATAAATAGAAAAATTTAAGACGGTATGTTGGGAGCGCCAGAGTAAGAGAAATAAGTGTATTTAATTAATACAGAAACATATGCTAGTGGATACTGTGTGTTAAAACTAGACACATTAGATGATTAGAGAATGTAACAGAAATGACACCACATTCATAATTAAAATAATTCAGATAACAATAAACTATCAAAATTAATAGTTTCCATACCGTTCATGAGTAACATCTGACGAGAGTGTTAAGCAAAGTCTGTCAATAAATTGCTTAACTTGTCAAGTTTTAACGTAGTTTCAAATACTGTACAAGCAAGATATCCAGCGCAGAGTGGCGGGAACTATTATTTTGTGGCATAATCACAGGAAGGGGAAACAGGAAATTCCAGCTCAGAGAGGGTCAAGGATGTGAGACGTTCAATAAAGGGAACACCTAAGAGCTGACATTGTGCTCTGGATCTGAATTCGAAGGCTTTCGCTATATGAAGTAGCTCAATTGAAACGTATTTAACGAGGAACGTGGGCTGTCGGAAAGTGTTGATAAATTCACTGTATTTGCCACTTTTTAAGGGAATAGTGCATGCCACAAACTCCGTTACCAAACTGTATCCCCCTCGATCCTAGACATTTGATGATCTCTTCATTGGAACCTGCTATCTTGTCCTGAATTTGAATAACGAACTCAGTCCAGCGTTCCTGTTTATATTTCAGTAATGATTAAAACGAACAGCTCTCGTGTAGGAGTAACACAACAGTCAAACAACATTCTTTCAGGTCACGGACGAAATGAGAACCGCACATTTTCCCTCAATTTTTAGAAATCTCTCAAGACGACTTGGAATTTCCTTACGAAGCCTTGTTTGCGCTGGAAACAAAGTTTCCGTAGAACTGTTCGCCACTGAGAACAAAGCGCTCCTGTCGAAAATATTACATTCTTGTTCGTTACGCCAGGAGCAAGGCGTGCTTTTCTTCTGTTGCGCAGATGAAATATTAGGATGTCTTGTGTGCTGTCTCCCCGAAAGCCGCCCTAACGCTATCGTCTTCTCCCTTAGGCCGGCCGCCAGATTACACTAACCACAAGGTTCTCGCCGCTTTCAGTAGATGAGTAGAGGCACGCAGAGGGCGCTAGTTTTTGTCGTGGATGCCTCCCTAACAGCTGTGTGTGGGTGATCTTAGCATATTCATGCTGTTCCTTTTCTATCACTACTTGATTCGCTCAATAAGCATTTCAGCTTGTCTCGCTGGAACTGAAATGCCTTACACTTTAAAGAAGGAAACTTCACATTATATGCTATATGTCGTGCTCCTCTGACTCATATTTTTCCTATGTTAGAATTGTTACCAGAAAAAAAATAATAGTATATAAAGGGTCTAGTAAGTCAAAACCAATCTCAAACGCATCCTAAAAAAAAGGAGACAAATTTTATGTTAAGCATACTATAGTAGAACAGTTATTAATATTACAAATTAGACTCGTTGCAAACACCGACAATCTCAATACAGTTTTGAGAACGTGTAGATATATAAACTGTTTAGATTCTCTGGAAGTCGTGGACAAATAGTCAAAGCGTTACAGATTGAATCCTCAAGATCACAAAGAGCTTATTACCAAGACTTATGAACGTTTTCTTTTGTCCTACCTCTGAAATAAAATTACAAGCAATAAGAATTGGCAAATTCTGACACAGATATAGAAAAATATATAGTCATCCAGGAAATCGTTTATGTCTTCACTCCATTCACAGACCAAAATCTTATACGACAGGCAATCAGTTTCGGTCCGTGACAACCATCTTCAAGACTTGAGTACAGACTCTTTTAAGACATACCCAGACAAAATTTGTTCGCTTTATTTTTAGGAAAGCGTTTGTACTCAGGTCACCAGACTGAAACTAATTACCTCTTGTATAAGATGGTGGTCTGTAGTTAAAATAAAAACGTAAGAGAGATCTGACTTTTAGGTGGACATAATGCAGGTTTACGAGACTCTAGCGAGTTGGCGGTATCAATAGCGATGAGTGATGATTCACTGTCTAGCACAACCACCAAATCTGCATCATTATTCCAGAAACGACAGGTGATACGAGGGTCGGAATCACATTCATATAGGGCTCGTCATTCTTTTGGTTCTCAGAAGGCTAAATCCTCTCACACAACATTCGTCGATGAAGTACCAAACAGATATTAACGTTTGGATACGACTCAATCGAATCAACAGTGACCCCCGGATCAAATTTAGCTTTGTAATGACAGTTATGGTTCCCAGAAAATCTCTCCTCACGTAAAACACTGCGTCATTAGACAGTGAGATGTTATCAGACAGATTGTACTTGATTTCATTTCGCCCTATCGTTAACTCTGAGAAGTTTATAGTGTGGTCACAATCACCGAGAGAAAGTTCCTGGTCGGACCTGAGTTTTAGAGAAGTAAGTACAACTATCGGAACTAGTAGTGCGTTAGGCTCCTATCCTTTGGATACCTAATGGATGGGCGTTGTAGCACTTGTTTCAAACCTTTTCGGGACATCAGCGATGGCTTTTGATGATGGTGACGTCTAAAGTGGAAGAGAGCGTGGTGAGTCCAAAGAGAACCATTTTTCATTAGTTTAAGGAGACAGACGCCGATGGTATTATACACTGGCGTTGTGTTCCTACCTTTCTTCGGTCCTCCACCCACTCCGAACGTTAACTATGGACTGCCACAATCCGTGTCTTGGAGCAATCTTTGTTCGATCTTCTACACTCACCACTGGAGTCATTTTTGATTACCTGTAACAATAAAGGTAAAGAATGAGCTTTTTCTAAGTTATACGTAATTCTGATATGCACTTCCTTCAAAATGTAACGTTATAAGTAGGTACCGATTAAGCATGGAAGGATTAAGTTTTCCTTTCAAGCTTCCTCATGTGAAATTTCCGATATCTTGAATACTTCTTTGATTTTTCACTATTACAGGAGAATACTTATATGAAACACTGAACGTTGAGTATAAAAGTTATAAAAAGAAAATTATTTCAATGAACATAAAAAATGGCTCTGAGCACTATGGGACTTAACATCTGAGGTTATCAGTCCCCTAGAACTTAGAACTACTTAAACCCAACTAACCTATGGACATCACACACATCCGTGCCCGAGGCAGGATTCGAACCTGCGACCGTAGCGGTCGCGCAGTTCCAGAATGAACCGCCTAGAACCGCTCGGCTCAATGAACACATTCATTAATTACATGATACCAGTCATAGCTAGTTTTGAGAAAGTATTTTCTCATAGAATGTAGGCTTTCGCTGCGACATTGCTGATATCTGTGATATGGGCATTAGGTCGAGAGGTCCAAAGCGCGAATCTCTGCTTAACGTTTCGTGTTACAATGCTGAAGATGTCATCACAGGCTTCAACGAGTAAGAAAGCTGTTACAGACTCAAACAAGCTCAGCACTGGAAGACAAAACGTTAAGCACCGAATTATCCGTGGGACCATAACACAAATATCAGAAATATCATAAAGTATTTTCTGTTATCAATAAGCTAATGACTTTGCAGAATTCTTTCAGGAGGAATATTTGAAACATTAGTTTAAGAACTAATACTTCTAAGAAATAAAAATCTATAGTCCCACAGCTGATTACATTTAGGATACGAAGTAGATGCTTTTAGTGGAAAGCAATGTTGTTGTCTAGCATTTCGCTCCGTTTTTTCAAGGTTTAGTAGTTTCGTGGAGAGGTACAAGTGCTAGCACTTTACTACAGGGTGTTACAAAAAGGTACGGCCAAACTTTCAGGAAACATTCCTCAGACACAAAGAAAGAAAATATGTTATGTGGACATGTGTCCGGAAACGCTTACTTTCCATGTTAGTGCTCATTTTATTACTTCTCTTCAAATCACATTAATCATGGAATGGAAACACACAGCAACAGAACGTACCAGCGTGACTTCAAACACTTTGTTACAGGAAAGGTTCAAAATGTTCTCCGTTAGCGAGGATACATGCATCCACCCTCTGTCGCATGGAATCCCTGATGCGCTGATGCAGCTCTGGAGAATGGCGTATTGTATCACAGCCGTCCACAATACGAGCACGAAGAGTCTTGGAATGAAATGTGCAGGAGCTCCGTCGTGCATGAGCCACTTGTAAATGCACATGTTCTAGCAGCACAGGTAGAGTATCCCGTATGAAATCATGATAATGTGCTCCATTGAGCGTAGGTGGAAGAACATGGGGCCCAATCGAGACATCACCAACAATGCCTGCCCAAACGTTCACAGAAAATCTGTGTTGATGACGTGATTGCACAATTGCGTGCAGATTCTCGTCAGCTCACACATGTTGATTGTGAAAATTTACAATTTGATCACGTTGGAATAAAGCCTCATCCGTAAAGAGAACATTTGCACTGAAATGGGGATTGACACATTATTGGATGAATCATTCGCAGAAATGTACCCGTGGAGGCCAATCAGCTGCTGATAGTGCTTGCACACGCTGTACATGGTACGGAAATAACTGGTTCTCCGGTAGCACTCTCCATACAGTGACGTGGTCAACGTTACCTTGTACAGCAGCAACTTCTCTGACGCTGGCATTAGGGTTATCGTCAACTGCACGAAGAATTGCCTCGTCCATTGCAGGTGTCCTCGTCGTTCTATGTCTTCCCCAGTCGCGAGTCACAGGCTGATGTTCCGTGCTCCCTAAGACGCCGATCAATTGCTTCGAACGTCTTCCCGGCGGGACACCTTCGTTCTGGAAATCTGTCTCGATACAAACGTACCGCGCCACGGCTACTGCCCCGTGCTAATCCATACATCAAATGGGCATCTGCCAACTCCGCATTTGTAAACATTGCACTGACTGCAAAACCACGTTCGTGATGAACACTAAACTGTTGATGCTACGTACTGATGTGCTTGATGCTAGTACTGTAGAGCAATGAGTCACATGTCAACACACGCACCGAAGTCAACGTTACCTTCCTTCAATTGGGCCAACTGGGGGTGAATCGAGGAAGTACAGTACATACTGACGCAACTAAAATGGGCTATAACATGGAAATTATGCTTTTCCGGACACATGTCCGCATAACATCTTTTATTTATTTGTGTGTGAGGAATGTTTCCTGAAAGTTTGGCCGTACCTTTTTGTAACACCCTGTATAATGAGTGGCTAATATTACGGACCGACCAACTTTCCATGGTGAACGGGTACATACTGTCGGCACTATATCAACCAAATGGAAAGTGGCGAAGCAACTATTCCAATCGTGGTTGTACATGCTAAACCTTGGATTAGATCTTACGTTCCAGTGACTGACGTGACGCGGTAGTTGAGACACTGGATTCTGATTTAGGATATTGGTCGTCTCCTTAAATGACGTATGCCAAGTGAGATGACGGCCGATTTCTTCCTAATCCTTGTCCAGTGCTTGCTTATCCTCTGTATGTAAGATAGCGTCTTCCTCGCATTATTGGCACACAGAAGCAGACGTATATAGTAAGTAGGAATTTTACAAACACTGGAAGCATGAAATGTCATTTTCAGCAATATTCTAAAATTATGGTTGTAGGTTTTTATTCACCTCATGCAGCGTTTCTGTTTACAAAGAAAACACAGGTTAAATATCTACGACGTTGTTGTCATAGTGTTCTAGACTATTACGAAAATACATATTTTCGGAAACGTTGAAGTGAATGAAGCATTAATCATGATTGAAGGGATCGTGGTACTGCGGATACTAACACAAAAACCTGTAAAATAAGAGCCGGCCTTTGTGGCCGAGCGATTCCAGGCGCTTCAGTCCGCAACAGCACTGCTGCTACGGTCGCAGGTTCGAATCCTGCCTCGGGCATGGATGTTTGTGATGTCCTTATGTTAGTTATGTATAAGTAGTTCTAATTCTAGGGGACTGATGATCTCAGATGCCAAGTCCCATAGTGCTTAGAGCCATTTGAACCATTTGTAAAATGAGACTGTCGCTAAATTTAGCAAGAAATCAAAGTAAATTGTTAGTTTTGTTTAAACAACATTTTTCGGTAAAACTTTACAAGTGACCGTCCTCGCACTTACCTCTAAGTGAGTGTCTCGAACTGTCAAAATAAGTTTTGATGGGGAACTCCCTATGTTTTATAACCAATGAGGTAACTATATGTTTCCGTTAAGGCAACATAGACAGCAACTTATTAGGTGCTGGAGTGCGATGAAACTGAATTTTAGAAGAAAAATCTTCATCTGAATGGGAAAACTCATACAAATACGAAACAAATAATTTTACAGTGAATTTCCATTTTTTGCTTTTGCTGCATGTTGAAGTTTCTGTTATTGATGCATACACTGAATGGAAGTAAACAGAAAAGGGTGGATAATGAAACTATCACTTAGCAACCTAGCACAGACCTACGGATTCGGTACAGGTCAGTCGTATCACAACAACACATTCGTTGGTTTCGCCAAATTAACAACCGAACTGTCACCGTCCAACTTGACCTCGTCTTGGGATACGCTAAAAATCAGTTTGTCACCACATCCTCGATTCCCGCAGTCCACCGAAGTACTGGCCCTGTTTTATGTCTTTGTCTGTACGTAATGGTTCTTGCTTTGTTATTCAAAAAATGGTTCAAATGGCTCTGAGCACTATGGGACTTAACATCTTAGGTCATCAGTCCCCTAGAACTTAGAACTACTTAAACCTAACTAACCTAAGGACATCACACACATCCATGCCCGAGGCAGGATTGGAACCTGTGACCGTAGCAGTCGCGCGGTTCCGGACTGAGCGCCTAGAACCGCGAGACCACCGCGGCCGGCGCTTTGTTATTTCAACGTTTCTTCTACTCTGCAGTAATATGACACTTTTTTGCGTGTAATAACCATTAGCTATATTTTAAATACTGTCGTCATTTTCAGTTAATATATTAGCGTCGGTAAGTAAATATGATTATGGAATCTTGCGTCTCGTAGAAACTTTAGAGGTTACACTGCAGAGTATTCTAATTTTTCAAAGGTAGAAAGGCAGACTTTATTGCCTATACTTATACGTCATAATGTGATTGCATATTTCTGACGTATTAATTAACTGCTCTTCCCAGGTATTTTTTTTTTTTTTTTTTTAGAATTTAATTAGAAGAGACGTCGAGATTTTTGATAAACCAAACTTCTACAATCTGATGTGTTGTGAAGGAAAAACCGTCCACAAAACATACCTGGTTATCGGCTGCTCCTTGGTTTGGTTTTGGCTGCCTTTAATTTGACACCAAGACAGATGGCCACCATCAACTCAATATCGCGAACTAGCCATGCGTGTGGGAGTCTGTTTTTAATGTTTTGTCCATTTTCCCCTCAACGTTGCACACATGTCTTCTTAAGCAAGCGCAGATAAAATGTTTTCGTAGTCAACATACATATTTTGTTTTATCTACCTACGTTCCCGCCGAAAAACTGTAATAGCTAGACGTTTGCTGTTAGTAGGAATTTCTGAAGTGAGCATCTGCTGTCTGCGGTCAGTGGTATAAGTGCAATTTCATTTCGTGGCATCCGTTCTTGGTTGAAAATTAAATTCGCCGGGCTGGGTACTCCACAGTGTCGGGTGTTTGAGTCAGCTTTCCCTGGCTGAGGCAATTGTTATGCGCGGAGCTGCATGGACGCGGCTGGCTACAGGCTACTGGCTATCCGCTGTTGTGTTTGCCAGCGGCGCTTAGCCGCACGCGGCACACCCCGGCCGGCGGATGCCTCTACTGGTCACGTATTTACGCTCGCACTGCGCCTGCCTTTTTGCCATTTAGAGAGTCAGAGACGTGCCATTTAGGGCACTGGTTCTATAAAAACTTGCTGGCGTCTCAAGAGTTTTCGACCAGTACTTGCTGGCTTGTTTTTCCATACAAAAAATACTGGCGGTTGCAAACTCTCGATTCCAAGCTACAGGATAAACATTTTTATGAGACAGTAATTCTTTTGAAATAAGAGTCTAGTTTTTCAATCATGAGTTCGCTGTCAGTTTTGCACTTATTATCATTAAATGTGAACAGTGTATATCATATTTCGCCGTCACTGTTTTTCACTGATGTCAGTTGATACTACAGCTTTACTTCCACCAGTCAAAATCTATTTTGTTTTTACTACACATTTCAAAGGTTTAAACTTCTATCGACATGGGGGTTTACGTCAACCAATGAAACATATATGTGTTATGCGTACGACTTTCAGGTTAACTTCTGGCACTACCTACAGTGGTCGAAGGCTCCGTTACCTGCTATGTTTACACAACATACGTCAAACACACTTTGTATACACTGAGGTAAGCACAAATGGCGTCTGGTAGGTTCAAATGGTTCAAATGGCTCTAAGTACTATGGGACTTAACATCTGAGGTCATCAGTCCCCTAGACTTAGAACTACTTACACCTAACTAGCCTAAGGACATCACACACATCCATGCCCGAGGCAGAATTCAAACCTGCGACCGCAGCAGCAGCGCGGTTCCGGACTGAAGCGTCTAGGACCACTCATCCATAGCGGCCGGCGTCTGGTAGGTGATAAGTAAAATAAATTATGAATGATAGCAGTGAACTAGCAATTTCAATTGCTACTTCTTACATTTCAACTGTGTTGGTAAAACATGGCAGTTATTACACGAGGAAAAAAAGTCAACTATGTCTGAACAACAGTTAGTTTTTCAGGACATAGGATTCTCTACACAAGTCCGTTTTCTAGAGTCACTGTTTCAAAGTAGGTGTAATTTTTGTTGGTATAGCAGAATATATGAGTAACACTTGCAAACACATCGAGTTAATAACTGAAGTAATGACAAACGTTGTCGATGGTATAATACCTAACTTAGATTACAGATTTAATGTACGGCGAACCACAGCCGAGTCACAATAGATTGGAGCTTTTTCAGTGTTACTTTCTGAGCTGTTGTCTTTGATGGATCCTTACAAAGCAATTTCCTTTCGTTTGATTTCTCAACCACCTTTATCTCTGCATCTGTATTGCCCTGAAAATACCTGAACAGTAGTGCACATGGTGACAGTATGTACCATTCGACAAAATTTGAACGTAGCAAAGAGTGTTTATGCTTTTTCAGCCATCTTGTTTGGCGCCCTCCTGTGGCGTGACCACAGAGAGAAGCGACACTGACACATACGTGAATAAAAAGGCAAAGGGTATCTCTAAGACCCCCAGTTAGGCTACACCCTCTGTGATACATACCAATCTCTGATGAGCACTTTAAAAACGTACCTGAACAGCGACAACCTGTGGCGTAGTCCTAGTCGCTTGCAGGGAGGTCAAAAGAAGGGGAGAAATGTGGGTAAGAGGCGGTGTGACGACCTTCCCATCGTGCGAAACGTTCACGGTGGCTTTGGGCAGAACTGTGGTGAAATTTGGTGCCAATATGACATCAGTAACCCACTTGCGTGTCACGTAAACTTCTAGCCTCTGGTCGTGTTTTCGCATGTGTCGACACCTAGCTGTCTGAAGCGTCGGCCAGCTCGAGGGTAACGTGGCAAGGCGCCACGCTTTTTCATCATTAGAGAGAAAGTTTGTAAGCACCTTCAAGGGAACATTGTATGTCCTATGCCGCCAACGTTAAATCATCGAATTTTGTGACCCATTATCTTCGAACCTTTTTAAGACACCAACTTACAAATTTCCATAATTGCCGGCCGGAGTGGCCTTGCGGTTCTAGGCGCTCCAGTCTGGAACCGCGTGACCGCTACGGTCGCAGGTTCGAAACCTGCCTCGGGCATGGATGTGTGTGATGTCCGTAGGTTCGTTAGGTTTAAGTAGTTCTAAGTTCTAGGGGACTGATGACCACAGATGTTAAGTCCCATAGTGCTCAGAGATATTTGAACCATTTCTTCCATAATTATTGAATGCACCTTTCTAGATACATTGAAATAGAAAAATGTTTCAAATGGCTCTGAGCACTATGGGACTTAACACCTGAGGTCATCAGTCCCCTAGAACTTAGAACTATTGAAACCTGACTAGCCTAAGGACATCACACACATCCATGCCCTAAGCAGGATTCGAACCTTCGGTCGTAGCGGTCGCGTGGTTCCAGACTGAAGCGTCTATCTGTTACCCGCAAATTTGCGTTTCTTGAAGTTACTTTTACGCTTAGTCATTTTATTTACGTATAAAAAGCAATATAAATTAGCTTACTACCAAAATACTCGAATATCACACTACTTTCATCGAAAATTAGTATCAGAAACAAGGGACTGATTTGTTTATTCGTAATGCCAACTTCTAAGACGTAGCAGTACGCACAAAACCCCAGTTCACAGCCTTCTAAACTGTATAGTTCTCAAGATACGAATGCTCAACTGTGGCAGTATATGCGTAACCACGAAATTTGACAGATCACAGGTCAATATTCAAAATATTATTTGGATGTCTCTCAGTTGTCTGATTTTAAATGTTCAGGAAAGTCTAAAGTACATTATGGAGTAGAAAACAGAAAATGTCGAATTTCAACGCATTTTACATACATTGTCCCCTTAAGCCAAGTTTCAAAGTTACGCGTCGGAATGGGAGACGATTACGACGTTCCGAAAAATTGATCCTTTAATTGTGTTGTGCAGTGTATATAGATTCTACACCCTTACGTCATGCGAGAGAATTTTGGCTGCAGAAGAAATGTTTACTGTGTGTTACTTGTCATTCAGTCATCTTCTACACGTGAAAGATGGTATACGTAGCAAATCTGATGTTACTGAATCTTCCTCTACCTAGAGACACTCATTATTATGGTTTTATTGTTGAAAATCATTGTGAATTTACTGAAGTAGATAGCAGGCTGCACACACAGTGCGTCGACTCTCCAATTCCCGTCGTCACAGGGCTGGTGAGTACTAAAAGATGCCTAGCGATGCTGGAAAGTGTCAGCGAAAAGCCGGCCGAAGTGGCCGTGCGGTTAAAGGCGCTGCAGTCTGGAACCGCAAGACCGCTACGGTCGCAGGTTCGAATCCTGCCTCGGACATGGATGTCTGTGATGTCCTTAAGTTAATTAGGTTTAACTAGTTCTAAGTTCTGCTGAGGTCATTGGTCCCCACTAATGACCTCAGCAGTTGAGTCCCATAGTGCTCAGAGCCATTTGAACCATTTTTTTTGTCAGCGAACATTTTATCTCTGACAGAAGTTGTTTCCCATGACGTGATCTATCATCCCTAGACTTGTTTCACAAAGACTTTGTAACTCCACGTATGTTTTAAGGGGCGTATTAGAGGCCTTGCTTGTTTTATTATTTACCTCGATGTTATTCTGCGAATTGAGGTGGGCTCGTAACGAACTGTTCAATGTTACTGATTGCACAGTATACAGCTCATAAACAAATTCCATTGTAGACATATGAATGGATAGCGTAGTGTTTAACAGAAAGAATCTGTGAAACTCTTTTCCCCTCATACTCAGGATATTTCAGCTGCAGTCCAGGACGTTGATGCAGATATCACTCATTTACTTACTGAACTGTATGGTTTTATGCTGCTTAGTCACTATTTATGAAGACGTATGGAGTTTCTTTCCAGTTCCTCCCCACATACAAAACACATCGTATAGTATCTATACCAGCATACCATATTGGTCACAAGGTTGTAAAAACGCTCTGCGTCAGAGGTTTCCTTATATATTTCTGATAAAAGTGGAGATAAAGGTGCGTCCCTTAACAGTCCATCAACTTACTGATGGTATCTATTTTGCAACCATAAATAACTGATGTATAAAACATGTCCGTTATTCTATACGCCTCAAATTAGAATGAAAACCGCGTCGAAATTCTTCAGCAAATTCTCGCTCACATTAATAGCAAGCAAGCTGTCTAAAATCCAGTTCACTGTTCACAGGGAGACAGGAAAAACATATTTAGATATTTCAGTAAAACGTAAACGTGTTGGATTGGCACGATGGTGCCGTGGAGACGCAACCGGACGAAATCAAATAATTTCGCTTATACCATACATTAGTTACATATACCTACTTCACCAAAGTGAAAATGAACTCCCCCGTATTATGCGCATACACAGTTACAAGGACAACAGAGTATCGTGTAGTGGACAGTCTGATCTAGTGCTGTCACGAAGTTTTCGAAACAAGAACAACGGAGTTGAATAAAATGTGGGTGGGCGGGAGGCAGTAAGACAATATCATCAAGATCTTCAGAAGGCTTGCGGGGAATCTGCACTGCCATGCAGAACAGTGGCGAGCTCAGTTAAAGCTTTCAACGATGGAGGCTAAAAATGGCAGACGTTTGTCAGGTATGTCGTTCCCATGTCACAGAAGAGGAGGTGTCTTTTCTTCCGTAGTTACTAGGCAGTGATCGTCGCCTAACGATTCGTGAGCTGGCCCGAGAGACAGGCTTAGCACCTACGACTGTGTTCCATGTTCTGAAGGAACGCATGGGCCTGAGGAGAATTGCATCACGAGAGATTTCGCATGATTTTACGGAAGTGCAGAAATGGCTACGATATGACGCTGCTCGTGCCCTCTGGGGACGCTACAAACGGGAAGGAGAGGCTATCTTACACCGTATGCATACGCTAGATAGAAAATGAGCTGAAACATAAAAAGCAACCTTATAAAGTTCTCATTTCCACCTGCGCTCTAATATAGAAATACTTCAATTATAAAGTTGTAGTCGTTATTAAATAATATAACATTATTCAAACATGGAGCAAAGTTCTTTTTATAGTGGCCTCAGTTAATGAGTGAATTCAGTGCCCTTTTAGTACCTACAAACCTTACTAATCTGGCTCTCATCAAAATTTTGGAAAAGGAATTTTATACGAAATCATTACTTAACTTTTACGTCGATCCAAATAATTTATTTCTGACGTCTTTGCAAGACGTGGTTATCAAACAGAAGAGAAAAATATTGATTTCAGGAGTCATTCTTGCTTATTTACTTTGTGTGTTCCGCTTTCAACTTTCACATTATTTACAAATAATCACAAATATTCACATACAAGTGCATTGTGTAATAGTTTAGACAGGGCAGGAGAAAAGACATACAGTATACACATTTGGCAAACTGCGACAACAACCGACGATCAACTGGCGCATCTGACATAAGTAATAATTGAAATGCAGTTAGCATGTCACTCAGGCTTAGATATATTGGGTTCTGGCGGAGGGAACATTCCAAATCAACAGTCTTCTTGATTGTTTTACAAATTTCAGAAAACAAACGCATTATATCGAATACATGTGCTTTCTGACAATTTAAATGCCACAAAACAATAGAATTTTAAATTAATCACAATTTTCGATTTAAAATTTCAAGAGTAGAGACTTGAGTATTTTGTATTTTTGCATTACAATTTCAACATACATTTTTTCAACATAGTGTGTTTCAAGAGGTATGTAATTATGTAGTGAAACATAAGATTTTAATAGGAACCTTCTAAACGAAGGTTGCATTGTTATTTAGCCTATATGTCACTCAGTAAGTGCACAATGCGAAAGTAAAATATGAATTGCCATAACTTTTCCTAATTTTACCTTTTAGTATTCATTAATGTTCAAAAAGAAATGATGGGCTGAGAAACTTTACTTACTAAATATTATAGTTACATATTGTGCTAATATTAACATTGTGTAAGTCTGAATGAATCGCGTAATTGAACTGTAAATGCGTCTCATGAACTATTTTACTGCAAATGTATCAAGTAGTTCCAAATAATTTGGTGTAAGTCTGTCCATGATGTAAATATGGCATATCTCCTCGACTTTACAACCTGAAATGAAAGTGAAACTCATGATGTCATTACAGATCACCAGGATGTTCGAAAGTTCCTCAGAACCATATAAATCTGAAAGTTATTATGATAATCGTGTACGACTGTGATAGTGTTATGCTAACGCATATATTCCTGGAGCTAGTTGCTACTTATAATGATCAGAAGTAAGAAAGCTGAGATTCTTTGCTACAGTTTATTTGGTAGTGCTAGTAAACGAAGTGAACTCAGCTTATGTATTGTTTCGTTTGAAATTGTGGATACATCAGAAGAAATAGGAAACTGCTGAGACGATTCCATGAATTGTGGTTCGGAAGACGTCAGTTGTGCCAGTAACAGTTATGAAGAAGAATACCTTCCAAGGCTAAAAAAATACACGTACTGCAACAGCTTTCAGTGACAAATGAGGGAAAAAACGCTTGAAGTTACGCAGAGTGCAAAGGCGTTTTCGTTTCGTAAAATCGGAGCGTCAACTGTACAAACGGAAGATTGAATTACATGAAGTAGGAAATATGCACCAAACGGGAACCCGAAACCATCAGAATTAAAAACTGTTCGAAAGATTTAGTACTGCTCGTGAGAGGCTATGCACCGTTACCGCTGGAGATGTACGATACTGGTTCAGATGGCTCTAAGCACTATGGGACTTAACATCTGAGGTCATCGGTCCCCTAGATTTAGAAGTACTTAAACCCAACTAACCTAAGAACATCACACACATCCATGCCAGAGGCCGAATCCGAACCTGCGATCGTAGCAGCAGCGTGGTTCCTGACCGAAGCGCCTAGAACCGCTCGTCCACAGCGACCGGCTACGATACTGGGCCTTCCGAATTGCATCTGACATGAACACTGCTAATCATCAGGTCTCGCCGACTTGGCTACGTAGGTTCAAGAAATCGTACAGAATAGCAGGTCGCCAAATTACCAAGTTTACGTCATGTAAACGTGCAGAGCAGCTGCCACTGATAGATACTGCATAGAGAAATTCATAGCTATCGTAAAGACGAAATTTGCTGTTATTTCCGATACTGCTGTTTGTAGCGCTGATCAGCCAAGTTTCATGAAAGAACTGCGTGCACACCGCACTTTATCATTTCGGAGTGAAAAAAAAGACGGATTCGGTTCCCCAATCAATTAATGCAATGACACATTAAAAAAAATGGTTCAAATGGCTCTGAGCACTATGGGACTCAACTTCTGAGGTCATTAGTCCCCTAGAACTTAGAACTAGTTAAACCTAACTAACCTAAGCACATCACACACATCCATGCCCGAGACAGGATTCGAACCTGCGACCGTAGCGGTCCCGCGGTTCCAGACTGCAGCGCCTACAACAGCACGCCCACTTCGGCCGGCTGATACATTCATATACGATAATACCAGTGATGGGTATGAGTGGTTTACTGTTCCCGTAGCTGTGGATCTGTCTTCGAGAACCGCAAGGCAAATTAGAACCAAAAATAAAAAAATGGACTGTTTAGTTGCAAAAATCTTGTAATCGACGTATAAAATCTGGAAAAATGGGAAAGAATAATTTTCAACATTTGGTTCGAAACGCATTCCTATCATCTGCATAAGCTAATTCATTGCTTTTGTTGGATACGGGTCTGGACATAATGACGCCTCTGTTTTTGTGGAGGACGACGAAAAATCTGTAGATGCTATTCAACCTCTCGATAAAGAATTTTTTCGGCAGTGAAAAGCATTCTTCAAGAAATTATCGGGAAATATAATTCCCGATGCCTCTCTCCCATTTCAGGTTTATCAGCGGAGCAGTAATCTTAAGCTCCAGTCATTTGTGCATTACCAGTTATCTTCGCCACACTTCACGAATTTGAAGAAGTATGCCTGGTGTGCAGCGCAGTATGCAGAATAACAGCCAGGAATATTTCTGACTCCATCCCAGTTCTGTCTAAATAAAACTAGTGGTTACAGCTAAGTGCCTGACTGCATCAGTTTTTCCTTTGTCCGGTGTGCCTGCTGCAAGAAAAATGTTTGTCTTTGTCATTCAGCAGTTTGCATTTTTGTGACGACTACAGGGAATAAACAAAGAACTGTTTCACTGACAGTCAAATGTACAACATTCCAACATTAGTATAAGGAATGGCCTACAGGAATTGTAATAAAATGTAGTACTGGACGACACACTTCATTTCAACAAACTACAAGTCCTCACTGATGGAAGTAGTCTGTGACATCAAACACTACCATGATTTTATTTTATCTGCTAGCACTTTTATCAGAATTACACGTGCAAGAATTGAATTGTCGATATGAAGTTATAAAAAAAAATATTAGTTTACTTTAAGCCAGGTTTGCACCGGAGCAAACAAGCTAACAAGCTCGAGCATAAGAGAATTCTGTCTGGTGTACCCGGTGGGCCTGTTGCAGGTAATTCACCTGCACGCCACTGCACTTCCCCAGTTACCTAATCGTAAAATGGAGACCTGCAGTTTAACGTGGAATCCGTAACACATGTCTTTCGTGGCCACTTCAACATCTGTGAGAACTGAATGCTCGGTTGAAAATCATAATGGAAAAGTTATGGTCTGAACGGGATTTGATCCCGCGCTCTCTGGATCACAAGACGCACGCTTTGCCACTATATCATTTTTGTTTTAGAAAAGAAGAGCAAACAATTATATGACCTTTAGACCTTCCACATGTAGTGGAAACCCTAGTAGTGTCACCTCTTGAGATGATGCTCGACGTCGGTAATTAGTGTTCTGTTTATAAATTTCCCCTGAATGGTAATGAGAAGCCAGGGAAAAACAGCAGCAGGCATACAAGGAAAATTTTGAACCAATGCTAAGGAGGAATGGAGATGCAATTCCGTGTAAAATGCACTATCTCCAAGCACGTCACGCATCCCAACAGAGTCACCTAATTCTACCTTCCCTGCGCCATTTTGCATACTCCGTCAAGAACAGTGCGCTCGCCATGCAAAATAATCCTTACTGAATTGCAAAGTTTTGCATTGTGGCTCTAACAAGATAGAGTTGTATCCTGTATGCCGAATATTAGCTCCAAAAATTAACAACTAGTAACACAGCGTTCATAAGCAATTTTCGCTACCTCGTGTTTTCTTCCGTTCCTTCTAGTATAAAAGGTATACAAGCGAATGGTAGTGAATTTTCTGCAAATGCTCAATCGCACGTGTTCGCTTCCATTCGCTCCACTGTAAACCAGACTTCAGGTGCTAAAAATTGGTGTCTGAATTCCGGATAATTCCGCTACGCGGCGCTGCGTGAGTGATTCGCCGAGTCGGCCGGTAGGCGAGCAGGGCTGTACAAACCACTGTTATAAGCTGCTCTTAGCGCGGCAAAAATGTATAACTTCAACATTTTTCACAAAACACTTGCAGTGCCTCATAGCAGCTAAAATTTTGGCAGAGCATTTCTTTCATTGTCTTCTTCATGTGTAGAACATTTCAGGGTAGGTTTCGACGTGTCTTATTGGACCATTCTCTTGTGGGTAAAAGGATATGAAGAAATCTGATATATGGTTAAGCGAGAGATAACTTTAACAACTTAAACAAAAAAAATATTTCGCTGAGCTTTTCGCTGTGGAAAAGTGTTCAGCTAACGATTGAAACGCACGGCGCATCACTTTGCTCGCGGAAGCGCGTTATTCTTCTCTGCTTCGTCGAAGCACTAAGTCTTTTTCGTATAACTGTTATAGATAACTACTATTTTACGAAATTTCAGTTTTCTAGGTTTCCGATATATATTAATTTTGATTAATAAGGTAAGGGCGTCTATAGGTGCGGACGCGTTGCATCCATGTCACTGTATCAGCTATTTCTCTCTCAGGCTAAATTACATTATTGATTATATTAAAATATGTAACTACATTTAATACATTTATTACAAAAACAATTTATTTACAAATCCAAATGAAGAATTAAAAGCAGTTTAATATTTCTCATCATCGCACCAAAACTCGTGGTCCCTTTCGTGATCGCTGCCATCTGTCGACCGTCTGTTCCTCATTACCTGTAACCAAATATAATAACAATATATTATTACATAAAAAATACTTGCATAAAAGTTTTGAAATTTTTAGCACATAATACTGAGTGGACATAATTATTAAATAAGACAGAACATTATTCATAAAAGCCGTGTACTTTATATTGCAACATTTTTAAAATGCTCTTAAATTTTGTTTTTAAATCAAACAAAATAATGAAAAAATTACGCTTCAACGAGAAAATATTGGTAGAGAGATGAAGAATGCTAACCTGTAGTACTCTGCTGCTCTTCCTCGATAGTAATATTTCCGAGGGAAGGGAGTAGCTGTTCACCGTTGAACCATTTAAAAAAACATTGGTTGTCTTCTTATTTCCAGTCATAATCAGTTAGGTGCAATTGAACTGGAACAGCAAACTGCACATGGGCCCAAATATTAGCGTTGTACGTCGTTCGAAGTAAATTTTGCTCCAGGTCCGATTTCTCAACGCGACAGAGCTGACCCTTCAATAAGTTTTGTTGGCAGACGACATATCTCGTCATTTTGCAAGATAACATACGTTTTCAAAAGCCTAGCGACTCTTGTGTCTTTAGCAGTAAAATTTTTTCTAACCGTAAACTGACGAACATATTCTTTAATTGTTTGAAGCGTACTCTCGAAGTCCCAGTCAGGAACGTTACTTAATTTAATGAAATTATCAACGTAGACGTGGAGTTTCGGAGTAATTGGTATGGACGTCTCTTCCCTTTGTTTTATAGTCGCATCCAGTAAACGCATGGAAAGCCGGCAGTGCTGCGGGTATAGCGATGCGCCGTATCTTTCAGTCGTCAGCTGAGGACTTGAGCACTACTCCAACGCGAAAGACTCAGCGACCTGTTTTTTTCATTAAACTATTACAGTTAACCATAACTTAGCCAAAGTTCAACCTCCTTAGTGTCATTGTACTTGTGCACACTTTTACGCGTGGAGCTGGAGTAAAAAACCCTAAAACAGATCAGCTGACTACTTTTTTCCGCTTTTACAACATAATAAACGTATAAGGAAAGTCAGCTTGCTTTATATTGGTTTTTGTTATTATTACTACGCATGTGCGGGATGCTGCCCCAGCTACATTCACCGCTCCTATGCAAGCTGACGGTCACTTCGTTTATTAGCTACATGAAATGAACTATAGCAAAAATTCTCAGCTTTCTTCAAATAATGAACTAACAAGGACTGCTGGATGCCGGACTAATACCGTTCTTCACTGACAGACTGTCTATTACCGTTCGTTTGTGGAACAACCTGCGACCAGCTTTGAGAAACTACCTTGAACACTGTCTGCAGCTCTGCAGATCCCACCCACCATTCTGGAGGACAATGCTCTGGCGCATAAGGCGCAAGCTGTGACTAATTAGTTCGATCGATGGAGCTGGTAAATGATGTACCATCCAGAGAGCGTCTATGAGGATCAGTTAGCACTGTCAAGGTATTGGGGAAATCAAAGTATTCAACTAACACAAGACGATCAACATACTTGGCTTCATTGTTTCTTTTGTGCTACATCTAACAAAAGACATAGAGATGTTGAGAGATAATGCATAAGAAATATTTCACAATCACTCGAAAACAAAGAATCTGCACCTGGTCAAGGGCATTCTTGGTCACAGGCCGACTGGAATTTACAACATCCATTTCTGTTCGCAAACAACTATTTTGATCAATCAGTCAGTACATTTGCCGATAGTTCTTTATTAAAAGCATAGCTTCGCGAATAAACATAATATTATAATTGATGAAACAACATTCTTAAGCTACATATGGAACTGGTGAAAATTAGGGAGGCCTTAGTGGTCAGAATTGGCAACAATAATTTTATCCCAGATAGGAGCTATAATCTTAGTGGTGTATGACTTCTCCGCATTGAGGTACTATGGACAAATATTTATTAATATTCCAACGGACGACTCTCGCATCACCGACGCAGAGACAGTCTCTGGCAGCATGACGACAGGCAGGTGTGAATAACGCAACCAATGGAGATGATCGTCGAAATCTCAAATTTTTTCTTTTAATTTTTCGCAGCAAAAATATCAAGAGTATTTAACGGAAGAATTCAATCCCTAGAGAATTCATTCCCACAGATTAAATTCAGCTTTAACCACAGCTCTACAATACCGGTAATGTTCATTTGCGCATTTTTATAGAGGCAGTGGTAGCGTATCAGTGGACTTTGGGATACAGGCGTAGAGTTTTTGTACATCAAATAAAACTAACGTAGCATTATCACAGATGATGTGCGTTTCTGATTTTTACCATGATTCGATACTGATGTCAGCACTACACTTGGCTTTGGAATGTAATAACTTCCTTGTCACTCTCTTAGTTTTCCATACTGTATGGTGCATTCACACACTGTAAGGTGACCATGTCCTTAGAGACCTCAGCTGTCACCTTACGTTTTTAGGTCACCAATATGGGATTGTCATGTCATCAACAACTGTATGTCCTCTCCGATAGCTGAGTGGTCAGCGTGACGGATTGCCGTCCTACGGGCGCGGGTTCGATTCCCGGCTGGGTCGGAGATTTTCTCTGCTCGGGGACTGGGTGTTGTGTTATCTTCATCATCATTTCATCCCCATTCTGAGCGCAGGTCACCCAATGTGGCGTAGAATGTAATAAGACCTGCACCACTGCGGCTGGACCTGCCCCGCAAGAGGCCTCCCGGCCAATGACGCTAAACGCTCATTTCCATTCATTTCCAACAACTATGTGTCCCTCCCCTTCCTTCCACTCATAGCTCAGAGTCTGCTCACTCCAACTGCATCACCAATACCAATGGAAGGCTAGCTCTGTTATTTGCAGGATGACCTGAAGATGTATGACGAAGCGTTGCCAGCTGGTGCCAGTTTGGAGTGTACTTATATGAGTCTGCAGCCACCCAGCTGTGGCGGGGAACTGCAACTGCAAGCTGTCATTCCTGCTGGCCACAACGGTGACAGACTGAATGCGAAGACCATGCAGTTCTTCCGCAGAAGAGGAATAAATCTGTCCAATTGCAAGCTGTTCAACTTGGAAGCAGAGTGCCTGGTGCTACCACTCCTTGGCAATGCTTGTAATGCCTTATCAGATGTACGATGGGATTGCCCCTCAGGCTGCCGTCCGTGTTGCTGTTGCGACTGTTGCCTTCTCACCATCACGACAACCGTCGTCGCGGTATGCAGATTTCTGGGGGCCAGACAGAGCGCAGCTACTACACTCAACTAGAGTGCCGAATCTTCGGTGGATGTCCACAGTCATGCTACCTGCAGGGAAACGCCGGCCGCTACTTCGACCTGCACTAAGTTGCTGAACTGGCTGCATGCAGCTCTAGAGGCTGTGTCCGCAGATTCCATGATGGGCGCTGATGCGCCACTCTGCGACTGGACACAGCATGGGTGCTACCAATCCACGCCAAGGAGGAGACTTCAGCACTGTAAAACTTTCCGCTATAAATGAATGTTAATTTAATGATATCTCGTTGACGCCCTTGGGTGTGACAAGTCCACTGCCTCTCCACTCGACGGTCCTGAAGCCTCATGGGGAGTCACATCCAATGAACCCATACGGCCTATTTTGTTGTGTCCTCGCCAATGGACGCAACAAGAGCTGGTATGGTGAGACAGTTTCAGAAAGACGCCACAGGCGGCACTTTGAAGTTCACCGCCAACCGCAAGCGGGGCCCCAATAGCAGCCTCCGCGCCACCGCCAGTGAGCTGGACTTCCGCATTTTGATGACCGGCGACGACAGGAGGCAACGGACGGTTCATGCTCGGCGTTGACGTAAGACAGATCTAGTATGGAGTTCCAGTGTTGCAGTTCGTAGCTACAGTTTGTAGTCGAGAGTAGCCTGCGAGACTTAATCTACAAGTAAGGTCGCCTGTAGCATCCACATAGGGGCAAGTGTTTACTAACAAGGGGAGGCCACCACGTTGGGATTAGGGATTTACTCCAAACTATGTACACCTATATTAGACCATTAATACAGCATAATATGCAAGTAGTAAGGTGCACTACTCTGGTATTTCCGAGAAAATCGAGAGAGAAATTTTACACGTCTATTATGCAACTAATGTACCAGTGCGTAGAGAACGGACGGTAAGAGTCCCTGGTGGTCAAGTGATTAGTGTTCGAACTACGTAAGACGAACACTTATGAGGCGATTGTTCAACTCCCGCTCAAACATTCATGTTCAAGTGTAAATTCTGTGATATTCAAAAAATTTACATCTACACTATTCGTTCTTGCTACATTAGCAACGCCTCAACGCTACGTATGTTGACTGCCAAATAGAGCCTGCCTTTGTGTATGCAGTTTGAAGCATATAGGTGGAAAGTAGTTCCCTGTACCTTACCAGACTGCATGTATAAGGGATTTCGCAAATCACGACAGGCATACATCTTCAGGAAAACTCTATGCGTTTCTTCATTTACTTGTCGAAAGTTATATATATGTTTGTACTAATAATTAAATTGAAATAAAAATAGTAAGTAGCCAAATAACATGAAATTAACTAACACTTCATAAGAATACAAGTGTGTTTTTTAATTATATTACCTCTCAAATGTCATATAAATTAAATAACATGACCAGTGACGAAAAAAAAAAGATTATAACTTTGGTTTGACCAGGAGTCGAATCGTCGCCTCATACGCGTTTGTCTGACGTAGCTCGAGCGCCAACCACTTCTCCACGAAGAATTATAACGTCCGGTACCTACATACAGATACATCAGCTACATTACGCAAGTGTAAAATTTCTCTTGCGATTTTGTCGGATTTGCCAGAGTAGTGCACCTTAATACTTGCACATTATGTTGTTTTAATGGCCTACTAAAGGCGTACAAAGTTTGAAGTAAATCCGTGATCCCAAAATCGTGACCACCTCTCGTAGGCGCCCAGGTTGGACGTAGTCCTGTTGACACTGTATTCAGTAATTTACGCCTCTGAATTGCATTTCAGGAACTGAAAGACACTTTACTCAGCGATCGTTGTCTGGTCCATTTCGACCCTGGTAAACCAGTTGTTCTGGACATGGTCGCATCCTCGTGTGGCAGAGACACAGTACGTTCGCACAGAATTGGTTCTGCAGACGCACCAATAACTTTCGCTTCCAAACTTAACAAGCAGATAGGCTCTTGCAGTCATTTATGGAGTGACTTATTGTTGTAGTCTTCAGTACAGAGACTGCTTTTATGCAGCTCTCCTGCGCAAGCTTCTTCATCTCCCAGTACCTACTGCATCCTACTTCCTGAGTCTGTTTAGTGTATTCATCTCTTGGACTCCCTCTACGATTTTTACCCTCCACGCTGCCCTCCAATTCTAAATTGGTGATCCCTTGATGCCTCAGAACATGTCCTATCAAGCGATCCCTTCTTCTAGTTAAGTTGTGCCACAAGCCCAATTCTATTCAATACCTCCTTATTAGTTATGTGATCTACTCATCTAATCTTCAGCATTCTTCTGTAGCACCACATTTCGAAAGCATCTATTCTCTTCTTGTCCAAACTATTTATTGTCCATGTTTCACTTCTATACATGGCTATACTCCATACAAATACTTTCAGAAACGACTTCCTGACACTTAAATCTATACTCGATGTTAACAAATTTCTCTTCTTCAGAAATGCTTTCCTTGCCATTCCCAGTTTACATGGAGTGACTAAATCCCACCAATACCTGTATGAAAGCAAATTCCACGTAGTCACTGGCCACGAACTGCTACAGTCACTTTTAAACCCAGCCAAGACTAGTACCAACAGCACCGCACAAAAATTGCAACGATGGGCTCTTATTCTTTGTCATTATCAGTTCGAAGTAATTTACAGGCTACATCCAATCGTGGCAATGAACACTTACACTCTCGTCTGCTAATGGGACCGAATGCAGACCTTGTCACATCAGGTCGCCCAAGCAATGGGAGCGAACCCAGTCTTGCATGTTTTGTTGCACTACGTCCGCACGGGTTGGACTCGCTCACTGAAACAGACCATTACCCTGGTGATCCGCTGATACTTTACACGTCGGCATGACTTGTCAATGCTTCGAGGTGTTATTTTGTCTCGCAACAATCACATATAGTGTCCCAGAGGCTCTCCAGAGATGTGCTCAGCTTGCTCCACCATGGTCACTGGGGCGTGGTCCGCACAAAACAGTTAGCTCGCAGGCACTGCACTTGGTTCGGCATGGATGCTCAAACAGAAGAGGTCACGGCACAGTGCCACGCTTGGGTGGAATACCAAGACCCCGTCTCTCTTGGTTCGGCATGGGTGCTCAAACAGAAAAGATGACGGCACAGTGCCAAGCTTGTGTGGAATACCAACAGCCCCTCCTCAACGTTTCTTTGATTGGCCGAAACCAGAAGCGGCTTGGCAACGCGTTCATTTGGACTTTACTGGACCCTATTGGAACAGTCGTTGGCTGATTATCATCGACGCATATAGCAAGTCTATTTTTGTCATGCCCATGAATTCCACACCGACTCGTTGCACACTGCAGTCTTTGCAGTCCATATCTTGCACTGACTGTCTTCCAAAGGTGCTAGTGAGTGACAACGGACCTCAATTTGTGTCTGCAGAATTTGAGTACTTTTGTCGACCCTACGGCATTCGTCACGACACCAGTGTGCCTTTTCATCCTCAATGAAACCGAGAAGCGGAGCGCTTTGTGCGCACTTTCAAACAGCAGATGGACAGGCTACGCACCTACCATAGGCGGGAACACGGTTTGCTGTTCTTCCTTTCGTCTGAACCGCTCCCAGCCCCGCAACGCCCCTTCACCGTTGGTGTTGCTCCATGAACGGCGCCACCGCACACTGCTTCATCTGCTGCATCAACCACGGTGGCCGGAGCCTACTCCGCCGACTAAGGCAAAGTATAGGACTAATTACAATTTTTTTCAGATTATGTGGCAGAGGGAAGACCAGGGAGCGCGGCAGTATTGTAAAATTATTTGGTGGATCCATGTTTCTTGTACAGGATCCAGTAGGTTTTGTGGCAGTGGCACCAGAACCAACTTCGTCCTTGTAATTTGCGTGATCCTCCCGCCGAGTCCTTGTTTACAGATTAGTCGCCTGTCTGAATGATGCATCCTTGCACTTCATACGGCGATCTGGGGTGCTGTCGCCACTATCAAGCCCCAAACCCGTGGACCGGGACCCGACACCTCAGCTACCACCGAGAGGACAACAGACGTCTTCCGTGGATGGTCCACACCACGCCGCGGCCTACCAATGGGGCGCCATCCCACATGACGACGCCGTTGCGGGTTAATACCATTAAGAATGCACTCCATTGTCGAATGCTGGGATGTTCCTCCTGCCTCGTTTATCAGCTGGCGCTCCGGGGCTCGGCACCACATACAGACTCTGCTCCTGTTCCCCTGTTGCTTCCTGCACCCACACCTAAGCCCCCCTCCGCTGTCGTAGCAACGACCGACATTACACGACGACGGCTCTACGCGACGGTGGCGAGGAGGTTCGCGGAGAGGAATGTTGTGTCCTCGCCAATAGACACAACCAGAGCTGGGGTGCTGAGAAAGATTCCGCCAAGGGCGTCGCTTTGAAGCTCACCGCCAACCACAAGCACGGCCCAGTCAGCAATCTCCGAGCCGCCGAAAGTGAGATGGATTTCTACGTTGTGATGCTGTAGTGTCCACATGCAGCAACAGACGGTTCATGTTGTGCGATGGCGTACGACAGTTGCAGTACGGAGTTCCAGGGTTGCAGTACTGGAGATCACCTTACGAGACTTAGTCTACTAGTGGAGTCGCCTGTAGCCTTCACATAGGGACAAGTATTTACTAAGTGATTCATATACATTTACCTTTTCATAGACACTACGTAAGCCACCGTACGGTGCGTGGTAGAGGGTAATCTGTACCACTACTAGTCATTTCCAGTCCTGTTCCACTCGGAAATAGAGCGAATGAAATTTGTAAATTTGTGGTAAGGACTATGGGACCAAACTGCTGAGGTCATCAGTCGTTAGGGTTACGCACTACTTAATATAACTTAAACTAATTTACGCTAAGGACAACACACACATCCGTGCCCGAAGGAGGACTCGAACCTCCGACGGGGAGAGCCACGCGAACCGTGACAATACGCCCGAGGCCGCACGGCTACCCCGCGCGGCGAGTGCAAGAAAAACGACTGTCTGTATGCCCCCGTGTGGGCCCTAATTTCTCGTATCTTATATTCGTGGTACTTGCGCACAATGTGTGTTGGCGGCAGTAGATTCTTTCGGCACTCAGCTTGAAATACTGGTTCTCTAAATTTACCCAACAGTGTTTCTTCGAAAGAACGTCGCCTTACCTCCAAGGATTCCCATTTGAGTTCCCGAAGTTTGTCCATAATACTCACGTTTTGTTCGAACCTACCGGTAATAAACCTAGCAGCCCGCCTCTGAACTGCTTCGATGTCTACCTTCAATCCGATATTGTACGGATCCCAGGCACTTGAGCAGTACTCAAGAATAGGCCACACCAGTATCCTACATGCAGTCTCCTCTACAGGTGAACCACTCTTTCCTAAAACTCGCCCAGTAAACCGAAGTCGACCATTCACCTTCCCTACCACAGTTCTCACGTGCTCGTTCAATTGCATATCGTTTTGCAACGTTACGCCCAGATATTTAAACGACTTTACTGTGTCAAGCTTGATACCAGTAAAACTGTATCCGAACATTACAGGTTTGTTCTTCGTACTCATCCTCATTAACCTACATTTTTCCATATTTAGAGCTAGCTGCCATTCATCACACTAACTAGAAACTTTGTCTAAGTCATCATGTATCTTCCAAGAGTCACTCAACTTCGACACCTTACTGTACACAATAGCATCATCAGTAAGGAGCCACAGACTGCTAGCCACCCAGTCCTCCAAACCAGTTACGTATATAGAGAACAACAGCGGTACTATCACACTTCCCTGGGACACGCCTGACGATACCCTTGTCTGTGATAAACTCTCGCCGTCGAGGACAACATACTGGGTCCTACTGCTTCGAGCGACTCACATATCTGTGAACTTATTCCATGTGCTCGTACCTTCGTTAACAGTCTGCAATGGGGCAGCGTGTCAAATGCCTTCCTGTAATCTAAAAATACGGCATCTAGCTGTTGCCCTTCATCTATAGTTCTCAGTATAACATGTGAGAAAAGGACAAGCTGAGTTTCGCAAGATCGATGCTTTCTCAAATCATGTTGATTCGTGGACATAAGCTCCTCAGTCTCAAGAAAGTTTATAATTTTCCAACTGAGAATATGTTGAAGAATACTGCAGCAAACTAAAATTAGGGATATTGGACTGTAATTTTACGGGTCTGTTCATCTACTCTTCTTCTATACTTGAGTCACATGCGCTTATAATCAGTCGCTTGGGACGTCGTGCTGGTCGAGAAAGTCACGATAATATAGGTTAGGTAAGGGGTTAATGCCGTTGAATGCTCTTTGTAAAACCTAATGGGATTCTATCCTCATCTGGTGATTTATTTGCTTTCAAATCTTTTAGTTTTTTTCTCTACGCCAGGAATGTTTATTACTATGTCGTCCATACGGGAATCTGTCCGATGTTCAAATGACTGTATGTCTGCACAAGTCTCCTGTATGAACGATTTCTTGAACGTGAAATTTAAAACTTTAGCTTTTGTTCAGCTATTTTCAATTGCCATACCAGACAGGTCAACAAGAGACTGAATTGAAGCTTTAAACCGGCTCAGCGATTTTACATAGGACCAGAATTTTTTCGGGTTCTTTGGCAGATCTTTTGCTAAGGTGTGAGGGTGGTAGCTGTTGTTGGCTTTGCACATAGGTCTTTCCACTGACACACGAATATCTACTAATCTTTGCTTGTCGTCATTTGCGCGTTCTCATTTGGGGGTGGTAATATCCTATGGGAAAAAACTGCTGAGGTCGTCGGTCCCTAGGCTAACACACTACTTAATCTAACTTACACTAAGGACAACACACCACAGACTCATGTCAAGCCCGAGGGAGAACTCGAACCTCCGACGGGTGAGGGGGGGCGAGCCGCGTTCTCATTTGAAACGAGAGTCCAGCAGCCTCTGCTTCTGCTTCTGTTTCTTCAGAATTTCGTTATTAAACCATGGTGGTCTTCTCTATTCTTTATTCACTTACAAGGCACATAACACTCAAGACCACGACTCACAACCTGTTTAAACTTAGCCCATAATTCCTCTTCATCCATGTTTCTGAAACTAAGTGATGCCAGTTTATTTTCAGTGTGAGATGCTAACAACTGCATATCTGCTGTGTCAAGCTGACACACTTTCCTAGCCTTCTTGACTGATTTATTAACTTTCTTAACCATATTTCCTACAATGACATCATGATCACTAATCCTCGTTTCTGTATTGGCATTGTCGATTAGGTCCGGTCTATTTGTAACTAAGAGATCTAAGATATTTCCATTGCATCTAGACTGCCAGCTAGCTGCTTAAGAGAGTTTTCATAAAACGTGTTAAAAATACATCCCATGACTGTGTCTGTACCCCCCGCACTGAATCCGTAGACATAGCAGTCTATACGCGGTAGGTTCAATTCGCCTCCAACTAGTATTACATGACTAACAGTGTGGCGCCCAGGAAGGACATAGTCTTGCTAACACTGTATTCAGTAACGCACTGCTTAGTTGTATCAGTCCACAAACACATCCAACGAGTTGCTGTACAACTTCAATTAATTGTCGCAGCACAGTGAAGTACATATTTGTGTGCCACTAATTTGTTTACGGTGTGACAGTTCCTCCGCCCACCTCGCGAAACCTAAACCTAGTACGACGTGTGTGAGCCGTTCTACCATACCGCCCGTACACATCACATTTGATGGATTTATTTCGTTACAAAATTGCCGTAAAGAAAATGAATTGTCCAGGAGAGTATTATGCTCTTCTGAAGATAACGTGAAAGGCGCAACTTTTGTTACTTTGTTACTGTCAACTTCTGCGGGGTGTTCATGTGATTAGGGGGTGCGACGATAGAGAACGCCCCCGAGGGAGCGACGTCAACTCATTGTGGGTGGGAAGATAGCAATGAAGGGACCGACGACGGACGACGAGGAGCAAACTTCATTATAAAATTAACATCTGGGACAGAGTATCGAGGATGCAAGAAAGACGTGAGTACTGCAAGTAAAATAATGAAAAAATTATATCTGACAAAGTGTATGGCACGATTAACTCTAGTAATGCAATCGGTACTAGTATTATGTATTAATAGACAACAAAGCAGAAAATAATAATTTACAACTGAAAACGGTTAATTATGAGTTTCTTCTTTTATTTTATCATTATCCCACACAGTAACGCCATGCAAGGAGCTATACACTCAACAACGGCTTTCCACCATCTTGAAGGTAAAGACAGAGGACATTATTGGAATGCTATGGAAATAGTTTCTTGAAGCGTACAAGACAGAACGACTCACCCTTAACTTGAAGACCATAGAAGACTGTTCAAGAAAAAAAAGATCTGATGTTGCAGACTCTCTCACATTTCATTTTGCAGTCAGATTAGATCGTACAAAAATTAGAAGTATTGCGCAAATAAAAGTAAAAATTTACATTCGCAAGTTCATCAACAGTAATAGACAGCTCACATACGACAGGAAAAAATTTAAATGGGGTGCGAGTAATTAACTACACTACGACAGCCCATTAACTATGTATGAAGTTCATGCACTATTAGCATACGTGTCTCACCGTGCCAAATAACTACAAAGCAGTTGTATTACAGCGTGGACTGCTGGAGCCAACCAACAGGCTGGGCAGCAATCTTTGTGGAATTTAATGAATCCGTGCAGCAGTGGAACATGATGGCTCATTTGTATCACAATTTTTTTTCTGGTATTTTAATGCATCCAATTAAGTTCTCCAACGTGTTTACATATTCTGTTTTTCTACCTAAAGTCCAGGTGTACTCCTTTCTCTGCTTTTGTTACTGTGATCTCTCTTTCATTCTTTGTGTCTCTGTTTTATTTAAAAAAAAAGCTGGAGTATTTTTATCTTGTAATCTCGTTTAAGCTGTTGCTGCTACATGTATTTTTCTGTTTCAATAGTGCACATATGCTTCCAGTAGGTATTCTGTTGGAACACTAAACCTTGTTCTACTCATAGATTTCTACTCTTAGGTCTCTTAAAGTTGACGGGTCTGTACCTTATTTAGTACTCTTTGTATATAACTGTCCTCCCTACGTGTGGCTAGTTCCTTTTACTCCAATCTCAAGGAAGTTCAATGACATAATTGCTTTTAATAAGTTTTGCTCTCAGGGAATTGCTTTATTTTTCATTGTTTACCAAATTTCTTTAAAAAATGTTGCCTCTATATGTGCAATATGAGTTCTATCCAGTCTAGGAAGTGCTACAAGGTCCTCCCTATAATAGAAGAGCTATTCTAAAACGATTTTTGTAGTTCGATTTTATTTGAAGTAATTTTTTATACTTTACCTTCTTAAAGCCCATAAAAATTATTCTAAAAACTGAATGACATGGTGAAAATTATTAACTGAAATTTACTAGTGAGTTCTGAGTAGGAGATCTGGCAGTTTCGTATAATCGAATACAGTAGCCTTGCTATAAAAAGAAGTTTGTTAGAAATTTGTTCCGTATAAGTTTTGTAAACGTAAATACACCCATCGTATTTTAAGGTATATTAATGGTGTACGGAAAGATAGCAAGGTGTATGATATATTTACACTTATAATAGATTAAGAAGTTTCAGGTAAACTGTATTTTAACTGTTTATTGGCGTGTTACAATAGATGCTTAGTGATGAATGCAACTAAAATGTAGTTTTAACAAGCATTTTCTACTGTGGAAAGACTTGCTCATACCTTCCACGCTTGAGAAACCTTTTCTTGATCATCGGAAGCGTAAAACAACAATAAAAATGTCCATACTACCAGTGGAGAACTAACAAAAGGAGCGCCCCTACACATAATCGCTAGTTTCGTTCAACTTTGTGGTATATGCATGACTTGGCCGGATACGAAAGGGAGAGGAGTGGGGCCGGCCGGGGTGGCCGTGCGGTTCTAGAAGCTACAGTCTGGAACCGCGCAACCGCTACGGTCGCAGATTCGAATCCTGCCTCGGGCATGGAAATGTGTGATGTCCTTAGGTTAGTCAGGTTTAAGTAGTTCTTAGTTCTAGGGGACTGATGACCTCAGAGGTTAATTCCCATTGTACTCAGAGCCATCTGAACCATTTTTTAGAGGAGTAGGAGTTCCAGATGGCAAGCGTTAAGAAAAAAATAGCATATCCGGCGCGAGTCGGGTGACGTATGAGCCACATGTGTTAGCACAGTTTCCAGGCAGAGTATGGCGAATCGGAAAGAGTACAGAACGGTAATCCGAGGGTCGGAAAGTCGAGTCTCTATGAAGAACATTTTTTTATTTTCAATTTTTACGTTACTTACACAGCACGTAAACAGAAATTATTTTCCATGTATTGTATTTATTAATGTTTTCATAAAAGGTATGAACAGGAATGGTCATTTAAAATTTAGGATTGCAAATAAACGTCCGAAAAGGGACTGTAAAGCGTGCACAAGAGGTTTGTGCACAAAACGAGATACTTTTATTATTTTTCCGTTAGTGATATACATGTGCTGGGATGATATTCATCGTAAAAACAGAGGAAGCTGTGATTTCCTTAGCATCTTACTGAGTTCAATTAGTTGCATAGACGCAACGTATCTCCGCGAATTTTAAAGCAACTTAGGAAAGACGGAAAACAGAAAAATGACGGTTAGGGCACGCTATTTTAATAACTACATGTTTGTGTTTTAGGTTTCAAATTTAGTTTACATTCATAAAAGTTTCTCATTTATCGCACAATGTGGCAGCAAACCACAAAATATTGGTAGTGGAAGGTGCTTCGACGCAGTCTTCTCAGTATGTGATTTCGTTTTTTCTCTCTCGATGAGTTAAGAGCTGTTTTGAAGCTTTTTGATGAAATTATAAAAATCGTAGGGTTGCACTGGCGACGGAGGAATGGGGGGCGGGGTTGAATACTTCAGTACTGCTTGATGACACTCCATCTTGAAAAATCTCGTCGTATATTTGTTGATTTGTTTGTCATCTCCCTGAGTCAAATAGTAGGAGAAATTTGGTCTCCTGCACGTAAGGCTTCACCACGTCAGTCTAAGAATCCTTCTATAAGGTTATCGTAAGTTTCCCAGATTCTGATGAAGTAATAACTACATTCCTATAATTTGCCACATATTCATCCACCGAATTTTCCTTCGCCTTACCTTTGCAAACCTTTTATGAAAATATTAATAAACACATTATACTGAGCTTTATTTAGGTTTATTTGCGGTGTAAGGAATGTAAAAATTGAAAATAAAAAAAAATTATAAAGTTCCCCCACAGAAACTCGATCCCACGACCCTCGGATTACCGGTCCTTACTCTTTCCCCTTCTTCAGCCACTGCCTGGAATCCAGGACACAAAATGCCTAGGATCTCCCTATCCACGCCAAGAACAATATTTTTTCTAAGCGCTTGGCCACCTAGAGCTCTCACTTCTATCACTTTCAGTCCTGGACAGACATTGTACATACCATACGAAATTTTTGATGACGAGTAGACACGGTTCCCTTGCAAGTAAAAACCACAGTACTGACCGCTGCAATGATGAGTTACCTACTGCCGGCCTGTGTGGCCGAGCGGTTCTAGACGCTACAGTCTGGAACCGCGCGACCGCTACGGTCGCAGGTTCGAATCCTGCCTCGGGCATGGATGTGTGTGATGTCCTTAGGTTAGTTAGGTTTAAGTAGTTCTAAGTTCTAGGGGACTGATGACGTCAGATGTTAAGTCCCGTAGTGCTCAGAGCCATGTGAACAATTTGAGTTACCTACTCTTAAGAGTATTTCCTTGTTAGTTTAGCTTTCATTATGGACGCATTATTTTCGACACATACACTCCACCATTTAGTTTGAAACAAATCTATAATTCGTTCATCATAAGGATACACCTGATGTGAACAAACACAAATGCGAGGATATATCAGAAGTCGTAGCACACGTACACTGGTGTTGTTACTCTCACGGAAGTAGGTCCTACTTATGTATTAGATATATAGTCACTAAGTTACGTTAAATGAAACTTTAAGACATTCAAATGTATTAACAGCCATCAACGTTTTGCTTAATCATGCTTTAGCTACACAGTTCTTGTTTCAAAAATCCTGTACAGTCACGCCCTCTACAGCGTTGTGCTCAGATTATCGCACTGTTATGTGCAGTATGAAAATGGTTAAGCCGCTTTCTGTTCCGTAGTGAAATACACGTGTGGAATACGGTTAAAAAGTGCCGAGAAATAGACTGTTCTTCATTTTTTCATAAATTTACGGAGGTAATCGGCTTTGAAGTTTTCCCAGCTACTGTATGTAATAGAGTTGATACGTACACCAAAAGTGTACGTGTAGCGCAGTCGGTAGCGAAATGCTTTCCGTCTGGCCACCTAAGAAGCGCAAGGTAGTGCTGGAGTTTTTCCGAATGTTATTTTATTCTCTTTAAAAATTTAATAACATTCAAAGTTATATTGTGTCTTTGCTATTCTCTTTTTACGTCTGAACTGCAACTACTCGCGTCATTGCAGACTAGTTGGACCGCTGGCAGGCCAGTCTTGTCGAAGTTTAATGCGCCGATAAAGCTGTTGTCTTGCACCATCGCTCTGCCTATGTGCGTGTAACACAGCATAAAACGTATCCTTATGATCGTATTTAACTGTACTGGTCACAGCTTGGCTTCCTCTCCGTGTGAAACGAAATCCAGTGAGGATCAAACAAATTCGGAAGAATACATGGCGTAATGCTTACAACAAGTTTATTCTTATGATTACCACATTACAATAAGCGGAATGGCACATGTATAACGACGCGTTTCGATTTAATGACATTTGGTAATTCGACTTCCCATCGATGCATCGACGGTTGACAAGCTTTTCAAATTAATGAAAATGGATGTCGTGAAAAAAACAACTGAAATTAGAAGATGCGTAGGTCGATATGGCTTGGATAAAAATATAACTTGCAGAACATATCACGTGTTTCTTGAGATAGAGTATTCGACGCACGCATAAATCGTACCTGTTTTGGTATAAATTGAAATGGGTCCAGTATTGTTCATGTTAAATATAAATGATACGATTTAGCACAGGATACAGTTGTTTCAGTGAATGCCTACCTCCGCGGATGAGCTGGCGACTTGACTGTCTGTAGGGAACATTCCAGCAAGGAAAACGCGCCCAATCCCAAGCTGACTGTCTCTGCTATCAACAACAAATCCGATAAGATTTGTGAGTTCACAGGTATAACGGATGAACCAAAGAAAATTAATTAAGGTAAGACAATACATGAAAAAAAGCACGAAGAGAAAAGCAACAGAGACTTCATTTACGGAAGTGGAAACGAATGAAAGAAACAGAATTCCTCTCATTTACAAGAATAGCCATAGCCTTCAGACATGTGTTCAAAATTGTCTTTGCGACGGTTAAGGATGGTATGACGACAGTTTATATTGGGGGAAGGGAGCGGGGGCAGGGTTGAGACAGTAATGAACTGCCACACTGTGACCCCGTGCTCCCCTCCCAGAATGGATACGAAAACAAAAAAAAAAGAAGGTTGTTTGACTTCTGAAGTAATGCAGTAATGAGCTCGGTCAACCAGACGTAACACCATCTTCACCTACAAGTGAGCTAAGCAAATGGTAAAACAGTAAAGACATTTGCTATCAACATTAACATTCTTCCGTAACGCCATATCCAGTCAGAGGTGCAGTTCGAGGAAATGTTAATTAAGTTGAAACAACAGTAGAGGATCACTTTCTGTATACAGTAATTTATTGTGTGGTATGCCAAATTTTACGTGTATTAAATTTGACTTTGATGTCAGGGGAACATTGAACTGTTCAAACTGCTAGCTGCGGCGTATGTGTTTCCGTTGGGTCGCAGCCACAGAAAGCCCAACTGTGAATTGTGTTTAGCTCTGACTGCCCGTAGCTACGTCATAAATGTGAATGGGCTTCAGTGCAGAATTCACTCAGTTTAAAAAGAAATGTTGGATAAAAATTCGTAGCCATCTCGCTCGACGAGACGGGGTACTGCGACACTCGTTTATTTTGCCTGTCAGTCCGTCAAGTGACGAACAAAGGGACGCTAACAGGATGCGGAAGCCCCTCTGTGTATACAGTACCGTGTCATCTTCTCACAGTTGTTTGGACTGTACCAGAAATATACTGCAGCTGTCACGAAATTTGTTAGAGAAACCCGCCATCGACCATTGATCTCTGGTCAGCCCGTTTCTGATGTCGAGTGAGTCTAATAATTTCTTTCGTCTTGAGCTGCAGAAAAGCGAAGCCACTGGAAACTGAAATAGAAATAAAACCGGTGGCCACTGAGAGACGGTTCAGCTCTCCAGTACAGCAATAACTCTTTCTTTGTGTGTAACTAATGGTGTGCTCCTCGTCCGCTTTGTCGTACGGAAACAGTATTGCGGACAGAAGAACTCTTGAGTTAAGGGCAGAAACCATGTGTTTCGCAGTAAAATAAAACAATAAAAGCGTTTAACAGTTAAAACAGTGATGGCACACACGGCAAGTATTTAAACACGTATTTTACAATGGTAAACAAGACAGAAGTACCAGAAACTACGACAGGCTGTATGAAATACGGAAGGGATAACGTGACCAGCACGGCATAAATGACAAAAATATGTGAGGCAGAATAATACACATTATAAGGCAGCAATTCTCTCTAGCTTTTCTTCACAAGCACGGAAAGTAAGACGTAGTATAACATTCTAAAGATGATACTTTCTATTCCACAATTTGTTCTACTGATCACACGAGGTGGAGGTGAAGTTCTTGGTCTACCCCATGACTTTTTGCGAAGAATTTGCTTTAAGGAAGGTTGTTACTAGGATGTTACGGCAAGTGAAATGATCACTTGCTTTTTTTTTCTCTTTCTGCGATGTTAGGGACAGTTTCTCAATAGATTTTTCGGTCCACCCAGCACATATTTGATATGCTATGTCCTTATTCTTCAAGTTTCAAGGAACTACATCTACAGATTTTCTGTGTTCATTTAAAGTAACTATATGTCGTGTTAGATGCTTCGTTGGTGTGGAAAAGATTATCCATTATTTATTTATGTTTCTAAATATGTATCTTCGGTTTTAAAAGTTTTCTAAAAATATTCTTTTAACCCTGGCGGTTACGTCAAGTTTTTGCTGTCATTTCTCGATTATATTTAAATTTTAGACGTGGTGCAAGTGCAGATGAGCAGTTTCTCTTCAGCGAGTGCTTTTATGAAGCGGTTTCATTACCCGGCTAACGTAGAAGTTAATGAGATCTTGTTGGCCGTTGCCAGCCTGTCTGTCGTATAGCTAAAGAAACCGATGCTACGTGCTACCACAGCTAACTCGAAGAGGGACGAACTCTGCTCTCGCGGTACCAGAGTTACATCGATCACCAATCTCTTCAAAATCAGCATGAAGCCTGCCGACAAAGCTACAGCTGTTTGCATATTGAGGCCAATTCCTCGTCATTCACGCATGAAACTGTGTTTACTTCTGTATACACTAATTATGAGGGTCTTTCTATAAATAATGGCCAACAACTTTTTTGTCGGACGCATTTATTTATAAAAGTTAAAATGTGGTGGAAATGCCGGACAATATTTCTTTTAAATGTACTGATTTTTTACATAGTCCTCACCACATTCTATATACCGTCAGCGTTGTGTATGCACGTATCCTATGTCGATAAATGATCTTATCCCTTGCTCGTAGTCATGTTTCCACTGCATGATTTACGCTCTCATCAATCTCGAAGTGTGTCACACATAGAGAATCCTTATGCGACTCAAACAGGTGGAAGTTCAAAATGGCTCTGAGCACTATGGGACTTAACTTCTGAGGTCATTAGTCCCCTAGAACGTAGAACTACTTAAACCTAACTAACCTAAGGACATCACACACATCCATGCCCCAGTCAGGATTCGAACCTGCGACCATAGCGGTCGCGCGGTTCCATGCTGTAGCGCCTAGAACCGCTCGGTCACCCTGGCCGGCCAGGTGGAAGTCCGAGGGCGCCAGGTTTGGTCTATAAGGTGGATGAGGGAATGAGCTCCAACCCGATCTCCGATGTGTTCTCAGGCTGTTACACTTGTATGCGGTCGAGCGTTGTCTTGTCGAAGTAAGATTTCTTTTGGGTTATTATCAAACGGAGCATTTCGGAAACAGTTCTTGAGTTTGTTCGGAGGTTTTATATGCTTGATACTTTTGGCAAAGCTTCAACAAGAATGACCCCATCACTATTCCAAATGCCTGTCATCATAACTTCGCTAGCAGAGGGAGCTGCGCTGCATTTCTTCTTTTCTTATTATTGCAGTTGGTGCACTCCAGTGGGCGAGTAATTGTCTTCGGCTCAATGTGATGCAACCACGTTTAGCCGCCTTTAGTGACCCGTGATGGCAAAGCCTCTCCATTGGTCTTAAACTGGCGCAATAGTTCAGATGAAATGGCGATTCTTTGAACCAAGTGGACTTCCAATGCTCACAGACATATTTAGAGCCAGTTGTCAAGTTTTGAGGCTCGGTCTGCACGAGTAATGGTATGTGCACGTTGGAATTAAACAAAATCGTTTTTCGTTGCACCGGAATCTTCTCACGAAATTCAAATCACCAAGTTTCTCCTCCGAATGCGAAAATATTTTGTTGACACCGACCTGCATAGGAAGAAACGACCACCATGATGAAATAAGGGTGATCAGAGCTCGTATGGAAAGAAATAGGTGTTCGTTTCTTCCGCGCGCTATACGAGATTGCAATAACAGAGAATTGTGAAGGTGGTTCGATGAACCCTCTGCCAGGCACTTAAATGTGATTTGCAGAGTATCCATGTAGATGTAGATGTAAATTGGCCATGTCGGGAGCAGTGGCTGTGACAGGATATCCCAAACGTGGCCTATTATGGAGCTCACTGTCTGTCCTTCCTGACGTTTTAACTCTCCTTACCCATCATCTAATAGCACTCCTACTCACTCTATCCATTATCTAATGACACTGCTGTCGACTGCATCATTACCATACAGGCACACAAACTTTCACGGATAATAACCGCAAGCAAGAATTCAGTTATGGTATGTTACTTGTAATGAGTGACTTGCGTAGACACCCTGTAGTGGTTCACCATCACTCTACTATCTTCCAGAATTGTTTGAAACTTGACACACTTGCAAGAGAAATACCGGATCTGAAACACCTAAGAGAACGTTTTCCAGTATATTTCATCGTCTGTAAAAGAAATTGAGGCTTTATTTATCAAACTATCTCCAAACATCACGTAATATTAACTGTAATTTATAGGACTGGTTAGCACCGAGAAGCGCAGCTTGCAAAAAGTCCGTAAGACGATACACTAGTCTGACCGAACGATATGCGGTAAATTGCTGTTACAACAAGACAGAGAGAATTTGAGTTACGATGTGGAGAGTGTGACGGTAAAGTGAATGATGACGAACAACACTGGACTGCGTGGAGAAACAGTGAGTAAATTCACAGTTTTGATATGCAACTGTCAGAGCTGAATAGAGACGTGTACATTGCATATGAAAAATAATCGAAAAATTTTTGACCAAGTGTGGTACATCGTGAAACAATGCCGAACAATGGGTGGTGATATTGTAATTTAACAGTTGATGCCGCTAAACAAATTGGAATAACAATTTATATTTCAAAAAATAGTTGTGTTAGGGCTCTTCTTTCGTTTCCCAACGAATCATCTTCGAGAAAAGAACGAGGCACTCAACTAGAGCTCATGACCATCCTGCAGGAGCAAAGTGTAGTAGAATAATTTACTAAAGGCAGAAGATGCATCAGAACACTCAAGATTAAATCGGTGGAATTCATAGCTCAAGATCAAATAATGCATGTCGGAAATTCTGTCACTAACATTTCATTGCAGTCAGATTACATTATACGAGCAGATATAACTTCTTCAAGCAAATAAACAATGAAATTGATATTTAGCAAAGAAACAGTTTAAATAATAAAAACTACAATCGTACTGCAAGTGGTTCTATGAAACCTCAATCGCCGGCCGCGGTGGCCGTGCGGTTCTAGGCGCTGCAGTCCGGAACCTTGGGACTGCTACCGTCGCAGGTTCGAATCGTGCCTCGGGCATGGATGTGTGTTATTTAGGTTTAAGTAGTTCTAAGTTCTAGGGGACTGATAACCTAAGATGTTAAGTCCGATAGTGCTCAGAGCCATTTGAACCATTTTTTTTTGAAACCTCAGTCAAACACTTAAATGTGAATTGCAGAGCAATTATAAAGGTGTATTTATGAAATGAATTGGTCATCAACTGTACTACGGAAGGCTTTATTAGATTTATGTATTGGCTCTGATTTTTGCAATCAAACCGCCATCTCCAACAAACGACAATTGCATATAAAGAGTAGGCAAACAATCTACAAACAAGAAATTAAACTAATGTTTCTACAAGGTTCTGTCTCTCTGCTGCGGAAGTGTAAGGCATTGTACGAGCCGGCCGCTGTGGCCGAGCGGTTCTGGGCGCTTCAGTCCGGAACCGCGCTGCTGCTACGGTCGCAGGTTCGAATCCTGCCTCGGGCATGAATGTATGATGTCCTTAGGTTAGTTAGGTTTAAGTAGTTCTAAGTCTAGGGGACTGAAGACCTCAGATGTTAAGTCCCATAGTGCTTGGAGCCATTTGAACCACTGTCCGAGTTTCATTTACACCACCGCGATGAAATGCAACAATAGTTTGAGAATTTTGTTTTCGACTGTTTCCAGGAATGTTTTCACCCTGAAGGATCTGCTAGGACCCGTCCTCATCAGGTGCAGAAGTAGGGCGTCCATCGCTTGTTTCTGTCGTTGACATCCAGGTCCCTTACAGCTAATGTCTTCCGCCTTTTCACTTTCGGAGAAGGGAGACTCCACGTGCGAGTCGGTGCAGATGGGTCTCCTAGTGGCTTGGTTAAATTTCAAGCGCGTCATCGTTACACAGAATCTATGTGAGATTGTTCATGTGAAATGCAATAGTGTTTAAGGAGCACAGGAACAGGTTGTGGTATAGGACCGCATCCTACATTGTCTAATAGTTTTCCATTCGGTGTGTCATTGGTAGCTCAGCGATTCATTCACATTTGCAACAAAGTCTACGGTTTGTACATTGTCATACTCATGGTGCCCTCTGACTAAGGCGTTAATGTGTCGTCGCCTGTAGTGCTACTCTGGGATTTACAGAGCTCGTTGGGAATCAGGATGACCGCCATTGGAGCTGTGTTTTTCGAGGCATATTTCAGCGATGGTGGCATAGCTGTTAATTCTGCCGTCGTGATAGCTGTCTCAGGGGAAAGCTTGTATATGACCCGTAACCCGAGATCGTGTCGATAAACGTGAAGCCAGGTCCGCAACTACCTTTTCATCCATCGGTACGCTGACACTGATAGGCATCCTTCCCTCAGGTGTCCTCTCACTCGTATATTATTCTCTCGTCGGGCGATGTCTGTCTACATCTGCACCTACGTACATACTCCGCAAGCCATCATACGATGCGTGGTAGTGGGTACGCCGTACCACTATTAGTCGTTTCCTCTCTTGTTTCATTCCCAAATAGAACGAGGAAACAACGTCTGCCTATACCTCTTCGTATGAGGCCTAATTTCTCGTCTCTTATCTTCGTGATCCCTACGCGAAGTGTACGTTGGCAGCAGTAGGATCGTTCTGCATTCAGCTTCAAATGCCGGTTCTCTAAACTTTCTCAGTAGTGTTCTTCGAACGGAATGTCTTTGTCCCTCCAGGGATTCTCACTTTGGTTCCCAAAGCATATCCGTAACACTCACAAGCTGATCGAACCTACTGGTAACAAATCTAGAATCTCCCCCTTGAACTGCTTCGATGTCTGCTTTCAATCCGAGCTGGTGCGGTCCGCAAAGACTCTAGCAGCACTCAAGAATAGGTCGCATTGGCGTTATGTATGCGATCTCCTTTACAGATCAACCAGAATTTCCAAGAATTCTCCCAATAAAGCGAAGTCGACCATTCGTCTTCCCTACAACAATACTCACACGCTCGTTCAGTTGCATATCGCTGCGCAGCGTTACGTCCAGATATTTAAACGACGACGCCGGCCGCGGTGGTCTCGCGGTTCTAGGCGCGCAGTCCGGAACCGTGCGACTGCTACGGTCGCAGGTTCGAATCCTGCCTCGGGCATGGATGTGTGTGATGTCCTTAGGTTAGTTAGGTTTAAGTAGTTCTAAGTTCTAGAGGACTGATGATCACAGCAGTTGAGTCCCATAGTGCTCAGAGCCATTTGAACCATTTGAATTTAAACGACGTGACTGTGTCGAGCAGGACACTACTAATGCTGTATCCGAACATTACGGCATTGTCTTTCCTACTAATCCGCACTAACTTAAATTTTTCTAAGTAATTTTTGTGAGTGTATATCGAGTTAGTAGCGCAGTAGTTACTGAGCTGTTTGTTCTGAGACTCGTGACCGTTCTAATTAGCGCTGTTAGCCGCTCAGTCCAGTGCCAGCTGTCACCTGTGACATATCCTCACGGCATGATGTTACGTATTTAGCTTTTCCTGTGTCTTATTAATAGTGTATATTTGTTTAATTGTCTGCGTGTTTACCGGCCGGTGTGGCCGAGCGGTTCTAGGCGCTTCAGTCTGGAACCGTGCGACCGCTACGGTCGCAGCTTCGAATCTTGCCTCAGGTATGGAAGTGTGTGATGTCCTTAGGTTAGTTAGATTTAAGCAGTTCTAAGTTCTAGGGGACTGATGACCTCAGATGTTAAGTCCCATAGTGCTCAGAGCCATTTGAACCATTTGACTCTGTGTTTCGGTATTTAAGAAGTATCTAGAAGCTTAATATCGCGTTTTTTGTTAGCTGTAGGTGTAAATTAAGGCAGTCTGTAGCTCAGTTGTCAGTTCTTATGAAGTGAGAGGCAGCTACATAGTTCATTGAGGTATCAGCGTCCCCTGGTTACACATCAGGAGGGCAACAAGTTGCTTACCTACGTTTCTGCCAGCTTTTGCTGTTTACTCTTCAGTTAGTCCTGAAAGGATAGGAAGGATGTGTTCCTGATGTGTGCGGACACAGGAGGAGCTGGTCGCAGTCCGCGAACAGTTGAATGTGGCTGTGGTTGCGATCAGTCGCCTTCAGGCTACCTACTTGGGATGTAACCTTGGCGAGGATTCTGGAGCGTCACATGGGACACCTCAGGTGCGGCTTGTTTCACCCAAAGGTTCTACCGCCGTGGCTCCCTCTAGTGTACACGACGCAGTGGATCCACATGGTGAGTGGCGAGTGGTAATGCGTTCGCGTCGCTCTAGAAGGAGGGCCAATGTGGAGGCTGGCCGTATGGCCTCGTCTGTTCAACCCGAGAGTGAACAGGTTGCCGTTCCTTCAGCAGGATCTAAGCAGGAACATATGGGCAGGGATTTGCTAGTTATTCGGAGCTCCAGAGTTAGGCGCGATATGGAGCCTCTTAGGAAGATAGTGTTCAGGTTTCGAAAGAAAGACAATGTGCACTCGGTATGTCTACTGGTGGATTCACCCAACTTGTGAAGGCGGCCATGCCTGCGGCTATAGAGCGTACAGTGTGCAGTCGTCTGCAAGTAGTGACTCTCGTTGGCACCAGCGACGCCTGTTGCGTGGGTTCTGAGCCCATCCTCAGTGCTTACGGATGGCTGGCGGAAATGGTGAAGACTGGTGGCCTCGCGCGCAGCGCGCAAGCAGAGCTCGCAGTTTGCAGCATCGTTCCCAGAGTCGATTGGAGTCCTTCGGATCCGGCTCTAGGGTCTAAACTAAATGCTTCGTCGTCTCTGTGGCGGTATTCGCTGCAGATTTCTGGACCTGCATTATCGGGCGTGGATGTTTAGGACTCCCCTTGATAGGTCAGGGGTTCACTACACAAAGGAAGCAGCTACTCGGGAAGCAGCGTACTTGTGGAGTGCACATGGGGCTTATTTTAGTCTAGGCGGTAGTTTGAGGTACTCTCATGAACATTCGCAAGTCAATACGCATATAGGGAAATCAGACTGTGTTCAGAGTAAAGACAGTTCGACTATAAAAATTTCATCAGTAAACTGTCGAAGTGTTCGTAACAAAGTTTCCGATTTTAGTACTCTGGAGAAAAGTTCTCAACCTCCTATTATTCTTGGGACAGAGAGCTTGCTAAAACAAGAAGTAAAAGGCTCTGAGGTGTTCAGTGGGTCTTGGAATATTTATCGTAAGGACAGATTAGACGCCATAGGATGGGGAGTGTTCATTGCGGCCGGCAAGAATACTGTCTCTATTAAAGTTGAAACTGAGTGTGGTAGTGAAGTTACCTGGCAGCGCATAACAGGTCTAGATGAAACCAAGTTAACTGCAGGTTGTTTTTCCCGACCACCTGGCACCGCTGTGACAGTTCTGGAGTCATTCAGAGAACGTCAATGGTCATCTGTGCGTAAATACCCAGATCATGTAATACTAGTTTGTGGTGACTTTACGCCGGCCGGAGTGGCCGAGAGGTTCTAGGCGCTACAGTCTGGAGCCGTGCGACGGCTACGGTCGCAGGTTCGAATCCTGCCTCGGGCCTGGATGTGTGTGACGTCCTTAGGTTAGGTTTAGGTAGTTCTAAGTTCTAGGGGACTGATGACCTTAGCAGTTAAGTCCCATAGTGCTCAGAGCCATTTGTGGTGACTTTAAACTACCGAGTATAATTTGGGACGCGTATGGATTCATAGCAGGGCGTACAGACAGTCTTATGAAGAACTTTTGGACAAGTTTTCCAAAAACTGTCTCAAGCAGCTGGTTCAGCAGCACACACACAATCGAAATACCTTGGAGCTTGTAGCTGCAAACAGGCTAGACCTTATCGATGTCGTCGGTGTAGAGACGGGGGTTAATGATAATGATTTCATCATAGCGACTGTGGTTACGAAATTTAATAAATCACTCAAAACAGCTAGCAGAGTGTTTGTGCTAGAAAGAGCAGATAAGCAATTGTTAGCTTCTCAATTAGACAATGAACTGCTATCGTTTAGCTCCAAAATGGTGGACAAAGAGTAATTATGGGCGAAGTCCATAAAGACTGTAAATCGTGCTCTGGACAAATATGTGCCTAGTAAGTGGATTAACGAAATTCTGAAGATGCCGAAGAAAAAAAAATGGCTCTCAGCACTATGGGACTTAACTTCTGTGGTCATCAATCCCCTATAACTTAGAACTACTTAAACGTAACTAACCGAAGGACATCACACACATCCATGCCCGAAGCAGGATTCGAACCTGCGACCGTAGTGGTCACGCGGTTCCAGACTGAAGCGCCTTTAACCGCACGGCCACACCGGCCGGCGATGCCGAAGAAGCAAAGGCTTTTGCACACTCTGTTCAAAATAATGCGCGCAAATGACGACAGGCAAAGATTAGTAAAGATTTGCACCTCTGTGAAAAGATCTATGCGAGAAGCATACAATAGCTACCACCATCACACCTTGGCTGAACATCTACCGCGGAAAACGAAAAAATTCTTGTGCTATGTAAAATCGCTAAGCGACTCTAAGGCTTCCATCCGATCACTCGTTGATCAGTCCGGTTTGGCAGTAGGAAATAGCAAAAGGAAGGCCGACGGTTTAAATTCCAAGTTTAATAAATCGTTCACGCCGGAGAATCGTACAAAGGTACTGTTGTTTGATCATCGTACAGAGTCCCGTATAGATGACATAGTAATAAGCATCCGCCGGCCAGTGTGAACGAGCGGTTCTAGGCGCTTCAGTCTGGAACCGCGTGACCGCTACGGTCGCAGGTTCGAATCCTGCCTCGGGCATGGATGTGTGTGATGTCCTTAGGTTAGTTAGGTTTAAGTTGTTCTAAGTTCTAGGGGACTGATGACCTCAGATGTTAAGTTCCATAGTGCTCAGAGCCATTTGAACCATTTGAATAAGCATCCCTGGCGTAGAGAAACAACTGCTGGGCGCAGTGGTTGCGCGGTTTGAGGCGCCATGTCACGGATTGCGCGGCCGCTCCCGCCGTAGGTTCGACTCCTCCCTCAGGTATGGGTGTGTGCGTGTTGACCTTAGAGTAAGTTAGTTTAAGTAGTGTGTAAGTCTAGGGACGGATGACCTTAGCAGTTTGGTCCTGTAGGAATTCACACACATTCACATTCAGAGAAACACCTGAAAGAGTTGAAAATAAGTAAGTTGGCAGGTTCGGATGAAATCCCATTTCGGTTTTACAAATAGTACTCTACGTGACTGACCCCTTACTTAGTTTGCATTTATCACGAATGTCACCACCAACGCAAAGTGCCAAGCGACACGATAAGAGAGCACACCTTGGAATGGTGGGAGAGGGTCCACGTGTCACGATTTACATATTATTATTATTATTATTATTCTTTCCTGTCTCAGACGTTATGTCTGGTTAAAAATGGAAAGTGACGCGGACCTTGATCAAGCGTGACTTCCTTTTAACTGTAAGGTATATGTTACACTGCATTTCGGAACTTTCGGGTAATTGAACATGTATCAATAATTACAGATTTCTGTAGTTGTACATATACGTTTGGATGTAGCTGTATTGCGTTGATTTACTGGTGGATATTGTGTGGTATTACTACTGTGGTTGATAGTATAATTAATATGATGTCAACTTTATATTGATGCCACATGTCGTTGACTTCCTCAGCCAGTTGGATGTATTTTTCAATTTTTTCTCCTGTTTTCTTCTATATATTTGTTGTATTGGGTATGGGTATACGATTAGTTGTGTTAATTTCTTCTTTTTATTGGTGAGTATGATGTCAGGTTTGTTATGTGGTGTTGTTTTATCTGATATAATGGTTCTGTTCCAGTATGATTTGTATTCATCATTCTCCAGTACATTTTGTGGTGCATACTTGTATGTGGGAACGTGTTGTTTTATTAGTTTATGTTGTATGGCAAGTTGTTGATGTATTATTTTTGCTACATTTTCATGTCTTCTGGGGTATTCTGTATTTGCTAGTATTGTACATCCGCTTCTGTTGTGATCTACTGTGATCTTTAGTAATATGCTTGCTGTAATATCTGGTGTTTATTGTTTGATACTGTATTGCAATCATGAATCATTCCGTCTCACTGTATATATTGCCTTCTCTTAGCCATGTGTTGGATGCGTCTTGATCGATGTGTGGCTGTGTTAGATGATACGGGTGCTTGCCATGTAGTGTTTTCTTTTTCCAATTTACTTTCTTCGTATCTGTTGATGTTATGTGAGCTAAAGGGTTGTAGAAGTGGTTATGAAATTGCAATGGTGTAGCCGATGTATTTATATGAGTGATTGCTTTGTGTATTTTGCTAGTTTCTGCTCGTTCTATAAAGAATTTTCTTAAATTGTCTACCTGTCCGTAATGTAGGTTTTTTATGTCGATAAATCCCCTTCCTCCTTCCTTTCTGCTTAATGTGAATTTTTCTGTTGCTGAATGTATGAGATGTATTCTATATTTGTGGCATTGTGATCGTGTAAGTGTATTGAGTGCTTCTAGGTCTGTGTTACTCCATTTCACTACTCCAAATGAGTAGGTCAATATTGGTATAGCATAAGTATTTATAGCTTTTGTCTTGTTTCTCGCTGTCAATTCTGTTTTCAGTATTTTTGTTAGTCTTTGTCTATATTTTTCTTTTAGTTCTTCTTTAATATTTTATTACCTATTCCTATTTTTTGTCTGTATCCTAGATATTTATAGGCATCTGTTTTTTCCATCGCTTCTATGCAGTCGCTGTGGTTCTCCAATATGTAATCTGCTTGTTTAGTGTGTTTTCCCTTGACTATGCTATTTTTCTTACATTTGTCTGTTCCAAAAGCCATATTGCTGAATACTTCTGTTATCTTTAGTAATTGGTTGAGTTGTTGATTTGTTGCTGCCAGTAGTTTTAGATCATCCATGTATAGCAAATGCGTGATTTTGTGTTGGTATGTTCCAGTAATATTGTATCCGTAATTTGCATTATTTAGCATGTTGGATAGTGGGTTCAGAGCAAGGCAGAACCAGAAAGGACTTAATGAGTCTCCTTGGTATATTCCACCCTTAATCTGTATTGGCTGTGATGTGATATTATTTGAATTTGTTTGGATATTAAGTGTGGTTTTCCAATTTTTCATTACTATGTTTAGGAACTGTATCAATTTAGGATCTACTTTGTATATTTCCAATATTTGTAGTAACCATGAGTGGGGTACACTATCAAAAGCTTTTCGGTAATCATTGTATGCGTAGTGTAGCGACCTTTATTTAGTTTTAGCTTGATATGTCACCTCTGCATCTATTATCAGTTGCTCTTTACACCCTCGTGCACCTTTGCAACAGCCTTTTTGTTCATCATTTACAATTTTGTTCTGTGTTGTATGTGTCATTAATTTCTGTGTAATGACTGAAGTTAATATTTTGTATATCGTTGGTAGGCATGTTATGGGGCGATATTTTGCTGGGTTTTATTATTATTATTATCTTCTGTCGAAAATTCTGTATCTCTGGAAATGTAAGGCAAGGGGTCATCTCCTGGTTCAATAATACAGTAGCCACCTGTATAATATTCTAGTCTGACATTTTCGAATTTGCTCTGGAAGTGAGGGATTCCTCTATCTGGCAGTTCTTCACCAGAATTTCGGCCAATAAAAATCTTCTGGGAAAGTGATTTTGCTGGTTCAATTGCCCCAAGCAGCAGTCCATGTGTAGGTGTTGATATCATTTCACCCAGAAACACCCATGATGCTTCGTATTTCAGCCTGCCTATGCCAGACGTTTACATGAAAGTCTCAGCAGTCTGACTGATAGAAAATCAGGACATATACTGTACCAAAACGGAGTGCTGTGATGCCTCAATCTCTCTAGGTAACCCGGTAGTAAGGCGTCTCCCTCATCGAGCTGGCTACCTTCAATTCTCAAGGGCCGTGGGGATGCTGCAGCCGAAGTGTCACTTTTCCATGCTAGACACTAGCACTAGGGTCTAATACTGATTTCACTGACTGGTTTGGCGATATCTTTCTTCCAGAATCTTCCAGAAAGGTAATCAAAGTGCACTAAGTGACACATTCGCACTGTCAGAGAGCCAGTAGCCAACTTACAAAAAGCAGTAACCTACACTAATACGTTCTGAGAAAAGTAAGCTTGTAGCTGTATGCATCTAGTAAACAATCAGGTAAATGTAAATAACAGGGACACACTGAAACTGCCCCAACAACCACAAGAATCAAATGGAGAGTGAAAATGTTACTCAGTGCAAAGTAAGCTTTAGAAGTTGCCCAAATAATTAACATCAAGATATAAATTGTTGTGAAAACGTTGGAAGGTGGTTAATGAGGTTCCTTGGTTGACAACTTTATCTTTTTTTTATGCGACATACTTATAGGAAACATTAAGACATAGCCGAAAAGCTCCGCCGCTCTGGGCACAGGCTGGCCAATCGGGACCGACAAACTGCCATGTTATACCCAGGCAATGTCGTCATTTGGATGCGGCGTGGAGGGGCTCTCCCTGCCGTTGTGGGCTTTTCTGACCTTGAAGCCGCTACTTCTCGTTCAAGTAGTTCCTCAGTTGGCATCAAGAGGCTGAGTGTAACCCTTTCCAGTTGTCCCACCAAGGAAAAGTTCCTGGCGGTACCGGGAAATGAACTTCGTACAGTAGCTACCTTCGCTGAATATCCAGCTACGGACGCGGGCATTAAGGCTCAAGAACGAGCTGTAAATTCTGAGCGCATTCCCAAGTGAACTATAAAACCTATTCAACCCTCTGCAACCTACAATTTCAATTTATATCTACATGAGTTTTAAGCAGTTAGTGACGAAAGCTTTTTTGATCCATGTAGAGAGCATTTTCACGTGGAACGCTGCTTATTTTCCCTGCAATAATTACTTAAACCCACAAATTTATAATAGGGATTAATTGATTCAGTTGAATGGAACAGTAAGCAGTACTGTACGTATAAGAGTGATCACGTGCAAGAAGTGACATCATACAGAAACTGTTACAAAATGAAAGACTTGAAGACGGGTCCTTGGGGTAATGAGAAGCAGCTAAGCCTTAATATAAATTAATATAGTATAATTCCCGTAAACAGAATAAAATACCTAATATATTTAATCTACATGATCGATTATCAGTCACTACAGTCACTCAGAAAGGACAATTATCTAGAAGTGCCTCTTCATAGCTTTATAACCGGGAATTGGGACGTTAATTACGCCTGGGTGAGATTTATCGAGAGAATTATGAAGAACTGTAATTGTGCAAGGAACGTGGCTGACGTCGTATTTACGACCAAATCTTGTGGTTTTAGTTAGGGAGCTATACGATGTTGAATTAATGAAAATTCGAGTATGTTCTGAAAGGTATTGACCACCTTCTCCGAAATGAATAGTCGTGCGTGAACATGATTTTTCGCCACGCACCATTCGGTGGTATGTGCAGTACCGATGCGTGTGCAGGTGTAAAGAATTTCGACTTTATTGTGTTTAGAGAACGACGTTGTAGGTGTTTTTTGTTATGTTCAAGCATTAAACACATGAGATATGGTGGAAGGAAATGTGAGAACACGCATATTACCCCAGTTTCGAGCGCTAGTCATGCGCTCGAATGACGCCAACACACGGCTGGCTGCAATTAAAATTTTACTTGTTGCGTAGGTGGAGATCTCGGCTCCCGGGCCTTAGAAAGAGACCTGACGAGCATCGTAATACGCCTATAAAACTGACGTCACACGTCAGGCCTTTCAATAGGCCATGATTTCACACCCCGGAGTATAAAAACCCAACCACACAAAGCTGATGTGTGTCGATATATTGGCAATATTCTAAGCTCCGGAGCCCTCGTAGCCTGTAATATACGTAATAATTTTGCGCAGTAATCAAATCTCTGCAGTAGCTGTAGCTAAGTAACGAGTTTATCATCAGTATCTACGGCTGGAAGCTAAATACGGATGTTACACTGGATGTGAAACTTTTGGTTGCCGTCAACTGTCAACATTAAATTCGAAAATGATTCATGGCGGATCTCTTTCACTACGTCTTTCTTGAAGTGATCAAATTTCGCAGTAAATTTCTTATACTAGGGATACAGTCATTTTGTCTTCTGCATTAAAATAAACCATTTTTAATCAAACATGTTTTAGTTCTACTTAGATATTAATTTCAGAGAGTAGGCTGCTACATTACACTTTTCTGGTTTCACAAAAAAAGTTACCATTTATTAAGATCTGTTCCTGTTTATGTGTAATTCTAATAACCTCTTAGGAATAACCACTGAAGGTCAAATGTTCACCGAGCGAGGTGGCGCAGTGGTTAGACACTGGACTCGCATTCTGGAGGACGACGGTTCAATCCCGCGTCCGGCCATCCTGATTTAGGTTTTCCGTGATTTCCCTAAATCATTCCAGGCAAATGCCGGGATGGTTCCCCTGAAATGGCACGGCCGGCTTCCTTCCCTAATCCGATGAGATCGATGACCACGCTGTCTGGTCTCCTTCCCCAAACCAACCACCAACCACCACCACTCAAATGTTCTTGAGGGAAAGTGTAGCCTTTGAAGCGACAGTTGCATCATAAGCACTTCTATCTACTAAGTATTATGTATGAGTCCTCTGTATTAATTCCCTTGCACTGTACGCTTAATTCCTACAAAATCAGAGATTCGAGTATCCTTGTGATTGCACTGGTGTTTAGAATTTACGTACCATTGAAACGTTTGCGTAAGAAATGTTTCCACCCGTGTAGAACCCAGCATAGTTTCCTGCACTGTTTGTATGAAAAGCAGTTTGTTGGATTTGTTCATTAAGGCTGTAGGTAACCAAGTATGTATTCACTTCATGGCCCACATGTATGCCACATTTCCGAGCAGATGCGCCTATCCGTTTAGTAAAATAAACACTGCTTTTCCAGATATCTGACTAAATACGGAAGTGGAATGAGAACTTCGTACCACAGTAAGTAGGTCTGATTTCAGAGATGTCACCAGAAGTGAATTTAGCCATGACTGTATCTCAAGGTAACGTGATGAAGTTTGATATCTGTCAAGAGTTGACAAAATGGAGTAATGTGTACAGGTTATCAATGTTGCAAAGATCGGAAAAAGGCAACTCATGGTTTAACATCCCATCAATGACAAAGTAATAGGAGAAGGAAGAGGCAAAAAAAAGGATGGTCATCTCTACACAAAAAAATTAGTTTCAAACATATGTCAGTAACTATTGTTTGTCATCCTCACAAAGTTCATTGGCACATCTTTGAAAGACTTATAGGATTCTTCATCATAGGAAAACAGTGAAACATAATCCCAGAAAGTAATTGCAAGAAAAAAAAATACTTCTAGGGATATGACGGCGTGCGCAATGGGCATGGAAGTGAGACCTCTAACAGTATCATGTATGCTCTATTGCACACAGCACGCTGTGGACTACACTGCACACACATACTACGACGGCGTTCTTAACCAGACTAGAAACGAAATGCTGTTTATACGGGGAGCAGCCACTATGGGACTATACACCGCAGAGCCAAAAGATGATTACAACCTGCTTAAAAGCGTGTTGGTCCACGTTAGAAGGGCAATAGCGCAGAGATTCTGTGCGGCATGGATTCAACAATACGTTTCTGGAGATACGTATCACCAAATGACAATGCACGGGTCAGGCATATACGGGCTGGTGACCTGTTGGCGTGGAGCTGGCGGCCGATTGTCCCCCAAAAGTGTCCTACCTGGTTCTTTTCGTGCAAATTTCGTGAACAAGATATCAACGTTAAGATCAGTACCCGCCAGGGTAGCCGAGATCGCTAATGCGCTGCTTTCTGGACTCGGGTAGGCGCGCCGGCCCCGTATCGAGTACGCCCGGTGGATTAACGACGAGGGCCGGTATGCTGGCCAGCCTGGATGTGGCTTTTAGGCATTTTTGCACATCCCGCTGGGTGAATACCGGGCTGGTTCCCACGTTCCGCCTCAGTTACTCGACTCACAGACATTTGCACTAATTCATAACTTACACTAGACCCAGACAGTGGCGGCAGGAAGGGCATCTGGCCACCCTCTGTCATTAACCCTGCCCAATCCGTAGTAACAAGGCCGACCCTGCGTGACACGGGACAAGGCCCAAAGAAAGAAAACGTCTACCTAAGTTCAGTGTCATGATCCTGAAACCATTGTAACCCGACTCTGACCTTGTGACATAGATATTTATCCCGTTGTAAGATGCCGTCGCCATCGAGGAAGGAAAGAACCAAGAAGGGATGCAGTTGCTCCGCAATAATTTTTACGTTTTCCAGTCATCATGGCACCCTCAGTTACTACTACAGGTCCCATGGAAGCCCATGCGAACGTTCCTCATAGCGTAATTCTGCCTCCACATTTCAGCGTCCATGACGCGGTATATGTTTAAAACGTCCTCTCCATTCATGTTCATACTCAACATGAATAGAGAGGATGGCCTTAGGTTTGCACCGTCCTGGCTGGCAGCTATCAGAGCCCAACAGCCCGCACAAACAACTTGAGACACAAGCATCACCGGCGAGTAACTGCCGCTATGTGACGTATGTCCCGTATGAAGGAAACAAGAGTTACATCCCATTCGCCTATGATTACCAATAAAGTCTCATACTTGTTGACCACAACGTCGCGTTACCCCTATAAAAACTAACATAATCCCCAAAACTTAAACAAATAATACAAATAACATTTCTTTGGACGAGTGTCAAGCATTACTCGTCTAAAGTACTGGCATGCGCACCGTCATTTAAAAGGCAAAGGATAAAACGCCATCACGTTGAGTGTGACAGTTGTCGGAGCATTGCTGGTGTAACTTGATTGAAAGCTTGGTGCATTGCATCTTGTAGGTTATCAATGATATCGTAAAAGCTTGTTGAAACGATACCGGTTATGAACCTCCAGAAAGGATATGAAATGCGGCGAGGTTTGCTCTTCAATGTCGTACACAACCTGATCCATTTTTATGCTTTGCCATATGAGCGACGGTGCACAGACTAATACTTTAGACAGGTAACGTCTCACATCTCAAGAAAACTCATCTAAAGAACTGTTGTTCATGTTATTTATTTCTGTTTAAGAGTTCAGGTGGGTTCTTATACAGGGTAACCGGAAACCGTGGCACCCTGTATTGAAATAGGCAATAGCAAACATAAGCTCACTATTCCCTGCACACGGAAAACTAAAAATATTAACCATTTTTAAACTGTGATGTACTCTCATGCTGAGTTATGACGAAATATAAGTGACTCTGGACCACAAAAGACACGAAGACCTAGAAGAACGCCACTTCAACGGCGGCTGAAATGTTGGTTTTATCCAGTGATAGTTATTTTACAATTTGTCGAGAAACCATACGCAGAAAACTATGTATCAATTGATTCTGGCCACGAAAGCCTACCCATTTATGCTACCAGAATGTGTAACGCGTTAAGAATAATTCTTATATGTTTGAACTAATTGTTTAGTCTTTCTAGTGATTCACCGATAGAAAACATACTCTCTTCGGAACAAATGTATGAATAATCTGATACGCATTAGCGCGTATGGAGACGAGTCTACTACAGTGCGTGTCGGGGCTTTCGTGTAGCACAACGCTAGAAGCTCCGCTCAAGTACAGACAGTCTCTACGACTATCGCAACAGCTTTTGTAACGCTTACACCCTTTCTTTGTCACATTTTCTCGTATACCAGGTGACATATGTCAGCAAACGTGTTCAACACTGAACTGTATTAGACGAATTAAAAACATAAAATAAAGCAAAGACAACCTGGAACAAGACCTGTCACAGCTAAATCTTAGTCAGTTAATGCCTTGACTCCCATTTCTGAGGAGAAGACAAAACTCACCGTTTCTCTGGTACTCCATCAGCTACACGAGCTCCACATCTCGGCAAACAGTATACATCTTGGGCAATTCTGATGGTTTACCATGGGTACGAATATCCAGTTCCCTATTACCGTAATCTTTGGGTACGCCTCCGCAATCATCCTGCTGCATTACGGTTGGCAGCTGGTTGTTACATTGAATGAGACGTTCGATTAAGATACAAAATAACAAAAAACTCAAATAGTGCTGCTTACGCTCAGGTTGGGTAGTGGTTGAGGCGAAGTAGTCATTAGTTGAGGGCCTCTGGGACGCCTTCCAAGCTGTGTTGTCTTACGTTTATCTATATAAAGCACACTTAGACTGGTATCGACTTACACTATGTGATCAAAAGTATCCGGACACCTGACTGAAAATGACTTAAAAGTTCGTGGCGACCTCCATAGGTAATGCTGGAATTCAGCATGGTGTTGGCCCACCTTTAGCCTTGATGACAGCTTCCACTCTCGAAGGCATACGTTCAATCAGGCGCTGCAGTAAATGAATGATGAGGTGTAGTACGTAGCAGACAGTGCAGAGCTTGTGGTGGAGTGGATAATGTTGCTGCAATTTTCTGCTATAACAAAGATTAAGAATTCAATGCAAGCTTTTGAATTAAGAAATTATTAGTAGCGACCATTGTCAAACATTTCATAGGCAATAACGCACTATTTTCAGAGTCTCCACACTGTTAACGACGGGCTGAGGTTACTAACACATCAGTTAGATTTCTATATTTCAGTCCACGTTTCCACTAGTGAATGTGACAATAGGATGTGTTAGAATCATGTATCGTGTACAACACGTCATCTAATGTTGAAATTTGTTTCCTTTTTTATATTGAAGCATAGCTTCATTTTCGGGAGGTGATAAAGGAATTCTTGTAATTTCTCATCGCTTCTTATTAGACAGTATTTCGGCGTCATACTATCAAATGCTTCAGTTAATTCGAAGAGGATACCTACCACAGCCAATTTATTCATTTATCTAAGCTTGTCATAAACAAAAGATTAACTTTTCTCTTAGATGTCGAAATTAAAGTGCGTGCCTAACAACAAATTATATACGGTGAGATGTTAAGATACTCTTTGAAACGTTATCTTTTCCAAAACTTCGGAAACATTATTGGCACGAAAGCTGCTGTGTAATTGTATTATATACTTCTCCCATTTTATCAGGTGGCTCCATTAATGATTATTTTCACGCATCTGGAAACTGACAGCAGTAGATTACCGCACTAATAAATGGTGCACAGATTACATGTCGCCAAGATACTGCTTCACTATACCCGAGTAAGTTTCTCTTGTACTCCATTTGAAGTCTGTATGACGTTATACATCCTCTGACATTCCTTTCCCTTGAGAGACAGTTAGGAAGTTATTACTGAACACCTGCCTCTCTATTCGCAAAATAATTTGTTATCTTTCTTGTGATGCTTTTAACCAAATTGGCCGATACGAATATTACCCAGTGGCGCTTTATTTATTATGAATCACTTCGTAAAGATCAGTAGAAATCCTCGGATTTGAAGTTAAGTTTGGGTAAATCTAATGGCGTGAGATGTCATCTAGGGATTATCTATGACTCGTTAAAATAAGAACCTACAGAATCATTCTGGTTATACAGCACAATCCAAAATGAATACTGCGATTACAAACAGCTGAAACTATTTAACGAAAAGCAATACATCTGTAAGAAGTACCGAGAAGGGAAAAAATATTCAAAAATTTCTTACTTTATATGTTTTATAAATGGTGGTAAGAAATAGTCTGGAAAGCCTGTAAGGGAGGCTACACTCAGCAATTACTGTTGAGAAAGAAATCGATATTTTGCGCCATTTTCGAGTCTTGTCGTTGTGTGCGCAAATTCAAGTCTTGTTGTGATGCACAGGCATCTGTGGATCCGTGAGTTACCTCTTGTAGAAAAGCTTATTACTAGTTAAAATGTGCGTTTTTCTCACGCGATAGACTAAATTTAATCTAGGTCAGGAAAGTCAATTTTTTTTTCGTTTGAGGAAACCAAACGAAGAATTAGTTTGGCGATACCGTATATGGGAGCCTGCTTGACTTTGAGAACGGTACAATCTGATTGGTTAGCTTCAGTGATAAATAATTCGAAAACTGCGCCGAGTAACGAGTTTTTTAACAATTATTTCTCAAAGCAAACTCCGCTGCAACATCCTTACAGTCTTTTCGGACTGTTTCTGAGCCCACTGTACGTCATTTCCTCCTTCACAAGAACTTCTAAGCGATAATCTATTTCAGGCTATATATTCTGAAAAGTATATCGAGCGCATTAGAAAAGCACATTTTGAGTTTTTTAATAGTTTTTGGTGAAGGAGGCACGTACACGATGACCTTCATACAACACCATAAAAAAAATCATTGAGTGTCAGGTCCGGAGACCCAGGTGACCAAAGAGCACAGTACAGAGTCGTCACGTTCAATATGTCTGTTTCAACCGATTTGAAAATGTTGGCTTAAAAAATGCGAAACTACATAACAGAATGTGGGGATGCTCCACGTTCCTGTAAGGTGTAATCAGTGGAACTCTTATCAACCTATGGCATCAACCATTGCTCAAGCATGTATAGGTAAATGTTTGTTGAAACAGCTCATTGAAGAAAAATCAACCGTACAATTTGTGTGCTCACACCACACAGCACACATTAACTTTCGATGAATCACACTGATGTTCAGTTACTCGTGCGAACGTTGTTCTGAGTACCTCACCACTTATATGGAAGATTACGTCATCGCTAAAACTGAGACGTGCAGCACATATTTCTTCCTCCTTGTCTTCCAGTAGAAAAAGTCGTATGTTTAACGTAGTCATTCTACTCCAGTTTTTGTGAACTTTGAATCACGCATGGTTTCATTCTCCGATTTGTTTTAATTACAATCCGAACTGTTGTTTGTGACATATGTAGCTTCCTATAGGTGTCATACGTCGATTTCCTTGGACAACATTCACTCAAGTGGTGATTGCCCCTGCTCATCACAGCTTACGCTACGGCTTCCAATTCGCTGCGGTTGCGCAAGGGTCGAAATTCTTAACTTCCGTTTATATTCTCTTTAATCCTAATAGATTTATCTCTAATCATTTAATAGTTCTAACCATTGGTAATTGCCTCATTCATTTTGAACTGCCCTGTATACTAGCTGACTGGACTCAAAAAGTAAGTCGTCCTCATTGTGCATATTTTCGAGGGGAACTAAGTGAAAATAATGCCCAGGTACGCTGAAAATTCATACTCCTTAACCCCAGACTGAGGTGTAAATCTGGTATGGTTCAGTTTCTAGATTGAAGAAGTTAACGCGCTCAGGTACCACATTTAGTTGAAGGCAGCACACCAAATTATTGTGCAAAACCTCTTAGAAAATAAAGCGAATAGTAAGCCTTGTTAGACGCTCTTCCGCGCTGCTCTGTTACGTCATTTCGGTCGGTAGCAAGAGCAAGTGAGTTCGCAGTCTTAAGCTGGAAGTGTAATTCAATGGTCTATTAGGAGACGTTATCAGCGAGCGGACAATAACCGTAAAACTTGGTGTGGCCGTCGCCCACCCCGGCAATGGAGAGCGGAGACCATAAGCGCCAATGTCCCATTTCTTGAGACGATCTATTAAGGGAACTAGAATTAACGGGAGTCGATTATCGGGAACCTAATGTAGCTCGCGGTGTTAATCAGTACTTAACTGACGCTCTTACTCATAGAGCAGACGGCGGGAAAACTTGTCTGAAAACTGCAGAAATCTTCATCCTTCCCGTGGAAGCTCTATTGTGCAAGGATCGTCATATCAGAGTAAATGTAGTGTGTGGATAAACAAGTCCGTAGAGGTACTAGTTACTTTGAAACTTGCATATATTTACCGAGCATGTACTTATCACTACTTACACATTAACAAAACTTTTAGTTCTTTAATTCTAAGCCCATTCAAAGGATAGAATAAGCTAATTATATTGAATATGACGAACAAAAAATCAGAATTCAAACCGATTCTGGTATCCGAAATTCTATAGCTTTGGTGAATGAAATTAAAGACTGACGAGTTCCACCCAGTTCTAAGATACTATCTATTGGCTTCACTAGTTTGCTCCTAAGCGTACATTATGATGAATGCATGAACATGCTGCCTGGCGTATTGCAAAAATCCACCGGTAAGTCCAGTGGAGCTACACAGTATAATCTCTGCTATCCAACCATTCTCGTACGTAACGCAGAAATATTTTCAGCCTCCAAAGTTTTCTCTACAGTCACAGGTATTTACGTGGGTTGGTCTATTAGCCTACCACTATTTGAAATTTTCATGTCAATGTTTGAAAAATTATTGCTAAATGAAGGCTCCTCAGTTGTAAAATCAAACGCTGTCTTAGATATATAAACGAAGAGCAGTCCTTGAGGACTTAAACAACTCGACAAATAGTTACGTTCGTTGGACACTAAGGCTTCCTCCAACACAACAAAATTCAGTTTACAATCTAAGACTCTCCTAAAACGTACTTGGACTTTTTACGGACATTAGTGCTCTGCAGCACTCATTCACATTTACAGGAAAACATCATCCATCGGTGTTTTAACTCCTGCAATATCGCGGAACCCACTAAGTCACAAGCAACCAGCTTTCCGCTCTAGGAGCTTGTATCTCTTCCATTATTCGAACTACAATTTCAATCAGGACCATAGACAATACTACTCATAGAGCTCTCCAATAGCTGTCATATTACGAAAAAGTACCATTAACTTATGCCAAGACAGAACTATACAGCATAACATTATAAAATCATGTGCTAACGACAGCATATGTAGCCTGTTAATAATGATAGTAAGACTGGGATATTATTCAGTAATAATAATAATATGAAAATGAGATGACTATTGGATCATCTGTTAGTGCTGTAAAAAGTTATGTCTAGGCCAATTAGATTAGATTAAGTTTCACCAGCTCTTAATTTTGCATACAGATGAAAACAGTAAATAATTACAGTGGTGAAATCACTGCCATTCTAAAAAGCAGCTGTCATCAAACTGCAGAAAAACTTGAACCCTCTGAGTGCCTGCGCGCGCGAACACTTCCTTACGTACACGTTCAATATTTTTAAACAGCACGGAAAATTAGGTTCTACATAGCGGTTATAATTGTATACGTTTAAAGCTTCGATCCTCCAATTTCAGTATCTACATTGTTCCCACAATTTACGCCAGTATGTTGCAAAAAGTAATTAAGATGGTTAAAATCTTCCTTATGTACGTGTACAGCATATAATCATGCTTAGCCGAAAAGAAATACTTTCTCTTTTTATTCCCGTCGGTAAGTCTTCTTTGGACAAGTAACCATGCCGACAAGTGCTTTACATCGCAAGTTCTTACGTCCCCGAGCTTTTTGTTCCCGGTATCTCGCAAGAGGAGTCACCACTACCGATGCACATAACGATCGGAGTGTAGGAAAATGTGTAGCAAATAAAACAGTGAGAAGTGGGTGCGAAACGTTTGTGGACTTGCATGAATCAGACTGCTTACCTCAGTCTACAGTAAAGAACTGCAATCAACTTCTCAGACTTTTAAGACTGGAGCTAACTTTCCTGATTTCATCTCTGCCAGGTACATGTTCTTCCGTTACAAAGATTATCATTCTGTTGAATCCATGGTTTTTGTTGACCCAGACTACATGTTTATTTCAGGAGATATGGAGAGACATCTGCCTTCAGATTTTTCAGATTTTTTTATTGCTATTTAATATGGACAACATCGTTCCTGAAGAATGTCTCCCACAAACAGGGAGTAGTACCCTATTCTTCCATGGGTGACGAAGTACACCACTTTCACAACAGATTATTTAGACAGTATGTTGATTAAGAAGTAACAAAGAAAGTCAAATTACCGCTTGTCTAATTCCCCCAGATGCGCTGAGTACATGTTTAAGTTTATAAGACAGAAGTAGCGAATATTACAAAAAGTAATTAACTTGAGACTTTATTTGGCAGTGATCTTTCAAAACTTACTTATTTTCGTAAAGAATAGCCGTATTAGGTATGAAAGTTGTACCTATGGACGAATGTTCATAAAAATCGTTGTAACTGATTATTTCTTGGCTGATTAAACCTATGATATGGCACGTTACACATCTTTGTGCGCCTCGTTGTATTTTATTACATATGTGTTACCTTTTAGTTGTTTGAAAAGGACTCCACTCCGCATTTGAATTAATGTACCATTAAACTTGCAACACCACGAAAACTGCATGAAATAAACGTCAAATTGACATCAAGTGTAGCACATATTTGGATATGTAAATGCTTCGCATTTCAGCACAATCCCACAAAGTACGCAGTAGTAGCGTTATCCACATTTCGTTTAAGGAGAGAAGGACGCAACAAGTTACTCACTCAGAAGCTGCAACTGAATATTGGTGTTTGTAAAAAGAGTGCGGTATGCCTCGCGAAAGAAGCTGAAACTTCTGTCTGCACGTGTAAGAACTCCACAGCTGTAGGATAGTGGGCTATGGAATCTGCGGTTTGTCGTTCTGCTAAACTGCTGATAGTGTTGGTCAGGATCCCACGACTGTCGTGTGAACATGGAATCGATGTGATTTGGAGGGCTGTGGAGCGTCTCAACGAAAGGGCCTGACATACTGTTCGGTCGGCCGTGCAGCATCATACAGCATCGAAAAGCGACGACGCCTAGAGCACCACGGACTGTCGGCACGGCAGCCGTCGTTGCGGCTTCGCTTGACGTGGCACAAAGAGAGGTATTTGAATGCTGGTTGGGTGTTAGACCACAAGATTGGCGATCTTTTACAGAAGCTCGAACTTTAGCGCGGTCTTCAATGCGAGATGCCTATAACAGTTTCCACAACGAAACTTTGTCTCGAAACAAGGCAGAAAATCCAAAGCGATTCTGGTCGTATGTGAAGTATGTTAGCGGCAAGAAACTATCAATGCCTTCTCTGCACGATAGCAACGGAGATACTATCGAAGACAGAGCTGCCAAATCAGAGTTACTAAACATAGTCTTCCGAAATGCCTTCACAAAAGAAGACGAAGTAAATATTTCAGGATTCGAATCGAGAACAGCAGCCAACATGAGTAACGTAGTAAGTAAATATCCTCGGAATAGTGAAGCAACTTAAATCACTCAATAAAAGCAAGTCATCTGGTCCAGACTGTATACCAATTAGGTTCCTTTCGGAGTATGCTCATGCATTAGCTCCATACTTAACAATCATATACAACCGTTCGCTCGACGAAAGATCCGTAACCAAAGACTGGAAAGTGGCACAGGTCACACCAATATTCAAGAAAGGTAGTAGGAGTAATCCACTACATTACAGGCCCATATCGTTAACGTCGATATGCAGCAGGATTTTAGAACATATATTGTGGTCTAACATTATGAATTACCTCGAAGGAAACGGTCTATTGACAAACAATCAACATGGGTTTAGAAAACTTCGTTCTTGTGAAACACAACTAACTCTTTATTCACATGAAGTGCTGAGTGCTATTGACAAGGGATTTCAGATCGATTCCGTATTTCACGATTTCCGGAAGGCTTTTGACATCGTACCACACAAGCGGTTCGTACTGATATTGCATGCTTATGGAATATCCTCTCAGTTATGTGACTGGATTTGTGATTTCCTGTCAGTGAGGTCACAGTTCGTAGTAACTCACGGAAAGTCATCAAGTAAAACAGAAGTGATTTCTCGCGTTCCCAAAGGTAGTGTTATAGGCCCTTTGCTGTTCTTTATCTATATAAACGATTTGGGAGACGATCTGAGCAGCCGCCTTCGGTTGTTTGCAGATGGCGCTGTCGTTTATCGACTGATAAAGGCATCAGAAGATCAAAACAAGCTGCAAAACGATTTAGAAGAAATATCGGCATGGTACGAAAAGTGGCAGTTGACCTTAAATAACGAAAAGTGTGAGGTCATCCACATGAGTGCTAAAAGGAACTCGTTAAACTTCGGTTACACGATAAATCAGTCCAATCTAAATGCCGTAAATTCAACTGAATACCTAGGTATTAAATTACGAACAACTTAAATTGGAAGGAACACATAGAAGATGTTGCGGGGAAGGCTAACCAAAGACTGCGTTTTATTGGCAGGACACTTACAAAATGTAACAGACCTACTAAGGAGACTGCCTACACTACGCTTGTACATCCTCTTTTAGAATACTGCTGTGCGGTGTTGAATCCTTACCAGATAGGAGTGACTGAGTACATCGAAAAAGTTCAAAGAAGGCAGCACGTTTTGTATTATCGCGAAATATGGGAGAGAGTGTCGCAGAAATGATACAGGATTTGGGATGGACATCAGTAAAAGAAAGGAGTTTTTCGTTGCGACGGAACCTTATCACGAAATTCCAATCACCAACTTTCTCCTCCGAATGCGAAAACATTTTGTTGACACCGACTTACATAAGGAGGAACGATCACCAAGATAAAATAAGGGAAATCAGAGCTCGTACGGAAAGATATAGGTGTTCATTCTTTCCGCGCGCTATACGAGATTGGAATAAAAGAGAATTGTGAAGGCGGTTCGATGAACCCTCTGCCAGGCACTTAAATGTGATTTGCAGGGTATCCATGTAGATGTAGATGTAGATGTAGATCGTGTTACCGCTCGTGTACGATGGAGCAACGACTACCGGCACCCACCGTAATTCGACAGCGGAAGTATCGAGACTGCGGTTAATCGTTTAGCAATATTATTTCTCGCATTGGTCGTAATCTCACGACTGCGACGCGAATGTGGAACCGATTGACTCAGAAGAGCCATATATGATCTCAATGGACAAGTGACTGGGGCCAGAGACGACAGAATCACTGATCGTTCGGCGGAGCCAGATACACGTTCTTCAGTTACAATGATTTTTCAAGCTTTTTCACATGCTGTTTACGGGGAATATGAACACTATCGACCCTGAAGACAATCTCCCAGAAAGAGAGAGCAGTACCATATTCTTTCATGGGAGATGAAGCACATCAGAAAGGGGCTTTCTTACAGCAAGACAAGTATCCACCGAAAATTTACATTTAACTTTATTGATGGCGCATTGCTTAGGAAACTAAATGGACTGCTCTTTGATTAAGTCCAAATTTTTTGACAAGTTACACGAAAGACGGTTTAATTGTATCCTAGCGTATCCTTACAATTTTTCAATTAAATGAAAGCATTGAGAAAGAAGAAGAATTTAACTTAAGATCATTTGATTAGGGAAGAAAACAAAAGAAGTTAGGATAGACATAATAGGATCCGACCACCAGTGCCATTACAAATGCGAGGACCCCTGTAGTATACTTCGAGACACTGACTGCTGCGTCGCATATTGATTTCCAATACTAGTGATCGACTGTCTTCAGGGAAGCATCTCCGAATGAATGTAGAGTCGCTGCCTTAAGTCTGTCTTCTATTCTATTGTATTGTATTCTATTGCAGTTTAATCTAAGTCTTTGTACCGTTGTATGTGTGTAGTTAGTCCATTATATAATGGGTGATCGAAAGTTTCCGTTTGAGGGCAGGCGCCAACATGTAGGCAAGGCATTAGTGTGGCATTCGTGTCTTTCCGATGTGCTTGCGGTAAATGCGTAAATGTGAACTATGGCGACGTTATCATCAAATCCCTCCAAAGAGGACCAACGTGCTGTTTGTCTTTTCTTGGCTGCTGAAAAGCAAACAGAGGTAGACATCCATCGCAGAACGAAGAATGTGTATGGGACAGGATGTCTGTCGAAAACCACCGTTATGGAATGGTTGAACGAGGAGTGCTGCTCCTGTTTCGAGATAACGCGCGTCCCTATATTGCCAATGCTGCAACACAGATGTTACGCAAACCCAAGAGGGATACACCGACGCCTCCGTCCTATGGTCCTACCCTCTCCCGATGCGCTTATCTCACCTCCGGTCCTTTAAAGGGCTTCAAGGGGCGAAGATTGCTGTCGGGCAAGGATGTGCAGCAGGTAGTTACGGACTCCTTCACGCAGCACGATGTTTTACGAAACGGCTGTCTTCAATCTGGTGCGTCGGTGAGATGTTTGCCTCAGTGCCAACGAAGATTTTCCGTGATTTTCATACTGATTCTGGATTGCGCGGTCTTCTAACGGACTACTTATGATCATCTCTTATACAGTCAATTGATCGAGTGGGAACACTTCTACACTATAGCTATTGCAGGTCTAACGTGTCCGTTTAGGGCACACCCTGACACGTTTGTAGCTAGTTATAGTTTGTAGAAGTATTATCTTGGTGTCTCCAGATTTGGAAGCTGTTAGCTGTCAGTCAGTCAATATTATGCGCCCATTTTGCTTCCACTGCATGATTCATTAATTATAAACTGTCATTGTTAGCCGGCCGAAGTGGCCGTGCGGTTAAAGGCGCTGCAGTCTGGAACCGCAAGACCGCTACGGTCGCAGGTTCGAATCCTGCCTCGGGCATGGATGTTTGTGATGTCCTTAGGTTAGTTAGGTTTAACTAGTTCTAAGTTCTAGGGGACTAATGACCTCAGCAGTTGAGTCCCATAGTGCTCAGAGCCATTTGAACCATTTGTCATTGTTAGAGTCAGTGTTTAGGTTCTGTTCTGTGTCGTATACTTGCCAAGGGTCAGGTTCACCTCGGGGAACTGCAAGTAGAGTTTTTCTGTAGAGTGTGTTTCTATGTATTCTGAATGTACACTGGCGGCAAAAATCGCAACGCCAAGAAGGAGCTGTGACACATAAATGAAAGTTGGTAGGTGTGTTTCAACATCTGAAAGCTTAATCAGATTTCACGCCAGTCGCGTAAGAGTGGCGCTAGCAGCCTTTGAGATTAGACGTGGTGAGTTGATGTTAGTCAAGAATGCCTTTAAGGCGACAAAGATGCCATTATCAACACCTAACTGTGTTTGAACGAGGTCATGTAATAGGGCTACGAGAAGCTGGATGTTCCTTCTGTGATACTGCAGGAATGTAGCCACTGTACATGACTGCTGGCAGCGGTGATCACGAGAATGTACGGTCGCAAGAAGACCGAGTTTTAGATGACCCCACGGTACTACCGAGGGGGAAGACGATCGTGTTCAGTGTATGGCTGTGTGGCATTATACTGCATCTAGAGCAATAATTTGAGCAGTGCTTTGCACCACAATGACACAACGAACACTTACATATCGATTACTTTAAGAACAGCTCCGCGCCAGTCGCCCCGTAGCGTTCTTTCCACTGACCTCAAACCACCAACCATTTGCGACTTCACTGGAGTCAGGCGGGAGCTCATCTGAGGGCAGGGTCTAGGTCGGTTCCGTTTTCTGATGAAAGCTGGTTCTGCCTCTGAGGCAGTGATGGTCGTATGTTAATTAAGAGAAGGCCAACTGCGGTCCTGTAACCAACTTGTCTGCGTGCCAGACACACTAGACCTAGGCCTGGAGTTATGGTCTTGGGTGCGATTCCGTATGGCAAAAGGAGCACTCTCATGGTTATCCCACGCACCATGGCTGCAAATTTGTACGTCAATCTGATTATTCTGATTATTCAACCTATTGTGCTGCCATTCATGAACAGTATTACGGGGGGTTTATTCCAACAGTATAATACTCTCTCACATACCACTATTGTAGCTCAACATGCTCTTCAGAGTGTCGACATGTTGTCTTAAGCTGCTCGGTCACAAGAACTGTCTACAATCGAGCACATGTGGGACATAGTCGGACGACAACTTCAGCATCGTCTACAGACAGCATTGACTGTCCCAGTACTGACCGACCAAGTGAAACAGGCATGGAATTCCATACTACAAACTGACATCTGGTACCTGTACAATACAACGCCTGTATGTTCTTACTCAACATTCTGGCGGTTACATCGTTTATCAGTGTACCAGAATTTCACATTTGATATGACTTATGTCGTGCTGTGATCTTGCAATGTTAATCGCTTTAATGTGTTACCTGGAGAAATGTTCTCCCGGAATGCCATTACCTTACATTAAACATTTTTTGGTGAAGCAATTTTTGCCATCAGTGTAGTATACCTGATGTAGTCTCAGTGTCTTTTTTCAGGTCTTGGCATTTATCTAGGACTCTTATGGAGTCATGGAGTTCGTCATGCGTGAAAATTGCTTCTGGGATTCGCAAGTGTTGTATGTAAAGTAGAAGTATGTTGCTCAGGTGTTAAGCGTTCCCCGCAGGAACACTATTCAGTGATCTATTTGCCTTCAATGATGATGACGATGTATCACAGTGGACGTATCCGTGTGTGTAGTTGGTAATGTGTCTAGCTGCTGTTTCATTTCTGACATGTTAGCGGTCAGTGGCTGTGGGCCATCTTTAGGGACGCTGTAGCGTTGTCTTTCATCAAAAGAACGATGAAAGCACACATTTCCTTTGTTGCCCTGACATACCGCGTTGCAGAAGGCGTTCGACTGTTGCCCTTGCCAGCAGTTTTTCCACTGCTCCCACCCACTGAAAATATCTGGTCACGAGTTTACGAAAGACTGACACGCTGCGCCGGCAGGAGTGACCGAGCGGTTCTAGGCACTACAGTCTGGAACCGCGCGACCGCTACGGACGCTGGTTCGAATCCTGCCTCGGGCATGGATGTGTGTGATGTCCTTAGGTTAGTTAGGTTTAAGTAGTTCTAACTTCTAGGGGAGTGATGACCTCAGAAGTTAAGTCCCATAGTGCTCATAGCCATTAGAACAGACATGCTAACACTTACCAACCGCTACGATTGATGAACTCTGGCATACATTTAAAGTGACATGGAGTGACGTAACCGTATCTGTCATCCAAGCTCAGTCTAGGACAGTGGTGGTGTTTCTATAGCCCAAGTATCAGTGTATCGGGTGTTGTGATGTACGAACACTGCAGTTAAGATTTAAATGCATGTACTGAGGCCTTTAATACAGCTTAACGTCAGTGGAGACTACAAGAGTTCGTACTGTTCAAGACTACCTTCGACATGATTGCTATGTTTCTCGTTTTTTGCCGACGGGTTTTAGGCTTATCGTGTTAAATGTTAAGCCCTTAGTGCACGTGATCTGCCTCATGGCAGGGCACAACTACATTTCAAAATTATGGTATGTCAGTATCATTTATGGTCGCTATTTTAGAGTCATTCAAAGATTTGTTAATATCCCCGTTTCTTCAGCGTTGTGCAGTAAAACCATCTTCTTCTCTTAAACATTTACTCAGAACCGTGGCCAGAGAGCGTTAGTTATTATTCTTGAGCCAGTATATATATAAAAACTGAAGTCGCACACCATGGTTTCTGACTGTATGATGGGGCCATAGTTGCTGGCGACTGGTTTGAAGAGCATTCTGGATAGTTCGAGCGAATGATTTGTTCACCCATATAGCCTGACATGAATACCATCTAATATTTATGGGACATGATCGAGAGGCCAGTTCGGGCATAAAATCCTACACCGTCAACACTTTCGCAATTATGGGCAGCTAGAGAGGCAGCTTGACTCATTATTTCTGCAGGGGACTTCCAACGACATGTTGACTTCATGCTACGTCGTTTTGCTGCAATAAGCTGGACAGAAGCAGATCCGATACGATATCACGTCATATCTCATGACTCTTCGCACATGTGTATATTGCGTGCTCAACTACAAGCGGGTGAGGTGGCAGTAGCTACCGATATCTTCCTAAAATATATGAAAAGCACGACTTTTCAAATAGTAAGATGATATGAACACATTTCTGGAGTAGATTTCATGTTTAAGAGGTGTTAAGGAAAATGCTGGAAAACGTAACTACCATTATCTGGCCACAGATATTTAGTGTTGCCCTTGCAGACTCAAGGGCGTCTGCTAGTTTTGAACAAAAAAGGGGAGCATTTTCAAAGCGTTTTACTGAAGTCGCATATTTCGTATACTCATTTCAGTAGGAAGATAGAGGAGGCTATCAATGTAAGTAACACTCGAAATTGCGATCACAGTAAATAAAATAGAAGTTTTTACACTTACAAGTGCAAATAGTAGTTTTTAATTAATAAAGCATTAGTGAGATTACTCTAATTTCTTTCTATTTGATACAATTTTTACTTCTAGGTTAACGCTGTTGATGTCATTATGAATAAACTACGCTAAGTGAATATATTATTCATGTATTTCGTAACCACTCGGTAATTTTGCTGGATGCTTGCTGAATTCAAGAGTGAAAAAAAATTTCTACGCAGAATATAATTTAAAATCATCAAGTTTAAAAGGTGACAGTCATTATCAATGACAGTATTAATTAACGTTGATGATGATGTCCCATACTCCTTGACAGAGCGTAGGGGAACGATGCGGGAGACCCGCACCGCCGTACTAGGCAAGGTGGTTTGCCATTGCCTTCCTCCGACCGTAATGGGGATGAACGATGATGATGAACACGACAACAACAACTCCTAGTCATCTCGAGGCAGGTGAAAATCCCTGACCCCGCCGGAAATCGAACCCGGGACGCCCAGCTCTGGAAGCGAGAACGCTACCGCGAGACCACGAGCTGCGGACAAATTAATGTTACTGTAATAAAAAATATGTACTTGGTATATACAAACTGTTTCGTGCAAGGTGTAATAATTTACTTTTATACATACCAGTTTTAGAGTCATGCCGTCCCGCGCCAATGACCGATGCCACAAAATAATTCCCGGGGTACTCACTCGGCTTTAAATCCCTTACTAACGCTATATGTCAGTGACGTACCTCAGAACCGTCATACATACTAACAGTTATTGGTAACAGTTAATTTAGCAGAAACCGTCGTCTCTGTAAAACATTAAAATTGTCTTTTAGTCGTGCAAGCCTACGTGCACTCGGTAATAAAGAGAACGGTGGTCAGATTGGTAAAAAGGCATATCCTATGGAAGCTTATAAATAATGTAAACGTGTCAGGGCGTAACGATTTCCATGCCATTACTCCGATTGCACCGAATTACCTGATATGTCTGCGTTCCTACGCAATATTACTGAAAGATTCGTTCGACTGGCAGTACGTATTTCTTTTGTTGAATGCGTTTTATTTCTCACGTCAAATTATTTGCCATGAAACCTTTCACGACCAAATAATATATAACTGTTATCAAACAGGAATATAATCTGACGAGCGGAGAAGATAAACGAATGCAATTGGCCCAGTAATAAGTAATAAAAATGTCTCTTTGAGGGAAAGCAGATAGGAAACAAGCAAACCCAGTGGAACAGTACATGCGCGTCAGCTCGGTGCTTTTTCGGGAGATTAGTGAGCGAGGAGCACTGCGTAGAGTTGAAAAATATCCAGGAGGTAAGCATTTTATCTATCGAAGCGGTACACTGCAGCACACAGTAGGCTGATGGACATGTAGTCCTCGAAAGCTGAAAACCGTGTAACGTAGGCGACGGCGCAGAATCAGAACAATGTTAGATCCACGTGAGGTGTACTGAGACGGTGAACGAATTCCTGCTGAGACATCTTATCGAGAGACGGTAAAAATCGGGGTATACAGCAAATAAAAATAATTATAATTAAAAGATATAATAATAATGCAAATAAAAGATAAAAAATAATTAGGTCAAATTAACCCTTTCGTGAGCAGTGGGAAACTTGCTTCCCGCTACAATGAACTCGCTCCTAGTCCTGTGGGATTCACAGTTCCCACCTCTGTACGGTGCTACCACCTAGTAAACAGTATAGGGTACTGCTTCCAATCGGAAGTTCCCGCCGTTTTTGCTGTACCTTCGCGCAGAGGCATTGTATAGCTGAGTGTTGCTCTGTATAGGAGCCTTTCAGTGCTGTTTGCGTGACTTTTGTGATTTTTTCCTCAAATGTATAGTATAAGGTAAATACTTTTGATTTACCCAAATTTATGAAGGAAAACGTAAAATTGGAACGAGGAGAATTCCAGTTTGAAACAAAAGGAGCCATTTCTGCAGTAAAATGGATGGATGACCGCCCAGTCACTTTCCTGTCCTCGATTCATGACCCATGAGAAACAGCAACAGTGAAAAGGAAAAGCAAGGATGGATCTAATACAGTGATTTCTTGTCCTGAAGTTGTGGCAGAATACAACAAAATAATGGGTCTTGTCGATAAGTTTGATCAATTACGAGAAAAGTATGCTATTGGCAGACGTTCTGTAAAATGGTGGCACAGAATATTTTATTTCCTGGTGGACGTTGCTGCAGTGAACAGTTTTATCCTGTGGAAATTAAGTAAAAGAGAAAGTGGACAGCATGATCAGCTCACATACAGGATCCATCTAGCCAGACAATTGATCGCTGGCTTTCATCCCAAAAAAGGCGTGGACAAAAACCTGTCTTTCTGGCAAAAAGGGGTAAAGTACCTGAAGATTTTCGCCATGTGGCTGTAGAGGAGCATCAACCCATTTTAGGAGATACCTACTGGACGTGCCGTCATTGTAGTAGCAATGCTGCGGAAAAGAGCACTCGCTGTGTTTGTACATATAGTCAAATACCACTTTGCATAGAGCCATGTTTCAGAAAATTTCATGGCAAGTAATTGTGAACAATCATTATAACAAGAGAAGTAAATTTATCAAATAAATATGACATATATTGAAACGGTGGTTTTTGTCACTTAACTCCAAGAAATGGCAGTGGAAAGAGTACTTCCCACCTTGTTGTGTGACCTCACTTTCACAGTTGGAGAAATTTGATATTCTGTATGATAAATATACCTATCTGTTAACTACTATCTGCTCTCCATTCATTAAAAAAAACTGCTCAATAATTTTGACCACGAAAGGGTTAATGCCGGAGAGGGTGAACAGATTTTTCGACGAGGATAGAAAGTGAAATCCAAATTACTTCCACCTACATGATGAGCACCATGTGGTATAGAAGTCGGGTTTGCAAAATAAATAGTGAACAAGGGACGACGATATACCGTGTCTCCCATTCTAAAAGAAGTATGGCGCATTCTTTCTGAGTCCTCGACAGAAATTTCAGATTTGTTTTCACTATGTGTAGCTGGAGTCATCCCAAACAAATTCTGCTCATTAGGTCTTTCAAGTGATGTCCGTTGTCAACGAAAAGCGTCGGTTAGTTTCCGTAACAAACAAAATCATTTTTAAAGCTTAACTTTACGTGCCCATTCCACAGAGCGGTCCAGAATTAGTCTACTGTGATATTTATTTCACTGATATGTATTAAAAGGAACAATTAAATAATAAGAATAAGCAGTACCCCAGCAGCGGCCGAGCAGCGCTGCTGCACAGAGGTAACAGTCAGCGTAGGCAGGGCGGCACACGAGTCACTGCTGGAGTACTGGTTATTCTTCGTGTTTGATTTTCTTGTAAACATATAAGATTCCGCTTCAAAGACCATCTCGCTTGTAGCGGGAAACAAACCGACGCTTGCCGTCGACAATGGTCGTCACGTGAAAGACGTGATGAGCAGTATTTATTTGGGATGACTCCACCTACACACTGCAAAATCGAAATTGGAACCATCTGCCGAAATACCAGAGAAACTGTGTCTCGTGACTCTTGTGAACGATGCCCTATATATACAGGACAAAACGGAACTCCACAGACAAACTTCTTCCACAGGTGGTAGCACCGAACAAAACAAGAACAAAATATCTAGTAAACACGGGCTCTGAAATATATATCTTAAGAGCTATGAGCACTTCATCTTCGATGTGGTGAAACACCTCTTCTGTTGCAATTTCTTTGCTTTTCATATTTTTGAAGGCAGAACATAGTCCAAAGCAAACAAAAAAATTGAAGTAAGCCCCTTTGGTGGACTGGAGTCTTGCACCAAGCTGTGCCAGTAATAATCGAGCACCCTGCAGCAGGATTCCATAGGCAGCTGCTTGCCTGCTTTTCAGAGGATAGCAATGACCGAACGGAGAGATTTATTTTATGCCTGTACACGTGGCTAATTTCGTTTTCTTTTGTGAAATGAATGTAATTAACATGTTTTTATTTGTTTGTATTAATGTTTGCTCATTTATTTTTCGTATTTGTGTCTCATTTATTTCATAATGTCTTGGTATCGTTTTCTTGTAAGGTTCATTACAATACATTGTTGTGATTCATTGTCTAGTAAATCAGCATTTGGTTCGTACGATGGGCATTCAATAAGTAATTAACACATTTTTTATCTGAAAGCAGGTTGGTTTTGTTTAGGATTCCAATGCATCACATATTCCCCGCTCTTCTGACTACAAAACTCGATTTTTCAACATAATCTACGTTCAGTGTGACAGCCTTACGCCACCATCTGTTAGGGCCTGTGTGTCCACACCACTGGTCGACGTCGGAGCCAATGTCTTGCTGCAGCTCAGTGTCATTCACGTATTGCTTCCCGCGGAATGCTTCCTTCATTGGCCCAGACAGATGGAAGTCGGAAGATGTGAGATTCTGGCTGAAGGATGGACAAGACAGAACAGTCCAATGAACTTTTGTCAGCTGATCTGAGTTGTACAGACTTGTGTGAGGCCTTGCGTTGTCAAAGAGATGGAAAATTAGTTGGCATTTTTGTTGCGACAAAGACGCTGAAGTCGTTTCTTTTCTCTCCAGAGGGTACCACAGTATGCTTCAGAGTTGATCGTCGCACCAGGACGGAGGACATCAAACGGAGTAACCGCTTCAGGATCCCAGAAGGCCGTTGCCGTGGCTTTGAATTTTTCCTTCCGAAAGAAGTCAGGTGTATTTGGCACGCGGCTTTCAATAAATACATATTTTCTCAGAGTTTTTGATAGGTATACCATAGTTCTAGAGTTCTCTGCACAAAATGTGAATAGTCCTACAGAATTTCGCTAAGAAAATACTAGTAATGTGAAATTTCTACGTCAAAATAATAATTCGCCGATTTCAAAAAAAAATTGTCATCACAATTCTGAAGAACTCCAGGAGCCCTACAGAAAACGTTAATGACGTTTTTGTGCAGGTAATAGTTTATGAGATAACTGTAAAAACAAGGAACCCATTTTCGCTACGCAGTCTAATGATAACTGGCAGTTTGGGTTACTCGTCGCGTAGCAACACATCGACTTTGATTTGATTTTATACATCTTGCTACAGTTGAGTACCGGATTTGAAGATAGCTGCCTATATAATGTGTTTTCACGAACGCCTGTTACTTCAGTGGTTGATACATACTGGGACTTTTCAACATTTACTAAGGCATACGCATTTTTTTTCCCAGACCAGTTCAGATGCGCCATATAATGTAAACACCTTTTGTAACCTCATGCATTTATAGTCGAGGATAGAAAACAGCGGTAGTATCTTGTTCGATTAGGGGAGGTAAGGGATTACCGGACTCACGCAATTAAATCAATTAATAAACGACAGCTGAAAAGACACACGCTTATTGGAGCACCAGTCATCAACAGTCGGAAATCATCTCTTCGACGGGAGGGTGAGTGCAATCGTGCACCCCGCTTGTGGTTCTACAGCTGTCACAGTGTGTCGTTTGGTGAAAATATATCTGGGCCAGATTTCGGGATGCGAAGAGAGGATGAGTGGGTGAGTGAGTGAGTGAGTGAGTGTTTTGAGTGTTTGTGTGTGTGTGTGTGTGTGTGTGTGTGTGTGTGTGTGTGTGTGTGAGAGAGAGAGAGAGAGAGAGAGAGAGAGAGAGAGAGAGAGAGAGAGAGGGAGAGAGAGAGCTAGGTAGGTGATGAACTATATTAAAATATTCTTTGCATTACAGGACACAAAGTAAGACTAACAAGGAAGAAATGAAGCTTGTGCCTGACTATGACGTACGGAAAGAATATGTGACTCAGAAAAAAGAACAAACCAGAAGGTGACAAATTACATTTGCTAAAGTAAGTTGCGAAGAGTTGGCGATGACATAAGCGATATATGAATTTCTTAAGCATTAGTGAAATAAGAGATTTCTTTCTGAAGGGGAAAATACTGTTATATTTGATCTACACATATTTGCACTCCGTCTTGGTAACAATGGTACTAATGTGAAAGAGAGAAAAAAAAACATTTATATCAAAGCAGCCAGTTATTAGACGACACGAGCAACTCTCTCAGGACGTATCTCAGTTGGTGTACTTTCTTTTCTCTAACTTTGGATGGATCAACGTACCTACGCGTTGTTTCCCAATTTAGGATCTTTACAACTGTAATTGATGTTAATTTTACTATCTTCAAAGACTTTGCCAGTCTGGAGACATTGTATGCACACACAAGAGGATCAGAAATATTTCAAAAACTATTTAAAAAAAGAAAAAAGTGGGGGACAAGGGAGGAGCCTCCGCGAGAGCATTCTATAGCAACATCAGATTATAGCATGCCGGCGTCCCCTGGAAACGTTATCAGTAACGATAATGGCCAATCCTTCCAACACCGGAAGCCTTGGAAGAAGTAACAAATAGGCACTTCTCAGTGCCAATCCTGACGATTGTAAGCCTAAACGTCTAGGGAATTAGAAACAACAAACAAGAAATCCTACCGGAACTGTGCCAGACTCATAAATGGGATGTGTTATGCATCCAAGAAACCCACAGAGCTGCAGAGGCAAAAACACCTGAAATACAAGGAATGCGACAAGCTGTGGAAGCAACACATTCTGAACACAGCAGTGTCATATTCGTTAGAGCTGAGATGACAGTGATTTCTATCGAAAATCTGCAGCCAATGATATCGAAATACTAGCAGCTGAACCTCCAGGAAAAAGAATTGCTTTCACCCCGCCACTTTCACAAACCAAAACACCAAATTCATTGAAGGAGATTTTAACTGCCACAGCACTACTTGGGGATATAGTGAAACAGAAGAAAACGGAAACCTGTTGGAGGAATGGATTGAAACACGAAACCTCATTATCGACAACTGCATCATCCGCAAAAAGTATGAGATTGATATTTACATTTCTGTACGGCCATTAATTTATTACATCAACAGCATGGGTCCCAACGCACTTCCCTGTGGCACACCTGAAGTTATTTATACATCTGATGGTGACCCTCCATCCAAGATGACATGCTCCTTCTTTCCTACCAAAATGTCCCCACTAGTCACAAATTTCACTTGATATTATATCGTATTTTTGACAATAAGTTTAGGTGTGATACTGAGTAAAGCGCTTTTCGGAAATCAAGAATGCTGCAGCTACGTGACTGCCTTGATCCAATGCTTTCAGCATGTCATGTGACAAATGTGCGAGTTGGGTTTCACATGATCATTGTTTACGGAATCCATGCTGGTTGGCATGGAGAAGGTCATTCAGTTCAATATTCCTCGTTACATTTGAGCTCAGAATTGTTCTAAGATTCTACAACAAATTGATGTCAAAAATATTGTACGTAGGTGTGACTGGTGCTTTTTCCCAAGAACAGGGCTAGGTTTTTTTGTTCGAGGGATCTACGATGGATTATAGTTAGAAGAGAGGCTAATTGAGCCTCAATTTGAATATAGAATCTGACAGCGATTCTATCGGCTTTAATGATTTTAACTTTTATGTTTGTTGTTGATATGGGGAAGGGGACCAAACAGTGAGGTCCTCGGTCCCATTGCATTAGGGAAGGATGGGAAAGGAAGTCGGCCGTGCCCTTTCAAAGGACCCATCCTGGCATCGGCCTGAAGCGATGTAGGGAAATCACGGGAAACCGAAATCAGGATGGCCGTACGCGGGTTTGGACCGTCGTCCTCCCGAATGCGAGTCCAGTGTGCTACGGACTGCGCTTCCTCGCTCGATGATTTCAACTGGTTTTCAACACCACTGACACTGATACTTATTTCACCCAGCCTTTCAGTGGTCGAGGATTGTATTTGGGTCATTTCTCCTTGGCTTTTCTTTGTAAAGGAACATTTGAAAAGGGAGTTAAGAATTTCAGCTTTTTCATTGCTACCTCCAGTTTTAGTTCCTGTCTCATTTGCTAGGGACTGAACACTAACTTCCGTGCCACTGACAGCCTTTACACACAACCAGAATTCCTTTGGGTTTTGCGAAAGATCATTTGATATTATTCTGCTATGGCAGTCATTGAGGACGTAACGTGTTTCTCTCTTGACAAACGCATTTGATTCAGAATCACTGAATCAATAGCCCTACGCTTTCCTTTACATTTGTTATGCACAAACCTCTGTCTCTTTATATGTTCCTTTACAATGACTGTATGCCATGGAGAGACCCTCCCATTATGAACTGAAGTACTGGATACAAATTTGTCCAGGGCATGGTCAATTATTCTTTTAAATTTGGGTCATATTTCCTCTACTTCCTCCTGCCCTCTGCTGAAAGTTTCAAGTTCCTCACTGAGATTTGACATTATTGATTTCTTATCTAGTTCGTTGAACATATAAGTATCTTTCTGCTTCTTTTAGTTGCCCTTTGTAATTTGGTAATCATTGTTGTCACAACATCGTCATGATCACTGATACGAATTCCAATGTGGACATCATGAATGAGGTTTGTTGCCATTAGATCGAATATGTTTTCCCCATGAGTGGGGTTTCGAACTCTCTGTCTGAGGTAGTTTTCAGAGAAGGCATTTTGTAATGTTTCACAGGCTGTTTTATGACGTCCACCATTAACAAAACTGTAATTTTCTCAATTGATTGTTGGATAATTAATGTCTTCAGCGATGGTTAACATATGATTGGGTAACTTACGTACAACTGAACTGAGGTTTCCTCTAAAGTTTTCAGTTACATTAGGAGATGGGTCTGGTGGGCGACAGAAGGATTCAATTATGCTTTTATAACCACGCCTGATAATGAGTCTTACCCAACAATCTCCGATATTTTTAGAACAGGAAAATATATCACCACAAAAAGAATGCGACGACATCACAATTTGTAATTCGATTTGGCATTTTTAGTTGAAGGTAGTTGCCATCTCAAATCCTAAACTTAAAACTAAAAGGCAAAAGAAAGAATACATTTCAAATTATAGCACAGCTAATCACCTCTCAGTTATAAAATGAGGATTTAGGTTAATTTCCATACCTGAAAGACAGAATGAATGTACTGCGGATAACAGCAGTGTGTCCAACTATTCTGAAAAACATAAAAATTACAAGGGCGATTTGAAAGTTGTTTTTGTAAGTTTTAAACCCATTCTTATTTAGTCAACAAAATATAACGCAGATTCCCAGTGACACGTAAATAGAGCTGATTCGTTTAAAAACAATTTCGTTGTTAAAAATGAAGTCTGATTAGCTTTTTGTCATATCATAATTATCCTGCAATAATTAACTTCTGGCTTTCATCATAGAGTAAAGTTTTACCAGAGCTAAGAACATTTGATGATAGTTATATACGCCTGTGTCTCTTTGAGAAGACATACAAATGAATAGCTTTCCATTCATGACATTTATTGAAGGCAAAACAACGTCACGGATAAAAGAATCAAATTAAAGATATGTAAGGTTCCTGTGCCTTAAGAGATGTTGTTTATATACATTTATTAAATCATTTGAAAATGTTACTGAAGTCTACAACATTCATATGAGGGAATCCTTCCAGTGAGCAGAGAAAACAGAGGGAACAGACACCTCTAAGTCCAAGATCTCAGAGCTCTCTCTCTCTCTCTCTCTCTCTCTCTCTCTCTCTCTCTCTCTCTCACACACACACACACACACACACACACACACAAACTCACTCACTCACTCTTCACATCCCCAAATCTGGCCCAGATATATTTTCACCAAACGACGCACTCTGACAGTTGTAGAACCACAAGCAGGGTCCACGATGGCACTCACCCTCTTCGTCGAAGAGATGATTTCCGACTATTGATAACTGGTGCTCCAATAAGCATGTGTCTTTTCAACTGACGTAAATTAATTGATTTAATTGCGTGAGTCAGTTATTCTTTTACCTCCTCTAATCGAACAAGATACCACCCCTGTTTTCCAACCTCGACAATAAATGCATGAAGGTACGAAAGATGTTTACGTCTACATCAACGTGATTACTCTACTATTCACAATAAAGTGCCTGGCAGAGGGTTCAATGGACTACCTTCAACCTGTCTCTCTACCGTTCCACTCTCGAACGGCACGTGGGAAAATACGAGCATTGAAATTTTTCTGTGCGAGCCCTGATTTCTCTCATTTCATCGTGATGACCATTTTTCCCTAAGTAGGTAGGTGCCAACAGAATGTTTTCGCAATCGGAGGAGAAAACTGGTGATTGAAATTTCATGAGACGATTCCGTCGCAACGAAAAACGCCTTTGTTTTAATGATTCCCACTCCAATTCCCGTATCATCTCTGTGACACAATCTCCCCTATTTCGCGATAATACTAAACGAGCTGCCCTTCTTTGTACTTTTTCGATGTCATCTGTCAGTCCTACCTGATGCGGATCCCACACAGTACAGAAATACTACATTACATGATGCATCTGAACTACACTGTGAAAAAAATAGCGTATGCCTTAGTAAATGCTGTAAAGTCCCAATATGTATCGACGACTTAAGTAACAGGCGTTCGGGAAAAAACATTACATACACAGCTATCATCAAATCCGGTACTCAGCTGTAGCAATGAGCTCCAGTAATGAGTATCAAGTCAAAGTCGATGTATTACTATGCGGTCAGTAACCAAAAATGGCAACTATCATCAGACTGCGTAGCGAAAATGGGTTCCTCGTTATTACAGTTATCTCATAAACTCTTACCTGCACAAAAATGCCATTAACGTTTTCTGTAGGGCTCCTGGGAAGCTCTTCAGAATTGTGATGACAATTTTTTTTTTCGAAAATCGGAAAACAAATATTTTAACATAAAAATGTTCACAATTACTAGTGTTTTCTTAGCGAAATTCTGCTGAACTATTCAAATTTAGTACAGAGAGCTCTATAAATATGGCTTATCTACCAAGAACTCTGGAAAAATGTGCATTTCTCGAAAATCAGTGGCCAACTTCAGTTATTCAGCTACTCAGAATTCTGAACATAGTTTTTTTTTCTCAAAATTCTGCAGAAATATTTAAATTTTTTACAGAGAAGTATAGCATACGTATTAAGAACTCTTAAAAAATGTGTCTTTCTCGAAAGTCGATTGCCAACTTAACATTACTGTGGAAATGCGTCCCTAATTTTATCAATTATCTCATAAACTATTATCTACACAAAGAAATGTCATTAGGGTTTTTTGTTGAACCGTTCCGGAGCGATTGACAACTGTGTTTATTAATTTTTTTCGCAAATATGGCAATTAATTTTTGTGTACAAGATCAAAATCTCCGCAAGTATCAGTATTTTCTTCGCGAAATTCTGCAGAACTATTCAAATTTTGTAAAGAGAACTCTAGAACTGTGACACGCCTATCAATAAATCTGAAAAAAAGGTATATTTCTCTAATGTCGTGTGCCAACTTCTCATGTGTTATGGATTGCTGTTTGGTTTGCGGTTCGAACTGAAGAACCCACGTTTCATCGCTGTGACGACGAACAACAGCAAAGCGTCACGATCAGGCTCGTAACACGGAAGTAAAATGATCATTCGTTGCACTTTATGGTCTTCCGTTACGCGGTGAGGAACGTAGAGGGCGCACACGTCTGAGTACCTTAACTGGTGAACGAGTACGTCAGCACTACCAACAGAGACATCCTGTGGTGCAGCGAAGTGTTTGATTGTTATCCGTCAGTCACCTCGAACAAAAGTGTCCGCAGGTATCGAGATTCAAAAGTGACAGCTGTGCGCGGCCGGCTAGCACGCCAGAGATCGAACAGGTTTGCGCGTCCTTATTGCGATGTTGAGAGACATTTCGCACAACGACGCACCGTATTTTAGTTCACTGCCATGTTTCTGTAGACATACTGGAAGCACCTGTTAATATCTGCGATGCTCTGGTTTTCCGCCAAAAGAAACCCAATGACGCTCTCTGCTTCGAACGCACCTTCGTTACAGACGCCATTTTGAAAGCTACATATGGCGCATATCTATTGCAACTTCATGAAACTACAGAGGCTGAAGAGGGAATATTCCACGGTGTCTCACAACAAATTCTGCACTTTTTCAACCGAAAATAGGCGATAAAAAACTGTTGCATTACTTTTTTAATGTCCCTCGTATGAAGACGAAGAATTATTTTCAAACATAATACGTTCGAGCATTTATTTCGAATTGTCGGTAAGAAAATTAAATCTGAGCATTGGAGAAAGCAAGTATTTTTCCGCTTTAAATCCATAATCATCTTCATAATCAGTGGAGAGCGGGTGTAAAACAATTTAAATATAAGGACTTGCTAATTTGGCTGTCAACTTTATATCTCAAACATATTGTTTTCGAAGAATTATGGCCTTCTCTGACGGCATATTTATTCATCTTTCTCGTCTATTACTGTCTTGCAAACCAGTCAGAAATCGCGAAAGTGCCAGTGTAAACACAACGTGCTGCGTAAATTAACAGTGACTGGTGCTATAAACGTCGTGAGTTAATGACTGTAGGCCAGTGTGTAAAACGACGGTGTAGATCTATTGTCGGAGTTGAGGGTTACAATGTCGTGAAATATACAGTTTCTTGATTATTGAAGCTATAAACGATCATAAAATCTGTGAAAAACGTCTCTCACAACAGCGGGACACAGCAATCAGCAGTCGTCTGGGTCAACAAATAAATGCATACCACAAATTAAATAAAACTAATCTACCAGCTACATTACAGAGAAATTTCGTGAGTGGTTGCCACTGCAGTTCCAGCGTAGGGCCTGTGTACTGATGTTTTGCGTCAAAGAAGCGCCAACGGCCCTTGTATATACTTGTTCCTTCTGACGCACAGTGGCCGCAACGTCCTGCATTCAAGATCTCGCCACTGAAAGGGGGACCACTCCAAAGGGAGATTATATAACTCGACCGAGGGCTGCCACCAGCCACAGCCAGCATTTCTGCTTGACGTGGAGAGAAGCAGCCTCAAAACCGCAAGAGCGATGGAGCACTTTGTAGGGTCGCCAAATGGCACCCAGTACTAGTTACCAAAGCCATCTCTCCTCACTGCAGTAAGCTTCCTTTTGTAAGACCACTGCTGCTACACATGCAGCTGCGTTCAGTGACGTGGAGCCTTTATAGCGCTAATAATCTTCCACCCAGGTCGTAGAGTTTCAGATGTACGGTGCAGATTTGATCTGTGTCTTGCTTTATATTCAAAGTATATTATAGGTTTCTATCAGCCATCTAGACATTTTATGTTCTGCAGTCAGTGCTGCCCAACTGAAAGCGAGTTGTTCGATAAATTATATAAAGTCAAATCTCATATTGGGCTGAAATTGAGTAAGTACCTATTTTGTTCACATACAGATGGTACAGAACATTACCTAAGCCTTTTAGGAAATGTAAAGCAAAGGTATCAACTACGGTCTCACAATCTACAGCTATCTGATAGTCACAAATAATTCTTTTCCTTTCTGCGCAACAGCTCAAGGTTGGTAGCAACAACGCCACATACACTGTGTGGTGTTCTTTCCAACGAGAGTGCAAGGGAACCGTAGAACAATCATAGACAACATTTTTGTTCATTCCTCATTACTAGAAGGGCATTCTGTTAGCAAAAAGGTGAATGGCCTATCAGATCATGATGCACAAATTTTAACTTTAAAAGATTTTTGTGCTGCAACACGTGTTAAATATAGTCATCAGCTGTTCAGGAAAGCTGATCCAGTTGCTGTAGAGACCTTTGTAAACCTTATAATGGAACAAGAGTGGCAAGATGTTTATAGCGCTGATACAGTAGACGATAAATATAATGCTTTTCTCAAGACTTTTCTCATGCTCTTTGAAAGTTGTTTGCCGTTAGAACGTTTAAAACAGGGTACTAGCACAAACAGCCAGCCTGGGTGGCTGACTAGAGGGATAAGATTATCTTGTAGAACAAAGTGGCAATTATATCAAAACGTTGGAAACAGTAAAAATCTAAATGCAGCAGCCCATTACAAACAGTATTGTAAGGTGCTTGAAAATGTTATTAGGAAGGCAAAAAGTAAGTGGTATGCAGATAGAATAGCTAAGTCTCAGGATAAAATTAAAACTTTATGGTCAGTCGTAAAGGAAGTTGCTGGTCTGCAGAGACAGGTCGAGGATATAGAATCAGTGCGTAGTGGGAATGTCCGTGTTACTGATAAGTCGCATATATGTACAGTATTTAATAATCACTTTCTGAATATAGCAGGTGAACTAAATAGAAACCTAGTCCCAACAGGGAATCATATGGCGCTCTTAGAAAAAAGTGTTCCGAGACTGTTACCTAAAATGCTCCTCCATGATACTGACAAGAGGGAGATTGAGTTAATAATTAAATCACTAAAGACCAAGAACTCTCATGGATATGACGGGGTATCTAGCAGAATACTGAAGTGTTGTTCTATGTATGTTAGCTCAGTTCTCAGCCATATCTGTAACTTTTCCTTTAGGAGTGGTCAGTTTCCTGACCGATTAAAGTACTCGGTAGTGAAGCCACTTTATAAAAAGGGAGACATGTATAATGTTGACAATTTTAGACCAATTTCTATGCCATCGGTGTTTGCTAAAGTTATCGAGAAGGTTGTATATACAAGGTTACTGGAGCATTTAAATTCACATAATTTACTGTCAAATGTTCAGTTTGGTTTTAGAAATGGTTTAACAGCTGAAAATGCTATATTCTCTTTTCTCTGTGAGGTTTTGGACGGATTAAATAAAAGGTTGCGAACCCTAGGTGTTTTCTTTGATTTAACGAAGGGTTTTGACTGTGTTGACCACAAAATATTACTGCAGAAGTTGGACCATTATGGAGTAAGGGGAGTAGCTTACAATTGGTTCGCCTCTTACTTTAAGAACAGAAAGCAGAGGGTAATTCTCCGCAATATTGAGAGTGGTAGTGATGTTCAGTCCCAATGGGGCACTGTTAAGTGGGGCGTTCCTCAAGGGTTGGTGCTGGGGCCACTGCTGTTTCTTATTTATATAAATGATATGCCTTCTAGTATTACAGGTGATTCAAAAATATTTCTGTCTGTTGATGACACCAGCTTGATAGTGAAGGATCTTGTGTGTAATATTGAAACAGTAACAAATAATGTAGTTCATGAAATAAGTTCGTGGCTTGTGGAAAATAATTTGATGCTAAACCACAGTAAGACTGAGTTTTTACAGTTTCTAACTCACAATTCAACAAGAAGCGATATTTTGATCAGACAGAATAGGCATATTATAAGCGAGACGGAACAGTTCAAGTTCCTAGGCGTTCGGATAGATAGTAAGCTGTTGTGGAAAGCCCATGTCCAGGATCTTGTTCAGATGCTAAATGCTGCTTTATTTACCATTAGAATAGTATCTGAAATAAGTGACACTTCAACACGAAAAGTAGTCTACTTCGCATACTTTCGTACGCTTATGTCGTATGGTATTATTTTTTGGGGTAATTCTTCTGATTCAAAAGGGGTATTTTTGGCTCAAAAACGGGCTGTTCGAGCTATGTGAGGTGTAAGTTCGAGAACCTCTTGTCGACCCCTATTAAAAAATCTGGGAATTCTGACATTGCCCTCACAGTATATATTTTCTTTAATGTCGTTTGTTGTTAGCAATATTAGCCTATTCCCAAGAGTTAGCCGCTTTCACTCAGTTAATACTAGGTAGAAATCAAATCTGCATGTAGAATGCACTTCCTTGACTCTTGTGCAGAAAGGAGTGCAGTATTCTGCTGCATCCATTTTCAATAAGCTACCACAAGAGCTCAAAAATCTTAGCAGTAGCCCAAACGCTTTTAAGTCTAAACTGAAGAGTTTCCTCATGGCTCACTCCTTCTATTCTGTCGAGGAGCTCCTGGAAGAGCTAAAAAATTAAGCAAATTCCAGTGTTACATTGTTGATTTTCTTCATTTAAACTTACGACTTGTCACCTGAATATGTTTTTTTATATTTCATTTCATCTGTTTCTAATATTGTGTTATAATTTCATGTATTGACTCGTTCCATGACCAGGGAGACTTCTCCTTAATTTGGTCCCACGGAACAATAAATAAATAAATAAATAAAATAAATAATGAGTCTGGAAAGCTTGTAAGGATGCTGCATGGGAGGTTGTGCTGACACATAATTGTTAAGAAAAAAATCTGACACGTTATGCCATTTCTGAGTTAATTAGCATTGAAGCTAGCCAATCAGGCCGTTGTGAGCCCGAATTCAAGTGGCTGTAAGAGACGATGTCGCCAACGTATTTTTCGATTGGTTTCCTAAACCCTAAAAAGACAGACATACAAAAATTGCACTTGAGACGGTAGTAAGGATGAAACCTGAGCCAAAGGCTGAGCTGTCTCGTGCGCAATCATTTACGCTATTAAAACAACTTAACAATAAATGTATCTGGCCTGACTGGCTAACTCCAATGCTAATTAACTCAGAAATGGCGCACAAAGTATCGAACTTTTTCTTCTTAACAACTATTTTTCAGCAAAACCTACCTTGCAACACTCTTATAAGTTTATCAGACTGTTAATGACCACCTTGTATAATAAAAGATTACACAGTACGAGTCTTATTTATAATTCACATTTGTATTTTGGTCGCGAAACGATTTTGTTATCCTTTGCGTAAGAGGGAGAAACATCGACCAGCACGTGTCGGAGTTTGACAGTGGTGGATCGTGGCTATCCAGACTGCTATTATATGTTCCGCGATATTGCTGCTCTCATTAATCGGAATCACGCAACTTGCTCGTTGTCTTTTTCGGAAAGTTGAAGTAATACAAATCTCTCTGGTTTGCAGCGAGAGACATCATCGAAATGGCGCGACGTATCTATGAGCGTCACTTCATCATCTTAAGCTGAAGTGCTGAAACGGCCTCACATCGTAATTAGTGACCAATGGAATGTTGTGGTGTTTAAACCCCAGATCCGTCTTCCGACAGAAGTTCGTGCGCTTTTTCTGACATCTCGTTTGGTTGAAAATTCGTATGCTGTTAACATAAAAAGAAACGTATACCTGCGGAAGTTGGGAGGGGGGGCTTAGGATTTTCCCAGTTTCCTGAAAAATGTACCAAGATTATCACGGATGAAACTTCCGGGCAGATTAAAACTGTGTGCTTTACCGAAACTAACTCGAGCCTTCGCCTTCAGTTCTGGAATATCACAGATATTTTGGTGACGCCATGCAATTACTGACATAAATGTGTCTTTCTCCAGATGCGGCAGATGGTACCGTATTCTGCAATGGGAGGCTTGTAAACTCTGTGATCGCTGAAAGAGTTGGTCTTCCACACTTAAGAGTGGTTAGGACCACTCGTGGTGCTTTGGCGAGTGTCTTATCTTCTATACAGCAGTGGGCCGAACGTGAGGCTGCCGAAGCCCGTGTTCTTGGTGTCGCGCTGAGGGCGCGCTAGCAGACCCATAATGGGGCTCCACCTCTCGCTCTCACGTAAGCCTCACAGTAATCGGAGGCAGAGTCCATCGTTGTCTTGGCTGTCTCGGTGACGGCCAGAGTGGTTTTCTGCGCTTCTGTGGAAGACGAGACGCTATCTGATGTCTGGATACGGTCCGTTTCTCCCTCCGGCCTCCCAAGGAGGGTGGCGCTGGTAACGGATTCAGGCGCCGTGTTAAGCCACCTCAGCAGGCCTGAAAGAGGTTGTGGCAGCCACAGGTTCATCTCGACGAAGTGGACCGCGCTGGGAGTGGTCAGTGGTTGTATAACCACTCCTTAGGAGCGCACGGTGCTGGGAGCCGACAGCACTGATAATGGTATGGCTGGTTCCTGGATACGGACGGTGTTTGGAGTGGCGGACTCAGGGCTACTGACCCAGGAGTGCTGGTCTCACTGAGAGTGACCTCTGCTATCTCTTTATATTGCAAGAACCGGGGCAGTTGTTGGTGATAGACTGCAGAACGAGCTTGCCGCCAGCCTACGAAGGCAGTTATGAGCGACATGGTCTCCGGATGGCAGCTGCCAATTGCTGTCAGGCCATTTCCTCAGACTGTGAATGCGGCTGAGAACTGCTCCATCATTTGGTTTGGCTTCCAGCATCGCTGCACGAAATATGCTATATATAGCGTACTCTGCCGCTGTGTCCAGGTGCCTCTTTGGCGGCGCGTGACTTTGAAACGTACGCACATGATCTTCGAGTGGACCAGGAGGCAGATGACACAGGAGGGAGGTTTCCGTATCTGGACCTCCGTTGACGTCTTTTTACGTGGTGCCAGCTCTAGATGTACTGAAAGTCACGGAAAATGGCCACCTCTCACCCGTCATTTTAAGCACACCACGTTGCCGTGGCTGTGCTTTCCTAAATTGCTCATCATCTGGCAGCCAAAGCGCTGTTGGGTTCTGTTCACGTCAGAGGGCGTCGGCAAAACTATAACCTCGCACAGTTCTTGGTGTGCCTTGGTGTAGCCTTGTCTTGTTCGTGGCTTGGCGCAGGTAGACAACGCCGTGAAAGCGAAGCGGCTTCGGCACCTGGCCCACTTCTTGCGATGTCACGATCCATGGAAGGCCGCGAAGGCCTTCGCAGCTCGTGCCATCTGGGCTCTTAGCGAAGGGCCTTGGTGCAAGTTCAGCCAGAAGCTCCTTGGCTGCGTCTTGTGCGCTCTCGGTGCTAGGTATAGCGACGGCAGGCTACTGTCACCCTTCGCTATAGAGGAGAAGTTAATCGGTGTGACCACCGTAATAACGACTTTCAATTGCGTTGTGTTCTCCTCAATTTATCGGTCGCTAGACAACAACTCAAGCAAATCGCATTAATAGTGTTTATTACAAAAGGAAATGATTACGATCCTTAACATTGTGAGATATAGACGTGTCGCAAGCAGGGGAGCGAGAGACAAACATAAGCAAGTTCTTCTTCGTAATACAAGTGAACCAGTACAGTTTGTAAGTCAAAGGTGTAGCGTTTGTAGATCGGCTTGACTTAGACTCGGGCCGCGGCCAGGCAGAGCGATGCTTATATTCTCTTGGCCTAGATGCCGCTCCTCTTACGGTGTCGTCCTAGATAGAGGTCTGTAAGCGTAGTATTGGCTGACGTCGTTTCAGAGCCCATTCTACTCTTCCGTTCTTGATCGTCGTGCCGGCGTTTGACGTTACGCCGGAACAAACTGTGCCCACAAGTTTTCCCTAATATACGAATATTTCAACCAGAAATGTGGGATCGGAGAGTTCTTCGGCGTTGTAGTAGTGGCTGCATTGTCTGTGTCGGTTGCCACTTTCGCAGTATCTGCAGCTTTGAGGTCGGTGGCTGCTGATGGTGCATATGCGTGGCTGTCGGATACCGGTGGGTCAACTGCGAGTCTCTGAATTCCATCTGATATGCACCGGACGGCAGGGCTCAGCAGAAAGCAGAGAAGCGTCCGGATGTCTGTTACTCGTCTCTAGAGGGCACCACATGGCTAAACCCGGCTGACTTCCAGCATGGCTTTAATGATTTACGGAGACTGACAGTGATTATTTATCTGATTGATTGGTGCATGTATTATTACTGTCTGCAATCTGTTATAGCCTATATTGTCTGTAGAGTGTGGATGTAAGTCTCTTATCTGAAGCGTCGGGGTAATGTGTACCAAACTGGTGAATGAGATGAAGGAGTGAAGTGGAAGCCTTTTCATACATATTTTCAGACTACTTCTGTATGTATGTGGAGAGGGATGTTTGGCCTGATAGGTCCCTAATGTGAGTGGTTTGCGTGAATCGATCTCCACCTGCGATGATGCGGAGGATTTTACTTACAATGATCATACCTTCTTCATATGTGAGGTTGCTGCCATTGACCATATAGCAGATCCGTCGGTAGGACATCACCTAGAGGACATACCTCAAATGCGAAACAGGAAGAGATGTGGACTCGGCCGTCGAACACTTAACAACCGTCCTCCAGAACTGTGCTCGAAAGACGAGTACCATGATGACCACCGAACCCATTGCTAGGGACCTGCCCCCTGACATGTGAGACCCCATAGTCACTAAACGGCGCGTGAGGGAAGATTAGCAGCTTTACCAGCTTGCTTTAGTAGCTCGCCGACAGGCGTTTTAGAAGGCTGGAAGGACAGGTGAAAGAGATTACAGGAGCAAAGAGTCTCTATTGGGATTACAGAGAAGCGTAACAGGACACGAACGAAGTATGGAGCATCATGAAAGTGCAGAAGGCTACGCCCAGAGTAGACAGGCCACTCTGAGGGGAAAATGGATTTGTTTATGAAGACGAGGAAGAAGTAGAAGAACTCGCAACATCACTGGACCCACAGTTCCGAAACAGCACTATCGAAGATGACGAGAGTGAAAGGCGGGAGAGAGAAATAGTATGACGAGTGGCTCAACTGATAGAGATCAGGCAGGAAATAGAGCTCAAACCGGTTTCCAATCGTCTTGTATGTGCCTACACCAAGCGACTAGGAAACAATAAAATCTTCAGCTACCGGAAAGATCCGTGTCCCACGTTTAAAACACTTACCTCCTTCATCAGTCACCTACCTCACCACAATCTATAGCCACACCTCTCTCTAACCCTTTTCCTAACCATCTGGAAAATGACTCAGGACTTACACAAACCACACAAGCACCTCCTCTCTCAAAAGTTACAAACCATTTCACTAATGTGCTTTCTAGAGTAAGTACTGGAGCGTCCCATACACAGAGCACTCAACCTATTCCCAAAAACATCATAATCGCCCCAGAGGAATTAGCCGCGCCATCTCGCATCAATCAATCGATCGCAAGGTCACGATAGCTGCACACGATTTTTCGTTGTTGTCCACGAGAAGAGCTTTGTCTGGCACGAAGGTTGACGGTGGGAACTGGTGGGCCGAATCGAAAGGAGGACTTTCAGGGCGTGAGGCCGTTTTACCTCCACTGTCTGGAACTGATAGAAAACGGCGCCTGCAGATCACAGACCTCATCCCGCCAAGACGGTGTTTTTGGTTGGCTGCTGTGGCAGTGAGACTATGGAAATTTGCCTGTGCTGTGCATGTGGAGATTTTGTATGGCTTCTCACTACCGATCCATCGAATATTTTGTTCACGTCGTATGGGACCTGCCCCATCCACCAGCACATCCGTGAGTGGCGAGTCCACACCGCGCACCCTGTCCGTCGGGTTATCCCGACTGTCGCGGGGTTGAATTGTATACGTGTAACTTCTCCTGGTTCTGAATTTATGTCACCAACGGACGTGACACATTGCTTATGTTACTGCTGTTGTTAACAAATCTGCTGCAATCATTTAAGATATTATATTTAAAAGTCAATCTAAAAATGTTGTAATTGTTAAGGTTTTGATTATTAGTATGCAGCTTGGCTGACTTCAGATAACTTTGAATGTTTGACAAACTTCTTAGTTCTTTAACTGTTTAAAAGCCCTTTTGCTGGCGTCAACTGATGAACTCGTTTGTTTTATTTCTTACTTGTTTTTAAAAGCTATTTTACTGACATCATAAGTTGACGACTTTTATGTGAATAGAGGGCTATGCATGAAAGACTGTAACCGCTGCTTTCTTGTTTCCTAGCCCAGCCCTACCATCAACAGCATGTTAAGGTGCTTTAGGGTACCTACGCCCGTTTGAATGAATGATGGCGAGCGTCGACCCGTAGAGTATGCTCTCAGAGCCTTGTCGACAGCAGAACTGAAATACTCGGTGTATGAGTGGGAGGCACTCGCGGTAATGTTGAATTTTATTTGGAACACCAGAAATTTGTCTTCGAAACCGATAATCAAATTTTTAGCTGCGTGATGGGTAGGCTCAGGAAGACAGGACGTATCGCAAGTGGGCTGTGCGTATCTCTACCTTTCGCTTCTCCGTCAAGCACATTTGGGGAGCGGACAATCAGGTACTCAAGCTCTTCTCGAATTTAAAGGAGAAGCAGATCCAGGATCTATTAATTCAGGGTGTCAAGCAAAGGCGTCTTGCTGGGGAACAGGTGTCAGGCTACGAACTAAGAAATGGCGTTGTCTGTTGTAAGACCAAGAGTGATATGTGCCTTATGATCCGTTTAACTGAGGAATTAGTTCCGGCTATCTTTCAATATTTTCACAGTTCTCTGGTGGACTTTTAGGCGTGAATAAAATTTTGATGAAAATTAAGCAATACCTGACGTGGCCAACTATGCCTAAAGACGTGCGTAAATTAGTGGAGAAGTGCGACGATTGTAAGGTCGCCAAACCCAGTTACAGTCCTAGGCGAGGGTTGCTTCAGTCCAAGTGAGTAGATAATCCCATAGACAAAATGTTCATTGATTACGTCGGGCCGCTCCCGCGTACAAAATATGGGAAACGTTAAGTTTTCGTGGCAGTGGATGCCTTTTGCAGGTTTTTATGGTTGATCGCGAGCAGGGGAGTGACTACTGCCTCATCTATTCGGAATGTGTCAAGAATATTTTCCATCTTCGGCTCTCCACGGTCGTTAGGTTTCGACAATGTTGCGGCATTTTTGTCGAGGCCATTTAAGCGCTTTTGTTTTAACAATGCCATTGCCCATCTCATCTCACTGCCATACCGTACTTCTGTCACCCGTCATTTGCCTAAAGGGTGAACCGTTACTTGAAATCGAAGCTGATAATTTTCCACTATCAGTTGCAGCGCAAGAGGGACACGTCCATTCCGTGGCTAAACTTAGCCTTTAAATCGACATAGCTCGAAGTTTTGAAGGTAACTCCCGTATCGTTGACGTTGAGCTACCCTCTCAACTCCCCACTCACTAAATTGTGGTCCGCGAACGATCTTTTGTCGGACAGTCAGCCCTGAGATCATTCAGCTAAAACTGGAAGACAGCCAGGAAGAACATTGAGCTCGCACAACGATGTAACAAGGGCCGCTGAGCATGGCAGGTGAAGGTTGGTGATCGCGTCTTTGTGTCCGACTTCTGTGGCCAGGGGCGGGGTGACGCTTCCACATCTGGTAAGTGTATTAATCGCATTTTTAGGACACTGTGGGAATATACAGGTGTTAAACCCAGTCAGGCTCTCAGTGAGCAACCTCGTCACGGGCAAGGTTTCCAGGGACCATGTTTCGCTGGGTACAGCGGCAAGTTAGGGTGTTTTAGTAAACTTAAGGCCCTGTTCCAATCCTTGGGGGAAATGGTTCTAAGTTTAAGTTGGGGAGGTTGAGCCGTGCTCACTCGCATCGATCAATCAATCGCATGATCGCGGTAGTTGGGCACAACTTTTGGTCGTTCTCTATGTGAGGAACTTTGATTGGCACGAAGATTGACAGAATTGGCTGGTCGAATTGGAAGGAGGACTTGCAGGGCGAGAGGCTGTTTTACCTCGCTGCCTGGAGCTGATAGAAAACGACGTCTGCAGAGCACAGACCTCATCCCGCGAAGACGGTGTTTTTGGTTAGCTGTAGTGGCTTTGGGAGTCTGGAAATTTGACTGTGCCGAGCGTGTGGAGATTTTGATTGAAATTTTGCTACCAATTCATCAGATATTTTGTTCGCGTTGCATCAGCACATCCGTGGGTGGCGAGGTGGCACCGCCCACCTGATCCCTTTATCCCGACTGTTGCGCGGCTGAATTGTATGTAATTAACTTCTTGTGGTTCTGAACTTACGTCACCAACGGACTTGACTCATTGCTAATGTTACTACTGTTGTTAACAAAACTGCTGCAATCAATTAAGATATTATATTTAAAAATCTATCGAAATTATTTTTAAATGTTAAGGTTTCAATTATTTATATGCGCTTCAGATACCTGGTAATGTTGGACGAACTACTTTGTTTCTTAATAGTTTGAAAGCTCTTTTGCTGAATTCAGTTGATGACCTCGTTCCCTTGTTAACATTCGACATGTTGTTTAATTTCTTGCTAGTTTTTAAAAGACGTCGTAAGTTGGCGACTTTTATTTAAACAAAAGTTTATGCACGTTTTCAACTGTGAACTCTGATTTCTTGGCTCCTGGTCCAGCCCTACCACGCTTCAGAGTATTAAGTTCCTGTAGGGAAACTACGCCCGTCTGATGCACTTTGGCTTCCTAGCTGATCATCGCACCATCACCGATCCCTGCGTCTGGTGGAACACATACGCAGGGCGGGAGACAGGAAACACAACACAGGAACGCTCATTGCTGACATCGACAAAGCGTTCTATGAAGGTTCGAGTAATTGCTTAATAAACAAATTATCCCAGTGAGACAGTCCAGCACACATGATCAGCATCATTGATCGGTTCCTGGCTGGTAGGCAGTGCTATGTTAGGTAAAGCAAAAGCGTTAGTCCCGCAGCACTCGTACCCCGCACTTTACACGCTCTACACCAGTGACGTTCCAAAATTGGCGGGAGGTGAAAATGCCCTCTACGTGGACGATACGGCGGTGTATGAAAGCAACAGCAACCTAAACTTCATTGCAAGAAAACAGCAGCAACACCTACATGCCATCACCCAGTGTTGTAACTTTTGGAAAATTAAAATAAACTCAGAAAATAGTGTTGCTGTAGTGTTCACAAGCAACTTAATTACTCCAAATCGACAGATCTCTGTGGTTGGCAGAGTGTTAGAATGGAGGGACTTCACAACACACCTTGGCCTACAGCTCGACGGACGCCTGGCGTTCGTGAAACTAGTAAACAGAACAAGAAGCAAGAGTTGCCCTGCTTTTCACCAGTTGAATACGCTCTTAAAGTGTGTGTGTGGGGGGGGATTATCAGTAGATACAAATCTTAGGTAGTACGCCGCGCGGGGTAGCCGTGCGTCAAGGTTCGTGCGGCTTCCCTCGTCGGAGGTCCGAGTCCTCCCTCGGGCATGGGTGTGTGTGTTGTCCTTAGCGTAAGTTAGCTTAAGTTAGATTAAGTAGTGTGTAAGCCTAGGGACCGATGACCTAAGCAGTTTGGTCCCACAGTCCTTACTACAAAAATGACTCTGAGCACTATGGGACGTAACTGCTCAGGTCATCAGCCTCCTAGAACTTAGAACTAACTAACCTAAGGACATCACACACATCCATGCCCGAGGCAGGATTCGAACCCGCGAGCGTAGCGATCGCGCGGTTCCAGACTGCAGCGCCTAGAACTGCTCGGCCACTCCGGCCCCTTACTACAAATTTCCCAATTTAGGTTGTACAGGAGTTTTATCCTGCCAACGATTCTGTTCGGAGAGAAACGGCTTCCGGGTTGCTCTTATCAAGGTGCTCCAGATTGGCGGGAACTTTCCCCCCCTCTTCCAGCCCTGAGGCGGGTGGAAGGGGCAACGTTCGAGTTCCGTCGTGGACAGTCACATTCCACCTCGTGTCCCGCACTGATGCGTCTCGGCCAAGAGCGCTTGCAGTTTATTGTGGAAGATAACGGGTCCCAAGGCAGCCACGGTCTCTGTTTACGAAACCAGCATTGTTCTTAATTTCTATGGCTTCCTTCACTATGGTGTTCTAAAATCCTCTGACTTTGCACAGCACTCTCATCTGTTCAAAATCACACATATGGTGTTCTTCCAAGCTGTGCTCGGAGCCAGCCGATTCATCTTTCTCACCCAATCGAACGAACTAATCGCACTCCAAGCAGTGCTGCTGAACGCAGCGTTCTATCTGAACAATGTACAGCAGCTCACCACAACATAGTATAATGTAGATGCCAAGGGTGCGCAGTTCCGGTGGAACCAACCCCACGTCAGTTAGGTCTCTAATCATCTGCAGTGATCGGAAGATTGTTTTAACGTCACACTTCTTATCGATAATTGTGGAATCATCTGTCATTGGTCCAACACTTGACAGAAATGCCAGTCCCTGTCGTATCACCTTGTGTTATTTCGGAAATGCACGTTGTATTTGTTGCCTTCTTAATGTTTGTGTCAATGAATATTCCTCTGGAAGACATCCGTCATGCATTCCCGTTAGGTAGAGAGGTTTTCCTAGTCACATTGCCCCACCTCTGTGAACAAGAGTCGTCAAAATAGTTCTGCGTTGGTGGAAGTGGTGGTAACAAGAGACATTACTGACCATTAAAATTGCTACACCACGAAGATGACGCGCTACAGACGCGAAATTTAACCGACAGGAAGAGGATGCCGTGATATGCATATGATTAGCTTTTCAGAGCATTCACACAAGGTTGGTGCCGGTGGCGACACCTAAACGTTTCCGACCGATTTCTCATACACAAACAGCAGTTGACCGACGTTGCCTGGTGAAACGTTGTTGTGATGTCTCGTATAAGGAGGAGAAATGCGTACCATCACGTTTCCGACTTTGATAAAGGTCGGCTTGTAGCCTATCGCGATTGCGGTTTATCGTACCGCGACATTGCTGTTCGTGTTGGTCGAGATCCAATAACTGTTAGCAGAATATGGAATCGGTGGGTTCAGGAGGGTAATACGGAACGCCGTGCTGGATCCCAACGGTCTCGTATCACAAGCAGCCGACATAACAAGAATCTTATACGAATCGCTGTAACGGATCGTGCAGCCACGTATTGATGCCTGAGACAACAGATGGGGACGTTTGCCAGACAACAACCATCTGCACGAACAGTTCGACGACGTTTGCAGCAGTATGGACTGTCAGTTCGGAGACGATGGCTGCGGTTATCCTTGACGCTGCGTTGGTATACTCAACGACGAACCTTGGTGCACGAATGGCAAAACGTCATTTTTTCGGATGAATCCAGGTTCTGTTTACAGCATCATGGTGGTCGCATCCGTGTTTGGAGACATCGCGGTGAATGCACATGGGAAGCGTGTATTCGTCATCGCCATACTGGCGTATCACCCGGCGTGATGGTATGGGCTGCCATTGGTTACATGTTTCGGTCACGTCTTGTTCGCATTGACGGCACTTTGCACAGTGGACGTTACACTTCAGATATGTTACGATCCGTGGCTCTACCCTTCATTCGATCCCTAAAAAATGGTTCAAATGGCTCTGAGCACTATGGGACTTAACATCTGAGGTCATCAGTCCCCTAGAACTTAGAATTACTTAAACCTAACTAACCTAAGAGCATCACACACATTCATGACAGAGGCAGGATTCGAACCTGCGACCGTAACGGTCGCGCGGTTCCAAACTGTAGCGCCTAGAACCGCTCGGCCACTCCGACCGGCTTCATTCGATCCCTGTGAAACCCGACATTTCAGCAGGATAATGCGTGACCGCATGTTGCAGGTCCTGTACTGGCCTTTCTAGATACTGAAAATGTTCGACTGCTGTCCTGGCCAGGGCATTCTCCAGATCTCTCACCAATTAAAAACGTCTGGTCAATGGTGGCCAAGCAACTGGCTCGTCACAATACGCCAGTCGCTACTCTTGATGAACTGTGGTATCGTGTTGAAGCTGCATGCGCAGCTGTACTTGTACACGACATCCAAGCTCTGTTTGACTCAATGCCCAGGCGTATCAAGGCAGTTTCCACGGCCAGAGGTGGTCATTCTGGGTACTGATTTCTCAGGATCTGTGCACGCAAATTGCGTGGAAATGTAATCACATGTCAGTTCTAGTATAATGTATTTGTCCAATGAATACCCGTTTATTATCTGCATTTCTTCTTGGTGTAGCAATTTTAATGGCCAGTAGTGTATATGCAAATACGGATCACTTACGTCGGTTCCCCGTACCTAGAGTGGGCTAACGTGCAACTTTGCTTCTTTCAAACCCACATGTCCAGTAATGTGAGAGAGCGGTGATTCCCCGCTTCCATCATAAATTTTATGTTCTTATGGAAACCGTTTATGTGTCCGAGCAGTCCGTTGAGCGATACCCAGCATGTGACCACACAACGAATGTGCCATTCAAATATGTGTGGGTTTTACAGCAATTTCCTAAAAAACTTTGGTATATAGATTGGCCAATACCAGTGCAATTGGTCACTGCCTATAGCTGGTGCTGCCGGCCTCGGTGGCCGTGCGGTTCTAGGCGCTCCAGTCCGGAGCCGCGCTGCTGCTACGGTCGCAGGTTCGAATCCTGCCTCGGTCATGGGTGTGTGTGATGTCCTTAGGTTAGTTAGGTTTAAGTAGTTCTAAGTTCTAGGGGACTGATGACCACAGCAGTTGAGTCCCATAGTGCTCAGAGCCATTTGAACCATTTTATAGCTGGTGCTATCAAAAGGCACAGCCCCGCTGATGGTAGTGAGGACATGCTAGAGAAGTCTCATCATTTTTGTTCACAAACGTTATGTGAGCAATCTATCTTATCTTGAAGGGGCACTCGCGTATGTAATGACTAGGGACAGAAAAAATTAGTCGTGTTCTTTCGTGGGCAGTGTGGTTGTTTCTTTTCTGCAGGTCTCGGTGATAATTACTACCCGCTAGTTCCCCTTTTCGATTACATATTTTTGTTCAATTTAACCACTTTTTAACGTTACTCTGAAAATGAAACTTAACTTCTCATTCACATTATACACTCATGTTCAGGGAAAACAGAACACCTTGACCGAATAGAGATACGAAATTCATGTTCACAAGACATGTAGATTAGTATGTTCTGCAGAAATGATTGGCATTTCTGTCACTTCGGTTTAGCACGTGTCCTGTTACCTAGTAGGCATAGGGTCCACCATGGGCCCTGATAACTTGTTCCATGCGTCATGGCATCGACACGTATAAGGTGCGAATGGCGTCCTGTCGTATAGCCATCCATGCTACATTCATCTGGGTCCAAAGTTCATTTGTGGAGGTTGGCATTGGGTCACAGCACTGCACCCGTCGTTTCGCTATATCTCACACATTTTCGGTTGGAGACAAGTCTAGTGGTCTGCTGAGCCAGGACAAAAGGCTGACATACAGTGACACCAACAAAACAAGTATTCGTGCAGCAACATGTGGTTGTGCATCGTCTTGCTGAAGAATGGCATCTGGGGTGTTGTGCAGGAATGTTATGGTTACGTGCCGCAGTACGTCATTCACTTATGTCACATTGCCCACAGTGCCCTGGACACGCACCAACTGTGATTTGTGGTTGTACCCAGTAGTAACCCGCACCACAAGGCCTTGAGTTGGCATTGTATGTCTTGTGCGAACGCAGTCACTGTGATACCGCTCCCCCTGTCTGCAGTGAACCAAAATGCGGCCATCATTTTCGAACAAACAGAGCCTGGATTCATCCGAAAACACTATCTGATGCCACTCCTGTTGCCAGTGACTTTGTTCCATACACCATTGCAACCTAGCTTGTTTCTGTCGATTCGTCAAAGGTAGGCAGAGAAATGGACAATGCACACGTAACCCATGCCGTATCAAACGGCGACAGACTGTCACCTGATAGCGTACGATGAATTAAATTGTTCCACTGTCGCGCCAGAGCAGAGGATGACGCTGATCTGCTCTGTCCGGATGAGGTGTCGGTCTTCTCAAGTTGTTGGTTTGGATGGTGCGACCTGACCCATTTCGTTGTGTTCTACGGCCTTCCGTGAACCATTCTGCTTACATCCGTTGCACACTTCTTCCCTCAGGAGCAGCAGTTTCACGGATGTATTCTCTCAACCAGTAACGCGCCCTCTTTCAAACTCTCACATCTGACGGTACAGTTCGCACATACATCTGCGAGGCATGCTGCTCGTCTGCTCAAGTTACACTGATCCATTACCTTCGGTTTATAGCGACAACGAGAACGGCAGGCGCATTTTACCGGTAGTTGGTGTTGCACCGCGATATCGATGTTGACCTTGAACCCGCAGGCCGACATGTTTCAAATGCTAATCATTCAAAAATGGCTCTGAACATTATGGGACTTAACATCTGAGGTCATCAGTCCCCTAGAACTTAGAACTACTTAAACCTAACTAACCTAAGGACATCACAAACATCCATGCCCGAGTCAGGATTCGAACCTGCGACCGTAGCGGTCGCGCGGTTCCAGACTGTAGCGCCTAGAAACGCTCGGCCACTCAGGCCGGCTGCTAATCATTTCAGCAGAAGATACTAATCTGCATGTTCTGTGAATATGATTGTCCTATCTAGTCGTCAAGGTGTTCTGTTTTTTATGAGCACGAGTGTATTTATCGTACCATGCATATCACATTTATTTACGTTATACTGATATGAGACGAAAAGAAAAACGTGTGTATAATTTTTGATAATCCATTTTTCCACTCTCTAACAGCACGTGAAAAAAAAGCGAACATCCATATCCTTCCGTACAAGGTCTGATTTCTCTTATTTTATTATGATTTTAGTTTCTCCCTATGTAGGTCACCATCAACAAAATGTTTTCGCAGTAGGAAGAGAATGTTGGTGTTTGATGTATCATGAGAAGATGCCACCGCAACGAGAAACGCCTTTGTTTCAATGATGTTCACTCAAAATTCTGTATCATGTACTTGATACTCCCGATAATTTTCGATAATACAAAATGTGCTGGCCTTCTGTGAACTTTTTGGATGTACTCCGTTGTTAATCCTGTGTGGCAAGGATCGATACAGCTCAGCAGTACTCTAAAAGGGGATAGACAAGCGCAGTATGGGCAGTCTCTTTAGTAGATCTGTTGCATCTTTTAAGTGTTGTGCAAATAACACACAGTCATTGTGTGTTCTTTCCAACTTAAGTACTACGTAATTGTAATTCCTTGGTATGTAGTTGAATTTACGGCCCTTATATTTGATTGATTTAACATGTAAATGAAGTTCAACGGATTTCCTTTACCACTCAAGTGGATAACCTTACACTTTTCAACTTACACTGCCAATATTCGCACCATACAGATATCTTTTTTGAAACGTATAGCAATTTTTTTCGGTTTTCTGGTGACTTTATTTGACGATAAATGACAGCATCATCTGCAAACAACCAAAGACGGCTGCTCAGTTTGCTCGTTTATACAGGGTGTTACAAAAAGGTACGGCCAAACTTTCAGGAAACATTCCTCACACACAAATAAAGGAAAGATGTTATGTGGACATGTGTCCGAAAACGCTTAATTTCCATGTTAGAGCTCATTTTAGTTTCGTCAGTATGTACTGTACTTCCTCGATTCACCTCCAGTTGGCCCAATTGAAGGAAGGTAATGTTGACTTCGGTGCTTGTGTTGACATGCGACTCATTGCTCTACAGTACTAGCATCAAGAACATCAGTACGTAGCATCAACAGGTTAGTGTTCATCACGAACGTAGTTTTGCAGTCAGTGCAATGTTTACAATTGTGGAGTTGGCAGATGCCCATTTGATGTATGGATTAGCACGGGGCAATAGCCGTGGCGCGGTACGTTTGTATCGAGACAGATTTCCTGAACGAAGGTGTCCCGACAGGAAGACGTTCGAAGCAATTGATCGGCGTCTTAGGGAGCACGGAACATTCCAGCCTATGACTCGTGACTGGGGAAGACCTAGTACGACGAGGACACCTGCAATGGACGAGGCAGTTCTTCGTGCAGTTGACGATAACCCTAATGTCAGCGTCAGAGAAGTTGCTGCTGTACAAGGTAACGTTGACCACGTCACTGTATGGAGAGTGCTACCGGAGAACCAGTTGTTTCCGTACCATGTACAGCGTGTGCAAGCACTATCAGCAGCTGATTGGCCTCCACGGGTACACTTCTGCGAATGATTCATCCAACAATGTGTCAATCCTCATTACAGTGCAAATGTTCTCTTTACGGATGAGGCTTCATTCCAACGTGAACAAATTGTAAATTTTCACAATCAACATGAGTGGGCTGACGAGAATCTGCACGCAATTGTGGAATCACATCATCAACACAGATTTTCTGTGAACGTTTGGGCAGGCATTGTTGGTGATGTCTCGATTGGGCCCCATGTTCTTCCACCTACGCTCAATGGAGCACGTTATCATGATTTCATACGGGATACTCTACCTGTGCAGCTATAACATGTGCCTTTACAAGTACGACACAACATGTGGTTCATGCACGATGGAGCTCCTGCACATTTCAGTCGAAGTGTTCGTACGCTTCTCAACAACAGATTCGGTGACAGATGTATTGGTAGAGGCGAACCAATTCCATGGCCTCTACGCTCTCCTGACCTCAACCCCCTTGACTTTCATTTATGGGGACATTTGAAAGCTCTTGTCTACGCAACCCCGGTACCAAATGTAGAGACTCTTCGTGCTCGTATTGTGGACGGCTGTGATACAATACGCCATTCTCCAGGGTTGCATCAGCGCATCAGGGATTCCATGGGACGGAGGGTGGATGCATGTATCCTCGCTAACGGAGAACATTTTGAACATTTCCTGTAACAAAGTGTTTGATGTCACGCTGGTACGTTCTGTTGCTGTGTGTTTCCATTCCATGATTAATGTGATTTGAAGAAAAGTAATAAAATGAGCTCTAACATGGAAAGTAAGCGTTTCCGGACACATAACATATTTTCTTTCCCTGTGTGTGAGGAATGTTTCCTGAAAGTTTGGCCGTACCTTTTTGTAACACCCTGTATTGTTAAAGAACAAGAGAGGGCCTATAAAACTACCTTGGGGAACGCAAGAAATCACTTAGTCGATAACTTTCCTTCTATTACTAGGAACTGTGACCTCTCTGACAGGAACAGATTTATACGTCTTCAGAGTATCTGCACTACTGAGAACACTCATTCCAGGCAGACAGCAATAACCTTGCCGTGTCTGCAGTAATGGTGTTTAAGTTTTGTTGTCCTGTGATTAACACATGAATCTAGGGAATTGAAGACTGATCTGTTTGGATCTGTGGCCATGCGATTTGATAACCTTGGCTGAAGATGACATCCCTCCTTGAGGTCTGCATGGAGCACTTGCCACTTTAACTTTATATAAAATCTTATATGTTTCATCACCAAAAATTCATTTGCCCATAATACTAAAATACTATCCAAGCTGTTTTAACTTTTAATAAACTTCGTGCAAAGTGGTATGTTTCGAAATCTCTAAGATAAAAAATCATGTTAATTAAGCCACGAGGCCTCCATAAGAATCCATTTCACTTATTAATACCACATCGAATTTACATACTCAATTCTTACATTAGACACCAGCATGTGGTAGCATAGTGGAAGAATTCAATCATTTCGTACAAATATTCTGCCACTTAACAGATGTGGAGAGCCATGAGTACCAGCGTTTGAAAACAAGAAGACAGAAAACCTTTGGATTTCTGTTTTCCTTCAGAAGGTGGAAATACAGATGATTCCTTTTCTTGTTGCTCTTGAAAGCATCCTAAATTTTTTGTCGTAGTATTCAACTTATTACGTCCCTTCAAACAACGTTCGCTGTACGATTCAGCTTATGTCCAAAGCACCTAATATGATATAAAGGACCACTTATGATTGTTTTCAAAGAGTCAACGCATTCTTTCATATATTTGGCACTGTCTTCACAGTCTCGTGCTGCACAGGGTGTTTATGAAGTCACTTACCATTATCAACTTTAACACTTCATAATGGAGTACAAACAGCGGGAACATACACTGAGATATATCCTGATCCAAATTTACTTCATTCCAGTGCAAATGTGAACACATGTCCCGTCGTTACTGTGATGCCCAAAACACACTTGCTCATATAATTTAGGCGTTATTTCTTCCACACCTGTGGAATAGCAATTTTTCACTCGCAGAAGATTATTGATTTTCACTTGGTACGCCTCGGACTTGATAAATCAACAGATGAAAAGGTCCTCTGTGATTACATCGGACAAGCGAGAACCGAAAATCTTGGCGAAGCGCGGACATTCTGTATCACAAGAAAAGTGGAATTTAAGTAGCTCCCTAAGTTGTTGGCCAGCAATAACAGCCATTCTTTCTTCTGCTGTGTACATTATAGTACATTAGCAGAAAAAAGTCTACATTTTTAAGGTTAAGACAAGAGTGGTAAGGAACTTCGTAAACACCTCGTATAGTTTATTTCTGAAGACCCTCGAAGATTGCACCACCATACTGAATTGAGTTTGTTGCCTGCAGAATCTGTGTACTTTAAACAAAAGGCTTCTTCTCATTCCACGCTTCAACAGTTCTCAGCATCAGATCTAAAACACAACGACTTCTTCTGTCTGCGATTTCGTCGGCTGATGCATCATCATCTCCTGCAAATAGCTGGCTCGCTACATATTCTTATCGTGGTCGTTTTACTGTATGCACGATAGTCTCATTGTTGTCACAAGTGGGATGTTACCAGTACCTAAAATGGAACAATTATTTTATTAGCTATCTGACATTTCAAAGTTAAGTTTTTACTGTTCTAGACAAAACTATATTGTTTTGTTAAATAATAAGTTACAACTTTTAATGACCTGAATGTCAATCTTTATTTTTACTGGCAACAGAACTGTGCTGATCTCCGATGAATCTTCTATTTCCGGTATGGGGAGTGGAATGCTGCCCTTCATAAATGTTTGAATAGTCCTGTGGCCTACATAACCACAATCGCTTTCCTACTCTTTCGTAGATTGTAAGCTGCTGCTAATGCAGGACTGTCGCTTTATTGGCGAACTGGAGATGCTTGATTTTATTTTTCCATATGATTTTCACTCAACACATATTCCAAAATAGTATTATTACGTTCCCATACAATTCTGCTGTTGCGATACTTACAAAAAACCACTTGTTTATCGGGAGCACAAACCCTCCTGTTTCAAACGCAGGCTTCGACGTTTTCACAGACGTGAATAACCGTAGTACACGTGTTCGTCACTGAATTTAGGAGACAATGAATAGTGCTAGTATTTGTTCTCAATCGAGAATGTAGAAGAGAACGCCGATAGCGCTGTGCTGCTGCAAACTCTGAACATTTGTGTGAAACGGCTGCACGACCAAAAAACGTGCCGCGAGACAAAATGCGACTCCTCTGAATGCAATAACTCTTCCAACGACTTTTGAAAATAATATCAAAACAGTTTTGGTTTCCCGTGTTAGCACGTATTACAAGCTGAGTTTACGCCTTGACAAATACAGAATTTGTCGTGCTATCCCCCACACGACGAATGCTGAAATGTTTCGCCTAACCGAAATGCAAATAGCGTAATTTATTTAAATATTCAATAACACTACTTTCGTTGCAAAAATACGGATTGGTGGTTATGGAACACAGTATTAAACCATGGCTACCACAATGCTGTTGCAAAAAATATTTTTTAACTTCTACGGTTAGCTGGGTTGGCTGCGAGCGGACAGAAACAGCTCCGGTCTCATTTCTTAGAATCGTTACTTTAAAGGAAGTTATGCGCCACAGTCAGCCCTGATGAAAAACGTTCATACCTAATTTCAACATTAAATAGCTATCAATTACCACTGAACTCTCAGCTGTACGGCGTTTTCCGCACGGAAACAAAAAAACTGCTAATTTAATCGACATTAGTTAAAAACAGCACATTTTGTGAAATTTCGCAGAAAATCACAGATTTCGAATGTATTGTTTCTAAGCACCAGAACATTGATTTTTCCGAGAACGAATCGTTATTGCTACTACTCTTTGTAATAAAATGACTGGAAACGTCATGAGTACTTAAAGAAGTTCTGTATTTAGCTTTTTTCGCGTTGTAGCTCACACTTTATCAGCGTAAGTCGTTGTAAGGCAAAGGCCCATTTAAGTTTAATGAAAACGTGCAATTCTCGTCAGGATTTGTTATAACTAAATGTGCAATAATAAAATTTCTGCGATTAAAGCCCTTAGAAAATATTAAAATAAAATATGAAATTGTTAGGCTCAAAGCTAGAGCATAGCATAGTTGGTTAAGGCTCAGCGTCCTGGAAGAGGACGTCAATTGCTAGTGTTCGCGTGCTGCTAAATACTATTTTTTTTCACCTCCGCGTTTTCTAAAAGGTTATGGGACTTTCCAATGAAATTAGGTAGAAATATTTTCTGTGATATTTCATGTTTTGTAAATGTAAGAGGTTTTCTGCCAGAAGTGGATTTGTTCCATTTGATGATCTTTTATAAGCTGATTTCCTTACTGGCCGGGCCTTTATCTTTTAGTTTTGTCTTATTACATGTCCACAAGCACTGACGTTCTTATTTATGTATACTACAGACAGGAAAACGTGACTAGCATATTGTCAAGAAAGGAAATGAGCATTTTAATAGAACTAACGTAGGAATTACAGGCGCACACATTTTTGTAAACAAACTGTATGGTTTGCGACCCAAATAAAGTCGACAACTGCCACTCGAGTGCGATGAGAGCAAAAAATCACATTAACCAGCTCGTACCGTGTGCCGACGCCGCTGTCTCTCGTGAAGTTGGATATCCTGTCTACGTGCACGTCAGCGTTGGCTGCCTCATCCCCTGTGCCGAGAGCCTTACTTGCGTCTCGCAACGGATCTCTCAACAGATATATTGGAGTGTGTGAACATCATTTCATACGCAGATTGCTAGCGGCATGAACGACAACGTGGTACAAGATAGCCAGTGAATTATGACAGTTTAGCAGGAATGCGGACGCATAGCGTACACCTCTCTGCCCACAGAACACATTAAACAACAGAGGTAAGGAATTACATGCAGCAACGTCAATGATGTCCAAAAGCCATAATTCTGCGCCAACTCCGAGAACCATACCGAAACAAGAGATCACAAGCGGGGTGAAACATGAAATTCACATTCCGCCAGTGTAAGCACCGAAAACGCTGAAACATCATAGCTGCACAGCGCTGAAGACTTTACAACTTGGGTGATGATAAACACACTAACATGCTGTCAGTGGATAAAAGCCGTGAGACCCTTTCCTTTTCGTTCAGGATCGTAGACCCACGTCACATACCTTGATTCTGGAATGGCAACAAACGAATTATGCAGACGGACAGTGAGTACAACAACACCTGGAGCAATCCGAACTGCTATCATGCGGAAGACTGGTGCGGCGCGTCTGCCCTAGACAAAAAATTACACCCAACTGCCGGCCACAGTGGCCGTGCGGTTCTAGGCGCTGCAGTCTGGAACCGAGCGACCGCTACGGTCGCAGGTTCGAATCCTGCCTCTGGCATGGATGTTTGTGGTGTCTTTAGGTTAGTTTGGTTTAATTAGTTCTATGTTCTAGGCGACTGATGACCTCAGAAGTTAAGTCGCATAGTACTCAGTGCCATTTGAACCATTACACCCAAGTTGACAAAGAATAACGTCAGTTATAGTTCCATTGAATGCTCCATCGTCTTTATTTCACGAGACGAATGTGAGAATAAGTAATATCTGATTATTCTTCGAACTTACACTCTCGGAATTCTTACACTTAACTTCTCGCTGGCGGTTCTAGGCGCTCAGTCCGGAACTGCGCGACCGCTACGGTCACAGGTTCGAATCCTGCCCCGGGCATGGATGTGTGTGATGTCCTTAGGTTAGTTAGGTTTAAATAGTTCTAAGTTCTAGCGGACTCATGACCTCAGAAGTTAAGTCCCATAGTGCTCAGAGCCATTTGAACCCTTTTGAACTTAACTTCTCGCACGACGACTCCACTCTACAGTTTGTCACTTACCTTTGATGAGCATCTCAGTACGACTTACGCGTTCACTAAAAGAACTCGTAAAGAAACAAACCGGTCTCCTTTGGATCTTACGTATCTCTCCTATTTGCTCGATATAGTAATGGTCCCAGAATGACGAGCTATGTTGAGGAGTCGAACGATGAGCTGGTCTGTAAGCTACTTCTTCCGTGGATGAATTACCTCATTGTACGGTTTTGTCAAAGTATCTCAGTCGGGCATCTGCTTTGTCAGAAACAACTTTTAAGTGAACTAAGACTGTTGTACTTGCTGTAAATAACCGTCTCAGTGTCCTCCTTGCTATGCACCTGTAAGAACTTAGGGTGACATGAACTGCCGCTAGCCTGTTGAATGGTAACGAAAATGCATTGAAGATGTGTATTTATAGCCGAAATCTAGATTGTAGTCGACACTATGAACCAAATGACCACGACACTTTGCTGTATGCATCCCACTTTTGACACTCGCGAATAGCGCGACAGATATAACCTTCTGAATGAGGGCATAAGAGCCAGAAACTGGGATATAATTAAATTTCTTTTATTTAACTAGTTTCTGTTTTGTAAAATGAGCGGTCACTAATTACTAAAAAGTGAAGATTGACCCCAATTTTTGTTATGTATTGTTCTGAGGAGCCGCCAACATTTGTAAATGTATTTTTAATACTCCCTGTATAACTGAAATCTTTGGTTTTTATTAATCAGAGCGTCTTGAAACAATCGAAAAATATAGACAACAATTACTGTCTACATATATGAAATACACTACATTTTCTTAATGCGACGACACGTCTACAGAGTATTAAGTTATCAATCGTTTGTCGTAAACAAAAAAAAAATGGCTCTGAGCACTATGGGACTTAACTTCTGAGGTCATCAGTACCCCAGAACTTAGAACTACTTTAACCTAACTAACCTAAGGACATCACACACATCCATGCCCGAGGCAGGATTCGAACCTGCGACCGTAGCAGTCGAGCGGTTCCAGGCGGTAGCGCCTAGAACCCCTCGCCAGTTCGGCCGGCTGTGGTAAACAACTCTTCACTTTAGGTCTTTTAAAATTGTAAACACCACTCCGTGATTACGTCTTAGGCCCGTTCCGTCTGGCCGACTTTTGCCTGTAACGTAGTGCGAGGAGCGATCTATGATTGTCGAACGCGTGATCTACATGTCACCGGTCTCTTCAGCTGTTACTGCCAATACTAGGCTCCTGGTGATACAGTTGCTTCGCTATTCAAGTAGCTCCTCATTTGACTTCATGATGCTGAGTGGACCCCGTTCCTGATCCCTCCAACTTAAAAAGAAAAATCAGACGAGGTACCAACAATCGGACACAGGTCTTTTCACGTCAAAGGCATCGTCGCTAATCATTCGGCTACGGAAGCGGTCAACTTTTAACTCATTTTCTGCAGATAAAAATATAGCACAAGTAGGATACTATTCATCTTACAAGAAAATGTAAATAATGAACAATTTAAAATTAGCAACTGGTTGTCCCGTTCAAATGTATTGTACTTAAATTTTGGCATGGATCGGTACATACCGTTCAACAGAACCTATTACTGTGCTCTATTCAATATACACACACAAGAGGTCGATGGCATTAAGCTTCTGGGACGACAAATAGACCACAATTTGAATCCGTGAAACTACTGCTACTGGAGATTTGTGAGGGATACAACTAGTTTATTTTAGATACTTAAATTCATTAACAGATAAAATAATTTTATGGGAAAAATATACGTGAAATAATATTTGCTTAATTCAAATGCCTATAATAAGAGTTGTATTTGTTGCTGCTCATGCTCAGCTCACGTTAAAAAATTTCTTATTTTTACAAATGTTTCACAGTGCATATTGCCAACAGTTTGTTTTATCCTCACCAACATTTCTCTTTTATAACAAGAAAAGGAGAAAAAATCAGCTCTTGAGAGAGCCGACCTATTTATTATCAGTACATGAAGGAGTCAGATACATGTGGACATCTACATTCAACAACCATCTATAGCGCAGTGAATGTCATTACACACTGAAATTTAAGAAAATACGATAATACGATAGGGCTCTCCTACTCCAATGAATATTATCCTCACATGGTCTTTTCCTATTAATATCTTTGGTTATAATTTATTTCGAACAAACACTGTAATATTTTAATATTTAGCAAATTTAATGCATTACAAAACTTAGTCTCCTGTCCAGTTTCTCATGAATTCTTTCACAATAATCAATGAAAAATGGTTCATAGAAATAATTCTCACATATTAAGAAAATTAATACGCATAATGGAAGAAAATGGTGCTAGAGGTAACACTGAAGCAACACCATACTCATGATGCTTCAATAAATTCTGAAAAGAAGCATTTTGCTCGCGAACACAGACATCGTTTACCACCCTGCGGCCACAGAAACAATGAAAGCATTTTAGCGAGGCCTGTAAGTAAAAGACGCCTAAGTTCATACACGTGACTTTCGTGACGTCATAAGAATATGAACATTAAGGTAATATGAGCAGGAATGAGAAATGAACTTATACAAAAGTGACTGAGAAGAAGCTTTGGGTGGCTTCAAGAGAGGAAAGGCAGTGTTTGAGGCATTGCAGTTTGTGGAAGGGTGACAGTGGGGCCATTTGTAACAGAGGAGACATTTCCACAGATTACTGGTGGGGCCGACAGTCGGGCATGTTGAGGGTAGAGGGTGGCAGACAGGGCCAGCGCACTGCCTTATCTGCACGCCCAGCTCCTCCTAATGACCACCCGATATCTGGCCTGAGTGAACAGCTGTGTTCGTAAACTACAACCATTCAGACCCAGGAAGTGAGGATTCCGCTACGCGTGAACTTCATTCGCTCTGAAATTTTCATAAAAAAAATACCTCCATGGACTGACTAAGTGTTGGTTACAAAGTGCGCAACAAGTATTGTAGCATGGGAAAACATGAATCCCATACAATGATTCTAGCCACAGTGTCTTAATTTAACCCAAGTTTCGAGGAAAATGCACAATAATTATGAAGCGTTTCGCCCCACACTACCAATAGCGCCCAAAATATAGGACAGACCCCAAACAAATTTGGTTTTCGATGGGTTTCCTGTATCAGTTAAGACAAATTTCGGAGTAGTATTTTTCAAAAGGACACAGCCAACTCCCTTCCCATTCGTTCCTAAATATTAGCCTGTGCTGTAATACTCCTGCTCCTACTTCCTCCTTCTCAATAGTTACTCGTAACTGGGAAAGTAGGAAATACTTTAGTCGTGCAATCTGTATAGAAATATATTAATTGTCATGTGATTTAAACCTAACGAAAAATACTGAATGATATTCATAATGTTGCAATCATGCTTGCACTTCAGTTTACAACGTTGTGCCACACTACGCGGATACATTTTGCAGTAAAGAACACTCGGACACGTCAGACGCAAATTAGCGACTTCAGTGTGCTGTAAAGACTCGTTTCCAGGATTCAGTTACAGTTTTCACACCACGTCAAAATTAAAACGTCTGCAACACAGGTCCCTAGTACTTTTAGTGCTGTAGTATGGAGTAAAGTAGGAGAACGATGACTTCAGCCGATAATATGAAAAAGGGTTGACATCATGGTGACAATCCCACGTTTCCTAACCCAGGTTTTAACCATCCCCCACCCCACCCCTCAAACGTAGTCTACATCCTCTTCCTTTCAACCCTACGATTCACTCAGACCCTCCTCCTCTTTTACTCCCCCCCCCCCCCCCCAACCTCAAGGGCATCAGCCCATCAGCCCTCCCGCTGCACTTTGGAATATAAGAATAAGGTTCACACACACACACACACACACACACACACACACACACACACACAAACAGTCACTGGACACTCAGCTATTGATCGGTTTAATCAGAAAAGGAAGAGAGACTAACAAAAATGCTACTTTTTTCAAAGCTGCTTATTCATTGAGGATATCCACTGACGTGATAAACGCAATATAATTCACAAGAACTCCATTTCCATTGTTACATATGACTGTCTGTAAGGTAGATCAATGAACGTTTTTTTTTTCCTTGCCGTTGTATGACGTAGTAAGCTCAAGCTACAGGTTAATACTGGAGAACACACATTTCTCATATCCGCTTGCTGCAGTTTGTGAAACCTTAAGAATAAATGTCATTCCTATGTTATACCTGTTTCACTACGTCACCTGGAAGCAAAGAAACTCCAAAGATCCTAATTTTACGACTCAAACGTTACAGATGAAATTTTAAGCACAAGTAATGAATTTTTCTGTAGCTTCCAGCGTTCATACACAGAATGCCTGCCGTATGTATAGATGAAAAATGAGCAGCACGTTCCCATGCAATGATATCTGTCGTTATTTGCAATTTAATCACAAATAGCACCGAGGTATGGTAGTTAGTTTTTAATAACTATCTTCCTCCCTCGTCCCTTTCTCTCTCTCTCTCTCTCTCTCTCTCTCTCTCTCTCTCTCTCTCTCTCTCTCTGAAGTGTAATTTCATTCCCGTCCTTGTCAGTGCTAATGGGTCAGCCTGAATGGGTCAACTTTAATGAATCTGCAGTACCATTCGCACAATTTTCCAATAAAATAGTGTCTGATCAATGCCACGTTCCCTTCCATTCACTTTAATAACAATTCCTGGGTATATATCTAAGCAACCACCGTCGTCTAAGTAATTAAAACTAGCTGATTTATGATTAAGCAAAACAAATAGTCTTTAAAATTAACACAGCGCAGTACTTGTACTGCAGCAGAGTGATGTGGTCTATACTTACTTACATGATATTACTAATACCAGTAGTTTATTATAAGCTTAATACCTTATACTAGAATTTTAACAATCTTCCATTGTAACTGATAACGCTACTGTATTTAAAATCCGGCAAATCAGCACCAAATTGGTTTGTAATGTTTCCTGTTCAATTTTGCCGGCCGGTGTGACCGAGCGGTTCTAGGACGCTTCAGTCTGGAACCGCGCGACCGCTACGGTCGCAGGTTAGAGTCCATCCTCGGGTATGGATGTGTGTGATGTCCTTAGGTTAGTTAGGTTTAAGTAGTTCTAAGTTCTAGGGGACTGATGACCTCGGATGTCAAGTCCCATAGTGCTCAGAGCCATTTGAAACATATATTTGTTCAATCTTGTATTATGTTACATTAATTTCTGTATTTTTTTATCAAAAAATCTGAACCCAGCTCTGAAGCGAAATTATTTGCGTTTTGTTTAAAACGTCGCAGATCTATGAACACAGCCTTAAGCCTGGAATGGCAGAGGTATTATTTACGATACTAGCTTACAAATAACTCGTTTTGGTACCAATGCTGAAATCGCTCATTGTTGTTACGAATAATGATGTTTAATCGTTGATTTCATATATGCTAGGCATTACACCTGTAACTGTTGAAGAAGTATGTTACATATAGTTGTGTGAATGATAGATCTGCCTTGAGAATCACTGCACGTACAATCCGTGTATTTCCAGCTCATAATACTGCTTCAACGATGCATATCTGCTAAATGTACATAAAATATGTTACACCAGTTGTTTTACATTAATGCATTAATAGTCAGTACATTATTGATGTCTGAATAATCTCTGCTAGATCTACATCCAAAGTGTTATATCTGGTAACAGTTTCAATAAAGATACATTCACGGATGATACGTTACATTAGTACATACCCTGATCATAAACGCCGGCCGCGGTGGTCTAGCGGTTCTGGCGCTGCAGTCCGAAAACCGCGGGACTGCTACGGTCGCAGGTTCGAATCCTGCCTCGGGCATGGGTGTGTGTGATGTCCTTAGGTTAGTTAGGTTTAAGTAGTTCTAAGTTCTAGGGGACTTATGACCTAAGATGTTGAGTCCCATAGTGCTCAGAGCCATTTGAACCATTTGAACCTGATCATAAACAATTAGGTATGCCTTTGTCGCTACTTATCACTGTTGTCGCTATTACTGTTACTACCTACAATACATCGCTAGAGTAAACATTCTTATTAAACTAATTGAAGTCGTGTAAACTGCTGCATTCTCGTTAAAAATATGTACCGTTTATTTTGTAGGTGACCACATACCTCCGTACGAAGTATCAAGGCTCTCTCTCATCGCTTTCACATATTTTCGTCTCAGTGAATGGAAAGGCCCCACACTCTGGAGCCTAATCCTCCACATTATGAGTTGATATTTGTCTTTCACTGATAACGTAAGTTTATATTTATTTTTCTAGAAAAGGCGTTATGGCTGGACCAAATTAAACAGTGGATGAACTATGGACTTCGCTGTGGTGGGGTGTCTTGCGTGCCTTAGCGATGGAGATGGCTGTACCGTAGATGCAACCGAAACCGGGGGTTACCATTTGAGTGGCCATACAAACGTGTGATTTGTGAAGAAGGGCAGCAGACATTTCAGTAGTCGGACTGGCAAGAGTCTGGATGACTGACTGATCTGGCCTTGTAACATCAGCAAACATGGCTTTCCTGTGCTGATACCACGAACGACTGAAAGCAAGTAGACAGGCGTAATTTTTCCCGAGAGCGTACAGCTCTACTGTACCGTAAAACGGTGATAGCATCCTCTAGGGCAAAGTCTTCTGGAGGTAAAATAGTGCTCCATTCGAATCCTCAGGCGAGGATAATTCAGGAGGACGTCGTGATAAGTAGAACCAAATCTGGCGTTCTACAAGTCGGAGGGTGGAATGTCAGATTCCATAATAGGGCAGGTAGGTTAGAAAATTTAAAATTGGAAACGGACAGACTGAAGGTAGATATAGTGCCGATTACTGGCGTCCAGTGACAGGAGGAACAGGACTTCTGACCAGGTGAGTTAAGGGTTACAAATACAAAATAAAATAGGGTTAATGGAGAAGTAGGTGTCATAATGAATATGAGAACAAGAATGCAGGTCAGCTACTAAGAACAGCGTAGTGAACGCATTATCGTAGCCAAGATAGATACGAAGCCAAATTTCACCATAGTAGTACAAGTTAATATGCCAGCTAGCTCCGCAGATGAAGAGATTGAAGAAATGTGTGGTGAGATAAAAGAAAATATTCAGATGGTTAAGGGAGACCAATATTCATTTGTGATGGAGGGCTGGAATTCGAATGTAAGAAAAGGATGTCAAGGAAAAATAGTAGGGGAAAATGGACTGGGGGAAAGGGGGGAAACGAAGGAAAGGATGGAAAGAGGAAACCGCCTGGTAGAATTTTGCACAGAGCATAATTTAATCATCGCTAACATTTGCTCTAAGTACCATGATAGGGGGCTTGGGGCTTAATACGTGGAATAGACCTGGAGACAACCCTAGATTTCAGATTGAATGTTTAATGGAAGGACAGAGATTTCGGAACCAGATTTTAAACTGTAAGACATTTCTAGAGGCAGATGAGGTCTCCAGCCACAATTTATTGGTTATGAGCTATAAATTACAACTGAAGAAATAACAAGAAAGTTGGAAGTTAACGAGAGGGGACCTGGATAAGATGAAAGAACCAGAGGTTGTTGAGAGGATCAGAGGGAGCATTAAGCAACGATTGACTACAACAGGAAAAGGAATACAGTGAAATACGAATGGGTAGCTATGAGAGATAAAACATTGATGGAAGCAGAGGATCAAATGGGTGAAAAGGAAAGGCATAGAAGAAATCCTTGAATACCACAGGAAATACTGACTTTATTTGCTGAAAGGAGAAAATACAAAATTGCAGCAAATGATGCAGGCGAAAGGCAATACAAACTCTAAAAAACGAGAGTGGCAGGAAGTGCAGAGTAGCTAAACAGGAATGGCCACAGGGTAAATGTAGGGATACAGAAGCGTATATCACTAAGGGAAAGATAGATACTGCCTTCAGCAGTCGGGCGTTCAGGAACCCGGTATTTCGTAATGTATACCGTAATTTTCTTATTTTAAACATTTTTGCTATTGTAACACTCTGCAGATATTGCACAGTACTTCTACCTATTCTGATCGTATCCCTGGTCATTCGATCCCCAGGTGTGGCTTTTTTCCAAAATTCCATAGCTGCATGTGTTACTGCGGAAGGCGGTTACGGTTTAGTCCCAGAGACTGTCAATTTCACATACTCTAGCCGCGAAGTGCGTCTCTTCCCGATAGATTACGGTTTCAATACCTGACAATCACTTTGCAGGAATGTTGAACCCATATCAGTTTACAACTCAGAGTGTTTATTATACGTCCACTTTGCTACTTTCAGAACTTTGGTACTTCCACAAGTGTCTCATTGCTTAGAAGAATATGAACTGTAGATTTGATTCCCAGAGACGACCTTTCCTAGTATTCCTTGCAAGTATTTTCTGAAATACCCAAAGCAAGCTTCGGTGACCGAGAATGGTATTTCCACACTATGTCCAGTCACTCTCTTCTGAAAGCCCCTATCTCTCTCTTTTCTTGAATCTACCAATCAACTAAGAAGTATGCATGCTATATAGTGCAACCGTAAGGGTATCTCAGTGACTTACGTCCATTGCCAGTGCTATATGTAGGTTGTGGTTGTAGTAATTTCTCGATACCTCTCCATGTGAGTTGGAATTTACGCTTTTTTTCGCACTAATCATGTTTTTTACAGTCAAGAGTTGTTCTCCATGTACGGATCAGAGTCTCAGCAACGACGCTTCGTTCTTTGTGTACTGCATGTGAGTGCTACTTGCGAGGCCCAAAAACAGTACTTCAAACCCTTAGGTTCCTTTCCCAAGTCATGTTTACGTATCTCATGTCATAACAGGGTGCACACAAAAGACGAAAGGCTCGTCGTGCCCATGAAGAAATGTTTGTGTACCTTCCAACGTATCGTATTGTCAAGAACAGTTTCATTTCACGTTCCTGTACGTTTAGGGCACTGTTCAACTATATTGCTAAAGACAGCATGCACTTGAAAGTGTCTCACTATACTCACACCAGACGATATTGAGTTCTGATAGCTCTGATGTTCGCTAATTCAGCATCGCACCAGTTTCTGAAAATTTCGCACACGCAAGTGGCGGCAATTGTTTGAGGCAGAGAAATTTATTTATTTTGGTGTTTCTGTAAAGATGTGCAACAACGTTTCCTGCAGCGACAATGATTGTATTTTTTTAGAAATCGACTTATTTCCAGGGGACGAGTTACAGTGTGATCCTAGAGACACAACCAAGTAGACATATAAGCTCAGTGGATAATTGTCTTACAGACATCGTGGTATTTCGTCGTGCACATACAACCGAATATCCGTCACGTAGCATGTAGTAGAATGGATCATCTCGGTCGGCCTACGCATTGGTCCACAAACCTTTCTCGTGTGTCAGAATTAGAATAAAACACTGTAATTTGATTACCAGCGACACATTCAAGGCTACGGAGATTGCGTCCTGGGTGTGGGTACATTGAAGGTGCCCGAACACTTACTCCTGCAAAATGATGCTGTAAATTTCACCTGGAGACCATACTCATCAGCATATTGCAAACTCAGGGTAGGCATTATGGGTCTAATGAAATGTTTTTCGTTACATGTGTTTTCTGAGGAAGCAGCAGTCCTTTGTTATACAGGTATAGAAATTTTGTTACGTCCTGCAGGGAGCTAAAGACGGTCATCAACGTAATAGTTCACATTGTCTTCACGTATTTTCACCTTTTCCCTATCAATTGCTACTTAAGATGTAAATATATTATATCTTCGCTTCTAGACGCGAGATGCCACATGCACTACGCTCTTGTTGCCTCCTACATTAAGCCTTTGAATGACACCAGCAGAAACTACCTATTGATTCCGTCCCTTCTTTCCCTCAACCGATCATGCGCTATGTGTCTTGCCTTCTTTAGAGCTAAGATGAGAGCAATCCTATGCTCTGTCGTGCCGATCTCGAGTCGTTTTAAAAGTTTCCTACACGGAGTTCCCTCTACTTTTGAGGACGTCATTCTCTCGAGTGAATTTCAAGTTTCTTTCGACAGTTTGCCTACTTGTTTGCTGCTAATGAATTATTAGGCATTTTTGTTCAATATGTAACATACATACAGTCTTCTTAATGATCAAGCTGGATAAGGTTCACCGGACTGAAGCAAGTATTCTTGGCTGACCGAAGTATTTTCAGTAATGTTGGCAGTTGTGGAACCTTGAACACCGATAATAACAAGTATGCGTTCTAACTGAAACACAGATACACGTCGATATAATTGGTTTATGGCTGATTACTGTCTACGGTTAGTGTCCCAGAATTAATAATTATCGGCGAGATTCGAGTTCACCAGTACAACTGTCTAAACAATACGCTTCTGTTCAAATGGCTTTGAGCACTATGGGACTCAACATCTGAGGTCATCAGTCCCCTAGAACTTAGAACTACTTAAACCTAACTAACCTAAGGACATCACACACATCCATGCCCGAGGCAGGATTCGAACCTGCGACCGTAGCAGTCACGCGGTTCCGGACTGAAGCGCCTGGAACCGCTCGACCACCGAGGCAAGCTACGCTTCTGTGCATCGCCTATTTATTGGCTGCTCAAAGAGCATAGTCATCCTTTATTGGATGTGCTTTTCATCCATCTTTACTCTGCGGCCTCGTTACTTCGCTTTAATTTAATACTTCCCAGCCTTTTTCTCAGCCAGGCTCATTTGTTTTCTGTTATTATTTTACATGCAGGAGCCAGACAGCGCAATCTTCTTTACAGTAAGAGGATCATGAGTTCATCACATTGCAATTTAGCCTGCTTCATTGACGAGCCGAAGAATATTAATGGCATACTACTTCTAATGGCGGCTTCTATCGACTTCTTTCTTCGGTTTTCGATCGACGCTAAGATTGTTCTTTCACAATTTTTTCCAATAGGTACACAGCCAGTAATTTTGTGATAAAAACTATTACTGAGGTCCGATACACTTTGAAGTGAGAATATCAAAATACCTTCAATGAATGCCTTCATTTCGAAAAGCAATACACAATAGACTCTAAAGACAATGGAGACACAATATCGGACCAAACAATTTACCTTTAACGAGTATAAGCTTTTTACAGGTAAATTCTATAACTGCTATACAGAAATTACATTAATAATGAAATATGTGATTGACAACGTGAACTCCTGTGAAAAGGTCAGAAGCACTATAAGCTTCCACAAAGATTGAAGCCTGCTGACGACAAATATCATATATATTGCCCCAAGCGATAAGCAATTTTCTTAAACACCATTTTTGTTCCTTAGATATCTCTAGGTCAACATAACTAAGCTACATAAAAGTGATTCACAGAAATGACTCGAAGAGTAGATAACACTGCTCATATATTAATTTTACAGAACTACGTGAATGTGTTGTGGCAGCTGTAATTCACGCAAGTGGTCAACAAAGTAGCGAAACTTGCGCTGTATAAAGAGAATTGAGCAATTTATCTAGTTATACCGTCCTTATTTCGTTTCTCAAAGTTTTTCCAAATTTGGGTACGTGAATGATTCTTACTAATATGACATGGCTGACGCAGCCTCATTATTAAGCGTCCCAAAATTAAGTAAGATCTTATGCTATATTTTTCTTAGTACTATTATTCATTGTCTTTTTTCATTCTGCCATTTCATAGATCAGTGTTTTAGTATTCTATTTTTTTTCTTTTAAAAATTCTGCTTCTGTTATCAATTGTAGCATTCGATTCTCTCGCTGAAAACTGGCACTTCCAAATGGACAAAAATAAAATAAAGTCAGGAGCGTAAAAAGAAGGAAAGCAAATCAGTAGTGAATAATATGTTTCCCATGAAGGACATACATCTCATAGCATGAAAGTTATTCAGAACGGAAAATGAACGTACCGATGTAGAGAATATTACATGTTCTTTCAAGTTAATACGCCTTCTTTAAATGATCTTTACAGCTTTAATACCACCAACAGAAATACGTCTAGACGATCAACGATAAACAATACCGTACGTGTGGGTAAGCTGTTTATCTGGAAATTATAGATATACTTTCATTTCGTATGACGGTATTCTTCAGTAACAAAACTGTACTTCCCCTTCGTCAGCAGACATGTGAAGTTTCCTAGTACGAGGGTTACCAGTAAACGATTTCAGCGTACGGTCTGTTAGTGTTGGACGTATTTTTACTCGACTATTTGGGTATTTCGATTGAAAATAGTAATTAGATAGTAAAAAATAGATTTTTGCAGCGGGAAACATGTGCATCATCCGCAAAGACTATGTCTCATTTTATTGAGAAGTGAGGTGACAAGTGGTTCATCAATGTAGCAGTATATGGCACGTTCAGCTCAATGAAATGCGCAAGTCACAGTAAAAGGTGGCCAAACAGTGGCATCAGTACACAGCCTGCCCCAACTGGCGGCAAAGCTGGCGTGTATTCTGGCATAAAATTGATCATAAATGTGCTGAATGTCATCCTGCGATACCCTGTCCCACGCATCTTGCACTTTTTCTTTCATTTCGGCAGTGGCTCTTGCAGGCCCTGGGGAACAAGTAAATTCCTACTTCATCATATCCCATATATATTCAAATAGTGAGAGATCTGGTGATCTTGTTAGCCAGAGCAGTAGTTATACACCATGAAGAGCATGTAGCAACGAAGCAGCCGCATGTGGACGTGCACTGTCCAGCTGAAAAGGGAAGTCACCTTCCTATTGAGGAAATGGCACCTGCAAGGGTATAATAGCCTGTGCAATGTAGCGGGCACTGCTCAAACAACAAACCGCGAGTTGTAACCGATGGACCCCCACACTATGAAGCCTGGGATGAGATCTGTGTGTCATGGGGAAATGCACTCTGTAATAGGCAGCCCACCAGCTCTACGCCGTATGCTTATACGTCCATCACTCGCATACAGATGTAACCTATTCTCACCACTGAAGACAAGAGAACGCCATTCCACTCCTTCACGACACCAGGGTAGACGTGTTTGGTGGTGTCAATAGCAGCCTCCCCATGAGCATACGTGATCTTAATCCTACTGCAAACAGACCATTTCCAAAGGCATAGATCCCTGATGAATCAACACGCGCAGCGTGTATCCGGATTTCGTCCCTGTAAGATGTTCAGTCGACAATCGCTGCTCGCACAATGCGTCTATTCTTATGTGCGTCTGTACTTTGCGGACGTCCTGAACCTGGACTGCAAGTGTGGGAATATTCCACAGACCATTGTTGAAAGCACTGATACACAAGCGACTCGTTGAACCCAACACCTCAGGCAATCCATTGATACGTCCATCCAGCATCCCGCAGGTCCACAATGTGACATCGTTTATTTAGCTGGAACTACGTAACAGGAGTATTTACTCGTCAGTGGGGCTTGGTTGTACCCTAGACTGAATGTTGCGAACAATTTTCCTCTGAACTCAGCATAATTACTGCCTGCAGAGGGAAAACATATGGTGCACAGACAAGCTTCCTGAGCGCCACCAATTCGTCAAAGACCGTGACAGATGAATCACTAACATTGCACCTCCTCAGTATGCACATATTACAACCTGTTGTCACTGAATACAGTCCTTGAGGGGCTTGCATCTTTTCCCGCCGGTGTGTTATTTTGAACCTTTACTTATCAGGGGTCGTGGAGCTGTGGATTGATTTGGCTGTTACTCATTTGAAAAGGTTTGGTTTAATACCAGTCAACGGACAGTTGATATGACACATTTTCGTGGCTTTTCATTTTCATCTAGCTAATACCAGATCCTGTTCTCAGTCTCCGCTTTGATTTGATCTGTTCTGTTTCGCGAAAGACTCTGAATTCTTAATACCGTAACACTGTTATCAAACTGGTGATAAATAACAACGTAACAGTGATCAACGGTTATGTGAGATCTACTAATCGATCTCTGGTGGCCTTGTTACAGACGAAAAGATGAGGACTGACCCTGCACGAGAGAGATTCAAGTTCGTATTCGATTATGCGGAGTAAGTTTCCCTAAATCCCCTTCGGGCGAACGCTTGTAGCATAGATCTCTACAATTTAACACCAACTGCAAGGCTGCACACAGTGTATAACGACCTGGATGTCGACGGATCTTTTGACTGTAAACCTTTCATCTTTCCTTCCAAATAAAAGCTTGATTATGATTATCCGTACGTTCCTTTTTAGGAGGTAATAGTTTACGTTTAAGAGAAGAACGAAGGGCACAGTCATACACAAATCATGCGTGATAAAGACGTGTGTATAGTCATAAGGAGCAAAGAAACTACCCAGTAACCGTCCGAAACGTACAGTGCTTGTCACCTACAATAGATTCACTTCCGCATGATGACTGCTGCCAGTTAAAAGCTGTTTAGTAACGACCTTAACTCTGAAAACAAGGCGTTAGCCTGAAGGAAACTTGGTGCTGCATTGTCCAGCTGCAGGTACACAGTTCCTTAATCCTGAACGTAAATGAAAGGTGTGCGGTACTATTAATTCTGTAACAACAGGTCACACCACATCCAACAAAATGATGAACATGGCAAAGCTGAATTGTGAAAAGAATGTTTCATTTGAAGGGGCAAACAAAAAAGAAGTCAGAGAACACTTCAAGAATTTATCACCTGTTGTATCTTTGTTATTTTAGTTATCTACAATTCCGTTGTATAAGTAAGATTTCAAATATGTTGGAATGGTTCAAATGAATCTGACCGCTCAGGGACTGGGTGTTGTGTTGTCTTAATCATCATCATTTCATCCCCATCGACGCGCACGTCGCCGAAGTGGCGTCAAATCGAAAGACTTGCACCAGGCGAGCGGTCTACCCGACGGGAGGCCCTCGTCACACGCCATTATTATACTATGGGACTTAACATCTGAGGCCACCAGTCCCCTAGACTTAGAACTACTTGAACCTAACTAACCAAAGGACTTCACACACATCGATGCCCGGGGCAGGATTCGAACTTGCGAGCGTAGCAGCAGCGTGGTTCCGGACTGAAGTGCCTAGAACCGCTCGGCCACAGCGACCAGCAAACATGTTGGAAAAGTAATTATGCGCTGTAGAACTGGAACTGTTAAGTTTCCTAAATGTTTCCTTCTACCAGTTTCATTTTCTCATGTGCCTAGTCTACAGTTTCCGTCATCACTTTGAATCACACGACGGTATATTTTGAGTATGGCGAACATATCGAGCGATGTGGTCCAATGTGGTGTGACGTGAGGCAATAACCTTGTATTCGGGAGCATGGCGGTTCACACTGAGATTTAATCCTTAATCACCTAAGGCGAATGCCGGTATGACTCCGTTGCACGTCCTAAGGATGGCGGTTATCGCTGAAAGAACCGGTTTACGCTAACACCGGTTCCTTTGTTTCTGGTTTAACCTGGCTGTTAAAACCAATGAAAATATCCGTTTCTGAAACAACCGCCTTTCGGCTTTTTATTACTATTGATTCCATAACAAACATATTTGGAATAAAGGTTTGAAAAATTATAACGGAGCTGAAGGTGTTCAAATGGTTCAAATGTCTCTGAGCACTATGGGACTTAACTGCTAAGGTCATCAGTCCCCTAGAACTTAGAACTACTTAAACCTAACCAACCTAAGGACATCACATACATCCATGCCCGAGGCAGGATTCGAACCTGCATCCGTAGCGGTCGCGCGGTTCCAGACTGTAGCGCCTAGAACTGCTCGGCCACTCCGGCCGGCAGGTGAAGGTGTCGCAGATCACAATCGATATGAGGTTGAGGCTATAACAGAAATCGGTCTCCTTGTCTCCAGTTAGGATTGCAAAGGTGAAGCAGACGGGTGTGGCAACGGAAAGAAAGAAAGGTCACAAACTGATGATTTCCTTGCATCGTCACTTCTGGATGATAGTTTTCGCCCCGAAGCAGCCCCAAATTAAACGTTTAGTTACTATCCCACGTTTATGGCACACACATAAAATGATTGGTGTACTAATCAAATGTGCCTACCCTTCCAAACCACATTTTTTTATGTTCTCTCCTTACACGATATCTCAATTTTGTTGTGCCACCTTCTGCTTTTAACCTTTTAAAGCAAATGGAACAATGTATTTCATTGCTACGGCATGTCATAAAATACTTTCAAACCATTCTGCAACACAAGTGATGTCCGAGGACGACAGCGAAGAACTAATTTATAGACGAGGTGAGGGCAAGTCTCGCTCACGGCAGGTACACGTGTACAATCAAACAGGCCACGCCACACGGCAACAGATATATTATGGTCTCCGCAGTGCTGTACCGAATCCTGTCCTATCTTTGTGGTTAGTTTCCAACTGCGGCGTTGTGGTTAAAATAGTACTCGAAGCTCTTTACAATTTCTGCTATAATCGTATATTTCGAAGCAATGGTAATTTAACGAATAAACTTTTCTCTTTTTTAAAAGTGCTATAGGAAAACCAAAAATTTTATAACTGTTGTTACAGCACATTGATATGCCCGGTTTTCTTACCTGATACGAAAAAAATTAAAAAAACTGTTATAACCGAAATCCAACAAATACCGAAGAGTGCGTTACTCAGAACTTAAATGCTGGTATCGGATTTAGGTGGTCGGTTTATCCCATCCCTAGTTTGTGCTCAGCCTCTAATGACCTCGTCGCCCATACGACGTTAAACCCTAATCTTCGTTTTCATTTTTTATGTTTTATGTCTCATATATGAAGATATATTACTTTCATCTTGTCACGTATTGCCTTTAGTTTAGCCGGCCGGGGTGGCCGAGCGGTTCTAGGCGCTTCAGTCTGGAATAGCGCGGTCGTTACGGTCGCAGGTTCGAATCCTGCCTCGGGTATGGATGTGTGTGATGTCCTTAGGTTAGTTAGGTTTAAGTAGTTCTAAGTTCCAGGGGACTGATGACCTCAGATGTTGAGTCCCATAGTGCTCAGAGCCATTTGAACCACTTTTGCCTTTAGTTTAGTATTTCTTCTTATAGGCTATTGCTTGAAGGCAGTAAAATAAAAATGAAAGAACATATTTGACAGGTGCAGGCCCCCACCAGAGCCAGTACCCGCCGGCTACGTAACACGATTCTACTGCCAGGAGCCGAGCAATGCTGCCGTGTACAGCGACCAGCTAACAGGTTAACACCAGTCTGCTAACAAGTAACTAAATAGCGAGCAGTTTGTGTTTTCCTTTCCAGTTAGCGATGTTCGCTTATCGAGTTACTTCTATCACCAGCTATCTCCATTAACTGTTCAAAAAACGTTACTGCTATTTCCTTTCAAAAAACACCAGGAAATGTGTACATAAATGGGAATTTATGTTGCAAACTACAGCAGGCAAAAGAAACTAAATGGGACATTCGATAATTTAAGTTGGTTAGAATCTCATTCTGGAGATATATTAAGAACTTCAAGCAATTTAAATCCTATATATTTAATATGACTGACAAGGAAGTGAGGTACTCGGACGGGGAGAAGAAAGGAAATGAAACCGCTTAATTTGAGACGGTATGTGATGTTAGTTCTGTGATAGTAAAATCTAGTGAACTTCACGAAAAATGGTAGTGTGACACCGTTTATCAGCATGACGGTGCACCGACCTCTGGCCTGGATGCATGCACTGATTCGGTTGGGAGAAGTGTCACACAGCCGTTGTATACTCTCTTGAGCAGGCTGTCCCAATACAGCTGTTGTGACTGATCCTCGATACATTCGATACTGGCACCAGCATGCAGTTGTTGTCCGAGCTGGCCCCACATATTTTCTACCGAGTACCGATCCGTGGAAAGTGGAAATTGCTAGCCAGGGGAATATCTCGACATCACTCAGACAGTTCATAGAGACATTCGCCACTTGTGGACGAGCATTGTCCTGTTTGAAAATGGCACAACAATAATGTAGCATGAGAGATACCATATGAGGACGTACGATGTCCGTGACATATTTTTGCACCGTATTAGTTCCTTCAATCATTACCAGCCACGTCCTGGAGTCATATACGATGGCTTCCCACACCGTGACGCCAAGAGTAAGACTACTGTGACCGTACATAACAATGTAAGAACGAGGCCTCTTCCAGGTCACTGCAATACTCACCGTCGACGATCCTTTGGGATAGCATAGAAGTAGGATCCGCCGCTGAACACGCCATTTTTTAGCAGTATACGCTTCCCGGTCACGCACCACTCCAAACTAGCAGTTTCAGTAGTGGTTTTAACGGCAGTCTACAGGCGGGACGGAAATTCCTGGATGGCAGACGCAAATGTGAAGGGGTTACATTGCCACTGGTGCACAATACGGCGATCTTCCCATATGGTGGTCAGACGTCGTCGACCAGAATCAAGACGACGAGTATGTCTACCCTTACGTTCCCATGCACTCAAAATCCAGCCACTGTCTCTTACGAATGCCACACAGCTCTCCTTATTGCACGTTTCGACAAATAGGTCAAATGAAGACCCACAATGAGGCTGCTTTCAAACACTGTCAGGTGCTGGTAAACCGATCTTACACGAGTACGCATAATTTACGTGTAGTTCAGAGTTATCATTCAATATGTGAGTGTTTACAGCCTTTATATACTACAACAGAATTTGTAACGAAACTAACCATGAACAACACTACTGCACTCTGGTAGTCATTATATCTACCGCGCGGGATTAGCCGAGCGGTCTAGGGGGCGCTGCAGTCATGAACTGTGCAGCTGGTCGCGGCGGAGGTTCGAGTCCTCCCTCGGGGATGGGTGTGTGTGTTTGTCCTTAGGATAATTTAGGTTAAGTAGTGTGTAAGCTTAGGGACTGATGACCTAAGCAGAAGTTCCATAAGATTTCACACACATCTGAACAGTCGTTAAATCTCTCCCAGAGAATTGCAACTCCCATCAAGCACATACCCGCAGAATGTTTGTACGTGTACAAAACTATAAGGGGCGACCAATAAGTTTCCGTTCGACCGCTATACAGTCCAGAAACGGTATGTCAGTCAGACAAAATCACCGTGATCATTGAGGCAATCAAATGGTTCAAATGGCTCTGAGCACTATGGGACTTAACATCTGTGGTCATCAGTCCCCTAGAGTTAGAACTACTTAAACCTAACTAACCTATAGACATCACACACATCCATGCCCGAGGCAGGATTCGAACCTGCTACCGTAGCAGCTGCGCGGTTCCGGACTGAGCGCCTAGAACCGCTCGGCTACCGCGACCGGCTCATTGAGGCAATCATCCCATTGACGCACCTGACTGAAGATACCCGTTGGGTGAAAAACCTTGTCTTGCCAAGTGAACAAGTCCGTAACTGCTTTCTGTGCATACTTACCTGAATGGATTCGTCGAGGCTCAAGGCTTATTTTAAGAGACCTATGGGGTGATTATCACATTGAAAGAGACCAGGACTACAATGCGGGTGCTCGAATGTCTCCCATCTGAGTTGGAGTAACGTCTGCGTTACGACATTTGTGTTATGGGAAGTCCTTTATAATGAAGCAGCAGCAGCCCTTACCCCACCATTATACAACGATGGTTTTCCACAGACGTGCTGCCCCATACATATTTCATCCTCGGATGGATATCTACCGGTGTTTGTCCTACGGCAGCTATGAAAAGAATAACAGTACGTTGGCCCTGTTTGGTAATAACGTCGCCGTAGTTCACGTTTCCGCATTTACTGCACGGACGCCGGAAAGACAGAATGCCGCACTAATTAATACCTTGCCTACATGTCATGTTTATACACGGCACCGGAGTCGCGCTACGTTGCATATAACCTACAGTAACTCTTTCAAACGGAAACTTTTTGCTCGACCCTTGTATATTGAATGCGACCATGTCTTCTTGGTGCTTCACTTTTTTGTCTCAGGGAGTGTAGGGAGCTTTCGGAATGCATCTCTTAGTCTGCTGCGTGGCGTCGTCGTCGTGAAATTTTCTGATGTTTAAATTTTGTGCACTAGCGTGACTCGAACCCATACTCTTGCCTTTCTCTAGCAATACGTTAATCGATGGAACTCGCCACACACGTGGTAGGGCATGCTTCCATTGCCAACACCTCTCTCCTACTTTCCACGTTCTTTCCAAGTTTTCCTGGACACCTTGCCGAACTAATGGCATAAAGATGATCGTCTGGAATAGTTCACCCATGACCTACTCTGCTTCCGTAACCGCTGTTCCAATGTGAAGCGGCAAGTTCAACGGCTAGATTGCCCTATATTCTGATTTATGATAACACACCGGACAAATTTGAAGTTTACCCCAAAACGCTGACACACGTTCCGATTGTCAGAAACTGCACGCCGACAGCTCTCTTACCTTCCTCTCTGCTTTCGCCATCTCTAATTCTTGTAGTAGAAATTTCTTATATTATCAGGATATAAAGTCATTTCCTTCGAATAAACCACCTCAGATGATAAACCTTAAGCAGGAGCTATCTTTCTCCCCCTTCTGCATCCTTATTATGTCATCAAGTTACCTTCCATTAGGAATGTGGAATGCACTCAACGACTGTGATATGCGTTTCAAAATGATGGAGCACAGCGATCAGTCGTCCTTTCCTTTCAGGTTTCATTAAAGGAAATCTAGATTTCGGCTAGTAACTAGCCATTATCTGTGTATTATTTCAAAGATATAATACATGTCCTAATACATTAGGCCTCTGTTGTTCGGACCCCTGTCATAGTTGATTCAAGACTACACAGTACTCCTTCATTCAAGACCAATCAGTAGACCTGAATGAACCGTGACAGGAGTCCGAACAACAGGGGCTAACGTAATAGGACATATTTTAAAACTGTCAAATGCTGCATTGATAATGGATAGTTACCAGCCGAAAGCTAGATTTCCTTTAATAAGCCTAAAAGGAAAGGACGACTGATTGTTGTGCTCCTTCATTTTGAAAGCCTAATTATGTCTCTTCGCTTTCACTTTATGCATCAAGTCCGCAGCTCGTTGCCTCGCGGTCGCGTTCTCGCTTCCTGGTGTCCCGGGTTCGATTCCGGGCGGGGTCAGGGATTTTCACCTGCCTCGAGATGACTAGGTGTTTGTGTTGTCCTCGTCATTTCTTCATCATCCATGAAAGTGGCGAGGTTGGGCTGAGAAAAGGTTGAGAATTTGTACGGGCTCTGATAACCGCTCAGTTTAGCGCCCCACAAACCAAACTTCATCATCATTTATCCATCACTCTATTATCGCAGAACCTAAGAATCGATTAACTCCTGGGCTACTCGGAAAGTAAGGTCGATTTGTCGCAAAATGCAAACCAGTGAAATTCCGATGACCTTTGCACAGATGTGTTCGATAGTATCTTCAGTATGCCCATCGACCTAGTCTCATCGCTGTTTTCAGTTCTGAGCGCACAGTGAGCACGTAAAGAAGCCTAGAACAATAGTGTCCCCCGCCAAGTATGAAGACCTGGGTAGAAATTGCGCCTGATGCCATACATCTCACATAAAATAACTGTTATGCGTTTCCTTCATTATGACAATTCTCGTCCACACTCTACAGGGGCAATGGAGACGGTGCTGCAGCATTTTCTATGGCAAGTGTTTGATCACCCATAATACAGCCCATAATTGGCTTCCACTGAAATTCATATCTGCTCACATGAACCGCTGGCTATGAAGACAACATTTTGGCACAGACAACAATTTGTAGACCAGCGTAGAGAACTGGTAGAAGGCTCAGGCGGCTGTCTTCTATGGTGAGGGTATTGAAAAGTTTGTACAACGCTACGCAAATGTCTAAACTGGAGCAACTTCTACGCAGAGAAGTATCTGGAAGATGTACCTGTTGCAAATAAAATATTTTTGATTTTCACAGAGCTTTCCATTTCGCGACCGATCGGACCTTACTTTCCGAATAGCCCTTGTATTATATCTGGAGCTTCTACAGGGCATCGCAGTTGGAAAGACAGAAATGGTAATTTGTGCTAAATGTTTCGTGAAGTTATGTGCTACATTCGAAACGAATTCCGAAATAAAACTATAACCTTAACATTCACGTTTCTCCTATTGGTGCGCTGATACAGTCTTTACACCTTATCCTCCTTGTGACTTGACTGAGTATATGTTTTATTCCCTGTAATTCAGAGGTTCGAGTAAAATGACAATAAGCCTTAGTAGTCAAAGCAACTGCAACCAAAATAAAAGCAGTCTGTTAGAATATGTACGCCTCTGCACATGTGTAAAGTGAGAATCTGCTGCTGGGTAGTATTCAATGCATCGTTTCTCCATCCAGTACATTGTAATATGCTCAGACGCTCCCTAGCATGCTTCTCACAAGGTGCAAATAGAAGTTTCTGCTCAAGCCTGTCCCTGTCTGAGGCTATTCGTTGTGTGAAGAGCGTATTCTTTCCTAAACTGTAATGAAAAAAAGGGGAAGGACACTTCCAGACAGAACCACTTTATTTACGAATCTCTTCTAAACGATATGCACACGAGTATAGAATACTGGAAACCACGTATTTTGAGAACACAGTCTTTTATTTGCCCCCCAATGAAAAAAATGGTTACTGTATGTAAAAGCTACAAATTTCTTTTCTCTATTTTGGTTTTAATATAGTATAGAAACTTACTCCATGTCACGAGAAGCGTTTTGATGTTCTACCCCTTTCCCGAAAGCAGCAAATAAAAATGCATTATAAAAGAGTCACATGTCTGCTATCTCTGTAACAATTCTGTTATAGCTGAAAACGGTACATTATAGTTCCCCCATTAGATTAGGTAAATACTCAACAAATGTAGGATGAACATGTGGTGTTATGACGAATGAAATCTACATCAGTATCTACTGCTGCCTTAAACAATGAATAAAATCTAAAATAATACGTTTCAGCGGTACATCTGCCAGAGGCAGAGACGATATTAGGATTTTCGGTGTACGACTTGCTGGCTCTGTCGTATGTCGAAATTAATTTTACCCGCGTAATCGCATTATGGCAGAGACTTGTGCACGTGCGTGGTTTCCCCGCATCAGCCTGACTCGGCAGTGCAACTGCCTTGCCACTAAAACCCCTTCCCCTTTATGAGTACGCACATTATATAACTCGCTGGTCTTAATACGAAAACACAAGACACGTTTCATTTGTGACGTGCAAGTGAGTAGTAAATCCTCACGTTTCCGGTACCGAAATATAGAACATGTTTTGTTCTGTGTAATCAGATCGAAGCTATTTCGGAGCATTAGAAGCTAGCAAATTATTTCACGATACCATGTCTGCACATTTTTAATTGTAACACTCGCAGAAGAGAGAGAATACTTCAAACTGTCGAACGCTTTGTGCAGCGTCTCTGATACGTCTTGATCAATTTTGGAAATTTGTGGTAAATTCTATGGGACCAAACTGCTGAAGTCATCGGTCCCTAGACTTAGACACACTACTTAATCTAACTTTAACTAAGGACAACACACACACCCATGCCCAAGGAAGGACTCGAACCGCCGACGGGGGCCGGCCGCGGTGGCCGTGCGGTTCTGGCGTTGCAGTCCGGAACCGCGGGACTGCTACGGTCGCAGGTTCGAATCCTGCCTCGGGCATGGGTGTGTGTGATGTCCTTAGGTTGGTTAGGTTTAAGTAGTTCTAAGTTCTAGGGGACTTATGACCTGAGATGTTGAGTCCCATAGTGCTCAGAGCCATTTGAACCATTTGGAGCCTCCGACGGAGGGAGCCGCGCGATCCGTGACAAGGCGCTTTTGACCGCACGGCTACCCCGCGCGGCTCTTGATCAATGATTTTATTCATAATATGGTTAATTGGTATGTCGAAATATTATATTAAGACTCTTCTGTGGGAAATACAGATCGCTGAGTTGGTTTCATTCCGTGTGCGCTTTGTTTGTAAACAACAGCCTGGAAACCACAATTTACGTTATTTCCGTCACCTCGCACAATTTCTACACATATTTCACTTGTGTCGCTAGCGGATTGTGCCCTGCACTTTCATTATAGCGCACCTTAAAGTTTATGACGTCGTATCTCCTGAACTATGTGTTGGACAACGATGCACTTTTATAGACGAATTTAGCAGCATATGTGGACATTGTATGCGAAATGTGTTGCGAAGGGAGTATGTAGCAAAGAAGTAATAAACTGAAACGTCATGTCTGACGCAGCAGTTTTCTGGAGGAACAGCGAAAATGTAGGAACCGATATTCTATTTTCCTTTCATCATTTTGTGATGGTTATCAGAGAGCAAAACTTCTGTCAAGGCTTAGAATTATTTGTAAAATTTTTACAAGTCACTAAGTGCGCTCATTCTCAAAAGATGCGTGAATAAGGTATGGGTATGCTGGTGTCGTGGGCTGCTCTTCTTCTTCACCACTAACCCCATCCGAGATAGGCAGTTCTTACCCCCACAGTGGTTTTTCCAGACAGGAAGTGACATACGTAGGAATTTTGGTGAAAATCGGTCTAGTGGTTTAGAAGGAGATTTGCAACATACATGCATACATTTTTATAAAAGTTGTTCAGATGGCTCAAGGCACTATGGGACTTACCATCTGAGGTCATCAGTCCCCTAGAACTTAGAACTACTTAAACCTAATTAACGTAAGGACATCACACACATCCATGCCCGAGGCAGGATTCGAACTTGCGACCGTAGCAGCCGCGTGGTTCCGGACTGAAGCGCCTAGAATCGCTCGGTCACAACGGCCCGCCATTTTTATAATATGTGTCGATTAAGTGTCAGCATGGTAACGGCGCTGAGTACTTCATTGTTTTATAGATGCAGTTCGTATAAATGTATCTATTTTTAATTTTCTTCATCAGATACTGTAATTTATTCATAATATGGAGATCTGAAAATCTTCATATTTGTGAACATGGTTTTAATGTTTGATGTGTCCTAGGCCTACATAACAAGATTCAAAGTAATGAATGCAATAGTTATACAACCCTAAAAGTATTCAATCCATACCTCTATACCAATATTACAAATGCGGAAGTAACTGTGTTACATTGCACGACTAAATCGTGGAACTATTTCAGTAAAATTTGACATGGTGATAGCTTTAACCCTGAGGAAGAACGTTGGCTACTAAAGGGAAAAAAGGACGACCTCTAAGAGGTCCATAAGTCATTTTATAAAAAAATATTAAATTTACTACATACTGTACACGTTGCATAATGTGTAGCTATTTCAATAATACGATACATTGATGGGAGCTCGTGCACACGCCCCTCCGCATGCATCGCTCCGCATCGACGACGTGCAGTGTGCATGCACATCTCGTCGTACGTTGGGGCATGGTGGAGGGAACTTAGCGAGCTATGCTTATCCGAACAAGGAGGCATGTGAGGGAAGCACGTAAAACAGCTTAGTTACTATCACTTACAAGAAAACTACTGATATGCGAGCGCAGCCGCAAGTAAAACAAACACATTATCTGAAAGGAATGTAGAAAATGAGAGGGCTAGTAGAGTGGGTAATAAGTAGCACATTTCACATAGAAACCCATGTCTACATCCCTTCGCGTATGGCGCTAGGCGTCGTTGAACAGCGTCGCCCGCTGCCGATAGGGTAGGCGCACAACATGCCATTTGACGCTTCATGGTATCAGGTATGTAGGACAACGTTTTGAGTGTAAAATAAGAAGTCGGGGTGAAATTTTATAACTTTATTTGAAAGCTATTACAAAAAGTACTCGAAATTACGCCATCCTGCTTGAATGCACGCCATGCAACGACGCTGGAGTGACTGTCGCTCTCTTTCAGTCACTCCCGGCAAAGTGGAAGTAGCATCGGAGGCTGCCACAACGCGAGCTATCAGCTCTTCATGAGTCTCAATGGCTGTTTCATGGACAACAGATTTTTGGTGGCCCCAGAAGAAAAAATCTATAGGCGTGATGTCGGGGGAACGTGCAGGCCATGCCATCGGCCCACCGCACCCCATCCAGTTCTCACCAAAGGTTTCATCCAAATGCATTCGCGCTTCATGTGCGAAGTGCGCTGGGCCACCATCTTGTTGGCGCCACCTTCGGTGATGCACGTTGAGTGGAACATGTTCAAACAACTCTTGCATAAAATGATTAAGTATCTGATTGCGTTCAGTCGCCGGGGAAACCTATACGGATCGGCCAGATTATCGCCTACCAAGCTGGCCCAACTGTTGACAGTGAAGCGACGTTGGCGACTACGAGCGAAGGTAGCGTGCGCATTTTCCCGTGCCCACAGGTGTCGATTGTAGCTGTTGAACATACCCTTTAGTGTTAAAGGTACACGGTTTGGAAAGCCCTGCTGAATGGCACAGTTTTGCAAAAACCACTGGCAGAATTCAGTTTTACGTGTAAAATCGTCTTGGTTAAGGGCGTGAACCTTTCATTGAAGTAGGGTTACAAATCATCTTCATGCCACACACGCCAAACTGTGGGATGGCTTACACCCGATTCCCATGCAGTACACTGGAAGCTTCTTGAGGGTGTGTTTCCCAACAATGCTAATGCCTCCTCTCCAAGCCCTGGTGTACGAATTGTGCTCTGACAATCGCGTCCGTCAGGCCTTCGGACCTATAACATAAAATGAGTACACCGGATTTCGAAGTAGGAATTAAATGAAGATGTGCCATTACGAGAACGTGCCAGTGGAAAACGTACCTCAAGTAAACCTGTCTCCCGTAGGGGCCTGTGGATGGCAGTAAATGTGCGTGTAATTGGCACTCGACGAGAATTTCCTGTCCGTTACACGCAGTAACAAACGCAGGTGTGTGATCGTTTGATGATAAAGTGATAAAAGGCAAACCGGACCGTGCAGCACGCACACGTGCTGCCTTTTATGCAACACCTGTCAAACAGGCATCTGCAAAACCAAAAGCAACGCGTTCACGTCCCAGTAAGAGGCGGAAAACCGGTAGTGCTGTCCCACCTGGAATATCGGCAGGGTTCGGAAATAAGTCATAAAACTTCAACCCGACGTCTCTTTTACCTTGATGTCGCAAATACACTGAAATTGTTGTCCCGTAGACCTGCTACCTCGGATGGTATGTTATGTGCCTAGCCCCTTGACGGCGCGCGACACTGTTCAAAGACGCCTAGCGCTATACGCTAAGTGACGTGGACATGGGTTGCTATGTGAAATACGATTGTTGTGACCAACTCTACCAGTCCTTTCATTTATTTTCTACATTCATTTCAGATACACTCTGTATATACATGTGTGTGTGTGTGTGTGTGTGTGTGTGTGTGTGTGTGTGTGTTTGTGTTTGTGTGTGTGTATGTGTGTGTGTGTAGTTCCTCCACAAGCGAAGTAGTGGGTAATTTGGAGCTATCTAGTTTCAGTGACAAAATAGAAATCTGTCTATGACGTCCATGGACTGTTGACTGATGTACGATGTCTGGGAGTGCTCATTATTAAGGCTTCAAAATTAGGCCTGCGGATTACTTAAGAATTTGTTTACAGTAGTAGCTTGTCTCTGGATAGCAAAAATCGATGTATGATTCTCTGAGAATCAATATCTCTCGGTGGGTCGGTGCCAGCTGGTCGATAAAAGAAGAAAATACGTTTCGAGAGGGTATTTCTTCGGCCCCGTAAATACCATGTGTTTCCTTCATATCGTGGCTCTTTTGGTCTAGGGACATCTTAGTCGGAGGCCAACGTATTGCATGGTAAGGCCATATTGCATTTTAAAGACTCATTTGGGATGAATGACACATGGCACTGCTAGTACAGTCTGTCTCACTAAGAGCCTGGGAAATGGGAATACCGCTGATATATTGTGTTTTCTTAGGCAGGATACAGGTTTTCGTGTAAATGGCCTTGCAGACGATCTATACTGCGATGATGTCGCTGACTAGGGGCTTCAGGTAGCACGTCTTGTAATGACAGGTACGACGCACCATTTCTTGTACACAAGGCATAATGTATATTCCCAGCTGGAATCTTGTCACTTACTCATGGTATCCAGTCTCGCAACAACTGCTGTTCCGTTGGCAGAGGTTCAAGTACGGCGGGTTTGATTGTTTTGGGGAAGATTCCACAACTCTACTGGTTATTTTCAGCAGTTTCCTCTACAATTCGCGCATCCTCCACGTTGTCCTACGCACTTCTTATATCGCTCGTATACGCTTGTGCTACATCATACATTCATATCACCAGTATGCCCTGCTGTAGAATGCAAAAGAAGGGAACCAGCGGAAAACTGCTATCGGAGCATAAAAAAGGCTAATATGCTTACATTTTCAGGGACTGACTGAAAAGTGGAGTACCAGCTGCATCATTCAACCTTCCTCAGCACCTGTAAACTTTCGTCAAATACTCTGGCGTACGAACATGTTCGCGCATTTTATACTGAGAGAAGGAGAGAGTGGCGATGCGAAAGAGACGGAAAATTAATAATTACTGGATGATAGTGCACAGTGGTTGTGTTACAGAATGAGAGAAGGAGACAACGGCAGTGTGAAGGATAGAGAGGGATACAAGGGCTGTGGATCGTAGTTGACAGTGAAAGGGCAGTGGTAGAAAAAAATGGGAAGGAGACAGTGCCAGTGGAAGAGGAATAAAGAGGAGACGAAAACATATGTAGCTAAAAGCCGGTGATAATGAGAGACAGTCTATGACAATGACATCGAGGAAGAGAGAGAGAGCGACAGTGAGAAGAGACAGTAGCAATGGGAAGAACTGATTGAGACAGTAGCAGGAAGAGTGATGAAGAGGGAGACAGCGACAGTGAGAGGAGAGAGTAGTAATAAAATAGAACGAAGGAGCCTATGGCTATGAGGCAGAAGACAGAGACAGAAAAACCCAAAGAGATAATGTCAATGAGTTGGGCTGAATGAGTGAGTGAGAAAGGGCTAGTGTGAGTGGATGGGTATGGGCGACATACAGCGATGGATTAGTGGGTGTGAGCAAGTTACAGTTAGAGGAGTGTGTCGGAGAGGTGAGTTACGTGTTAATAAAAAGCACGAATATGTTCGTATGCCAAAATTTATGGCAAAATTTTTAAGGGTGTTGAGGAATGTAGAGTGAGACAGCCGGTACCACACTTTTCTGTCAGTCTTTTAAAACAGTAGTCTATTGGCCTTCTGTGCCCCGATAGGAACCTTTTTCCGTTTCATATATACAAACATTACGTACAAGTCACTAAACTTAAACGATTTTTCATTAGCCGGCCGCCGTGGCCGAGCGGTTCTAGGCGCTTCAGTCCGCAACCACGCTGCTGCTACGGTCGCAGGTTCGAATCCTGCCTCGGGCATGGATGTGTGTGATGTCCTTAGGATGGTTAGGTTTAAGTAGTTCTGAAGTCTAGGGGACTGATGACCTCAGATGCTAAGCTGGCTGGTTCAAATGGCTCTGAGCACTATGGGACTCAACTGCTGAGGTCATTAATCCCCTAGAACTTAGAACTAGTTAAACCTAACTAACCTAAGGACATCACAAACATCCATGCCCGAGGCAGGATTCGAACCTGCGACCGTAGCGGTCTTGCGGTTCCAGACTGCAGCGCCTTTAACCGCACGGCCACTTCGGCCGGCAGATGTTAAGTCCCATAGTGCTTAGGGCCATTTGAACACTTAGATTTTTCATTTAAACAAACCAATAACGAATTACTTCAAAAGGATGGATTGGTGGACTGGGTTGATAAGAACACACACACACACACACACACACACACACACACACACACATACCAGAGAGAGAGAGAGAGAGAGGGAGGGAGCGATCGCACGCAGACAAACAAACGCACATACAAGCCGGTCCCTATTTTGTGCATTTATTCGTAAGGAATACTCTAAACTCACAAGACAATTATTTTAATATCACATACATTAATGAACTATCTCAATGACAGCCGTCTTCAAAATTTACTTGAGATATGGAAGTACAGTTTTTCTTTAAAATTTTTCAATTCTTTTAAAACGAACAAATAAAGTTAAAGATATCTCATTAATAAAATACCTTACCTACAGAACAAAACTCAGTCTGATTACAAAAGGAGATTCAGTTCGATCTTAATGTGTCTCAACTTATTGAAAAGGAAACAAATTAACTTGGATCTTAGCTATCGCTTATCACACGAAAAATTAATTTAATCTTCCTTGAAGAGGAGGAAGATTTCTAATGATGGCCTTACCAAAAGATAAAGTGTAAGTAAATGTCACAAAATAACAAGGAATATCCGAGAGCTTTCCCTCGTTCTACAAACCAGTTCATTTGCAGTCTCACACGACCCAGCAAATAAATTCGTCACACATCACGAAGTAGAGGCATCTATCAAATAAATACCACCGGCAAGTACTCGGGCTTAGAGAACTGTAATGCGAAATAACTCCCGCGTTCACACCAGTCTTGCGTACTGATGTCAGTTTTGAAGGGGCGATGCGGTACTTTATGAAGAAGGACACCGGTATATAACTTTTAAATTTGTCGCCCACAACAAAAATACAACTGTAGTCGGCTTCTGTATCCAAAGTATAGAGGCATTTAAAGGTCACCCCCAAATTAAGAGCGCACACACGATATCTTACATTATTTCTCATTGCATGAAATCTCCACGTCGACGATGTCACTTTAATCAGGAGCAATTATCGTTCCGCACACTCCGCTTTGCCCCTGGCGTACACCGAGTGCGGCAACAAGACTCCACCACGGCCTCTGCTGTAGGTTTTTAGTGCCGTTCCTCCTCTCCATGAGACGGCGTACGTTGCGCCCCGCAAGCTCCCAGAACAGGTCGACTGCCCACCGCTCCGCTTCTCCCTACTCCTCGTACGGCACTGTGCCCGAAAGCTAGGGATGGGGAAAACCGGCAGGTTAAAACCGATACCGGTATTTAGCTCTGAATATCCGATATATTTTTGGTGTCGGTATTTGTTTGATCTCGGCTATAACATTTTTTCTTTCCTTTCTAATAATGAGATAAAAAAACCAGCATAGAAGTTTTCTATGTTCATTTTTTGTTTTTTAATTAAATTTTTGTTTCTAAACCGAGTAATGTTTATTCGAAAAATTTCAATTGTTTTAAAATGGCTCTGAGCACTATGGGACTTAACATCTGTGGTCATCAGTCCCCTAGAACTTAGAACTACTTAAACCTAACTAACCTAAGGACATCACACACATCCATGCCCGAGGCAGGATTCGAACCTGTGACCGTAGCGGTCACGCGGTTCTAGACTGAAGCACATAGAACCGCATGGACACTGTTTTAAAACATTGGATTATTATTGAAAATGCGAAAAGCGATCAGCACTATTTTAATAACAACGTCGAAATTGGAAACCACCAACAAACGCATGACATAAGAGTCGTGTAGCTTTGCTGAAAGAATACTGTAGCTATGGCCGTGTGGCGTGGCCTTTTAGACGGTACGCATGTACGTGCAATGCGAAAGACATACTCATATTTAGTCGATATAGTAGTTTCTCACTTTCAGTCTCGGACATTGACTGCTTTGCAGAATGGCACCATCACTAGTCTGTAACTATTTTACAAGGTGCAGTAGTAGCGAACAATAATGCTCCATTTGCGGTAAAAGATGAGAAACAGGAGGACGGACAACGAACTTATCTCATCATATAAGTAGACATCCACAATGTTTCTTGGAAGAGAAGGTACATGACTGATATACCTACAGTTTTATTATTTTATTATAAACGTGGTATTTTATTTGTTTCTTTGTGCTTACTTCAGGTGGAAAAACTGATACCTTTCAAAAGTGACGCTGCAGCAAATTCATCAACTTCTGAACTTTCGCTCTCGCCGTCCCATCGCCCGTCTTCTTCACCTTCGCAATCTTTCCTGGACACAATGACTCCGATTTCTGCCACAGCCTCAAACCACATATCGATAGAGATCTGCTACTCCTTCACCTTCATTAGAATTTTTCGACCTTTGCTAGAAGTCTTCATTTATTACCGGAATTAATAACAATAAGAAACCGAAAATCGGTTGTTTCATAAAGTAGCTACTTTGAGCGTTTTTAACATTAGGTGCATATAACAGCGAAACTATTTAGAAAAGATATGTGAATGGTACGAAAAGTGGCTGTGGACCCTAAATAACGAAAAGTGTGAGGTCATCCACATGAGTGCTAAAAGGAACTCAAACTTCGGTTACACGATAAATCAGTCTAATCTAAAAGCCGTAAATTCAACTAAATACCTAGGTACTACAATTACGAGCAACTTAAATTGAAAGGAAGAAATAGAAAATGTTGTGGGGAAGGCTAACCAAAGGCGGCGTTTTATTGGCAGGACACTTAGGAAATGTAACATACCTACTAAGGAGACTGCCTGCACTACGCTTGTCCGTCCTCTTTTAGAATACTGCTGCGCGATGTCGGATCCTTACCAAATAGGACTTACGGAATACATCGAAAAAGTTAAAGAAAGGCAGCACGTTTTGTATTATCGTGAAATATGGGAGAGAGTGCCACAGAAATGATACAGGATTTGGGCTGGGAATCATTACAAGAAAACCGTTTTTCTTTGCGATGGAATCTTACCACGAAATTCCAGTCACCAACTTTCTCCTCCGAAGGCCAAAATATTTTGTAGGTACCGACCTGGAGGAATGATCACCACGATAAAATAAGGGAAATCAGAGTTCGTACGGAAAGATATAGGTGTTCGTTCTTGCCGCGCGCTATACGAGATTGGAATAAAAGAGAATTGTGAAGGTGGTTCGATGAATACTCTGCCAGGCACTTGAATGTGATTTGCAGAGTATCCATGTAGATGTAGATGTAGATGTAGATGTAGATTGTTGCCAAAGATCGACACACCTCTTCAACTATTTCTATTTCCTCTAGACGTAAGGGGGCGACATTCATATATGTTACCTCTTGTGCCCTCGATCCGACATTTGTGGCTGCAATACACTACTACATCTCTTCTCTTACTACCTGTCGTATGAGAGAAGCGAGGTCGTAGTGGTATTGTAAACTGCCATGGGGACCGCATTACGGAGTCGATCATACCGCCTGTGTCTGACTTTTTCTGTAGAATTTCCTCGATGTACTGGCACCATTTTATAAATTCCTTGCTGTGGTGACACTGATTATCAGAAGAGCTTGGTACATGTCTTCTGCGACTCCTTTAACGAAACGTGAGATTATGTCGGCTTCTGTCATATTAGAATTCACAATGTGGATTCAGAATGTTACAAAGGGTCAAAAAATTGTTTATGTATGACTACGGTATTCCGCCATGTTGGGCCTTGTTCTTCAAATGTTCTTCTGTCATGGGGACTTCTTGTTTGCCACACAAATGTCTTCTTCAGTTCGGCCTGGAATTTGTCCCAGCTGCTAAGCTTCTCTTCATTGTTCTCGAAGCATTCCTGGACTGTAAAGTCCTAGTAAATGTAGACATTTGTTCAGAAATGTTCAAATGTGTGTGAAATCTTATGGGACTTAACTGCTAAGGTCATTAGTCCCTAAGCTTACACTCTACTTAACCTAAATTATCCTAAGGACAAACACACACATCCATGCCAGAGGGAGGACTCGAACCTCCGCCGGGACCAGCCGCACAGTCCATGACTGCAGCGCCTTAGACCGTAGACATTTGTCAAACGCATCAGGTCATCCCACATGTTTTACTTGGCGACGCCTTCGAATCTTTTCCGTCAAATGGTTCAAATGGCTCTGAGCACTATGGGACTTAACTTCTGAGGTCATCAGTCCCCTAGAACTTAGAACTACTTAAACCCAACTAACCTAAGGACATCACACACATCCATGCCAGAGGCAGGATTCGAACCTGCGACCGTAGCGGTCGCGCGGTTCCAGATTGTAGCGCCGAGAACCGCTCGGCCACCATGACCGGCCTTTTCCGTCAGTTTTTCCGGTCCTAACCAGCGTCTCCGTAAAATACTCATGAATTTCTGATGCACAGTTGATTTTCTGCTGTTTTGCATTCCATCTGGTTCCTGAATATACGTATCTTAGGAACGATGTACTGTTTGTATCGCAGTTGCCTTCCATATACGCGAATGCTGTTACGTTGCCCAATTGGAGCTGTGGTGATGCAGCTCGTGGAATCACCACCAGACAGTGTCACGTTTTAACCACAATCAAGTCCAAGTGCGAAAGCAGGTTTGTCAATGACGTGCAACACTTAAAACTGAAAGCACGTTTACTACTGACTCCAACGTACAGCTGCTGCAGAATAGATCGTAATGACTGACGAATTGTGGTGTGCCAGTCCTTCGGCAAGCCACAAGGAGATATTTTCAACGGGGCAGAGATCCGGAGGATGTGCTGGTCAAGGAAGGAGTCGAGCTCCGTATTCATCGAGGTAGGTCACGACGTCATGGGCAGTAGTTTAAGTGTTACCTTGTTACAAGAGGCCTCGAACGTAGGGCACTGCCGTCGACCTCCGCACGGCGGGAATATATGGCTGCTGTCTTAATAATCGGCTATGTGAACAACATGTGATCGTATGTATCCAGTGGCATACTGGAGCATTAAGCCAAGAGCCGCGTCCGTTTAATGATAATAAAATCAATACTTCGAAGTTCATTCACCTCAGAACCTCAGCACACTGATACATTCGTCTTCATGCTATACGCAGAACTGAGATGCGTCTGAAAATACGATATGGTGCCAGCCATGTGTCCAGTGTTACCGCTGGACGCATCATTTCTGGGGTGCCTCTCCCTTGTGCCGTGTAAAGGGAAGCCACAAGAATGGTCGCCACGTTCGTAGTCCGTGATGCTCCAAACGTCTTGGACAATTCGCGTGGATATTTTTCTTCCTATAACAAGTCCGTTTCCCGACTCAGTCTACGTGACGTGGCTGACAGATCCTGCACGGCAGACCAAACAATGATTCTGTCGTCTCGGGCGCTTGTCACGCGCAGCCGCGAAGACCCTATGTGGCGTCGCGTATGGCTCTGCCGTATCCATCGATTCCACTTTCTTACGACAGTAGGAGGATTCCGACCAACGAGAGGAGCTACACTCCTGGAAATTGAAATAAGAACACCGTGAATTCATTGTCCCAGGAAGGGGAAACTTTATTGACACATTCCTGGGGTCAGATACATCACATGATCACACTGACAGAACCACAGGCACATAGACACAGGCAACAGAGCATGCACAATGTCGGCACTAGTACAGTGTATATCCACCTTTTGCAGCAATGCAGGCTGCTATTCTCCCATGGAGACGATCGTAGAGATGCTGGATGTAGTCCTGTGGAACGGCTTGCCATGCCATTTCCACCTGGCGCCTCAGCTGGACCAGCGTTCGTGCTGGACGTGCAGACCGCGTGAGACGACGCTTCATCCAGTCCCAAACATGCTCAATGGGGGACAGATCCGGAGATCTTGCTGGCCAGGGTAGTTGACTTACACCTTCTAGAGCACGTTGGGTGGCACGGGATACATGCGGACGTGCATTGTCCTGTTGGAACAGCAAGTTCCCTTGCCGGTCTAGGAATGGTAGAATGATGGGTTCGATGACGGTTTGGATATACCGTGCACTATTCAGTGTCCCCTCGACGATCACCAGTGGTGTACGGCCAGTGTAGGAGATCGCTCCCCACACCATGATGCTGGGTGTTTGCCCTGTGTGCCTCGGTCGTATGCAGTCCTGATTGTGGCGCTCACCTGCACGGCGCCAAACACGCATACGACCATCATTGGCACCAAGGCAGAAGCGACTCTCATCGCTGAAGACGACACGTCTCCATTCGTCCCTCCATTCACGCCTGTCGCGACACCACTGGAGGCGGGCTGCACGATGTTGGGGCGTGAGCGGAAGACGGCCTAACGGTGTGCGGGACCGTAGCCCAGCTTCATGGAGACGGTTGCGAATGGTCCTCGCCGATACCCCAGGAGCAACAGTGTCCCTAATTTGCTGGGAAGTGGCGGTGCGGTCCCCTACGGCACTGCGTAGGATCCTACGGTCTTGGCGTGCATCCGTGCGTCGCTGCGGTCCGGTCCCAGGTCGACGGGCACGTGCACCTTCCGCCGACCACTGGCGACAACATCGATGTACTGTGGAGACCTCACACCCCACGTGTTGAGCAATTCGGCGGTACGTCCACCCGGCCTCCTGCATGCCCACTATACGCCCTCGCTCAAAGTCCGTCAACTGCACATACGGTTCACGTCCACACTGTCGCGGCATGCTACCAGTGTTAAAGACTGCGATGGAGCTCCGTATGCCACGGCAAACTGGCTGACACTGACGGCGGCGGTGGACAAATGCTGCGCAGCTAGCGCCATTCGACGGCCAACACCGCGGTTCCTGGTGTGTCCACTGTGCCGTGCGTGTGATCATTGCTTGTACAGCCCTCTCGCAGTGTCCGGAGCAAGTATGGTGGGTCTGACACACCGGTGTCAATGGGTTCTTTTTTCCATTTCCAGGAGTGTATATCGTTGAAGGATAAACCGCAGTCTCTATAGACCACGATCTTGTCGATGTCCAATTCCCACACGTACTGGTAGATGTTTCTCATCTTTACAGGTATTACCCGATCTTCTCACAACACAACAGCGTTCAAATGCGATTCCTGCCTTATCTTTGCTTACCTAAAGAGAGCATATGACGTTAATGCTATGCACTTTGAGCCGTTGCACTGAAATGCCAAGCATTTGAAAATTCAAAAACTTAGTACACTTCGGATCTATTTGACGCTTGTTGCATGCCATATTCATGCTATTGCAATTTTGATGACCAGCAGCTTAGCTGCAAATGTGTAGGTTTTCTCCGTCGTTTGGTTAAATTTTCGAATATGTCAGCCAGTCCAATTATTTTTGTTCACTGAATTTCTGCGTGGTATCCTTCCGATTAGATCATTTATATCCTTTGCTATCAACTCATGAATTTCGCTTCTGTTTGTTTGTTTCATTATTGCAGCATCCGCGCCGGCAGTCGGCTTTCTACATTTCCGCGTTTGGCTCCGCGTAGGTTTATCTTCTGTTTCCAGTTCGATGCCTCTACTGCTTCATGTTAAATCAAATCTCTCTTTTGGCGCCTCTGTTTAACTAGTGCAGTGCCCGTAAAAGTAATTAATGATTCTAAATACTGGGTACACGTAGGATTTTTGTTACGCGCAGGTATATGACCTATTGTCTTTCGGTTTATATTCACCCTTGTTGAATGTGCTTTCCTTTCCGTTTTTTTTCTTTTTCTTTTTTCTCTTTTTTGAGGATTGGTGTTTTATGGGCATCCTTGTGAATGTCCAGCGTTAGTTTTGTCTTCGATTTTTGATCCAGTTTATCCAACTGGATTTCAGCATCTATCTTGTAGTTATTAAAAAAATTCTTCGCCTTTATTAGTTACTGTGGTTTCTGTTGTATTCTGACTTGAATGGGTTGTTTTTAGACTGATTCGAAAAATGAGCTCTCGTATTTTACGTATTAAGTTCCTGATCTTGTGACTTGATCTCTGTAAGTTATCGGTTCTCCTTGCATTTACGAAGTGATACCTAATTGGATTGGCTACACATGTCGAGCTCTTCTTTGTTCTGTACAGTGTGTACTAATTTGGCCTAGTGCTCCACATGCCACACAGGTACTCGACAGTCTTCGTATGTAGTTAGTACTTCATATTTAAATAGGACGTGATACGTTACAGAACGTAGAAGCGCACTGCACAGATACCGCCGCTACTAATGTTTGAAAGAAAACTTTTTGATACCATTTCTCCTGTAGAACCTCTAAATCTATACCTTATGGAGCTAACGACTATTCTACAGTATCATTAGATATTTCAAACTTAAGGATGGGAATTCGCTCTTGAGCAGTCCAAATCCCACCTGTATTACGTTATCTTTACTTAGTGCTCCAGATATCATGAGATTAACTGTACCACTGAATCCAAGCTAGTTCAACAAACACAGTGTTCGCCAAACGCCCAGTTATCTGTTCAAACAAATTTCGGGCTTGCAGCCGGTCGTCGTTCAATACTTCGCACGATATTTCAACTGGGCACCTGCCAGTAAATTCGCCGGGAAAATTTTAAAATTCACGCCAAGTTATCTGGTTATCGAACAAACGAATTTGTACCTCTTATCACTAGCCTGTTTCCTCTATCTTTGACTAATTCATTCCAAAAGGAAATCTGAATCGTAAGGCACAGAGCAGAAATTTCGCTGCCATGCCTTTGTGGATTTGTACTCACAGGTCACTGACACTATTTGCATGCAGCACGTCCGGGCCGGAAGGAAACCCGCCGGCTAAGCTGTGTTGTTTGCAGCTACTCTGTCTCGGTGAGCGTTACGATGCCGAGGCTTCGGTTTGCACACGAGTCCAATAGGATGTGACTGCATTTCGTATGCTTCCGTTTCAAGGCAGTAGTCTTGTATTTATACCAACAAATAGAAAGAATCGATACTCGTCAATTGTGTATGTATACCACAAGAATTCTTTGAATATATCTGAGGTACACTACTAACAGAAGTTCTATACGATTACTGCACTAAAAAAAAAAAAAAAAGAAAAAGTACCCCTAACATGCACTTAACACTTATGAGCCGAAATAATCGTTCCCGAACGATCAGATTTCGAAATTAATCGGTGTTTCTGTTAGCAAACTGTATCTCACTGTGCAGTTTGATTGCGTTCACTAGTTGTTCTTTTATCACGGTTGTCTAATATGGAAATACAACATTCGGAGGTGTGTGAGAAGTGCCACAACGCTCACATAGTCAACTGCTGTGAAGCGTGTACGGATGCTATAGGAGAGGCAAACTGTTGGCCACTAACGGCTGACAGCGAATAGCTCTAACCTGTAAGAATTCTCTACGTGTTGTTCAGTCATATGACCCGTTTGATGAAGCTCTCCACTCCAATATATATTGTGAAACATCTTTCATCTCTGCATAATTAATGTATCCTACAATTTTTACCCTCACATGTACCTTTATTACGAAATTTACTATTGCCTGAAGCCTCAAGTTGTGTCCTAATAACCGATTCCCCATTTAGTCATGTTGTGCCATAAATTACTTTTCTCTCACCAGTTTGATTCAGTACCTCTTCACTAGTTACTCTCTCTAATCCAGTTTCAGCATTCTACTGTAGCACAACATTTCTGAAGCTTCTGTTCTCCTTTTTCCTTTACTGTACGACGGCAGGTTGTACTTCTGTACAAAGTTACACTCCATACATACACATTCAGGAAATGTTTCCAAAAATTTAAATTTATATTAGATGTTAACAAGGCAACGGCCTTGCCGCGGTGGATACACCGGTTCCCGTGAGACCACCGAAGTTGGGTGTAGTCAGCACTTGGATGGGTGACCATCCGGGTCGCCATGCGCTGTTGCCATTTCTCGGGGTGCACCCAGCCTCGTGATGCCAATGGAGGAGGTACTCGACCGAATAGTAGCGGCTTCGGTCAAGAATACCATCATAACGACGGGGAGAGCGGTGTGCTGAACCCACGCCCCTCCTATCCGCATCCTCCACTGAGGATGAGACGGCGGTCGGATGGCCCCGGTAGGCCACTCGTGGCCTGAAGACGGAGTGCTTTAGATGTTAACAAATCTATCCTTTGCAGTCCTATAGCATTTCTGGCCGTTGCCAGTCTGCAATTTATGTCCCCTCTTGAGCGTCCACTGTCACTTAATTTGCTATATTTTTTATTGTCTCATTTCCCAATTTAATTGACTCAGCATTGTCTGATTTAATTCGACAATATCCCATTACTCTGGCTTTACTTGTGTTGGTGTTCATCTTATAACCTTTTTCCAAAGCACCATTCATTCCCTTCAACTGCTCTTCCAAGTCCTTTGCATTTTAATCGACGAACATCGGAACTTTCATTTCTCCAGGTTCAACTTTAATTCTCTTACCAAATAATTCCTTAGTTTACTTCACAGCTGGCTTAATATAAGATCGAAGCTCATTTCTTTCTTTTAAGTAGTCATTGGTAATGGCTTAAAGATCCGGAAATTGATGTGTAGAGAAGAAGAGGTCTAAATAAATTTACCCAAAGTGTAAGAATTCCGCCCTCTTTTAGTAAATTTATGACTATCGTGCCCACTAAACAAATGAAGAGGATGTAGGACTAATCGTTCGACAGACTACGCTTTTGTCTCAGAACCAGTGTACAATGATTGCCTGCATCAGGTCGTTATCAACAAATCGTTATTCGCCGAAAGGCACTTTTCGCTAACGGAAGAGAAGAAATTTACATGACCCCAAGTCGAGAAGAACAGTTGTGTGCTGGCATACGCTCCATTCGAAACTGTGCAGCAAAGACTGTACTAGACGTGCGTTTTGAGATGTTCCGTTGACATGAAAGAGCTAGTTGCTGTTCAATTTACCATGTCTCTGGTTTTTCAAGGCTGTACAAAAAACTACGTGTAACGGAGTACGACTCAGAATTAATGTATAGTTTGACATTTAGGCATTTCTTTTACTTGTTTATGTCGGTTTACACAACATCGACCATACAGCCAGCAATATTTATAACTATATATGGTAAGCGAGAAGTTCCTGAACGCCTTAACCCCTCTTTAGTATCGAATGTTATACAGGTTGGTAGGTATGTTACTTCTTATCAGCTGTTGGAATGATTTGTTGGAATTCATATCTACATACCATTTCTTACCATGGCAGATGTGAGTGGTCATACTTGCACTGTTGATGCGCGTTTAGTGACGAATGTGTGGGTGCACGAACGACAACGCACAGGGCAATGAGACAGATTATGGGAGCACTCCAGGAAATATTTAATTAGGCTCCACCGCGGAAGTCAACACTTCAGGATTGAGAAAGATTCAAATGGCTCTGAGCACTATGGGACTTAACATCTGAGGTCATCAGTCCTCTAGAATTTAGAACTACTTAAACCTAACTAACCTAGGAACATCACACACATCCATGCCCGAGGCAGGATTCGAGCCTGCGATCGTAGTGGTCGCCCGGTTCCAGACTGAAGCGCCTAGAACAGCTCGGCCACGGCGGCCGGCGATTGACAAAGGCATTTTTTTGCTTTTAGCCGTGTTTATGGATAGGCCGCGGAGTGAAAGGAAGAGGACACGAGAAGTAACATGTGCCGGAGTCACTGCATCGATTGAACAATCTATTTTGAAGTCAACATGTAAGCGTGCTTTGGAACTCAGTGCACCGAGGACCACAATGGAAGATCACATGACAAAAGACCCTAAGGTGAGACCTTTTTGACCAACGTTCTTAAACGAGTTATCGAATACAGATCTAAATGATCGCATTTTAGCATGCCTTGCTAAGGCTATGTTTTCAGATGAATGTGCCATTTATTACAGCTCACATGCTACAAATATTGTCCTTTGAGTCAAAGAGATTCCTCATTATACAGTCGAATTAGGATGGAACCGCTTAATACTTTAGCTTGAGGAAAGGGGCCTCACAGAGCCCATATTGTTGCAGCAATATCGAGTGCCAACTCGCCGATGCTAGGCGCTATGGGGACTTTTCGTCCACCCTGCACAGGCTTAACGTAAAAACTAAGTTAAAGTAAGCTGATAGAATAAGCTCAACATTGTGATAGTATAGTATACTAAACAGATTTAATAATAGTCGTGCTTACGTTACGTAGAGTAATATTCTTGGAGTTGTATCTTAGTCAGTCTCTTATTCAACTATAACAATTTATTTTTAATCCGCATACAAAGGCACAACGCACCATTTCAACAACTAGGCTTCATCGTAAGATCGCTTTAATCAATCGAATTTAGAGCATAAACTTTAAATCCCTGTATATCCAACTATTTTATGTTATTACGCCACCGAGTTGTTCTTACTTACATCAAATCTGTAGAGTAAAAAGGTAACGCCAGTAGGTAGGGCAAAGCCCCTTGTAGCCAGTTTGTTGTCCAGTAGTTTCAGTCCATCCTCCTACTTTGCGCATGCAAATATTGTACGACTTAGATCGGCCTCGTCAGTTTGATCACAGCTACTAAAAACTAGAATTTTCATTCCCTGTAAATGTGTAGGGTAACATCTGTGTACGAACCTCACGAAATGATGGATGTAACATAACGTTTATTTAGCTTCACATACTCTTGCGTGTGGTTCAAAAATGTTCAAATGTGTGTGAAATCTTATGGGACTTAGCTGCTAAGGTCATCAGTCCCTAAGCTTACACACTACTTAACCTAAATTATCCTAAGGACAAACACACACACCCATGCCCGAGGGAGGACTCGAAACTCCGCCGGGACCAGCCGCACAGTCCATGACTGCAGCGACCCCAGACCGCTCGGCTAATCCCGCGCGGCTTGCGTGTGGTCGAGGAGGGATGTCCGATTGTATGGTTCGAAATATCTACCCTTACGTTGCTGAGGTACATGCCATTCACGGTTCTGGTCCCGGTAAGCAGCATTCTTGATTGTAGGTTTGAAATCAGTTTGAGGAATTGGATGGATGTATGGACTGATGGGGTTAAAGAGCCCAAACTGCGAAGTCATCGGTCCCTCAAATCCCTGTGTGTCAAGTGGGGAATAGTTCCCAGAGAGGAAGGACCGAAAAGTCAAATCCCAATGAACCCGACTGTACCAGAGAATCAAGTAAGTCACGAGATAGAAGCAAGAGAGGGGTGCGAGGGGTAAAAGGATGAAGTTGGTAGAGTTGCCCGAGCCAGAAAGCAGCTAGAGGTCCCCAGGACAAGGAAGCTATCTACGCGTACAAGTTGATAAAATCTCAGGAATGAGACCAACCAAGCCGACACAGTAAATCAACTTCAGATGTGAAAGAATATGAAGAATTAAAAAGGTGGGAATGCCAGGAGACAGGCCGGATCACAGAGCAAGGACTGCCATGGCAGCCATCGCCCCATGGTTCGCATGGATGTGTGTGATGTCCTTAGGTTAGTTAGGTTTAAGTAGTTCTAAGTTCTAGGGGACTGATGACCTCAGAAGTTAAGTCCCATAGTGATCAGAGCCATATGAACCATTTTAGCCCCATGGGTCGGAGGAGGCGAGGTGCACCCGTCTAATCCTTCAAGCTGCCGACAAGGCCTAGGCCCTACCTCACAGAAAGGAGTAACAACCACATTCATGGGTAAAACGTCAAACCAGATCAGCCGCTTTGGTGTTGTCCGCTAGCACCAGAGGTAGCATATCAGTGAAGGACTGATGTTAGACAGAATTATCCTCCTGTGATGCCCCTCGTTCCTAGGAGGTCGACTATTTCTTTATGAAAAATCCATAGCAAATGTACGGTTGAAATGGCTCTGAGCACTATGCGACTCAACTGCTGAGGTCATTAGTCCTCTAGAACTTAGAACTACTTAAACCTAACTAACCTAAGGACATCACACACATCCATGCCCGAGGCAGGATTCGAACCTGCGACCGTAGCGGTCGCGCGGTTCCAGACTGTAGCGCCAGAACCGCTCGGCCACCAGCGGCCGGCGGCAAATGGACGTCTGCCGTATTTTTTCTTGCACCTGTGCTGGTTTACAGTTCATCCAAAATGTATCTGCTTGTCGAAATTTGTGATTAGTAATCGCTGCAAACCTATTTGGAGGCTGTGAGTATGCGCTTATATGTATCCCTTCCTTAATTAAATGGCCTGTATTACGGCCAGCGGCTGTTGTGTTCAGACAGGAGCTTCAGGTGGAAGTGCAATCAGTTGAAAATTGCCTTCAGAGGGACTGGAGAAGGCGTACGCCACACCCTCTTCTGATGTAAAGCCATGTATGTGTCCTGCTCGTTTCTTAAGTCATGTGGCAAATGTGACACTAAGGCAGCATTAAGGAAAATGTCTAAGACATACACAAAGTAATGTACCCGTTTCTACAAGAATTTTGAAGTGGACGGCTTCTTGTTAAGGGAGAAACAGGTGGCGCGAAGTTATTCCCGGATGAGAGATGCATGAAATTTGTTGTCGCAGGCAACGAAGAGTGTCGCAATATGATCGTCTCTCACTTCGTCTACGTTGCGAGATGATGCACCCTGTCCCGTTATTGGGAATGATACGGCATAGGAAGGCATGGTTTCGCGGAACATACCGTTTCTGAAAACTTCAGAGTTTCCTTCTCTATGATCGGAGCTCAGTCGTCGACATACCAAATTGGTCTGCGACAGTCCAGACCGTCGTGACCTGTGAAATGAGCAGCGCCAATGGACAGTACCGCCATTCGAGTGGATCATGTCTGCAGCGAGTTGCACTATGTCTGGTGTGTTAGGCGTTGGCAGTCTTGCTTGCGTCTCCACAACCGTCTCCGCGGATGCTGTCCAGCTGCTTGCACCGTCTCACACTTACTCTACGGGACACTTCATGTGGACAATACACAAACGTTATTTCACTGTGAATCTCTTTGTACATCTACAATATCGCCCAAAGAAATAATTCCGAATAATGAACAACCTCGTTGGTGTATCTCTTTTTCTTTCTATTTTCGCGCTGTTCTGTTATGTTTGTATTCTAATATCGACTTCAGGGTGGGCACCATAGCCTCGATTAATTTAAGGACCGACGTAGTACTACTGGGAGTGTTTTAAGCACTAGTAACTAGTTTCAATGCTTTCTCATTCTCATGTGCATCACGATTGTTGTAACTGCGACCAAGACGGTCGCGGGGTAGCAAAGACGGAAGGCGCGCGGGACCCGCGGAAGGGCCCGCGAACAACAACACAACGGAAGAGGACGGACACGACCAACGTAGGACGGAACGAATACAAGACCGAACAACAGAGTCACAAGGAAACAAACTCGTACACGAATCAGGAAGTAAGCAGTCTAGCGCAAAGCGAGGTGTAACCCGGCGTAAGCGAGATTAGACTGACTGCCTGAGCGAGTGGCCGGCGCTCAAGTACGCTATCGGGGGCGCCGGCGCCGCTACTGGCCGCTGGGACCAGGTGTTCCACTGTGGCGCCCCCACAATAAAAGCAGGCCAGAAGGCGCGCACCGCCACAGCTTAAGGCGCGATTGTGCAGAGACTTCTACGGGTCTTCGACGTCCATGACGTCTGGCGCGGATTCAAATTCCGCGGCGGCCGGTACCAGAACGATACATAATACACACAGAATTAGATGGGAGTCGAAATATAAAGGGGGTCTACCACTTTACTGGATGGAACATAATCTAAAAAGCAGTATGATCGCATAAACTGAAAAGTATACAAAAATTAAACAATATCAAATGCCATACACAGTTGTGTACATAATGGTCGTTAGCGCCCTAAAATATAATATGCATGCAGTAATAACTGTTACTGTTCACACCTCCTATGCAGTCGTAAAGAATTTTATATTTAAATTATTATTTAATTGTGGCTTCTTGTTATACTTAGCCACTAGTCACTTGAATCAGCAGTTGTCTTGTGACAGCCAGAGCGAGAGCACCAGCAGCAGCGAGTACTGTTTGTATAAAGCGTTTTTGTACTTATTTGCTGCGCTTAGCTTTAAAATAGTTTTTCTGGGAAAACCTAGCGTAGTTTTCGCGTCTCGTATTTCAGTGAGTGTTTCTTGATTATCAGAGTAGCTCATCAGAAGATTATCTTGGGAATTTGTCACCGTATAGAGTAGGGTAAACATAGTCATGTGTAGGGACTGTGGTTGTTGTGAGCGGACGCAAGGAGAATTGGCCACTCTTCGGGGGCAGGTGGAGGCTTTGTCTGTTAGGCTCATCGAGCTCGAGGCGCTGGCGTCGGCTCGTAGTGGCGTTGGGGCAACTGTGGTGAGACCTATGCCTACTTCGGTGGCCTTGGAATCACATGGAACCCCTGATGTCGCTGCGTCTTCCGGCAGTGAGCATCTTACCGGTCAGCCATCACTCCAGGGTGAATGGCGGACAGTGGTGGGCTCGCGCGTGCCTGGCCGAAAGGCGAAGGTGGGATCTGGCCGCGTGGCAGCTGCCTTACCCCTTTCCAACAGGTACGGGGTGCTTCCTAGTGGTGATGACATCGTTTCCGAGCCACCACAGGATGCCTCGCCTGTTGGGCCAGTGGCCGATTCTCCGGCAAGGTCCCGACAGTCACAGAGGGCGGGCCTATTAGTTATAGGGAGCTCCAACGTTAGGCGGGTTATGGAGCCCCTCAGGAAAATAGCGGGTAGGTCGGGGAAGAATGCCAGTGTGCACTCGGTGTGCTTGCCGGAGGGTCTCGTCCGTAATGTGGAGGAGGCCCTTCCGGCAGCTATTGAACGCACTGGGTGTGACCGGCTGCAGATAGTAGCACATGTCGGAACGAATGACGCCTGCCGCTTGGGTTCTGAGGCCATCCTTGGTTCCTTCCGGCGGCTGGATGATTTGGTGAAGACAACCAGCATCGCACGCGGAGTGCAAGCTGAGCTTAATATCTGCAGCATAGTGCCCAGAGTCGATCGCGGTCCTCTGGTTTAGAGCCGTGTGGAGGGTCTAAACCAGAGGCTCAGACGACTCTGCGACTATAATGGTTGCAAATTCATCGACCTCCGTTATTGGGTGGAGAACTGTAGGGCCCCCCTAGACAGGTCAGGCGTGCACTACACACCGGAAGCAGCTACTAGGGTAGCAGAGTACGTGTGGCGTGCACACGGGGGTTTTTTAGGTTAGAGGGACCCCCCCCTTGGGCGAAACGATAAAATACCTGACGGCTTACCAGAGAGGACATTATCATCGTTGATAAAGAACGTCCGTCCTCAGAGACCAAAAACAGGAAAAGTTGACGTAATATTGGTAAACTGCAGGAGTATCCAGGGCAAGGTTCCTGAATTAGTATCTCTTATTGAAGGAAATAGTGCGCATATAGTATTAGGAACGGAAAGTTGGTTAAAACCGGAAGTGAACAGTAACGAAATCCTAGACACAGAATGGAATATATACCGCAAGGATAGGATAAACGCCAATGGTGGAGGAGTATTTATAGCAGTAAATAATTCAATAATATCCAGTGAAGTTATTAGCGAATGCGAATGTGAAATAATCTGGGTTAAGTTAAGTATCAAAGGTGGGTCAGATATGATAGTCGGATGCTTCTATAGACCACCTGCATCAGCAACCGTAGTAGTTGAGCGCCTCAGAGAGAACCTGCAGAACGTCGTGAAGAAGTTTCGTGATCATACTATTGTAATAGGGGGAGACTTCAATCTACCAGGTATAGAATGGGATAGTCACACAATCAGAACTGGAGCCAGGGACAGAGACTCTTGTGACATTATCCTGACTGCCTTGTCCGAGAATTACTTCGAGCAGATAGTTAGAGAACCAACTCGTGAAGCTAACGTTTTAGACCTCATAGCAACAAATAGACCGGAACTTTTCGACTCCGTGAATGTAGAAGAGGGTATCAGTGATCATAAGTCAGTGGTTGCATCAATGACTACAAGTGTAATAAGAAATGCCAAGAAAGGAAGGAAAATATATTTGCTTAACAAGAGTGATAGGGCACAAATCGCAGAATATCTGAGTGACCACCATCAAACGTTCATTTCTGAGGAAGAGGATGTGGAACAAAAATGGAAAAAATTCAGAAACATCGTCCAGTACGCCTTAGATAAGTTCGTACCGACTAAGGTCCAAAGCGAGGGGAAAGATCCACCGTGGTATAACAATCATGTACGAAAGGTACTACGGAAACAAAGAAAGCTTCATCATAGGTTTAAGAGTAGTCGAATCATAGCTGATAAGGAAAAGCTGAACGAAGCGAAAAAGAGCGTAAAGAGAGCAATGAGAGAAGCATTCAACGAATTCGAACATAAAACATTGGCAAACAATCTAAACAAGAACCCTAAAAAGTTTTGGTCATATGTAAAATCGGTAAGCGGATCTAAATCCCCTATTCAGTCACTCGTTGACCACGATGGCACCGAAACAGAGGACGACCGAAGAAAGGCAGAAATACTGAATTCAGTGTTCCGAAACTGTTTCACTGCGGAAAATCGTAACACGGTCCCTGACTTCAGCCGTCGCACGGACGCCAAAATGGAAAATATTGAAATAAACGATATCGGAATTGAAAAACAACTGCTATCACTTAGTAGCGGAAAAGCATCCGGACCAGACGAGATACCCTTAAGATTCTACAGTGATTATGCTAAAGAACTTGCCCCCTTTCTATCAGCAATTTATCGTAGATCGCTGGAAGAACGTAAAGTACCTAGCGACTGGAAGAAAGTGCAGGTCGTTCCCATTTTCAAGAAGGGTCATAAATCAGATGCGAATAATTATAGGCCTATTTCGCTTACGTCAATCTGTTGTAGAATAATGGAACATGTTTTGTGTTCTCGTATTATGACGTTCTTAGATAATACAAATCTCCTTCATCATAACCAACATGGATTCCGCAAACAGAGATCATGTGAAACTCAGCTCGCCCTATTTGCCCAAGAAATTCACAGTGCCGTAGACACTGGCGAGCAGATTGATGCCGTATTCCTGGACTTCAGGAAGGCATTTGATACGGTTCCGCACTTACGTTTAGTGAAAAAAATACGAGCTTACGGAATATCGGACCAGGTTTGTGATTGGATTCAGGATTTCCTAGAAGAAAGAACACAACATGTCATTCTTAACGGTTCAAAATCTGCAGATGTAGAGGTAATTTCGGGAGTACGGCAGGGAAGCGTGATAGGACCTTTATTGTTTACAATATACATAAATGACTTAGTTGACAACATCGGTAGCTCCGTGAGGCTATTTGCAGATGACACGGTTGTCTACAAGAAAGTAGCAACATCAGAAGACTCGTACGTACTCCAGGAGGACCTGCAGAGGATTAATGCATGGTGCGACAGCTGGCAGCTTTCCCTAAACGTAGATAAATGTAATATAATGCGCATACATAGGGGCAGAAATCCATTCCAGTACGATTATGCCATAGGTGGTAAATCATTGGAAGCGGTAACGACCGTAAAACACTTAGGAGTTACTATCCGGAGCGATCAGAAGTGGAATGATCACATAAAACAAATAGTGGGAAAAGCAGGCGCCAGGTTGAGATTCATAGGAAGAATTCTAAGAAAATGTGACTCATCGACGAAAGAAGTAGCTTACAAAACGCTTGTTCGTCCGATTCTTGAGTATTGCTCATCAGTATGGGACCCTTACCAGGTTGGATTAATAGAAGAGATAGACATGATCCAGCGAAAAGCAGCGCGATTCGTCATGGGGACATTTAGTCAGCGCGAGAGCGTTACGGAGATGCTGAACAAGCTCCAGTGGCGGACACTTCAAGAAAGGCGTTACGCAATACGGAGAGGTTTATTATCGAAATTACGAGAGAGCACATTCCGGGAAGAGATGGGCAACATATTACTACCGCCCACATATATCTCGCGTAATGATCACAACGAAAAGATCCGAGAAATTAGAGCAAATACGGAGACTTACAAGCAGTCGTTCTTCCCACGCACAATTCGTGAATGGAACAGGGAAGGGGGGGATCAGATAGTGGTACAATAAGTACCCTCCGCCACACACCGTAAGGTGGCTCGCGGAGTATAGATGTAGATGTAGATGTAGATGTAGACGCATCTGTGATTGAGCAAAACTCTAAACTAGCTGGTAATGCGTAATGAAGCACCATTTTTAAACAAAATCCAGGTGGAAAAGAGGTTGTTCATTAAGAATACCCTAATCGCAGGAAGAGGGGTGTATAATCTCTCATCCAAATATTTGCTTATCTTGTAGCGCAGCGTCATCTCTAACACAAAAGAGTTACTCCCTGAACACCCTTCGTAGCTCCGTTATGTTTCGTGGCCATACACTGTAAAATACACGATCTCCCGAGATATTTGCATCATGTTGCTCACGGTGTCTGCAATGTCTAGAAGTACATCGTACTCTCTCTTAAGTCTATGTCACTGACGGGGCAAGATGTATGACTTGCACAGAGAATAGACATCATCATAGGTTTAGTGGCTCTGCCACTTTAACGCCTGCCGCGCGAGTCGGCTACTGTGTGAAATACAAAGGCGGCAATATAAACGGCCGAAGAGCAGGAGGCAGTCAGTTCTCTGCGACGAGTCTCCTCAAATAGATGAACACCAGCTGTCCGCCTGCTTCGCTGTCACAGTCGGCTCGCAGCCGTGCTAGCGTGCGGAGCTGCTCCGAGCGCCGTCCGACGCTCCGCTCTCGGCGGTGTTTACTTCCGCGTCGCGGTGTTTGTGTCTATCGAGTCCAGTACCAACGTACACCATGGCGCACTCGTACCGGCGTGCAACGATCAAAGTAACGTTTCAGGCCGAACATCCACGACCCAGAGCTTTCGAAGTCGAACAGTTCATACGTGAGGATCTACGTTTGAACCCCCAGGACGTAATCGGCATACATTTTTCCATCACTGGAAGTGTTGTCTACATCAAGATGACGACGGAGAAAATTTGCAATGACATAATTCACCGTCATGCCACTGGACTCAAATTTAAACACTCTGATGCACATATGGGTGCTGTGACAGTCGCCCATGCTGGATTCGGTCTCCGGACATTGCGGGTGTTTGAGCTCCCGTTCGAGGTGCCTCAGGATGTGGTCATTGCCGCTTTCCAACCATATGGCACCGTCGCGGAGAAGTGGCAAACATTTAAGACCTACCCCGTATTAAATGGCGTCCGGAAAATAAAAATTGAGCTGACGAAACATGTCCCATCGTACCCGCTGATTGGCGGTGTGAGGGCCATCGTCATGTACGATGGACAGCCACGAACGTGCGCAGGATGTGGCCAGGAGGGACATGTACGTTCCAAATGCTTACACCGCCGTTTAATACAGACGCCGTTACGTGAAGAGACCCAGGCTTCGACGGTCACGTCCTTACCCATCACCTACGCCAAGGTTGCACAGGACCCCGTCGTACCAATCTCGATTGCGCCAGCAGCATCGTCAACGGCACCCGCCGCAGCACAACGCGCCGACGACACAAGCACGGCGTCGCCTACAATGCTCGCTTCAGGACCGTCCGGGTTGCTGACCGAAACCGATGTTCCTGTTGGAACCATGGACGTCGATCTCGGTGTCGTGCCGACGTCTGCCTTTGTCCAGACGGGTTCGGCGTCAGACGACGGGCGACCACATTCTGATTCAGAAGACCACATCAGAAAACAGCGGTCGCCTCGCAAACACAGGAAACGACGACGAACGCCTAGATGTCGACCTGTTGTCTGACGGTGATCTCCCACATTGCGTCCAGTCACGCGATGCAGCAGCAACAGCCCCCCCCCCCCCCCCACCCCTGTGACGCCTACTCTCCCGGTTCGGGACGTGTCCCCGCCGTTGTCAACGAATGATGACGGCGGTCCCCCTGCCACTCATGTTGCAGAATCCACAACACCCGTTCCGGAAGTACGTGACCGTCACATGTCCACGTCGTCAGCTTCCTGGGCCGATGACGTTGAAGAACAAGCGGAACAGACTGCCAGCGTGTCTGCACAGGAGTCCACCTCGGCGACACTGGGGCTGGCACCCCGTCAGTAATTATCACCACTGCTGGACCACCGGCGGGTCTCCACCTGCCGGCTACTTCTACCGCACGTTCTGCAAATACTGAGGATGGCCGTACACAGCAATATCGTATCGCCACGATGAATCTTGCCACCATTCGTGCCCCCCATAAACTGGCCAGGTTCAGAGACACTATTTACTCTGCGGATGTGGATATAACACTCTTACAAGAGGTGTTTGTGGCTGACTTCCTAGTTCCCATCGGATACAACGCGCATGTTTCCCCCGCATCCGACACCGGTAGCGGCGTCGCCATCCTGCTGCGCGACGGACTCCCTGCAGAGGACGTCATCTACCTCCCCACTGAGCGAGGTATGGCCGTCACACTGTTCGGCGTGCGTGTTATTAATATCTACGCTCCGTCCGGCACTGGCCGCCGTCATGACCGACAAACTTTTTTTGCCGAAAGCGTCACACCCCTCTTCACCGGTCCGCAGGACGATTTGGTACTCGGTGGGTATTTTAACTCGACACAAGAGCCCGCGGACCAACTCCCGCGACATTCCCCTTGTGCATCTCTCTCAGTGGTCATCGACCGTCTACGACTTGTTGACACATGGAAGAAGCTCCACGGAATTCAACCGGGCTATACATTCTACACCTCTCACTCGTCAAGCCGCATAGATCGCATCTACGTTACCTGCTCCCTTGCTGATGGCACACGTCATGCGGAAGTCTGGCCCTTGGCCTTTTCAGACCATGATGCGTACCTCTATGACGTCACTCTCGCCCGACAGCGAGTGTGGCATAGTCGTGGTCTGTGGAAACTCAATGTCGCTCACCTGACCTCCTCAGACTGTCGCCGTATGGTCGAAGAAGCGTGGGCACGCTGCCACCATCGTCGAGAAGCCTATGACTCCACCTTATCATGGTGGCTCTCCTGTGCAAAGCCGACACTCAGGAAGACTCTGATGAGTTATGGGAAGGAATTAAAGGCGTGGCAAATTCATACCCTGCATTTCTACTACACCATACTACGTGACTGTACGACGATGCCTTTCTCGCCAGCCCGGCAGTCGATGGTCCATCGCACGAAGGCGCAGATCTCCTTGACCATGCGGCGCCACTTGGAAGGCACTGTAGTCCGTTCTCGAGCTTCTAATCGAATCTCTCAAGAACGTCCGTCGATGTACCACCTCCTTCAGGAAAGACAACGACGACGACGAGCTCTGATCCAAGTCCTCACTGATGTGGAAGGGCGCCGGCACGATACCCAACAAAGCATCGGTCGTACTCTCCATGCTCATTTTGCCGGGCTATATGCAGCCGTACCGCATTCTGCAGCACTGATCACAGAAGACGCTCAGCTTACTACGAACACTCTTCCGGAGGATGCAGTGCATGACCTCCAAGACGACGTAACCACAGATGAAGTGGTAGATGCTATCAAGGCGGGTTCCGATAACAGATCTCCTGGACCGGACTGTATACCCATCGAATTTTATAAAAGTTTTCACTATTTGTTGGCTTCCACGTGGACGGCAATCGCACAAGAGCTGATGTCACCGATGACAGTGGTCCCGAGCGCCTTTCTAGAAGCCATTATTATCCCCGTACATAAACCGCGCGGGTTATCGAGGGTCCAGGACTATCGACCAATTACTTTGCTCAACAGCGACATGAAAATATTCAAACGGCTACTGGCATCGCGACTCAAGATGGTCGCACGTTACGTCACATCCTGCGACCAGACTTCCCTAGGAGGTGACAACTACATCCGTACGGCCCTTTGCCGTTACAGAGACATGATAGAATTAGCGCATTATCAGCGTCTCCCTGGAGCCTTGGCTTCACTGGACTTTAGCCAGGCTTTCGACCGTGTTGACCACTTATATTTACGGACAGTTCTTCAGCATATGGGTTTTCCTGGAGGTATTGTCACAGTGGTTATGCGCCTGTTGAGTAGTGCAACCTCTAAAATCATGTACAATGGTCGCCTAACACCGCCCCTGGTCATCACACGATCTCTGCGGCAAGGCTGCCCTCTTTCCACGATTTTGTATGCTTTCGCCTTGAAACACCTGCTCCAGGGCATGCGCCCACGTTTGGAAGGTTTGGCTGTGCACGGCCACCGTTTTTGTTGTACAGCCTACGCAGACGACATAGTACTATATCTGCGCAGTGAAGATGAAGTACACTCCTGGAAATGGAAAAAAGAACACATTGACACCGGTGTGTCAGACCCACCATACTTGCTCCGGACACTGCGAGAGGGCTGTACAAGCAATGATCACACACACGGCACAGTGGACACACCAGGAACCGCGGTGTTGGCCGTCGAATGGCGCTAGCTGCGCAGCATTTGTGCACCGCCGCCGTCAGTGTCAGCCAGTTTGCCGTGGCATACGGAGCTCCATCGCAGTCTTTAACAATGGTAGCATGCCGCGACAGCGTGGACGTGAACCGTATGTGCAGTTGACGGACTTTGAGCGAGGGCGTATAGTGGGCATGCGGGAGGCCGGGTGGACGTACCGCCGAATTGCTCAACACGTGGGGCGTGAGGTCTCCACAGTACATCGATGTTGTCGCCAGTGGTCGGCGGAAGGTGCACGTGCCCGTCGACCTGGGACCGGACCGCAGCGACGCACGGATGCACGCCAAGACCTTAGGATCCTACGCAGTGCCGTAGGGGACCGCACCGCCACTTCCCAGCAAATTAGGGACACTGTTGCTCCTGGGGTATCGGCGAGGACCATTCGCAACCGTCTCCATGAAGCTGGGCTACGGTCCCGCACACCGTTAGGCCGTCTTCCGCTCACGCCCCAACATCGTGCAGCCCGCCTCCAGTGGTGTCGCGACAGGCGTGAATGGAGGGACGAATGGAGACGTGTCGTCTTCAGCGATGAGAGTCGCTTCTGCCTTGGTGCCAATGATGGTCGTATGCGTGTTTGGCGCCGTGCAGGTGAGCGCCACAATCAGGACTGCATACGACCGAGGCACACAGGGCCAACACCCGGCATCATGGTGTGGGGAGCGATCTCCTACACTGGCCGTACACCACTGGTGATCGTCGAGGGGACACTGAATAGTGCACGGTACATCCAAACCGTCATCGAACCCATCGTTCTACCATTCCTAGACCGGCAAGGGAACTTGCTGTTCCAACAGGACAATGCACGTCCGCATGTATCCCGTGCCACCCAACGTGCTCTAGAAGGTGTAAGTCAACTACCCTGGCCAGCAAGATCTCCGGATCTGTCCCCCATTGAGCATGTTTGGGACTGGATGAAGCGTCGTCTCACGCGGTCTGCACGTCCAGCACGAACGCTGGTCCAACTGAGGCGCCAGGTGGAAATGGCATGGCAAGCCGTTCCACAGGACTACATCCAGCATCTCTACGATCGTCTCCATGGGAGAATAGCAGCCTGCATTGCTGCGAAAGGTGGATATACACTGTACTAGTGCCGACATTGTGCATGCTCTGTTGCCTGTGTCTATGTGCCTGTGGTTCTGTCAGTGTGATCATGTGATGTATCTGACCCCAGGAATGTGTCAATAAAGTTTCCCCTTCCTGGGACAATGAATTCACGGTGTTCTTATTTCAATTTCCAGGAGTGTACGAGCAGCACTGACATGGGTGGCGACTTACGGCGAAGCGTCGGGGAGCTCCCTCAACGTGTCAGAATCCAAGGTCCTGATCAATGGTGAGGGCTTGCCGGAGAGATGCGCTGCCCCCCTTAGTGTCGCCGCCACCATACGGTGTCTTGGACTTGATTTCACAGCAGACCTGCGCCGCTCAGCGACTATCAATGGTAGACGCTTGCTACAGACAATCAGAGCAAATCTCGCAGATCACCGGCTACGAGCTCTCGACGTTATCCAACGCGTGCCATACGTGAACACGTATCATGCTTCCCATATACCACACGTGGCTCAAGTACTACCAGTCCCAAATCTCCTGGCGCGACGACTGTTGATGGCTTTCGGCTCCTTCGTCAGCTCGGGGATGATATTTCTAGGTGCAGTATGAATCCCTTGCACTGCCACGAGATCGTGGCGGGGTGGGAGTCATCCACGTGCCGACTCGTGTCAAGGCCCTATACGTCAGCTCCCAACTAAAACTTTGGCATTGTTGCCCGCAGTGCCTTACTAGCCTCCTGCTTCACAACTTTGCACCGGCCTCCTTGTCCGCCCCAGTACTGGTATCGACCACTCCAACCCCCTTTTATTACATCCAACGATTTTTCCTGGAGTTCAGTTATATCTACCGGTCCTTACCACTTACACGTTTGTACCTCACGAAAACAGTCTCCGAATTGTTATAACAGTGCCGCCCGTCCAACCCCATCGAACGTAAGTATCCACAGTACGTGTGGCGACACATATGGAAGGCGATCCATGCGCGTTTTCTTGAATCAGACGTTAAATCAGCGTGGTACATCACCGTGAATGGCAAACAAGTTAACCGACATCGTCTGCACCGCATCCATCTCGCCGATTCATCCCTCTGCACCCACTGAGGAGTGGATGACACGGATGTCCACCGGTTCCACTGTGGCACAGCGTTCGACGTCTGGACACTTGCGCGGCGAATTTTGGCGTTTCTTACTCGGCAGACACCGGCTCAGATCGACGTCCACATGCTTTTGTACCCCGATAAGACTTTCTACCCCTCCGCCAAAAGTCACTCTGTAAATTGGATCTGTGGCCACACGATCCGCTATCTTTTTACTTCTGGCGACAAGTCTACGCTAGGATATTGGACTTATCTCAACGAACGACACTGCGTCCTGATACGCAACCCACGCTATAAGCAATATTTTTCCAATTTCTTACGGAGCACTTTCGAAGACCCACCTTGTAGCTGGAACGTCCAAGCCCTGAGAAGCTGAAAACTGTATAAACCGAACCGAACTGAATAGATCTGCTACCCAGAACCCACGCCTACGCCATGAGAAGACACGTTTGGACGAGCTAGCATGCTGTAGGCGGAGACATTTCAGGAGCTCCTGTAAGAACTGGTCTTTAACTACAAGTCGCACGACGACTTTAATTAAAAAAAAACTTTTCCTTATTTATTCCTCATAATTTGTTCTTAAAGGAAAAAGAAATTTGATTTTGGCTTTGAGAAACTGTTTTTTTTCCAAAAGATTGCTTCTTCGCCAACAAGACGAAGGAGACTCATTTTTGTTTACTGGAAGGAGAAACCAGTATAATTGGAGTCTTTGTTTTCTTTTGAGAAAAAAAATAAAAACTTTTCCTTATTTATTCCTCATAATTTGTTCTTAAAGGAAAAAGAAATTTGAGTTTGGCTTTGAGAAAAAAAAATTTTTTTGTCCCAAAAGATTGCTTCTTCGCCAACAAGACGAAGGAGACTCATTTTTGTTTACTGGAAGGAGAAACCAGTATAATTGGAGTCTATATAAAAAAAGAGTGGTGGGTAGTGTCCCTACTTTAAAAAGTAAAAAAAAGCTGTGTGGTAACTTGCTTGCCTCCCATGCGCTGGGCCCGGGTTCGATTCCCAGCGCGGTTGGAAATTTTTTTTCCGCTCGGGGACTGTGTGTTGTGTTGTCCTCATCATCATTTCATCCTCATCATCGGCCGCAAGTCGCCCAATGTGACACCACTGAAATGAGACTTGCACTTGGCGGCCGAACCCGAATGGGGCGCCGGCCATGGTGGCCGAGCGGTTTTATGCGCTACAGTCTGGAACTGCGCAACCGCTACGGCCGCAGGTTCGAATCCTGCCTTGGGCATGGATGTGTGAGATGTCCTTAGGTTAGTTAGGTTTAAGTAGTTCTAAGTTCTAGGGGACTGATGACCTCAGAAGTTAAGTTCCATACTGCTCAGAGCCATTTGAACCATTTGAACTGAATGGGATCTTCTGGACATCAATGCCATACGTTCATTTCATTACTACCAGCTGCGCCAACCAACCGTATTCTCACCGTCACTGCCTCCCTGCTGGACCCTGCCGAATTTGTCCTCTCGCTCTGTTGTACTTCAGTGGGATTTCGACTGCCAGAAGTATTAGCTTACAAGTGATAAGATACAGAAATGCTTCCTCTCGACCTCTATGCTGCCGTGGAGTATGCCGTGCCGAACACATTGAAACTGCTCACGCTGTTATCAAGTGTCACTGACTGCATTCTATGACACTTTAGTTCTGGAATTTCACATGTCAGTTCTTTCTACGTCATTTATTTTCATGTGAATTTTTATTTCTCCCGGGTACAAGGATACACCGATTCAAGTTTTGTTATTGCTGGATTGCCAGGAAATACAAGGGAGTGCTGAAAAGTAATGCCTCCGTATAGTTATACTGTTCGGTTGTGGTATTACATGTCATGAATATTACTCGGTCGACTTCCTCGCTTCAGTGACGCAAGTTGCAACCATCTGCCGCTAGAGGGCTCCGAATTGTAACGGGTAACTTAACGGTGTGTAACGTAAAAATGTCGGTGCGCGAGAAACAGCGAATTGCAATCGAGTCTACAATCACAGTAGTGATCGTCCACTCATGGAGCACCTTGTCCGTCATGACAATTCCAGACCACACAGAAGCTGCAATAATCCGACGCCTTGTGTTCACTGTCATTGATCATCCTCCACAGAGTCCCTGCTTGACCCCATTGTATTTCAACTTCGGGAATTTCATTACGATAGTAATGAAGCGGGGCAAGCAGAGGTGGCTTCGTCAACAAAGCCAAAACTCTTGCAGTGACGGTATCAAGCAAGTCCACACTGAACCCTGTGTTTCAAAGTTTTCAAAGTAATCGGTACTATGGAAAGAGACGGCTGTTCAAAAGAAAATGAAGGTGATCTAATGTAATTCAAAACATACTGCGGAACATAGGTCACATTGTTATCACTTATAGCATTAGTATACATGGCGTGACAACAACGTAATCTGTTTTGAAAGTTTGGAAGCATATGATTTTATATTTGGGCAGATGTACAGGACAAAATCAGAACGTAAAAATGGTGCTTTCTTTGAAGAAAGTATTACAAGATCCTTGAATGGAAACGGAATCGTAGACCACATATTTCTTCTGTTCGGGAATTCGCACCCACAAAATGATGCCCACTGGCTCGATAGAAGCAAAGTAACCCATATTTATTCGCCAGATAACTGTATAAGCATTGTGAAAGACTCCAAGAAGAAAAATCCGTTTATCATAGTTCACATGATACATATAGACTTTTTTATCCAGTTACAAATTGGGAACGGCCATTGCAGATAGTAAGAAAACCACTGATGGTCACAAAGTGATTGGCTATACATTCAGTGGTTGAGGTACGAAAAGGGATGTTCACATTCACTAAAACACAAAAGCAGGCTCGATCCTACATAGTTGCATGAAATTGATTTCTCAAAGAAAGGTAAAGGAAGACCAACATTCCAGGTATCAGAACAACCAGCAAAGTGCAGTTACGGATAAAAAAAAGAAGAATATGTTGGATATGTTATCTTTTACTCGTCCCTTTCAGCACCGTTTCTTCAGAGACCTTGCATTGTAAACACATCGAAAGCGGTTTGCTGAAGACGACGCCAAGTCTAGATACAGTGATGATGGTGGTGGTAAGTTGAAAATGGTTCTAGAACTATGGGGTTTAACATCTCAGGTCATCAGTCCCCTAAACTTAGAACTACTTAAACCTAACTAACCTAAGGACATCACACTCACCCATGCCCGAGGCAGGATTCGAACCTGCAGCCGTAGCAGCAGCGCGGTTCCAGACTGAAGCACGTAGAACCGCTCGGCCACAGGGGCCGTTGGTGGTAAGTTCCTATGGGACCAAACTGCGGAGGTCATCGGTCCTTAGGCTTACACACTGAAACTAACGCTAAGGACAACACACACACCCATGCCCGAGGGAGGACTCGAACCTCCAATGGGGCGAGCAGCGCGAGCCGTGACAAGGCGCCCCAGACCACACGGCTACAATGATCAGTTCTTTTGTGTGTGAATACGTAGGTAAATATAGTCAATACAAGAATGGATGTGGAAATAGTAGACACGGAACTGATATATTGTGTACTGCATTTTTGCAATTATTTTCAGAGGACTATTGGAGCATGTCCATATTTTCCGTTTCAGACATTGTTGCAGTCTCCAATGTTTCTTCTTTGTCCTCCATTTTGCATGGAACAAGTGACATACAATTGTCTGTTCTAAAAGAGAGTAAATTTATGTTTGTGAAGTTCATGCTGATTTTTGTAATTTGAGTATACCTTTATTCTTCGATAACACAGTAACCCATTCTCTGGAATTGCACCATTTGTATTCTAAATGCGTCAGATATGTAGATATGAAGACGAAAAATTGAGAAATTTGTTTTACTTAAAAAAAGCTTTAAGAATTTTCACAAAAAATTGGGAGACATTACTTTTCACCATGTACTCGTACTTTAAGTGTGAAAGTGTTTATTTATTGAGGTAGGTTAGAGCATTCTTCTCCGATCATTTACCCGTAAACAAGCGTGTGTTGTGGCAGCTGTAGCTGGAGGCTCCGCGAACTTGCCTGACTGGCCGAAAGCGGCGACCAGGTGGTGCCGTCGGCTGAGCAAATGGTCGCGCTGTGGTGAAGGCCGGTGGCCCGAGCCGGGCCGGGCGTTCGCGGATGTCCAGCGGCGTGCACGCGCCTTCCGCTACGGCCAAGGGTCGACGGCCGCGCAAACCTGCCCGCCGTATAAGGAGGCGAAGCCGCGGGCCGGTCCTGGCCGGCGGTATTGTTCTTTCCTCGCCATTGAGCGGGTTGGCGCGCCGCCAATCCCACTCTGACCGCCACACACTGCGAGCGTACCACTTATTTACTTTCCCACTCTCAACGGCGCCTTCTACTTTAGCAAGCAGTGTCTAACGTGTGGTGAGTGGTAGTTTGCCGGTGAGTGGTAGTTTGCCCTACAGGGAGATCTCGTCAAGATGTTACGAACTGTCACGAATTATGGAGAACGGTAAATGTATCAGTGTGGGACAGATGACCCTTCGCCGGAGACGACAAAGTCTAGAGACACAATCGAAAATCGTTGTGATACGTCTGGCAGTGGAATTCATGCGCCGGTGCTATTGCTAAGATTGTAGGTTAGACAGTTCCGGCAAGCATCTGTTGCGGATCAACGGATGTGGTTCCAGCGTGGTGGACCATACCACCTCACTTTGGACTATCGGGTCGCGAACACCAAGATCACACATTACCAAAAAAGTAGACAGGGCAGAGGAGGTCCTGTCTCGTTGTCAGTACGTTCACCTGTTCTCATACAATCTGACTCTCTTTTAGGGTCATGTGAAAAGACGCCTGTCGAGATTTAAGAGGATCTTCTGGCAATAGCTCTCGCTGCCTGCAATACTCTTCAAACGACCCCGGGACTATTACAGCGCGCATGACAGAACGTCTTGTGACGATGTCTGACCTGCATTGACGCTGGGGGACGCCATTTGGAACAACTAGTGTAAAGACAACAGCATGTGAAATTGGGCAGGTAAATGGAATTCATTAATACTGCATTGCTGATTAAGGATTTTCGGTCTGTCTAACGTCGAGTTACTGCGCCGTTAATAGTGCATGATTCGTAAGGGACCAAACTGCTGAGGTTATCGGCCCCTAGACTTACACACAGCCTCATCCGTGAGGGTTGACACATTGTTGAATGAAAACCTTTCACAGAAGTCTACTCATGCAGGAAATTCAGCTTCCCAGACAGTCATGTGGTGAAAAATCCTTGTTGCAGATAATTGTCTTAAGCTGGCATTAGTGTTGTCGCTAACTTCACAAAGTACTGACATCTTCAGTTGAGGTGTCCTCGTCCTTCTAGGCATCCTTCCTAGTATGAGTAGTAGGCTTAAACGTCCCATGTCCCTTAAGATGACAATCAATTGCTTCGAACGTCCTCGTAAAGTGGCATTGTCGTTCTGAACACCTCTCCCGATACGAACGTTCAGCGCCACGGCCGTTACCATCTGCTAATATGTGCAGCAAATGGTCATCTGCCAACTCTGCATTGGAGTACACTTCCATTACCCTATGCCGGCAATCAAGTCCGTAATGAACACAAAACAGTTTGTGCTACGTATTTGATGCTAGCAGAGTAATGAAGTGAATCATATGTCAACATTACCTCCGTTCTATTGGAACAACGATGCTGGTAAGTTCTGTTTCAGTGTGTTTCTCGTGATCAATGCGATTACGAAGAGAAGTAGAAAATGAACTCTAACGTGGAAATAAAGCGTCTCCGCAACCATGTCAGTATAATATTCTATTTCTCTTTGTGTGAAGAATGTTTCACGAAACTTTGGCCATATCTTTCTGATAAACCCTGTAAAATTGTAACTCCGCAAAGCGACATGAAATGGAATGAGAATATCAGGTTGATTGTAGGGAAGGCGAACGTTCGTCTTTAGTTTATGGGCAGAATGCTAGGAAAATGTAGCTGATCTCTAAATGAGGCCACCTCCTGAAAAACTGTGCGTCCCATTCTTGAGTAATGCTTGGGTGTTTGAGGTCCCCATTAGATCGGATTAGAGGAAAATATCGACTTATTTCAGATGCGTAATGCTAGATTTCTTATAAGAACTTTCAACTAACACACGAATATTATGGAAATTCTCCGAGAACTCAAATGGAAATCTCTGGAGACTAGACGACGTACTTTTTCCGAAACACTAACACCATTGAGAAATATTTGAGAAGCAGTATCTGGGGCAGACTGGAACGATTCTACTGCCACCAACGTACATCTTGTTTAAGAACAGCGGAGACGAGGTGAGAGAAATAAAGGGCAGGAAAGGGAATGAGCAGTACTGGTGTAAGGTACTCACCGCCGAGCACCGTATGGTGGCTTTCGTAGTACGTACAGGGTAATAATTGTTGAACTAAGTTAAAAGAAATGTATATTAGCTACAAACTACGGCATGCACACTCTTTATTCAGCATATAAACGTCACTACAGATATTCGGATTTAGGTTATGACACGTTCGATATGCTTGTCATCATTGGCGATGATATGGCGCAGACGAATAGCGAAATATTGCAGGACACGCTTAAGTGTCGGAACATCGATGCTGTCGATAATCTCATGAATGGCTAATTTCAGCTCAGCAATGGTTTTGGGGTTATTGCAGTACACCTTGTCTTTAATATGTCTTTACAAAAGGAGTCACATTTGTTCAGATCCTCAGAATATGATGGCCAATCGAGGCCCATGCCAGTCGCCTCTGCGTACCAGCCAGAATGCGGTACCCAAAGTGGTCCTCCAGGACATCAAACACACCCCTGCTTTGATGGCGTCGAGCTCTGTCTTGCATGAACCACATCTTGTCGAAATCAGGGTCACTTTGGACAACAAGGATGAAATCATATTCCTAAATCTTCGCGTACCATTCGGTAGTCACCGTTCCATTAAGGAATATCGCACTGATTATTCTGTTGAAGGGGATGAGACTTCTCGTTCGCGAGATGCGGATTATCAGTCCCCCAAACGTGCCTATTTTGCTTATTGACGAACCCCTTCAAATGAAAGTGGGCTTCTTCGCTAAATCAAACCATACATGCGCCTACTAATTCTCATCATGCCCCGTGGCCAAACGTGCAGTAAGAACGTCCTAAAGCAAACCGTTCAGAAGTCATGAGATTTTATTTCATATAGTTCAATAATTGTCACCCTGTTTTTAGCTGTGCTTTACATGACCGGCCACGGCTTTCCAAGCTTCCGCGGGCCTAGTGCGTGGGCCACAGGCAGACCAAGGCTCCTTCTTTCCCGGAAGTACTCGGTGCAGCACGACATTTCGTTTAGTATTGTGCTGTGACATATCTCGGTCGGCACGGCTCTTTCCAGTTAGGAAAAATCGTGGTGTCAGAGCAGTTTACGCTTCGCTGTTTGTTCGTAGTATGAAGGGCGTTCACAGGTCCAGTGGATGTTTGCTCAAATAGAGGCAGTCTAGCAATTTATCTTCACAAGCCTTTAAAAATGTATGCGAATTCTCAGCAACGCCGCGTAAGCGACAGATACTGCGAATTTGCTTGGAAACGATATTATGATACCACGAAAAAAGAATTTAAGGATTTAGTTAACAATGTACATCTACATGCACATGGCTACTCTGCAAATCACATTTACGTGTCAGGCGGAGGATTTATCGAACCATCTTCACAATAATCCTCTGTTATTCAACTCTCGAACAGCGCGGGGAAAAACGAACACTTAAATCTTTCCGTGCGAGCTCTAATTTCCCATATTTTATTATTATGATCGTTTCTACCTATATAGCCCGGCAGCAACAATATATTTTTGCATTCGAAGGAGAATGCTGGTGATGAAATTTCGTGAGACGATCCCGCCACAACGGGAAACGCCTTTGTTTTAATAATGTGCTCTCCAAATCCTGTATCATGTCCGTGACACTCTCCCCCCTATTTCTGATAATAAAAAAAACTGCTGCCCTTCTCTGAACTTTCTCGATGTGCTCCGTTAATCCTATCTGGTAAGGATCGTACTCCTCGCAGCAGTACTCTAAAAGAGGAAGAACAAGCATAGTGTAAGCAGTCTCTTTAGTGGATCTTTTGCAACTTCTAAGTCCCTCAGCATTTTCTATGTGTTCTATCCAACTTAAGTTGTTCGTAATTGCAAATCCTAGGTGTTTAGTTCGATTTACTACCTTTAGAATTGACAGATTTTTCGTGTAATCTATGTTTAACCGACTCCTTTTAGCACTCATATGGGCGACCTCACACTTTTAATTATTTAGGGTCAATTGCCAATTTTCGCACGATACAGATATTTTATCTAAATCGTTTTGCAATTCTTCTGATGACTTTACTGGACGATAAATGTCAGCAACATCTGCAAACAACCTAAGACATCGGCTCAGATAGTCTTCTATATCGTTTAATAGATAAGGAGCAACAGAGGTCCTATAACAATGCCTTCGGGAACGCCAGATATTACTTCTGATTTACCCGATGATCTTCCGTTAATTATCACTAACTGTGACCTCTTTGATAGGAAATGCCAATCCAGTCGCACAACTGAGACGATATTCCATGAGCACGCAACTAGATTACAAGCTTCGTGTGAGGTACAGTGTCTAAAGCCTTCTGGAAATCTAGAAATACGGAATCAATTTGAAATCCTTTGTCGATAGCACTGTACACTTCATGTGAGTAAAGAGCTAATTGTGTTTCAGTAGATCGATGTTTTCTAAGTCCGTGTTGACTGTGCGTCAATAGACCGTACTCTTCGAGGTCATTAATAATGTTCGAACTCAACGTATGTACCATACCCCGCTGCAAGACGACGTTAATAAAATGGGCTTGTAATTTAGTGGATTACTCCTACTGCCTTTCTTGAATTTTAGTATGATCTGTGCAGTCTTTGGTTACGGATCTTTCATCGAGCGAGCGGTTGCATATGATTGTTAAGTATGGAGCTATTGCATCATCATACCCTGAAAGGAACCTAGTTGTTATATAGTCTGGACCGAAAGAGTGCCTTTATTATGTGATTTAAGTTGCTTCAGCTACATCTGCATATGCTTCTGCATATGCAGATCTAACTGAGTGATCTTCAAGGTAGTTAACGTTTTAATGACAAATCCTTTTACGTCAAGACCGTCCACGACGTCTGCATTGCTTTCCTCTTGTAGGGTTTCCACGTCCTCATAATGAGGGTGCGAAAATTCCGTATTATTTCGATCGACAAATTTGAATGAAATAACTTTTTTCGATTATGAAACTAAATAAGTCAAAACTGCGTGGCAACTTGAGTATGAAAAACCTGTGAAATTATATTCGTCTGTCCATATGCCAACAGTTAGTGCTAGAAAATAATCATGTCGTTAGCACGTCAAAAATAAAGAAGTAATACTGAAAATTTGTTTTTCTTTGTGGTCTCTGTTGTTGAGAAATGTGAAATATAAAACCGAGTCGTATGCGTTCGCAGTTTCTCTCCTCCTCCTCCTCCCTCCTCCCGCTCAGACAGCTTTGCGTAGCAGTGGGAGAAATGTGCAGTGAAACTGAGCATTATGGCACTTGTGTGAGTGCACGGTCGGTGAGCCGAAATCTTGGTCACCCCTGTGCTATTGTACACCGATCAGCCAGAACATTATGATCACCGACCTACTATCGATATAAACCCGTCCAGGCGACAGCAGCGGCTCCTGACGAGGTATGACTGCTAGTCAGGCACACGCAAGGTGCATATAGTATCGTTGAGCATGCTGTCCATGTGTAGAATGAGGACGGCGGCCAATCTATCTGAGTTTGACCGAGGGCAGAATGTGAAGGCCCGGAGCCTCAGCACGAGCGTTTCGGATACTGCACGACTTATCGGGTGTTTGAGGAGTGTTGTGGTGAGGGTCGAGGCGAAACCAGGATGAAACCACGTCCACAAGTCCTGGAGTTGGGTGGCACGCCCCTCATTGTAGATGTCGGACGTCGTTGGCTGGGCAGACCGGTAAAACAGGACAGGCGGCAAACTGTAGCGGAACTAACATCAGAATTCAGTGCTGGGTGGAGTAAAAGTGTGTCTGAACAAATAGTGCACCGAACATTCTTCGCCGGTTGTTGTGGCCGAGCGGTTCTAGGCGTCTCAGTCCGGAGCTGCGCGACTGCTACAGCCGCAGGTTCGAATCCTGCCTCGGGCGTGGATGTGTGTGATGTCTTTAGGTTAGTTAGGTTTAAGTAGTTCTAAGTTCTAGCGGACTAATGACAGATGTTAAGTCCCATAGTGCTCTGAGCTATTTGAACACTCTTCACGATCGACCTCCGCAGCCGACGACTCATGCACTGTCAATGGTAACACCAGGACATCGGCATCTATGACTGCGGTGGGCACCAGACCATCGACTCTGAAAACTGGCACAATGACAGAGCTTTCCATGGTATGATCGATCCCAAGACCTTCTTCATCAAACGATGGGAGGTCGCGAATCCGTCGTCTTGCACGGGGAACAGCTCATTGACACCTGTACTGTGGGATGGCGGCGGCGGCTCCATTATTCTCTGCGGAACATTCACGTGGGCACCCATGGATCCTGTGGAGGTCGTGCAAGGCGCCATGACGGCCAAGGAGTATCACACAGTAGTTATAGACCACGTACACCCCTGCATGATGATCACGTTTCCCGACGGCAGTGGTATTTTTCAACAAGATAATGCACCATGCCACAAAGCCAGGAGTGTGATGGAGTGGTTCGAGGAACACAGTGGTGAGTGATGTGCTGGGTCCCCAACTCGTCAGATCTGGGATGTGACTGAACAAGGCGTCAGAACTCATCACAACCTCACCCTTCTCCTCGGAATGTACCGGAATTAGGTAGCTTGTGTATGCAGATGTGGTGCCAGCTCTCTCCAGAGACCTACCAAGCTCTCACTCCTTCCAGGTCACCAATCGTTGCCACTGTGTCAAAAGTGGTCAAATCGTCTTTAGGTAGGTGTCAATGTTCTGGGTGATCAGCGTATACCCAAGAATAGAGAGCAGTGCCTTACAATGGAATATCGGCAATACGCTTTTCAGTATCTGCAGAAGGTGTACAATGCCGTTACTCAGCACGTTCGGGATGGGTACTTCACGGGTCGACGGTTACTCGGTAACATTCGGTGAACAGAACCCCATGAGTGGAACGAACTCTGTGCGAATTGAACTACAGGAATCAGACCGTCCGAATCCATGTAGATACCCGCACGCCAGTATACTCAGCACGCGGCTAACCACTTTGCACACGAGTACTAGGCTAACTACTTAGCTCCCGACAGAACTTGTAACAAAGCGTTACTCCAGTAGTTCCGCGGCGGTTTAATTCCGCAAGAGCACTAGCCTGCTCCGCTAACTGCCGCTCTCAAGTCAACACTTCCGTCAGTGTCTGCCCACATGACGTGACGTGTGCTCCCTGCACGATATGTTTCCGAACTACTCCGCTGCTATACCCATGCCAGCTCGTCTGTCTTCGTCATGATGTCCACTGGTGAGGATACTTACCCTTAATCTATATAATTTAGAACTACACTGTTTACTAAAGGTCGCCACTCTGTAAGGGCATCAGCTGTTTTGAACTGATATATTGTCAATGTATTTTTTGTGCAGTTATAAAGTAAAGGTAGTGGCCTGGAATACGATAAGCAATGCACAAACAGTTGTGATTGGACTGGTAGATTTAAGGGTTAAATCTCTCCATCTTGGGAGCATGGAATCCATAAAATTCACCTACAAGGAGATGGACGGAAAAAGTGTAAGTAAATGATAAAACTAGCTATAATGTAAACTATGCTGAAGCTCGGGAAACAGACACCCAGAGCAATAGGAGCCTCCCGGTGCATGTTAAGTGACGAAAGGCACACATTCTGCATCTCACCTGCAAGCTATCAAACGTTATAAAACCAGAGTGCGACCTTCAGGTCAGAAAAATGATAGGTGTAAATAAGATAACACACACTTATGAGCAAAACATTACGACCACTGCCCACCACGAGACTAAATGCATTTGAAGGCACGTGACATGTAATGAAAGTGTGTAAATGGAGCAGAGACCAATAAGGCAACAGCAAACACATTCTAGGGAGGATATGGGCTGCAAATGGGGAATTCGACTGACATAAGCGACTTTGGCGAAGGGTAGATTGTTATGGCTCGGCACCTGGGTATCTTGGCAGTAGCGAAGCGTGCCACTATAGTGAGCATCTACAGAATGTAGTTGAAGGACTGCGAAACCACGAGCGGGAGGCAAGCTGTTGGGCGTATACACCTCATTACAGAGCCTGGATGTCAGAGGGCCTACCCACTCTGTAAAGTAGGTTTATGTCGCGTTCTGTGGCATACCTGAAGACAGATTACAAAAGCGGCGAAGACCAAAGTGTTTCATAGCACACCGTTCAGCGCACGTTGTTAAACACGAAACTCCACAGCAGCCGCCTCCCCGACCCCAAATTGTTTCAAATCATATCAATAATTACGATTTTAGTAGCCACAGGGTAATCTAGATTGGATTATTGACCATGCGAAAATGTCGCCTGTTCGGAAGAATCATCTTTCTTGTTCCACTAGGTCGACGGTCATGTCCATGTAAGCCACCATCCAGGCGAATGGCCAAACGTGCACTGCACCGCGGCCGCAGTCCGAAGGGAGTAATTATATTATACTTTTGGGGCTATTCACCTGGGCTTCCACGAGACCTACACTAGTAATCTATCTACAGCTACATCTACATTTATACTCCGCAAGCCACCCAACGGTGTGTGGCGAAGGGCACTTTACGTGCCGCTGTCATTACCTCTCTTTCCTGTTCCAGTCGCGTATGGTTCGCGGGAAGAACGACTGCCGGAAAGCCTCCGTGCGCGCTCGAATATCTCTAATTTTACATTCGTGACCTCCTCGGGAGGTATAAGTAGGGGGAAGCAATATATTCGATACCTCATACAGAAATGCACCCTCTCGAAACCTGGACAGCAAGCTACACCGCGATGCAGAGCGCCTCTCTTGCAGTGTCTGCACTTCAGTTTGCTAAACATCTCCGTAACGCTATCACGCTTACCAGATAACCCTGTGACGAAACGCGCCGCTCTTCTCTGTCAACCCGACCTGGTACGGATCCCACACTGATGAGCAATACTCAAGTATAGGTCGAATGAGTGTTTTGTAAGCCACCTCCTTTGTTGATAGACTACATTTTCTAAGGACTCTCCCAATGAATCTCAACCTGGCACCCGCCTTACCAACAATTAATTTTATATGATCATTCCACTTCAGATCGTTCCGTACGCATACTCACAGATATTTCACAGAAGTAACTGCTACCAGTGTTTGTTCCGCTATCGTATAATTACACAATAAAGGATCCTTCTTTCTATGTATTCGCAATAAATTACATTTGTCTGTGTTAAGGATCAATTGCCACTCCCTGCACCAAGTGCCTATCCGCTGCAGATCTTCCTGCATTTCGGTGCAATTTTCTAATGCTGCAACTTCTCTGTATACTACAGCATCATCCGCGAAAAGCCGCATGGAACTTCCGACACTATCTACTAGGTCATTTATATATTTATTGTGAAAAGCTATGGTTCCATAATACTCCCCTGTGGCACGCCAGAGGTTACTTTAATGCCTGTAGACGTCTCTCCATTGAAAACAATGGTTGCACCTTGACAGTAGTCGACTATGTGGATCTTATTTGGGTTTTCCTGCATGAATAAATACTTACTGCCTTCCCAAAAGGCGTTGCTACATTCCAGCAGGATGTCTGTCCGTGCCACAAGGCCAGAAACGTGCCACAATGCTTTGACGGTGATGATAGTGAACTCACGACGTCTTGGCTCTCAAACTTGCCATATAATATCACGATGGAGAACATCTCAATCAACTTGTCCATAACATTGCATTTATTATTTACCTGCTAGTTCACTCACTGCTCTAGACCAATTACGTGAGAGACTGAGGGTTATTCCATTTTTAAAAAATTGCCAACTGTATTACTATAATTAATCGTTGCATAGCACTGGGCACTATTTCTGTACGTACATCACAGGCATCAAAACTTTACAGCAAACACGTCCCTAGAACTCTTTGTGTCCATCACCTTGGCTGTACAACTGGCAGTTTGGTAGGTCACCAAATATGAAAACTTGTGAAATTGGTTGCAAAATGGGCAATTGGGTAGTATGCCAAATTCAGATTTTAGTTAACCGACTATATAATTGGTAAAGTATCAAGCAAATTTGTGGAAACTGGCAGACTGGCTGCATAATTTGGAAATTGGTAGGACGCAAAGCCTAGAAATTCGTGAAGCTGGCTGTAATACTAATTCGGAAATTGGTGAAATTGGTTGTAACATTGGCAATGTGCTAATATGTCTAATTGGAAACTGGTAGGATAAACCAGAATGCAGATGTACTAGCAAAAGAAAAATTTTCAAACATATAAATAAATCCTTTCTTGCAGATTCACATTCACATTACAAAATATAAGAGTGCTTTTCATACATAATTTCTGATCTCCGGCGTCCAGATGTGCTTTAGTGAGATGCACAGTTTAAAAAATGATGGTGAATAGTAAGATACTTTGATATTTCGGTGTATGTGAATTCTAGAAAAACGTTAGTCCTCCAGCGATTTGTGTGTGACTGAACCTAAATGTGATAGCCAACATTACAACAATTAATGGTTATCGCAACTAACGCCAAAGTACTGGACACTTTCTGTAAGCACTCCACAAATATCGACACTATTTAACGCACTTACGTTGAATATTCTGGTGTTGTGAATATGTGTTAACGATCGCATGTTTTAGAGGATTAATGCGACTCACATGTGGATTAGACAGCTCGTTATTTTGCTGTCCCTACACACAAGCATTTCTACCAAGTTTGTGATTGCTAAAAGTATTGACTAGGAACTTTTGAAAGCTCCAGCTTGTCAGGCAGAGGAATCGGTCTACTGCCGTGTGTAAACCAGCGCCTATGCCACTATTCAAGTTTTATATTCGAGGAGCAGGAGAAACATTGTCTTTACCGCACTACCGTCAAATAAGAATGTTACTGAATTATTAATGAGTACTACAAGATATGTTATTCCGAGGGTCTTAGGAAAACGGACCAGTATATCGTATGTAAATTATTATCTACCTGTCTATAAATTTAATTATTTAACGAGGATGCAGTCTGGAACCGCAAGACCGCTACGGTTGCAGGTTCGAATCCTGCCTCGGGCATGGATGTTGTGATGTCCTTAGGTTAGTTAGGTTTAACTAGTTCTAAGTTCTGGGGGACTAATGACCTCAGCAGTTGAGTCCCATAGTGCTCAGAGCCATTTGAACCTTTTAACGAGGAAATCGAGACACAGTTTTACGGGTGCTGGTATCACATCTTACAGCATATGCCTAATCGATTTTATGTTTTCAGTTTCGGTTTACAACTGCAGTATTTACCCTATACATAACAAGAAGATGTTAACTGGGTAATGGCTTATTTCTTTCGATATTACACTACTGCGCCGGAGGTGCACCGAAAATGCCATTAGCACGTCCTCCTGTCGCCCTTGCCTAGTGCGACCAGCCACAAGATGCGGTTCAATAAATTAAAATGCACACTGTTACCACTGACCAAAGCACTGCAAAGCTAAGCTTTCTCGTATACGTAACAAATTAACAGTGCTTAGGGCCTTATTACCCCAGTAGACAAACTGCAGAACACAGCGAAACACCAAACACGGTTGTTCCGTAAGTGATTCGTTAACTGTTACTGCATGGAAGTGATTGACACTGAGTACAGTGGAGCACTTTCTAAACACTGTTTGTTGATCTTTGCACAGAGCGAGACACACGATTCATTTCGTTCCCACTGCGATGTGCAAGTTCGAAATTTGCCTCTAAGGTGCGTACAGCCTTCTTCTGTGAAAAGCATGGCACCCTGCGACGTCACCTTCGGCCTCGACGATGCTTCGAACAACAAGGTGTCGACTTATGCGAAAAGAAGACCACAGCTCAGAACTTCATGTGAGATGCAAGTTGGGTTAACGATGTTACATTGGCATCAAATGTGACTAAAATTCTGCCCAACCCACCTGGACGTGTCACACGATGGGAAGGTTGTCACAGCCCCTCTTACTCACATTTTGAGACCTCAGATATAGACCGCTCATACTCTAAACCAAATGGTCTCAGGGACTGGCCCCTATGCAAGAGGCGTTCATTCCCACATATTTTGCTGTAGAAACTCATAGTTCTCAGTGCGATGAGCATCAGGTAAACGTTTTTGACAACCTTTGAAACTGCTGACACGCCTCGAACTTTTCAACCCTTCTCTAAGGACTTTTGGCGCTGTATTCCCATTAAATACCACCCCTTTGTAGTTCAGAGCTACCGCAATTTTTGCTCTCGTGTATAGGTTGGAACAACTATGCGCTGTTGGAAACCATTCGGTGAAATTTGAATGTGATACGAAGCAGCAAAATGTGCTTATACTTTTCCAGCCCTTTTCTTTTGCGTCCTCCTGTGACATGATCACGGAGAGATGTGGCAATGACATGCATGAATAAAATGGCAAAGGTTCCCTCTAAGACCTCCTAGTTCTACAATGAGTGTGTTGGGTAGGGACACTACGAATGTAGTGTGCGGACATATAAGGTGAGAATGTGGGTCTCGAGGGAGGCGTGCGCGAGATAGTTCCTGCAGTCGCACTATCCTCTGTGCCCTCCGTGGCTCTGATGGATAGAGCTTCTGCCATGTAAGCAGGAGATCCCGGGGTCGAGTCCCGGTCGGGGCACACATTTTCACCTGTCCCCGTTGATATATATCACCGCCCGTCAGCAGCTGGGGGTATTAATACATAATTCTAATTTCGATTAAATATAGAGTGGGAACCCGAAATGGAAATGATTTGGCCAAGAATTTGGCATTAAAACTTTCAAAGAGACAATCCTGAATGCGATGTCGGCCCTAGCAACTGTGAGTGAAGAATCAAAAAAATGGTTCAAATGACTCTGAGCACTATGGGACTTAACAGCTGTGGTCATCAGTCCCCTAGAACTTAGAACTACTTAAACCTAATGAACCTAAGGACATCACACACATCCATGCCCGAGGCAGGATTCGAACCTGCGACCGTAGCAGTCGCGCGGTTCCGGACTGCACGCCTAGAACCGCGAGACCACCGCGGCCGGCAGTGAAGAATCATTAGTTACACAAAAGCACATTCATTGTGCCGCAATGATCCAACTTATATTGCGAAGAAGGGAAACTCTCAGTATAAGAAACCGTTTAAATTCCATTCACCTTTCTGTTCACGTTTTCATGACCTCTCCCGAAGGGTAATTGACGCTGACCATTTCGCGCTTTTCTTTTCACTTTTTCTATCAATAACGCTCATGTTTTTATGATTCTCTATTATTACTCGAGGTATTTAAACATTGAATACGTCCAACTTTCCGTTTATTGGAAAAAATAGTGATGTCACCTGAAACGATTCAACACAGCGTACTAAACCTTTCTTTACCCAATAGTTAGCACATATTCCAAATGTACACTACTACGGGAACAGCAGACAGCTACGAATATTGAGATCCGAAAATCAACGTTTCAAGTAACCACACCCAAAATGTCTGTAATGCCATGACTCCAAATACCGTATATGCGTTACCTTGGAAAAAATATCCGCGAAAATCGTTCCAGAAGTCCACTCGAGCTATAATCTAAACAGTAAGCATACTCAAGCTGCAGCTTAAAGCTAGTTTAAGTTATAAGTATATTAAGTTAACAGCGCACTTGAGAGGATATAATCGTTATTTATATTTAGTGATCACTTTGAACATCCTTTTGGTGACCTCAACAGAAGTAATAATTGAGATAATTTAGTAGTCGTACCACGGCGCGGCTACAGGACGTGAGCGATTCACGACATTGTCTGTGTTATAGCTTTTCGTTTCCACGTTTTTTCGAAGAGAGAAACCGTAAAATGTGAACACACTGCTCTGCAAAACTTAAGGAAGTGATACAAAAAGCAGCATAAAAATATTGACTACCTAATGCAAACGAATGAAGAGCGGGAGCATATTGCCAAAGGTCTCAGAGTCATGCACAAATAGCTTGGAGTCATATGGCGTTAGACCAGCATGACTGCTCCTTAGCTGAGTTGCCAGCACGGTAGCTCAGTGTGTGCGGTCAAAGAGCTGGCTGGCCTCTGTAATAAAAAACTGAGTGAAAACGTCCGCTACAACCAAATACAACGAACAACTACGAAAAAAAAGCGGTCAGTGCATTTTACTGCCACACAGTGCGCCCGGTTTCGATTCCCAACAGCGCCGGATATTTTCTCCCATCCGGGATCGGATGTTGTGTTATCCTCATCATCATTCAATCATCATCGACACGCAAGTCGCCCAACGTGGCGTCAACTGAAAGGACTTACAATTCGACGGCAGAACTTCCCGAGGTGGGTACTCCCAGCCATCAGTGCCATGTGATCATCTCATTTCACTGTGACTATCGCGTCAAACGGTACTGGCTCTGCAACACGAAGAGTTGAAGAAAATGGATAAGACTGTGTGTGTCACTTAGTCACCTGTTAAGGTACACTGTTGTAATGTCCCTCCTTATAGCATGGAACGAACACAACATTTGAATGACTCCACACTTCATGGAGCAACAGGAACAAGAACGATGTGTGATGAGTGTGGCCCGGAAGTTTGGTATTGCTCACAGTATTGTTTCACTTGCACGGCGAAGGCCCGGGGGAGAGGAGTTGGTCGAAAACTGTCAAATACAGCAGCAGTTGACTGCTACATTGTGCAACAGACAAGAAGGGACACACGACAAAGAGCAAGTGCAGTTGCAACCACATTTAACAGTACTACAAACCACGCAATCTCAAAACCCAAAATGGCACGGAAACTGCATGGGGTTAGTGTACTTGCCTCGTTACCAGTAAGTTGTATTCCGCTGACATCCATACAAAAGCAACATCGTACCAAGGGTATAGAGACTGGACTAACGAGGAGTGGGGTTGCATGCTCTTCTCGCACGAGCACAGATTGAGTCTGAGTAGTGATTAGGGGCTACCCCCACACGGTGAGAGTGCGGAATGAATAATTCAGCCAGGAACATTGCCGAACATGATCGTTTTTAAGGTGCAAGGAGGTGTGAGGAGGCATAACGTTCCATGGGCGTATTGGTCTCCATACCTGTGAACTTGGCACACTCACCGATCAACGTTATTGTGACGCTGTACTCCCGCCCTATGAGCGTCTTTTCAGGGGTTCAAATGGTTCAAATGGCTCTGAGCACTATGCGACTTAACTTCTGAGGTCATCAGTCGCCTAGAACTTAGAACTAATTAAACCTAACTAACCTAAGGACATCACACACATCCATGCCCGAGGCAGGATTCGAACCTTCGACTGTAGCGGTCGCTCGGCTCCAGACTGTAGCGCCTAGAATCGCATTCTTAGGGGGTGCGTTCGCCCCTGCCTTCATCCTTATGAATGTGAATGAGAGACCGCATCGAACATCGCACGAGGAGGAGCTCTCGGAACGAGGGGATGTTCGCCCAATGGACTGACCTGCTGTTCGCACTGCTTAAATCCCGCGAGCACTTGTGAAATGCCCAAAGGAGACGTATTGCAGCACTCCACATGCACCAACGTCCATCCAGCGGTTGTCAAGCGTGCTGGTGGAGGAATGAAATGCCCTACTACAAGAACTCCTTACCAACATTATGGTTAGCATAGGGGCACGTTGCACCGTATGCTTTGCAGTCCGCCGTGATCATACTCCCTCTAAAGCATGAAACGCAGTGATTTTAGTGCAGTTACTGTTTTTGATTTAGTCTAGTTGCGCATTTCTTGCAGTTATCTTCTGTATTTTACTGAAGCAATTTTTTAAATACATTGTTCACGTTCAATCTAGCTATGTTACTTGGCAGTCACACATCATGCCAAAGTTAGGTTCGTTCATAGGTTTTGTGCACTAATATATAGTTCTACGGATCTGGCTAGAGTTTAGACATGGAAATCAGCTGGATTCCCTTTGTTTAAACCCATATTACATCATTCCATAGCTACTGTGGTCTTTACCTGCCCGTGAAAGGCAAAGGTCCCGAGTTCGCGTGTCAGTCCGGCACACAGTTTTAATCTGCCAGGAGGTTTCATACCAGCGCACACTCCGCTACAGAGTGGAAATCTCATTCTGAAAACATCCCCCAGGCTGTAGCTAAGCCATGTCTCCGCAATACCCTTTCTTTCAGGAGTGCTAGTTCTGCAAGGTTCGCAGGAGAGCTTCTGTAAAGCTTGGAAGGTAGGAGACGAGGTACTGGCAGAATTAAAGCTGTGAGGACGGGATGTGAGTCGTGCTTGGGTGGCTCAGTTGGTAGAGCACTTGCCTGCGAAAGCCAAAGTTCCCGAGTTCGACTCTTGGTCTGGCACACAGTTTTAATCTGCCAGGAAGTTTCATATCAGCGTCAGCGTATACTCCGCTGCAAAGTGAAAATCTCATTCTAAAAAGAGTAATTTCTCGTACATTATCTATCATATTAGTATAATGCACAGTCCAATCACATTAATGTGACCACCGCCTGTGTTCGACATCAGCCTACTACAATAACCACTCACAGATGGTAGATGGCAGCACTATTAGCGTATAAAGCATGTCGGGGGGGGGGGGGGGGGGGGCGCAGAAAACAGTGCAGTTGTTGTCGTAATGCGGAAACGGTGCGATTTATCTGATGTCCAAAGGTTCATGATCATTGGCTTTCGGGTCAAGGGTGGAAACATTATCGGAACGGCTAAGTTTGTAAATTGTTCATGTGCCGCGGTGGTTAAAACATTCAAGAAGAAATGTTCAAATGTGTGTGAAATCTTATGGGACTTAACTGCTAAGGTAATCAGTCCCTAAGCTTACACACTACTTAACCTAAATTATCCTAAGGACAAACACACACACCCATGCCCGAGGGAGGACACGAACCTCCGCCGGGACCTGCCGGACAGTTCATGACTGCAGTGCCTCAAACCGCTCGGCTAATCCCGTGCGGCTTAAAACATACCATGCAAGGCCAAATTTCGCTATCCAAAACCGGTGCCGAGGATGACGAGGTGAACGACGGCTGTTTACGGTAGAATGGACGTGTTACTATTGAACAACTGACTGGTCAGATAAACCAAGACGCTACCAACAAAGTCTCGTAAAGGGCAGTTCAGCAAAAGTTGCTGCATGTGGGTCTCCACAGCAGGCGCCTGTTTCATTCATCCATGCTGACTGCAGTTCATAAGTGACGAAGGCTGGAATACCGCATCTGGGCGTCCACTGACTGGCGACAGATAGAAATGGTTCAAATGGCTCTGAGCACTATGGGACTTAACATCGGAGGTCATCAGTCCCCTAGACTTAGAACTACTTAAACCTAAGGACATCACATACATCCATGCCCGAGGCAGGATTCGAACCTGCGACCGTAGCAGCCGCGCGGTTCCGGACTGAAGCGCCTAGAACCGCTCGGCTACCACGGTCGGTGACGACAGATAGCATTTTCAGTTGTCCAGTTTCAAAATTTCTATGTAAATAAGTTTTCTACATTAAGATCTATATGGCTGAAGATGATAAACTGCAAAATGAAATCAACTGTATTACAAAGCATAAAAAACCAGGAAAACCACAGCATGTGGTAACAAGTTATACATACAGTACCTTGTCCGCTTTTCAGATTTGCGAATACTTCCTTTGAAAATACGGATTTATATGTCTCCCAGTAGTGAAGAACGTTTTCCCTGTTATTTAATAAAAATAAAATAAAAGCTCACTGATGATGCTGAAACTTCAGAGAAACACGTCTGGGTAACAGAAGGCAGACCCATTCGAAAAAAAATTTATTTGTAAGCAAACATGGACAGGAGAGTTCAAAACAGTAATAATAATAATACCAATCATGGTGACGATGAGCAATGTGAGAGAGATGGGGTAGTGAACATTTACGTTCGAATGTAATAGTCTCTTTTTATTCTCCCTGAAATTAGTGGCTTGTCTCTACTGATGCTGACGCTTCATAATATTGTTGGATGGCGAAGTAGAGAGGACGTATGCAAAGTCTCGTCTCAGACTGCTGTGAACCTAGAGAGTGGTGATGGTGGGAAACTGGGGGCGGTGGTCGGTGGTGGTGGACCAATATGAGCTCACTACAGCAATGGGGGAGGGGAGGCTGCTATTTTTGTGTCATAAATTATGGTCAATAAGATTAACCGTAAACTAGACGGCAGTTATCGCATTAGGCTAAAAGAATTTTCCATTAAGTAACAACTATGTAAACACAACCACAAGTGTAGCCATCTTGGATCATAAACTATAATAACTAAAATGACAGTTATGGCACATTAATTAATCACTGCCAAACCTAGAATTGGTTCCAGAACTGTCACAAATGGACCAATGCGTTATTGACTTGGTCAATTTGCAACACTCTTTCTCCTGAATAAATCACAAAATTTCTTTGAAATTTTAATCATTGATTGTATGTAAATGTGCATTACATTCACCAATTTTTGTCCCATTCGCATAATTCATTCGTGGTCCACCGTTTTTGTTTTTTCTTCTTCTTTAAGTGTAATTCAAGTGTTCGGAAGATAAATATACATATTAGTTCAATGTTAGTACAGTTTTTATTAAATAAATTATTTTGGTTTCTTTGCGTTCATGGTGTGGGTTCCTGTAGTCATGTCCTAGTTCATGAACCACGGGCAACGTATGAGTGGCCAAGTAAGTGGTCCCGACAGTCGGGATACCAGTTACTTTGGAATAAGGCTGGGCATTTCGGACATATTCTGAGTCGTGGTCACCTTTGTGCTCATACGGCAAAGACTACCAAATTCACCGCTTAGTCCCTCAGCCGCTAGGGGTAAAATCCGATGGGACTCGGGGCAAGTAAGGTTAGAAACCTGCTTCCCTGGTACTTTAAATATGATGCTGGCAACAATCAGAGCAAAATGCCTCGGACCTTTGGAGGTGACGGAGTCCCACCTCTAACTGACAAACCAGGGACTCCTAAGATACGAATTGGCAAACAAATAGTAATGAGATGGGGAGCTACTAATATCAGTGGGGGCTACTCTGGGAAGAAGGTAGAGCTGGCAGAGGCTGCAAGTAAGATGGGGCTGTACGTTTTAGCTGTTAGTGACATTCGGGTAAGGGGTGAGAAAGAAGAGGAAGTGGGAGAATACAAGGTCTACCTGTCAGCAGCCAAAGCAGGAATAGCACAATAGGGTGTAGGGCTTTACATCAGGAAAGAAATGGAACCCAGCGTAGTTGCAATAAGGTATGTAAATGAACGACTGATGTGGATAGATTTGACAGTGTCTAGCAAGAAAATTAGGATTGTGTCAGTATATTCGCATTGTGAAGGGACAGATCAAGATAAGATGAATAGTTTTTATGAGGCAGTGTTCTGCTCATGGGTGATTTTAACGCCAGGATTGGAAATCGAACAGAAGGGTATGAAAAGGTTATGGGTAAATTTGGAGAGGATATGGAAGCCAACAGGAACGGGAAACAACTCTTGGATTTCTGTGCCAGTATGGGCTTAGTAATCACAAACACCTTTTTTAAACATAAGAACATTCACCGGTATATTTCGGAAGGCAGGGGAACCAGATCTGTCATTGACTATATAATAACAGATCAGGAATTCAGGAAGGCTGTGAGGGACACACTTGTATTCAGGGGATTCTTTGATGACACTGATCATTATTTAATCTGCAGTGAAATTGGGATTGTGAGGCCGAAAGTGCAGGAGGTCAGGTCCATATGTAGGAGGATAAGAGTGGAGAAACTTCAGGATAAGGAAATCATGCACAAGTACATAACAGCGATCTCAGAAAGGTTAGTTGAATGTAGTCAATTACAGTCATTGGAAAAGGAATGGAAAAGGTACAGGGACACATTACTAGAAGTGGCTAATGAATGTCTTGGAACAGTAGTGTGTAAAAGTAGGATGAAGCAAACAGCTTGGTGGAATGACACAGTCAAGGCAGCCTGTAAAAGGAAAAAGAAGGCGTATCAAAAATGGCTACATACTAGAACTCAGGTAGATAGAGGAAGTTATTTTGAAGAAAGAAACATAGCCAAACAGATAATTGCAGCATCCAAGAAGAAATCTTGGGAAGACTTTGGAAACAGGTTGGAGACTATGGGGCAAGCTGCTGGAAAACCATTCTGGAGTGCAATTAGCAGTCTTCGAAAGGGAGGTAAGAAGGAAATGACAAGTATTTTGGACAGGTCAGGAAAACTGCTGGTGAATCCTGTGGATGCCTTGGGCAGATGGAAGGAATATTTTGAAGAGTTGCTCAATGTAGGTGAAAATGCGATCAGTAATGTTTCAGATTTCGAGGTAGAATGGGATAGGAATGATGATGGAAATAGGATCACATTTGAGGAAGTGGAGAAAATGGTCAATAGATTGCAGTGCAATAAAGCAGCCGGGGTGGATGAAATTAAGTCTGAACTCGTCAAATACAGTTGGAATGTCAGGTCTTAAATGGCTACACAGGATAATTGAAATGGCCTGGGAGTCGGGACAGGTTCCATCAGACTGGACAAAAGCAGTAAACACACCAATCTTTAAACATGGAAACAGAAAGATTGTAACAACTACAGAGGTATCTCTTTAATCAGCGTTGTCGGTAAAATCTTCTCAGGTATTGTTGAAAGGAAAGTGCGAATATTAGTTGAGGACCAATTGGATGAAAATCAGTGTGGGTTTAGGTCTCTTAGAGGCTGTCAGGACCAGATCTTTAGCTTACGGCAAATAATGGAGAAGTGTTATGAGTGGAACAGGGAATTGTATCTATGCTTTATAGATCTAGAAAAGGCATACGACCGGGTTCCTAGAAGGAAGTTATTGTCTGTTCTACGAGATTATGGAACAGGAGGCAAACTTTTGCAAGCAATTAAAGGTCTTTACATGGATAGTCATGCAGCAGTTAGAGTTTACGGTAAATTGAGTTCATGGTTCAGAGTAGTTTCAGGGGTAAGACAAAGCTGCAACCTGTCTCCACTGTTGTTCATATTATTTATGGATCATATGTTGAAAACAATAAACTGGCTAGGTGCGATTAAGATATGTTAACACAAAATAAGCAGTCTCGCTTATGCAGATGACTTAGTTGTGATGGCAGATTCGATTGAACGTTTACAAAGTAATATTTCAGAGCTACATCAGAAATGTAAGGACTATGGTATGAAGATTAGCATCTCCAAAACGAAAGTAATGTCAGTGGGAAGGAAATATAAACGGATTGAGCGCGAAATAGGAGGAAAAAAGTTAGAACAGGTGGACGGTTTCAAGTACTTAGGATGCATATTCTCACAGGATGGCAACATAGTGAAAGAACTGGAAGCGAGGTGTAGCAAAGCTAATGCAGTGAGCGCTCAGCTACGATCTACTCTCTTCTGCAAGAAGGAAGTCAGTACCAAGACTAAGTTATCTGTGCACCGTTCAATCTTTCGACCAACTTTGTTGTATGGCAGCGAAAGCTGGGTGGATTCAGGTTACCTTATCAACAAGGTAGAAGTTACGGATATGAAAGTAGCTAGGATGATTGCAGGTACTAGCAGATGGGAACAATGGCAGGAGGGTGTCCACAATGAGGAAATCAAAGAAAAACGGGGAATGAACTCTATAGATGTAGCAGTCAGGGCGAACAGGCTTAGATGGTGGGGTCATGTTACACGCATGGGAGAAGCAAGGTTACTCAAGAGACTCATGGGTTCAGCAGTAGAGGGTAGGAGGAGTCGGGGCAGACCAAGGAGAAGGTACCTGGATTCGGTTAAGAATGATTTTGAAGTAATAGGTTTAACATCAGAAGAGGCACCAATGTTAGCTCTGAATAGGGGATCATGGAGGAATTTTATAAGGGGGCTATGCTCCAGACTGAACGCTGAAAGCCTTAATCAATCTTAAATGATGATGATGATGATGATAGAGGGATTTTATGACTGGCTATTCCATGTAGAACTCAGTTCCTCTACATGGAAATCGATTCACCACCTATGTTACTGGGCTCGAATACTTGCTATAGAGTCAAGACCAGGTAAGATCCATTACTATGGATGGCAAAAGCACCACCTTCCTAGTGGCTTTCTTTGCTAGGGTGAAGAATAAAAAGCAATCTATGAAGAGTCGTTGTCTCCATGGCATTAACTGTGAGACTGCCAAGACTAGCTATACATATCTAAAGACCTGACTATCTTTCTGGCAAAGACATAGATACATAAAGGAGTCAATGTGTCAAGCAGACTTAGTACATTACTTATTAATAGCTTATAAGCTGTTCACATGGCCATGACGTCTCCTTTAGATGTGTTAGCTTAGTGTTCTAACGCTACAACATTTAACATTATTTGGGGTGAAGGAGGCATAGGTGTGTGTGTTGTCATTAGCGTAAGTTCGTTTAAGTTCGATTAAATAGTGTGTAAGCCTAGGGACCGATGACCTCAGCAGTTTGGTCCCTTAGAACTCACCGCAAATTTCCAATTTTTTCGGGGTGAAGAAAAATTCGCTCACTGGGACGTTTCAGTATGATTCATCACATACTAGCAAGAGAAAAAAGTCTCAAAATTTCGCCCTGCGCATATTTCGGGCAGTAAATGGACATTAAAGATTGGCAATCGGGCAACACTGTAATAACATGTGCGGTAACTAACTCTCTCACCATTTCGCAATAGTGCTGTGCAGTTCGTTATGGAACATACGCCACATATACGCAGTTGCGATGCCCTCAGTTTCTTTGTACACTTTTGGGCACATGCCCTCCCACTGGACTTGGGTCGATCAGTTACCATTTTGCAGATTATATTGTGACGTAATTATCTCACACTGTGTGCCTTTCATTACTATGTCATATTTGGTACACAAATACCTCAGCACTGAGCTAGATTGGAGCGCATATTGCTCAGAAGCACTGGGATCCCTTTCAACCTCTAAGTAAAAAATAAAATGTTTGTTATCATTGTTGGCCTTGAGGTCCCATTCAGGCTCGGCCGCCATGTGCAAGTCTTATTTCAGTCGGCGCCACATTGGGCGACTTGCGGCCGATGATGAGGACGACATCATGATGAGGACAACAGAACAGCCAGTCCACGAGTGGAGAAAATTTCCAATCCGGGAATCTAACTCAGGCCCAGTGCATGGGAGGCAAACATGTTACCACCCAGCTATGCAGGCGGACAACCTCTAAGTACAGACAGCAAACAAAAGTGCTCACGCACTAGAATTATAGAAATTAATAGAAATTAAAATTGCTCATGGGTTGGGTTCTAAACTTGCATACTGTTTGCTGAAACGTTAGTGCTCCAGGGCCTCGGAACGCCAGTGCAACTGAGTTAAAGCGTGATGACGTCAGCTCATACAAGTAACGCTATTGGCCATGGGCGGCAAGGGGAGAGGAGGAGTACTGGTATATGTGGAGGGGGACGGAATTCTGGGAATTGTGATGCTGATGTCATCGATTCCAGGAATGATGACGTCAGTAAATTCCTGGCCAGAATTCTCACTGACCTCCTACTCGGATCAACACTTTCCAGAAACCTGTTAACAACAGTTTTGTGTTGTTTTCAATAAATCACCGGCAACTTTAGCCCTTGAGTCCAACAAGACTTATACCAATTAATGAGACGGTATCGTAAGATGTACACATCAGCCATAAAATTTGGGAAGCTGACGAAAGATACCTACCATTAGCTTTTGGACAATGATTTGCGAACTTATGTGAAAATGGAGCCGTTTCTGTGCATTATTGGCAAGAGGGTTTAGCAAAGCTATTCTTTCTTATACGATGACTTGGTTGTCGATGAAATCTGAATATAGACGTGTTCATTGAAAGTAGTTCCGCCAAAGTGCATGCCGCTCTGTCGATCGCACGACTTAACTTTCCTTGACAGCTGATTTAATGACAGAAGTACCCTCTTATCTTCGTACAGGAAACGGAAATCGCACGTAGTAGTGATGCGATTAATAAAATACACCCCTGGTTCATAAATCAATTGCAGGCTCGAGCCTCTTTGATACGGTTAGTTTAACGGGAAGTTGTCCCCAAATAGCGAGGTATTTAGCAACGTTAATGACATTATCTTTCCTAATCATTGTTGTTGATGTTGTGGTCTTCAGTCCTGAGACTGGTTTGATGCAGCTCTCCATGCTACTCCATCCTGTGCAAGCTTCTTCATCTCCCAGTACCTACTGCAACCTACATCCCTCTGAATCTGCTTAGTGTATTCATCTCTTGGTCTCCCCCTACGACTTTTACCCTCCACGATGCCCTCCAATACTAAATTGGTGATCCCTTGATGCCTCAGAACATGTCCTACCAACCGGTCCCTTCTTCTGGTCAAGTTGTGCCACAAACTTCTCTTCTCCCCAATCCTATTCAATACTTCCTCATTAGTTATGTGATCTACCCATCTAATCTTCAGCATTCTTCTGTAGCACCACATTTCGAAAGCTTCTATTCTCTTCTTGTCCAAACTATTTACCGTCCATGTTTCACTTTCATACATGGCTACACTCCATACAAATACTTTCAGAAATGACTTCCTGACACTTAAATCTATACTCGATGTTAACAAATTTCTCTTCTTCAGAAACGCTTTCCTTGCCATTGCCAGTTTACATTTTACATCCTCTCTACTTCGACCATCATCAGTTATTTTGCTCCCCAAATAGCAAAACTCCTTTACTACTTTAAGTGTCTCATTTCGTAATCTAAATCCCTCAGCATCACCCGACTTAATTTGACTACATTCCATTATCCTCGTTTTGCTTTTGTTCATGTTCATCTTATACCCTCCTTCCAAGACACCATCCATACCGTTCAACTGCTCTTCCAAGTCCTTTGCTGTCTCTGACAGAATTACTATGTCATCGGCGAACCTCAAAGTTTTTATTTCTTCTCCATGGATTTTAATACCTACTCCGAATTTATCTTTCGTTTCCTTTACTGCTTGCTCAATATACAGATTGAATTTCATCGGGGAGAGGCTACAACCCTGTCTTACTCCCTTCCCAACCGCTGTTTCCCTTTCATGTCCCTCGACTCTTATAACTGCCATCTGGTTTCTGTACAAATTGTAAATAGCCTTTCGCTCTCTGTATTTTACCCCTGCCACCTTTAGAATTTGAAAGAGAGTATTCCAGTCAACATTGTCAAAAGCTTTCTCTAAGTCTACAAATGCTAGAAACGTAGGTTTGCCTTTCCTTAATCTTTCTTCTAAGATAAGTCGTAAGGTCAGTATTGCCTCACGTGTTCCAGTATTTCTACGGAATCCAAACTGATCTTCCCCGAGGTCGGCTTCTACTAGTTTTTCCATTCGTCTGTAAAGAATTCGTGTTAGTATTTTGCAGCTGTGGCTTATTAAACTGATTGTCCGGTAATTTTCAGATCGGTCAACACCTGCTTTCTTTGGGATTGGAATTATTATATTCTTCTTGAAGTCTGAGGGTATTTCACCTGTTTCATACATCTTGCTCACCAGATGGTAGAGTTTTGTCAGGACTGGCTCTCCCAAGGCCGTCAGTAGTTCCAATGGAATGTTGTCTACTCCGGGGGCCTTGTTTCGACTTAGGTCTTTCAGTGCTCTGTCAAACTCTTCACGCAGTATCGTATCTCCCATTTCATCTTCATCTACATCCTCTTCCATTTCCATAATATTGTCCTCAAGTCACATCGCCCTCTATATACTCCTTCCACCTTTCTGCTTTCCCTTCTTTGCTTAGAAGTGGGTTTCCATCTGAGCTCTTGATGTTCATACAAGTGGTTCTATTATCTCCAAAGGTCTCTTTAATTTTCCTGTAGGCAGTATCTATCTTACCCCTAGTGAGATAAGCCTCTACATCCTTACATTTGTCCTCTAGCCATCCCTGCTTAGCCATTTTGCACTTCCTGTCGATCTCATTTTTGAGACTTTTGTATTCCTTTTTGCCTGCTTCATTTACTACATTTTTATATTTTCTCCTTTCATCAAATAAATCCAATATTTCTTCTGTTACCCAAGGATTTCTACTAGCCCTCGTCTTTTTACCTATTTGATCCTTTGCTGCCTTCACTACTTCATCCCTCAGAGCTACCCATTCCTCTTCTACTGTATTTCTTTCCCCTATTCCTGTCAATTGTTCCCTTATGCTCTCCCTGAAACTCTGTACATCCTCTGGTTCTTTTAGTTTATCCAGGTCCCATCTCCTTAAATTCCCGCATTTTTGCAGTTACTTCAGTTTTAATCTACAGGTCATAACCAATGGATTGTGGTCAGAGTCCACATCTGCCCCAGGAAATGTCTTACAATTTAAAACCTGGTTCCTAAATCTCTGTCTTACCATTACATAATCTATCTGATACCTTTTAGTATCTCCAGGGTTCTTCCATGTATACAACCTTCTATTATGATTCTTAAACCAAGTGTTAGCTATGATTAAGTTGTGCTCTGTGCAAAATTCTACCAGGCGGCATCCTCTTTCATTTCTTAGCCCCAATCCATATTCACCTACTACGTTTCCTTCTCTCCCTTTTCCTACACTCGAATTCCAGTCACCCATGACTATTAAATTTTCGTCTCCCTTCACTATCTGAATAATTTCTTTTATTTCATCATACATTTCTTCAATTTCTTCGTCAGCTGCAGAGCTAGTTGGCATATAAACTTGTACTACTGTAGTAGGTGTGGGCTTCGTGTCTATATTGGCCACAATAATGCGTTCACTATGCTGTTTGTAGTAGCTTACCCGCACTCCTATTTTCCTATTCATTATTAAACCTACTCCAGCATTACCCTTATTTGACTTTGTGTTGATAGCCCTGTAGTCTCCTGACCAGAAGTCTTGTTCCTCCTGCCACCGAACTTCACTAAATCCCACTATATCTAACTTTAACCTATCCATTTCCCTTTTTAAATTTTCTAACCTACCTGCCCGATTAAGTGATCTGACATTCCACGCTCCGATCCGTAGAACGCAAGTTTTCTTTCTCCTGATAACGACATCCTCTTGAGTAGTCCCCGCCCGGAGATCCGAATGGGGGACTATTTTACCTCCGGAATATTTTACCCAAGAGGACGCCATCATCATGTAATCATACAGTAAAGCTGCATGCCCTCGCGAAAAATTACGGCTGTAGTTTCCCCTTGCTTTCAGCCGTTTGCAGTACCAGCACAGCAAGGCTGTTTTGGTTAGTGTTACAAGGCCAGATCAGTCAATCATCCAGACTGTTGCCCCTGCAACTACTGAAAAGGCTCCTGTCCCTCTTCAGGAACCACAAGTCTGTCTGGCCTCTCAACAGATACCCCTCCGTTGTGGTTGTACCTACGGTACGGCTATCTGTATCGCTGAGGCACGCAAGCCTCCCCACCAACGGCAAGGTCCATGGTTCATGGGGGGTTCCTAATCATATTAACACTAAAAAAATTTGATTGCGACAAGCGCCTTCCTACGTTGCTCGTGGGATCTTTAATTGCAATGGTTTGAATGTTATTATGACACATAACCCTGGCAAATGCATTGGCAAAAATTATGGTTGTATATGATTTGTGTTTGTAAAACGTATTTTTAACAAGATTAAAAAGGCTTACTTATTTTGTCCATAATACCATTTTATTTCTCGATCTCAAGAAAATATTTGGCAATTGATGTAACACAATTCTGCGACAGCAAAACAAAGAAAAATCACATTCGATTCGAAAATGGAATGAAAATACTCGAAACTATGCTCTTAATCACTGCACTACTGTTTGGCTTAGTTTAATGCTGCGCCAGTGAACTATAAAAGTGGCATTGAAACTTTGAAATTTTTCGGACACTACTAAGGTAAAATAAGTGTCTCTTTGTTTTCACCATTCTTTCAGCGACCGCAGTTTCTAATGTGCGATAGGGGGGCGTACGGTGAGTTTGCCTTGTAAGAGGTACACTAACGGGAAAACATCACGACCCGAAAAAAAATATTAATCTAGAATAATGAAACTTCATTTGTCTAGGTAACATATTTAACCGATTAACATTGCGAGATCACAGGTTAATGTAAGCGCGAGATAAGACGTTGCAAATGTGGAATTCTGGTACATTAATAACTGGTGTATCCGCCACAATACTGAACGCGAGAATGCAAACGTGCATGTTACGTGTTGCATAGGTGCCGGATGCCAGTCTGTGGCATGGAGTTCCAGGTCTGTTGAACTTGGTCCTGTATTTGCTCCATTGTAGACAGATGTGGCAGTCAAGCAGGCCAAGGAAACATGTCGACACACTGTAGAGCATGCTGGGTTATAACTGCGGTGTGTGGGAGAGCATTATCCTGTTGGAAAACATCCTTTGAAATGCCGCTCATGAATGGCAGCACAACAGGTCGACTCACCAGACTTACGTGCAGTTTTGCAGATAGGGTGCGTGAGATAACCACGGGAGTGCTCCTGCTATCATACGAAATCGCCATTCACCCTGTATGTCCAGTTGTAGGCTGGTGATCTTAGCACGCAGACAGGTTGGTTGCAGGCCCTCAACTATCTATCTCCTAAATAACACAGTGCCATCACTGGAACCTAATCAGAATCAACATTCATTAGAAAACACAACAAACCTCTACCCTGCTCTCCAATGAGCTCTCCACTGAAGTCGCAAATGGCAGTGGCTGATGGTCAGTGGAATGCACGCTACAACGTGTCTGGCTCAGAACTGTCCTTGAAGTATCCGATTTGTAACAGTTTTCTGTGTCACTGTGTTGCCAATTGCTGCTCAGGTTGCTGCTGCAGATGCAGAACGATATGCCAGAACCGTACGTCGAATACGATGGTCTTCCCTCTGGGTAGTGCCACATGGCTGGCAGGTGCAGGTCTTCTTGCGACCTTACATTCTCGTGACCACCGCTGTCAGCAATCGTGTACAGTGGCTACATCCCGCCAACTTTTTCTGCTGTATCGCAGAAGGAAATTCCAGATTCTTGCAGCCCTTTTACACGATATCGTCTGAAGTCAGTGATGTGTCTTTCTCACCTTAAAGGCATTCTTGACTAGCTCATCACGTCCAGTCTCAAAGTTAAGTAACGCTCACGTCGGTTACAACGAGTATTTGAAACTAACTTGACATGCATCCTCATAGTGTAGCTACTAGCGTCACTCTTATCCGACTGGCATGAAATGGGAATAGACATCATGTTTCAGAAACATCTATACATGTCATAAGGTTTTTAGATTGTGACATGCGCTGCAGCACAGTAATTTTATTGATAAAGGCCATGTGGCCCCAAACTACATTAGTGCAAATAAATAGCTCACCGTAAAAGGTGATTGTGATGTCTTTTACATCGAAAAATGACTCAGACACACAGACAAATTTCTTGCTGCTTCATTTGATTCCAAGAAGATCACAGACCTACATGATATTTTAATTTACACACTTATGATCAAGCACACACAACTCTTAGATAGTGTGAGCTTAGGTAGTGTGGTCAAACACAAACTACTGTTAGGTAGCACCTCATGCACTGCAGAGATAACTGGCGTCGAATATGTGGTATCGATAGCTACGTGCCACGGCGTAGGTGCAAGTTCGTAGGTTGAAACTACGACACCAACACAGACGACAGCGCCCTCTAGCCGGCGATGTGCAGCTCTACGAGCACCGCTCCGAATTCTGCCCATTTGATGCCGAGCAGACGACCAAGCAACTTAGTTTCTATTTCATAGTGGGCGAGCCACTACTTGTAACTTTGTAACTTGATGTACAGCTTTGCACCTACGTGTTCATCTCAGCCAAAGTTAAGTACATAGTAAAACCACTTTCAATTGCAGTACCAAGTGTTCTGCCTCACCTGCTCCTCCTAGCTTCCTACATTCGGCCTACCCTTCAAGTTTCAGGAGCAGACTACGCGCCGCCTATCCAGGCAGTATACAAAAGAATACAACAGATTAACAACACTCGGTCGTTTTACTACGTCACAGATGAAGCAAAATTCAGCCTATGCACAAGACAGCTGAAACAGCAATGAAATACATAGTACACTCATTCAATAAAATAATTGTCAGTTTCAATAAATGTAGAACATTAGTAGTCACTCTGTTTAACTATCAGTTTACGGTTTGAACGAGTTTATATTCTAGAAAAATACCCATTTTCAAGAATTTCGTTAAAACACAGTTTGGTTATCTACAAGAATTTAATTCAATTTTCAGTTGGAAATTAGTGCTTCAAAATGCTATAGTAAATGTCGGTAATGGGAGCTCATAAGACTACAGAAATTTTAAATTACAAGTATTACTTTGAAATTTATTACAAAATCAAATGAAAGCTATAGGTTCAAATGGTTCAAATGGCTCTGACCACTATGGGACTTAACATCTATGGTCATCAGTCCCCTAGAACTTAGAACTACTTAAACCTAACTAACCTAAGGACATCACACACATCCATGCCCGAGGCAGGATTCGAAGCTGCGACCGTAACAGTCGCGCGGCTCCGGACTGAGCACCTAGAACCGCTAGACCACCGCGGCCGGCCGAAAGCTATAGGGGAACATTGGCTAACAAAACAGTATTTTTCTATTGTGGACTCTTCTGCCGCTGATGATCGCATGCGTCCTGCGTAGACGATGTGACTATAAACTGCCGATGGCGATGACTGCCCACATATGCATCACAGTCCCCACTCGGAGGCCTTAGACACGCCTAAGTGCCGCCATCGTGATGGAAAGGGATCAGGAGAGCTGTCTCAGCCCTCGCTTCATGGACCCAAACCACGCCGCCGTCCTCTTTCGACCAAGACAGCGCTTTCACGACTGCTTCGCTTACACAGTCTCCAGCTTTACTTCCGCGCGTAACTGTTACTATCGATTTTACACATATTTGTGGTTCTGTCAGTATTCTTTACGAAAATGATAAAAACTTACTTAATTTCTTTCATATTACTGACACACGAAAATTACTATCAGAAAAAAATTAATTCTTTAAGTTAGAATATACGATGGATAAAAACAATCAATGCCAGAGTTCTTAAATTACACTCTGATGTCTTTCCTAGGACAATTCAATTTTCATTTCGTTAAGCAAAACAGCGCCGTCTTTCACTTAGTACAATGAAACTGGAAGAGACAAAGAAGGTGATTTCGTTTCGATCTCTTCCCTGATGAGTGGTACTAGCACTAGTGTTAAGATGAAAATGGTCCGACATTACGGTAATTAATACTACAGAGTACACTTGTCTTTTAACAATCTTATTTGATTTTCTTTGAATTCTACGTTGTTGTAACGACATTTCAGTCCTTACATGAATTCGTTCAACGTTACAGAATCATGAACTTTTACGTTCATTGTCAAGATTCACGAATTATATACAAATCCTTACGTAATTTGTACGACACATTCTTGTAGAACTGTCTGAATTTTCATGACCGTACACAGCCACTTAAGTAAGCATTAGTAAGTCAACCAAGTGTGCCCTAAAATTTTTAGAATGGATTTAACTAAACACATATATTTCTTACTCATATCATACGCAACATGGTTGTAAATTGCTGTCGACTTCGTTTTGTGAAAATAGTGCACCCGCATAGTATTACAGCACAATGCGTGGCGGTATATAACCTCAATGATCCGTACTGAAGGCAACAACTTTAGAGGACTGGTAAGATGGCTCGAGATTCTAGGCAATGCATTCAACATGCACACAGAATTGTTGTGGTGACAAAGCAGTTCAAAAACACGACCTGCCACGGCAGTCAGCCACAGATAGCCAAATATTAATAAAATTCCGAAAGTTTATAGGAAGAAAACAAATAAACAAATCTACCGTCTCTGCAAACCACAAAGCCCATGTGTTAGTACTGACTGAGAAAAAAACCAAACAGGCTAATAGTCAGATTGCGAAACCCGAAATGAAACCGTAATACATTATATGCAGTAACTGTCTACTACGAAATACAGAAACGTAACATGCGTCTATTTTTTTAATGCTGCTCAGCTATACTGAAGTTTTTATTCATTTCTCGAAAGTGTGCAGCTCATGAAGTGTGTGGAAATCATAACACGCTGAATCGCAACACTATAATACATTTCTACAAACACAATATGGCAGGTGCACAGCTTCAGAGACCCTCTAAACACAAGGCGAAAAGCCGAAACACGGCCGAATGGCTGCGGCGACCCGCGAAGCACGTTAAGTTTGCTGTCCCCTCTATATTCCAGCGCCATGAGCCCTGCTCTTCCGGCAAAAGGAAAAAAAAAATTGCCTCTCACTTCTCCCACGATGCGGAGAAGGTAGCAGAGAGAACACGCCGCTCTTCTTTTGCGGCCGTCGTTGATAACGCACGAGCGGAAGCTTAAATTCGTATTTCGGTACGAGGGCGTGGTATCAGAACGGGAAGGGCCAGCTTAATCCTGCAAAGTGTTTTCTCGCTGCGTGATAATGCATAACGCCCGGCCGAATGAACACAACTTTCTGCAGAGAGTATCTCACATAAAGTCTAGAAAGCAGTTTCTGCAATCAAAACCCGGATTTTTAAAGTTGGCAACGAATATCTGGCATGGAAGTTAAATATAATTCGCTATTGCACTTCGGAACTTAGAAAGCACTGAAGCGCTGCTATTAACAAAGTAGATAATTTTACCAACTTTAAAAGTACTTTAAAAGTAATCTTGAAACGGTTTCGTGTATACATTGACACTAGCAACTACTTGTGGCTCGGAAGTACACCAAATTGCCTCATTAAGGCATGAAATTCGATCAGTAAGCAATTTTAGCAATCCAGTTAATCTGAAGTATGCTCTACCACAGTTACAAAAAAATAAAGGCATTCTAAAACACAAAGGAAAACAAATACAGGTTGTCCCAGGAGGAATGGACAGCATCCAGAAATATAACAGGACCGATCAATTGAAGCTAAAAATTATAGCAAACACGTTATGTAAAACACACAGCCTAAGAGCTACGAGCACTTAATCTTCGATACCGTGAAAGCTCTCTCTTCTACTGAGCAAATGCTCATAACTCTCAAGGTAAGCATCTTAAAGCGTACGTTTACCATACATTTTCTTCTTTTCTTGGTCAATACTAAATCCTCCCAAAATATGGAGAGCAAAGAGCTGGCAGAAGATGAGATTTGTTTCATAGATGAAGTGCTCATGGCTCTTAAGGTATACATTGAGAGCCAATGTTTACTAGATCTTTTTGCTTCGAATAATTGTTCCTGCCATATCTTTGAATACTGATCATTCCTCCTGGGATACGCTGTATATCACGCGGCATGTCAGTCGTGAAACAGTTAACACACGTTAATAACTTTATTTGTTTAATTACATGTATTCGGAAACCTGGCGAGTTTTGCATTAAAAAGTAATGGTGCTGTCTTTACACTCCACTGTCTGCTGTTGGTATTTCGTCTGTCTAAAGATTTTACTACTGTTGAATCAAATAATTTACATGCACAAATATTATATTCTAAATAAGTAGTGTCAAAAAGTTATCCAGGCTGTAAATGTACTTTTATGCACTGAATAACGGGGCAATGTTTGTCATATGCTTATTTTTGTAACGTATGTTGGTGAATTTTCCTCTCCCACCACAGATGAAATGTCTGAAAAATGATTGCTCAGATACTGATGACCTGCTCAATAGCGTGTTGGTCATCTTTGCGACACATTAAACCATCGATTCTAAGTGGCTTGGATTCAGAAAGTCCGTGGTAGGTTACCGAAAGTACGTGGCACCAGTTCCAATTCACAGGTCACGCACTTCCTATAAATTACGCTCGGGTGGTTTGTAGGCACGGAGCTAACGCCCGATACCGTCCCAGACGTGTTCCATCGGTACCAATTTGGCGAATTTGGTAGCAGAGACACTAACGTGAGTTCACTATTATGCTTGCCAAACCGCTGTAGCATGACTCTGATCTTGTGGAACAGACAGCTGTCCTGCTGGACGATACCATCGCCTTAGGCAACGACATGGCACATCGACGGATGCAGGTATTCCGCAATAATGTCCAGGTTGTAAACAGCTCTCATGGAGCCTACGAGTACTGCAACGGGTCTCATAGATGAATGCCACTCATTTCGTAATACGGCCACCAAAAGCCACCGTACGTGCGTGGTACCTGTTTTGAGGACCCGTTCACCTGGACGATGGCGTGTTGGGACACAAACATCGGCCTGTCACAACAGGATACGTCATTCTTCCAATCAGGCCACACGTTTCCATAAATTCATGGTCCAATATCGATCATTAAGTGCCCACTGCAATTGTATTTTACGATGTCTTGCGTCAACATGACGACACACAGGGGTTGTCTACAAGAGAGTCCCACGTTCAACAATGTGAACTAAGCTCGGGAGCAAGCGAACACGCAGAAGCACTGTATCGTGTCGTCGGGTAGGTCATTTGTCGGTGTCTCTTCTGCATTACAGAGCATCAAAACCTCCAAACTCCACGTTATGTCATGAGGTGTCGATACCCAACACCCTCTCACCTGCTCGCGGCTTAACCGTCCTTTCCAAAGGCGTTCAGGACAGCAGCACGCAAATTGCCTACCACTTTCGCCGTTTCCGAGGTGTTCGTTCCCAGGCGTCGAGCCATAAAGAATCTGGCGTTTCCCTGAGAATAAAATCGTCTTTATCGCTTAATATATTCTTTTCTTTATTTCGCTGTTCGCCTACTGCAATCATCAGATCTGTAATTAAGATTAAAGGAACATAAGGAGCGATAGACTTTTGTTATACAACATATAGATACAAAGAATTTTTGAAAAAGGCAATTTTTTTAAAGTTTAGGCTCCAGAAGTTAGAAATTACAAAACGAAGTAGTGTGTCAGTATCTAAAACCTATGCCTAATCGGGGCATCTTCTTTAATGAGATTCAAAACACTTATTCAAAAATGTAAGTTCTAGCCGGCAGGTGATACTAGTATGGAGGACGTTGCTTTAAACAAGTTTTTTCCTTCATACTTAAGAAAAGGCAGACGATTCTTAAAATAGTATTGTCCGTATTCAGATTGTGAACCATGATTTACGTGAGTACTTACTAACTTTTTATCTTTTGTAGCTTTATATTATATCTCAAATCCTGGTTGTTCTATACATTCTTTTACTCTTAGTTACAGCTTTGATGAGCGAAGTAGGTGAAACGGCGTACTAAATAAATAAAGAAATATATTGAAGCTCTGGGCGGGTTTACTCACGAAATATTCACACTGATCACGGAGTCATACTGGAAATTTGTACTTAATAATCAGACCCTACGCTTTGCCCAAGTCGCCAATGACAGTGGATTCTCCATTTACGGTCCATGTCGTTGCTAGACTGTTTCTTTATTCTTGACCGAGCGAGATGGCGCTGTCGTTAGCACACTGGACTTGCATTCGGGAGGGCGACTGTTCAAACCCGTCTCTGGCCATCATGATTTAGGTTTTCCGTGATTTCCCTAAATCGTTTCGGGCAAATGCCGGGATGGTTCGTTTGAAAGGGCAGGGCCGGTTTCCTTCCCCATACTTGCCTAATCCGAGCTTGTGCTCCGTGTCTAATGGCCTGGTTGTCAACGGGACGTTAAACAGTAATCTCCTCCTCCTCTTTATTCTTCTGTTCTCCGCTTACGCAGGGTGATCCAGCTGCCCCTAGCGCTGTCGTTCAATGCAACCCGCAGTGTTATATCTCAACACGCACAAGCTTTTCATGTTCTCTGCCTCGCTACGTGCAAACTATTGGTCCTAGAGAAAACTGAACAGCACCTTTTTTGTAGGAAAGTTTGTATTGGGATTCGTTTTCACTGAAGGCCAAGGTTATTCAAAAGAAAAACGTTCAAAAGTGACCTACAAACGGACCTTTACCCCATCACTCATACCACACTAGTCAAGATTTCGTGTATGTTGTTCGTGGCACTCACTCCTACAACTGTAAAATTTCCGAGTACACGAACCACTCCCGACATTTAACCTTTCTTGGTCTGTACTGATATGGTCACAGCGGTTTCGACCAAATCCAACGACGTATCCATCACAGTTTCCTTCAAGCTTAAAATGGTTCCAGACAGCATAGTTTCTCATCGGACTGCGTTAGACTTGCATCAGATCAGATGATCTGTATTCCAATATGTGACCCGCTCACAGCATGCAGAAATGCGTATGTAAATTGCTGTTTCAGTAACACTGTTGTAGAACCTAAATGGATGGATCTTCAGGCTGCAAAATAATTTTAGCCACACTTTCGTTTAGAGGAGAAATGGCGGACTTCCCCATCACATGGACATCGTGAATGATGTCCATACAGGTATAAAGATACTTTAAGTACACAGGCGAAATTTTAAGGTTCAGTTAGTAGAAAATTACAGTTTCTAGAAGATATGTCCCTTTCTCATCGCCCGAACGGCTGTACAGCAATGTCTACGGTTAAAGATTCAATAATTTATTTATTTGATGCATTGAAAAAGAGAACTAGAGAGCGTCATCCGCCAACAAGGAGGTTTCCAGATCTTTTCGCAATGATTTTTCCGAAACGAGATTTATTGATACCTCCCAGTCAGCGCCCCACGTTGCTACCAGCACGTCTGTCAATTAGCGAATTTGTTACAATTCCGTTATCTATTTTCTAATTCAGGTCTAGCGCCCAGTACACTAGACTCGCATTCGGGAGGACGACGTTCCAATCCCACGTCCGGCCATCCTGATTTAGGTTTTCTGTGATTTCCCTATATCGCCCCAGGCAAATGCCGGGATGGCTCCTTCGAAAGGGCATGGCCGACTTCCTTCCGCGTCCTTCCCTAATCCGTTGAGACCGATGACCTCGCTGTATGGTCTCTTCCCCCCAACAACCCAACCCTCTAGCACCCAGTAATATGCGAAGTGTCTTGTTGTTTAAGCTTCAAATAATAGATTTTCCGACGACCACTATCTCTTTCGTGATTATGTTTCAATATGATTTTCGTAACATGAAAGATCCGTTCCAGTGTGCTCAGTAACTATATTAGATAATGTATATGTACTACCCTCAATCTTTCACCAAAAACTTCCATTAATACACGTTGATTGATGTCATTGAATGTATGATAATACACAAAAACAGTGTTATTCTAACGGGCCTCTTGCATATTAATCGCTATGTTAATGATGCTTTTCTAAGTTGTTGATAGAAGAGACAATTGATTTAAATTTCATGTGTAACATTAACATGATTCTCATTTACTAGTGGTTTGGCTACTGCCGTGAGGCGCATAATCAGAAAATGGACAATTGGATATGTCTCGGCTTACCGTTTCAGTACCGACAGGCTCGACGAGAGTGTAAGTCGATAATTTAATACCAGCGCAGTAGAGCAGCGTAGTGTAGTACAGAAATTAAACAAGGCAGGACACACCTCAGGTTGTCCAAGAACCGCATGCTCGATTGTAATGCATCAGCCGCAGTTCCCAGTTCCCACCACACAGCTAAATTTACCTGAAAGGAGGAAATGAAAGCAGTTATTTACCTTGTAGTGGACGCAGCTTAACGAGGGAAATATCAGTAACTTACAAATATATGCTTGCTGAAGGAAGAATAGCTTCCACATTTTAGAGAACTGCGAGAACATTTTAAAAAGCAGTTTAATATTTTTCAAACTCATTTAGAGATATCGTTTTCCAATTATTTCCAGATGGTGAAGAGTCACTTTTGCAGCGGTTATATTATGACGGAAAAGGCAAATGTTATTTCTTTCAATATGTACCCCTGTGATTTTCAGATTCCAATTCAGAGCATGGAACAGTGTAACTATTTGCTAGATTTACTCCTTTCTGTTGTAGCTGCTGTCGGGACAGCGTATCTCAGCAATCGCAGGTTATTGACTGCCTTTTCCGCTGTTATGTCTCTCTAAGTTATATGCTCTTGGGAAGTTTCATTTTAAATAACATGTTTGGGAATTTACGTTACATCATTAGTCGCCTTTCATGTTCAGTTACCTACAGGCTGAAATAAAATTACAGCAAGCGCTGTAAGCTGCACTCTACCATCTTCAAATTGTGTTTTAATTCTATCTACGAAATTACGTAAGCCATCGATGACAATCATTTAATAATATCAGACTAAACAGATGAAGCACAATCCAGACTCATTTCAGTTTATGAACATTTTCCTTTGATAGTGTCCGCCCTGTCGGGAGTGTGGTTACTCGAGTTTTGGCTAGGTTTTGACATGTTCAACAGAATCATCGTTGAGTGCCTCACTAAACGTCATTTACAGTTTAGAAAATGTGTATCGTCCACAAGCTTTGATCTGGTCCGCTAATGCTGCTCGGTCGCATAAAGGCGCTCAATAGAGTTATGCAATGATGAGAAATCTGATTAAAGCTAAGTTAAGGGCCCGTGTAGGAAGCCTTTCTCCGCTCTTATCAAGTACGCTGCAAATACATCGCGCCAGCAATCAGAAAATGGCCCTCATTATTCCATATATACAGGGTGGTCCATTGATCGTGACCGGGCCAAATATCTCACGAAACAAGCGTCAAACGAAAAAATTACAAAGGCGGAAACTTGTCTAGCTTGAAGGGGGAAACCTCATGGCGCTATGGTTGGCCCGCTAGATGGCGCTGCCATAGGTCAAACGGATATTAACAACGTTTTTTTTTAAATAGGAACCCCCTTTTTCAGTGACATATTCGTGTATTACGTAAAGAAATATGAATGTTTTAGTTGGCCCACAATTTTCGCTTTGTGATAAATGGCGCTTTAATAGTAAGAAACATATGTCTCACAATTTTAGACGAACAGTTGGTAACAAGTAGGTTTTTTAAATTAAAATACTGAAAGTAGGTACGTCTGAACATTTTATTTCGGTTGTTCCACTGTGATACATATACCTTTGTGAACTTATCATTTTTGAGAGCGTATGCTGTTACAACGTGATTACCTGTAAATACCACATTAATGCAATAAATGTTCAAAATGATGTCTGTCAACCTCAATGCATTTGGCAATACGTGTAACGACATTCCTCTCAACAGCGAATAGTTCGCCTTCCGTAATGATCGCACATGCATTGATAATGCGCTGACGCACGTTGTCAGGCGATGTCGGTGGATCACGATGGCAAATATCCTTCAACTTTCCCCAAAGATCCGGGGATGTCAGATCCGGTGAACGTGCGGGCCATGGTATGGTGCTTCGACGACCAATCCACCTGTCATGAAATATGCTATTCAATACCGCTTCAACCGCACGCGAGCTATGTGCCAGACATCCATCATGTTGGAAGTACATCGCCATTCTGTCATGCAGTGAAACATCTTGTAGTAAGATCGGTAGAACATTACGTAGGAAATCAGCATACAGTGCACCATTTAGATTGCCATCGATAAAATGGGGGCCAATTATCCTTCGTCCCATAATGCCGCACCACACATGAACCCGCCAAAGTCGCTGTTGTTCCACTTGTCGCAGCCATCGTGGATTTTCCGTTGCCCAATAATGCATATTATCCCGGTTTACGTTACCGCTGTTGGTGAATGACGCTTCGTTGCTAAATAGAACGCGTGCAAAAAATCTGCCATCGTCCCGTAATTTCTCTTGGGCCCAGTGGCAGAACTGTACACGACGTTCAAAGTCGTCATCATGCAATTCCTGGTGCATAGAAATATGGTACGGGTGCAATCGATGTTAATGTAGTATTCTCAACACCGACGTTTTTGAGATTCCCGATTCTCGCGCAGTTTGTCTGCTACTCATGTGCGGATTAGCCGTGACAGCAGCTAAAACACCTACTTGGGCATCATCATTTGTTGCAGGTCGTGGTTGGCGTTTGACATGTGGCTGAACACTTCCTGTTTCCTTAAATAACGTAACTATCCAGCTAACGGTCCGGACACTTGGATGATGTCGTCCAGGATACCGAGCAACATACATAGCACACGCCTGTTGGGCATTTTATCACAATAGCCATACATCAAAACGATATCGACCTTTACCGCAATTTGTAAACGGTCGATTTTAACACAAGTAATGTATTACGAAGCCAATACCGTCCGCACTGGAGGAATGTTACGTGATGCCACGTACTCATACGTTTCTGACTATTACAGCGCCATCTTTCACAAATCGAAAAAAGGGGTCCAACTAAAACATTTATATTTCTTTACGTACTACAAGAATATGTAATAAAAATGGAGGTTCCTATTTTAAAAAACGCAGTTGATATCCGTTTGACCTATGGCAGCGCCATCTAGTGGGCCAACCATAGCGCTATCTGGTTTCCCCCTACAAGATAGACAAGTTTCGTTTTTTGTAGTTTTTTCGTTTGACGCTTATTTCGTGAGATATTTGGCCCGGTCACTATCAATGGACCACCCTGTATACACAATTTTCGAAGTGTAGTGTAGTGTTGTGTTGTGTTTGTGTGTGTGTGTGTGTGTGTGTGTGTGTGTGTGTGTGTGTGTGTGTGTCTGTGTCTGTGTCTGTGTCTGTATGCATGTATGTATGTATGTGTGTGTTACTGATTTGTTGATAGTACGAAGCACCTTCAAAAGTGGTTCAAATGGCTCTGAGCACTATGGGACTTAACTGCTGTGGTCATCAGTACCCTAGAACTTAGAACTACTTAAACCTACCTAACCTAAGGATATCACACACATCCATGCCCGAGGCAGGATTCGAACCTGCGACCGTAGAGGTCACGCGGTTCCAGACTGTAGCGCCTAGATCCGCACGGCCACTCCGGCCGTCGAAGCACCTTCGACACTGCCTGTACAATATAGGAGCTTTATAGCCCTCTTCCACCAGCAGAAACGCACCGCTACAATATCCCCGAACTTCCATGACTATCGAAAAGAACATTCACTAATAGCTGCTTAAAATGCACCTCGCCCTTCCACTCACCAAGATGCATGTTAACTGAGACTTGGATTGGTCTGAAAAAGTGGAGTTAATACACATTCTTAACTTTTAGAAAGCCTGGCAAATTACGCAGTCTTTCGGAGCTTTAGGAAACGGTCTTACTACTAACTGAGAGGCATCAGATTAGGATTCCTGGATGTACATTGTATCTACGCAATTTTATTAATCCATAGGACTACAAACGCAGCATATGATAGGCTTCAGTGCCAATCTGTTTTTATTCACTGCTTTGCAAAACTCAAGACGAGAAAGATAAAATAACACAACATATTAACAAGTCGTGGAAGTGAATGTAAGCGCTGGAGTATGTTGCCATAAATCTCCCAGTAGTGTCCAGAAAGCTGTACGTGACATGTAATAGGTCAGTGAGACCATAATGGCAAATGGGACCGGCCCTCCAATACGAGGGAGTTGCACGAACAGGAAAAAGACAGTGTGTGTCAATCAGAGAGTAATTTAGGTATACGTGGTGATTTTCTTCATTACAGCATTGCCCCGGGGACGACATCTGAAAGCCTTCTCAGGGGAAGAATCATCAGGAACTGTAAGAATAAAGAGGTGTGTCGAAGACAGCAAAGGAGTTTGGTGTTGCTCACAGTGTTATCTGACGTGGATGGCGAACGTTCCGAACCGCAGGCACTGCTGCTCAAAGGGAAAGAGGTGGTCGATCACAGTCAACTACAGCAGAGGATGACTACTACGTTGTGCAACACGCAACAAGAGGCACACGACAAACAGCGGGTGCAATTGCAGCCTCATTTAACAGGACTGCAAGGCACACAGCCACACGCACCACAGGGCACGGAAATTACATGGGGTGGTCTATTTTCTCAACGACCTGTACATTGTGTTTCGTTGACGTCCGCACGTCAGCAGCACCGTTTTCAATGCTGCTAAGAACAGAGGGAGTGGAACAACGAGGAGGGAGACTACGTGCTGTTCTATGATGAGAGTTGATTTAGTATGAATAGTGATTATAAATTACTTCAAATGGCTCTGAGCACTATGGGACTTAACTTCTGAGGTCATCAGTCCCCTATAACGTAGAACTACTTAAGCCTAACTAACCTAAGGACATCACACACATCCATGCCCGAGGTAGGATTCGAACCTGCGACCGTAGCGGTAGCGCAGTTCCAGATTGAAGCGCCTAGAACCGCTCGGCCACACCGACCGGCAATAGTGATTATAGACGTATCGTATGGCGAGAGGCGAGAGCGCGTATTGCACCCAGGAACATTGCAGAACATGATGTCTTGTAGCCCATGTGGTACGGTGTGGGGAGGTATAATGTTGCAGCTGCGTAATGCTCTCCAGATCCTTGAACACGTAACACGCACCGGTGAAATTTCTTGTGGCACTGCACTCCTTCCCCACGAACGTCTTTTCGGGGGTACATTCGGCCCTGGCTTCTGCTTTATACACTACTGGCCATTAAAATTGCTACACCACGAAGATGCCGTGCTACAGACGCGAAATTTAAACGACAGGAAGAAGATACTGTGATATGCAAATGGTTAGCTTTTCAGAACATTCACACCGTGTTGGCGCCGGTGGTGACACACACAACGTGCTGACATGAGGAAAGTTTCCAACCAATTTCTCATACACAAACAGCAGTTGACCGGCGTTGCCTGGTGAAACGTTGTTGTGATGCCTCGTGTAAGGAGGAGAAATGCGTTTCATCACGTTTCCGACTTTGATAAAGGGCGGATGGTAGCCTATCGCGATTGTGGTTTATCGTATCGCGACATTGCTGCTGGCGTTGGTCGATATCCAATGACTGTTACCAGAATATGGAATCGGTGGGTTCAGGAGGGTAATACGGAACGCCGTGCTGGATCCCAACGGCCTCGTATCACTAGCAGTCGAGATGACAGGCATCTTATCCGCAAGTCTGTAACGGATCGTGCAGCCACGTCGCGATCCCTGAGTCAACAGATGGGGAAGTTTGCAAGACAACAACCGTCTGCACAAACAGTTCGACGACGTTTGCAGTAGCATGGACTATCAGCTCGGAATTTATGGCTGCGGTTACCCTTGACGCTGCATCACAGACATGAGCGCCTGCGATGGCGTACCCAACGACGAACCTGGGTGCACGAATGGCAAAACGTCATTTTTTCGGATGAATCGAGGTTCTGATTACAGCATCATGATGGTCGCATCCGTATTTGGTTCAAATGGCTCTGAGCACTATGGGACTTTACTGCTGTGGTCATCAGTCCCCTAGAACTTAGAACTACTTAAACCTAACTAACCTAAGGACATCACACACATCCATGCCCGAGGCAGGATTCGAGCCTGCGATCGTAGCGGTGACGCAGTTCCAGACTGTAGCGCCTAGAACCGCACAGCCACTCCGGCTGACGCCGTGTTTGGTGACATCGCGGTGAACGCATGTTGGAAGCGTGTATTCGTCATCACCATACTGTGCGTATCACCCGGCGGGATGGTATGGACTGCCATTGGTTACACGTCTAGGTCACCTCTTTTTCGCATTGATGGCACTTTGAACAGTGGACGTTGCATTTCAGATGTGTTTCGCCCCGTGGCTCTACCCTTCATTCGATCCCTGCGAAACCCGACATTTCAGCAGGATAATGCACGACTGCATGTTGCAGGTCCTGTACGGGCCTTTCTAGATACAGCAAATGTTCGACTGCTGCCCCGGCCAGCACATTCTCCAGATCCCTCACCAACTGAAAACATCTGGTCAATGGTGGCCGAGCAACTGGCTCGTCACAATACACCAGACACTACTCTTGATGAACTGTGGTATCGTGTTGGAGCTGCATGGGCAGCTGTACCTGTACACGCCATCCAAGCTCCATTTGACTCAATGCCCAGGCTTATCAAGGCGGTTATTACGGCCACAGGTGTTTGTTCTGGGCACTGATTTCTCAGGATCTATGCACCCAAATTGCTTGAAAATGTAATCACATGTCAGTTATAGTGTAAATTATCTGGTCAATGAATACCCGTTTATCATCTTCGTGTAGCAATTTTAATGGTCAGTAGTGTAGATCGACCGCATCGAGCAGCTCAGGTGGAGAACCTATTAGAACGAGAGGGGATTCAGCGAATGGACTTGTCTTCCAGTTCCCCCGACTTAAATCGCATCCAGCACATTTGTGATGTGTAGGCGAGACCTTTGTTGCGGCACGTTCACATGTTCCAAACAAACATTCAGTAATTGTCGAGCACGTTGGTGGAGAAATGGTGCGCCGTACCACAAGAACTTACCAACCTTGTGGACAGGAGCAAGCACGTTGCAGATAACGTACTGCCGTCCGTAGTGATCGCACATCTTATTAAGAACCATGCCCCGACTGTTCAGTGTCCCGCCGATCATGAAAAACTGGAGTGACATTGGTGCAAGTATTTCCTTACAATAAAAGTGTCTTTTCAGTTCGTCTCATTGCGTATACGTTTGCGTTACCTTCTGTAGTACACTGCAGCAGTTCTTTCTGTGTATTGTCAAAGTCTCATCGAAGTATGATACTTGGCAGTGACACATGAGGCGAAAATTATTTTCGCCCTTAAGTTCCATCCACCAGTCTATGTATATCGGAGATAAATTGCATTTATTCTGGATGTTTGAGAACCCTGTGAAAATGAAGAAATCGCATTTTTTCGCTCAAACATACATAAAGGCGGTGAGGACATATTATTATAAAACGAGTCACTTTTATAGTTATTCAAGTCTTGCTACGTGTAAAAGCTTTGGAAATTGGTATTTTTTTAATTTCACGAATGCAGGAGAGTACTTGCAGCCTTTCTAGAAATTAGTGTAGAGGTTGGTTAGTGGGGAAATCGGGCATCAAAACCGTGGCGTTTGTGTAATATCGGAGGCTTTAACGTTTCCAGTTAAGTCTCATCATGTAATCCTCCTTTTGCCTACGTATCCTACATTAGACCGATAGCACCTAATTGATCAGATCCTGTTACCTGGCTGATAGGCTTCATTAAGTGTTTACCATTACTGCCACCTGTTGGTGAGCGTTCAGGCTCGCTTCAACAATTACGAAATTAGTCTTGTGGTTTTATCTAATAGCGCCCAACGCTATGATTGTAGCTTTTTGAGACGAGATGGGCAAAAACATTGCTCTGGTGATTTCCTGAGCTTCGATATCGTCGTCACTGTCAAGTGCGTGAATATGTCGTATACAGACCGTTTCTTCAGTTAAATACAGTAACGATTCGACCGTTTTTATTTTGATTTCTTGTGAACCCTCTCTCACTTTTCAATAATGGAAAATGATTTCCACTGATACGTTATAGGAGCCCAAACTTCCATTTCATCGAGAAAGTTTTTTCTTTTTGTCATTAATATCGCGTACTACGAAAGATTATTTTTCATCTTTCATTGAACATAAGGATAATATCGTTCTTTAATGATTATATTTAGTAACAACCGGCGTATATATAGGTGATCCCTGCGACGTGGCCAACCGAGCGGAGTGTCGCAGTGGTTAGCACACTGGACGCGTAATTAGGAGGACTATTTTACAAATCCCCTTTTGTCAGTGATTTCTCATAATTGCTCCAGGCAAATGGTAGGATGGTTTCTTTGGTACGCCGAACTTGTGTATTGTCACAAATGACCGTGTTGTAGAAGAGATGTTACGCTCTAATCTTCCTTCTACCGTTTCGTTGTGGCCGAATAAAGGCTCTGCATTATTTTTACAAATTGTACTTTAGCACGTTGGTCTAGAGTTCTCTTTCTGCACTGTCCTGCTGTATGTGAATTCTAACCTTCGGAACGAGCTAACACATGTAACTCATTATTTGGGGAGTGCTCATCTGTCACGGTGAAGTTTATAAAACTAGATATTAGGTGAGTAAAGAACAGAAAATAAACGAAGTGACAGCTCTATGGTCCCTTAGTTGCTATGCATATGTTAATTAACATTTTAAAATAAATAGTTATTTGAAATAAAATTTTTGTTTTTCTACTGAAACATTTCACCTAGTAACGTCAGGTGTCTGCTCTGGGTTTCAAAATTTCAGAGAAAACAGTACTTCAGTTTATTCGTATGGCATATAATTACGTGTAGAAACTGATATTGTCGTCTTAAAAACCTATGTTTATAAACTCATGTAGAAAGTAAGTCTATTACAAATGATATGATCACTTGCATTCTTGCGGTGTTTTAAGAAAGTGTTTGCTGTTATTGTTTATCTACCACATTTTCAAGTCAGTGTCACGTTTTGCAAATAATGAATATTTACTACATTCACATTACTTTGAATATATAGGATCTGACTACTATTGCATGCAGTTATTATTATTTTTGTTTCGTATTTCCTTTTCCATTAGTTTGCGTCCTTCAGCTTTGAATGTTTTCGTAGCTGTTGACGCTAGGGAGAACGTTGTGTGATTATCGTTTTACTGTCAGGGAAAGCATTTGGCTTGAGACTATTTTCTTTGACATTGTGTTTGTGAGACTAGAGAGTATGCTGGTTCAGTCTGATATCGTGATTCGCCCTGGCTACACATTTCTGTATTTTTGCCTTTGTTTCTTCACCTCATTTTATAATGTTTGTATAGCAAACGGATAACTGTGACTGATATGACGAATGTTTTGTTGTTATATGTTGTCTGCTTTTTGTTTGTGATTATTGAACACGTCCTTACTAATTATATTTTTTTTATTGCGCACATATGACATAATGACTTTTTTACAGAAACTGGTATTGTTTCAACAGAATGACATAAAACTATTGGGCGGAAACGAAGTCTGAGAAACAAAAAGACCCACTTACACTGAATATCATCATAAAAGCGTATATAAAAATAGCTGAACGTAACTTTTACTAAAGTTAGAAAAGCTTATAGTTTTTCTTTTTTGTTGATATTGGGAACATAGTCATAGTCCGCGCGCTGTACGAAATTGTAGTAATATAGAATTATTGTGAAGGTTGTTCTATGAACTCTCTGCCAGGCACTTAAATGTGATTTGCAGAGCATCCACGGAGATGTGATGTAGATGATATTTTTTATGGTGGAAGTGAGCATTTTGTGCCAGCAAGCATATATACTCCGTATCTGAAGACAAGGATACACAAACTGCTTTTTCAGCTACAGTCAACTTCGTATGGTTTGCCTGAAATTGTCTACGAAAGTCATTTTGTCTTTAGTTTCCACAAACAGTCTAAGGCAAATAAATTCCCTTTTATAAAGGACCGACCGATCTCGTTCCCCATCCTTTTCCAGTCCGAGCCCTTATGAACTCTTCGTCAGCGCACCGTTAATCCCGAATGTTACTTCCTTTCCTTGTCTGCTTAAGTGCCTCTGGAAGTTGGTACAGAAAGCGCCGCAATAACTACTACTGCTTGCTCCGGTTATAAGTAGTCTGTAGGTGCAAGAATAGTGTTCAGATGAGTCTTCACAAATGAAATTCGGCCCTATAATGAAAACATTTAGCGAGCGAAATGAGACAAAAACCTGTTTCCCTCACGAGCATTTCCAGAGTAAGCTGGTTACCTGACAAGCCCTCACAATCAGCGCCAGTCGCTAATGCGTTTATCTTGATAACTCATTAAAAGTGCCGCGCAGCTTATTACCTTGCAAGAGACTACTCTGTCGGCGCCGTGCAATGCGATGCGAAACACTAGACGTGTTTCCCCGTCTCCGCAGCCCCACCGCTCCATTATTGGCGAGCAAGATGCCTGCAAATTAGGAACAACGAAACCCCAGCTGTCACATTCGCGCAGCAGACTTAGTCTCTATCTCCTCCCAACAGCCATTCTCCCTTCCAGATCTTCAATTAATAGTTTCGCTTCGTGTGAAGGAAAACTGATTTACCACGACTGAATTTCTAACTTCATGAGCACTTCGTGGCTTAGTAATATCATGTCTGTTCCTCATTCTCTCTCGAATATGTCTTTATTTTTCTTCTTTTTTCTGTATTTGTGGTCTCTTTGGAAGCTGCTTGACTCTGTTTCCCACAATTTTTACGGAGTTCTGTCTACATACTTCTTGTTCTTTTGATAGCTTATTTCTCCTTTCCTCTGTCAACGGTTTTTAGTCCACGAGCTTGAGTTCAGGTTCTGGTGCCCATCAGGTTGATGATGTCCTCTTTACCCCTGTGTCCAGTCAGTTCAATCTAGATCTGTCTTCCCACTGAATTTTAAATTTCCGACCACTTCTTTGAGCCATCTTAGCTTGCTTTCGATATCTTAACTTTACGCTAATACATTTTTGTTGTCCTACTGTCATTCATAACGAGTAATTATACCCATGAAAGTGAAAAATTCTATTTCAATGAATGTCTCTAACTTTTTCCACCTTCTTAAGCACTTAGTAATTCGCGTTGGAGTTATATGATCATTCCGAACGGACTAAAAAGACTTTATCTCACTCCTAAGTTCGAGATTCTTGCATTCGGCTCTTATGTATCAGAAACTTACTTCACGAACGTAGACCTCTCTAATTATAATATTCGGACACTATGTTGTGTCATGTCTTGTGTTGCAAGGACTAATTTTATACCAGTTTCTCAATGTTCTTCACGTCTTTCTAATGTCATGGGTATTTAACTGCTTAGACTCTTTGAATGTCACGACACATTTTTCTGTCTTTATCAGGTTGTGCGTAATGTTAGACATGAAATTCCTTATTTTTGTAGTCGAACCGTTCCTTTCAGTCGCTAAGCTGCCTCAAATGACGATGACAAGATAGCATTTTAACCCACAATGACACTGAGTATACAATCTAAGATACAGATGTCTGAAACACGGTCTATGTTTAACTTTCATATTTCAACAATCACGTGTGCATATAGAGCAGATCTTCAGCAGAACAGGCCGGCCGCTGGTGGCCGAGCGGTTCTAGGCGCTTCAGTCTGGAACCGCGCTGCTGCTACGGTCGCAGGTTCGAATCCTGCCCCGGGCATGGATGTGTGTGATGTCCTTAGGTTAGTTAGGTTTAAGTAGTTCTAAGTTCTAGGGGACTGATGACCTCAGATGTTAAGTCCCATAGTGCTCAGAGCCATTTTTTCAGCAGAACAAGTTTGATGGGAACAAATAACCTATGTTCAAGGGATGATCTTAAATATCATGTGGGCCACAGTTAACTAAAGTTACGTAATACGACGGAATAGCACTGATAACTTCGGCGTGAGCGCCCATAAACTCCACGACAGATTAATTTAAGGTAAAAAAAATAAACTACCTGGACGTATGTGAGAGCAAAGTCGAAAATAAAGGGGCACTTTTTTTATCAACAAATAATGATAAGCTAGTATATTCGTTGACATTTCACTTTTATCCTGGTTTTTACTTTTCATGTGAAGAATATGCAGAAACTGACGGTGATTTAGCGACCAATGGAGAGATGCGTGATGAGAATTACTGGAAGAGGAATGAAAAGAAATTAACGGATGAGGGAACAAACTAGAGTGATATAATGATAACCCAAACCATTATAGCCACCGCTCATCGCGAGATATAATGCTGATTGGTGGTGTTGTAAGCACGTAATGCGATAAGGGTAGTGTATGGGTTTAGCAGAGACGAACGGGAAATCGTGCTAGCGATGATACTGGCTCACATAAGCGATCTTGTTGAAAGGAAGATTGCTATGTTCCTACGCCTGGGACCGAGAATCTTGAAAACGGGGAAGCTAGTTGGGTGTTCTCGTGCTACTTTCGTGAGCATCTATGGAAAGTGAAATTAAAGGGCAATTAAATCGCGTGTCGACGGTGAGGTACTGGACGTCAACGCCCCATCACAGAGTGAGATAGGAGGCTTGGCCGCTCAGTAAAGTAGAATAGGCCGCGATATGTGGCAGATCTGACAACAGAGTACAAATCTGGTGTAAGCCTAAGCTTTTTGGAGTACACAGAGCTGCCCACAGTGTTGAAGATGACGCTTCTCAGTGGACTATTCCTACATATTCCCATGCTGACCCAACAACATCGTCATTTACGCCTGTTGTAGGGACAAATTCCTCTAGATTTGAAAGTGGATCAGTTGAAACTTGTCGCCTGGTCAGATGAATGTCGTTTCTTGTTACACCACCTCAGTGGCTGTGTTCGGATACGCCGTTAACAAGGTGAACAGCTGCTTGAAACAAGCATCAAGCCATGGACGCAGGCCGTTGGGGGTTATGTTATGCTATTGGGATACACCCACCAGTGCTTTCACGGGACTGTGGCAGTAAGCGAAGACGCCATCTCAACTGTGGCCTAATAAACGCTGTTGCAGACCATCTGCATCCGTTCATGCCTGATATCTGTCCCGACGGTGATGGCATCTCCCAGTAAAATACACTATGTGATCAAATGTATCCGGACACCTGCTTGAAATTGACTTACCAATTCGTGGCGCCGTCCATCGGTATTGCCGAAATTCAGTATGGTGTTGGAACACCCTTAGCCTTGATGATAGCTTCCACTCTCGCAGGCATACGTTCAATCAGGTGCTGTAAGGTTTTTTGGGGGGTGGCAGCCCATTCTTCACGGAGTGCTGCACTGAGGAAGAGATGTCGACGTCGGTCGGTAAGGCCTGACACGAAGTCAGTGTTCCAAAACATCCCAAAGGTGTTCTGTAGGATTCAGGTCAGAACTCTGAACATGCCAGTCCATTACAGGGTTGTTATTGTCGTGTAACCACTCTGCCACAGGTCGTGCATTATGAACAGGTGCTCGATCGTGTTGAAAGATGCAATCGCCATCCCCAAATTGCTCTTCAACATTGGGAAGCAAGAAGGTGCTTAAAACATCAATGTAGACCTGTTCTGTGACAGTCCCACGCAAAACAACAAGGGGTGCAAACCCCCTCCATGAAACACACGACCACACCATAACACCACCGTCTCAAAATATCACTCTTGGCACTACACGTGCTGGCAGATGACATTCACCGGGCATTCGCATTACCCACACACTGCCATTGGATGGCCACATTGTGTACCGTGATTCGTCACTCCACACAACGTTTTTCCACTGTTCAATCGTCCTATGTTTACGCTCCTTACACCAAGTGAGGCGTCGTTTGGCATTTACCAGCGTAATGTGTGGCTTATGAGCAGCAGCTCGGCAATGAAATCCAACTTTTCTCACCTCCCGCCTAACTGTAATAGTAATGCAGTGTATCCTGATGCAGTTTGGAATTCCTGTGTGAAGGTCTGGATAGATGTCTGCCTTTTACACATTAAGACCCTCATGAACTCTCGGCGGTCTGTGTCAGTGAACATATGAGATCCGCCTGTACGCTGTCGTGGTGTACGTGTCCCTTCACGTTTGCAGATTCACTATCACACCGGAAACCGTGGACCTTCGGATGTTTAGGAGTGTGAAAATCCCGCGTACAGACGTATGAGACAAGTGACACACTATCACCTTACCACTTTAGAAGTCCGTGAGTTCCGTGGAGCGCCCCATTCTGCTCTCTCACGATGTCTAAATACTAAGGTCAATGGTATGGAGTACTTGGCAGTAGGTGGCATCACAATGCACATAATATGAAAAGCGTATGTTTTTTGGGGGTGTCCGGATATTTGTGATCACACAGTGTAGCTGTCATTGTCTCAAGGTCGGAATCTTACTATAGTTTTTTGAAGAGCATTATATAGAACGCCTGATGTGATGGCCATCCAATTTGGGGACCTGAACCCTTTGGAACACGTCTGGGTTATTTCGAGTGCCTGCTCGAAGCTCCAGTAATTTGTGGGATATTCAGTGAATGATTTGGTTACACAACCTTTTGGCGCACCCACATGATCCGGGAAAGCTAACAAGAACTTTTCGGTTCAAAACCTCACAGAATAGCTGCTATTACGCATTCCTAAGGTGAATCAAGAAGCTGTCAATCAGGTACTCATTGTTTTGGCTCATCTGTGTAGATGTAACTAATGTCAGCAACGAAAGTGAAATGTAGGTGTGTAGGACAGGTAGACAAACGACTGTATGGCAGATGGACATAATAAGTTATTTATGAGAGTCCTAGAGAAACATAAAGACCGAAAAGTCGAAGAAATGCAGCCGGAGCGACTTGGATAAGTATATCTGAAGACAGTGATGCTAACAGAAGCGTGGAGGAGTTCTTCCTCCAGAGGTGTATGTGGGATGGCTAATCTTAACGGCGACTTGTCAACTGTCATTCAGCGTATAACATGGGTTGTATCTATCACTGTTACAAATCGCACATTTCCATTACATTACAAAAAATTTTATAAATTTTAAACGTAAACAAATACACAGTTCTTCATGTTCATTTATTTTTTAAATATTTAACACTAAATATTAAATTATTACTGTTTCTTCGTATACAATAACAATTATAAGAAGATATTTGAGTACCCAGCATCAAACGGATATGTATTTCTTCCATTTTCTATTTGTCTATCTCCTCCAACTCCTCTCTCCACCCACCTCATCCACCTCCTGTTTCTGTCTATCTGCTCCTGCCCCTCCCTCTTTCCATCTTCTCCTAACCTTCCATCTGTCCATCTCTCCCTCCCTCCTCTATTTCTACATTTCCTCTTCCGGCATATTTTGTACATTTCCTCTTCCCTCCTCCCCCTGTCCACCTCCTCCTCCCCCTAGCCATGTCCAATAGCTCCTCGCCCCTATCGCCCCTCATTTCTTCACACCTCTCTCCATCCATATCCTCTCTCCCCAGTCTCATCTTCTCTGTCCAACTCCTTCTCGTACCTTTCTCTTTCCATTTCTTCCTCATGGTCTCACTGTCCAATTCCTTCTACCGCCTCTCAGCCTGCGTTTTCCTCAATCGTGTCTCTGTCCTCCTCGTCTTTGTTTTCCCTATCTGTCTCTTCCTCTCACCTCTCTCTGTTTCTCCTCTTTCTCTCTCTCTCTCTCTCTCTCTCTCTGTCAATTCCTCTTTCCCCAGTATTTGTCCATCTCCTCATTCCCCCTATCTCTCTGTTGATCTCCTCCAGCCATCTCCCTTCGCTTTCCACGTTATCACCCCCACTCCAACAGGAGGCTGCTGGTTTTTAGCTACACACTATTTTCTGATAGTATTTAATATGTGCACCAACTTTGACTGAAATCTTTCCAAGGGTTTAGGATCAGCTTTTACCCCATATATACATATCAAATGTATTTTACATAAATATTCAAGATATTTCACACGTACTTGTTGGCATATTTCACCAATATTTCTAGCGAATTTCGCCCTGAATTGTAATTTTCACGCAGATAAATGTTTATGAAGTCGTATGTCCTTTACTATGGGTTGTACAATGACACAATTTTGTAGGTACATCCAGAAACAAATGTGGAAACTTTCTGCTAAATGTGTTGTGCCGTAAGTTTGTAGTAAAGAAGTAATAACTTAAAATCTCATACTTCATGTGTCAGTTCTACTGTATTAGCAGCGAAATTGTAGAAAGCGATAAACGTTTTTTCTTCCATTATTATGTGGGTGTAGTCAGCGAGAAAATGTTTCGTAAAGATTTTAAGTTATGTGTAAAGTTTGTTGCAATTCACTAAGTGCTCTTATTCTCAAATACTGAATGAATAAAGTATGGGTATTCGCATGTCGTGGGCTACACAGGTGTTTCACCCCCACCATTTTGACAGGTGGCTCCTACCCTCACAGCGATTTTTTTCAGACAGCAAGTAATACGTGTACCAAGACTGGTTGAATTCGGTCCAGGTGTTTAGAAGGAGATGTCGAACATACACACATACATATGTAAATTAAATACATACATACATACATACACCATCCGAACAGGTCTTGAAGGCCCAACTGTACACACCGGCCGCCGTGTCATCCTCAGTCCTTAGGCGTCACCGGATGCGGGTACAGAGAGGCATGTGCTCAGGACACTACTCTCTTGGCCGTTGTTAATTTTCGTGACCGGCGCCGCTACTTCTCAGTCAAGTACTTTCTCAATTGGCCTCACTAAGGCTGACTGCAACCCGCTCGCCAAAAGTACTCGGCAGACCAGTACTGTGATCCATCCATGCTCTAGCCAAGCCTGATAGTGACGTATATACATACACATATTTTTATAAAATGTATGGATTAAATGACGCGAGGGTAAAAATTCAGTGAAGTAGGTGAGCTTAGGATTAAAATTGAAAGTAAGATGTCAAATTGCATAATTTCATGATAAAGTAACGTGAACAGCAGGTTCCTGTTGTCTAGGTGTTCGGCAGCAAACGTTCAGCAGTCTCGCCTCGCCTCGCCTGTCTCGTGACTTTCAAGATTTCTCGCTGGCATGACAAATATTTATCTGCAATTTCATCCAGTTGTCCCAAAAAGCACTTTATTTATTATTAAATCACATAATTCCTAGACGATCCTTCCTTCGTTGTCTGTCATTCAGCTCCGTCTGGATCCTCATTCTTGGCGCACTGGTGTTCCGAAGTCATCACATTCACAAAATCCTATTCCTATCTTCTTTATTCACTGCATATGATGTGAGAAGGCACTATGCAGAGAAAATGTGAATATAATTCAAGAATGTCAGTGAATTAGGTGTTATCAAACGCATGGTGCAAGCAAAATAGTGATGGAAATGGTCTGCGTTTTGGTGAGGAAAACGAACTTGTAAATGTTACAAATACAACTAAGGATGAAGTACGAAACATATTGAAAAAATCCTAGGTAACCTGCCGTAATAGATGGAATAAATGGGGCTGGGCCAACGAGGAGTGTGTTCGTGTGCTCTCGGATGAACGTAGATTCAGTGTGATAGTGATTCGGAACGTACCTTCATATGGCGATAGGTGGGAACACTTGATTCATCCGGAAACATCGTCGAACGTAAACGTAATTGTGGTCCAGGTGTTACAGTGTGGGGAGATACAAGGTTGTATTGGTTACTGACATCCAAGTCTTTTAACACGATACACTCACCAGTCAGAGTTACAGTGACAATATATTCTTTCCCAATGTTCGTCTTTCCGTCTTTTCAGTGTATATTCGGCCCTGACTTCGTTGTAATGGATGACAATGCTTCACCGCATAGACATGTTCAGGTGAAGGACCTCTTGGATCGAAAGGATATTTAGTGAATGGTCGGGATTTCCAGTTCCTCGTTTGAAATCCCATTGAGTGCGTTGGTATGCGCTGGAGAGACGTATTTCGGAACGTCTACATACGTCAACGAACATCAAACACGTCGGCGGAGAAATGGAACGCCCTGCCACAAGAACTCGTTACCAACTATGTGGACAGCATGGGAGCACGTTGCATAGAATGCAATGCCGTCCGTGGTTATCACACACTTATTAAAAAGCATATGTTGCCTTTCGTAGTATCCAAAGGCATCGTAAATCGCGGCGTGTTCATTGTAATTATTGTCTGTCAATAAAAGTGTCATTTCTGTTCGTTTCGTTGCGTATAGTTACCTTGTGTGCTATTCTGTAAACGTTCTTGCTATGTATGGTTCAGGTTTCATCGAGTTATGTTACTTGGCAGTGACACAAGCGAAAAGTACTTTCGTCTATAAGTTTTGCACACCTATCTTATTTCTATTATGCAGTGGAGTATATGCTATTTTGAACTTTCCTGGGATATTAAAACCATGTCATCGACCAGGTCTGTATCAAAAAACTTCGACATCACGAGTAGTGTTCTTACTGACTGAGCGTTTAGTGTGCTCTTGAAATTCCAGTTGGTCATTGTATATATATATATATATATATATATATATATATATATATATATATATATATATATATATATATATATATATATATATATATATATATATATATATGATAACATTACTGTTCCCCCCTAATTCGGTTACTGCCTGATGCAGTCACAATCAAGCAAGTTCTCTTCGGAGGCCGCGATGCATAATAATAGTGTTGTTTGCCCCAGGCTGTTTAACTGCAGTTCCATGCCGATATCCCAAAGAGTAGTCCATACTCTCTGATAGGATCCCGTCGTCTACATTCGACCTACTGCTTGACGTGGACTCCAAACTACGATGTAGCTTGTCATGTTTCACATAAATAAATCATTGTCATTAGTGGAAGAAGCGACAGCAGGCAGAAAAAAAGTCTCTGCCCCAACTGGGGATACAACCTCTCCGTGTTTCGCTCACTAAGTCACGATGTCATATCTATACGTTAGTAAATAAATAAATGTAAATGTCGTGTGACTAGGGCCTCCCGTCGGGTGCAAGCCTTTCGATTTGACGCCACTTCGGCAGCTTGTGCGTCGATGGGGATGAAATAATGATGATTAGGACAACACAACACCCAGTCCCTGAGCGGAGAAAAATCTCCAACCCAGCCGGGAATCGAACCCGGGCCCTTAGGATTCATATCCTGTCGCTCTGACCACTCAGCTAGTGGGGGCGGACAATACGTCAGTAAAAGCCATGAAGGTACAACATCGAAGTTCCGGTTTTGTTTAAAATTTTCGTTATCTGCCTCTCTCTACCGATAGTATGGCTATTACATCATATATCTGAAGCAGCAAGTCTTTTGTCTTTGCAGCAGTAAAAGATAGTGGCAGCTCATTCATCTCGTGGTCAAATCAAACCTCTAGAGGGCAGCCATGTATTATCGTCATCATCATCATCATTTCTGATTTGCCCCGCGCACACACACACACACACACACACACACACACACACACACACACACACACAGTGACCAGTCGACATCGCGCAGACATCTTGGCCTTATCTCAGGGTTCATTGTTTTGAATTTCAACTATAAAAATTGACTTGTAACCCATCAATATCTACATCAGCACCTTGCACGCGACAGTGTGGGGTACGTTGGAGAGGGTACATAGTGGACCAGTACCATTGCTCCCATTTCCATTCCACTCGCGATTGTTACTTGGAAAGATATAACCTAAATTTAGCATCGCTATCATTGCATGAGATTTATTTTGGAGAAATTAGTAGTTTCTCGACTCTTTTTGGAACGTGGGTTTAGTTCTGTAAGGGTAACAGCAGGGCTAAACACTTTTCATGTAACGTCTCCTACTGCAGTCTGCTAAGCAATTCACGATGACTACTCATTGCGTGCCAAATCATTAAGATCTTCTTTCCAATTCTTTCCACCTTTTCCGATATTTCAGCTTGGTAAGGATCATATTTTGACGAACATTTCTCAAGAACTGCTCGATAGAAGATCTTATGAACCTCTCTTTCATGCGTCAATTACACTTAGAATTCTTCCTTAAAAGCGTCACTGTGGTTAGACACTAGACTCGTATTCGGGAGGACGACGGCTCAATCCCGCGTCCGGCCATCCTGATTTAGGTTTTCCGTGATTTCTCTAAATCGAGGTGGACTTCCTTCCCCGTCCTTCCCTAATCCGATGAGACCGATGACCTCGCTGTCTGGTCTCCTTCTCCCCCCCCCCCCCCCAAAAAAAAGCGTCACTCTGGACTCTGTCATTCCCACGAGTGGAATTATGTAGTCGTTCCATTGTTAATCTCCCAGGTTGCTCATTCCTGAATACCTGAGTGACTGACTTCAGTAACTGAGCGTGGATCGTGTAGTCAAAAGATATCCGATTTTTCTGTCAATTAACGCGGATGACCTTACATTTTTATAGATGTTTACTGTCATTTCTAGATCCTTGGACTAAGCGCTTATCATCCGCACAACTGTATTTCGCAACAGTTTTCTAGCTATGTCATTTTCCAGTGCATGGCTGCATCTGGGAACAAAAATTTTTACACGCCAGGTCATTTACATTCACTGATAAGCCAAATCGCCAACAGTTGCGCAACAGTTGCACGTCTGTTCGCCTGTACCCATTTCCCCAGCCGTCGTTCACCCGTCACCTGTGGCCCATGATGCACACCAGTTGCTACGGCGCCGGTATTGGATGGCGACATTTCGCCACCGTTGGTGTACTCTAACCACAGCGTCACGTCAACAGCTTACAAACTTAGCCGCTTCGGAAATTCTTCACTCTTGGCCCGAAAGCCAATGATTATAGCCTTTTGTAATTCAGATGAATCGCACCGTTTCCGCACTACGGCATCTACTGCACTGTTTCCCTTGTCTGTCCGACACGCTTTTTATACTGTCCACTGCTATTGCTGCCGCCTTCCGTCCCTGGGTGTTATTGTACGTTGACGTCTAAGACTGACGGTGAACACTATGTGATTGGACTGTGTAGTAGCACTGTGTTGTAAACCTGTCTTCCAAAGTTTCACACGTATGTAGTCTTAAACGTACAGCCGTCTCACTCTCACACTTTCGCGGAACAGTGTGGTAGTGGGGGAAGCGGGTGCGCTGTGCAAACTCAGCTGCACTCGCGGTGGATGTGCACGCTCCAGGAGGGCAAATCTCAGCCAGGCCTGTTCTAAGATATTTCATCTCACAAAGATGGTGCGTTTCTTGGTACTTCTCTGGCACAATGTTCGTGTCTACGTAAAAGACCACACTGCTCGCTTAGGAATGCTGTAGCTGGCTGGATGGCGCAGATTGGTATCAAGTGGTCACGTGTGACGGATAACCCCCCACCCCTTCCCCAAATCAGGGCCCTAGTGACCAACGAAAGTCATGATTAACAGAGGAGGAGTAGTATTCGTGTGTCAGCATCGTCTATAGAAGCAGCGCACTAAGATTTGGAAACTTGACACTATAACTGAAAGGTGGAAATCGCATTTTAATTTCCCCATTATCACACCGTGAACAGTCCACAAGAAAAGAGTACCGCTCGCAGGAATGCAACACGGTGTGAGACAGTAGTGGTGGACAGGTGCTAACCGACAGCGACCAGAGATGAATGTCCCCCTTTGTCACTGATAATCGGTTTCGAAGGACTAAAGGTGTTTCTGTCAGTCAATGCAAGTTTATCTCAACATGTTCCCGAGCGAACACTGAGTAGCAATCAGTATGCAGCACGTACTTGCAGCCAGGTAATTCACAACAGGCCATTTCACGCAGCGACACATAAAGCTTCTTATCTTTTATCGGGTAAACAATGCAGCAACTCGACAGTAGCATACCGGAGGCGTGTATTGTGGTCCGAGAAGTCGGTATTTTGCTCCTTTTCGAACAATGCCAAGCGTCTAAAGCGACAACCAGAGAAATGGTTCAAATGGCTCTGAGCACTATGGGACGTAACTTCTGAGGTCATCAGTCGCATAGAACTTAGAACTACTTAAACCTAACGACATCACACACATCCATGCCCGAGGCAGACTGTAGCGCCTAGAACCGCTCGGCCACCCGGCCAGCACAACCAGAGAATAAAATATTTAACCCACAGTGTATGTCGGGCGTAGTTGAGGCCAAAAGGGGTTTATGCAATTTTTGGGGGGTTTTACGTACCACATCTTGCATCTACTAATTCAGGTTACCGTACATTTGAACAAGATAAATTTTTGAAAACAGCTACAAGTTGTGAGGCATGGCGCCTTATATCGCTCCTGTCTAGAGCCTGTGTGTTGGGAGAATGACTTGTGTATGCACAGTGAGAGATAGTCTGAATCGCATTCAGTCGAGTTCGTAGTTCTAATTTTCATCTGCCAGAGGACAGTAGTGCACAGAGACAATCACGAAACTTTGCGCTTAATATGTTTTATTTATCGGTTTTGCTCTTCAAATAAACAAGAGCTTCATTAGAATACACACTGTAAAAGACATATATTGAGGTAATACGGAAAACTTACATTGACCTTACGTAAAGTACATATTCTGATTCCAGTGCGATGACTTACGTTTTAACGTTGGATAACAGCACTAAAGATTGCGTTTCAAGTTAGCTGACAGCTCCAAAGATTAAACTAGCTGTACTGCGGTACTTAAACTTACGTCTAAAGTGCCTTTGAAGTACAGCAGTAAATGATGACACTGACAGCGGCTGAGATTAAATTGATCCTAGAACAGTACTTGTAACGTCCATGGAATAGTGTATCCAAAGAAAATTTACAACTACAGAAAACTAAATTCACATTTTAGTCGCCTCTTTTGTGGGCGTGTGTATAATTACCTCATATCTGTACATATTTGGTTATCTTTCGAAATGCACCTCTAAACATTACGATCTCCTTCAAAATATATTATAATAATACATATTTAAATACGTCTTTACCGATATTCATTCAAAATTACCGTTCTTACAGACATTTCTGCTATGATAATACTGCTTATCAACAGCGCTTTATGAAGTAACTGGAAGAACCCATGTAAATTACATTCATTTCGTTCGTTCAATAGATTTTGCGTGTTTTCTTTCTTTTCTACAAAAATTTCCAATTCTTCCAAATAATTTAACAGAGACCCTATATCTGTGGTGTGGAGTATTCTCATACTACCTTGAATCTCACTTAATGTATGTTTAACTGTTGTCAGATGTTCACCCAATGCTGTACTATTTTAATTTAAATTGCCATGTTCCTTATAACGTATTTTAAACGCTCTTCCTGTTTGGCCAATGCTCTGACGATTTTGGCAGTTCACCATACATACCCCCTAGTTACTGTATTATGAACATTCTCTTCTTATGTACATTCCCTTTGTGGATTAGTGCGTGTCTAGGGGAGATGGTAGCTCGAAATACAGCTTCAACTTTCCGTCTTGGGAAACATCTTTTAATACGGTTTGTTGCAGGGTCTTTGTATGTGAGTGTAATATACCTTTTATTTTCCACTGGCTTGGCTATACTATTGTTTTCTTATCCTTTAATATTTCTCTGTGTAGTTTGGTACAATTTCCTTAATGCTATCTTTTTGATTGTTAATAACTCTGTAGATCTGTCTCCGTCTTTAAGTGGTAACAGTAACGTTCTGTGTAAAGATTAATAGAAATATGGTTTTTTATGCTGGATTGGAGGACTTGAATTACTCCCAATAATCATATCTCAATATTTAGGCTTCCTGAAAACTTAAAAAAATAGTTCAAATGGCTCTAAGCACTATGGGACTTAACATCTGAGGTCATCAGTCCCCTAGACTTAGAACTACTTAAACCTAACTAAACTAAGGACATCACACACATCCATGCCTGAGGCAGGATTCGAACGAAAACTTTAAAAATAGGTTTCTCATTCGATCTATTAATTGACAAATAGAGAAAATTGCTGCTATTACCAGTTTCATGATCAACTATGAACTTAGTTTTCCGGTGCATCCCTCTCCATTACCTCATTTAAATCTTGCTTGAGTCCTTTAAATATAACGATACTATCGTCAACCTACCGGTGATAGTAGAGTATTTTCTGCTTTACATAGGGGAATTCATCAAAAAATCTAATCACCAAGTCATTAATAAAAATTTCTGACAAGATGCAGGATAAACTAATTCCCATCACTAGACCGTCTCCCACGTGATAAATTTTTCTATTAAACATAAAGTATCTGAAATCATGAGTGAACCGCGAAAAATTCTAGCAGACTTACAATCTCACCTACTTCCGTAGTTCTATGCTGTGGTAAAATACTTTTAAGTATTTCTAATGTTTCATCAATTGGTGTGTTCGTAAACATATTGCTAACATCTAAATAGGCGAAAAGCCGGCCGGAGTGGCCGTGCGGTTCTAGGCGCTACAGTCTGAAACCGGGCGACCGCTACGGTCGCAGGTTCGAATCTTGCCTCGGGCATGGATGTGTGTGATGTCCTTAGATTAGGTAGGTTTAATTAGTTCTAAGTTCTCAGAAGTTAAGTCGCATAGTGCTCAGAGCCATTTGAACCATTCAATAGGCGAAAAACATATGTTCTGAGATATTCATATTTACTACACCGTTAGCAAACTGGATGCTATTTTTAATACTGAAAGTTTTGTCAAATTTGTACGACTTCTAAGTTTTTTTATCGAGTATGTAATTTAGTTCCTTACTGAGAGCATATTAGTTGTTATTAACATCACTAATTGACCTGTCAGTTTTATGTATTTTAATCTGAGCTCTTGCAGTGGCACGTCTTGCCTTCATTATCTTTGATCTACGTTTTCCTAGTGCGTCAAATAGAAATTAATCGACATTCAATTTACTTTTTAGTTCGGTTTCGAACTTATGTAGTGGGTCTTTACTAATTTCGTTTACGACTTTCTTTTCGAAATACTGTAATGTTTTGTCAATGTAATATTTTTCGTGTAACATTACTGCCATGTTACCTTTATCACCTTTAGTCACTAGAACCCTTCCACCTAGCAAAAAAAAATGGTTCAAATGGCTCTGAGCACTATGGGACTTAACTTCTGAGGTCATCAGTCCCCTAGAACTTAGAACTACTTAAACCTAACTAACCTAAGGACATCACACACATCCATGCCCGAGGCAGGATTCGAACCTGCAACCGTAGCGGTCGCGCGGTTCCAGACTGAAGCGCCCTGAACCGCTCGGCCACTCTGGCCGGCCTCCATCTAGCAATTTTTTATTTAAAGCTGATACTGTGGTAAGTTCCTGCATATTGGGAGTATCTATAATTAGTACATGATGTAGGGCTTTGCTAGTTTGTAAAACTACTTTGGTTTCTTCATTTTCGTTTAATGTCTTTCTTCAACAAACTGCACTGAAAGTTATGCTGAAGTCCTTCCTCTATTAAGTCTGCCACATTCTTATTTAGCTGTGTATCTGTTAAACTGAAGTGCTTGTCATAGAGTGTAATTTGTGTTTTTGAGTCAGTTATGATACTAAAGTTTCTTAGTTACGAAGTTTCTTACAGTGAGTAGTACTACATTTATCTGCAGCACTTTCAGTCCTACTTAATACTTCACTTTACAGTGTATTGCACTTTGTTGGGGCCAGTAAACTTCCTAATTGACGATACAGATAATACAGAAGCACAATAAGTTGTAGTTTGACTCTGTATACGTCTCTGATTGCCACTTTTATCCAACTCACTTCAGCTTTACGTGCGATGCGGTGCGCCACATGAGATAAATTGCGGATTTTAACTCGTGCATATCTTGGAATGACGCCAAGTTGTAAGCATCCTTAACTGAATTTAATTTTCCGCTTAATCGGCTAAAGCTTTACTTTCATCCTTAGATACCTGTGTATAGTTGCCGAGCATGGACAGGCACAGATTTAGCAAGAGCAGCAGGCATTGTCTGTAGGGAGAGCGACCGTTAAAACTAACTTTTTGTAAACAGTCGCAATCGCACTTAGAATTTTTGTATTTGCCGGTTCCGCTTTTCAAATTAAGTGCACCAGCAGAAGATACAATGTAAAAGATACAAAATATTATAATGCGGTAAACTTGTTGGAAATCAAACAAGTACTTTAGATAACATCAGAGTAGGTTGCTCATTTGAAAGTCGAAACCGGTCTTTTCAGAAACGTGGTTTAACAGTCGCTCCCCTTGTGGATAATGCCTGCTCTCGCTTGATGAACAAGGATGTTTATTTCAAAATTATCAGCGATCAGATATCGCCCTTTCTACTTCACCTTCATGACGAGTATGCTGGGAACATTTCATTTTTTTATGATAACAAAAGCTGTGGTCACACGTCTGTACACGCACGCTCCTGGTTTGACAAACGCTTAGTCGCCCAATCACACCTCGACTGGCCCGCTAAATGACCCGATCTTAATGTTACTGATAATATCTTCTAAATTTCACCCGCTGTTTCAAGTAGTCAGAACCATCATGCCCACAGTTTTGTACCTCGGTGGAATCTTAATCATTAATGAGTGGCTTGATGTGAGTAAGGCAAATATGAAGAAACTTTTAGGCTCACTTCTTGCCTGATTGTAGTCACTGCGAAGACAAGAGGAGGTGCTACACGTTATTAGCGTGACATCCCAAGGGAGCGACTAGCTTTTTATTCAGTTTGCTCATACAAAATCTGTGATATTAATGAAGCAATAAACAGTCATCGGATTTAGAAAAATGTGCTGTGTCTATAAGATGTCGAGAAATTCGTTAGAACTATAATCTCTGTATATAAAGTGAAGTTACTTCCTCGAATCCATCTGTATATGCAGGCTAATCTCAGGAACTGCGGTAGGGATTCTCATCCCACTTTGACAAATAGATACACTGATTCACGAAAAAGATTTTAGTATACAGTTTATAAATATTTCGCATAAACTGTCTGAATTATGATGAATCAAATTTGAGCTGTGAAAACGATGCCACTGCCACCTATCGAAATCCACCATAACTCCAAACAGCAGAACTGCCTCGAGAACCCAGCAAGCAAGACCTAATCTGAATCTGGCGTGGTGGTCTAGCAGAACATGTGGCTGGAAACTGAAAGACTGTAGGATCGACTCCCAGTTGGGTTACTATTTTTTTCCTTTTAACCTATCATTCACCTCTCACTGATGACGACAATTTCAGACTATAAGTTGCTGCTTCTGTCAGATTATCAATCGGAGTTCTAACTATTAATTCACTGCAGATTCTTCGAACAACAGCCAGTGACTTACTTAGCATTGAAGTGTTGCAATAAATATGACCAAGAACGAAAAATTAACAACCTCATCCACAGGCTAAGATGTGAGACAATAAATTTGAAAGAATTAAGTATTTTGTACCAATAGTTTCATTGCAACTCTCTGAGAACAAAAAGTGGTTCAAATGGCTCTGAGCACTATGGGACTTAACTGCTGAGGTCATCAGTCCCCTAGAATTTAGAAATACTTAAACCTAAATAACCTAAGGACATCACACACAGCCATGCCCGAAGTAGGACTCGAACCTGCGACCGTATCAGGAGCGCGGTTCCGAACTAGAGCTCCTATAACCGCATGGGAGAGGCATGCTGTGGAAGTAGTACCAGCCTGCTGTATTGACGTCTTTTGGACGGACCACACACACGAATGGGTATGCCTAGGGGAAGGTTGAGATGGTCAGAGGAGGAGATGGAGAGAGAAAGAAGGGGCAGGAGAGGATGGATAAGTAGCGAGAGAGCAAGAGGGTATGGATAGGGACACAGGAAGCAAGAGGCAGTGTAAAGCAGACAGGAAGGTGGAGGAGGAAATGGCAGAGAGAGAGGGGTAGAAGGATATGGACACACGGAGGAGGGAGGAAGATATGGTTAAAGAGATGAGGTGTAGGTGGTCCACAAAGAGAGAGATGTAGAGGACTGTATGGAAAGATAGGGGTGGGAGGGTGAGGTGAACAGAGACGTGCGATCGAAAAGGTGGACAAGGAGAGAGGGGGGGAGGGGGAGTAGATATACCCAATATATGCATCGAATGCATGAGCGAGTGAAGTGCAGGGGAAGAAGCTAGTCTGTTATCTGAAATATTCCACGCTTTTTGTTGTTTAGCTTGTTGAACTCGAGGGCTATATATTCAGAACACACCAATGTATGAAGTAAATATACTCTAGAAAAATAGGGCTTTTCCTCATTATTTGCAAAGGCGAGGATAGATATCGCCCTGTATCCTGCAGCAGCAAGTATAAATTCGTTTTATTAGTATGTGTATATAAGGCAGGCAAGCAAACTTGAGTAAACGCTCTTCAGCGCCATTCGCATTCCCCATGTTCTGCACTCCTGTAAGCCATCCTCCAACTGCTCAGTGACACATAAGTCACTGAAAATAAAAAACAGTATGTAGCTGCTTTATACCTTAATCTTGATTATTCCCGATTAAGAAGCTCAAATCATCTCTACAACTATATCTGCATTTGTACTACGCAAGCCACCGCATTGTTACAGTAGGTACAAGGTGCACCAGAATTATTTTCCTCCTTACTGCTCCATTCGTGGACGTAGAGCTACATGAACTATTGTTGTTACTCCTCTGCATAAACGCTGACTTTTGTAAGTTTCCTAATATCCTGTTCAACATGTAAGATGTATTTTCCAGGAAGTAGTTTGTGTATGCTAAGAGGGTTGAACATATGAACGTCCGTGTTAAGTTACATGCATTTTGCGTATATTGAGATAGTGGTTCTTGAAACATTGAACTCCTTCTATCACTGTCTCTCACTTAAGCCTTTCTACGCCCCTGTCGCAGTAACTACACTAACAAAAGGTAGGATTATCAATGAATCCCAGTCTGTTAACGCCCTTTCTCACGTAAAGAGTTATATGATAATTCCATCAATGAAGCAATATGTGGCGCACGTGACGGACCGCAGTGAATGATCGGGGATCGCGTAGTCATACAGTGTCGTACTTTTTGCTCTTTCATCGTGCATTATGTTATATTTATATGAGCTGAGCATCATTTTATGCAATCACTGCTCAATAACAACGTTTGAATTTTTTTTACCGTGTGCTCTTTGTGCACGAACAGCGTCGTCTGTCGTCTACGAACATTCTTACGAAGCCGCAATTCTCATTTTTCTACGTGTAGTGCAAATAAACTGTCCAATCTCATGCGCTTTACGTACCCAGAATCCACTTTCACTTCTAAACGTGTCTTCCGTTTACGACGTTCACCAGGAAGCCTTCAGTATCTTCGAATAATTATTTTGATGTCCGCCTCCGTTAGCAGAGCGGTCAGCGCGACGGAATGTCATGCCTGACGGCTTGGGTTCGATTCCCGACTGGGTCGGAGATTTTCTCCACTCGAAGACTGGGTCTTGGGTTGTCCTTATCGTCATCATCTCATCCCCATTGACACGCAAGTCGCCGAAGTGGCGTCAACTTGAAAGACTTGCACCAGGCGAACGGTCTACCCAACGGGAGGCCCTAGCCACACGGCATTTCCATTACTTTGATATTACGTAAGACTGTTTCATTTAGTATTTTACGGCGAGGGACTGTAAAAAAACTCGTTCCGGAAGTCCATAAACATTGGGCACCATTATTTACATCCATTTGGATTTCGTAATCGATCATATTGAGCTTTATTTTGTTTACGAACGATTGCTCACTTACATTTATGCTTTGGAGCTCACCTGCCAGGGATCTTTACATCGAAGGTTTGTCTGTACTCCCTAGTTCTGGTGTTACTTAGTTAGTACTTAGTTGTCAATGTAAGCATAATCGTTTGGATTTACGTTTTTACTTCTGGAACAGTAGCCTCAGGGTGTGTTCATGGTTTATCAGGATCACTTTCCTCCCTTTCTATTGAATTTATACATGAAGCGATTATCGTTAACATTACGCTTTAAGATAGTGTTTTCATAATTTCTTTTACCATCCTGGCTATTACACAAGACGTATCTTGGAGGAAGAAATATATTTCTAAATCATACTGATACATGGCCACTGGAAGTTTTGAGAATAAGCATCTCAGCCAACACCCTGACCTCCAGATGTCAGACACTCAGATCGATACCAAACACCATGTGTGGACAAAGTATCAACCAAAACTCCGATTAAGTTCGTGCCTGTGCGTGGCCGTCCAGTAGAAGATGCTTAAACTGTGATTAAAAGTAACAGCAGAACTACGGAATATAGGCAGACTGTGTCTGTGAGCTATGACTGTGAAGATCTCTGGTAGGTGAGTTGGGCAGAGCGTCAGATCGTTGCAGTTAAGATTGCGAGTTATAAATCCATTGATGGTTATCTCTAACAGATTACGCGTGACACTGTTATATGGGAGAACATTTTTCTGCCATATAAAAGGACGTTTCATAGTTTGTAGCAATGTTCATTTGGCAGTCTGCTTTCGTTTCGTTAGCTGAAAGTAGCAAACCTATGGAGTACATTTGTATAGATAGGTTTGGTGTTATCTATACAAATGTATGATATAGGTGCTGAGCTACCGTGCCGGCGAGCCAAATCACCTGCCAGGGATCTTTACATCGAAGGTTTGTCTGTACTCCGTAGTTCCGGTGTTACTTTTAATTACTGTTAACGCATTTTCTACTGGACGACAGCACACAGTACAAACTAAATCGGTGTTTAGGTTTATACTCTACAGACACACAACGTTTGGTGCGGATTTGAGTGTCTGAAGCACAACGCCTTTCTTACTGCGTCTCCAAATGAAGTTTATTGAGCATTTGAGCGATGCGTTTGTCCCAACTGATCCAAACCTTCATTAATCATTAAGATTTTCTCTGAATTTCGACTATAACTCCCGTGAATCTAATTTCTTCGAGGTCGCTACTTTCACTTCTATGAAAGTCAATAAACACAGCATCAGTCTGGGCCCGCTATCGACAGTGGGCGACATCTCATATACGAACGGAAACCGCTGGCTTTCATACGATCACTGCTCGTAGGAATCATGCAAAATCCTACACGGAAGTATTCCGTATACGAAACAGTCATCAGTGCGAGCATATTATGTACTCAATATTTTCATAGTTGCACTACAATTGACGTCAGCGAGATAGGTATGTAACCGCTCTCACGTGTAGAGTAACAATCTTCGATTCTACGGCCTGTGCCGTTATCCAACCACTTCGGTCGCTCCGTTATTCCAACGACCAAGATAAATTATGTATAGCCCTTAACTCACAAGGTATGGTCTCTTAGATGGCGTGAAAATTTTCACACTCATAGCCCTTAACTCACAAGGAATGGTATCTTAGACCACGTGAAAATTTTCACACTCTCTCTCAAAAGCCAGTTCCGACGGAATGCTTCCATACCAACTGCACCCTCCTTCTATCGCTATCTTACGTGTCAGTTTTAACGATGTTATATCTAATGAAGTTGTTAGTCGGGAGATGGAGGAAACAGTGAGTTACACTGGTTTCCTAAATTAAAGCAACAAAATTAAATTTGACAAAATTGCGTTTATTTTTCCACAAAACAGTGTAAACAGGAGACAGCAAAGTATAAACAATGTAAAGAACGCAAATGACTGCAACATGCATAACGGTAGACAAATATGTTCTTCGTTTTTTTCCAACTTAACGGATTTGCACACACATTCGGGTAAGTAGTTGACGTGCACAGTATGGGAAGTGTCCACCTCTGAGAACGACGGGATATCCTATGAGTGACGTCGTCAGTATCACGTTGAGGCAGTAACATCCATTCTTCCTGCAGAGCTGCTCGCAGTCTTGGAGAGTGGTTGGTGGATGCTGACGTGATGCAAGCTGACTTCCTAGTGCATCTCAGACATGCTCTATGGGATTCAAGTGGGAAGAGCAACCAGGCCACTCCATGCACACAATATCTTCTGTTTCCAAGAAAACATCAACAACCCGTGCTCTATGAGGTCGAGCACTATCGTCCAACAGTACGGCGTTTGGGCCCACAGCACCTCGCAACAACCGCAGATGAGGTTCCAAGACCACGTCACGATACCTGACACCAGTTGAACCTTACCGATTCACCCGACAATTTCATGAAGAGGGCTTCGAGTGGTGAACATAATCCCTGCCCACACCATTAGGGATCCTCCTGGATACTGGTCTTTTTCCACAATGTTCGCGTCCCGATATCGCGTTCCATGTTCCCTCCAGATGCGAATCCATCGAGAGTCACCTCCAGACTAAATCGGGACACGTCTGTGAGAGCAACACTGACCCACTGTTCGACCGTCCAGGTAGTATGTTAATGACTCCACTCTAGACCTTCCCTTATGTGAAGACGCGTCAGAGGTAGACATACAGCAGGTCTCCGACAATAAAGACCATTCTGCCCAAACCCTCTGCACGCTGTTTGCCTCTATACATGTCCAGTGGATGCTGCGAGCTCACGTGCCAGTTGCCGTGCCGTACTAAAGTGGTAATGTCGTGCCCTCACAACCAAGTAATGGTTCTCTCTTCTGGTCTTTGGGACACAGTTTCCATCTCTATAAACCGTCGCCACATACAAGAAACAACAGAACGATTCACGTTAAGCTATCGGTCCAAATTGGTTTGCGACCATCCTGCTTCCTTTCTTTCTATGGCCCACCACCGCTGAGAGTGTGGTAGGTAATTTCTCTGTGCCATACTGCACTGTCTGTGGGCGAGTACACAGAAACTGTGGATGTGGGGCTACCCCGCAAACATTACCTCGTTTCATAGTTCCCCTGACGTCATCGTTGGCATGATTGTCCGTTGTGCAGGATGCCATCTTCAGTGCACAACACGATCGTACGGACATCTGGTGAATTCGACACAGGAAGGGGAAATAGCGATTTGTTGATTTAAGTTTGGTCACCAGTGTAGATCACGAAGAGAACAAAAAAGACGACGATTTTACGATAGCCAGTGATCACAGATCTGCTAGCGGAGGATCATTCAGAGGAAGAGCTTCACGACAATTGTGATGGGGACATTTCTATTTCTGCAAAGAAAAATACTTAGTCTTACTGTTGGTTGAAATCAATTGCGTTCCGACTACTGATAAAGACAAATATAGATCCCAGCACTCAATATCAATTTTCCAGACTTTCTTTTTGTACTTATCGAGTACAATTTCTGTGCAGTAGTTTAGATCCTGGAATTTAGTTTTACGTGAAAATTTACGTGTCACGGAGACACAATTTTTCAGATATAATTCAATTCTTTGACATATCGTTTAAGTTTACTGTTTAAAAAGCCGCACCGGAGTATGTGATTTTATGTGATAAGTAAAATTCTGCATGCTTCATTTATTGCAACAAAAGCATCCAGGAGTTTTTAAATAACACTTAAATAATTGAAAATAAATGTTATCTAACTTCGATTAAATACTGACTTGCGCCTTAAATCTCGGTTCCAACGTGAGGGTCCCACAGACCCCACCTTGTGATATACGTTACAGAAAAGTCATCTCGTTACATGAGGATTAATGCAGCGGCCATTTGTCCTTCATGTTGACAAAGAGCTGTATGATTTTACAGAACGCAACGGTCTCGAGAAGCAACGGTGGCTGCGAGTATCGTGCTTGGCGTTGCAGCTGCAGCCTCATCAAATCGTTATCTGGCCCGGAAAATGCAAAGAGCGTCAAATTGAAACGGATCAAATAGCGCAGTCGATGGTGCTCGAAACACTTCTATTGTAGCGAATGCTCTTTGTGTCCAAGCGTTTCGTGTGAGTGTCGATATTACAGGAGAATTGGAAGACAGTTTGAAACCGTTCTACATCCAAAATGTGAAGACTGCGTGCAACAGGCGATGGAAAATCCGCGAAATTGTTTCCTACATTAAAAGAAAGTGGATGATTATGAATGTTTACGCCCTGTGAAGAATCATTAGCGTTTGTAAACAGAAACTTATCTGCGAGAATCCAGTATTCAGTTTTCATCTTACAGAACTGTATCTGACCATTCATACCATTTTTAAATATTTTCATTTAATCAGCAGAATGATGTTGTCATCTTCCAACAATATTTCAACAAATTTCCTATTCTGTTTCTTAAAACAAGGGGCTTGGTCCGTGTCGATCACGTAACTGGAGATGTTTAAGTCTCCTGATGTAGTGATGGTTGTTCGTGTAGACGACTCCTTCCGCAGTTTAAGCGTGGTAATTGTTCTGTCTTCCTCTGGTTGTCTTTCCTTTTTCTTTTTTCTATAAAGATAAGCAAAAAAAGGAATATACTTAGCTGCTGGTGCGTCTAAAGCACAACAACGCGACTTACGTTGTATGCAGTCGATACAGAGGCAACTATACTCACTCCCAAACCTGCATGGCAGGCTTCCGTAAGTCTAGTGAGACTATGGCGGAGTGTGATGTGTTCTTAATGTTTATGTGTGTTGGAGGAAGGTGGTGTCTTGAGTGTAGTCTTTCTGCCACATTTGGATCATGTCTGCATAGTCTTGGCGGTCGGTATCCTTCAAGGAATAAATGGTAGCCACTTCTTGCTTTCTCCCAGCTCTTATTTCTTTTTCTTCTTCTTGATCATATTTACATTCGACGTACGTCTCACTTGCAACTACCAATGACAATATGGACTCGTCGTTAACAAGTTGTATCACTTTTCCCGTCTCCTTGGCACATTTTATCTACTGTGTTAGGAAGCCAAATGCAGTTATGGAGGTGCATTCGTTTTTGCATTTTTCTTTCACCACAATGCATGCCCAGCCCTTTTTTGTAATCAGGAATTATTGCACAACAAAATATCCGCCTTTTCAAAGTATCTAAAATACTGAACATTGCTTGAAGGATGACTTTTCTTTAGGAATAAGTATATAACAATATTTTACTCGTCTTTGTGGTGACCGCTTTCTTATCAGTACGTTAACTCTACAGACGAGTTTCTCATTCGCGTCAACTTCGTCTAAGGGTGAACGTTTACGGGAGGCCATAGATTGTGGCTGTGTGCAGTTTTAAGTTACATTTTTTAATTTACTGCAGAAATTTTCTACTTCAGTTACAACATTATTATCTGTGAATCATAAAATATTTTTTCCGTCCCTAGTTCCCACCTTATAGCTGTTTAACTTCACTACCCAACTGTTGTGATAGATGTTCTGTTGGTACCCTGGACTTTAGAATTTCTCCGACTGTGACACCAACAAACTTTGCTGAAAGTTCAATAAGGAATGTACTGCAGCAAGTAATTAAGAATGGTATAAAACAGCATCAGCACTTACCATGTCCCATGTAGTGCCACCCGGAACGGGGGATTAGATGCTCCAATATCTGATGTGGGGAAAAGCGTTGTTACAATCGCAGTGCGGAAAGGAGCCGAGACTGAAGTCCATGTACGCAACGGGCATTCCGCACCACAAAAATTGTTTGTGGAGATTACAGCCAGATTTATATTCCTTAATAAACCTGTCAGGAGGGAAAGGCAATATTTCATTTTCAGCCGGAAGACAACAGAGTACCTACTATCTTTATCTGCAATTCACACAGAAGCCCTTGGCAGAGGGTTCACGCATCCGCTTCGACTGCTTCAGTACCGCTCCGCTCTCGAATAGCCCTTCAAAGAAATGATCACCTAAATTTTTCCGTGCAAAGTCTGATTCCTCTTATTTTTTTCACAATGGTCATTTTTTCCTATTAGGACGGGAGACTCTTTCTCTGAAGACAAAGTTGGTGACCGTGATTTCGTGAAAAGTTCTTGCCACAAAGAAAAACGCCTTTGTTTTGACGACTGCCTTCCCAACTGTCTTATGCTTTCCGTAATACACATTTCCTATTTCCTGTTACTACAAAGTGAACTGCCCTTCTTTCAAGTTTTCCAGTGTCCGCACCCTGCAGTAATTTAACAGAACAGGATGAACTAGCATAACGTAGACAGTCTCTTTAGTAAATGTGTTGTATCGTCTAAGTGTCCGGCCAAGAAAGCAGTCTTAGGTTCACCTTCCCACATCATCTTCTATGTGATGGATCCACTTTAACTTGTTCGTAACTCTAATCCCTAGATATTTAGATGAATCGACAGCCTTTTAATTCGTGCGGTTTATTGTATAAATAAATTCCCGTAGGACTTGTGGAGCACCTCGCCCTTGTTATTGTTCAGGATCAGTAGCCACTTTCCGCACAAGCTGATATCATCATCACTTTCCCATTGGTTTTGATCCTTACACGATTTTCCTATACAGTATATGAGAACATCACCTGCAAGCCACCTAAGAATACTACTCAGATTGCTACATTTTGTATGTACAGTAATAGCCAGCAAGTTTCAAATGAACATTTCGTGTGAGTGTGTGTGTGTGTGTGTGTGTGTGTGTGTGTGTGTGTGTGTGCATGTAGTTGCAAACGTTTGGTGACACAATTTACGAGGCAAGTAACATGGAGCAGTTCCTAGAAAATTCAGCTTGGCGTCATTGGGAGCTATGAAACTATAATTTAGCCCCGGATGGAGAACTAACTGACGTAGACGTATCTAGACCGATGTATCAGCTCTCTCATGTCCTAAAAGTCGTTGTCGATATGAAACCACCAATAACTAAAATAAGATCAAACAATGCCAACGCAAGGTGCTGCGTAAAAGCCCTTCTCCAAGCTCAGACTGTTTTCTTCTCTTCTTTATTTCTGAAGTAGGCTGCCGTCAGTATACTTGCACGTTATTCCTTGTTACTCCTTAGCCCTTACTCCAGTTTCAGAAATGGGAATGAAATTCCATGTGTTCCCTTCTCACATTTCTGGAATCCTTCAACTCAGCGGCCAGCTCCTAATATTTAAGGAATGAACAGAAATGTCTATACGTTGCAACGGTGACGTTATTACCCATGCAAGATATTGATCGACTATGGAAACACATTCTTACTGTCTCAATCTACTTCGATGTTTCCAGCATGGCGAAAAGTTTTTGGAAATTCTTCGTCCGTCCTTCTCGAATAAATCATCAGATTAAATCTTGCTCGTGGTTTAATATTAAGTTAGCAGCAAAAATTTATGAATTTAGGATTGTTGCTAACGATTGACATACGAAAACTTTTGTCTTCCATGTTATGAACTGTCTCCTAAAACCAGTATTACAGTATTGACACTACCAGTGCCACTATGCCTTTAATGTTTAGACCTCACCTCACAGTACTCATCTGTCAGTCCAGATCTCGCTGGAAAACCGTTATGCTATGTGCAACATTTACTTCTCATTTAATCTAGCAGAAAATAGTCAGTATGAAGCTCAGTATGACTATCGTACAGAAACAGCTGCGCTGCTACTGCTGTAAACGCAGCCGGATTATTTAATTCTTTATAATCGTTAACGTCATTCTCGAATGGGTAACTGCTCATTATTACTGAAGTTTGATTTTTATAGCTGTTGCTTTCCTCAGACTTAAGAACGATTTGATGCTGTTCTCCATGTTGGTGTGTCTCGTGTAAGTCAATGTTGTGGAAGTATCTTCACATCTGCACAAGAAGTGCAACCGACATCCATTTAAACCTACTTAGTGGAAACCAAAGGCTTGAATACAGTAGCATTTTTGACCCCTACACACTTCCCGCTGGTACCAGATTAACTGCTGCTTTATTTGTCAACATGCGTCCCTTCAACCTCTGGCTTATTTCATTGAAGCTGTGGCGTAAACCTTTTTATCCACCGATGTGTTTCATTGCCCCTTCATCAGCTACGCGATCTATCCATCTAAACTTCAGCATTCTTCTATTGCGCCACATTTCAAAGGTTTTTCTCCTGTTATCGTTTCTATGGTTCATTTCTGTTTCCCACTTCCATATAAGGTTACACTCCATGCAAATACTTTGAGAAATGACTTCGTAACACTTCTAATTGATGATTGCGTATTTATCTTTTTCCACTTACATCTTCTTGTTATTCGCTGTTTACATTTAATTTATTCTTTACCTTGGACATGGTCAGTTTTTTAGCTGCCTAAAAAGTAAATCTCTTAATGTTTACACCGTCTCATTTCACAATCTAATTCCCTTAGCATCTTCTTATTTAAGGGGATTTCTCTTCATCAGTTTTGATTTACCTTAATTTATGTTCGTGTTCTAACCACGTTTGAAGATGCTATCAATTCAGTTCAGCTAATCTTACGTCCTTTGCCGTCTCTGCTGGAATCACAATGTCAATGGTAAATCTTAATTATTTAATGTTTTCTCCCTGAACTTTAATTGTATTCTCAAAATTCTGTTTGGTTTCCTTTACTGTTAGCTGATCTTGCAGATTGAATAATATGAGACAAGCGCTTTATAATCCGGTCCAACTTCCTTCAGTTATTGTCTTCCGATCGTATCCTTGGACTGTGGCACACGTGCAATTTCTCCCTTTCATGTACGTCTACTGTGGCTTCTGTGAATGTTGTAAGTAATCTTTGACTCGATGCATATTACAAGTGATACATTTAGAGCTTTAACGAATGTATTCTAGTCAGAGTGGTCAAAATCTATAAGTATACAAGCGCTATAAATGTTGATTTGTCCTCCTTCAACTTACACTTTAAGATAAATTGTAGGGTCAGTGTAGATTCGTATATCTCTACATTTCTCTGGAATGAAACTTATCTCCCCAACAGTCGTTCTCTGCAATTAGCTGCATACTTAAGTCGAATATTCAGATTATTTTATGACAATGACTTGTTAAACTAATAATTCGGTAATACGCCTATCATCATCTGCTTTCTTTGGTATTTGGAGTGTTCTCCAAGTTTTGAGGTATTTTGTCTGTCTTATGTGCCTTGAATGCCACGTAGGACAGTTCTTCTCATCGTTACTTCTTCCAGGGGTATTAGTACTACGGAAAGTTTGTTGTCTCCTCTAGGCGTCTTGTTTCGACTTAAATCTATGAGTGCTCTGTCAAGTTCTGCTATGGACATAGCATCGCCCATGTCATGTTCATCCCCTTTCTCGCCTCTGAAGTAATACTATCTTCAAGTTTCTTTTCTTTAGCCTGTCGTACAGTGAATGCATTTTACACTTCAGTCTTCCTTTATTTGTTTAGTGCGAGGAGAAGGAGGAGATTAGTGTTTAACGTCCCGTCGACAACGAGGTCATTAGAGACGGAGCGCAAGCTCCGGTTAGGGAAGGACGGGGAAGTAAATCGGCCGTGCCCTTTCAAAGGAACCATCCCGGAATTTTCCTGAAAGGATTTAGGGTAATCACGGAAAACCTAAATCAGGATGGCTGGAGACGGGATTGAACCGTCGTCCTCCCGAATGCGAGTCCAGTGTGCTAACTACTACGCCATCTCGCTCAGTTGTTTAGTACGTCTCGGCATTTGAGGTCTTCATATTCGGGCAACTACTTCTGTTTTCTCCAAAAGTTCCTTTCATTTTCCCATGGGCGATACGTACTTTCTGCACAGTCAAGCCCGTTTCTTCACATTTTCTTTTCTTCTCCACGCACTGCTGCTTTAACAGATAGCATTTCCTATGGTTCAGCCACCTGTATTGTTAAGGCATAAAATTTACCCCATTTCGCCTAAGTCTATGGTTCCTTAAATTATAAATTTCTCCTACCGCTCGTTCCCACTAATGCACTTGGATGGAGGGTCTAGTTTAATGTAAGTATTGTACGTTTTAAAGTGGCCTCCAGTGTCGTAGCCTTTCATCTTCTTTTTCCTTCATCATCGTGAGAATAAAACATTTCTAATCGCAGTATGTTACTTAGCTACTGAATTACTAAGGTGTACTGTGATGCTGTTAGTAGGTCGACACTAATGAGTAGCCTTGATCCAGCTAGACTGGCTCACAAGTACTGACCAAGGGTCCATGGTTGGGAACTCAGCGATTCTGATGTAATAAAAATTTACGCAAAAGGACTAAACATAGGCTGTTTTCAAGATCATGATTATATTCGTAAATCGTAAACTGGCATTATAATCCCGAAGTGCGCTCTTCTGCACGTATAAGGCTACATACTAACACTGGTTTCAGGGTCAAAAGTGCGTACGCCTTAGTGTTTCTTGAAGTTTCGGGCATGCTCTTCTGCACGTACTCCTTCTTTCGTTGGAATGAACATTCTTCCTCTTCTGACATGGCAACCTGATCTCAGTACCGTACAGAACTATTCATAGGTTTTAATTTTAATTTTAATTGTAATAATGAACAGCCTCAGTTGCACCGTTTACCTAGAATTTACCTATGTTTCAGTCGGGATAACCCAACCTTCTTCAGAATAACAGTATTTATCGTTTGTCAGTAGTGGACAAACGATAGATACTGTTATTCTGAAGCAGGTTGTGTTATCACGACTGAAACCTAGGTAAACTCTAGGTAAACGGTGCAACTGAGGCTGTTCATTATTAAAATTAAAATTAATATTTATACAGTTACTGACAGGGCCACGAAATGTTGAAGATATTCTATTCATAGGTGAATTCGTTGAGAATTTCAGGCTAATTCCCATTAAAAAAAGAGTTAATAATCTCAGAAAAATAATTCAGTGGAACTTCAATGCCACAGTTTCTCTTCTGTCCCCCCACCCCCACCCCAATTTAGAAGCTTAAAAAGAGAGGAAAAATTACGATGGCAGCACAGAGACTGATTGGTAGTATATACACTCCTGGAAATGGAAAAAAGAACACAATGACACCGGTGTGTCAGACCCACCATACTTGCTCCGGACACTGCGAGAGGGCTGTACAAGCAATGATCACACGCACGGCACAGCGGACACACCAGGAACCGCGGTGTTGGCCGTCGAATGGCGCTAGCTGCGCAGCATTTGTGCACCGCCGCCGTCAGTGTCAGCCAGTTTTCCGTGGCATACGGAGCTCCATCGCAGTCTTTAACACTGGTAGCATGCCGCGACAGCGTGGACGTGAACCGTATGTGCAGTTGACGGACTTTGAGCGAGGGCGTATAGTGGGCATGCGGGAGGCCGGGTGGACGTACCGCCGAATTGCTCAACACGTGGGGCGTGAGGTCTCCACAGTACATCGATGTTGTCGCCAGTGGTCGGCGGAAGGTGCGCGTGCCCGTCGACCTGGGGCCGGACCGCAGCGACGCACGGATGCACGCCAAGACCGTAGGATCCTACGCAGTGCCGTAGGGGACCGCACCGCCACTTCCCAGCAAATTAGGGACACTGTTGCTCCTGGGGTATCGGCGAGGACCATTCGCAACCGTCTCCATGAAGCTGGGCTACGGTCCCGCACACCGTTAGGCCGTCTTCCGCTCACGCCCCAACATCGTGCAGCCCGCCTCCAGTGGTGTCGCGACAGGCGTGAATGGAGGGACGAATGGAGACGTGTCGTCTTCAGCGATGAGAGTCGCTTCTGCCTTGGTGCCAATGATAGTCGTATGCGTGTTTGGCGCCGTGCAGGTGAGCGCCACAATCACGACTGCATACGACCGAGGCACACAGGGCCAACACCCGGCATCATGGTGTGGGGAGCGATCTCCTACACTGGCCGTACACCACTGGTGATCGTCGAGGGGACACTGAATAGTGCACGGTACATCCAAACCGTCATCGAACCCATCGTTCTACCATTCCTAGACCGGCAAGGGAACTTGCTGTTCCAACAGGACAATGCACGTCCGCATGTATCCCGTGCCACCCAACGTGCTCTAGAAGGTGTAAGTCAACTACCCTGGCCAGCAAGATCTCCGGATCTGTCCCCCATTGAGCATGTTTGGGACTGGATGAAGCGTCGTCTCACGCGGTCTGCACGTCCAGCACGAACGCTGGTCCAACTGAGGCGCCAGGTGGAAATGGCATGGCAAGCCGTTCCACAGGACTACATCCAGCATCTCTACGATCGTCTCCATGGGAGAATAGCAGCCTGCATTGCTGCGAAAGGTGGATATACACTGTACTAGTGCCGACATTGTGCATGCTCTGTTGCCTGTGTCTATGTGCCTGTGGTTCTGTCAATGTGATCATGTGATGTATCTGACCCCAGGAATGTGTCAATAAAGTTTCCCCTTCCTGGGACAATGAATTCACGGTGTTCTTATTTCAATTTCCAGGAGTGTACACATCTGAAATATGGGAAAAAATAACAATGGAAGTGCACAGTCACGTAGTTACTTATATCCCCCATTTTGTTCCCTCGTTAGATGATAACTTTTACAGTCTACGATTATGAGAAAATCTTATTCGATCACATATTGTTTATCAAAGAAAATTAGTTAACGTCGTTTGTATTATTCCCATAAAAATTAGTTAACGTCGTTTGTATTATTCCCATAATAATTTATACACATTCCCACGGTATTCGTGAAATTCTGCACGTACAAGGCTACATACTAACACTGGTTTCAAGGTCAAAAGTGCGTACGCCTTAGTGTTACTTGAAGTTTCGGGCATGCTCTTCTGCACGTACTCCTTTCGTTGGAATGAACATTCTTCCTAAGTATAAAATAATTAGTGCATAATTGACCAATCACACATAGCTTGGTCAGGCTATATACAAACCTAAAGTTCTTTTGAAACTTCTGGCACATTAATACTGTATTTCAGGCAAGAATTCGAAACTGGGACTTTTGTCTTTCGTGATGGAGTGCACTTCCAGCTGAGCTATCTAAGCATGACTCCCCACTTCTCCAAAAGCTGTCGCTCCGCCAGTACCCAGTACCACTTGATATTGTTCTAGCGTTTCAATTCAATATTCTTCTCAATAGCTTCGTTATGGGCGGACTTAACTTCGATACGAATGAGTGAAGATAGGAACTAAGGCAGAAAGGAGAAGATATCTGGGTTTAACTTCCCATAAGCGGCTAAATCATAAGGGCGAAGTACATGCCCTCATTGAGAAAGGAAATAAGTTAAGCAGTTTTTGCCACCGAAAATCTAAGAGTCCTCGCTTTTTTCGAACTAGTGTCTCATACGCAAGCGCGCCAGTTAGCTCGGTGAATATTAATGAACGAACTGGTCGTAGGTGTGTCTATGGAAATGGCTCTTCTGAACCTTACAGAGACTCAGAAACCGGAAAGATCGCTCTTGAACCATTTCTCAGCGATGTGTGGCTACCAAAGGTCAGCCTCATTGGCAGTGGAAATAGCTACCCATTCGTTTACCGTTGATCGAGGTGGACAGGACGGAGCCAATATTGTGTCAACTGTCACGAGAAACCTGATAAGCGGAGGTACAGCCGAAGTAACTCGAGAAGAGAAGCCGAGTAGGGCCACCTTGGGTGCAAATAAAGCGCCTGGCAGAGATTGTATGGCTTGAGGAAGAGAAAATGGACAAGGAAACTCTGCGGTGATGCATGGGGCCTCAATTGGCTTCCTCCCTGCTAAACCTACTGGCTGTACCATTTGTCTGTCAGTCGCTGCTTCTGAATTGGAGGTAAGAGCTGCAGTAACAGATATGTTCACATTGATAGTCTTCAGTAACATGCCAAACGGCTGCTTATAGACGCTTCGCTTCTTCATTCCGGGTGTGATTTGGAAACGAGGTTCGCAATGTCTTAGTATCAGCCAATCTGCTACCTGCCACACACTTTATGTTGTTGGGTAAATGATCAAAGATATTTGATGCTGAATAATGTACTCCTTTTTGAGCAACTGACAGCTTCAATAACGGATAGAAAAGGTCATTTTTTCCTCTAGTGTTGTACATATGAACGTAACTGTTCTTCGCGAATTGAGATGGATTATTTGTAACCAATTTCATTACCGAATATATGTAGTCTGATGGTGTAGTTGCAATACCTAACTCCTATAATAGGTGCCTACATGACGTCCTTGAGTGAACACCACTAATTATTCTCACTGCTCTCTTTTGTGCAATCAACACCTTATATCTAAGTGACGAGTTACCCCAGAAAACTATTCCATATGACATTACTGATTGGAAATATGCAAAGTACGTTAGGAGGCTTATTTGTTTATTACCAAGACTAGCGATTATACGAAGAGCGAAAGAACCTGAACTTAATTGTGTGAGAAGCTCAGTAATATGCTTCCTCCAGCTAAAGTTGTCATCAATGTGAACACCCAAAAATTTGGAGAGATCTACCTTGTTAACTGAGCACTGTTCATATGCTACATCAATTGTCGGTATAACTCTATTCAGTGTACAGAACTGGATATAGGGAATTTTTTCAAAATGAAGGGCGAGTCCATTATCAGAGAACCACTTAATAACTCTTTGAAATAAATCCTTAACAATATCTTCAGCTGCATTTTATGGAATGAGATTTATTATAACACTCGTGTCATCTGCAAAATGTACTAGTTCTGCTTGCTCAACGTTAATTGAGAGGTCATTCACATGAATAAGGAACAGCAGAGGACCCAAAATTGAACCCTGTGGGACTCCCTTTGTGATAAACCCCCATTCACTACAATTTACCACCCTCCCATCATTATTTGTGTTACTCAGCACAACGTTTTCCTTTCTGCTCGTTAAGTACGATTCAAACCAGCTATGTGTATAGCCTTCAATTCCATAAAACCTGAGTTTTTCTAAGAGTGTGACATGATCTACATAGTCAAATGCCTTGGAAGGATCACAAAAAATACCAACTGGCGAGAATTCGTTATTTGGGGCTTGTACTATTTGATGGGTAAGTGTGTAGATAACTTTCTCAGTCGAGTAATCCTACCAGAATCCGAACTGTGACATGCAAGTAAATTACTTTCACTTAAATGTGAGACTACTCTTGAGTACATAACTTTTCCGAATATTTTAGAAAATGAAGTCAGCAATGAGATTGGTCTATAATTATTTAAGTCACTCTTGTCACCTTTTTTATGAAGAAGTTTGACAATTGCGTATATCAATCTGTCTGGAAAAATTCCTTGTGCCAGCGAAGCATTACATATATCACTGAGGACTCTGTTTATTAAATTAGAACAACTCTTCAAAATTCAGTTAGAGACTCGATCAACATCACATGAGCTCTTGTTTTTCAGTATAATTATACTTCCCTTAGTTTCAGTGGGGGATGCTGGTGCTATTTCTAATGGCCTAAAGTCCTGAGAATGACATTCTAAACATATTTTTTGCTTCTTCAACTCAACCCTTTAACCCTTATTTTTGCTGCTACATTCAGAAAGTGACTGTTAAAAATACTTACAACTTGTGAGATATCACTCACAACACCATCATTTAGCTTTATTGCTATGGTATGCTGTGCACTGTCAGGCTGCCCCGTCTCCCGTTTGACAATATTCCATATAGTTTTAATCCGCATTATTAATTTGTCAGAACACATAAGCTGCTAGACTCCTTAATGTCTTTCCTTAAAATATTACAGCATTTTTGTAGTAAGCAAGTAACGTCGGATACTGACTTTTTCTGGCCTTTCCATATATTTCCCTCTTCCCTTAGCACGATATCTTAATTCTCTTAGTAATCCATGGCTTCCTTGACTTTATAATGGCTTTTTTGGATAACGTTTCAGGAAAGCAACTCTAAATTATTGAGACAAATTTATGGTGCAATAAATTGAATTTGGCATCAGCATTATTTTCTGTGTACTTCATACCATTCTACCTCTTCTAGGCGGCTCTTAAAACTCTGTTCGCATCAATAAGCCTCCCTGACCTGTACGAACCTGCCTGAAGCCTGTAAGGTGCTATATGTGCTATTTCCATTAACTGTGCAACTAGATCTGATAGCCCATTAACAGCTGGATACGCATTAATTGTTTCTGCCTGAGCACTGTCTATGAAAATGTTATCGATAAGTGCTGCTGCACACGAGTTGGAAAATTTACAACAGATACTAGATTGAAACAACCAAGCAAAGATTCTAGCTCATCTTTCCTGTCCGTATCTTTTAAGAAATCTACATTGCAATCACCACAAAAAACTAACTGCTTCTTTTTGTCTGACAGGTAGCTCAATAATGCCTCTAAATTTTTCATGAATAGCTGAAACTTACCTTGAAGGGGTCTGTAGACTGTTTCAATTACTATAGAAGTATACTGCAGTAGCAACTCACAGGCACATGCTTCAAAGATCTGATTTACACAAAAACGATTTGTTTAAATATTTTTGACTTTGTGTCCAGTTTATACATAAGGAGCAACTCCTCCTTTTTCCATGTTGACTCTACATGAATAAGATGCTAATCTGTAATCCCTTTGATTTAACTACTCCCTCTTGTGGTCGCATAGTGTTCAGAGATTCACAAAACATCTATACCTTCAAAAAATACCCCATTTTCTAGGCATACAAGAAGCTCATCTATCCTATTTTTCAATCCTCTCATCTTCTGATGAAACACACAAATTTTATTTATTTGTATACTGATACAGACATTATGGCACTGTTCTGTTTTAATCTCTTTCAGTACTCCCTGTCTGTAAGCTGACTCTAACCTAAAAAATGCGTCTCTCTGACTCCAGTAATCACAAGTATTTAGTCTTGTGTTTATTTGGCCCGCCTTACATTTTCTGCAACAAGATCAAATAATCTATTCTTCCCCCTCCTATTTAGGTTCAGGCCATGACTAGTGTAACCTCATCTCCCAATTGCCTCAACAGGCGCAGCACATATATGAGATTTAGTTTCTGCCAACAGCAGCACGCCCCCCCCTCCTCCACCCCCCCCCCCCCCTGCTCTCTGTTAACACGGTTGACAGTTGTATTAACGCAAGGCTAGTCATGGCGCTGCAAAACAACCACAAACCCCACACGAGTGTTATCTGTTGCTGCTCCTATTACATCCAGGTCACACCTAATACTATAGTCCGAATTGCTAGCGAGGCTGTTTCCTGCTCCTCCTACTATAAGAAAATGGTCCTCAGCATCAAAATCTTTGCCCAAGGTCCCTAGGTTTTCTGTAAGCTGGCTAAGCTTAGTACTAGGTTTCACAATGCTTGTGACCTGGTACTCAACTCATAGCCTATCCTGTAGCAACCGGCCTACATCCCTCCCTGAAATTGTAAAGACATGTCTTTCCCGACGTGAACTAGTTTTAACACGGCAAACAACGTCCACAGCTCGTGGTCAAGTGCCTAGCGTTGCTGCCTCTGGGTCATGGGGTCTCGGGTTCGATTCCCGGCCGTGTTGGGGATTTTCTCTTCCCAGGGTCTGGGTGTTTGTGTTATCATCATTTCAACATCATCATCATCATCATTCATTACAGTGACTAGATTAGATTGTTTAAAAATTTGGACCGTGTAAAACTTGGGACTTAGTACGGGCGCTGGTGACCACGCAGTTGAGCACCCCACAAACCTATCATCATCAAACATCAACGGAAAACAGCCATCAAACGACTCCCCACTAGTGCTCTTGAAACAAGAAATACTAAAAGCTGAGGATAAAGGCAGACAGCTAGTTAATTGTTTTTGGAATGTTAAAAGCCTTCGAATTTGCATCAAAACGACGCCGACGGTGGAAAATTCTGTCAAACTGAACGCAAGACATTATCCTGACATAGGGCGAACAAGTCAGAGAATTAATAGGATTATTATTGTGTAAGTTACACATAAGTATCCGGTTAGTAATGATTTCAGTCTCTGATATTTTGCAGGTGATTATCAGTCGTTCAGTAAAATGTTATCCGACAGAACTGTAATATGTGTCCACTTAAATCCTGCTACTGGGACAAAGTCACGCAGAAAGAATGCGACCGTACTGCCAGTCAACAGGAGTTCTGCACAATTGCTGTACTTGTCATTAAATAAGAAGCCAATAGGTGATAAGTCAATGACTTTATTTGACACATTTTTGATTGAACACATCCTCAGATTGTCTGCGTACCAGAAATATATAACAAATAACACAAAATTTAACTATGCAAGGAATATAGAAGAGTATGAAACTACACGTATCGTCAAAATTGAGCAGCTGGAATACAAACCATGAACATACTGGTTATCAGATATATAAAGACAGTATGTAACCATCAAAGCTGTCATGGTAGACTGAATAGCTACAACGCGATAATCAGGAAGACAATTTAAGCCACCACAGGGCTGTGATGAATACAAAAGTAGTGACACGTAGTGACATGTATTTTTGTATGAGAGTTTGAATTTAAAAAATGGCTCTGAGCACTATGGGACTTAACATCTGTGGTCATCAGTCCCCTAGAACGTAGAACTACTTAAACCTAACTAACCTAAGGACATCACACACATCCATGCCCGAGGCAGGATTCGAACCTGCGACCGTAGCAGTCGCGCGGTTCCGGACTGAGCGCCTAGAACCGCGAGACCATCGCGGCCGGCAGTTTGAATTTATGTAACTGTCTTGGAAATTTATTCAGCTTATCTTCATTTTCCATATGTGCCTTTTTTCTCGAATGTATTTTCTATATAGCTGCAAAATTTCTATTCTTCGTTCATTTTTTTTACACACACTTTATAAACCTTTGTAAAAGTTTAACTTTGGATACTATGTTACTTACGAAAAAGACAAAAAGGCTTTTTTATGCTTTAGTCGCTACGTGGTACTACCGTTGTATTCATCACCGCCCTCTGGTGGCTTACATTGTCTTCCTGGTTATCACGTTGTAGCTAGCCAGTTAGTCTGCAACGACATCTCTGTTTGTTACATATTGTCTTTATATAAATATGATCAGCAATATGTTCATTGTGTGTATTTCAGCTGTTTAATTTTGACGATAACTGTAGTTTCACACAGTTGTCTGTTCCTTGTACAGTTACGGTTTCTGTTTTTGCTATGTATTTCTCGTTTGCGGACAATCTGAGAATGAGTTATATACGAAATACATCAAATGAAATCACTGGTATATCAGCTTGGGGCTTCTTGTTTAATGACCAATACAGCAATTGTGCAATAGTCCTATCCACTTAAATCTTGACAATATATCAGACTTGTGCAAACCTCTGTCTATTGTAGACTTTTTTTAACAGGATGCAAGAAAAGTTTTGAAATTTATGTTCACAGTTACAGAAGGGAACCAATAATGGCAATAATGAGATGTCCATTACCTCCAAAACAACTGTGTGTATATGTCTTTGTTCTATTGTCATTAGGCCGTAGTCAGTCATATTTCTGTGCCTAGTGTTTCGTTTCCTAAATGTGGAGACACAATCAGAAGCTATAAGGGCTCTGATAATATCTTCAAACTCAAACAAGCTCAGCAACCCGAACTGTTTATACGTATCCATGCAATGGTCAGGTTGTGATGTCATCAGACCGCTGTAATAAGGCAGAGCTGACATTGTTTACCTCATTTAGCACAGAGATCCACAACTTCACTATCATTTATCACTACAGAGATAAGATACAAAACATTTAGTTGAATGTTTATAGTAGCAATCAGATTTGGCTAGTAGTGAAACGAAATATGTAACACTTACATGTACAGCTACGATCTATAGGTGCCTTCGTGATACAGATTGATACAGATTGATACTCAGTGAAAAATGTAGCCAGTTGCTACCGTCAACTGCTTTGTTATTTCCAAATTGTATTTTGAAAAATTTCCTTCTCATAAACCATTTCTGTTCGTCTGTTATACATACTTCAACGAAACTGATCGACTATAATGAACATTCAAGGTATTAACTCTACAGAGGTAGTGTCTGAGGTTGTTTGCCTGTAGCTTTATCTTAATGTAGGGACTGTCAATGAATAAGTCGCAATTAAGTGAACTTAAATGTTGAGGAAGAATTGGCGTTTCAGTCACCAGTGTCCAAGGAACAATATTAGGAAGGACATTTGAGACACAAAGATCAGTGTCACTTTACTGGCACATAACAATGATAGCTGCAGTTAAAATCACAGACCAGGATTTAAAATGCTAATAGTGTTTCACAACTTGACGATCTGTCACGGTCACCGTCTTGTCACATGTGTATGTACAAACACTTAGTGACTAAGTGTGATAAGGATTAAATATAAATTTGTCTATATTTATTCCCAACTGACAAACATAGAAAAACACAAATATCTGTATAATGCGTTATAGCTATGTATCAACAAGAATTCGAATATAAAGTTATGATTTATAGTGTCACTGAACTTAATAGCTTGTTTGTTTGAAAACTGTGGTTCCTGTTTTAAGGTAGATGAGGTCATGCTAACGAAACAGAATAGTTCCCAACATTAATAAGTTCAGTTCTATTCATTGTAGAGAGTAATGTACGTGGAATGTGTGACTAACGAATGTGTTTGGAAATAGCACGACTAACCACCAGCTGAAAAATTAAAAATTTTGGTAACTGGTGAAATACCTACAATCTTCAAGGAATGAGAGTACCAAAGAGCATTGGAGTTGTATTTATCCAGGTGCATGGCGATAGAGGGGGACGTGAGGTAGTCGGCATTAATTTCGAATCAGGACGGTATCAGAGGAATAGAATCATACACATGCCTTTTAGAGGAATATATCCTACCAACCATTCGATCTCTCATTCTAGCAGGCGATACGTTCAGCATTTCACTTACTTCATAGTGGGAAATTGTATCTTTTTTACATTTTATCAGTTTCGGGGCAACTAATCAAATCAAGCAAAAGATTTTTCATATGTTTTGAAGTCCAAAAGTGTGTAATATGAATTATTTGTCATGCTATTTCAAATTTTGGCTCATGCCGGTTCAAGGAAACGGGGATACCACCTACTGATTCCCAACATAGTCATTCATTAATGAAATCTGTCATACATAACATACCTCTCTCTCAAACCAACAGCTCGGGATTAGAAATAAGAACAATTTTCATAAAGATTAGGAGTCACTAATTTTGGTCGAGAAAGGTGTCTAACGTTAAGGAATACACATTTTCAGTTAACTACCAACAACAATGAAATATTTAACTACATATTATTATTTATTTTATGGCCTTCATTGGACCACTCTAGTCAAAAATAGAAAGTTGTAAACAAGTTGTTACACAGGGATATAATTTGGCTCAACAATAATTTAATATGGTATTTAGGTAATATTATTAATAGAGTCTATTCTTATATGAAAGGTGTTTTGATCTTCTGTCTGCCCAATATTTCTTCATTCTTTCAGGTACTTTCCTTCTTTCTTCATCTGAGACCACTCTTCCTGTACTCCTTTTATTGATTTTCATTTGTAGTCTGGTTTGCGGGTCTTGCAGTATTCTGGTTTTCTCTGTCTTACTTTTTAAGTCATCTACTGTAATTTGGAGTTCTTTTATATCTTCCTTAATTTCTGTGATCCATTTAATGTCGCTCTTGCTATTCCACAATTTTTGTATTATTTTTTTTCTAATTCTGTTTTCTGGAGTTCACATCAGATGTCCAAAGAATGGGATGCGTTTCTTCCAGATCGTGCTCATGACTGGTTCTATTTTCTTATATACTGTTTCATTCGATGTTATTCTCCAATGTCCATTTATTTGACACTGTTTATTTATACATGTCCTAATTATTCTTCTTTCTGTTTTTAGTATTCTGTCAATTTCTGCTGTGTTAGTTGTTTTGAAGATAGTTTCAGCTGCATACGTTATTTCTGGTTATGTAACTGTTTTATAGTGTTTTAATTTTGCATCTATAGATAGGCTTTTCTTGTTGTATGCAGTTTTGGTAATGTAATTTGCGTAGTTCTGTTTTTTTATTCTCTTCTGCCATGATGGCTTCTCAATTCGATTATATGTTGTTATTCTCCTAAATATTTAAAATTATCAACAATTTTGAATTCCTGTTCTCCTATTGTAATTTTGTTTGCATATTTAACTGCTAATAATGTTCACTTTTAGAGGAAACTAAAGGTTTTACTAGTGAAAAACTATTTCTACTCCACCGATGAATTTCTTAGTAGAAATCGTTGCTGTGTATATATTACTGATATCAATGTGCGCGTAACATAATATCTGATTTTTAAACGTATTTATTGCGTTAATGTGACCAATATAAACAAGTGATGTAAAATGATTTTCTCTTTTGTGATGGCTAGATACAAAAGTCCAGAGAATCATCATATACCATTTAATGATCAGTACACTTACATGTTTTATGGCAAGTTTGTTATATCTTAGAATATGTTTTAAGACATTTTTTGCTTATTCCACATCCATGAGGACCATTTCGCATATAATTGGAAGGGGAACTAGCCTCTCTTTTCCTGTAAATATGTATTATGGTTCAAATGGTTCAAATGGCTCTGAGCACCATGGGACTTAACATCTGTGGTCATCAGTCCCCTAGAACTTAGAACTACTTAAACCTAACTAACCTAAGGACATCACACACAGCCATGCCCGAGGCAGGATTCGAACCTGCGACCGTAGCAGTCGCGTATGTATTATGCATTCTTGTTACATGAAATATTCTACATCCCTGAGGATCCCTTACAATGGATATATGGAACAGAAATAAATCCAAGGTAATCTCTAGGGAAACTAAGAAAACCCTAAGCCAGGAGACCACATGGGGATTCCTGCACTTTTGTTCCAGTACCGAGTCCAATGTGGTAGTCACTGCGTCCCCTCACTGTGTACATCGCATGTAAACATCTCCCACGTCAGAATACTCTTAGGTGCCAGAACGGCCTGTGTTGGTAAGTGGGATACAAGTCGGACTCTGTCTCTGATGTGCTCTTAACTTTCTACTATGCACAGGCGTTTACCACAGTACGCGTCCCTCTCCATACCAGGAAACATTTTTCAGTGCTTCCAAATTTGAGTAGTACCGTTACTGTAGAAGTGCTACGATCTGTGCCACTTAAGATACAGTAAATAGAGTAGGGCTGTACAAGTAACGATTACATTTTGTATGATATATATGTGATACTGTCGAGACAAATGCTCGTTACAGTTCATAATTCGCTATTCTCCGTAGTGAATGTCAATTATGGAGCCATTACACGGAAGTGAATTATTTCTAACCTAGAAATATGTGTATATAACCGTACTCGTGCATGCCACCACATAAGTCGTTTTGCTGTTCCGCAGAGATTTTTCTCTGCTATATACTGTTGAACAGTCGCAATGGTTGTGCTGGCATTAATAGAAACACTTGATGTTTCAAGATCTGAACTCTTAGTCATAGCAAAATCATTCTAAATTTAATATTTCTGAAGTTCTGGGATACTTCTTTCGTCTGTATGACGTTTAGGCATGCATTCCGCTGGTGTTAGCTGTAATTCGCTTGTTAAAAACCTTCCCGAGCATTAACAGAACGAATAATAAAAAATGCCGGTCTTTTGAATCTCGGGCCAAAAGAGTTGCGTTTGACAGATGTCACGATTTAATTTGAAACTCTGAGTGAATTCGGTGATTAATTTATGAGATTTTCATCAAATCGTTGCCCAATAAGCTATGTACACTTGTTATCAATCATTGTACACTTTCGAGACAGTCACTTGACCATGAGAGGATTATACTGCTTTCATTTCGGCAAACAGTTCCAAATACTGATTATTTCTAGTAGAATATTTCTGTTAGATGCTTCATTTACTCTTCTTACAAACTTGTTACAGTATTTTGTAACAAACCAAGGACTGTTTCTAAAGGTTTTAAAGAAGAGTTAACTTTTCGACTATTTGCGTTGTAGTCTCCCAAAGAGTTACAACATTTAAATGTAGTTTCAAAAATTTGCATGGCCTCTACTGTGTATGTCGTTTTGTAAGTTTTGATTTGGCCAGGATGCGCCTTAAAAATGTTCCACGACACTTTAGACCTTTTTGATTAGTTCCTTTAACATTTCAAGCACACAACGGACAACGAAATTTAAGGTGTTTAAAACAGGAAATATGTTCCCTATCTTTAAACACACTGTTGCTTTCTTATTATCTGCACTGTCTGTCATAAAATGAAATTTTCAAATTTTTTCAGTTATCTTTCGTTTCACGCTGAGTATCAATATTTCATGTTTCAGGTATTCAATTACATTACAAATAACCTAGAAACGCTTAACGTAATTACTAGACGTCTTCTAATATGTAGTGTGCTGTGGTACTAGGTAAGAGATTCTATAGCACATAAAGTCCATACACCTGCCGCAGTGATATGTGAGAAACACATTTCAGTTTTTTTTTTTTTTTTATCTTTTCCTTGGTCCAGAAACCGAGCACCAAGTGAACTACTAGTCAGAAAACACAGCGAAGAGCTTGGGTGATTAGGTTTGAGGTGATGTAGTTCAATAAAACATGAATGTAATACGATAAAAAGAAAGCCTGTAAGTATTTGATAGTTTTAAGTCCGACTCACTTTTCTCGAACCATATCAATACTCTTCAGTTTTTTACGGCGCCCGACTGCCTTAATGTTTATGCATAAGCATTTTGAAATTTCACAACACACTTATTGGTATCACCCTCGTTATAAATTTTACACTGTCGACAAACACGAGTAAAGTGACAGCGCTGAAACCTATGAAAGAGGTCGTAGCACTGATGGAAAGAAACTTATGTTTCGTTACTGAATATGCCACATGTCTTTCCTAAGAGTCGTTAGGCGCATTTTATCTTGTGTTTCGACAGATATTTGCTATTTTGTCAGCCCAAGTAAATACCGTGCGTCTCGTCTTTTGTGCGCGCCGAGTAACAACAGAAAGCGTAGGTTTGTTTCCCATTAAAAAAGAATTTAGAAAATGAAATCAGAATTTAACGTGCCGACTTAACAGAGCGCTCCCAAATTAGTCTAGTTCGATGTGTATGTATTAACAGGACAGTAAAACACTAAGAATAAACAGCAGTCGAGCAGTGCCTGTACCGCTGGATGCTGTGTGGTAGCAATCAGCGCGGGCCAGGGCAGTGCTGCCGCTGTTCGAGTCTGGTTATTCTACGTGTATCACTGCCCCGTTAGTACATAACGATCAAACTGATATCGGACTATATCAATCTGGGATCGCTCTATCGAATGTGCACGTTAATTTTCGATTTCAAAATAACTGTAACGGGAAACAGATCGACGCTTTTTGTCGAAACTGGGCGTCGCATAAAAGACATGATGAGCAGTACTTGTTCAGGATGACTGCAGCTAATGAATGTAAAAACTTAATTGCAATTATCTGCTCAAACACCACGGAAAATGCACCTGACGTCTCTCAGGATAGACACCATTTATATATTTTCTAATATTGGTTGTGGATACTCCTCTTACCGAATAAGGTGGTCGACTTCAATCACACGATGCTTCGTTTTCTGAAAGACGATTGCAGTTTAACGTAACATCGACAGCGAAATCATTAGAGACGGTTTTTTTCTCTCGATATTTCCTCTAAGAAGTCCACAATTTGATTTTTCTCCGCTCCTTAATGGCACGACACAATCAGAAAACATGCTAACAGAAATAATCACTCCAGTCTCCTCAAATAACAATTTAGTTTCATAATCGAACTTCGTAAGGAACGTATGTGAGATGTAAACAATTGATCTTACAGATACATAGTGCCAGCGCATGGCGCTAACGCTATCTACTGAACGCGGAGGGTGTTTGAATTAATAAGGCTGAGAACTTGTTGAATTGTGGATTCCTAAACAGTCAATGATCACAAATTAACTAAAGAACAAGTTTTCCATCAAAGGCTGTTTTAGATTCAACAAGTTCGTAAACATTTGTTCGCTGTAATCTTAATAGTGGTCACGTCACCCTTCGTCTTCACAGTACTCACAAAACTCAGGAAAAGTCTATTTCACTATTTCACTAGCTACGATTACCTCCGTACGACGGGGTTTTCTGTGAAGTGGCTATTGTTGATGATTCACAGAGTCCGGCTATATCCCGTTTCCAGTAGCAACATATTGGCTTCTCCGATTTCATTTATGTAAAACAACATTTTATGTAAATGAGAGTAAGCCAACTGTTTCTGGTGCCCTCTTCTTAAGAAAATGCTTTCGCCAAGACAGAAAAATATTTATATATTTCATTTCATGTAATTTTTCACGTGACAATACTTCTCACCAGATGTTGAAAAAGTATTTACTACAGGCGAGGCGTTAAAATCTTATTTTCTTAACGCACATTTTACGTTATCATTGGTCGCCGTGATCACCATGGGGTACACTGAAGGAGTCTCCCAAAATATTGCTTTTAAATTTATCAGCAATCGGGTGTAACCTGGGAAACTCTAACATCAGGGCGAAGCCAATTCTTTTAACCAGCGGGATACTGGCCTTCCTCAAGTTTAGCGAAAACTTCAATTAATACTGAAGAATTATACAGCAAAAATTTTTATTAGCTGACATGTGTAAACAACTTAAAATTGACGTACATACTGTGCAAGAAATGCATCATGGAGTTACAAATAACTCATCAAAAATGGTTGGAATGACACTGGTCGTAGAACTAAATGGACGTGGTGTGTTGGTAAGACCAGGGATAAATACTAAGTCCATAGGTGTGACAAGCACGGGTAACATTGTATTAACAAAGGCAGAACTAGAGACCCGCACAATAACATCAGTCTACAAATCATCCTAGTGCCGACTTCAGTTTCAATAAATCCAGGAATTTCAACTCTAAGAGTGTGAAGTTTATATTGGCAGATTCCTACTGCAGAAATACAAGCGGGAGCTATGAAAACTACAGGTAAGGAAGGAGATGAGCTGGATAGCTGGATGAGAAGGGAAGACCAGAAACTCATACTTGATCGTAGGGTGAGACCATGTTTTAAAAGTGGAAGATAGTGTACGAGGCATAATTCGGACAATGTTTTCATTAGTCAGCAAGCAGCCCAACGTGTGGTAAAAACAGTCGATGAACCGATACCAAAATCCCAGCACAATTTCATAATATGTGTAGTAGTCGGAATTATTGCCTTTAAATGACGACCAAACTTTAAAATGGCGCCAAGGTAAGATTTCTCAAACCAACTGCACAGTGATGTTACACAACTTCAAACGACTTCAAAATCGTACGAGTATTCCATAGCCATAGTAAAGAAGATCCTACGGAAGAACATAGTTCGTGAGAGCAGAACACAATACATATCCGTTTTCAACCAGGGCTCACTTGGCATAATCAAGATAAACACGGAAGGGACTAACTACTTCAAGATGTCATTCAAGCAGATAAAGAGCTGATGATACTTATCGCAGAAGGGAGATGGGAAAATTTGTCAAATCTTATAGCTCATTTAGATATGGCTCAAAACAGTAGAAAGTCATGAAAACTAATTAAAAATCTCATCAACTATCCTAAAAAAACTATCAGAGTAATTCACCTTAGTAACGCCAAATGAAATAAAGAACTACTTAAGTACTGTAAAGTAGGGAAGGAGTCACGAACCAAAAAATTGTCGCGATGCAACGACAAAAAAAACTTTCTGACCTTACCTTTTATAGGGACAGAGTTGGTAGGTGCCTTAAAGCAAATGAAAAGAAACGAAGCTGCAGGCCCAGATATACGACCATAGTAGCAAAAGAATTTAATACCAGGGAACGGTGTTACAAAAAGGTACGGCCAAACTTTCAGGAAACATTCCTCACACACAAATAAAGAAAAGATGTTATGTGGACATGTGTCCGGAAACGCTTAATTTCCATGTTAGAGCTCATTTTAGTTTCGTCAGTATGTACTGTACTTCCTCGATTGACCGCCAGTTGGCCCAATTGAAGGAAAGTAATGTTGACTTCGGTGCTTGTGTTGACATGCGACTCATTGCTATACAGTATTAGCATCAAGCACGTCAGTACGTAGCATCTACAGGTTAGTGTTCATCACGAACGTGGTTTTGCAGTCAGTGCAATGTTTACAAATGCGGAGTTGGCAGATGCCCATTTGATGTATGGATTAGCACGGGGCAATAGCCGTGGCGCGGTACGTTTGTATCGAGACAGATTTCCAGAACGAAGGTGTCCCGACGGGTAGACGTTCGAAGCAATTGATCGGCGTCTTAGGGAGCACGGAATATTCCAGCCTATGACTCGCGACTGGGGAAGACCTAGAACGACGAGGACACTTGCAATGGACGAGGCAATTCTTCGTGCAGGTGACGATAACCCTAATGTCAGCGTCAGAGAAGTTGCTGCTGTACAAGGTAACGTTGACCACGTCACTGTATGGAGAATGCTACGGGAGAACCAGTTATCTCCGTACCATGTACAGCGTGTGCAGGCACTATCAGCAGCTGATTGGCCTCCACGGGTACACTTCTGCGAATGGTTCATCCAACAATGTGTCAATCCTCATTCCAGAGCAAATGTTCTCTTTACGGATGAGGCTTCATTCCAACGTGATCAAATTGTAAATTTTCACATTCAACATGTGTGGGCTGACGAGAATCCGCACGCAATTGTGTAATCACGTCATCAACACAGATTTTCTGTGAACGTTTGGGCAGGCATTGTTGGTGATGTCTTGATTGGGTTGGTTGGTTTGTGGGATTAAAGGGACCAGACTGCGACGGTCATCGGTCCCTTGTGTCTTGATTGGGCCCCATGTTCTTCCACCTACGCTCAATGGAGCACGTTATCATGAATTCATACGGGATACTCTACCTGTGCTCCTAGAACATGTGCCTTTACAAGTACGACACAACATGCGGTTCATGCACGATGGAGCTTCTGCACATTTCAGTCGAAGTGTTCGTACGCTTCTCAACAACAGATTCGGTGACCGATGGATTGGTAGAGGCGGACCAATTCCATGGCCTCAACGCTCTCCTGACCTCAACCCTCTTGACTTTCATTTATGGGGGCATTTGAAAGCTCTTGTCTACGCAACCCCGGTACCAAATGTAGAGACTCTTCGTGCTCGTATTGTGGACGGCTGTGATACAATACGCCATTCTCCAGGGCTGCATCAGCGCATCAGGGATTCCATGCGACGGAGGGTGGATGCATGTATCCTCGCTTACGGAGGACATTTTGAACATTTCCTGTAACAAAGTGTTTGAAGTCACGCTGCTACGTTCTGTTGCTGTATGTTTCCATTCCATGATTAATGTGATTTGAAGAGAAGTAACAAAATGAGCTCTAACATGGAAAGTAAGCGTTTCCGGACGCATGTCCACATAACATATTTTCTTTCTTTGTGTGTGAGGAATGTTTCCTGAATGTTTGGCCGTACCTTTTTGTAACACCCTGTATACCTAAGTTGGCGGAGAAAAGCGCATGTAGTAATTATTCAAGCAGGGAAAAGAACCTACAGATCCCAAGAATTTTCACTCTATCTCGGTTTTGTGCCAGTTGTATATAGTGTTTGGGAGAATTGTACGGACTAGAATTTAAGCAAGTACAAACGAAAAAATCGCTCCAGAGCAAACTGGATTTATACTAGGGAAGTCATTCTCTAGCAGTTAACTCCAAATAGTGAAAAGTGTGAGGTCATCCACATGAATGCTGAAAGGAATCCATTAAACTTCGTCCACACGATAGATCAATCAAATTTGATGGCAGAAATTCAATTAAATACCTAGGAACTACACATACGAACAACTTAAATTGGAATGAACACAAAAAAAACATTGTGGGGAAGGTGAACGAAGACTGCGATTTATTGGCAGTACACTTAGATGGTGCAACAGATCTACTGAAGAGACTGCCTGCATTACGCTTGTCCATCCCCTTTTGGAGTACTACTACGCTGTGTGGGATCCTCGCCAAATAGGACTAACGGAGTACCATCGAGAAAGTTCAAAGAAGAGCAGCACGTTTTGTATTACTGAGAAATAGGGGAGAGACTGTCACGGACACTATACAGGATTTGGATTTGACACCATTAAAACAAAGGCGTTTCTCGTTGCGGCAGGATTTCCTCACGAAATTTCGATCACAAACTTTCTCCTCCGAATGCGAAAATACTTTTTCGTCGCCGACCTACATAGGGAGGGACGATCATCATCATAAAATAAGGAAATCAGAGATCGCACGGAAAGATAAGGGTGTCCGTTTTCGTCGCGCGCTGCTCGAGAGTGAAAGAGTGGAGAATTATTGTGACGGTGGTTTCATGAATCCTCTGCCAAGCTCTAAAGTGTGATTTGCTTAGTATCCATGTAGACGTAGATATAGAAAGATCCTTAACGTTATCCAACACATCGAAGATGAGCGTGGGACAAAAACTAGTCACTGGTGAAACTTTTATAGACCTCATTGCTACATAGGACACTGTGAATCACAAAAGACTTATTCAAAAGCTATACGAGATAACAACAAGAGTTTTGAAGCTGACAGTGGTAACAGAGGTATGTTCCTAAGCTGAAGATTATATGTAACTCTGCAACGTAAGAAGAGCCGCTGGAGAAGCCAGAAGAAAGGATTACCTCAAGGAAGTATGTTGTCACCGATTCTCTTCAGCACCTATACGGATAATGAGCAAGATATTCCAGTTTCAAGGCGATATATGTATGCTGATGACGCAGCTGTGATGACCAAAGGGATGACCTTTGAGGTAGTTGAAATTAAGCTATAAATGTGCTATTACGACCTGAACCATCAACCCCAATAGTGGAAAGACCCAAGTAAGTGTTTTCCTCTTAAACAGATGCTAAAAGCAAACAAGAGTAAGAGGGAGAATCGGAAATTCAGCACGGTAACAGTGCAGAACCCCCTTTAATTACTTTGCATCGCACCCTATGTTGTACAGTAGATTTTATGGGTTTGAAAGGATAAACATGCAGCAAATACTTCATCATGAAAATGCTGACGAATTCCGCGGAGGGAGCAGATCTTCAGCTTCCCTGGTCTACTGACTTGACCTCTCCCAACTATTGTGTTTCTGTGGGAAAATGTGGACACCAGGTTGTGGAGCGTTAGACCAAAAGAGGCATGAGGACATGGCCTTGAAGGAGTCAGTCCGCTTAGTTACGGTATACGTCGGAGGAACCCCAGTCCTAAAGATCTACCCCTTGGACGCCATTGCACCCCCTTTTGTAACACGTAGAGTGGCAGGAGAAACCGAACGGAGCAAGGAAATTGTAAACACGAAACCCGTCAAGTGCAATTATTCACTTGGGGCACGCCGCCTTAAGTCCAAGAAAAATTTTTGCAGCTACAGGTCAAGCCTGACGTTAGACGTGTTTTCCTGTGGTAAGAAAGTGCTACTAAGCAAGAGGGTTTCACTCCAATGAAAGAAATTTTCACGAGTATCCCCTACGCTACACTACTTTGAGAACCCTTAATAGATTAAGAACAGGAGTCTCCAGGCAGAGAATAAATGTGATCTTATGGGTGTACAGGGAGGACGTTCCGTGCAGCTGCGGAGCAGTCCAGACACCTAATCACCTACTCATATGCTAAAATGTGGACGGATCCCATACTCAAGATGTTTTAAATGACACCATAAAGAGGACAAAAGCTGCAGAATTCTGGAGAGGCTAAGAGAAGTCTTTCTCCCAGACGTGGGAAGTAAGTAGAATCTCACCAATAGTCACGCACCGGAATTTTATTCATTAATTTTGTATTGAGAGAAAGTGATTTCGTGTAACATACCTTTCGCTTCGTCTTAGACTATACATTACAGCATATGTAACGTAGCTGAAGGATCGAAATAGTTTTTAATCTTGGAAAATGATACCGATATGCATCTAAATTCAAGAGTAAGGGAAATCATGTAATAGCTCTGAAATCATACGCTGTTGTAACCCGGTGGCGAGGAGAGCAACTGTTGACTTCAGCTCTCCACAGCCCTTTGGGTGTTTCGACAGACGTAGCTGAGAGTTCAACGAAGATGGATCGCTAGTGTTTACTTGCTCTGTGCATTGCAACGATATCGACAAGAAGAGCTTAAGGGAATCCACTGGGCCCATTCGATTAATCAAGAAACATACTCACTAGACGCTTTTCAACCACAGCTCAAAGAACTAAGGAGCAACAAGAACAATTTGTCTTAAAAATTTCTTTTGCATGTTTGTAACAAATTTCAGCTAGCTGCATTGCGTGTTGGAGACACGTTTACTAACTTTGTGACGAAAAGCAATATTAACAACTTGACGATGAGAAGAATTTTAACTTTCAAAAAACGTGTATTGAATCCCAATGAAGCAAATACGACATTATTATGCGGTACACTGAAGCCAGTAAGTGATCTATATAAATAAATATATAACTGTTTTTATCTCTTTGTGTATCGACTCAAATTATTCGATAACAGGATTACAAAGTTCTCTTTAGGCAGTCGTTCTGTGTGTGCTGTCTTTGACACAAGAAATGCCTGTACTGTGTGAAAAGGCTACAAAGTAGTTAATTCCTCTGATGATTCCAACATCTATTTGCCAACGTATGCACCATACACGCAATAAAGAACACCAATAGTGCACTTTGTTACTCGGTAACTGCTCGCCACCTGGTTTTCATTCTAAAGTGTGGAGTCGTCCACTGCGCCACTTAAGAGTACTACACTACAGGGACACTCGGTACTTCAGTCGTACGGCGGCCAGCTTCTGCAGTGGGAAGGTGCGGCTACATAACCGTAATGTTGCTGGACGGCAGTTCCCGTGTTCCGGCCACTTGGCGTAGCGTGCGAAACACCCCACTTAACGCTGTGCGCTATCGAAAAGCCGGCGATTTGCCGTACTGCGGAAACCGTAGCGTATGAAGATAAGGACGGGTCGGCCACGAATTGCATGCGGAAAAGAAAACAAGGCTACTCGCAAAATGTATTCGGTACTCCCTGTCACTAACGTCTTGCTACGCTCAGAATAAAGAATTAGGGGAATACGGAAACTGCTGAGTCGGCACGAACGTTCGGGCAAGAGGAAAAGCGAGTAACGAAACCTTTATATTATTTCCAGACGGCTGGGTGCAACTAATTAGAACAACACGGAAACTACTGACTCTTCCCTAGTCAGGCACGAAGCTCGTACCGGTACTTCAGGTGTCAAGGAATAGCCGGCACTCAGTGACGAATACATATTATATGGAACAGCCTTAGAACAGAGGTATAATTTTATTGGTGCGGTCCTTCTGCGGTAGTTGATCTGGCGAGTAGTGGAATGCTCTCTACATCTGCATCAACGTACATACTGCGCAATGTTTACAAAAATCGAAGAACTTATACCTTTGGTAATAGGGTGCATGCATGACATCGCTGATTATTCCGTGGGTATTGGGTTAATGGTTAAGTGATGGGTTCGCATCCAGGAGAAAGACGGTTTCAGTATCGATCCGGCCATCCAATTTACGTTTCCGTTGCATCCCTAAACGGATTACGTCAAATTTCGGCAGGGTTTGTCTAAAAATGAATCGAACGATTTCCTTACGCATGTGCCTCCTATCTTAGCTTGTGCTCGGTCTCTAATCACGCTGTCGTCGTCAGAAGGCTTAAACTTTAATGACAGCTCCTATCCTACTTCGGAGATATTACGCATTCGGCGTTCAGCTGTCCCCCCGGTGACAAGTACAAAGTCAGATGTCATTCACGTGATGTGACACACCCAGATTTTCCATCGCTAAAGGGAAATTTCATACTGAAGTATACACTAGGAATGGAATCTACATGTTAGAAGAAGGAAGAGAGGACATTGTCGCTAAAGACTAGAGGAAATTTAAATGAGTATTTTTATGAATTATAATCTTTTTTACTATCTTGAAAATTTTTGACGAATATGTTTGAAAATATATCTTTAATATAGCCTAAAAGCATAAAAAATTTGATAGCAAAGACTGTGAAGTCTTTATGTGTCATTTCAGACTGTTTGTTTGGGTGTGTGGATGGGCAGGTGCGCGGGTTGCCTCCGGAACTCCGGAAACTTCAGATCTGCCCAAATTTTCAGCACACTATGTCTACTCAAGCGTGAATGTGAACAGCACCTCCATGACACATAGGATCAAGTGGAGAGACACGTCATATGACTCTTATGTACAACACATTTGTTCAAACATTTCCTGTGGAATGTACTGTTTCATAGCAGCGCGCAAACGTTAATGGTTCAAATAGCTCTAAGCACTATGGGACTTAACATCTGAGGTCAGCAGTCCCCTAGACATAGAACTACTTAAACCTAATTAACCTAAGGACATCACACACAGCCATGCCCGAAGTAGGACTCGAACCTGCGACCGTAGCAGCAGCGCGGTTCCGGACTAGAGCGCCTATAACCGCTCGGCCACAGAGGCAGGCCGCAAACGTTAACTTCCGGCCTTAGATTTACCAGTCCTCAATCAAGAATATGAAATATTATGGAGATTGAGTGTTCATATCTGTACCTTGTTGCAGGATTCACGGAAACTATTCAGATGCTAATTTATAACTAACAATTTGTGAAGTGGTTTTATTATCCCAACTGACGTCCAATAACGTTAAAACTCAATGACAATAGTGTTATAGATTATATTGCACCACAAAGTCAAATAATTTAATTCAGTTTCATCAGAATACATATGCTAAGCAGCAATAAACATTACAGTGAATTATTACCGTTACGAGTTCTGAGTCCGATTTTGGCAAATGGAGTTTCCTTGTGTATACCGAAAGTACCAGTTCACAACGGAAATCTTTGTAACTCATATGATACGTTGCACTTCCTGCGACTGTACATCAGTTATCTGTATAAATAGTGTCAAAGTTTCAGAAATAAGTCGAACAGACAGTATTTCTACAGCAGCAAATATCTTAAGGAAACTGCAATAACACCAGCGTTTAGATATTTTGGCCGCCGCAAACGCGAAAAAATTAACTTCTACGTCACAATTCCCCATTTCAGAATGTCTATGTTAGGAATATTTTTTAAACGATACTTAGAGAAATTATTATTTAGAGAGATCTATTACCGTTACTTGTGCCTTTCATCTGAGGAGTTCCTGTTATCTATGTAAATTAATAAGCTTAACTCGAGGATAGCCCAAGGAGCAGGTACGAGCTTCGGATGAGTTCTGTATTAACTACAGAAGAGTTTGAGAGTTAAAATTCTTTGAGAATATGTAAGAATCATGAAATGTATGAAATGTCTTCAGGTAAAGTTCTTCATGGTTCCAGGAAACTTGGCCCATTTCCCTAGAAAAAGGATCAAGGTGTATGTGAGACCTAATAAAGCCTGGTGATTCAAAGCCTATGGCCGAAATATCCAACACTGAGCTGGTGAATTTTTCATTACTTCAATTAAAAAAAAAAAGGAGATGGGAAATCTACACACAATCTCGATCACACAAATTCGTATTTTGTCTTAAATACTGCACCACAAATTTGTCTGAGTATAGGTCTATAATATAAAAGTGATAAAAAGAGTATGATACAGTCTATAGTATTGTCCAAAGATCGCGTTGCCACACCAACACATGACACTATCAGAGACGTTAGCGCAGGCTCGCTGAAATCCGCGACAATCAATGGGAGACACTCCAGAAGACAAGCCCTCCCCCTTAGTATAGCAGTGCCCTCATACTGAGGTCAGTATAGTGTCGGGCATGCAAGTTCTCTCCCCTAGTTCCCTTGCTCGAGAAGTCATCTACAGCAGTCAACATCATCATATAGAACAGTGGCACTTTCTGATGAAAATTACTTTCGTAAATGTATTTCGTAAGGCAATAGATCAGTTTGTTAACTTGCGCATCAGTTGATGCTTTCATAGTGAATGACATTTGTAAGTTACCACACAACCTGTAACACCATAGCTCTAACGCTCTACTGATTTATTTTACCTTTTGTTTTATTTAATGTTATATCTTTGAGTTTCTGTAAATGTTGTTGGATTGAATCCATATCATGAGAGTGTTTATTCTTTTCTCTGTTAAAAACCTTGATGTTGTTTAGAATGTGGGAAGTTTGACCTATGTAATATGTAAGATATGAGTAAATGATATGTTTGTCTTTTTCACTTAATGTCTTTGGTTACCTTGGAGATTGAATAATTTTGTTTAAATAATTGTTTTGTAGAAATTCCAATATGTGCAAATGTTCTGTTTTATTTAACATGATTGTTTGCTGTTATGTAAACTGCTGACCTTCTCTTAGGGTTCTTAATTATTTCACATGCAAAAGGTAGTGTGGTTCCCCTCGGGAACGGAACTGTGTAGCGCGCGCCAATTGTGGTTGGCCTAGGTAGAAAAGGTGGAATTGAGAGTCAGTCGGGGGCGAGCTACCAAACTGTGAACTGCTCATGTAAAAGTTGTGTATTGTGTTGGTCCTGAGAGAGACTTTTCCTGGCGCTTTCCAATGCCTCTGATGGATGGATGAAGAACCGGAGCTATTCTGGAATTGATGTCTATCATCGCTACCAAGAAATGACAAAGTCTGGCAATTCTACCTGCAAATCCGCCTACCAACATGCAGTTGCCACCACATTGCGCAATCACTGTAACAGAACACTATAGTAATGTACAGTGAAGGATCAGCTTATTGGATGTGTTAGTGTGCTCAAATATAAGGTAATTTATAACTGAATTTATGTACCTACCTTGACTTTTTCCTTATCATAACACCTCTCAGGTTCCTCTCCGTTTGAACCAAAGTGATTACCGAGTGTCCTTATTGAAAGAACATTAAAGCCTAGTGTTTTAAATAATTAATGCCTCTTGAACATAGTAAAAATAAAGTTAAAGTTAATGTGGCAAGAGAGTGAACTAAAGTAATTGATGCTTGCAGAAAATAATTTTTTCTATTAAAACGTTGTTGCCAACTTCAAAGTTAAAAGTTCTTAAGACTGAGGCTTATAAAGTTTTGCTTAGTAAATGATCACATTGCAGCTTGTTGTAAATCGCAAAAGGTGAGTCAGTATCTTACAAATATGTTAATTTTGTGTCTCACTGTAGAAAAAGTGGAGAACTGCAATAGTGGAAAGTTATATACTCATGCTTGCTAAGCACTTGTTTCTTTTGGGTATTGAAAGTGCATATTAATAGTGTAATAGGATCCACTGGTTATCCTTTGTGCTCATGATAAATAACAATTAATAGAAAGACCACTATTAATGAAAACAATAATTTCTTTACTCAAAATTCAGTGAGAAATTTTTTGTTGGTGAAATACATTTAACTTTCATTCTAAGTAGAAAAGTATTTAGCAGAGAGAGAGACTTAACTTATGACCAGTTCATAATTTTGGCCTATTTTATGATTCTACAGTGAAAATTGATAGTATTATTATAGAGACCATTCAGTTTGAACAAACATTGAAGGCAGAAGTATATGTCATTTTCTGTTGCCATTATGCAAATAGTCATGTTATCTTATAACTGTTAGCATTTTCTATAGCGTGAACATATGCAAGTGACAGAGTTCATTGCACTCGCGTATGGCAAAATCTAGGTTGTAATTGTCCCTTAAAGTTACTCATACTTATTTTCATAAACAAGAATGTCAATAATTCTCTTGCCTAATTAGGCTGGCGACCGTTTTCTTTATCCTTTAAACAGTGTGGACAGGGTAAATATTATTTATTACTGTTTAAATATTTACGTATTTCTGACTTTAGCTTCCGATACGCCACCTCCGTTAGGTATATCACGGTCAACATAACAAAATTCCTCTCATAGGGTAACACTGCTCTGTTGCTTTATACCTAACAAAATAGTTCCATTTTACAAACTGCCTCCAGCTTTGAGGTTATGGTATAGCAGTAGCGGACAGGAGTGTTATAAACCCTCTTGTAAAGAATTTTGTCGAATTCCCCTAAATCTGTGATTTATTTATATAATAAATTAGGCTAATATTTGTGTTCTAGTTTGAAGAGTCTCCTCCCAGAGCAAACAACGAACCCACAGCCATGGCCCGACGAAAGTAGTTTCTTCCGGGAACAACACAGTAAGTTCTGTTAGACATTTAATAAGAGTACAATGAGGTGACAAGTCATAGCATACCTCCTAATATCGTGTCGAACCTTCTTGTGTCCGCTGTAATCCAGCGGTTCGACGTGGAATGGACTCGACAAGTCACTGGAAATTCCCTGCAAAATATCGGGAGGAGGAGGAGGAGATTAGGGTTTTTAACGTCCCGTCAACAACGAGGTCATTAGAGACGGAGCGCAAGCTCGGGTGAAAGAAGAATGGGGAAGGAAATCGGCCGTGCCCTTTCAAAGGAACCGTCCCGGCATTTGCCTGAAGCGATTTAGGGAAATCACGGAAAACCTAAATCAGGATGGCCGGCGACGGGATTGAACCGTCGTCCTCCCGAAGGCGAGTCCAGTGTGCTAACCACTGCGCCACATCGCTCGGTAAAATATCGGGCAATGCTGCCTCTACAGCCGTCCATAACTGCGAAAGTGTTGTCGGTGCAGGAGTTTGTGCCCCAACTGTCCTCTCTATTGCATGCGGTAAATGTTCGATGGGATTTACGTCGGGCAATATGGATGGCAAAATAATAATTAAGAAAATGTTCAAACGTGTGTGAAATCTTATGGGACTTAACTGCTAAGGTCATCAGTCCCTAAGCTTACACAGTACTTAACCTAAATTATCCCAGGACAAACACACACACCCATGCCAGGAGGAGGACTCGAACCTCCGCCGGGACCAGCCGCACAGTCCATGACAGCAGCGCCTAAGGGCGCTCTGCTAATCCCGCGCGGCGATGGCAAAATCATTCGCTCTAATTGTCCATGATGTTCTTCAAGCCAATCGCGAACAATTGGGGCCCGGTGACATCACTCATTGTCACCCATAAAAATTGCGTCTTCGTTTAGGAACATCAAGTCCATGAATGGCTACAGATGGTCTCCAAGTAGCCTAAAATAACCATTTCCAGCCAATGATAGGTTCAGTTGGCTCTGAGGACCCGGTCCATTCCATATAAACACAGCCCACACTACTGTGAAGCCATCAGCTTGCCCAGCGTCTTGTTGGGAACTGGGGTCCATGGCTTCGTGGAGTCTGCGTCATACTCGAACCCCACCATCAGCGCCTACCAACTAAAACTGCGACTCACCTGATGAGTCCACGGTTTTCCAGTCGGTTAGGGTCTAACTGATACGTTCACAAGCCAAGTGAGGCGCTGCAGCCGATGTCGTGCTGTTAGCAGAAGCACTCGCATCGATCGTCTGCTGCCATAGCCCATTAACGCCAAATATCGCCGCACTGCCCTAAAGGATAAGTTCGTCGTTTGTCCGACATTGACTTCTACGGTAATTTCACGTACAGTTTCTCATCTGTTAACACTGATAACTCTACGCAAACGCCACTAATCTCGGTCGTTAAGTGAAGGCCGTCGGTCACTGCAATATCCGTGGTGAGAGATAATACCTGAAATTTGGTGTTCTCGGCACACTCCTGACACTATGGGTCACGAAAAATTGAATTCTCTAACGATTTCCAAAGTGGGATGTAGAATGCGTCTAGCACCAACTACCATTCCGCCTTCACAGTCAGTTAATTTCCGGCGTGCAGGTATAATCACGCCGGAAACCTTTTCAAATAAATCACCTGAGTACAAAAGACAGCTCCGCCAATGTGCTGCCCTTTTAAACCTGGTGTACGCGGTACTACCGCCACCTGTATACAGTATGTACACATCATTATTCCATTACTTTTGTCACCTCATTGTTCGCGCAATTATACAGACGCTTACAGCACAAATAACATAAATTCACCGCAGAATTCATTTGTCAACCCCTAAAAGTTAGCTATTGAGCGCTGTAGATGTTGTAGAACCTGTACCAGACAGTCCTGTTGCCCTTCAGCATTGATTTAACTCATAGCAGTTAAGCATGCCGGACGGAGTGGCCGAGCGGTTCTAGGTACTACAGTCTTGAACCGCGCGACCGCTGCGGTCGCAGGTTCGAATCCTGCATCGGGCATGGATGTGTGTGATGTTCTTAGGTTAGTTAGGTTTAGATAGTTCTATGTTCTAGGGGACTGATGACCACTGCAGTTAAGTCCTATAGTGCTCAGAGCCTTTTGAACCATTTTTTAGTTAAGCGTTAGAACAGTGCTCGTAAAAAGATGCTAGCTGACAGGGACCGGAGACTCGTGTCACACCTTGTCAATGACAATTGATTTTAGACACGACACAAATTGCAGCCATCATTCCGAAGAAAACTTCATGTAATGAGCGTACGGAGTGAGGTACCGGTACCTCTAAGAAGACCATATCTCACTGGAGGACAAAGCTGCATAGCTTCAGTGGGCCAGATAATACAATAATTCGACAACAGGTGACCACAAGCATGTAGTTTAGTCCGAAGAGTCGACGTTTTGTCTGTTTTCAAACGATGTAAGGCATCGTGTGTACAGAATGCTTCATAAGGCGTTTAACCTGCGGTGTGTGGATGGAGTAGTTCGTGCCGGAGGGGGTTCTTTGAATTTTTGAGACTGTTTGTCGTACCATGGTTTGGGTCTACTGATTCATGTTACCATGACTGAATCAAGATATTCATTCGAACATTTTCCATGACCAAGTGCCACTCTGTGTCCTGTACTTCCATGTTGAATATGCTATGGACACCACCGTTTTGTAAGATCACAACAGCCGCTTATACGCATCCATTCCTGATTTGATGAAGATTCAAACACGCTATCGAACCTTAGTTGGGCAGCTGAATAACTACCTTAATCCCATAGGAAACGTCTGATTATTTCGGATACCTGGTGAAACGTAGTTATCAACACACCCGCTTACGTAATAATAATCGAACGATTAAGATTAGAGAACTTCACAACATCTGATTCTGTGTATTCAGTATAATGTGAATCATCTTGTGCTGCAATCTATACGTGGTGCTGTGCAATCAAAAAGGGGCATAAAAGGATTATCCCTTGATGTCCTGCGTATACTATTTGACAAGGTACTTTGCTTCAAGACGAAACAAAAGTACTGCAGACCTGTTCGATGGGCGACATGTCAGGTAAACGCAGAGGCCTGAGAAACAGTGACACCTGTCATTCCTCAGAAGAGATGTGCATGCTACATGTGGCTGGGCACTATTCCTGTGGGACACTGCACGTGGGGTAGCGCAAAAGAAAGATAATATCTGGGCGTCTAAGACGTCTCTGGCGTAGTGTTACCATCCAAATTATCCTTTACAGGCGAAGCACCTGTTCGTTGTTGCATTTGGCCTCCGTCTAAGTCTTAGACGCAGAGAACGCGAAAGTTTATTTAAAATTTGTACAGAAACCAGGCGGCAGGTATAAGAGTCCAGCAGCATGGAAGGGAAGCTATCGTTGACAGTATTGTAACCTTTTTCCGATGTTACTCAATCTTTACATTCAGCAAGTAGTGAAGAAAACCAAAGAAAAATTGGGAGAAGGAACTAAACTGCAGGATGAAGAAATGAAAACTTTGAGATTTGCTGATTACACTGTCATTCTGCCAGAGGCAGAAAAGGACTTTGGAGAGCCCCAAAGTAAGGGCAATGAAACGTAGACGAATTAAATCAGGTGCTGCTGTGGAAATTAGATTAGGAAACGAGACACTAGAAGTAGTTGATGAGTACTGCTTTTTGTCAGTAAAATAACTGATGATGGCCCAAGTAGATTCGTTGGTTGATTGGCTCTGGGGAGGGGACCAAACTGCGAGGTCATCGGTACAATCGGGTTACGGAAGGATGGGAAGGGAAGGGAAAGGGGCCTTGCCCTTTCAAAGGAACCATCCCAGGATTTACTGGAAGTGATTTAGGAAGTCAGGGAAAACACCGAAGTAGAGAGAATATAAAATGCACACCAGAAATGGAAAGAAAAGTGTTTATGAAGAAAAGTTTCTTAGCACTGAATTTAGATTTAAGTGTGAGGAATTCTTTTGTGACAATATTTGTCTGTAGGTTAGCCCAGCACCGAAATGAAACATGGACAGTAAACAGCTGAGAGTAAACGAATAATAAGCTTTTTAAATGTAGTGGTACAGAAGAATACTGAAGATTAGATGGCTAGATCATGTGACTGGTGACAAGGTGCTGAATAGAATTGGGGGAAAAAAAATTGTCGCACAGTTGACTAAAACAAGGGATCGGTAGATAGGAGGCATTCTAAGAAACCATGGGAACACGAATTTAGTGTTTGAGGCATGTGTCCGGGGGTAAACATTAAAGGGGGGGGAGGGGGCAAAAAATAAACGCAGTAAGAACGTTAAAAACGGTGTTGGTTGCAGTAGTTATCCGAAGATGGGGAGGCTTGCACAGGATAGAACAGCATGGAGAGCGTCGTTAATCTGGCCTTTGGACTGAAGACAACAACAACAACAAATCCACTTTGAGAATGCTGAAGTACACGGTAACAACAGAAAGCTTTTTTTCCATTTAAGGAAAGAAAGAGGCCAAGAGGAGGATAGAGATTTTTAAAACCTTGTGAACTTGCCTTAGTGAATGTAGCCAGTTTAATGCGACAGACGTACTTCTGTCGTCTGATGGCCACAGGACCATTTTGTTTCCTTATTAGTTTTTTCAAGAATATTGCCTTTGTTGTTCTACTTTTTCAATGTTTCAAATAGGCTTTTGTCAAATAATTGTGATATGCTTTCTCAGAAAGTGTTTACTCATGTGGAAGAAATAAACGTGTAATATCTATGATGAATTTAATGTATGGTGGTAATGATTTGGTTTCTTTCCTGGTTAATGTGCATAATGAAACAGTAATTACTGCTTCCAGAATATGACATGGGAGTATATTGTTCCTAATGGATAACTGAAGAGGCTGCACCTTTAGTTACGACTTCACAAAGTAATCACTTTCTATGCTACACTGTAAAAGAATTCTGTTTTTGCTCATTAGGGAAGATTTTCGGAAAGACAAATAGCTGATGTACTATTGTTTCTCCAAGTATTCACACGAAAGCGGATATATTAATAGCGAAAAGAAAAACGCACTCTTTGTAAGTAATTTTAAGAATTCAGTTACGTTGTCCGTTATGAAAGACATTTGTTCACACTGAAAATATGCAAAGTATAATTGAAAGTTTACAGTGCTGTAGTGCTGTGTACAGAAATTTGTGAGGAACTTCAGGAACAACTCATCAGATGTGGGTGTTCTATTAAACTGCGTTGCGCAAAACAAATACCTCTGCTCCACCCAGCACGTACTTCTGACAGTAGGCATTAGATTTCTGATGTGTTAAGGCCTATGGCTGTGCCCTAATTTCGAAGTCTTAGAGACGTTTTGTTTCAACAAGACAACAAAGTACGTATTGTGCATTTCACAAAAATGGTTCAAATGGCTCTGAGCACTATGGGACTTAACTTCTGAAGTCATCAGTCCCCTAGAACTTAGAACTGCTTAAACCTAACTAACCTAAGGACATCACACACATCCATACCCGAGGCAGGATTCAAACCTGCGACCGTAGCGGTCACGCGGTGCCAGACTGTAGCACCTAGAACCGCTCGGCCACCCAGGCCGGTTTTCATTTCTCGGTGACAGTAAGTACACTGTTGGATACTCATATTGCAATGCATAGACGCATAGCAAATTTTGAGAATTTATTTATTGTGCAAATACTATGCAGAAGCAAAAGCAGACGATTAACATTGTATGGGATTTCGGGTACACAGTTACAAAAAATGAGTGCTCGGAGATTCCATATCTAGCAGTGTTAATGGCTGGCATCGAGTCGAACTGAGCTTGAATGACAGATACAGGTACGTCATTGCATGCCGATATAAACATTTATCAGAATTCAAGAACTATAGCGCTTGCAGATTGGTGGCGGTCCAAATCCTTGGCAACTGATGATGAGATGTTCGCCAGAGAAACAATCCAACGCGCTGTGTATCGAGATAGCCGCGGGGAACACAGCAAACAATACGTGCTTTGTTGTCTTGTTGAAACAAAACGTCTCTAAGACCTCGAAATTAGGGCACAGCCATAGGCCTTAACACATCAGAAATCTAATGCCTACTGTCAGAAGTACGTGCTGGGTGAAGCAGAGGTGTTTGTTTTGTGTAGGCAACGATATCCCGTACGATTAAGCCAAGTGCTCTGTGTAACGTTGAAATTTTCAATGTTCATTTTCATTACATCCTCCAGCATGTCATTCTCAATGGAGAGAAGTCTTCCGAAGTAAGAGTGGTTTCAGGTGTGCCGCAGGGGAGTGTCATAGGACCGTTGTTATTCACAATATACATAAATGACCTTGTGTATGACATCGGAAGTTCACTGAGGCTTTTTGCAGATGATGCTGTGGTGTATCGAGAGGTTGTAACAATGAAAAATTGTGCTGAAATGCAGGAGGATCTGCAGCGAATGGACGCATGGTGTATGGAGTGGCAATTGAATCTCAGTGTAGACAAGTGTAATGTGCTGCGAATACATAGAAAGATAGATTCCTTATCGTTTAGCTACAAAATAGCAGGTCAGCAACTGGAAGCAGTTAATTCCATAAATTATCTGGGAGTACGCATTAGGAGTGATTTAAAATGGAATGATCCTTGGTAAAGCAAATGCCAGACTGAGATTAATTGGAAGAATGCTAAGGAAATGCAATCCGAAAAAAAAGGAAGTAGGTTATAGTACGTTTGTTCGCCTACTACTTGAATACTGCTCAGCAGTGTGGGATCTGTACCAGATAGGGTTGATGGAAGAGATAGAGAAGATCCAACGGAGAGCAGCGCGCTTCGTTACAGGATCATTTAGTAACCGCGAAAGCGTTACGGAGATGATAGATAAACTCCAGTGGAAGACTCTGCAGGAGAGACGACGCTCAGTAGCTCGGTACGAGCTTTTGTTAAAGTTTCGAGAGTCAAGCAGTATATTGCTTCCTCCTACGTATATCTCGCGAAGAGGCCATGAGGATAAAATCAGAGAGATTAGAGCCCACACAGAAGCATACCGACAATCCTCCTTTCCACGAACAATACGAGACTGGAATAGAAGGGAGAACCGATAGAGGTACTCAAGGTACCCTCCGCCACACACCGTCAGGTGGCTTGCGGAGTATGGATGAAGATGTAGATGTAGATACACTGTTCCGTCAATCGTAGCGCTGTACGCAGAAGCGAGACTCATCTTAAGAAGTGGACGCGCTGACACTTGTGTGTCCACTATTGCCGTTTGGCGCACCACCGTCGGCGCACCTCAGTCTGCTGCCACATGAAGGAAAGCCGTAACAATGGCCACTGTGCTGAGAGTCCGTGGCGTCTAAGACGTCGTCGCACTGTCTGTGTGAATACTTCTCTTCCTGAAAACAAATCGATTTCCTGACTCTCAGAACGTAACATAGCTGTGCGATCCTAAGCGACCAAGTGAACAATGTGTCTATACTCTCGGGCACTAGTCGGGTAGAACCTTTGAGAACCTGCATGGAGCTGGGTATGGTCCTACTGAATTCATCGATTCTATATTCGTGTGACAGTCACGGTATCTTGACCAAGGCGAGCAGCAATTCCGCGGAACGATAAACCCGTCCCGATAGGCCGTGAACGACCTTACCCCTGTTCAACTCTGGCAGGTGCTGGTAGAAGTTTCTCTATGTTATGGAAGGCGTATCACAATCTGCTGGAGACAAACCACGTCACGTCGATTTCGGCGTCTCAGTGTGATGCATCGAGCCAAGTGCTAAGACACTGATATCTTATTCTGTGGACGGTGACTCAAATCTCAGTCCAGGTACCACGTCCTTGATTTTCCATGACTTCCCTGAGTTGCTAAAGACAAATGGTGAGAAATCACACGGCTGACTTTTTCCCCAATCTGAGCTTGTGCTCTGTCGCTAATGACTTCTTCGTTGGCGTGCTGTTAAAACAATCTTTCCTACATTGTGAGTAACGTCACGAGAAGCCGACTCTGTTGGAGACGAAGGGAGTCTACGGCAACAACTTATTCAGTCTGGGGACTCTTCCAAGAGTACTTTGCCGATTGACTCATTCCCATGATTCGTACAAAATAACAGCACTCAATCAGCTGGTGAAAACCAGTGGACGAAGACAAATACAGACAAAATAGGTCAACAGACGACGACTGAACGAAATTTCGAGCATGTGAATTACTTTTTTTCTCCGGTGTACACTATTTTTAAGCAAATAGTCTTCCTAGTTATGCAACTTCTGAATCATCAGAATAGTATGGTTTTTTCGCCATTGATCAGAAATGGTCTGTTTTTCTGTTTTGCACCTGGTAGAAGCTTGTAGAAACAGGTCCCTGTTTTTCACTTAGCCTCAGTTCCTCAGCCGTTTTTCTTTGCATCCACAATCAATCAAATTATAACTGAGTATCTAAGGCTGCACTCGTGGTAGCCCCGATCAGGTTGTTAGGTGTTTCCACATATCGTATAAAATGGATGGTTTGTCCATCATTGGCTATTTATCGTGTATTACAGCCCTCCAACTACACTATGATTGATTTAGTCGTAACTAATTATCGTGATTCTAATCTTTTGAGAAGGTAGCACCATGTCTGTATTCAGAAATTATAGACATTTGGGGCGCTAAACTATAACAGTAAACACACCGGACAGGAGTTAGTTGTCGCGAGGAGACATCTCGCTAGTATCTCAATTCGAGGAGGAAGAAAGTCCACAAGTTTCTTCAGATACGAGCTATCCAACTCAAGTTACTCAGTGAAGAGGTGGTGTCATGTGACTAGGGCCTCCCGTCGGGTAGAGCATTTGTGAGGTGCAAGTCTTTCCATTTGATGCCACTTCGGCGACTTGCGCGTCGATGGTGATGAAATGATGATGATTAGGACAACACAACACCCAGTCCTTGAGCGGAGAAAATCTCCGACCCAGTCGGGAATCGAACGCGAGCCCTTAGGATTGACATTCTGTCGCGCTGACCACTCAGCTACCGGGGGCGGGCATAGAAACTCAATGATAAGATCTGATAGCACTACCAAATTTCGAGGATGTTGATCGCTACGTCCCAACTGCTGTTCTAAGTAGTCTAAGATATTTTCTATGGGATTAAGATCGGATAGTTTAGTGTGCCATTCGTCGTCTTTGAATTCCTGAGTGTTCTTAAATCCAGGAACGTATGCTTGTGGCGGTGAACATGGGTGTTGTGTTGGAAGACGTGTCAAAGCAAACTCACAATGAAGATGATGAACACGGGCAACACTTGGCTCCAAGAACGTTAAAATAAACAATCTGACTTGGTCCACACCCCATACACGTACGGTAGATTCACCTTCCGGATAGGTCTGCAGAAGGTTTCTTGTTAAATATTCATATTAGCCTGAAACTATTTATTTATGGCCCGTGTGTTCCGAATCCTAATGTAATTTATAATGAATACTCACTAATTTCTCGTTATTTAACAGAACTGATGTTTCCTTCTACACAGTTGTACAGATAAAAAATAGGCAGTCAATCACATGAACTTGTAGACGACTCTTAGAAAACTGAATGCCACTTAGGCGTGGTTTGCCTATGTCACTTCTGGATTTATGAACGGCCGCAGCACAGAAACATTAAATCTCATAATAAAAGTGAGTTTTTTGATATTCATGCCACAAAAATAAATTTTCCGACATCTGTATAACAAAGTAATGCTGAAATTTGCACCGCGTTTATTATTTCACAGTAGTCAAATGTAGACAAATACGAAGATCGTTTCACTATACGATATGTGTTAGGTATCCTACTTATGAAGAGACTACAACTCTAGATTTTTTACATCTGCTCGAAAACAGGAATGAAACATTTTAAAATCTGTAATAACTCGAAGTTATTGGTTGCTGATGAACTCTAGGTACATTGCTTTAAAAAGAACACTCGCAGAGTTTCGCCATGTAGAGAATAAAAGCTTATTTTTGCTAGAGCTGCATTTGAGGCGATACAATGTATCTTTCTCCGGAACGAGTGTATTATCAAAAATAAACCTTAACGTAGATATATTTTTTACATTGAATTTCCCAGATATTGGTTATCCGGTACCGATAAACCGGCGTAATAAAGCTGGCAGGGCTCTTTCGCAGACTGGTAACGTGGGACTTCCAGTAGTGACTGAAGAGCTCAGCTTCGTTTTTAATTTTTCTGTGATTCCTCTGGAGATCGTATTTTCCCATGTAACATACATGGTTTTATTTACTTCAGCTACTATTTTTAGGTACTATAGAACGATAGGAAGTGCATTTTCGTTGATAGTAGCGGAAAACCTAAGAGAACAGCTCCTCGTCAACGCCTTGACACCTTTCCCTAGGTACTACGAGCTTCTTCACGACCATACAAACGGACTACTATGCTGCATAATACCTATAGTAAGGTAGTGCCACAAATCAAAAAAACAGCGCGAAACGTGGTTCACACGCCTTACAAAACGTTCTAGATAAGTTCGTGGACCACGAAGTTTACAAAATCACGCAAAACGAACAAAAATACGTATAACCACCAGGAAACAGCATAAAGCACTTATGACAAGATGTCTAAGTCACCAGTTTCTCACAGTGGGCTATGCTTAAAGTATCTGACTTTTACATTAACAAAAAAAGTAACTGTGAAATGCATATACTTCAAGGTAGTTACCTCCAGCGAAAAATAACCAATTATCGTACCTTTTTGTCTATAGGAGCTTGTGCTGAATCTTTAAAATTATAATACAGCAGTCAGTTTAAATGAGATTTATCTATTACAAACTATACTGGCGGCTGTGTCTTCATTTTGCAAATTTCTAGGTTCTCTGCTATGCAGAGCGCTAGTGGTGTACCTATATGGTACCATTTTCTAGTAGTTTGAACTCAGAATCGTAATTAGTCGTCATTTCCGTGCGTCAGCTTGCCCTAGCCTACCTCACCTATTCAGCTCCTATTTAGAAATAAATGGTTTTAACTAGAGTTTTTGTTTTACTTGGCTTCGCAAATAAACAGTCGCATTCACAAGCAGTAGCAGCATGAGCATTTTGTGAGGCCAGATGTCCACTCCTTCATACCATGCTTATCAGTCTGTAAGAATATCCGGCGAGCAAAGTTCTTTGCATCACTGGGTAATTAATTTCCCTGTTGTATAAGCGCCAGTATATGTAACATATGCTTATGATGGAACTGTTGCGCGTTATCACTTTTAACAAATACATTGGGGGATAGAGAGCCAGTCATACGAAAATATTATTTAAATCAACCAGAAAGAGAGAAAAAATTGCGTTGATGGTGTACAATGTCGCTACCGTTATTTTATGGAGTGATTTACGTATGGTTGATAACTTACATTTCTAGTATTGTATTTTTTTCGGAAGAATTGAAATAACACATTTGCTAACTCGCGTAGGGTAAGTATATGAAACATAAAGGAAAAAATACCCGCTTTTTACAAAGTGTTTAAAAGATTCTTCTGATTTCACAATACTTAATCTGCTACACGAATGTATACTTTTGGGATAGATTTTAACTCTATCAGTTTAAGACAAAGTCTGTAAACGAGTCCGAAATCATTTTACGACACTTCATTTGTAAGGGTCCGTTTTGATCACATAAATTTTACGTTTCACAATTACCTGTTTTGACAACTGCCGTCTTCATATTAGGAAAATATTTTGATGAGAGTTCAACCTTCATATCTATGTAGATTTTGATGTTGATAGCTACATCAGAATAAAGATTCTGACGTTGATGTCTGTCATGCACTTAAATGTGGTAGATGTACATCAGAATACTGATTTTTACGTTCATACCCACATCAGAATATTTTTATAAACTGAAGATGGCAAGACCGAAACCAGTAATCGTAAAATGTAAAATATATGTGGTAAAGACGAAAGGCTTTAACTTATTCGTCACACAGAATTATTTTTATTTTACAAGGATATATCTTTGCCGGCCGGAGTGGCCGAGCGGTTAAAGGCGCTACAGTCTGGAACCGCGCGACCGCTACGGTCGCAGGTTCGAATCCTGCCTCGGAAATGGGTGTGTGTGATGTCCTTAGGTTAGTTAGGTTTAAGTAGTTCTAAGTTCTAGGGGACTGATGACCACAGCAGTTCAGTCACATAGTGCTCAGAGCCATTTTTTTTTTATATATCTTTTTCGTGCAGGCAAATATTAACTTGGTGAGCTCTTTTATAAGTACGTTTAGAATCATAATTTTCATTTATAATTTATGTATGTTCAAAGTAAGCTCCACGGGACATACGACAAACACGCAGACGATAGACAAACTCGTCTCATAATACTGCAAGCATGTCTGTAACTACTGCCTCCAGTGCAGTTGGTATGCATTGTCGCCGTTCACCCTAAGTTGTTAGTAAGAGGAGGCATTTAGAAGCCAACTGTCAGAAAGCACCTCAACAAACAGAACACTCAGCGTGAGATCAGATGAATTTTCAGACCAACGATGCAGTTTGTAATCACCACCTCCTTTGCGTATGACTGAGGTGCAGTGCAGTACTCTTGACCGAATAACCCCTATCAGTTGTACACGGGCTGATGAACAAAGACTGAAACAAATTTTTCCCACAGATGTTTAAAAATCCCATTTCAATGTTTAAATGATATTCTTCAAAGTATTCTCCTCCTTTTTTTTTTTTTTTTTTTTTTTTTTTTTTTTTTTTTTTTTGTCATCAGTCTGCTGACTGGTTTGATGCGGCCCGCCACGAATACCTTTTCTGTGCTAACCTCTTCACTCTTCATCTCAGCGTAGCACTTGCAACCTACGTCCTCAATTATTTGCTTGACGTATTCCAATCTCTGTCTTCCTCTACAGTTTTTGCCCTCTACAGTTCCCTCTAGTACCATGGAAGTCATTCCCTCATGTCTTAGCAGATGTCCTATCATCCTGTCCCTTCTCCTTATCAGTGTTTTCCACATATTCCTATCCGATTCTGCGTAGAACCTCCTCATTCCTTACCTTATCAGTCCAACTAATTTTCAACATTCGTTTATAGCACCACATCTCAAATGCTTCGATTCTCTTCTGTTCCGGTTTTCCCACAGTCCATGTTTCACTACCATACAATGCTGTACTCCAGACGTACATCCTCAGAAATTTCTTCCTCAAATTAAGGCCGGTATTTGATATTAGTAGACTTCTGTTGGCCAGAAATGCCTTTTTTGCCATAGCGTGTCTGCTTTTCATGTCCTCCTTGCTCCGTCCGTCATTGGTTATTTTACTGCCTAGGTAGCAGAATTCCTTAACTTCATTGACTTCGTGACCATCAATCCTGATGTTAAGTTTCTCGCTGTTCTCATTTCTACTACTTCTCATTACCTTCGTCTTTCTCCGATTTACTCTCAAACCATACTGTGTCCGTTCAGCAGATCATTTAATTCTTCTTCACTTTCACTCAGGATAGCAATGTCATCAGCGAATCGTATCATTGATATCCTTTCACCTTGTATTTTAATTCCACTCCTGAACAGATCTTTTATTTCCATCATTGCTTCCTCGATGTACAGACTGAAGAGTAGGGGCGAAAGGCTACAGCCTTGTCTTACACCCTTCTTAATACGAGCACTTCGTTCTTGATCGTCCACTCTTATTATTCCCTCTTGGTTGTTGTACATATTGTATATGACCCGTCTCTCCCTATAGCTTACCCCAACTTCTTTCAGAATCTCGAACAGCTTGCACCATTTTATATTGTCGAACGCTTTTTCCAGGTCGACATATGATTTTTCTTTAGCCTTGCTTCCATTATTAGCCGTAATGTCAGAATTGCCTCTCTCGTCCCTTTACTTTTCCTAAAGCCAAACTGATTGTCACCTAACGCATTCTCAGTTTTCTTTTCCATTCCCCTGTATATTATTCCTGTAAGCGCTTCGATGCATGAGCTGTTAAGCTGATTGTGCGATAATTCTCGCACTTGTCAGCCCTTGCCGTCTTCGGAATTGTGTGGATGATGCTTTTCCGAAAGTCAGATGGTATATCGCCAGACTCATATATTCTACACACCAACGTGAATAGCCGTTTTGTTGCCACTTCCCCCAATGATTTTAGAAATTCTGATGGAATGTTATCTATCCCTTCTGCCTTATTTAATCGTAAGTCCTCCAAAGCTCTTTTAAATTCCGATTCTAATACTGGATCCCCATCTCTTCTAAATCGACTCCTGTTTTTTCTTCTATCACATCAGGCAAATCTTCACCCTCATAGAGGCTTTCAATGTATTCTTTCCACCTATCTGCTCTCTCCTCTGCATTTAACAGTGGAATTCCCGTTGCACTCTTAATGTTACCACCGTTGCTTTTAATGTTACCAAAGGTTGTTTAGACTTTCCTGTATGCTGAGTCTGTCTCCTCCTAATCGAATGCATTTTTACAGCGTCTCTTCTGGGCCTCGAACACATGCTGCAGGCCGTTCTTTGTCTGGTCCTTGAGAATCGCCTCATTTTTCTTGAGCACTGCTTCAGAGTTCTCAAATCGAATGCACCGAAGCTTTGCCTTTAGTGATGGGATTTTAAAAAATCTCAGGCTCCAATATCAGGGCTATGAGGCGGATGCGGTACGCTGGTAATGTTGAATTGAGCGAGAAGCTACATGACTTTATATGCGACGTGAAGCTGCGCATTGTCATGATGAAGTCGCCACCAAGTATGAGAAAGTTTTGGGTGTTTCTTTGAAATGTGCTTCCTCAGTTTAACCCATACTGAGGTGTAGTATGCTGCTGTAACAGTAATGTGAGGGGAAACTGCACGTTAGTAAATCATTCTGTGTCAATCACAAGATGTGGTCACCACGACTTTCCCTCAGATGGAACAACTTTCGCCTTCCTAGGCGTTGCAGAACCTGGTGATTTACTTACTGTGCTGGCTCGTTTCCCTTCGGAATCATAATGCTGCAGCCATGACTTATCACCGGTGATAATCGACTCCAGAAACTCGGAACCTCAATCAGCAGAGAGACAGGACGTCACGGGTTGTCTCCATTCGCATAGCCTTTTCTTCATGAGTCAACACATGTGGCACCCAATGGCCACAAACACGGGTCTTATCGAGACGATCATGCATAATCATAAAGACACTGACACATGAAATTCGTAACACCTCAGTGAGGTTACGTTATGTTATCCGCCGATCCTCACGGAGAATCGCAGCAGTTGTATTGATGTTGAATTCAGTCACTGTAGAAGCAGACACACCAGGCCCACCTTGCTTAACACAGACCAATAGGTCTTCTTTGAAGTCCTTTAACCACCTAAACACTCTTGCACGACGTAGTGCATCTTCACCGTACGCTTTCTGCAGCTTTTCTGAAGTTTCATTGGCTGTATGGTTTAAATGAACACAGAATTTTATTGTACCTTACTGATCCTCTCGCGTCACCTCTACCGTCTGGTATGCGAAATAAAAAGAGTGTTAACAAAATAGAGCATTACTATCAAACTACCGATATTCATGGCACAGATAGAGAGCTGTCACGGAAGCTACAGGAAAAAATTAGTGTGTCTTTGATGTTCAGCTCTCATAACTGATCTGCACCTGTGGAAACGGAGAACGAAAAACGACTTTTGTTGCTGCGATATCGCCATCTCCACTCTATACGCATTGGGTAATGAACGATCGAGCGAGCTATCTTAATCATGAACACCCTCACCGCTGGCGTACAAATGTTATCATGTAAACTTTTAGTTTTTATGCGTAAGTGGAAATTCACTAAGTGTCTATTTTCATTCATGCTGAGGAATTATTGTGATGGTAAATGAACCTGTTTGAAAGACACTGTATTATTAAAGTATCTGCCGCTGACCAAATACCTGGGTTCATGAATTTTGTATCTTCGCTCTATGCTTTCAACCGTTTTCCATACGTGTCTATCTGCGTTACAGTATGGTCATACGCGTCGTTCACTGAGACTACATGAAATATCCGTTTTCTCTAGTATTATTCATGTTATGGAAAACCATATAGTTTTGCCTATTTTGGATTTTTTTACCGGGAGGGTTTGCCAAGGTGCACGACAGACTAACAAGATTTTTCAGTCTGTATTTCAGTCACGTTTCATCCAGGTCACTAATTACTGATCGCTTTCCCCCTCTCAAACCTACTAATAGCAGCCTGAATTGCAGCAGCGCTGTGAGATATCGAGCGTATTTACGATCGACAAAGGTCCACGGCGGAGCGATGCGTATGTAGTCTCCCTCAGTGCCTAACGAGCTTCTTCTTCACTGGAGGGTGCTTTAAAAGATAAATGGCTTCCAAATCGAACAAGAGCCGTAGCGCGTCGAAAGTGAAATAGAAATAACGATTTGCTAAGCAGTGAGCAACAAACAACTACCCTTATGTCCTACAGCTAAACATAAGCTCCGAAGGGAGAGAGAAAGAGAGCAATCGCTATAAAATACCGCTAAACAAGGAACTGTTAAACTTTCAAGAAATAAGTACCGCTTCTTCAAATATTCACGTAATTTCACGGTAACGCCAATCAGGACAATATTCCTGCAATACCTCAATCGTCTTAGCATTGTCATTGTGGACACAGTGAAATCTGAGCATTGTATCTCCTGGTGGCTTTCTTGGGTAAGTTTTTCTCTGATTCTAGTCTAGTCAGATATGCTGGTAAACTCAACATTTTTTGTCCGGTCTGACTTGAGTACCAGGTTCTTTAAGACAGTCCCTTCGGAGTGACGTGAAAGTTAATGTCTCGTCAACGCTCAACACCTAGCCAGTAAACCGGAAAATGCAAACCTGCCGGTATAAATGGGTCAAGATCACCGTAGGTTTCCATGGCACACGAAAGAGGCTACCACAAAAAAATAATTTTTAAAAGAAGATGTGACTTTTTTATTTTATTCGCCACACAAGTGTTGTACAGTTTAGTTTCACAGACTGTATTATATAGATCTATAATGCAACATTATCATCAACTAATTCTGAAAAATATTTTAGATGAAACATAAGATTTTATGTCGTCTTTTGTTCTTACTACCTGGCCCAACTTGCAAGCAATCCATTGTTTCATGCAAAGGAACCAGACTGGGACTATCACAAAGAAAATTCTAGATTTTAAGAGCAACCCTGTTGCCCCAAATAACTATCCTTTAGAAACGTGAGTGTAATTTTAATGTTTTAATCAATATTCGAGCAGATCTTCACACAGACTCCTAAAGAGGCGAATATTATTTCAGGTTTCGCAAATCTTAAGAAATAATGCACTCCAGTTACAGCTTTCATAATATTTTAGATGGGCATCATGGTTTTACAACAGCATGGCTGTTCAGTCGTGTTCCCCGACCATGTCTTCGCCATTCGCCTGTACTTACTGCAGAATTGCACACAATCCTGATGGCAACAGAGCATATGTGGCGGCTACAATGCCAAAATTACACAGATAAGCAGAGCTTTGACAGTGTACCCGGTTGCATTACTTGTTTCGACCCCTCGTCAGATGAGGGAGCATTCGGCTTTATGGAACGTGATCGTTTTGGTGGTCCAGGTGTTAATAATGTGGGGAGGCACAGTGTTGCATGGGCATACTGACCTCCAGATGTTTTAACACGGTACACATAGCGATCAACGTTGTTTTAACACCGTTCTCCTTCTCAACGTGCCTTTTTTTAGGATTAGGTCCTGAAATCATTTTTATGGATGACAATGCGCGACCACATCAAACGTCGCAGGTGGACGAGCAGATGGAATGAGACGATAATCGGTAAATGGAGTGGTCTGCTCATTCCACCGCCTTACATCCCATCGAGTAAGTGTGGTATGCGTTGGGGAGATGTACTGCAGAATGTTGACATGCACCATCGAGCATCCAGCAGAAGTTAACCGCACTGGTGGAGGAATGTGACGCCCTATCATGTGAAATTCTTACTAAGTTTGCGGCCACCATGCGTTTACGTCAGTGGTGTTCATACCCTCTGTTAAGAGCCGTGTCCCGCCTTTTTTAATGTCAAGGTGACCATCATAAATCGCGGTGACCTGAGCGTAATTACTGTCTTTGAACAGAAGTGTCATTTCTGTTTGTCTGTGTATATATTTCAGTTGCCCCCTATGCTATACTGTAGCAGTACTTTATATGTATGGTCTAAGCTGCCTTGAATCGTGTTACTAGGAAATGACTTATCATGCAAAAGTTGTTTACCTCCTTACGTCTTATACACCAGTGTATAAACTCCGTGGCGATTCCCTTATTGTCCTACTGGAAAGTGCCTATCTCAGACAATGACAAAATATATTTGTTACCGTACTCTTTCTTCAGTAGAAGGAGCAACATGTATTGTGCTGGGTTGTAGGGCAAGTGGCTATTTGGGAAACGAGCAAGTAGACCAATCCGTCGAGGAGATCTGCAGAGAAGACAACGCGATACAAGGTACCATTCCTTGCAGGCAGCCATTTCGTTGTTGATCCCTGCAACTGAGGGAGAATGGGTGGGCAGCAGTGAGAGATAAACTGTAGTTGGTGAAACCGCTATGTACTTCAGAGCTGTGGCCTGCGTGTAACTGAGTGAATTTTAAGTTGTGACGAGAGCGCTGAAGCAAATTCAAGTAGGGATTTGCCCTCTATTATAGCGAATTACGAGACGAGTGCGAAAGAGCTTTTAAAATTGTGTGTATTATCGGGGCTTCAGCCTAAGCTCTTAAGGTCGCAGAGTGGCTGCCTTGTCCTTTTATTCCAGTGATGAGCCTGCCGCATTTTTCTGCTGTACTACAGCATTTTAGATCTTTTCATTTCTCTTTTCATATTCCACATTTAAAATCTGACTATAAATATGACTTAAATGTTTTCGCGCACGGTTGCACCAGCGCGTTTATACTATCTTAATTCTTGTTGAAATTTTACTTTTCTAGTTTTTTTAAATTAAATTACTCCGAATAAGATTTTGGTACGGGGGCTAAAGACCTTGCTATTGTGGGAAAACACACAAATAATTATGGTAATAATAATAATAATAACTAAATAACCTGCTTCGGATGAGAGTACCTCAAAAGCGTTCCTCGCCAGGATAACGGCAAAGACCTCAACGGCACAGAAAGCGGAGATTCATCTCATCGGAACAGTGGAACTAGAGTAAGAAGATAAAGCATATTTAACAGTGCATACATGGTAACCACCGGTCTCTGGCCAGCAGCTGTTCACTATGCGTGGTGCGGCTGAACAGTAGGTTCCAGGAACTAGCAATCTCTGCTTCTGCCCAACGAGCATTAGCTGGAACCTAATTACAAGGAAAATGATTAGTACAATAAATATTAAAATTACCCCAAGTGGTCAATCCACTCGCCCTGTGACGACAACCAAGCTATCAGATTCTGGGGAGCTTGGGCTCGTACGACACAGAAAGCCGGAGTTCTGTGGTAAATATCCACGTCCATGAAAATCTCACACAAATATTGGCACTTTTAACATCCAAACACTTATTCAAATTGGCAAATTACAGAACTTTACTGCAGAACTCAACAGACAGAAAATTAAAGTCTAGATTCACCGATTCGGATACAGACTACAACCACTACCGTATCTTTAAAAGCAAAACAAACACGATAATATGATAAAGAGCTACATTATTTTGCATGGCCTTTATTGTGAATAAGAACATCCGTCACTCTGTTATAGTTATAAATCAAATCAGCAACAGACTAATCACCGTGCAACTTAAGCACATCAACAAAATATTCACAATTATCAATATTCACGCATCTAACATTGACAGCAAAAAAGAACCTGAGAAGACAGAAAAATTTTCAGACAAACTTGAAATTGAAATGTCCGAAATTCCGAAGAAGGATGTAAAAATTTTTTTCGGTGATTTCAATGCACAAATTTCCAACGAACGGAAATATAAGGAAAAATAAACAGTCGGCAATTTCCTCGCACACACATTCGCGAAGAAGAATGGCGTTAGGCTCAGAGCTATACCAACAAAATAATCTAAAAATCATCTCAATCTCACTTCGAAAGAACCTTGTGACCCAAAATGCTTCAGCTGTGTGAATTCCAAATAAACAATGTTGCTATCTCTTATGATTTCTAAAAAGAAATACACGTCTGTCAAGTCCGCAGAGGGGCAAATATAGATTCTGACAACTATCTTATCAGAGTTAAAATTAAATTCACACCGGAAATGCAGAAAGAAAACACCACTATTTACCAAATTTGATTTGAAATAATCCAAGAATCAAAGATTACAAAAGTATGGGGAAAACAACCTATAAACAACTGGAACAATCGAAAATTATACAGAAAGCAAAAGAACTGATCCCATTAACGAGAAAATCCAGACACCCATGGTCGAAATCACATTGTGATAACGCAGTAGATGAGGGGCACTAAGCCTTCTTAAGCTATAATTGTGACAAAACAGAAGCCACACAACAGCAGGGTTTCGACGTAATAGATTGTACCCCGAAGAGATCTTTAATCCTAAAACTATTTTAAAATTTAAAGCATCGGGTCGAAACCAACAGTCTGCAAATTCGTTGATTTTAAAAAGCATACGATTCTATAGGCAGACAATCTCTGTGCAGTATTCTAGAAGAACGCGGACTATACTCCAAAACCCGAAAACTGATCGAAAAAAGACTGACCGAAACCGAATAAAAAATTAAATTCATACATGAAACTTCGGAACCATTTTTTGTTAAAACAGGATATGACAAGGAGATCGGATCGCGCCACTATTATTCAACATAATTTTAGACAAAATAATGAAAGAATGGGAAATGGAACTAAGAAAACAAAACTTTTGGAAGAAAATCGAACTAGGAAGAGCCCAAGAAAAATTGAGCATTCCACATTTCGCGTGTGATTTACCAATTCGAACCGACAGTGAAGAAACAGCAGTAAAAAAAAATCGAAACGCTCAAAGAATGTGCAGAGAAGGTTGACCTGCAAATGAGCATTGAGAAGACTGAATTCATCTGTTCCAAGGTAGATATTCCGAAACTTAAAAGAAATTATGGTGGACTCAACAACGTCAAACACTTTATGTATCTCAGTGAAATTATTGCACCAACAGGACTTCAAAATAATAGAGCAAAAAGAAAAATTGCAAAAAATCAAGAAAGCATCTGGACTTGTTAAAGATTTGTGTAATATGCACATATGCAAGTGAAACACACTCATTGAATCGAACACTAGGTTTACAAGAAATTAAGGAAGTAGAGAGAAAGATTATTAGAAAAATTCTGGGACCACTATACGCAAAAGATTCATACAGACTGCAAACCATAGGAACAACAGAAAAGGTATCAACTTCGAAACTGATATCAGAGAGAGACGAATGAAATTTTGTGGACACCTAGACAGATTACCTAAACGTCTATTGGACTATGTGACATCACTTACAGCATCAGTATCCTTAGTAACTGAAGAAGTTCACAAAATCAAAAACTAACAACACACCAGACAGCGATACATTCAGAAGCAAAATTGACAAGTGGAAGTTTCCAGCATCGATTCCCAGTTTCACACAGTTTTATTCTGGTAGAAAGTTTCAAAACTGTGTACACGTCTCTGTACAATGACAGATTCTTTCTGGATTAAAGCGACTGTTCACGATAAGCAGAAAATTCAGGTTTGACTCCCAGTCTGATAAAAAATTCCAAACATCGCCACATATTCAGTATCAGAAAGAACCGAAGAGCGCAAACGTAGTAGGGGAGCACCGAGATTGGGGAAACATAGTTCAAATTAATTGATACATTTGGGGTAAGTGCTACTATGGTCTTAAGACAGTAACACAGTAGAAAAAAATCGTGGTGGGCCACGTCAAAACAGTGAGAAGACTGATAACACTACCTTCCCCTCCCACCAAAAAAAAAAATAAATAAATAAAATTAAAGACACTTTCTGAAGAAACAATTTAATCGGAACTATCACATATGAAACAATGTGTAGCTGGAGAAATGTGACACGAATAAAATTTGGTGTATTATCGACCACCATTCAGTGTACACCGTGACTCTAGTAGCATGCTGCTGAAAATCATCCGGTTTGTATGGTTGTGATCCATGACACTTTTCCATTCCTAACATGTCGTCCAGATCTGCAATGGACACGTTGAAAGCCGGCCGGGGTGGCCGAGCGGTTCTAGGCGCTTCAGTCTGGAACCGCGCGACCGCTACCGTCGCAGGTTCGAATCCTGCCTCGGGCATGGGTGTGTGTGATGTCCTTAGGTTAGTTAGGTTTAAGTAGTTCTAAGTTCTAGGGGACTGATGACCACAGATGTTAAGTCCCATAGTGCTCAGAGCCATTTGAACCATTTTTGACACGTTGAGAGATGCTTGTGGTTCCGTTGAGACCTGCTGACTGACAGATCGGGACGTCTGAGGACTACGTAAATAAGGTGCCAAAGTGGGTGTCGTAGACGCTTGCAGTTGATTGACGGAGATAATTCTTGTCGGAAATGACTCTTGACTACCTAATTGTCGACTGTGAATAATAAAATTTATCTATCGATTCTGTTTAGCAGCTTTCCATGTATCATTAAATATGGCCTCTTTTCTGTTAAAATTATATCTGTCTTATGTATTCCGATGGCTCCTCTATACAGATCTGGACAACAATTCGCCATTGTAGAGAAAATTATGATTTCACAAAATGTCACTTTATGATGTCCTGTCTTCGACTGCTGATTTTTCTAGTTTCCCTAGTAGGCAGAGACTTAAGTTCTTACAAACTGTGTGTCGAAACTGGGCTGCTAAAGAACACCTTGTTTATTTCGAAGGTTAATAATATTACCAAAATTTTGAATAATCAAAAACTTGTTTTATTCGGTGATCACTTAAATTTTAAATCATAACCAGTAACACAGTAATCGTAACAAATTATTTAAAAACAAGATACAACGTCGGAAAACACCCCATGTTATCGGTAGCTAATCGCACAGCACTTGTTCACTTCCCACGAAGTAGCACAGTTCTGCGGAACACAGTTTGGAAGACTCTGGTCTAAAAAGAATTCAAGAAGTCAAGCATCTTCATTATGCCCGTACGCGCGTCTTACTTTCCGATTCGCATCTACACAGCTCTAGTTTGCAACTACCTGTCTCCTACTTCCCAAAAAACTACTCACAGCTATGGTGTGCCACCACCTGATTTCGGTTTGTCACACACTTCCTGCCAGTTAGCGTATGGGAGTGTAACTTAGAGTCGAATTGTTAAATGTGGTTTGTTGAAGGTTAAGGGACTAACCAGAGAGATTAGTTCATCTGGAGTTAGTGACATCAACCACAAATTTGATCGGATTGTGAAAATATATAGGTGTGTTAAAATCGAGGTCCTGTCTTTAAGCCTCCAAAACCACATTGTAGCGATGGCTCATTACATAAAATAAAAGTGTGGATTACTCTAGTCTGACCGTTGCGGAGAAGCATAGGATGGTGAATTCTCTCCAGGAGGAACAGAAGAGACGTGGGATGCAGCAGCGGTCTGCTTGCAGCGTTTACTGGAAGGGCAGTGGACCACCACATGTCGTTCTGTCTCCTACTGAGGAGAGGATATCTTGGACCCGCAAATCTGCACGTGGGATCATCAAGGCGAATGTTGGGCGAGTAATCGCTTCTGTTGGCAAACGGATGGGCAGTTCATTCCCTAGTGTAGCACAACCACTATTTTTTGGGCGTAATTGTGGAAGCATAGTAGTGTAGCATTGGTAGAAGCCAATGATACACGCCGAACGGAGGATATCGGCATGTCAGCTACTACACCAGAGCTGTTCGTGCATTGCAGGACAGACCAGACCCGCCGTCGAAAGCAGACTGTGCAGTGGTAAGACAGGATTCTTATGGGATGGGCCAAGATGTTTCTCCACAGGCATGTCGCAGAAATTATGTCAGAAACGCGACTAGAAGCAGTAAAGTGACAAGAAATGAGCTGCTATCCTCTCACATAAGTAACGGTCATTTGTAACAGATATTCACATCCTGGCACACACATGGTGACGGAGCTATGCAAGATGCCGCCCCATTATAGGTTAGCTAGCAGCCACCACGAGCCTTGTCAGACACTATCGCTGCATCATCTTCTAACAACAAACCATTACTCTGGGGGTTGGTGTCTGTCCACTGGTTGGCCACTTCGGGCTCAGTCCAGCAGCAGTTAGATTCCTGCCCAGAAGACAGTGGACCGTGACCGGTATGGTTCAGCTGGACACCGTTGTATACGGGTGCGGGCACAGCGACACCACACGCCGCCACTTGCAGAGGCGGGATTCACCTCCAGGAGGCTGGCATCTTCTTCAACTGTTCCGGTCGATTTTTGTGCTGGTGACACCACCCACAAGCAGCCGTAGCACACCTAACTAATTCACATGCTGCTAGCCGGCTAGTAGGCGTCAGTATTCCGTGACACGTGTGTCAGGGCCTCCCTGTTGCACACTAGCAAACATCGTGTGACTATCGCCCTAGTCTGCTGATAAGGGGTGGCTGCCACACCGCACCTTCAGTGCAGTCACATGGGCTGTAGTAAAGTAATTGACTTTTTGATACCGTTTTACACAGTTGCCACCAGCCTCCATCCCCACCACAACCAACTGCTACCAACCAATCTAGCACGGAAGTGGCTCGTTACTACTGAGTCGACTTCAGAAGGATACCCACAATACTTGGGACCCAGATTAAGACAACTGATCAGGCAGTATGGCTAAGGTCAGATCACGAATAGCTGATATCACATGGTGCCAAGACTGACATCGATAAATAGCGCGGAGAATACTAACCGAGTTACTACAAATGAGAATACTCTCGAAAGATGTCTGTTTATAAAACGTAGGGCTCTGTTAATGGCTATCATCTCCATTATTAAACACTATACGTTGCTGGCAACAAACGTTAGTCTTGACCGTCAAGATATGCAAAAGCATATCACGTCCGATCCGTAGTTATAAAGTCATCTATGTAAATGGTGGCAGCATCGCGTTACTCCTGAAAAACCTGAGAGTAATGGACGTGGAAAAGTCTTTGAGGCCACAGACTGTAGGTCTTTGAGGTAGAGTGTTAGTAAATTATGGTCTATGTACCAAACAAGTCCTTATCGAGTGGGTGGGGGGTGGGGGGGTAGTGAAATGTGCAGGAAATGACAAGGAGCACACTCTAGGTTAGGCGTAGTTCGCGGCGCCCTTTATGTCCATTCAAGTGGTAATCCCATACGAGGGCAGTTGTCAAGGTGTCGATGCACACTGCATACAAAAGAGTTGTTAACTTGATATTAGGAAATTGTCAGATGGTGATAACATAAAGCAGCCAGGGTTGGTACCAGCTGAACTGAAGAGGGAAGATCCCTACTTGAGCAAGGATATGGGACTAATTCAGTAGTAGGCACCAGTGGCCTTTCTCACTCCACAATGGCAGGCGGCGTCCAACTATTTCAAAGATGAAGATATTGCACAGCCGTAGACCTGGGCTCCGTTATAAATTTGGAGCGAAACCAGGACCTGGTAAGTATGTAGGGGAGTAGCGCTACCTGTACTCCAAAAGGGTTGGTTAAGGATGCAGCGAGTGTTAAGCTTTTGCATGCAACTAGTTTTTAGATGACGATTAGTGGACAGCCATATTAGCTTTTAATTCAAGAGGAGTCCCAACAGTCGGGACTTCACAACGATGTCCAAGCGCTGGGAACCCACTTAGAGTTCTGGGTGAAGATGGACGTTGGTATCACCTGAGAGATACATGACTCGCGTTTTCGCGAGGGAGAACTGGAAGCCCATCAGATGACGTCTTGAAACTGGAGTTCAATCAGGATTAAAAATTGGCAGCTATATCAAATGAAACAGTCGTCGTGATACAGAGTGGTAATCAGTGGTCTGACGGAGGTTACTAGGCTATTAACAGCAGTGAGGAAGAATGTAACACTCAGCACGGAGCCCCACAGGATGTCGTTCTCATGAACCCGTGGGGATGAGAGTCATATACTAACTGTAAGCTCCAGACTACAAGTGGGATAGAAACTAACTAATAAAAATCGGTAAGGTAACTCGAAACCACCAGTCATGGGGAGGACGTAAAGTATGATTGCGCCAAGAGCACGAAAGGCCTCGTCATTGGAGAATCCAGGAGACTCGTCAGGCAAACAAACCCTTAAGCAGGGACTGATGACCCTGTACCTTTGGTCGCATTACTCCACCAAACAACCAACCAAACCCTCAACCAGTTTGCAAAGCATATTGATGGGGCTAATTTCTCAAGTAATGGGATAATGTAGGGTGGATACAGAATTTTTTTCTCTGGAGGGGGGCACAAGGGTACCTTGCCAACAAAGATTTTGCCGCCTTGATTCACTATTATTGCCTCTACCAACTGATTTAATTTTTGAAGCAGCTGACGTTTTTTTCAGGGTTCAAGCTATTTCCATACCAATCTTCAACAAATTTCATTCAGTCGTTCTGCCGTGAAAAGGTGACAGACAGACAGAGTTAGCTTCACGTTTATAATACTAATACATTACATATTACTCACTGTGCCCTTCAACAAGAAATGAATTGCTCTATGATGAGAAATACTCTGGTTTCCGGTGAAAACGCCAAACAGGACACAAGGTACAATTTTCCAATAGGAAGACTTCGGTGAAATGTCAGGGTGCACAGAACAATTGATGTACCGAGTATAAGAAGCCTGACAATGATTGAAATCTAGACGTGTAGCTTCAAATAAAACTGTTTATAATAACTCATTGAAGTACTGTTTCTTACCAACTAGGTAAAGAATCCGGAAAACTCAAATATTTACCAAAAATATGTGAATGTGTGAACCTGAACGCAGTCCTAGAAATTTACAAATGTTTCACAAAGTAATAGATTTGACGTTATTCGCACAGCGATTAAAGCCTACACAATAGATCATTTACTGCTACACAGTCAGGAAACGCTAAACGACGACATATTTCATTGCACTTTTATCGTAAATTCTGACAGAAAAAGAAACAAGAAGGCATAACACAAGAAGTGACACGTTCCGTTAATTTGTGCTTTCTGCGTTTTTTTTACGGTGCCCGTAAATAAAATTTGTGTGATTATACCGAGATTCAATCTCCCCCCCCCCCCCCTCTCTCTCTCTCTCTCTCTACACCCCCGTGCCCCCTTCCCTACCCCTGAATCTGCCTTTGTGGATAATCATACTATCCTGCCGTTTCGACGGAAAAACACCTAGCCAAATACGGTTGAAGACTAAGACTGAGTGGACAGTCTTTGAGTAAGGATCATATGTTGGCTCATCTGCTTAAGAATCGAATTAGCGTCTGGCGCTGCTCTACTGCGAGACTAGTCATGTTCCTGGATCAGATCCCAGCCAGTGAAAGGTTCGTTGTATAATTTGTCGCGAGGTGTGTGGTAGTGTAAAGTATAGGGAGATGGCCTCACCTTGTCTTTTACGTAGTCGAGAGGTAACGAGGTAAGAAGAGGACGCGAACAAGTCGCAAAGTGAATTACAATGTGTTCAGTAAGAGTCGACACAGTGGTGGATTTGGATAGGCAGATATCTGTGACAGTTGATGATCTTCCTCGGCCCAGTAGTCTACATATCTAGGACAACACCTCGGATAAGGCAGCATACGTACCCAAAGAGGATACGTAGTGATACCTGCACTCTGTCTAACTACATTTAATTAGCAAGTGTTCCCAAAGAACTGCTTGAAAGTGAAAGATGCGTCTTCACACCTTGCTGGACCCTTCAACAATCCTCAATAGAGCTTTCAATGTTTTTGGTCCAACATAACACCGGCCAGCGGCGGAGTAGGCCTCTAGAATTTTGGGACGGCAGTTTGGGTGGAGCTGAAGATTGTCTCTGTGATGTTTCCCAAAACCTCATTGATGTAATCTGATGGAGGGGACGAAGGTGACAGCAGATGTATAGTGCTGACAGTTGAGTTTTCAGAGCCCAGTGTTATAAGTGATCCATGGGACATTGTCATGGAAGTGAGAGGATCAATGGAGAGTGGTCACTGTCAAAAAAAAAAAAAAAATGGCCGTGCAGTGAGCAGAGCCACCGGACTAGGGAAAGAGAACGTGAAATTGATAGATCTTGAAGAAGCTGGTCAATCGGAAGGTCATTACCAGATGAAGGGATATTTCCCCACTGAGGAAGGAGGGGGGGAGGTTGCTTTGAAATCCTAATTAGGAAGAAAGAGGGGAGGGTTGGTGGAATAAGGCGATCATCTCCAGATAAGTAATTTCATGGAGGTAAATAAAAGTTTCAACTAGTCCCACTGCTATTGCTTTTAACATGGTATGGAGGGAATCATCTCACTGTCGATGTCCGTGTGAACCATTGTACAGACTACTTCAGATGCTGGAAAGAGGCGAAGTACAAATCTCGGAAGAAGGCTACTCCTGTGCCCCCAGAGACGCAATATCTCTCCATATCGTCAGACTGCGAACCAATGTTCATTGACGATCTGGTTGTCAAGATTCTTGCAAGGGATTATCTTCTGTGGGTGAAGGAACGGAATAAGAACAGGGAGTCCTGGGACCCACAGTCCGTGGCTCCTTCAGCCACTGACTGTTGTCAGATTACTGATCTCTAGATTTGCTTTGAGAGAATTCCCAAAAGGGAGCCCTGCAGCAGTAGACTCTGTAGTACAATGCGGCTTTTCCGGCAGGTGCACAAAGATGGTGCACCAGGAACCACGAGAGAGGACGGCCTATCCGCTCAATGGTTAAGTTAGTTTGCGAGATTACTGGAAGTAGACGTTGAGGGAGTAATTACGCCGAGTACAGCTGACGACCTGGCCACAGAAATGGCAAATGTCGACATCATCAGACTGAATATAAACGACCGTATTTTTCTTGCCTCGAATAGGAGGGGGCGATTATACTTTATGCTTCGTATTGTTTTCAGGTGACAATTGACTCTTGTGTAGGGACTAGATGAATACAGAATAAGTTTCCAAGTAATCTTATGTCACACGTTTATATTTCCCTCGACAAAAAGTTCCTTGCTGTGCACTGAATTAAACCTTATGCAGCGTTAAACTTGTAAAATTAGGTAACGAATCGCAATCCTATGATGGTAATTAGTAAGATAACCTAAATGTTCTGCCAGGAAGCACTACTAGGCTCATACCAGAATATACATACATAAGAAATAATTTTTTTTTTATAGAAAACTAACGATCCCTAACATGAATCGGTGAAACATATCTCACTGACAACAAAACAAACATCCATTCGCAAAAGACGGGTAACATTTATTCCTATCTACATGATAAACATAATTGAATTTGCAACTGATGATGAATGTCTGCAAATCTTAACGATAATGTTCAATTAACTGACAGTTTTCATCCTGAGATTAACCAGGTTAGAGTAGTAACTCCTTTCCTTTCTAAAGCTTTGTAAAACTCGGGGCTAGTCTCTGATGAATCTTGTGGCAGATGCCATAAATCTTTGCCAAAAATTAAATGTAAGGATGTAGAGGCCTATCTCACTAGGGGTAAGATAGATACCGCCTACAGGAAAATTAAAGAGACCTTTGGAGATAAGAGAACGACGTGTATGAATATCAAGAGCTCAGATGGAAACCCAGTTCTAAGCAAAGAAGGGAAAGCAGAAAGGTGGAAGGAGTATATAGAGGGTATATACAAGGGCGATGTACTTGAGGACAATATTATGGAAATGGAAGAGAATGTAGATGAAGATGAAATGGGAGATATGATACTGCGTGAAGAGTTTGACAGAGCACTGAAAGACCTGAGTCGAAACAAGGCCCCCGGAGTAGACAATATTCCATTGGAACTACTGACGGCCGTGGGAGAGCCAGTCCTGACAAAACTCTACCATCTGGTGAGCAAGATGTATGAAACAGGCGAAATACCCTCCGACTTCAAGAAGAATATAATAATTCCAATCCCAAAGAAAGCAGGTGTTGACAGATGTGAAAATTACCGAACTATCAGCTTAATAAGTCACAGCTGCAAAATACTAACACGAATTCTTTACAGACGAATGGAAAAACTAGTAGAAGCCAACCTCGGGGAAGATCAGTTTGGATTCCGTAGAAACACTGGAACACGTGAGGCAATACTGACCTTACGACTTATCTTAGAAGAAAGATTAAGGAAAGGCAAACCTACGTTTCTAGCATTTGTAGACTTAGAGAAAGCTTTTGACAATGTTGACTGGAATACTCTCTTTCAAATTCTAAAGGTGGCAGGGGTAAAATACAGGGAGCGAAAAGCTATTTACAATTTGTACAGAAGCCAGATGGCAGTTATAAGAGTCGAGGGACATGAAAGGGAAGCAGTGGTTGGGAAGGGAGTATGACAGGGTTGTAGCCTCTCCCCGATGTTGTTCAATCTGTATATTGAGCAAGCAGTAAAGGAAACAAAAGAAAAATTCGGAGTAGGTATTAAAATTCATGGAGAAGAAATAAAAATTTTGCGGTTCGCCGATGACATTGTAATTCTGTCAGAGACAGCAAAGGACTTGGAAGAGCAGTTGAATGGAATGGACAGTGTCTTGAAAGGAGGATATAAGATGAACATCAACAAAAGCAAAACAAGGATAATGGAATGTAGTCTAATTAAGTCGGGTGATGCTGAGGGAATTAGATTAGGAAATGAGGCACTTAAAGTAGTAAAGGAGTTTTGCTATTTGGGGAGCAAAATAACTGATGATGGTCGAAGTAGAGAGGATATAAAATGTAGGCTGGCAATGGCAAGGAAAGCGTTTCTGAAGAAGAGAAATTTGTTAACATCCAGTATTGATTTAAGTGTCAGGAAGTCATTTCTGAAAGTATTCGTATGGAGTGTAGCCATGTATGGAAGTGAAACATGGACGATAAATAGTTTGGACAAGAAGAGAATAGAAGCTTTCGAAATGTGGTGCTACAGAAGAATGCTGAAGATTAGATGGGTAGATCACATAACTAATGAGGAAGTATTGAATAGGATTGGGGAGAAGAGAAGTTTGTGGCACAACTTGACCAGAAGAAGGGATCGGTTGGTAGGACATGTTCTGAGGCATCAAGGGATCACCAATTTAGTACTGGAGGGCAGCGTGGAGGGTAAAAATCGTAGAGGGAGACCAAGAGATGAATACACTAAGCAGATTCAGAAGGATGTAGGTTGCAGTAGGTACTGGGAGATGAAAAAGCTTGCACAGGATAGAGTAGCATGGAGAGCTGCATCAAACCAGTCTCAGGACTGAAGACCACAACAACAACAACAACTTCTCATACTCCATCAATGCTTACTTCAGCGTATAAGAGCTGTATATGATGTAAACAAAATCGGGAAATGAACCAGTGGCCACTGTAGGAAAGTAAATTTACATTATTGTTTGTTTCCGCAATCAATAACCTCTACAAAACTTTGGCACTTACACTAAACGTTTTCTTTCCTCTTTTCTACCAGATAGTGTGAGGTGTTACACAGAGGTTGTACATGCAATACGTAGGTAAGCTCTAAGTTAATATAAATCTACTTGATGAAGGAAATTATATTTACAATATCGTTTATCTACTCAATAAATAACCACTACAAAAATTTGACTTGTACTAATTTTTTTTCTTTTTTCTAGCATACAGGGTCCGGGGTTACACAGAAGTCTTACAAGCAATACATAGATGTCTTTTAAGTTAATATAAATCCATCTGATTAATGTTTTGTCATCTGAAACACAAAGTGCAAATATAAACAAATAGTGTTTGGTTACAGTAACTTTTAGCTTCCATTTTTATTCTTATGACTACTATTCTATTATGAAGAAACAGGACTGGAAATTACTAGAACACTAAACAGTCTAACTATTCGGCGCATTGACTCCCTGGGCGGAAACTGGGTTGGAAATGTGAGAGACATGGAGTTGTCTCGCAGGTGTCGCAAACGGAGCCCTTCTTTCGCTCCCCCGGCACTCGGCGCAGCGTGGAACAATAGCCCGGCGCCAGACGCTCCTCCATTATGGATCTGGCGCCGCTAAAACAAGACTGTTTGCATCTGCTAGATACCTCGCCGAGGTAGAACAATACTTTTCTTAAATTATAGTCAGCATATCGCTGCAACGATTCAACTCAAAACGTTATTCTGTATGTCATATTCTGCAACAAAGTGCTACGTTGGAAAAATATATTCTTCATAAAGCGCCAATGTTACGAATTTCACTCTGTTTAGAGTATTATATAACAAGGACGTATAATGTTAAAAATGTGGCGTAGCTTCATTTGCCAAACAACAAGGGATCTGTTGAACTTCCGTCATTCTATGTGTTTCATCGACGTTGACCTCAGTGCGGAGAGACCGACTGTAAAAACAAATAAAGAGAGACAAAATGAACCGGCCACTACAGCACCACATGCTATAATTGATTTCAAGCAACAATAGAACACAAACCATGTTACGTGGACGAGAAAGCACATTAAATTTTACGTACTACTACCGTAAGTGCTGTGCCACACTCGAAGCATCACTAGAGCAGTGGAACTTCTATTGTACAACAATCTATGCCCTCTACGAATTTAATATTACATTTTATAGCAGAAAAACGTCAGAAATAGCTTATAGAAATAATTCCTTAAAGAAATATCTATATCACATGTTATGTGCTAGACATAAACTAATTACAAGTTGTATAGGTTAATTGCTGTCTTTAGTAACTGTAGTAAGCCTTATTCAGATCAGAAGCGTTCGGCTTTATTTAAAAGCATATTCAGTGGCCACTGTAACAATAGAGGTTTTTCTCTCACAATTTTTTTTATTGTGATCACTAACACTTCGCATGCTTTACTTCTTACTGTAAATATTTTCATTCTTTTCGTTATTCACGGTTTTTTCTTGTTTATTCCATTCTTTCTCGTCTTCCACGCGTATACGCTGAGTATTTGTTTTTGCACAGAGCACTTTCACTGCATTTAACACACTTACGTTTCCGTTCACTGTAGTTTCGTCATTTTGCGTGTTTTGTTTTGCTGTTGCGGGATGCGTTCATGTTTTGTTTATTTTGATAGTGGTGGAGGCACCTGCTATCGTACTGTTAGTGTCTATATTATTTCCTGACTAGGGAGAGGGAGTGTGTGTGTGTGAGTGTGTGTGTGTGTGTGTGTCTGTGAAGGGAACTGACATGTCTTGGCTACTGTGTGTGTAAATTATAGCTTTGTTATAATACAGTGGTGGATGATGTAGGGTGGCAATTTTGCAGAGTTTGACATTGTTTTGTGCTGTCAGTGGGGGTTATTCTTTTTCGACACTGTGTTTTATTAGCTTAAATAGCGTCTGGCTGCTGATGTTTGTCTCGTCATTTATAATGTGTTTCTTCTCTGTTACTGCTCTTTGAAATTGAAATTTCTCTTGTAGGTGTAGGAGATGTTTGTTGTTGATGAATCTGACTACTTTTATATCCTCTTCAATTGTAGATTGATAGTGTTTTTCTTGGCGCAGAGGTCTTCTGCCAATGTTGAATGGCTTGTGCCATACTTTAATGCTCTTTTGTGTTCCTTATACTTTGTTTCAAAAGTTCTCTCTATCTCTCCTACGTTTGAAGCATCACAGCTGTTACACTGGAGTTAGTAAACGCCAGATTTTTGGCAGAAGTTCGTTGGATCTTCCTTTTTTAGACATTCCTGTTTAAAGCTCTTTCTTCGCTATGCTATGTGTATTCCTTTGCCCGCATCTCGTGGTCGTGCGGTAGCGTTCTCGCTTCCCACGCCCGGGTTCCCGGGTTCGATTCCCGGCGGGGTCAGGGATTTTCTCTGCCTCGTGATGGCTGGGTGTTGTGTGATGTCCTTAGGTTAGTTAGGTTTAAGTAGTTCTAAGTTCTAGGGGACTGATGACCATAGCTGTTAAGTCCCATAGTGCTCAGAGCCATTGAACCATTTGTATTCCTTGTTTCTTGAGGATGTTCCCAATCCCGTGTGTCAGTTTATTTCCGTATGTAAGTGTTCACCAGCTTGACTGTTGAGTTTCTATGTTCATCTACATCTACATTGATACTCCGCAAGCCACCCAACGGTGTGTGGCGGAGGGCACTTTACGTCCCACTGTCATTACCTCCCTTTCCTGCTCCAGTCGCGTATGGTTCGCGGGAAGAACGACTGTCTGAAAGCCTCCGTGCGCGCTCTAATCTCTCTAATTTTACATTCGTGATCTCCTCGGGAGGTATAAGTAGGGGGAAGCAATATATTCGATACCTCATCCAGAAACGCACCCTCTCGAAATCTGGCGAGCAAGCTACACCGCGATGCAGAGCGCCTCTCTTGCAGAGTCTGCCACTTGAGTTTATTAAACATCTCCGTAACGCTATCACGGTTACCAAATAACCCTGTGACGAAACGCGCCGCTCTTCTTTGGATCTTCTCTATCTCCTCCGTCAAACCGATCTGGTACGGATCCCACACTGATGAGCAATACTCAAGTATAGGTCGAACGAGTGTTTTGTAAGCCACCTCCTTTGTTGATGGACTACATTTTCTAAGCACTCTCACAATGAATCTCAACCTGGTACCCGCCTTACCAACAATTAATTTTATATGATCATTCCACTTCAAATCGTTCCGCACGCATACTCCCAGATATTTTACAGAAGTAACTGCTACCAGTGTTTGTTCCGCTATCATATAATCATACAAAAAAGGATCCTTCTTTCTATGTATTCGCAATACATTACAATTGTCTATGTTAAGGGACAGTTGCCACTTCCTGCACCAAGTGCCTATCCGCTGCAGATCTTCCTGCATTTCGCTACAATTTTCTAATACTGGAACTTCTCTGTATACTACAGCATTATCCGCAAAAAGCCACATGGAACTTCTGACACTATCTACTAGGTCATTTATATATATTGTGAAAAGCAATGGTCCCATAACACTCCCCTGTGGCACACCAGAGGTTACTTTAACATCTGTAGACGTCTCTCCATTGATAACAACATGCTGTGTTCTGTTTGCTAAAAACTCTTCAATCCAGCCACACAGCTGTTCTGATATTCCGTAGGCTCTTACTTTGTTTATCAGGCGACAGTGCGGAACTGTATCGAACGCCTTCCGGAAGTCAAGAAAAATAGCACCTACCTGGGAGCCTGTATCTAATATTTTCTGGGTTTCATGAACAAATAAAGCGAGTTGGGTCTCACACGATCGCTGTTTCCGGAATCCATGTTGATTCCTACAGAGTAGATTCTGGGTTTCCAAAAACGACATGATACTCGAGCAAAAAACATGTTCTAAAATTCTACAACATATCGACGTCAGAGATATAGCTCTATAGTTTTGCGCATCTGCTCGACGACCCTTCTTGAAGACTGGGACTACCTGTGCTCTTTTCCAATCATTTGGAACCCTCCGTTCCTCTAGAGACTTGCGGTACACGGCTGTTAGAAGAGGGGCAAGTTCCTTCGCGTACTCTGTGTAGAATCGAATTGGTATTCCGTCAGGTCCAGTGGACTTGCCTCTATTGAGTGATTCCAGTTGCTTTTCTATTCCTTGGACACTTATTTCGATGTCAGCCATTTTTTCGTTTGTGCGAGGGTTTAGAGAAGGAACTGCAGTGCGGTCTTCCTCTGTGAAACAGCTTTGGAAAAAGGTGTTTAGTATTTCAGCTTTACGCTTGTCATCCTCTGTTTCAGTGCTATCATCATCCCGGAGTGTCTGGATATGCTGTTTCGAGCCACTTACTGATTTAACGTAAGACCAGAACTTCCTAGGATTTCCTGTCAAGTCGGTACATAGAATTTTACTTTCGAATTCAGTGAACGCTTCACGCATAGCCCTCCTTACGCTAACTTTGACATCGTTTAGCTTCTGTTTGTCTGAGAGGTTTTGGCTGCGCTTAAACTTGGAGTGAAGCTCTCTTTGCTTTCGCAGTAGTTTCCTAACTTTGTTGTTGTACCAAGGTGGGTTTTTTCCCATCCCTCACAGTTTTACTCGGCACATACCTGTCTAAAATGCATTTTTCGATTGCCTTGAACTTTTTCCATAAACACTCAACATTGTCAGTGTCGGAAGAGAAATTTTCGTTTTGATCTGTTAGGTAGTCTGAAATCTGCCTTCTATTACTCTTGCTAAACAGATAAACCTTCCTCCCTTTTTTTATATTCCTACTAACTTCCATATTCAAGGATGCTGCAACGGCCTTATGATCACTGATTCCCTGTTCTGTACATACAGAGTCGAAAAGTTCGGGTCTGTTTGTTATCAGTAGGTCCAAGATGTTATCTCCAGAAGTCGGTTCTCTGTTTAATTGCTAGAAGTAATTTTCGGATAGTGGACTCAGTATAATGTCACTCTATGCTCTGTCCCTACCACCCGTCCTAAACATCTGAGTGTCCCAGTCTATATCTGGTAAATTGAAATCTACATCTAAGACTATAACATGCTGAGAAAATTTATGTGAAATGTATTCCAAATTTTCTCTCAGTTGTTCTGCCACTAATGCTGCTGAGTCGGGAGGTCGGTAAAAGGAGCCAATTATTAACCTAGCTCGGTTGTTGAGTGTAACCTCCACCCATAATAATTCACAGGAACTATCCACTTCTACTTCACTACAGGATAAACTACTACTAACAGCGACGAACACTCCACCACCGGTTGCATGCAATCTATCCTTTCTAAACACCGTCTGTACCTTTGTAAAAATTTCGGCAGAATTTATCTCTGGCTTAAACCAGCTTTCTGTACCTATAACGATTTCAGCTTCGGTGCTTTCTATCAGCGCTTGAAGTTCTGGTAAGCAGCTTCGACAGTTGACAATTACAATACCGATTGCTGCTTGGTCCCCGCATGTCCTGACTTTGCCCCGCACCCGTTGAGGCTGTTGCCCTTTCTGTACTTGCCCAAGGCCATCTAACCTAAAAAACCGCCCAGCCCACGCCACATAACCCCTGCTACCCGTGTAGCCGCTTGTTGCGTGTAGTGGACTCCTGACCTATCCAGCGGAACCCGAAACCCCACCACCCTATGGCGCAAGTCGAGGAATCTGCAGCCCACACGGTCGCAGAACCGTCTCAGCCTCTGATTCAGACCCTCCACTCGGCTCTGTACCAAAGGTCCGCAGTCAGTCCTGTCGACGATGCTGCAGATGGTGAGCTCTGCTTTCATCCCGCTAGCGAGACTGGCAGTCTACACCAAATCAGATAGCCGCCGGAAGCCAGAGAGGATTTCCTCGGATCCATAGCGACACACATCATTGGTGCCAACGTGAGCGACCACCTGCAGATGGGTGCACCCTGTACCCTTCATGGCATCCGGAAGGACCCTTTCCACATCTGGAATGAATCCCCCCGGTATGCACACGGAGTGCACATTGGTTTTCTTCCCCTCTCTTGCTGCCATATCCCTAAGGGGCCCAATTACGCGCCTGACGTTGGAGCTCCCACCTACCAGTAAGCCCACCCTCTGCGACCGCCCGGATCTTGCAGACTGAGGGGCAACCTCTGGAACAGGACAAGCAGCCATGTCAGGCCGAAGATCAGTATCAGCCTGAGACAGAGCCTGAAACCGGTTCGTCAGACAAACTGGAGAGGCCTTCCGTTCAGCCCTCCGGAATGTCTTTCGCCCCCTGCCACACCTTGAAACGACCTCCCACTCTACCACAGGTGAGGGATCAGCCTCAATGCGGGCAGTATCCCGGGCAACCATAGTCTTAGTCCGATCGGGGGATGCGTGGGACGAGCTGGCCGTCCCCGACAAACCCCCATCCGGACCCCCACAGTGATGCCCACTGGCAACAGCCTGAAGCTGTGTGACCGAAGCCAACACTGCCTGAAGCGGGGAGCGAAGGGATGCCAACTCAGCCTGCATCCGAACACAGCAGTTGCAGTCCCTATCCATGCTAAAAACTGTTTTGCAAAGAACGTCTGAACTAATCTACAGAGAGCGCAAACAAATCGACAAAATTTAAACGGTTATTAAAATACAAGATTGCCTAGTAAATGCAGTAATGCTGCTACTTGCGCACTGCTGACACTGCTCGGCGGCGGAAGGAGACTACGCGATTTTACACTATTCAGGTACTGAAACGCGATGCTACAACTCTCAAATACTATAATACGCACGAAATTTATGAATTAAACAATGCAAGTACCAAAAACACGCAAACAAATTAAGAATTAAACTATGTAACAAATGAGTGAGCTAGGAGTATACGACTTGCTGCTGCAGCTGCTTATCCAACGGCGGCAGGGAGCACACTGACTGTGACCAACCGACACTGACCGTTCAAAACAAAAACAGAAGACAAACGACTACGCGAATTTACACTATGTTGTTTGCATCATCACCATTGCACAGCAAGAGAACATCACAGAAACTCAACAGACATGCTGGTACACACTCACATACGAAAATAAACTGAAACTTAATCGGGAACATCCTCAAGAATCAAAGAATAAAAATAGCATACCAAAGGAACAGCTCTATACAGAAATATCTAAAAAGGGAAGATCAAGTGGACATCTACCAAAAATTTCGCATTTAACAACTCCAGTGTAACAGCTGTGATGCTTCATAACAGGACAGATAGGCAGAACTTTTGAAATAAGGAAAAAGGAACACAAAAGAGCGTTGAAATACTGCACCAGCCGTCAAGAAAACCACCACCTTACCACAATTCAGAAGGACATGATAGTAGTCCGTCATCAACAACAAGCATATCCCACACGTACATGAGAACTTCCAAATTCAAAAAGCAATAACAGAGAAGAAACACTTAATATATGACCAGACAAACATCAGCAATCAGACGCTATTTAAACTAACAAAACGTATTGTTCAAAAAGAACAACCCCCATAAAAACCATAAAATAAAATCACAAACAAGGTAATATTCCATCCTAGATCAACCACCATTGTACCATAATAAAGCAATAATATACACACACAGTAACCAGGACATGTTAGCTTCCTTCACACACTGATTCCTACCACAAAAAGGGGAACAAAGAGCTCATTGTTTCAGAAACTTTATTTGTAGTACATAATATTTGACTGAGGAAAGCAGAGCCTTTGGAGCAACATACTATGAATAATGCCACGCTGGAAGAATAGTCCCAATGGGTCCAAACTTGTACCATCTATATAAAAGATTAACACTAATAAGTGATTAATACAGTAGAGGGATCATGATATGAGAGACAGATTTCATCTCCGCTCTGCTGGAAATCACATCCTGCTACTTGCCATCGGTGAGAATAATTGGTTCTCGTCAGATTTTTACTTGACAGCTGTTCACCAAATGAGCTTGTTCTGTCCCTGACCTTCCCGCTGCTCGTGGTACACGCGGAGTTCGCACCTGTAGTCTCAATCACTCACAGCTTGTATAAACCCCGAGCATGGATAAATAGGGCGAAGACTCGTTTAGCTTCAGTACTAAACCGCACATCGAAGCCAAGTTACTACGTTTTGTTAACTAAAACGTTGCAAAACCTGCTAAAATGGTCGAATGGTTGCAAAACCTGCTATATGGAAATTTTGTATCAAATAGACAGTTGCAAAACCTGCTATATGGAAATTTTGTATCAAATAGACAGTCAATCTGAGATTATACACATTTCTATACTTGAAAAAAGAGTTTCTTCTCCAATTTTTTAAGAACACAACACTTTGTCAATCTTGTAGAAAACATGCTATCCACCTTATGATTCACTCGGTTCAGCTTATGATTCATTTAGAATTTTTTTCAATGGGACGACTCAATTTGCCTGTTGATACAAACAGTTTCTTCATTAGTAACGTCTGGTATTTCATGTATAATTCTAACTGTTATTGGTTTGAAATAGCTAGGAGATGGTGGTGTAGGGTTTATTCGTGCGACTAATAAGTTGGAGAGACACTAAAGATGACTGAATTATTTGTGCATCAGAATCACGGTTGTTTTGAAATTTTAGTTTGAACTTAATTTGCTGTGTACCATCATAAACCTATTTGTAGATAAATTCCAATGCATTTATGCCATCATCTGGAAGAAAATTTAAAATTTCTTCCAGATTAATCGCTCACATGTGTGATTAACCAGGGCCATGCCCATAGTCCCATTGCTAATAACTGTTTCACAATAATTATTGCTGACACGCCTGGGCTCACATGCCCTCTTATCTGCGTTGTGGTATCTGCTCGATCTGTCACTGCTGCCTTACAATATGACGATCCAGGCGGGTGTCTGTGCTGCGTGGTCGTGTAGAAACTCATCTAAGGCTGTGAGATTTCTCACGCGGTCATTCATGCCAACATCGTTGCACAACTGACGCAGCACGCCAAACGTGTGGGCAATTCTCTGAAAGAACCATCGCGGCACTCGGAAAGTCAGAATTTTACTCCTTTCCAACTCGTTCACTTGGCTGTAGTAAGCATGAGTGCGTCTCCGTGGCATCGTTACCTGCTTGCTTTACATGTCTGCTCCACACTGAGCCTTTTGGCTGTGAGCATTCCCTATTATAAGGTACACACAGATGGCGCTCTGGTTGCTATGCCACTATGCCATCTGTTGGCGGGTGACGTTGGAACCATTATCAGTACATGTACTATCCCCCGGCTGACCCGGATCTATACTGACGTCGTTTGTCCAGGTGAACTAATTTTTTTTTTTCCGGCAGTGTATTTACCTTTACATTTATGCCGGAGTGAAGTTACTATACTTTTGAATCTTCGATTTACTGATACGTCGATAGCGTTTGAGGTAAGACCAATCATGAAAACAAGAAAAACGTAGGAGAGACTTACACAAAGCACATTTTATGAATGCTACTTCCTGACAGGCACATTGTATTTACAATATTGGTAGCGGAAAACGAGCATCAAGCTTTAAAAAAAAAACTGGCTCTTCAGCTATCATTTCCGATTCACACCATGCGTATTTCCACGTAGTTGGTAGGTATGAATACCGGAAGTGTCAGCTATGCGGTACCAGGGAGTGAAGAGTAATGCAGTGTTCTTTAGATGATATTTCTCTCTGGACTTTCAACATTTTCAAATATTCTTCAATTTCGTCACGAAGTTTCGAACTGGCTACAATCATACATAGCAGAGCAGTGAATGGTGTCATGATTCCTTATCGATTAGAACTTGTCACTACTCTACCACACGGAAAAGCAACTTTATTACTATCGTTTCTGTTACTATTATCGTCATTATTATCATTACTGCTCTCTTACCTTATAGTGATACAAAACACCAGAAAAGATGAGGTGATTCGAATGCAGAACTGGCAGACTTCTAATCTGCCACCTTAGACGAATAATCTAACGTCGCTGCTCTGCTGATAACGTTCTCGTGCGGCATTCAACATTCTTCTTTTAAAAGCGAAGAGCACTGTATCGATTTCCACGAGCTGCAATCTCCCATTAGTAGCTGCATTGTTTTGGGTATACAAAATTGGCCAATATTTTATGGTGCTCGTCCTTTGGGTTTTATAACTGTAACACGGTATGAAATAACGCACAAAGAATCCAGTTCTAGTGGCGCTGATACAGATGGAACTTTTCTGAACTGTCACACTGAAGCGACTGTTGCCGTTCGATCGTAATGAACACTCTCCAGTTGCTGAGTTTCTTGATTTAATATTTTCCTGGTTTCTCTAGAGAAATTTAAAGGGGTGTCCAGATGATTTACCAGGTGTGATCAGTTCAAATGCTCTCTGAGAAAATTATTCTTTAATGGCATCGAAGTGTAATACGAGACACGGGACGCACTTCAGTCAAAAGAGATTGTAATGAGAGACATATCATGATGGACTTAAGTTCCAGTTCCTATGTCCTGAATGACCTGTGCGCTGTCAGTATAATTTCGCATGCACACAGATCTACGAAATCTAAAACGTGGGACACTCTGGAAGGTTTAAAGATTGATTACATTGTGGAAGATGGAGATTTATAAACCAAATTTTAAGGAGATGATGTGAAGTGACCATAGCTTTCCGGTAATGAACTGAAGAGTAGTACTTAAGAAATTGCAAAAAGGTTGGAAACTGAGGAGTTGCTGTATGTGTACCTGTGACGTGTCTTCACAGAAGGGAACGTCTAGAGTGGAGTAGTCTACATGCCACCTGGACGGTCGAACAATGGGCCTATGTTCTTTTCACAGATGAGCCGCGATTTGGTCTGGAGAGTGGTTTTCGACAGATTCCTATCTGAATGTAACGTGGAACATGGTTTCGGGACCTAAACACTGTGGAAAGAGACTGATATCGAGAAGGATCCCCAGTAGTGTGAACAGTGATTATGTTGACGATTCAAACACCTCTTCATGAAATTGTACGAGTGTACGGGCAAGGTTTAACTGCTGTCAGGTATCGTGACGAGATCTTGGGACATCATGTGAGGTTGTTGAGAGGTGCTGTGGGCCCAGAATTCGTATTGAGGGACGATAATTCTCGACCTCAAAGAGCACGATTGATTAATGTTTTCTTGGCAAAGGAAGGTATTACACGCATAGCATGGCCTGCTCGATTTCCCGATTTGAATCCCATAGACTCAGACCTGGTAGCAGTTCTGGGCTCTATTACCTCAGCATGAGATTAACGACATCATTCACAGCATGTCCCGTCATCGTCAAGCCTGTATTGCTGCCAGAGGTGGCCACATCCCATACTGGGCGCATTAACCAGTAGTCGGACTGTGTGCGCAAATCCGTTAAATTGGAAGAAAATGAACAACATTTTTGTCCACCGCTGTACATATTGCAGTTGTTTACGTTCTGTATTCTTTATATTGTTTCTACTTTACTATCACCTGCTAACACTGTTTTGTGGCAAAGTAAACCCAAGCTTTCAAAATTTTCGTTTGCTGCCAGTCTGTGTCTGAGCGTATATCCCCACCTGTTAATAACTAGAGATCTTCCGATACTCAGTAACTTGTGGAACAGCTTAAAGTTCAGCATATAACAGACCAACAGGTATCATTGGATTTCATGCGACAGCTAAGGTCAAACTCCGTCCTGTTGCTTAGCACTCACTTCTGGTCGATATTTTACATTCTGATCTTGCCTCGGAACCGTATCCGAACCTTTGAAATTAAAATTCGCAGCAAAATCAACTCACATGAGACTACAACCAGTGTCATTACGAGCTATTCGCATCGCCAGGAGACTACACTCTGTTCATACTGTTAAGTTTGATAACAACAGATTCTATCCGTACCATTCATCACGTTACCTAGTCTTTGAATTACGGTATGAGTCTTAAGAGGAAGTACTTTTCTCCAACAGAGATACCGTATTTCCGGTTTGTAGAGCCTCTTTATGGTCATATACAACTGCCGCGCGCGCGTGCGCGCGCGCATGCACACACACACACGCACACACACACACACACACAAACAAACAAACAAACACTGTGTATGGCAGAGGGCAATTCGTCTACCAGTGTTACTTCCACCTTTTTCTCTTACAGTCACTAATGGTCCGAGGGAAGAACAATTGTTGGTAATGCTTCGTGTGAACTTCAATCTCTTTCATTTGATCTCGATCGTCTTTTCAGGAGATATACATAGGAGGAAGCAATATAGCGGCTCACTATGGTAGTAACGTACGCGTTCTGAATTTTAACAGTACATCATATCGTGATGCACATTTGTCGTTTAACGTGTGCCACGGGATTTGGATGATGTTGTCCGTGACACTCGCACGTTTACAGAACGAATCTGTGACGAAACGCGCTACTTTTCTTAGGTTATTTTCTGTTTCCTGCGTCAATCCTGACAAATGAAGCGCCTTTCATCAAAGTTTCATTAGTATCTTTTTCTATCTTCATTTTCTAATTGCTCGTTTAGGTTTAATTTCAGAGGTATTCAATTGTGTAAGTTGGCGTGTGGACTTCAGACAAAAGATATCAAATTGTATGGTCAGAACGTGATAACAAGTTTCATCTGTTGACTAAGGCTCACTACAGATTGCGACAGTGTCTTAGACAAAATGCTAAGCGTATCAGGGTTGATGAAGTGCATTAACAATTAAAAAATATGAATCATATAAATAATAGACAACATTATGTGTGTAATAATGTGTCGGAAGAGACATGCACATGTAAAACTTAAAAATTCATGACGTTTGGCTTAATCGACAAGCAACATGGTGCTACTAGAAATCAACGGTGCCACAAAAAACCCATTCTTTCATCTCTCCTATCTGCGTCCCTTAATGTGACGCTACTGTATGAATAAGTTAACAAACAATACATATTTAGATATCTAAATTTGTAAATGTGCTCGAAAATTCATGGGTGTATGAATTTTGTCACCCGAACGCATAAGGCAGATGGACCCTGTGCCGGGTGAATTAAAACACTGCTCGCAGTCCTTTGCGGCACTGTCGCTAATTTCCATAAACACGATTGCATATTTTTTATTATTTTGAATATTTGTACAATATATTATCTGAAGATACTCAATATTAACGAAATATAAATGTAGGACAAACACTACAAGTAACAAATATTACTCAACGGCTGGTAAAAACAGTTGGTTAAAAAGCGAGCATGGAACTGAATATGTTTTCTAAAATACTTAGTATCTACCTTTGCGCCCCACATGTTTGATGTTAACTATACAATTTTTGCTTACGTATCTTAAAAAAAATTGTCTGGTTGCTTATGTGGTAGAGAAATTCGCAATTAAACTTCTCATATTTAAAATTTACAGCATTTCTAAAGCAAATCTTTACGCAAACTGGCCTTACAACAGCTAATAATGACTGTGGAACCCAGAACTGTAGACATCCTTGGTTGACAGACACTAAGTTTGCTTTCTTCCTGACCACATGGTTTAACATTGAACTTTGTAGCTCAGTGGATGTGCTCCACATGTTGCCACATAGCAGTCCTCTTAACAGAGACATCCCTTCTACCCTCCCATCTCTACCATTGTCAACGCTTGATGTAAGCATATTATCGTTCCACAGACGGAGAATGTGTTTCATATTAATAAGATAATATTATGTATACTTTTATGCTACTACTTCAATTGCAAAACCCAACAATCATAGTGCCAGGAGAATACTAATTTGTTATCTAAGGAGGTTACCTCGGCCAAATTTGTCTTTAACTTTCTTTAAAGGCATTACACCAGACGTTTCATCCAAGAAAGTTAAGAGAAGCTGAACCACACAGACGGAGATACAAGAAGTTCCACACATCACTACACCCACTGGAAATATTTCTGAAATGCGTCAGGTTACGTCAGTATTGGTAGACTCAGGCGGAGCAGTGAGAGGCACTCGTCTGGGCACACGGAGACAACGATGACTTTACCCTAACGTCCCACCTAGGTCGAAGGTATTATAGACGAACCATACAGTTAGACGAGGACGACTGGAGGAGTGCTAAGTGACCTGCTTCAAAAACCCTTCCTATTACACATAAAAAGTGATATAGAATGCCATGAAGCCTGTATCAAAAGACTGAGCAGCAATTCGAACGGTAATCCTCCAGAAAGAAATTTACTCAGCTATAGTACGTATAGCTGAAGGCGCTAGCTTTCCGCTCTGATTGCATAGGCCTACATCTATTCTAGGGATAGAATAGTTACCAGTAGTTATTAAATAAAATATAGTGCATAAAAGAAAGGTATGATACTAATGCCTTCCGCTCAACTCAGGTGTAGCTTCGCTGAGTTTCCTATTTACCCCTCCGTTACGTTGATATCAAAATACGACTGTTATCTCGCATTCTCGACCTGGAATCTGATTTCGCGACTCCGTTTGCATCTTGTGATGTAAGAAGACTCGGGATTTTGTCATTTTTACTGATTTGAGCTCCCGTCACTTGGAGGCACAACGTTCACTCTACTTTGTTTTCGGCCATCGACTTGGCGTCAATCTTGGTATTCACACGCTACATGGTCGGCGGCTGAAACCATCCTATTGTGTGTGATGCTACAACACAAACACCTCAGTGTAATTTGAAGATAAATAATATCATTTGACCTTAAGTCTTAGAGATATCGACAGTCAATTATTTTGGAGACTATAGAAAAGCGTGGCAGCTACTTCTAGACAGCTCCAGGCAACATCAGCTTGACTTCTTGAGTTATTGCTGATCGGCTCTTGCTTTACACAAAAAAATTAACAGTCACAAATAACAGTGCAAAAACAGATGGAGAAATTTGTATGGAGAGTAGCGACTTCAAAATTGGCATCACCGTTCAAAACATGATAAAGTTATTAAGAAGTTTAAAAATAGCAAAGAAATGACTTTAGGTGATTTTCGAGTGGAGTAGGTTAAATGTTAATTTCTTCTTTAGTAACGTCCACCATCACATCGGTGACATGTGCTGTATCTTTGAATACTTTTAGAGATCGACTTCAGTGAAATTGAAATGTTTCAATTTATTTCATTTGGTAGCCTTAGGTCGTGGCGGTGAGCACCAGTGAACCCAATAGCGAAGCAGCTCTCACAGAGGTAACGAATTTGACACCACTGGCGAAGGAATCATTTAGCTATAGACGTGGATCAATTCCAAACACTTCTGTAATAACGAAGTAGCTTAGATAAAGGACGTCAGTCTCATCTTGACTTCAGAGACGGGGCTAAATGTCACCATGCCTGTATCACTGTCAGCTCTGTAGCTATTTAAATACATTGCTATATCATCCGATTTCTGAGAGAGAGAGAGAGAGAGAGAGAGAGCAGATAACTGTTAATGAAAAACGTCTGATAAATGCAAAAAAAAATACTTTCGATATTTCCCACAGGAACGATATTCTCATTTTAACAAGCCTCGCCCAGTCCGTTTATGTGATCAATACCTCCCCCAGACAGTTGTTTGGTCCACGGTTTAAGACAAGGCTACGGATGATTAATGATACCAGCATCTGCTAAATCTCCAGACACTCTACTTTGAAACTCTCAAATGCCGATCAGCTATCGCAAGCGGAAGCTCCCATCGTTAAATCAGGCGCACCCGCCCTAAATCACGCCCCTCCCCTTCAGATGTCAGAAGCTGTCGATTAAGCACCACGCTCCCGCACGGGGACGTAACTCAGTTTACTGACGGTCATTTCACACTTGAAATGTACTTCGGCCTATTCCTATGGATTCCCAACGTCTGTCCTGAGAAAATTATGCGCCACCGAAAACAATCACCATGTGCTGATTCTCTTTGGACTAGTAACACCTCTCTTCTAACCTCCGCTTGTCTATTCACAGCAACCCATCTAAATTTTTCAAAGTCTTGACATTTTTGGCCATTGGCACAGGATAGTGCGTGCGACGAAAGATTAGTATTGCTAGTTTGCGTTACAAAGTGGCAGTGTTGCAAGATGTCGCGTACAACACGCCAGTCACTACTACTCGCGTACTCTAGCAGCAGAAACAGAAAATAAGACAACTTGAAGGTCGTATTAAAGTTGTGATTTCTCAAGCTTTAGACCTGAGCACTCGAAAGAACACCGTTAATCAATCACCCGAATTGTTGATGCCATTCCATGTTCAAATTTTCGGCGAGCGACCGAGTTGTTTTCTTCGAATGCTGTGGGTATAATTATGCGTACCCGGTAACTGGACTCCAACCACCTGTCTTTTTCGAACGAAACATTAATTTGCGTCAGTAAACACTTGCCGTGGTCGATCTGTAGAACTTTTTCTCCCTGACGTTTCGTTCTCGACTACGGAGAACATCTTCCGAGGTGAGTCAACGACTGGTTGCTAAGAGCTGGGGCCGCCGCTTATATGGAGATCGTAGAAGGTTTGGCACGAAACTGTCCGATACACCCGAATGTAATACAATAATTCACACTACTTTTCCAACAGACACCGCCAATGTCCCATCGAGTCGTCCATCACTACAATATCTACGTAATGAACCAATGGCAGTAACTTAAGTTTCATCTAGCCACACAATATTATTGAAGGACACAACCATCATCCTCCACAGAAATCCGAATCGCCAAAAATTAACTTGAGTCTTTTCCATTAATATTTTACCTCCATTCAAAATAGAATATCTAAAGCCTATGTCTTTCAGCTCTGAGCACAATGAGACTTTGCTGCCTTTCATAATACCAGTTTTCTGAACCCACACGAGCAGTTTTTATTGTTTGGGAGCTTGCTAATTCCTCGGCCGCTTTCTCCTTGATGGGTGGTGCCCGCAGTTTTGTTGCTCCACTCTTATCAAACTCAGAATTCCGTTGTTTATACAGATATTACCGTTACAACCTGTGTTTCTACTTATTAGGGCACCATATGAACTTCCCCTGACCGATCTGATACATATTTACAGACTGTGTGGGCCACAACTAGCACTTTAAAATATGTAAACAAGAAACCGCAACATTTAACGGTATTCAAGAAATCTGCGTTTGAAAATTTTCGGCGTGCTTATCTACTTGGTATGTTTTCTGCTGTTCAAGGCGTCGGCAGCGAGGAAGCGCTTAGTTTCATAAGCACGAGAGAGATCTTGTGAGTATAATGTAGCTGCTAGTGCTCTTTATTTTCATTCCCACGTAATTCTAACATGCAATTTGTTACGGTGGTGCAAATAGCGAGCATTAATATTTAATGATTCACTTATTTTCATAATCCTTAACCTGAGAAAAGAATTCTGTATTTGGTGAGGAGACTGAAATTTCTCTTGTATCCATTTTTATTTTCAGTCAAATCAGTATAGTAATTTTATTTATGTTATTGTATGTACATTTGTGACGATTATAATGTGTAACCTATAGATCGCTGGGTGAATCAGGATGACACTGGTTATAGGAACATGGAAAACAATAATTACTCCGACATTCAGCAAATGTAATGAACGCTGACGTTTTTGCATGTGCAAGGTTTTTTCAGTGTATGGTTGCAAAACAAACTTAGTTGATATTCATTAATGGTTCTCTGACATCACATAATTTCGCGTCGTACCATGCATATCAAGCATATCTTCAAAACTGGTAAAACTGCTGGTGTACAATTGGTTAAATTTTTATGCAGTCTTCTCCAGAAGTTATTTCTCTACTGTGTTCGATGATGTAAGAGCAATTTTGTCGACGTTGTATAAAGTTATTCATCTTCCTGTAAAAATAAACATCCCAAAGTGGCACCAGCTGAGTACGAGTACACTTTGGAGAAATTTCTTTAATACTGGTCGTTGGCAGACCTTCTTCATCCTGAAAGGTTACGTCATATAAAACCAGGTTTGTCTGCCCTCACCATGAATCGAGGAGCAAAATAAATCGTTCTCTCACGTATGACTTCAAGGTGTCGTTGAGAAAATTCCTGTATAGTGCTGTTGTGAGTTTGCAGGACTTTGAAGATGCTATCGTAATGTTTTCGTATCTGCGTGAGTACTCATGGACTGATTTTTTCCACCCCTACTCCAAATGAGCCAATGGTCTCTTGCAAGCCTTTATCAGGATAAAGATTATGAAAATAATAAACGAATCATTCAAAAGTAGTGCTCGTAATCTGCACAGTCATAATAAGGCAGTTGTTAAAGTTACATGATGAAAATGTGCCAGCAGTGAGATTCGATCCAGAGACTACAAAACGAGGTACTTGCTCCCTCTGCTGTGGACTCCTAGAACTCCAGAGAAAATGCTAAGCATGTAAGTGGTCTAAAATTTTTGAACTATAACTTCGCGGAAATGGTTGGGAGTTTCTCCCCTATGTTTACACATATTGACCTCCCTGTCGTCCCTTACACACCTTGCCAGTGTGAATCACATCAATCAGGGCAAATTTGGACATGTATACGTAAGAGTGATTTGTGTTTCCTTATTACGTAGGGAACCATAAAGGAAAAAGAGTGTTGGCCCGGAAAACATTTACAACAACACTAAAGCGGGATTGACCCGTGATAACGAACATCACATAAGACGCTGGAAATGTCCACCATTAAGAATGGTGCAGCGCCGCGCTCGATTTACGAAAGAGAGAGACGCGTAGTCCTGCCTGCAGATAGAGCTAATAACGTTTTCACTGTTCCACTGTCGTTCTTCCAGTATGTGAGAATTATTTGAGTTCACGTGACCCTTCAATTTGCACCACAGGTAAAAATCACGAAGCGATCAGACCATCTGGATGGCCAGCAGATTAGTGATTCTGTTGATTGTCCTCTTCTTACGGAACAGTTTATACCCTCGTGACAAAGTTGTCAAGGGGGTGTGTGCTGTTGCTCCGTCTCGCTGTAGATAGTAATGTAGTCGGTAATTATCTGTGAAATGATCGACATACGGATTAAACAGTTCCTGGATGTGCTGGTTAGCAAAAATAGTTTGGTGAAAGAATCGCGTTATAATGCGATAAGCAAATATTGCGCACTAAATACTAATCTGGACATTATGCAACGTCTTTTCAGACTACTGATGGAGATTTTCTGGTGTAAAATAGCGCATGTTATGTGAGTTCACATACTCTGGCAGGATGAACCAGGCCTCATATGAAGAATTAAGAAACTGAGGATGCAAAATTCCTGATTCCATTGTACTCAGAAACCACCGGCAGAACTGAATACATGAAAGCTCGTCTAACGGCTTTCACTTGCGCACAACATGAAATTTGTAAGGATAGAGACACAGGAGCTTTTCGACAATGTTTCGTCACGACCGTCCCTTGATTTCCGTTTGTACAGGTAAACGGCACTGAGTTTTCGTCGGACTTTGATCCAGGCTTTCCATCATTCGAGAAATTTTGTGCTGGTGTCCGAATTCTCTTCGCATGGTTAGGGCTTTTATGCGTAGAGAGTCCATTTCGTGCAATTTTGCCGCTCACTTTTGCACTGCACACTTTGCCGGAGGTTTTGTCTGAACACTTCCAGTCTGACCTCTCGCGCAAACAGTTCCGCACATTGTGCTTCGCATAACACTCGAAAAAGAACGCGAGTTGTTTTATCATCAGCACCATTTTGTGTTACCGAGCGAGGTGGCGCAGTGGTTACACACTGGACTCGCATTCGGGAGGACGACGGTTCAATCCCGCGTCCGGCCATCCTGATTTAGGTTTTCCGTGATTTCCCTAAATCGCTCCAGGCAAATGCCGGGATGGTTCCTCTGAAAGGGCACGGCCGACTTCCTTCCCCATCCTTCCCTAATCCAATGAGACCGATGACCACGCTGTCTGGTCTCCTTCCCCAAACAACCAACCAACCAACCAACCATTTTGTGTTAGATTCAACTAGTCACTAAACAAGTCTGCTACTGTCACTCATCGAAAAGTAATGAGACAATGAAGTGCTCTGGGTCACGTACATGCAGCAACCGATTGGTGCACTGAAATGGTTTCTAGTTCTTTCTTTAATGGGCAGGTCTCAAGTTCATTAAAAAAGCTCATATGAAACTTCTTGTCTGATTAGAACTGTGTGCCGGACCAAGAATCGAACTCGGGACCTTTGCCTTTCGTGGGCAAGTGCTCCGCTATCTGAGTTACCCAAGCACGACCCACGCCCACGCCCCGTCCTCACAGCTTTACTTCCGCCAGTACTTCCACTGAGGAAGTACAGCTGTGACGTCGTGGTGTCGGTCGTACTTGGGTAGCTCACATGATGGAGCACTTCCCGCGAAAGGCAAAGGTCCCGAGTTCGAGTGCCTGCCCAGCACAAAGTTTTAATCTGCCCCGAAGTTTGATATCAACTCACACTCCGCTACAAAGTGAAAATTTCACTCGGGAAAGAAGGCTCAGTTTCCCGTATGTCTTATAATTATTTCCAGGGCCTTTTTTATTCTGCCTGTCCAGCATCAAAAATTGTGTACCACTAAGTGAGATAATATGTCCGCAGCTCGTGGTCGTGCGGTAGCGTTCTCACTTCCCACGCCCTGGTTCCCGGGTTCGATTCCCGGCGGGGTCAGGGATTTTCTCTTCCTCGTGATGACTGGGTGTTGTGTGATGTCCCTAGGTTAGTTAGGTTTAAGTAGCTCTAAGTTCTAGGGGACTGATGACCACAGATGTTAAGTCCCATAGTGCTCCGAGCCATTTTTGAGATAATATGTGAAACAGAGTAGAGGAATATATACAAAGAAGCAAGACCTGCTGAAACATCCTATCTTTACCCTTCTGATTAAAATGACTTAGCTGGTAGACGATTAAAATGGCTGTTACTAATAGTTTCATACTGGGCTATATGCTTCTTGATATGATTAAATGAATATCTTATCTGTGCTTCACTCATCGGTTCGCCATAAATAGGCGATGCAGAATGTATGAATCTCCATTTATTTTCAAACGAGTAATAACTACACGATTTTCAACATTTCTCGTCGTTTCAGTTTCCTGCCTCGTTATGTCAACAGCGGCGAACGGAATAAAAGAATTAACGTTTACCACTTAGACCAGCTATTGTGGGTGCTTAAAATTTAATCCGAGCAGAGAAACGATTCCGTGATCGACCACTGTGTCCACACTAATTTCTGATTTACTAAATGACTTTCATCTTCCAACGCTTATCGTTGCTGAAAACTAATCCTCGTATGTCACTAATTTGATGGAATAAGTGCTAAGTAAAGAAACAAACTCACGTTGTTAAGAACAACACGTGGGGGAAAACATCTATGACCACTATTTCACAGTTGATTCTTCGGCAGATATAATTAGTTACGCCTGTTTTTCTTAGTTGGTGGTTTACAGCATTGTTTCTTATACAGAATGTTTTAGTGGTTAAATTTTCTACAAAAGAATATGTAGCGCCAGTCAGTACCAACCACAGAGAAATTCGAGCTCCGATTTCATACTAAAGAGACCTATTTTCCCTGTTACAGTGACGAAAATACCAACCTGCGACTATGTTAAAAAACATGTCCACATCGAATTTGAGTAACTTCTGAAGTCAAAACTTCATGATTAAAGTAATAACTTGTCAATTTAGTGGTTGGGAACTGTCAGAGTACAATGTCGGTTTCATGAGGAAACACGGGAATCTTGATGCGTTAACGGCATAGATTGTTCAAAATGGTTCAAATGGCTCTGAGCACTATGGGACTTATCTTCTAAGGTCATCAGTCCCCTAGAACTTAAACCAAACTAACCTAAGGACATCACACACATCCATGTCCGAGGCAGGATTCGAACCTGCGACCGTAGCGGTCGCGTGGTTCCAGACTGTAGCGCCTAGAACCGCTCGGCCACCCCGGCCGGCGGCATAGATTGTCCGCGTAAAGCCTCAAGTGGCCCTTTTAATCTGTTTAAATCTTACTTTGTCTGAGTTTTATTAAATTTTGCAGAAATTTCCATCCCTAGTGCAACGCCAGGCCCCCCTAACGTACCTTAATCGTTGCATGAAGATTCTGCTGTATATCCATGGGCTTCCTACCCAATGTCTGGCCACTTTACAAGCACTTTATTACTTTTCTCCGTGCGAAGAAGAATCTGTGTGCGAACGAATTGTCAAAACTGCCAACAGAAAGGGCATCCTGCCATCATCCTCTACCATTAATATTGCCAAAATCAGATTAAATGCTGACTCTGAGAAGATACGTGGTAATGTAAGCATGTCAGATCGAGAACGTCGGAGAAAAAGGTCTGTAAGTCAGTTGAACCATGCTGGGTCTTTGTCATCTCTCATAAAGCTGCTATGAAAGCAAAGAGCGTAAACTGCGCCCAAATATTTTGATAAACAGGAGCTTAAAGAGGTAAATGTATGCGTAACGAGAGAAATACGAGAATCGTTCAACGAATTCTGAGGATAAACCCTAGAAAGTTTGGTGTTACGTAAAGTCAGAAAACACGTCTAAACCATTTTTACAATTACCGAGAGATCATTCTGGCTCCCCTAACACAAAATGAAAGTGATACGGCCGAATATTGAATTCTGTCATGCAACTTAGTTTTATTTCGAAGGATCATAATACTATTGCTCTCTTGAATCATCCTACGAGTTTTGTATTGGCGTATTGAGGTAACAGATCGTGGAATGGAAAATCAACCGAAATCCGTCACCATGAGAAAGACAGCTCAATAAAACGATACGCCTGTATAATTTCGTGTAGATTGAACGAAAGATCTGACTTCCTTTAAGGCAGCAATTCGAAATAAATAGCGCTCCAATCGCTTGGAAAAATGCGTAGATCACTCCAATGTTAAAGGAGGATCATCGGACACATGTGCTAGTTTTTGACCTATATAGCTAACATCAGATTGTCGAAATACATTTTATGACCTCCTTCGAGAACTAAAACCTCCAGTTCAGAGTCATAAATGTGATTTTGTGAAATTCAACTCGCTCTTTTCGTCCATGACATACAGAAGGCTACAAAATTACAACACCTACGTTCGTGCGTCTGTTTCTTGACTTCCGCAACACCTAGAGCGCAAAATACCAATACAGTGAATACTATTATTGTATTCGAAATGAAAACTTCCTAGGTAATAGAACTCAGTGCCAGGTTCAAAGTTTGCGTGCAACGTATTTCAAATTTCAGGATGTCCTAGCAACTCAGGCCTTCTAGAATACATTGTACTCTAACGCACTTTCCTCTGAAATTAAATTCAGAACTCCGTCATAGTTTACTCAGTCTATACATCGAATCCTCAGTTTTCTTTTGTAGCAATAGGTTTCTAGAGCTCCTACTCTGTTTTTATCTGTACTGTTAAGCGTCCACTTTCTTATAAGGTTAAAACACAAACTAGACTTTTAGAAAACACTTTCTAACAAATTTATAGGCCATATAATTTTTCTTCTCTCTCAGAAACGCTTAATTTGTTTTTTCCAACCTTTATTTTATATCTTTTATGTACCAGTCGTCGGCAATTCTTATCTCCCAAATTAGATTAGAATATGAGACAAAGCAGCATATGTTTTACTAATGAGCTCAGCAACCGGTGAGTAAATCCGTCTAGATTCCAATGCCCCTGTTTCATTTTTGTTGATGCCGATCATATGATCTTTCCTTAAGGTACCATCCATTCTATTGTTGGTTACATTTCTATGGGCCTTAGGGCGGGTCTAAAACGTGTTTCTTTGCGTAAATTTTCGCCCACTACTGAGGGAGACATCGTCAGAGGTTGTGAAGACGTATACTGTCCAGTCACATTAATGTGACCACCTGTCAAAAGCTTGAATAAACGACTTTTGCAGAGTGGACCTCTGCAATACGTGCAGGAAGATAGTGACTGAGTTTCTGAGACGTGGAGCCATGCCGACTCCAGTGCTGTGGCCAGCTGCGCTAGGTTTCTATGTTGATGATCGATGGCACGAACAGCTCGGTCTTAGTCGTCCCACAGACGGTAAATTAGTTTTAAATCCGGAAACTTTGGTAGCCAGGCGAGTAAGCTAAAATAATCCTGGTGCTCTTAGAATCACGCACATACACCGCAAACTGTTTGACACGCTGCACTGTCCTGCTGGTAGTTGCCATCACGGCGTAGGGGTCGACATAGTCCCCAAGCATAGATGGATACTTGCGTTGATCCAGTGTGTTTTCCACAATGACAAGATTGCGAAAGCATTCCCAAGATAATAACTCACCCTATTCCGGTCTGGATCCTTTGCTTTCATATGTTTCACGACGAACACTCCAACGGCTGGCTGCCCGATTGATTATAAACCATGCTTCATATGAAGAGAACACCTGTCACCACTCAGTGGAAATCACGATGCGGCATTGGCGAGCAAATCCCTGCCTTCGTCGCTGATGAACTGCAGTCAGCATTGGTCTATGATAAAAAGGCCTGCTGCGGGGCCCCATAGGCAGCATCGTTCGCTCAACGGTCGTTGAGGAGACATCACTAGTAGCCTCTTAGTTCGTCAGCACAGTTAGCTGCTCAGCTGTTGTATGTCTATTCACCCGTACAAATTTCCGCAGCCGTCGTGCACCTCTGTCATGTATAGACCTCGCTGCACCACAGTTACCTCGGCACCGGATTTCGATAGCTCTATTTTTCCATACACGCGAAAAGTTAAACATTTAGCCGTTTCGAAAAGGCTTCCAGTCTTGACCTGTAAGCAAACGATCGTGACCTTTTGGGCATCAGATAAATCACCCCGTTTCCGCATTACGACAACGACTCCAATCTTTATACCCCCTCCATTGTTAGTGCTGCTACCTTCCGTCTAGGAGTGGTTACTACACGTTGACGTCGAATATACGCGGTGGTCAGTTTAGTGAAATTTTACCTTGTATAATGTGGGTGTCCCGGTCGCCAGTTCCTGCAGGCCACCGGGTCTACCGTGTAGTGGAGCAGCGCCTGAACACCACAGGAAGCAATGCCAAGGTTAGGTTAGGTTAGGTTAGGTTAGGTCTCAAGCGAACTGCTTCCATTGCCATCAAAAAGTATTAAAAACGACTATAAAATATTTCGAACAATAAGTAACGAATATTTCTCCTCTTCGATCCAGTCACCCAATCAAAACTTGGTATACCAAGATCCCTCCCATTTTCAAATAATATACTGGGTGAACGTAAGATCTACTACGAAAATTTCAGAGATCTTTCAGGGATATTTTCTGAGTGTTTTTGTACAAGGGATCTGGGCGCTCTGGTGGCTAGTTAAGGGCAATGTATTTTATATCTGTGTTCCGTTATTACACTGAAAATACCTGCACAACAGTGGAAAACTTGACAGTGTTTGCTCTGTCTCTTGTCTGGAAACACTTATTCCATTCACTAAAGTAGTTGCTGCTGGCAACAGTAGTAACCAGTTTACTCTTTACTCTCAAGTTCGCATTCAGAACTGCTCTGTTACATTCGGGTCTGTTTTTCTGGCAGCGTTGACTGTGCGGTAACATCGATACAGAGAAGTACTAGAAGTTTACTCGTGTAGGGTTGGCCGGTGTTCACCTCGTCTATAAGTTCAATGAATCTATCGGAAGAGCGGGGCAACGACATTGTTGAACTGTTCTCGCAATTAGGGCAACCATATCACTGTGTACGTATTTTGCTAAGAGTTGTTGGTGTGCTCTTAGGTTGTTTTGTACGTTTTTGGAACTGAGTATCACAGGCGTTTTCACAGAAACATGGATAACTGGAGTAGAAAACCAAATAAGTCATACGACTGAGATTAGAGAAGTTACCGTCCTTAGTGCTCAATAAATCAAACTGAGCCAAACTTTACGCTCTGTCACTTCCACTTCAAACGTCGGCGCGAGTCCGCGATATTTCAAAAAATGGTACAAATTGCTCTGAGCTCAATGGGACTTAACATCTGAGGTCATCAGTCTACTAGACTTAGAACTACTTAAACGTAACTAACCTAAGGACATCACACACATCCATGCTGGAGGCAGGATTCGAACCTGCGATCGTAGCAGCAACGCGGTTCCAGACTGAAGCGCCTAGAACCGCTCGGCCACAAAGGCCGGCCCGCGACCTTTGACGGCGTGCAGAGACCTTTGGTTTATTTCCAATAAACAGTTCGGTACTTTAGCCTAGATACACAAGGTTACATTGGACAATTTACCAACTACGAATTTATAGCCTCTGAGGAATGGGGAACGGGGAACGGGCTACAAGCCGGTCTCACTCTGTTAACTATTACTTTTCTTTAATGTCCTTCGACTACCTTAAGTACGCCCGCCCGGTTAGCCGTGCCGTCTAAAGCACTGCTTTCGGGGCGGGAAGGCGTGGCGGTCCCCGGCACGAATCTGCCCGGCGGATTGGTGCCGAGGTTCGGTGTGCCGGCCAGTCTGTGGATGGTTTTTAAGGCGGTTTTCCGTCCGTCTCGGCGAATGCGGGCTGGTTCCCCTTATTCCGCCTCAGCTACTCTATGTCAGCGATTGCTGCGCAAACACTTTCTCCACGTACGCGTACACCTTAATTTACTCCACTACGCAAACATCGGGGTTACACTCGTCTGCTGAGAGACGTTGCTGGGGCGGTCCACTGGGTGCCGAACGGCACAATAACACTAGGTTCGATGTGGGGCTGCGGTGGGGTGAGTGGACTGCTGTAGTCTGTTGTGGGGCTGTAAACCACTGAGGGCTCTGGCGGGCATGATGCCTTTCCGTCGATCTAGGTCCCCAGCTCCATACAATACAATACAATCTTAAGTTCAGTCTGATTTCTGTACAAGTTGTAAATGACCTCTCTCTCCGCGTATTTTTTCCCTGCTTCCATTAGAATTTCTAAGAGCGTATTCAAGTCAACAGTGTCAAAAGCTTTTTTAAACTCTAAATGTAGTCACTTTCTACATCTAGTCTTCTAAGGTATCCCCAGGGACGGTGTTGCCTCGCGTGTTCCTACAGTTTTCTGGGACACAGGTAGTCCTCCACGAGGTCAGCCACTACCATTTTTATATTCTTCTGTTATTATTAGCCGGCCGCGGTGGCCGTGCGGTTCTAGGCGCTGCAGTCCGGAACCGCGGGACTGCTACTTTCGCAGGTTCGAATCCTGCCTCGGGCATGGATGTGTGTGGTGTCCTTAGGTTAGTTAGGTTGAAGTAGTTCTAAGTTCTAGGGGACTGATGACCTAAGATGTTAAGTCCCACAGTGCTCAGAGCCATTTGAACCATTTTTTTGTTATTATTCCGTGTCAGTATTTTGCACCCATGGTTTAATAAACTTCAGTTATTTTCTTCATAACGGGTTGCACAGTTATGAAATACTGTTTAAATAAAGACATGTTTGTGCTGCGGCTCTAGCTTTGTGTAACTTTTTGTATATGTTGTTCCCATAACAGGGAGCAAAAATTTAACACGACATAGAGGATGCTCCACTGAACAAGTTGCGGCAGGGAACGTGGGTCGGAGGAGCCAGCTTAAGGAGATAATAGGAACAAAATCACATCTCTGTGACTTTATTTACTTTAGTTACAGTTAAATGTAAATACCAACATTGGCTCTGAGCACTATGGGACTTAACATCTATGGTCATCAGTCCCCTAGAACTTAGAGCTACTTAAACCTAACTAACCTAGGGACATCACACAACACCCAGTCATCACGAGGCAGAGAAAATCCCTGACCCCGCCGGGAAGCGAACCCGGGAACCCGGGCGCGGGAAGCGAGAACGCTACCGCACGACCACTAAATACCAACATTGACGCAATGAACGACCGTTTGTACTGTACGTTACAAAATACGCTGAAACGCATGGCCATCAACCTCAATGCAAGAATGACATCGACGAACGAGATTATGATGCACCCTGACAAATATCTCTGGTCTGGCTCGGATCACATCATAGGCAGTTACAATTCTGGCAGCTAATTCCATCACAGTATCCACTGCTGTCTCACCCACAACTGACTTTAGATACCTCCACAGGAAGTAATGAAGGGGATTTAGGTCAGGTGATCTCGCAGGCCATGGAATAGGATCTCCGCTTCCAATCTAGAGGCCAGGAAATACAGCACTGAGATGGTTGCGGACATCCACACTGAAGTGCGGCGGTACACCGTCATGTATCTACTTCCTCTCACGAACAGCCAAGGGCACGTTCTCCAACTGCACGGACCTCACGTACAGGTGGCCATTCAGGCGGCCAGGTAGAAGATATGTCTCGTCGTCCTTGTTTCCTCTGGAGGAAATAATTTACATATAAATAAACAGCATAGTAGGTGTAAACTTGTACGCATGTTAGTAGTAAACAAGACGGCAAACAGTAATGCTACACAAAGCGGTAGACCAATTTACTTGCATAGCTCCTTAAGCTCGTTTCTCCGACCCCAGGTTCTCTACCTCAAATTGGTTAGTGGAGCATCCTCTATGTCCTGTCAAATTTTTTCATGCTCTTACGGAAACACCCTGTATATTACTTCAATTTACAGCAGCAGCAGAAACATGTCTTTATTTAATTTATTGAACTCAGGGGTAAAATTGCCAATTTCTCAGCAGCTAGCTTCTTTGTAATCAGAATTAGTACTTTCTTCATGTAATCTGAGCGTATTCACCTGTGTGATGCATCTTGTTTACCAGGTGGAATAATTTTATTAGCTACTTCCACTTTCCATAATATTGTTATCAAGTTTCTTTCCTTTATGTACATTTTCCTTCCATCTTTCTAATTTTCCTTCATTAATTAAGACTGTATTGCTACCAGATCTATGTTCACATAGCTATTTCTCTTTTTCTCAAAGGTTGCTTTAATTTTTCTATACACAGTATCTCTGTATCCCGTAGAGTTTTATGTTTTTACAGTATCACAATTTTCCTCTAGCTGTTACCACTAAGCGATTTTGCATTTTCTGTCAGCCTCGTAATTTAGATGCCTGTACTTTCTTTTGCGTTCTTCATTTGCTGAACTTTTATATCTTTTCTTTTCCAACTATTTAAATCAAAGGATTTCTGTTGCATCATCTGACTCTCTACTATGTTTACCTTTTCATCTTTCATAGCAACCCATTCGTCTTCTATTGTATTTCTTCCACCTTTTTCAGTCAAACGTTGCCAAATGCTCTCTTAATAACATCTAGTTGTTTTAAGTTTGCCGCGTCCCTTCTCTTTAATTTCCTTCCTTTCTCTTATATCTTTTGTTTTAATTTGCAGTTCATAAACAGCATATTATGGTCAGTTTGGATTTTTATTACTGTTTTAAATCTAGTTTAGAAATCTGTCTCATTATGTAATCTGAATCCTTCATGTGTCTTCAGGTCTCTTGAAAGTACATAACATTGTTTAGGGATTCTTCAATGAATTTGTTTTCAGTGATTGAACTGATGTCTGTGCAATACTTCACCATGAAGCTGCTTCTTTCATTCCTTTCCCTCTGTTCAAGTCCTGCTAACATTTCTTCTATTCCTATACATACTGTAGAGTTCAAGTCCTCCAGTACAATTTAATGCTAATATTCCTTACCATACTAATTATTTCTTTTATTCTCAGCATAACTGTTAAATATCATCTACGAAGTTAAGAAGCATGTACAGGGTGCTCGGAAATTTCCGTTACAAACCTCTAAGACATGAAGGGGAGATTGAGAACATAATATTTTGTATAGGAACCAAGGCTGGAAACTTCTCGTTTCCGTTCTACGACGGTTTAAAATCAGATGTGTAACGCCTTCACGTCTGCTGAGGGGAAGAGTTGTTGGTCGTTGAATGAAATAGAGTAGACAGGATGACGTGTACTACGTCAGACGGTCACATGATCTGCCTTGCTGCGAGGCCTATTCAATCTCTTTGCGTCTGCGATACAGTAAACATGGTTCGGTAATGTTTTCGGAATGTGGAGACATGTTCTATGTGTATGACGAAGTTCAAGGTAACGAAAGAGCTGCAAGTCGGCTGTATCACGAACGTTTACTCCAACGTAGCACCCCATTGCACGCACTTTCTGTCCAAGCTGCGCACCTGCTCAGAGAAACTTTCAAGAAGGTGTTCAGCATCACGTTGCAGATTACCCGTCAACGAGTACTCTAACAATTACTAGTGCAATGGGTGTTAGCCACAGTATCGTCAGAGACGTACGGCGTGTGCAAAAATTACATTCTTACCTCATATAAAGGGTACACGTTACCGGTCAAACCGATTTTCCACAACGTGTTGCGTACTGCACGTGTTTTCTCCACCGCTGCATCGATACACTCCTATCTCCACGTCGAGTCTGTTCACAGATGAGTGTAAGTTCACTAGGGAATGTGCTCTAAATTCTCCAAAAGCCATGTCGGGGCAGACGAAAACCCTCGTGCCACGCATGTTCAGGGAATTCAGTACCGGATTTGTATTGATATGTGGGCAGGTGCTCTGGGCGGTCATGTGATTGCGCCATATCTCCTTCCGCTCAAGATATCTGGTCCTGCATAATTGATCTTCCTCCAAAAAGTATTGTACCAGTTCCTCGAATCTTTGCCACTGAATGTGCTTCAGGAAATGTGGTTTCAGCACGGTGGTGTATCACATCACTTCTCACGAGTCGTTCGAAGACATTTAAACAGACGACATGGTGAAAGATGGATAGGCGGAGGTGGTCCAACCGCGTGGTCGCCGCTATCGTCGGATTTAACTCATATGGACTACTTCTTGTGTGTCGAATGTGAAGTTTAATTTACGAAACGCCTGTAGAGACAGAGGAAGATCTGATTGTTAAAGTTCTGGTCGCTGCACTAGAAACTGAAGAGTCACCAGGTGGAATGAAGAGTGTGTAACAGAACATGTTTCGTAGGCACAATGTCTATAACAACGTTGGTGGTCGCCACATCGAACCCCTATTGTAATGCATCAGTACTGTTCTGCACGTACAGTATGCTAGGTCCTATTTTGTTTCGGAATAATTTTAACAAGTAATGTTGAAGTGTAAATACAAACAAATGTGCTTAAAAATAATGATAAATGGAAATTTCGTTATTTTCCTTCTAAACTGTTACCTGAAAATTATACTGCATCACGTCTAATTCAGTTCCTCAAGCAGACGTTGATGAGTTAAACATCTGATTCTGTATCCGGTCATAGGTTCTTATACAAAATATTATGTAATCAGTCCTCTCTACAAAACCTAGAATTTTGCAACGGGAATTTCCGAACACCCTGTGTACTTTCACCACTGAAGTGACTGTTGGATTCATATCTATCTTGGCTACGATAATTCATTTACCGTACAGTTCATTGTAGCTAAGCGGCGCTCATATTCTCTTATTCATTATTAGACCTAGTCATCAATTATCAGTATTTGCTTTTTTTGTGCTAACGCTGTAGCTACCTGACCAGAATTTCTGTTTTTCTTTACACCGTATTCAGTGATTCTCACTATATCAAATATCATCTTACGGATTTCTGTTTTGTAATTCTCTAACCTGCCTCCTCGACTAAGGGATCTGACATTTCACTTTCCGAACCGTGGAACGGCCGATTTCTTTCTTCTTTTGCCAACATTCTTTAGAGTATACCTCACGTGGAGATGCGAATGGGGTACTATTTGACTTGTGGAGTATTTTATGCAACAGGATGCCTTCATCACTAAAGCATTCTATACAGCTGCATGCCGTCGACAAATAATGCGGCATTAATTTCTCCTTATTTTCAGCCGTTCGTAGTACCAACACAGCAAGACTCTATTGAGTAAGGTTAAAAACCCATATGAGTCAATCATTCAGACTCCCGCCCCTCTTCATGAATCATATTATAGTCAGGTTTCTCCACAGAGACACCTACGACGTGCTTTCACGTATCGCGAGACTATCTGCATCGTTGAGGCAGGCAAGACATACCGACTCGGCTAACTCATTGATTCATTGGGGGACGAATGTTAAGCGAGCGTTAGTGTTTAGAATGTATGATTTTGTGAGTAGCATCGGCAGGTGTAAGACCTGATCACGAACGATGTAAGTATGTATAGGGAACTCCATGACGGCAGTAAATTGTATTGAGGAGCAGGAAGACACACAGGTGATTGACTTTTACAGCGCCCTAAGAGATGATACTTAAAGCTGCTAAAAGCCCAACGCACTAGTTACATTGGAAGGTATTGAAGAGTGTAAATCTCTCGTATTAATTTTGCTCCCGCTGTCAAATACTGTAGTTTTCTGTAAGGCGTTATATCTTTTAACATGAGCTCTGTCATTCTTCCGTTCATTAGTGCCTCAGGTACGTCTGAGTATTACAATTCGTATGCCAGTTAGAGGTCGCGACTAAAATACTACTCAAACAAACAGCAAGTGTGGAAATTGGCTCATATCGCCGAACGAGCTCTAGAACGCTGTAATATTCAGCAACAGTGGCGTTCAAAAGAACAAAAAAGTGGTTCAAATGGCTCTGAGCAGTATGGGACTTAACTTCTGAGGTCATCAGTCCCCTAGAACGTAGAACTACTTAAACCTAACTAACATAAGGACGTCACACACATCCATACCCGAGGCAGGATTCGAACCTGGGACCGTAGCGGTCGCGCGGTTCCAGACTGTAGCGCCTAGAACTGCTCGGCCCCCCGTCTTCGTGCTACTCTGTTCCGCGCAAGCCTCTTCATGTCCGAGTAACTACTGCAACCTACATCCCTCTGAATCTGCTCACTGTGTTCATCTCTTAGCCTCCTTCTAAGATTTTTACCCCACATGCTTCCCTCCAGTAGTAAATTGATGAAACCTTCATGTCGCAGAGTGTGACTATTTTACCTCTGAAACATTTTATTTAAGAGAATGCCATCATTTAAACTTACAGTAGAGCTGCATGCCTTCTGGAAAAATTACGGCCGTAGTATCACCTTACTTTCAGCTCTTATGACTGACTTCCTTCAGGAAAAAGACATCGCTCCACTAGAGAGGCCAGCATGTTCTACAGACAAGAACCCTATCGAAAATGCCTGGGATAGATTCAAGAGGGCTGTTTATGGACGACGTGACCCACCGACCACTCTGAGGGCTCCACGCCGAATTGCCTTTGAGGAGTGGGGCAATCAGGACCGACAGTGCCTTGATGAACTTGTGGATAGTATGCGACGACGAGTACAGGCATGCATCAATGCAAGAGGACGTGCTACTAGGTATTAGAGGTACCGGTGTGTACAGCAATCTGGATCACCACCTCTGAAGGTCTCGCTGTATGGTGGTACAACATGCAATGTGAGGTTTTCATGAGCAATAAAACGGGCGTAAATGATGTTTGTGTTTATCTCTATCCCAGTTTTCTGTTCATGTTCCGGAACTCTGAACCGAGGTGATGCTAAACTTTTTTTGATGTGGGTAGTTTTATTTATCTATAGGTCTCGTTTACAATGATGTTAGATATCCCGAATGAAAATTTCACTCTGCATTGGATTGCGCTCTGATATGAAATTTCCTGACAGATCAAAACTGTGTGCCGGACCGAGACTCGAAAACTTTGCTTTTCGTCGGTAAGTGCTCTACCATCTGAGCTACCCACGCACGTCTCACCACACCTCCTCACAGGTTTACTTCCGCCAGTGCTCCTCTCCTACCTTCCACTCTGTAAACATCCCCCAGACTGTGACTGAGCCATGTCTACACAATATCCTTTATTCCAGGAGTGCTAGTCTTGTAAGTTTCGCAGGAGAGCTCCTGTGAAGTTTGGAATGTAGAAGACGAGATACTGACGGAAGTAAACGTGTGAGGAGGGGTGGTGAGTTGAGCATGGGTAGTTCAGACCGTTGAGAACTTGTCCACGAAATATAAAGTTTCCGAGTTCGAGTCTCGGTTCGGCATACAGTTTTAATCTGCCAAGAAGTTTGATAGTAGACATGACTTGATGTTGCAATCCAAGGACAACAAAAATAAAGTATTCCACATATACAGACCTATTACAGAGTCACAGGTCTAGAATGACATGGATTATTTCTTGGAACAAAATGCTGTTCTGAATTTCGTGTTTGTTCTTTCTTGGTAAATGTGAGTTCGCTATACATTGTGTTCTATGATCGTGGAAAGAGCTGTTTATGCAGTAAGTACCAACGTTGTTTTCGATGCTTACCACGGTTTGGTAAATGTACTGACACGGGGCAGTTAAAAACGCCAGTAATTTGAAAAGATCTACAGAATGGGCTCGACTACTATTTTTGGTTATATTCGTATGATCCTGTTCTTCAGTTTGAAAACTGCGCTCATATTTTATTCATTTGATCTCCAGAAAGGACTGCCATAGCTGAGAACTAAGTGTACATATCAACATTATGTAACTGAAACACACTAGCTGTTACACACTAATGACAGGGAAAGAGGCGAGTAATGTTGAATCTTAGCACTTCTCGTCACACGCAATACATCCTTATCTACAGCAGACCTTTGTTCAAAGAGTAAAGTAAGAACATAATGAGAAAGTATGAGTGAGCCCTATTTTATTTTAAACGGTGTGCCGCATAATTTTTCAGAACATTAAACGTGTAAAGATTAGTCGCGTCGTCATTTTATCTCGTTGTGAAACGGTTAACGGTTTATAACTGGATGAGCACATTTTGATACTTCCACTGGGTCGAGTTCTGTTGGCAGCTTTGTTTTTCGTGACACCACTGCAGTGCAGCACATGGCGCGTGCGGTTAATTCTGGTCCTCAGCGTGTGATAGATGAATTGATGAGCTGTAAATGCAGCACAGCCGACTTAATTGGCCAGTCAGTTGCCATTTCCCTTCCCGTCGCCTATGTTTACGGCTGCATGTTGAGTCTGCTTTCCTTCTCGAGACGTCCGACATAAACCATTCCTCTGTTTGCACATATATACTACTGTTCAACATCTCACTGTAATCAAGAAACGGGAGCATAATAGCGGGATGGAATACCAGAGGATATAAAAATAGTTCAAGCTTTTTGTCGAGACTTTCGTGAACAAAATTATCCGAAACAGTAATTAGTAACAGTAGTTTTTCTGTTCTTTTCCCATTTTTTTAGTTTATTTAATTTATTAAACTCAAGCTTACACCTTACAGCCAGGTCAATATTACACATAATACACAGGCAGTGATACAAAATTACTTTTGAAACACTTTCGTTAGGGAACACTTTTGTATTGCCCATTGCCTGCGATACGTTGGTCTTTAATGCGGATACGTGCGCCAACAGTGAATCTGCACACCGAGTTGAAAAGTATGTAATCCTATGTTGCTAACAAAGCCGTCACGCAGGTTCGCAACGGATAATCAAGCTTTACAAGTTCTTCTATAAGGATTGTGGTGCTTCCATGTAATCTGGGACACCCAAAGAAAAGGTGATCTGTGTCCTCTTCCACATCGACTCCATAAGAATATTCTCGATGTTTAGCCTATGAAAATGTTTACAGAAAGATCCTCGATTTAAGTTGCGTCTGGCTGTTACAGAGGTGAAATGCGTAGGCATTGAATGTGCACGGGACCGACGGGTGAAGAGTTGCATACTTCTCACCTGTGTGTGTTGTCCGTCCCATTTTCTTTGCCCGTCTTGCCCGTGTCGGTAATCCATACTCAGAAATTATTGCTGTTCAGATGGGATTCTCTATCACAGCCGCTTCTTTGGATAAGAAGTCGACGGCTACGTTGCCAGTGATCTCACAAAGTGATTTCACAATAGCGAAGTTAACGGAATCGTATTCTTTACGCGTCGATACCAACACTTCTATAATTCTGTATGCAATGGTGTATTCAGTGATACACTGCCAATTTTTTAGTACTGTTACAACTGACGCAGAGTCACTGAATAGGAAATGTAGAGATGATGTCATTCACGAGGAGAGACTTCGTGCTTCTAGTATAGTGACAAGTTCCGTGGTCTTGATACTTATATCTGTTCGTAACCTGAATATCCCAGACATCTACAACAATCGTATGTAGTACGCTCTTCTGACAGTCGCCAGTTTTTGAGCCATCAGCATACATACAGACTGCCTCCGGTTATAATCTTAAAAACTGCGCCAAAGTTTTACTGTTAATGTGAGCCTCATGGTCAAAGGTAATGCCAGTTACCTTCACCTTAGACAATTTTAGTGTCAATGAGAAACTCTATTTAGTTTAGGTGCACTAATGTTCTTCTCTGAAATCACCTGAGTATCTGAGTACGCCTGGACTAGGGGAGAAATTGTTCTGGTGATCCAGAAGCGTCTAGTGAAGCACCTTAGCGTTAGGTTTGAGTAGACCGATGTCAGATTACTAGAATAATATTGATTCCTTTTCAGAAGAAATTTGGGGCAGAAATACCACTGTGGCGTAGACAGATTGGAGGTTCACTAGCTTCAGCCGAGGTTTCATTGTTAGGAGTGGAGCGCATTGCTGTCATAAAAGCTCTCAGCGCTTTACACTGAATTGATAAAAGTCATGGGATACCTCTTAGTATCGTGGCGGACCTTCTTTTCCTGGCATAGAGGAGCAACTCGACGTGGCTTGGGCTCAACAAGTCGTTGGGAGCCCCCTGCAGAGATATAGGGCCTTGCTGAACCTATATCCGTCCATAATTGCGAAAGAATTGACGGTACAGGATTTTGTGCACGAACGGACCTCTGCATTATGTTACAAAAAAAAAAAAATCGATGTGATTCATTTCGGGAAACCTGGCAGGTAAAGTCTTTCCCTCTAACCGTCCAAAATGTTCTTCAAAGCAATCGCTAACAATTCTGGCCCGGCGATATGGCGCATTGTCATCTATAAAAAATTCATCGTTGTTTGGGAACATGAAGTCCATAAATGGCTGCAGATGGTCTCCAAGTAGCTCATCATAAACATTCCCAGTCAACTATCGGTTCAGCTGGATCAGGGGACCCATTCTATTCCACATGAACACAGCCCAACCATTATGGAGCCACCATCAGCTTGCTCAGTGCCTTATTGACAGCTTGGGTCCATGGCTTCCTGAAGCCAGTGCCACACACAACCCTACCATCAGCTGCTACCAACTAACATCGTGACTCATCTGAACAGGCCACGGTTTTCCTGTTCTAGGGCCCAACCGAAATGGTCATAAGTACAGGACATCGTGCTGTTAACAAACACACTCACGTCGGTCGTCTGCTGACGTAGCAATTGACGTCAAATTTCGCCGTACGGTCCTAACGGAAACGTTCTTTATGTGTCCCATATTGATTTCTGCGGGTATTTCACTCAGAGTTCCTGGTCTGTTAGCACTGACAACTCTATGCAAACGCTGCTGCTCTCTACTGTTACGTAAAGGCCGTCAGCCACTGCGTTGTCTGTTGGTTGGTTTAAAGGTTAAAGGGACCAAACTGCAAGGGTCATCGGTCCCTTGTTTAATAAACACACAGAGCACAGCGAACCATCCATTAGTCATTTGAAGCACAAAAGAAAAATTCCAGGGCAAGATAAGCCCCAAGGTCAATAATAAAGCAACATGGAAAACGGAGCAGAGCAATAAAAACAACATAGAGAAGAAAGGCGGAAAGAATTAAAACTGTACAGCAGAGGATCGTAGCTGCCTGACCACGAAAATAAAAGGATGAGCCAGCCACTCTGCAATACGTTAAAACCTCCAGCCTAAAAGATTAGGGTGGAGTCGAATGACAACACAAAACTAATTAAAAGATACAGCACAAAAGAGGGTGATTCAATAACATTGTATGAATCTATAAAAGCGGCTTGCGCGAATAAATCTTAAAACCCGATCTGCCATAGAGACATTGTCACCTAAAAGAGACGATAAATCACCCTGGAGATTAAAAGTTCGCCTGAGGGCTGTTAAAAGAGGACATTCCAACAATATATGGGCCACCGTCATGTTTGCACCACAGCGACAACGAGGGGGGTCCTCTCGACGCAGCAGATGGCCATGCGTCAGCCAAGAGTGACCAGTGCGGAGCCTACAGAGAACAACAGAATCCCTGTGAGACCCCCGCATGGAGGAACCCCACACAGTCGTGCTCTCCTTTACTCGCCGCAGTTTGTTGGGTGCAGACAGAGTGCGCCATTCGTCTCCCCACATCCCAAAGAGCCGACGGCGCAACACCGATCGGATATCAGTTGCCGGGAGGCCGATCTCCAACGTCAGTTTGCGGGTAGCTTCTTTGGCTAACTTGTCGGCCAGTTCGTTGCCCGCTATACCAACGTGTCCTGGGGTCCATATGAACACCACTGAACGTCCACGCTGTTTAAGAGCATGAACGGACTCCTGGATGGCAACAACAATGGGATGGCGTGGGTAGCACTGATCAAGAGCCGGTAGACTACTGAGAGAGTCACTGCAAATGACAAAAGACTCTCCAGTGCTGGTACGAATACGCTCAAGGGCACGAAAAATGGCTGTCAGTTCTGCGGTGTATACACTGCAGCCTTCCGGCAAGGAGCGCTGGTCTACATAGTCCGCATGAGCATAAGCGTACCCCACACGGCCATCAACCATCGAGCCATCTGTGTAGATAGCCTCCGAGACACGGGATGCGTCAAGGAGAGCAAGAAATTGGCGGCGCAAGACTGCAGGAGGAACTGAATCCTTTTGCCATCGTGAGAGGTCTAGCCGAAGCTGCGGCCGACGAATACACCAAGGTGGTGTATGTGGGTGGATCTGAAAAGCAGATGGAAGAGGCAAAGACTCGAGTTCACTAAGGAGTGACCTAACACGGATCCCAATTGTATGGCCTGATCGCGGCCGCCGGTGTGGGATGTGGACTGCCGCATTAGCGAAAAGGAGACGGTAGTTAGGGTGACGGGGCGAACAACGGACGTGGGCAGCATAGTTGGCTAACAGTTGTTGACACCAAATGGGAAGTGGAAGAACACCAGCCTCACCAAGTAGGCTATTAACAGGGCTGGTGCGGAATGCTCCTGTCACCTGTCGAATCCTACAATGGTGAACGGGGTCCAGCAGCTGCAACGCTGAGGGCGACGCCGAGCCATACGCCACACTCCCATAATCCGGTCGGGACAGCACGAGTGCTTTGTACAGCTGCAGCAGAATTGTACGATCTGCACCCCAAGTTGTGTTGCTGAGGCAGTGAAGGGCATTCAGATGCTGCCAGCACTGACGCTTGAGCTGACGAATATGTGGAAGCCAAGTAAGCCAGGCATCGAACAGCAATCCCAGAAAACGGTAAGTGTCAACAACCCTGAGCATGGCATCCTGAAGATAGAGCTCAGGGTGGGGATGGACAGTTCGACGCCGAAAAAATTGCATAACACAAGTCTTCGCAGGAGAAAAGTGAAACCCACGGGCGAGGGCCCACGCCTGCGCCTTGCGTATGGCTCCCTGCAACCTATGATCTGCAACACTAATGGTGGAGGAGCTGAAAAAGATGCACAAATCGTCAGCATATAACCTGGGTGAGACAGACGACCCTACTGCTGCTGCAAGGCCATTAATGGCCACAAGGAAAAGTGGCACGATCAATACAGAGCCCTGTGGAACGCCGTTCTCCTGGACATGAAGTGAACTATGGGATGTGCCAAGTAAAACGCGGAATGTCCGAACAGATAAAAAATTCTTAATTAAAATGGGTAGAGAGCCCCGGAGACCCCACCCGTGCAACGTGGCGAGAATATGGTGCCGCCACGTCGTGTCATATGCTATGGAGAGGTCGAAAAAGACGGAGACGAGGTGTTGGCGCCTGGAATAAGCAGTGCGGATTGCAGACTCAAGGAAGACCAAAGTATCGGCGGTGGAACGGCCCTGACGGAAGCCGCTCTGGCATGGAGCCAGAAGACCCCGAGACTCGAGCAGCCAACACAGCTGTCGACTCACAATACGTTCCAGTAGCTTGTACAGAGTGTTTGTCAAGCTGATGGGCCGATAACTATCCACATTAAGCTGGTCCTTACCAGGCTTCAGCACCGGAATGATGGTACTCTCTCGCCACTGCCACGGAAAGACACCATCGCCCCATATGCGGTTGAAGATGGCAAGAGCACATCGCTGATAGTCCAGGGACAGGTGTTTGAGCATTTGACTGTGGATGCCATCTGGCCCAGAGGCTGTATCGGGGCACTGTGCGAGGGCGCTTTGGAGTTCCCACGAACTAAATGGGGCGTTATACGCCTCAGGGTGGCAAGAAGCAGAACAAAGGCGTTTGCCTTCCTCCCGGCGTTTTAGCGCACGAAACGCGGGCGGGTAATTCCCTGACGCAGAGGCCCGAACATAGTGCTGAGCGAAATGCTCGGCGATCGCATCGGCATCGGTGCACAGCGCCCCGTTGATGGTAAGCCCTGGGACACCTGTAGAGTGCAGCAATCCAAAGATGCGCCGAATCTTCATCCACAACTGGCAGGGTGAAGTACAGGAACCAATGGTGGAAACGTACCTCTCCCATCACTCCTGTTTCCGCCTTTTGATGAGCCGCCGGACCTGAGCACGGAGACGTTTGAATAAAATGAGGTTCTCCAAAGACGGGTGCCGCTTATGTCGCTGAAGAGCCCGCCGACGCTCTTTAATGGCTTCAACGACCTCCGGAGACCACCAAGGCACTGACTTTCGCCGGGGGCACACTAACGAACGAGGAATGGTACGTTCCACAGCGGAAACAATCGCTGCAGTCAGTGTCTCAACCGCCACATCGATGGTACCGTGGGGGTGAGACTCAACAGTGGCAGCAGAGGAGAACACTTCCCAGTTTGCTTTGCTAAATGCCCATCTGGGCAAGCGTTCATGGGAGCGGCGCTGGGGTAGTGAAATGAAGATGGGAAAATGGTCACTACCACACAAGTCGTCATGGACTCTCCAGTGGACCGATGGTACAAGCCCTGGGCTGCACAACGACAGATCTATGGCCGAGAACGTGCCTTGCGCCATACTGAAATGTGTGGTGGCGCCAGTGTTTAAGAGGCAGAGGTCGAGTTGGGAGATGAGATTCTCGACATGTCTGCCTCGGCCAGTAATCTTCGTTCCACCCCACAGGGGATTGTGGGCGTTAAAATCCCCCAGGAGAAGAAGAGGCGTGGGAAGTTGGGTGACAAGTGCATCCAGTTCGGTCAGGGGGACTGTACCACCTGGATGGAGATAGACACTGCAGATTGTTATGTTCTGGGTAGTCCTTACGCGGACAGCCACAGCTTCCAATGGTGTTTGAAGGGGCACAGGAGCACTATATACAGAGGTAAGGATATACACGCAGGTTCCACCTGACACACTACTGTAAGTGCTACGGTTGCAGTAATAACCCCTGTATCCACAAAGGACAGGGGTCCGCATTGCCGGGAACCAGGTTTCCTGGAGGGCAATGCATAAAGCAGGTGTCATGCTTAGAAGCTGACGTAGCTCAGATAGATGGCTAAAATAACTGCCACAGTTCCACTGGAGGATTGTACAATGCGTGTCCTGGAGGGGCACGAAGGCACTGAAAAGGCAAATTACTTCGCAGGGTCACATGCTGCCACCGACTGAGTGACGGACGTCGCAGCGTCCCTCGTTTCTGAGGAGACGGTGAGATCCAGGTCATCAGGGGACGCAAAGAGCTCGACCTCATTCTCAGAGGCTGAGGTGACAGGAAGCGGTGGCGTGGGAACCACTGGGTCCTTATGCTTCTTGGAGAGCTTCCTCTTCTCTCTCTGGTCTTTAGGAGGTGGGTTTGCATGCTGGGAGGGCTTTCCTGACGCATTATCAGGAACAGAGGAAGAGCGTGAAGCCTTTCGACCAGCAGCTGGTGGCTTCTTCAGCCACTGGCTAGTGTCTTGTGAGATACTAGGAAAGTCCTTGGAAGGGACTCCCCCAAGGGACCCCTTCCGAACAAGTGAGGCCGGAGGAGGCTGTTGCGTCTCCAGCTGGTAGCTGGAGGGGGCTGCCGCTTCTCCGGCTGACTAGCCGGAGAGGGCTGTCGCTTCTCCAGCTGAGAGGTGGGGACTGACGTCCCCGGTTGTTCGGGGCGCACTGCTCCCAAACTGGGTGTTGTAGGAGTAGTGGAAGATAGAGTGGCCTGTACCAGTGGTGGGGCAGGCGTAACTTGACTGTGCTGTGAGCCAACTGAGAAGGGAGTCTTTGCAGGAACTGGTGGCGGCAGAGTTACAGCAGCATAACTCCTCAACATAGGTGTGGGGTTGAGCCGTTCTAGCTTCATCCAGGCCTCTTGGTAAGTTAAACGGTGCTGGGTCTTAATTTCTTGTATCTTCCGCTCTCGTTGGTAGACTGCACAGTCTGGCGAGCAGGGAGAATGATGCTCCCCACAGTTAACGCAGGTGGGAGGCGGAGCACATTGAGCATCCGGATGTGAAGGTCGTCCACAATCACGACACGTGGGGCTGGCAGTGCATCTGGAGGACATATGTCCAAACTTCCAGCACTGATAGCATCGCATAGTGGGCGGGACATAAGGCTTGACATCGCACCGGTAGATCATGACCTTGACCATCTCGGGCAAGCAGTCGCCCTCAAAGGCCAGGATGGAAGCACCGGTAGTGATCGTGTTATCCTTCGGCCCCTAAACACACGACGGACAAAGTGTACGCCTCGTCGCGCCAGGTTCTCCCTTAGCTCATCATCAGACTGCAGCAGAAGATCTTTATGAAAGATAATCCCCTGGACCAAATTTAAGGACTTATGGGGAGTGATGCTAAAGGGGATGACACCGAGCTTCTCACAGGCGATAAATGCCCGTGACTGTGCAGATGAAGCTGCTTGTATCAGAATGGCCCTGCTCCTCATTTTGGAGACGCCATTTCCCCAAACTTATCTTCAAGATTGTGAACAAAGAAGAGAGGCTTAGTCCCAAAAAACGAATCCCCATCGGTTCTGCTGCACACAAGGTATCATGGTGAATATGGCTCCTGTTTGTCCGCAGCCCTACGTTCGTCCCATGGCGTGGCTTGGGAAGGGAACGAGTTGGGGTTATATGTCACAGCATTCTATCTTACCGCGCTTAGAGACGTTGGTGGTGGCACGACCACCGGATTGAGATTTCACCCGCTTCATTGCGGGGTATCCGCCCCGACGCCACCCAGTCCGACCAGGGGCTCTCCCCACGGGCGCCACCCAGCCACAGCAAAGGCCACCTGGCAGGATGGCCGTTGCCAGGAGTCCTGATGCCCCAGAGAGACGAGCATCTAATTCCTGGGCTTACGTGGGGAGGTGTCAGCTCAGGTATCGGCAGTACGATCCCTGTGTTGTCAGGGGGCTACAACCTAGAGGGTACATGACGACCCCACCACAACGGGCTGGCTACAGTGCTGGATTTTGGGTGCCATGGGAAGTCCATAGGTATCGTGGGTGCAGATGGTGACGCACTAATGGTGTAACTTACACAATCCATCAGGGGTGTATGCCCAAAATGAGGGATGGAAGGTGCAGTTACGACGCCAAGACGATAAAGAGTGCCAAGGTCTTAGGGCACAGAGGACTGATGGTGCACCACGTAAGGTGTCGTTTCCCAAAAGGCTCGTACTTCCGTCGAATTAGGAAAAATTGAGGTCGAACCCCAATGGGGACCATCACATTAAAGGCCGAAACAGTTGAGACTCCTTTTAGTCGCCTCTTACGACGGGCAGGAATATCGCGGACCTATTCTTACCCCCGAACCCGCAGGGGGCTGCGTTGTCTGTGGTGAGAGGTAACACATAGAAATTGGTATTCTGGACACCCTCTTGACAACGTGGATCTTGAAATATTGAATTCCCTAACATTTCATGAAATAGAATGTCCCTCGCGTCTAGCTCCAACTACCATTCGGCTTTCAAAGTCTGTTAATTCTCGTCGTTCGAAGATAATCACGTGGAAAATCTTTTTACATGAATCATCTGAGTACCAATGCCAGCTTCGCTAATGTTTGCTTTCTCATACCTTGTGTACGCGATACTACCGCCATCTGTATATGTGTATATCGCTATCCCATGAATTTTTTCAGGTCAGAGTATATTGGCATTTATTAATTCTTTTCAGGTACTTGTTAGCGCCAGATCCGTAACAACTACCTCTACAACCAATGAATAGAGGCATCACAGTGCGGTGAACCCCTACCCAAGCCCTGGTATAGTTATGATTATGTTGAACGCCGTCTTACATACCTTAGTTACATATCCTTTGTGCACCTTCCAGATTAGCTTACGGTCGATAAAGAGTCCCAGGTATTTGATTGGCATTTTCATAGGGAAGTGGTACAGGCGCAGTGATCTAACTGCAAGCAGAATTACTTTGGTCTTCGAAAACAGTACTGTTTTTGATTTAGTTGTGGGTATATTCAATCAGTTTTTTGTTAGCCACTCTTGGAACGCGACCATTGCCGTTATCAGTTGTGTTAGTTCATGTGCTTACTCGGTCTCCAGATGGAAAATGTTCGTCGTTTTTTCGTCCACATTTATTACAACACATTATTTGCACCGATCACTGAGTGCTGAACGTTGTGTATGACCACCGGTAGTTGCATTGCCAACTGTTGCTGTGTGTTTGCCCTTCATGCTTTGTTTATGGTGTGTATGTGTAGTTTGATATTTGTTCATTTGTTACGTGTTGTGACAAAAGCTATGGGAATAGCTCCTCCCAATATTCTGTCTGACCTACTTTTGCCCGACGTAGTGCAACAGCTCGACGTGTCATGGACTCACGTCGTTGGAAGTACCCTGCGGAAATATTGAGCCACACTGCCTCTACAGCCGTCCACTACTGTGAAAGTATTGCCGATGCAGGATTTTCTGCACAAAGTGAACTCTCGATTATGTCCCATAAATGTTCGATGAGATTTACGTCCGGCTATCTAGGTGAACAGATTATTCAATCAAATGGTCAAGATCGTTCTTCAAAGCAATCGAGAAGAATTGTGTCCCAGTGACATGGAGCACAGCCATACATAAAAATTCCGTCGTGGTTTGGAACATGAAACCCATGAACGGCTACAAATGGTCTGCAAGTAGCCGGACATAGCCATTTACAGCCACTGATCGGTTCAGTTGGACCAGAAGACCCACTCCTTTCCAAGTAAACACAACCCACACCATTATGGAGCTACCACCAGCTTACATAGTGCCCTGTTGACAATTTGGGTCCATGGCTTCGAGGGGTCTGCGCCACACTCAAAACCTACCATCAGCTCTTACCAACTACAATGGGAACTTATCGACCAGGTCACGGTTTCCAATCGGATACGGTGTGACCGATACGGTCACGAGCCCAGGAGAAACGCTGCAGGCACTGTCGTGTTGCAAGCAAAGGCAGTCCCTTGGGTCATCTGCAGCCATAGGCTCTTGACGTCAAATTTCGCCGCTCTCTACTAATGTTTACGTTCGTCGTACGTCCCACATTATTTATGCGTTTATTTTACGCAGTGCTACTTGTCTGTTAGCACTGAAAAATCTACGCAAACGCCGCTGCTCTCGGTCGTTAAATAAAGATAATAATAATAATAATAATAATAATAATAATGAGCATATAGCATTGGTGGCCGGGAGACCCCTCACGAGGCGGTTCGGCCGCCGCTCCACAAGTTCTTTAACGCCACTACAGCGACTTGCAAGTGAATGAGGATGAAATGATGAAAGACACACAACACCCAGTTATCTCGCCGGCCGCGGTGGTCTGGCGGTTCTAGGCACGCAGTCCGGGACCGCGCGACTGCTACGGTCGCAGGTTCGAACCCTGCCCCGGGCATGGATGTGTGTGATGTCCTTAGGTTAGTTAGGTTTAAGTAGTTCTAAGTTCTAGGGGACTGATGACCACAGCGGTTAAGTCCCATAGTGCTCAGATCCATTTGAACCATGTTTTAGTGCAACTGCCTTTTTGTACCTTGTGTACGCGACACTACCGCAACCTGTATTTGTATATCGCTATGCCATGACTTTTGTCAGTTCAGTGTATAACGTACGTGTGGCTGCTGCTACGGCCTGTGTGGCTGGGTTGTAGTATTTATGTTCAAGTATATCTTTCTCAACTGTAACTACCCCTCCGTATCCGTCGTTTCTATCGGTCCTAATTACGTCGTCTCCAGGGAACTGGAAGTCCTCCGTGGGCTTCAGCCATGTTTCAGAAAAGGCAGAAACTGATAATTTGTGTGATTTGGTGTAGTGGATGAAACTAATGTTCGTAAGCGACCTCGCATTACACTGCACGTAGTATGCTCTTGACGAGTTACACAATCACTTAAAGACACTGAAGTGAGCAGATCAGAAACACTAAGTCTAATACTCTGTCCCAAGGCGGGAGCATTCGAAGATATGGCTGTATCTAGTTGTTGCAGAATACTTAGTATGACGGTACGAATATAGTTAATTAAAAGATTTTCTGTTTGTTCACTCGGAGTGAAGTGCTGAGGTTCGGGACGATATGGATTTTAGCCGGACACAGCTAGTTTTGTGTTTCTTGTTGCTTATCGACGTGCATGCTGAGAGGCTGCACGTCGCGCGTGTTTTTCGTCTGCAGCCACGAGGCTGTCCCAAGTTGTTGTGGTAGAAGGGTTGGCGGGCCACTGCCCCGTCACTGGCGGTGTAAACACCAGCTGCCGTAGTAGCCGAACATAGTGACGCGGTGGAACAGTCGCCGGCACTGGCAATGCTGAAAATACTGTACGGTCCTGTTCGTAGATCGGCTGCATTGTTGTCACTGCATACTGCCTGTTTTCAGATGAAAAAGCTTCCTGGTAACTGGTGTTACTGTAAGCCATTGCAAGCGTAATTTCCTTATGCTGCGCACTCAGGATATGTTTTATCCATTGAGTTGTGATTCCTTGACACTGGACAGATACAGAAAATGCTTCTTTAGGAGGAAACTTCCTGGCAGATTAAAACTGTGTGCCGGACCGAGACTCGAACTCGGGACCTTTGCCTATCGCGGGCAAGTGGTAGAGCACTTGCCCGCGACAGGCTACGGGTCCGCAGCTCAAGGTCGTGCGATAGCGTTCTCGCTTCCCGCGCCCGGGTTCCCGGGTTCGATTCCCGGCGGGGTCAGGGATTTTCTCTGCCTCGTGATGACTGGGTGTTGTGTAATGTCCTTAGGTTAGTTAGGTTTAAGTAGTTCTAAGTTCTAGGGGACTAATGACCATAGATGTTAAGTCCCATAGTGCTCAGAGCCACTTGAACCATTTTGCCATTTTGAAAGGCTAAGGTCCCGAGTTCGAGTCTCGGTCCGGCATACACTTTTAATCTGCCAGGAAGGTTCATATCAGCGCACACTCCGCTGCAGAGTGAAAATCTCATTCTGCTTCTTTAGCATATTTGTTAATGCTATTTCTACCAGCGCAGTGAGTGTATCTTGTTTGTCAGTTGCATTGCTTGCTACCATGTCCAAACGCAAAGAGTTGTTGCACTGCAGCACACGGAAAATGGAAGGATCTATTCGGCACCACAAACCGTATACTTAAGGTAACATGGTCTCTGCTGTGATTTGATTGTAACGACGTCTCCTGTTGGAGGTCTCCTTTCTGCATTACTTTGCATGGTCCTCCTGTGATATCTCGTTCCTGATGCTACTGGCACATCACACTCAATTACTGGTAGTACACTACTGGCCATTAAAATTGACACACCAAAAAGAAATGCATATGATAAACGGGTATTCATTGGACAAATATATTATACTAAAACTGACATGTGATTACATTTTCACGCAATTTGGGTGCATAGATCCTGAGAAATCAGTACCCAGAACAACACCTCTGGCCGTGCAGCTTCAACACGATACCACAGTTCATCAAGAGTAGTGACTGGCTTAATCTCACGAGCCAGTTTCTCGGCCACCATTGACCAGACGTTTTCAATTGGTGAGTGATCTGGAGAATGTGTTCGCCAGGGCAGCAGTCGAACATTTTATGTATCCAAAAATGCCCGTACAGGACCTGCAACATGCGATCGTGCATTATCCTGCTGAAATGTAGGGTTTCGCAGGGATCGAATGAAGGGTAGAGCCACGGATCGTAACACATCTGAAATGTAACGTCCACTGTTCAAAGTTCCGTCAATGGGAACAAGAGGTGACTGAGACGTGTAACCAATGGCATCCCATACCATCACGACGGGTGATACGCCAGTATAGCGATGACGAATACACGCTTCCAGTGTGCGTTCACCGCGATGTGGCCAAACACGGATGCGACCATCGTAATGCTGTAATCAGAACCTGGATTCATCCGAAAAAATGACGTTTTGCCAATCGTGCACCCACGTTCGTCGTTGAGTACACCATCGCACGCGCTCCTGTCTGTGATGCAGTGTCAAGGGTAACCGCAGCCATGGTCTCCGAGCTGATAGTCCATGCTGCTGCAAACGTCGACGAACTGTTCGTGCAGATGGTTTTTGTCTTGCAAACGTCCCCATCTGTTGACTCAGGGATCGAAACGTCTCTGCACGATCCTTACAGCCATGCGGATAAGATGCCTGTCATCTCGACTGCTAGTGAGACGAGGCCGTTGGGATCCATAATGGAGTTCCGTATTACCCTCTTTAACCCACCGATTACATATTCAGCTAACAGTCATTGGATTTCGACCACCGCGAGCAGCAATGTTGCGATACGATAAACCGCAATCACGATAGGCAACAATCCGACCTTTATCAAAGCCGGAAACGTGATGGTACGCATTTCTCATCACAACAACGTTTCATCAGGCAACGAAAGTCAACTGCTGTTTGTGTATGAGAAATCGGTTGGAAACTTTCCTCATGTCAGCATGTTGTAAGTGTCGCCACCGGTGCCAACCTTGTGGGAATTCTCTGAAAAGTGAATCATTTGCGTATCACAGCATTTTCTTCCTGTCTGTTAAATTTCACATCTGCAGCACTTCATCTTCTTGGTTAAATAAAAATGGTTCAAATGGCTCTGAACACTATGGGACTTAACATCTGAGGTCATCAGTCCCCTAGAACTTACAACTACTTAAACGTAACTAACATAAGGACATCACACACATCAATGCCCGAGGCAGGATTCGAACCTGCGACCGTAGCGGCCGCGCGGTTCCAGACTGTAGCGCCTAGAACCGCTCGACCACTCCGGCCGGCCACATTCTTGGTGTAGCAATTTTAATGGCCAGTAGTGTATGTCCTCCGCAGTCAGGGAAATGTCGACGTTTTGAATCATTTCTTGCATTATTATTAAGGAATCGTATATGTTAGCTTCGGAGCCGGCCGCGGTGGTCTAGCGGTTCTAGGCGCTCAGACCGGAACCGCGGGACTGCTACGGTCGCAGGTTCGAATCCTGCCTCGGGCATGGAAGTGTGTGATGTCCTTAGGTTAGTTAGGTTTAAGTAGTTCTAAGTTCTAGGGGACTGATGACCACAGATGTTAAGTCCCATAGTGCTCAGAGCCATTTTGTTAGCTTCGGGCTGGTTTAGAGAGCTAATCACTCCCTTTACATTTCCAGCTCTTACAGTCTCCGTTTTAACTCTTACTCCCTGATGATGAAGTGTTCAGTATACAGATTTGTACGTTACTGTCCTGCTGTGGGCTCTTATTCCTAGTGCCATCGGATGCAGCTTACATTTTTTTTTTATCTATGCTCTCCGAGTACACTACAAAACGACCACTGTCATGTAACTTTTAAGTTCACTGTGCGCTTATTGATATGATTCGCGTTGTTGATGGTGAGCTGAATATCACTGTATATGGCATGGGAACACCAGGGTGTGCTACTAATAAACGGGAGCGAGGGTTCGGCGGTTCCCCTCCTTCAACATGCGGCCCACCGTCCATGCCGCTTGCGGACCGTGCATGCGTACGATGCTTACTCAACCATTACTCACGCGGAACTACATTTTCCTTACCTTCCACTCATGTTTAACTTCCACACATTAGTTTTCATTATTTCCAACGCTATTGCTCCTGGGACTAGACAACGATGCTTTTCTGTTGCTGAAGGTAATCAGCAATTTTCAGCTTCGTATACGATTATCAGTACAGTAAACACTTCCACACCTTCCAATGTATAACATTAAATTTTTGTGATGTAATCTGACGAGATAGTTGCGTGCTTCCTATGATCAGGAATTTTAGGACGGTTCATTAGGGTTTAACGTCGCGTCGATGATGAGGTTATTAGAAATGGATCACATGTTCGGATTGGCCAAGCATGTGGAAGAGGGTTGAGTGTGTTCCCTTCACAAATGTAATATCCTAGCGTTTGCTCAGAATGATTCAAGTAAACCACAGGAAAATGGAACCCAGATGGTCGAACGGGTATTCGGACCGCCATTGTCTCTAATGAGTCTTTTCTCTTAGCCACCGCGACACCGCACTTAAATGTTCATGCAAGTGTTATAATAAACCAGTTCAAATTGTACGTTCTCCCTCTATTTACGTCTTCTCTAATATTATTTAATTTCGCTTAATGACATTATTTATTAATTTATTTACTGTTTGGTTTTGTTTCTCATTTATGGCATGTCTCAGTCGTTTGTGTGTGTGTGTGTGTGTGTGTGTGTGTGTGTGTGTGTGTGTGTGTGTGTGTGTGGTGGGGGGGGGGGGGAGGAGGGGCGCCCACACTGCGCATCGAATTCATCTGTACTGTGAACAGCCTCCTTCTGTAGGACTACTTGCTACCACTGCTGCAAATTGTCTTTATCAGAATTTATACTACTAATAGGGCAATGGGAATTTTAATTATTATATACCATCTTCATTATTGCTCCTATAGTTGCTTGAAAGGAGTGTACTTGAAATTCACCAAACGACTGGATGAAGCAAGTAGAGACGAAGGGAGACAATGTTCATTACTTTGTATCCCAATCGAAAGGCCCTACAAACAACCAATTTATCGGACGACCGAACAATTTCTTGCAGCGTACACACGTCCGCACCGACTTCACTCAGCGATTAAAGCGCCACCCCGATTGCTGATTGTTTATCTTACGTTCTTTGAGGTTGTGTTCCACGAGATGCTGCTTGGTTTTACACAGACGCAAAAACTGATTGTCATTGGCTGTTTTAGAGCTAACAAGGCCAAAAGAGGCATAGAGAAACGTGTGTGAAAACAAGCGACTAATGCAAATGAAGGAATTTAGCCACGCTACGTTACTTAAGGAGCCGTGAGGTGGTGATTTTCGGAATAATTTAAGAATGGATGAAACATGCTTTTCAGAGCTACTGAATGTCGTCATGTCATATTTGACGAAAAAGAATACACTCATCAGAGAAGCTTTAAGATACGAGGAGAGGCTTTTAGCTACATTACGAGACCACTTGAACTTAGAACCTCGAAGTCAGCTCTGTTGTATCCCCATAGTTATAATCTACTCCGTTCTTGAAGCCTGCAGTGTCATTTATTGTTGCCTGAGGACATACATTATGGTAAAGGAAAACAAATAAAACAAATGATGTTCAGGTGAACTTCAATACATTTTTTACGTTGCATAAAGTACCTCCCCTACAAGCTTAAGAAACTCATTTAAAATTAGAATAGGAGAGATTACAAATGACGGTGGCGCACATCATCTAATAAATGCAGCCACAGATACAAAAGAAATGAAGCATTTAGCAACTGTTGGTACTGTAATAAGTATTAGACTTTGATCTTGATAGCAGAAAGTGTCACAAGTTGGATTTCCTTAGCATTTCTAATTATAAATGCAATCTAAAAACTAAGTCTTGGAAAACCTAAAAAGCGGAAGACAGGCAGTTGGCAGCTTTTCATTCATAAAAATATAATTTTCAACTATCTCTGTGTGCTACATGAAACCATAGTGGATTCGTTAAATTCTCAATTTCTGTGCACCTCGCACATCGTGTCCCGCAATCATTTGCCGTCTTTAAAATCCTCCAGCAACTCGTGTATACGCTGTGATCTGAGAGGGAATTTGAATATACACGAGCTGAGTATTAGCACAGATGAGAACATCTAAAGGTAATATAACTGTGGATGATAGGGAAACTTATAAACGATGATGACAGCATAATTGTTCTCCTTGATGACAAGGACAGTATAATGGTTGGTTGGTTGGTTTGGGGAAGGAGACCAGACAGCGAGGTCATCGGTCTCATCGTATTAGGGAAGGACGGGGAAGGAAGTCGGCCGTGCCCTTTGAAAGGAACCATCCCGGCATTTGCCTGAAGCGATTTATGGAAATCACGGAAAACCTAAATCAGGATGGCCGGACGCGGGATTGAACCGTCGTCCTCCCGAATGCCAGTCCAGTGTCTAACCACTGCGCCACCTCGCTCGGTCAGTATAATGGTAGTTTAGAATGTAAGCGACTACCACAAAAATAGTATTGACCTTTTGGATCTGCACTAGTATATGAAATTAATGACCCCATTAGTTAAATACTCATCGCTGTTTGACAGTTTATTTAAAAAAGAGCTTTACAATCGAACTGAATACAGAAAACCATGTTGTCACTTCAGTTGCGCTACATTTGGGGCTATATTTTTCTAACTAAAATACACGAAGACTCACGGTAACGGCACTCAGTTAGCTCAGCTATTTGATTTAAAAGTTTTTGAAAACACTGCGATCGTATTTTGGTCAATCGATGTCTTGTATTAAGGATTCGACACGTTTTATTAATGAGCTTAATCCTATTTACATCGACGCGCAAGTCGCCGAAGCAGCGTCAGATCGAAATACTGGCACCCGGCGAACGGTGTACCCGACGGAAGGCCGTAGTCACACGACATTTACATTTATTTATACTATTTACAAATATGTTCTTGTGGGGGTTCACATTCTCAGAATGTATCAAGGACGGAAACGTGGTCCAAGCAGGCTGTCATTTCTTTATTGTCTTTCTTATCAGCTAATTTCGACCGTCGGCCATTTTCAAGCACTTATAACAAGCCTCAAATTTCACATCACATTTGACTAAAAAAGCAGTACATATGTAAAGCCACACATCGTTTTCATTTGCGTGTATAGCACAAATGCAATCCAGTACTGTACTAGATTACGTTCATCAGTAGTACACGTATACAAATGGTTTAAAGCACATAACCTAGTACACTATGGATTCCATTTATGCTACATATGCAAATGAAAACGATGCGTGTGTTTACATATGTACTGGTTTCTTAGTCAAATGTGATGTGAAGCTTGAGGCTTGTGATAAGTGCTGGAAAATGACCGACGATCGAAATTAAGTAATAGCACAAATACATTGCAGCCTACTTGAACCATATTTTTGTTCTTAAAGTTCAATCGCATATTGTACAGTCCGAAGATATATGTTAGCATCCATATGTCATTTATCATATCATCTTAATAAAATGTTGGGAAAGCTAACTGTAACTTTCCTAATTGTATAAATGTTTAGATTATGTCTTATAATTATTTATTTCAACTGGTAAGATAAGATTTATGAAGAGACAGATGAGTCCGTGATTCGGAGGCGTGGAGTGGCTTGTGTGTAGCGCATCAGATTTCTCCATGAACAAAACTGAAGAACAGACTCTACGAATTGATGTTTAATAGCCGAATATCCGATTCCTTAACGCAGACGGTAAGACTTAATCACAAGAACCCAATCATCAGGTTTGTGGCACGAATCATTGATTACAAGACAAGATATTAAAAGGAGTACATTGCAATAACGTAGGAACAACTGAGGTCATACCTACTAAAATCAGCATAGAGTATTTTGTCACTTAATGCACTAGAAAGTCATTAATGTCCAACTTAGAAAGTCAGTTCGATATTGTGCAAGAAGAAACGCCTGTAATTTGAGACACAATCGTTATGAAAAAATTATTAGTAATTACGTACTGTCTGTAATAACCTACTTACACTAAATTTCAAAGTATCTAGAACACATACAAAGGAACACTTTTATGACAGAAATAGTTACAGGTGCACCGTCCTCGAGTTCCATGAAAGTTTTGAGAGCAGTGATGCTCAGTATTTAAGTATTTTAGAAATGTTGTCTCTGTCCTATGGGATTACTTTCGTTTCTATTTTTGGAAGGGGATGAAGCGTTTGATCGAAGACACCCCGACAAACACTCAAACTGGCTGCCCGTTTGAAGATGGAGCCATTATCCACGAAATACCTGGTTGTTATGAACGTGTTATACATTCAGTAGCATGCAGATGCCAGGTTTGCATCAATGTAAACGCACGACATATTCAGCAACAACTATAAAACAATATTCAAGACACGGGAGTTTCAACACCGTCTCTGAAAATGACTGGCGTCAAAACCTTCACGGGACCCTAGTGAGGAAAAGGTGAGCTTTTGACCTCTTGTCACATAAAACGTTCTGGCTTCTTCAAATACACTAAAATTATGTATGTATACTTTTATAACACCTTGAATACTGACATGATCTGCGCAATAGTGGGTACATTTATTTGTTTATTAGTTGCCGAACTAATTTCTAGAGCACGTTCCCGACACCAGTTGTTGTTGTTGTTGTCTTCAGTCCTGAGACTGGTTTGATGCAGCTCTCCATGCTACTCTATCCTGTGCAAGCTTCTTCATCTCCCAGTACTTACTGCAACCTACATCCTTTTGAATCTGCTTAGTGTATTCATCTCTTGGTCTTCCTCTACGATTTTTACCCTCCACTCTGCCCTCCAATGCTAAATTTGTGATCCCTTGATGCTTGAGAACATGTCCTATCAACCAGTCCCTTCTTCTTGTCAAGTTGTGTCACAAACTCCTCTTCTCCCCAACTCTATTCAATATCTCCTCATTAGTTATGTGATCAACCCATCTAATCTTCAGCATCCTTCTGTAGCACCACATTTCGAAAGCTTCTATTCTCTTCTTGTCCAAACTATTTATCGTCCATGTTTCACTTCCATACATGGCTACACTCCATACAAATACTTTCAGAAACGATTTCCTGATACTTAAATCTATACTCGATGTTAACAAATTTCTCTTCTTCAGAAACGCTTTCCTTGCCGTTGCCAGTCTACATTTTATATCCTCTCTACTTCGACCATCATCAGTTATTTTGCTCCACAAATAGCAAAACTCCTTCACCACTTTAAGTGTCTCATTTCCTAATCTAATTCCCTCAGCATCACCCGACTTAATTCGACTACATTCCATTATCCTCGTTTTGCTTTTGTTGATGTTCATCGTATATCCTCCTTTCAAGACACTGTCCATTCCGTTCAACTGCTCTTCCAAGTCCTTTGCTGTTTCTGACAGAATTACAATGTCATCGGCGAACCTCAATGTTTTTATTTCTTCTCCATGAATTTTAATACCTACTCCGAATTTTTCTTTTGTTTCCTTTACTGCTTGCTCAAAATACAGATTGAATAACATCGGGGACAGGCTACAACCCTGTCTCACTCCCTTCCCAACCGCCGCTTCCCTTTTATGCCCCTCGACTCTCATAACTGTCATCTGGTTTCTGTACAAATTGTAAATTGCCTTTCGCTCCCTGTATTTTACCCCTTCCACCTTCAGAATTTGAAAGAGAGTATTCCAATCAACATTGTCAAAAGCTTTCTCTAAGTCTACAAATGCTAGAAATGTAGGTTTCCCTTTCCTTAATCTATTTTCTAAGATAAGTCGTAGGGTCAGTATTGCCTCACGTGTTCCAACATCTCTGCGGAATCCAAACTGATCATCGCCGAGGTCGGCTTCTACGAGTTTTTCCATTCGTCTTTAATGTATTCGCGTTAGTATTTTGCAGCTGTGATTTATTAAACGGATAGTTCGGTAATTTTCACATCTGTCAACACCTGCTTTCTTTGGGATTGGAATTATTATATTCTTCTTGAAGTCTGAGGGTATTTCACCTGTTACATACATCTTGCTCACCAGATGGTAGAGTTTTTTCAGGACTGGCTCTCCCAAGGCCGTCAGTAGTTCCAATGGAATGTAGTATACTCCCGGGGCCTTGTATCGACTCAGGTCTTATAGTGCTCTGTCAAACTCTTCACGCAGTATCGTATCTCCCATTTCATCTTCATCTACATCCTCTTCCATTTCCATAATATTGTCCTCAAGTCACATCGCCCTCTATATACTCCTTCCACCTTTCTGCTTTCCCTTCTTTGCTTAGAACTGGGTTTCCATCTGACCTCTTGATATTCATACAAGTGGCTCTCTTTTCTCCAAAGGTCTGTTTAATTTTCCTGTAGGCAGTATCTATCTTACCCCTAGTGAGATAAGCCTCTACATCCTTACATTTGTCCTCTAGCCATCCCTGCTTAGCCATTTTGCACTTCCTGTCGATCTCATTTTTGAGACGTTTGTATTCCCTTTTGCCTGCTTCATTTACTGCGTTTTTATATTTTCTCCTTTCATCAATTAAATTAAATGTTTCTTCCGTTGCCCAAGGATTTCTACTAGCCCTCGTCTTTTTACCTATTTGATCCTCTGCTGCCTTCACTACTTCATCCCTCAGAGCTACCCATCCTTCTTCTACTGTATTTCTTTCCCCCATTCCTGTCAGTTGTTCCCTTATGCTCTCCCTGAAACTCTCTACAACCTCTGGTTCTTTCAGTTTATCCAGGTCCCATCTCCTTAAATTCCCACATTTTTGCAGTTTCTTCAGTTTCAATCTGCAGTTCATAACCAATAGATTGTGGTCAGAATCCACATCTGCCACTGGAAATGTCTTACAATTAAAACCTGGTTCCTAAATCTCTGTCTTACCATTATATAATCTATCTGATACCTTTTAGTATCTCCAGGATTCTTCCAGGTATACAACCTTCTTTTATGATTCTTGAACCAAGTGTTAGCTATGATTAAGTTATGCTCTGTGCAAAATTCTACCAGACGGCTTCCTCTTTCATTTCTCTCCCCCAATCCATATTCACCCACTATGTTTCCTTCTCTCCCTTTTCCTACTCTTGAATTCCAGTCACCCATGACTATTAAATCTTCGTCTCCCTTCACTACCTGCATAATTTCTTTTATTTCATCACACATTTCTTCAATTTCTTCGTCATCTGCAGAGCTAGTTGGCATATAAACTTGTACTACTGTAGTAGGCGTGGGCTTCGTGTCAATCTTGGCCACAATAATGCGTTCACTATGCTGTTGGTAGTAGCTTACCCGCACTCCTATTTTTTTATTCATTATTAAACCTACTCCTGCATTACCCCTATTTCATTTTGTATTTATAACCCTGTATTCACCTGACCAAAGTCTTGTTCCTCCTGCCACCGAACTTCACTAATTCCCACTACATATATCTTCAATCTATCCATTTCCCTTTTTAAATTTTCTAACCTACCTGTCCGATTAAGGGATCTGACATTCCATGCTCCGATCCGTAGAACGCCAGTTTTCTTTCTCCTGATAACGACGTCCTCTTGAGTAGTCCCCGCCCGGAGATCCGAATGGGGGACTATTTTTACCTCCGGAATATTTTACCCAAGAGGACACCATCATCATTTAACCATACAGTAAAGCTGCATGCCCTCGGGAAAAATTACGGCTGTAGTTTCCCCTTGCTTTCAGCCGTTTGCAGTACCAGCACAGCAAGGCTGTTTTGGTTAGTGTTACAAGGCCAGATCAGTCAATCATCCAGACTGTTGCCCCTGCAACTACTGAAAAGGCTCCTGCCCCTCTTCAGGAACCACACGACTGTCTGGCCTCTCAACAGATACCCCTCCGTTGTGGTTGCACCTACGGTACATCCATGGTTCATGGGGGGGTGGGGGTAAATGTGGAACGCTTCACGATCTTGCGTGTCATTCTTGCGCAGGGGCCATGCTAATCTTCTCTGTATCGTTCCCATTTTAGTATATGTACCGCCGAAGCGAGTACCCGTCACCAGTGGCATATTATATTATGTAAGACAATATATTTAGAAAGATGTTTTCTCTTTAGTGTATAAGGTTCCTCATTGAAGTGACGTATTTTTTCCCATATACACTGACGGAAAAAAAATCGCAACACCAATAAATAATTGATGTACAGAAACGAAATTGCAAGAATTCATTTGACCAGGTAACATATTTAAGTGAATGACTTTGCAAGATTACAGGTTAATGGAAGCGCTCGAAAATCCATTGCAAATGTGAAATGTTGGTTCACTAATAACCTGTGTAACCGCCAGAATGTTGACTGCAAGCATGCGAACGTACATGCATTCTGTTGTAAGGGTGCTGGATGTCAGTTTGTGGAATGGAGTTCCAGGCTTGTTGCACACGGTCGGTCAACACAGGGAAGGTCAATGCTGTTTGTGGATGACGCTGGAGTTATCGTCCGATGATGTCCCACATCTGCTCGATTGCAGACAGATCTAGTGATCGAGCAGGCCAAGGTGAAATGTTGACACACTGTAGAGCATGTTGGGTTATAACAGACCATGTAGGCGAGCGTAATCCTGTTGGAAGACATCATCTGGAATGTCGTTCATGAACAGCAGCACAACAGACGGAATTACAAGATAGACTTAAAAATTTGTAGTCACGGCGCGTTGGATAGCTATGAGAGTGCTCCTGCAGTCATACGAAATGGCATCCCTGACGAGAACTCCAGGTGTATGTCTAGTGTGTCTAGTATGCAGACAGGTTGGTGGGAGGCCCTCAATTGGCCTTCTCCTAACCTCACTGCCACCGAGGCAGAACCAGCTTTCGTCAGAAAACACAACAGACCTCCACCCTGCCCTTCAATGAGTTCTCGCTTGACACCACTGAAGTCACAAATGACTGTGGTTTGGAATCAGCGGAATGCACGCTACAGGGTGTCTGGCTCGGAGCTGGCCGTGAAATAACCGATTTGTAACAGTTCGTTGTGTCACTGTGGTGCCAATAGTTGCTCAAATTGCTGCTGCAGATGCAGTACGACGCGCCAGAACCGTACACCGAACACAATGGTCTTCCCTCACTGGAGTGCCACGTGGTCGGCTGGAGCCCCGTCTTCTTGCAACCGTACATTCTTTGACCACAGCTTTCCTTGTATGCGGTATTAATCTTCGTTCAATGCGATGCGATGCTACCTACATTACAGAAGCATCCATTACGCGTGAACCAACAATTTGTCCACGTTTCAATTCACTATGCTCCGACATAATAGATTTCTTTAATGCTGATACCTCCCATTGAGGTTATGTGGCCCCGAAAATAGTCCAACAATAAACAGATTTAAGTATTCTCTGCTGTCCTGCTTATTGAAACAAACTTAAACTAACTTACGCTCAGGACGACATACACACAGACACACATGCCCGAAGGACGACTCGACCCTCCGACGGGGGGAGCCGCGTGGACCGTCACAAGACGCCTGAGACCGCGCGGTTACCCCGCGGAACTCAAAAAAGTATTGCTCATCACCTCTTTTCGCGACGCCCAGTGCCGACGGAAGGGGTCGGGTTGTTTCCCGTTATTACAAACTGATATTTAAAGCATTATTTTGCCAGTCCTTTCCACAGAGTAGTCCTAAATTAATCTAGCTTGATATTCGTTTTCGGGATATGTATTACCAGGGACAGTAAAACACGAAGTACAGTACAGTATTCCAATAGCAACAGCACCGTCTTGGCCCGCGCTGACTACAACCACCATGCAACATCTATGCTGCTGGAGTATTGGTTATTCTTCTTGTCTTAGTGTTCAAATGGCTCTGAGCACTATGGGACTTAACTTCTGAGGTCATCAGTCCCCTAGAACTTGGAAATACTTAAACCTAACTAACCTAAGGACATCACACACATCCATGCCCGAGTCAGGATTCGAACCTGCGACCGTAGCGGTCGCGCGATTCCAGTCTGAAGCGCCTAGACCACTCGGCCAAACCGGCCGGCCGCTGTAATGGTCGTGAGCGTTAGTTACATTTGAGAATGGACGTGGTGAGTTGATGTTAGTCAATAACGCCTTCAAGGTGACTAAGACGCCCTTACCAACACCTCACTGAGTTTCAAGGAGGTCGTGTAATGGGGATACGAGAAGCTGGATGTTCCTTCTGCTATATTGCACGAAGATTTGGCAGGAATGGAGCTAGTGTACATGATTACCGGCAGTGGTGGTCACCATAAGGAACCGTCGCAAGGGGACCAAGCGCCAGACGGCAACGTGGCATTACCGTGAGGGAAGATCATCGTGTTCGGCGTATGATCCTAGCGCACCGTAGCACTTACGCGGCAGCAATCTGAGCAGCATTTGGCACTACAGTGACACAACAAACTAGTAAGCATTGATTTATTCAAGGGCAACTCCTAAGGAGATGCTCTGCAACGTTCAGGCACCTGTCCCCAAATAACCACCATTTACGACTTCAGTGGTATCAAGCGAGAGCTCACAGGAGGACAGGGCGGAGGTCTGTTGCGTTTACTGATGAAAGCTGGCCCTGCCTCGGTGTCAGTGAAGTCCGTGTGTTGGTCTGACGGAGGACAGTTGAGGGCCCGCAACCAACGTGTCTGCGTGCAGAACATATTGGGATTACACCTGGAGTTACGGTTTCGGGTGCGGGTTATTATGACAGCAGAAGCACAATCGTGGTTATCCCAAGTACCACGATTACAAATTTGTATGCCAATCAGATGGTTCGACTTGACGTACTGTTATTCACGAACAGTATTACAGGAGGTGCTTTCCAACATGACAACGCTCGTCCACATACCACTGTTGTAACCTAACATGCGCTACAGATTTTCGACATTTTGCCTTGGGTCACTCCTTCACCAGATCTGTCTCCAATCGACCACGTGTAGGACATCATCGAACGAGAACTCCAGCGTCATCCACAAACAGCACTAACCTTCCCTGTACTTATCAACCAAACCCCTGTCCTTGAAGTATTAATCACTTACATATGTTACCTAGACAAACATACTTCTGATATTTCATTTCTTTAAATTAATTATTTTTTGGTGTTGGGAATTTTTCCCGACAGTGTACTTACACAAGTCGTAAAAAATGAAACTGGCGTGTCAATTACTTGTAAGACTAAACTGGAATTTACAATTGTTAATGACAAAGAGAACTGCCTCTCACCCAAATTGCTGGTAACAGCCATTTCGATGCACCAATCGGTTGCTGCCACATGTGTGGACTTTCGCAATTCGCTTGTTGTCTAAGCCCTCACTCATTGTTTTTATCTCGCGTTATTCCATAGGAAAAGTATGAACTGGCAAAAAAGAACTGCAATCTCGCTACGATTAGGAGGAACGTTCGGCAATAGAAGAGTGTCTAAATGACACTAATGCCTCGAAAAATCGGACATCAAGTAACTAAGACGATAAGAGACAGTCACATAATCGTTAAATGAAAGTTTGTGTCAAATGTACGGATTCTATTCAATATAATGTTCAAGTTCTTGTAGTTATATCTCGTGAGGCAACGGAACTGAATTGGGATGGATCTACAGAGAGACGCTCAGGGTGTGGCAACATGTGGTGAACGTCGGGCGCGCAAGCTGTGGCCCCTGCGGTCGTGTTTCCAGCAGCTGGCCAGTGTTTAGCAAAGCTGCGAGGGGAGCGCGCGCAGTTCCCAGAACCGACTCCTCAGAAAGAAGGACAAACTGCTCACCAGCAGACACATACACAAGCGCTACACCCCGAGGACCCACTCGACAGTTAACATGGTTTTAGGATATACTGCTTCTCTGGATATTTGTGACATTTTTCTACATTTACTAATTGAGAAACATACCAATGTTTCAAAGTAATATCGTCTTCAGTAATAATTCCTTCGCGACTTCTTTTACCTCTTTGTTGTGTCTTCAAGCTCCTATGGTAGCTATGTTACTGCAAAAAAAGGCTTCATTTAGCACTTCGCTGCACCGCCTAGTAGAAAGGTCTCTTTTATACGTGTGTAAATAATTTATTCGGGCTAACGCTAACAGCTATCATGGGGTGAATATAGATTTGGTAATTGTAGCATTTTAGCATAAACACCGTATCAATGCAAACAAACAGTCGGACAGGCAGTCCGGTTTGCTAAACGCCCGAAAGCATTTAATCGTGATCGTGACCTTAGGGTACCTGCCCTCAGTGCTACAAGAACGCCACAGCATAGTGTAGGAACGTAATCACAAACACAAACAAGTTGCTACTCGGGCTTCGCACTCCAACCGATGTTACACCAGTGAACCCTTCTCTCCAATAACGAAAGTGGCTCTGAGCGCTATGGGACTTAACTTCTAAGGTCATCAGTCCCCTAGAACTTAGAACTACTTAAACCTAACAAACCTAAGGACATCACACACATCCATGCCCGACGCAGGATTCGAACCTGCGGGTTCCAGACTGTAGCGCCTAGAACCGCTCGACCACTCCGGCCGGCCCCCTTAACCGCAACTTAATTCAACTGTAAATTAACATTTAGGCAATAAACGCGGGAAATACTATCCTTAAGTTTGACAGTACGCGATAGCGACCAGTCAGGTCCCAGAAGAAGACCTCAGTTAGAAGGTCGAAATGGAGGGATACGAAGATTCTACAAAGAATGACAGACTACCAGAAACAGAGAAGTTTAAACTTCTTTCAGTAATGCGTGAGTGAAACAGTCCAGTAAACCAACTAGTGTACATATTAATAATAGTAATAATAACAATGTGAACAATGATGCACTATTAAACCAGCGAGCGAGAATCGAAAGCAAAGAAGGCGAAAATTTAGCGCCTAGTCTGTACTGATGCCATTACAAATGAAGCATAAACTCACCGTTTTACTCTCAAGGTTCTTCGTATTTACCAGCAACAAAAAGCCGGCCGTGATGGCCAAGTGGTTCTAGGCGCTTCAGTCCGTAACCGCGCGACTGCTACGGTCGCAGGTTCGAATCCTGCCTCGGGCATGGATGTGTGTGATGTCCTTAGGTTAGTTAGGTTTAAGTAGTTCTAAGTTCTAGGGGACTGATGACCTCAGATGTTAAGTCCAATGGTGCTCATAGCCATTTGAACCATTTTGAACAACAAAAAGTAGATATTAGTAGCTGCTTAATATAAAAAATTAATATTTATGAAAGTAACAAATGTGTATTAAGTATTCACTGACATTTTTAAAAAGCTTTGGCTTAAAATGTTAACGCCACACTTTAACCATCATCGTAAAATCTGGCGAATTATTACGGAAAATATATTTTAGTTGCCATTACATTTAAATGAGAACTGTGTATTAGATTTTTGTCCGTCTCAAAGAGACGACAATACGGGGCCACAGAACTACCCACTGGTAGCCATTGGCTTCACTCCGTATATTACTAGGCAACAAGTTAAATAATAACTCTAGAACATCCACAGTTGATATCTTCTTTCGTAAACGTGTGAAATATAGAAAACTGATGAGATTATATACACACATACACTATCGGGTGAGTCACTAACTATTGACACCTAGAGCAACTCCGAACGTATGATAGGGGTTGGAAAGTTTGTGCGACAAAAGTTGCATGGGACAACGGGGGCTATAATATGACTTTGGTTGGTTGTTGCTAGGTGGAGTCGCATCAGAGATATGAAGGTCAACTTTGTTTCTTTAAATGTGATGCTATAGTTTGGTACTTATTTTCTGATAGCGGCTATCGAGACGAATCGAATGATGTGTAACAGAAAGTTCTTTGAAGGTCAACGAAGGCCAAAAGGGTGGCATGAACGTCCATTTACAGCACGTGTTCGAAGTGATTAGGGTGCGCGCGCGCGCGTGTGTGTGTGTGTGTGTGTGTGTGTGTGTGTGTGTGTGTGTGTGCGCTGCTAAAGTGGTAACTTCTTTGGGGCCTAGACTTCCTGTGTTTGGCAGGGTTGGTTAGATTTCTCGTTATTTATTCTTTTTGGGGACACCGGGCACGTTTCAGTTAGAGCCTTCATACCCCAATAACTTTTATTACAGAGAATATCAAACTTCTGTTGTAGAAAGTTGGTCTCTAATGTGTCATGTGATTGCTCCACAACAACCTCTCGTAGTGGTCACGAAGAAGACCTAAGAGTATTAATTTTGTTAAACACTTTATCCGCATGATCTTTGGTTTGATCTTCTACTGTATTCTTGTCGAGCTGCTGGTGGATTTGTGTCATTATACATTTACACGCTTGCCGGCCGGTGTGGCCGAGAGGTTCTAGGCGATTCAGACTGGAATCGCGTGACCGCTACGGTCGCAGGTTCGAGTCCTGCCTCGGGCATGGATGTGTGTGATGTCCTTAAGTTAGTTAGGTTTAAGTAATTCTAAGTTCTAGGGGACTGATGACTTCAGATGTTAAGTACCATAGTGCTCAGAGCCATTTGAACCATCTAGGCGCTTGTAGGGCTAGTGGTAAACATCGATTTTGCACTCTTTGAGGGATTTTTGACTCAGTTTTGATTGAAATACTTTCTGGGCATAACATGGTATTTTTTCCCCAAGGTGTCTAGTTTTGTCCAGCCATTCGATGTCCTGGTTTTGTTTCTTTGATTTATTGTCAGGATTGGACGTCTTCTCGTGAACATTGTTGCCTTTGTTTTTTCTGGACTAACACTGATTTTATTTCTGCAGACTCATTCTTCCTTTAGCTCGATTTGCTGGTTTGGTCTTCTCACTGTAGTGTACTCACCCAGACAATGTCCGTGTCGTTAGCAAACTGTATTACTAGTGAATGTTCAACGACTGGCATGTCACATACGCGGTGAAGTGTGTCACAGAAATGACAGATACTTGGGGGGGGGGGGGGGTGGCGGGTTCTTTCTTGAAGTATTTTAGTCTCTGATCGCTTACCGTCTATTTGGATATAGAATTTTCTGTTCGCTAGGTAAACTGCGCAACCCTATTAAAGGGTCACTTTTTCGAAACCTCATAACTTTCTACCACTGCGACACAGATGTCTGAAATTTGGCTCAAACGTGCCTACAAAACTACTGTGTAATGATGCAAAAAGATGACGCACTGTGACGTCACTCTGGGGATCGTTAACGCTTCAAATCGCAAGATGTTGACACATGCGGAAGAAATGGCAGAGTTCACAAGTTAATGGGAGATGTAGGATATTTTAAGTACGTCACAATGGCACCAAATTTCCCAACAGTTCTGACCAATGCCACAGTCGACGTGTCACTCAACAGGAAGGTCATCAGACGCTCTGTAGCCTACATTTTATCCCTTCTCTTGATGCTCCTGCGATAGAGGCCAAAACCGCGACGCCGGGCATTGAGATCAAGCGCTTTTCTGATGGGTGGGTGAGGAAAACATTTGACACTGCTGCTTTGAATAGACACGAAAACACCGCAGGTGATGTCAAAGGGCGTTAGCTGAACCACCCCTCCCCTTGGGGCGTTGATGCCCACACACTACGCTGTCGGAAACGACAGTTCGCGGGGCGATGACCAACAGCACGACAACGACGTTATTGACAACTTTTGATACTGTTCAAACTCCTAGCATGATACAACCCTTCCCTAAGGACATTGTGACCCTAAAATCCCACTGAACGTGATCGCACCACTCTGAGGTGTAACGTGAACGCAGTTTAGCAATGATGTACGGGATGGAACCACTAGCGACCGTTAAAAACCATTCAACTAAGTTTGAATGTGATCAAAAATTGGTAGAATAGAAATTGACACATGTGTGAATAAAATGATGACGTGTTCCACTAACGACCCACAGTTAGTCAACACAATCGGTGCCAGCTGCGCTCCTTGTTGGGCACTTTAAAAATTCCGCAATACAGAGACATTGATTCTTAGGCGCCGGCATGACAGGCAACTATTTCGACACTCAGCTGAGTGGCGCTACGTCGCTGAGCTAGCGACTGCTGGTCACTTACTAAACCTGAGGGTCCCCCGTATATGAGCAAACGTTTATGACAAATTCGCCCCTATCTAGCTGCCTATTTGTCAGACAAGCACGTACACTTACAAACAAAGTTTGTTCGTTTGAGGAAGGCGCTGTTCATGTTCGTCAGTATTTTGACTGTAGTGAGAATTGTAACAAATTAAGACACAGCTTTTCTGGCACTGACTCTATTACTGTGCTTAAATAGTAAGAAGAAGAGAATACGCTGGTCCACGGAAAGGCTTACAATGAGAGAGAATTATACACATGAAAACCTGTTACACTTTGTACCACATGACATCATGCAGAGTTACTCCGCCCTGACGTTGAAAAAGAAGACCAGTATACGAAAATTTATTCTCTGCTTGTTGGTCTTTTAATGAGAATTCATTAAAATATCACAATCTGGGAACGTATGGCCCATATCGTCCTTTTAAGAGCAGGACAATTTCGATTTTTTTTATTCCATTCCCCTCCAGTTTGTATGTTAGGTGTAAAATACTGATTTTATTCTTAACCTCTTTCTGCGTCATGTATGGCTGGGAAAGATTCGACACCGCTACCATTCTGGCCATTGTCCGTGCCATTACATTTTTGTCCTTCATCGTGTAAGTATTTTCCGTAGCTAAGAGAACAGTAAGATAAACTGTAATAAAATTAATTTTTGTTAAACACATGCGGCGAAATAGCGACACAGACGACATCCACAATCTTGTTAAATTCTTCATCAATCATAATTACTGGAAAAGACGTAAGACATGCGGTATGTTTGACAAACACGTCACACAACACTTTACAAGATCAACTATTTGGCAAACACAGAAAAATTTGAAAAACTGTTTGATCGTTTACGTGAGCCGTTAGGGGTGTCGAAAGGGATGCCTGTCGCACCGGCGCCTAGGAGTCACGTTCAGTGGGATTGCAGGGACACGATCTCCTTATAAGAGAGGTGAATCGTCGTGGGGGTTGTCAGCAGTTTCAAAAATGGCCAAGAATGGCGTCCTGTTGCTCATTGCACTGAGAATTTTAGATGTCAACACGAATTGTGTAGGAGTCACCACCCCAGGAGGAGGGGTGCTTCATCTACGCCCTATGTACCACCTCCAGATGCCTTCTCGTGTCGATCATGATCCGCAGTGTATCTGAAATGTCTTTCCAGGCCACCCATAAGAAAGCAGCGCGATTGCAACGCTAGGAGTCACAGTTGAGACCTCCATGGCTGGTGTGTCAAAAGAACACGTGAAATGCATGTAAGATGGGGTGTGACGACCATTCCATCGTGTGACCCATCCACGGTGGAGTTAGGTAGGATTTTGGGGAAATTTGGTACCAGTGTAACGCGATTAACCTTCTTTACACCTCACGTAAATTTGTGAGTTATGGCCTTTCTTTCGTACGTGTCGACACTTTGGTATTTGAAGCTTCGATGAGCCCGAGAGTGACTGCAAGGCGCAGCGCTTTCGCACTGTTACAGAAGAAGGTTGTAGGCATTTTTGACTTAAATTTCTAACGGCTACGTCACAGTAACAGAGAATTACAGAGTTTAGAAATAGTGACCCTCTAATATTGTTGCGCAGTGTAGTCGTCGATAATCTGGATGTAGCAATCCGGAATATACGTCGGTGATAAGCTTGTCTCTCCACGCGCTTTTTCTAAGTCCATGAAGGTATCTGCATACAAGTATGATTTGTTCACGTTGTAGAGAAGAAACAATTATCCCACTGCGGCGGAAATCAGTAGACTTTATGTACATGTACAGACAAACAAATAATTACAACTTCAGAAAAATTGGATAATTTATTCAAGAAAAAGAGTTTCACAAATTGAACAAGTCAATAACTCCAGAATGAGATTTTCACTCTGCAGCGGAGTGTGCGCTGATATGAAACTTCCTGGCAGATTAAAACTGTGTGCCCGACCGAGACTCGAACTCGGGACCTTTGCCTTTCGCGGGCAAGTGCTCTACCATCTGAGCTACTGAAGCACGACTCACGCCCGGTACTCACAGCTTTACTTCTGCCAGTACCTCGTCTCCTACCTTCCAAACTTTACAGAAGCTCTCCTGCGAACCTTGCAGAACTAGCACTCCTGAAAGAAAGGATATTGCGGAGACATGGCTTAGCCACAGCCTGGGGGATGTTTCCAGAATGAGATTATCACTCTGCAGCGGAGTGTGCGCTGATATGAAACTTCCTGGCAGATTAAAACTGTGTGCCCGACCAAGACTCGAACTCGGGACCTTTGCCTTTCGCGGACAAGTGCTCTACCATCTGAGCTACCAAAGCACGACTCACGACTCACGCCCGTTACTCACAGCTTTACTTCTGCCAGTACCTCGTCTCCTACCTTCCAAACTTTACAGAAGCTCTCCTGCGAACCTTGCAGAACTAGCACTCCTGAAAGAAAGGATATTGCGGAGACATGGCTTAGCCACAGCCTGAGGGATGTTTCCAGAATGAGATTTTCACTCTGCAGCGGAGTGTGCGCTGATATGAAACTTCCTGGCAGATTAAAACTGTGTGCCCGACCGAGACTCGAACTCGGGACCTTTGCCTTTCGCGGGCAAGTGCTCTACCAACTGAGCTACCGAAGCACGACTCACGCCCGGTACTCACAGCTTTACTTCTGCCAGTACCTCGTCTCCTACCTTCCAAACTTTACAGAAGCTCTCCTGCGAACCTTGCAATTTGGAAGGTAGGAGACGAGGTACTGGCAGAAGTAAAGCTGTGAGTACCGGGCGTGAGTCGTGCTTCGGTAGCTCATTTGGTAGAGCACTTGCCCGCGAAAGGCAAAGGTCCCGAGTTCGAGTCTCGCTCGGTCAAACAGTTTTAATCTGCCAAGAAGTTCAAGTCAATAACTGTGTCATTCACCCCTGTCCCACATGCATGTAGTTATTCGGCTTATCAATGATTTATAGAGGTGTTGTATTTCCCCCTAATGGATATCGTGTCACATTCTGTCCAATCGGCGCATCGGAGCGTCAAAATACCGAGCTAGTTGGAGGGGCCTGCCCATGGTTCTTAAAACGTTCTCAATTGGGGAGGGATGAAGCAAGCTTGAAGGTTTCGGAAACGCAAAGACAAGCAATGGAAACTTTCGCCGTGTGTGGATGGTCATTATCTTATTGAAATGTAAGCTCAAGATGGCTTGCCATAACCTGCAACAAACTGGGTGCCGTGGATAACAAGCAAAGGACTACTGCTATGAAAAGAAATGGCACTCCAAGACCATCACTCTTGGTTGTCGGTTCGTATAGTAGACAACAGTCACACTAATATTGCACTGCTGTCCGGGACGCCAACAAACACGTCTTCGGCTTGTAAGACCATCGACTGGAGTAGAATTGTCTCCATTGATGAGTCCCGCTTCGAACTGAGAATAGATGGCCAGCAAGACTTACCTATTGACGCCCCAGACAGTGATTGGATGCAAACCCGACTATCGCTCGCCATACAGCCCGAACACCAGGAGTGACGGATGGTCTGGGCCAGCCTTTCCTTTCCTTGCAGGACGAATTTGGTTGTGGTCCGTGACACCCTTACAGCACAGTGGTACGTTGACGATCTTCTACACCCCGTTTTTTTTGCCCTTCATGACAAGCCAACTTGGACTTATATATCAGCAAGATAATAGCTGACCGGTTAGTCTTCGTGCTTGCCAAACCTTACATTGGCCAGCTAGGTCGCCAGACCTTCACCGTTGTGAATGTTTGGAGCATTATGGACAAAGCCCTCCAACCAGCACGGGATTTCGACGATCTAACGCGTCAATTTAACAGAAATTGCCATGATTCCCATCAGGGGGACATTCAGCAGCTAAGTCAGACAGCGCCAAACCGAATTACTGTTTGGAAGGGCCAGATGTGGACCAAAGCGTTACTGACTCTCTCAATTTGTGAATCTCTGTCTTTAAATGTACATCACATCTTGCGATTTCCCTCCCATTTTAATAATTCGTCGTTTTTCTGTCTTATAGTGTATTTTACGGGTTTGGGTAACCGAACTATATCTGACGTGTTCCTTTTCTCCAGGAAGTAAAACCTGAGCAAGCAGCTGTTGAAAGTTCTTGTTAGTAAAAAGTAGCTTTCTCCGTAAATATTCTATGTGCTGTTTGCTTCTGGACAAGGCGAAATAATGAGAGTTGGGGCCCACATTTTTTATTTATCTTCATCTGTCTCGGTGTTGTCTGTTTCAGCTGATGGCAGTATCTTGTGTACTTTACACGGCTGGCAGCTGTCTTGACTTGTTGGTCATATTCGTTGTCGTCCTCTGGTTCGTATTCATGATGCAGTGTTTTTTTATTCTTCGTAGTTATTAGCGACGAATTTCGCTTTCTTCGTTTCACCGAATACAAGTTCGTCGTTATGAGTTACGACTAGTTAGCGAGGTTTTGACTTGTGATGCTTCTGATGAACTTCCAGTCTTTGTTGTTATCTGCGGGCCACGACCCTGTTATTCATTCCGTAGCTCTTCTTATTAATTCTATTGACAATCGTTTCATTTCCCGTATTTCTTAGGAATATCTGAAAGGCTGTAATCTCTTCTTCTTTGAGGCGTATCTCAAGCCTTGTAGCAGGGGTAGCATGGTTGAAGAACTATATTCTTGGAATATGATTTGCATCGAAGCTATTCTGTGAACTTTTACTACCTTGCTTGTGACGTTTCCCATAGCATCTTCTGTTTTCTCGGACGTGCTGGTGTCAGTTGCGGGTGTGATGTTTTCGTTCGTCAATGTCCCAATAAGTCTCAGTCTGCGACCGTTTCCGTGTCCAGTTTCATAGTTTATTGGCATTTGAGACCCCCTCAAACATTGGATTGTGGTTATTGACACTCCTCAAGTTGAGATGCAGGTCCAGATTCTTCATCACAGTTATTTCGAGGAAATTTGGTGTGTGGTTTTCGAGGACTGGTTTGCTGGTAGCGTCTTCCGGTCTAGTGGCTATAGCCTGGAGTAGGTCTCTAAGGTCGCCAAATTTGAATCCTTATTTCGTCGTGAATTTCATGTTGTGTTTTTTTTTTTTTTTTCGTTAAGGTCCCAGTATAGCAAGACCGTGGCTTAGCTGTCTAACATTTGCTACAGGTCTGCTTCATTGAGGTAATTTGTTAGGTGGTGGTGATCTTCTACGAGACAAATTTTTCCTTTGGATGTTCCAATTGAAATAATTACGGGTTGAATATCTATAAACTTAGAGAAAGTTTTTCTATTGTGCGCGGTATTTCATTTTAGGGATACTGCAATGCCTCCTCCACCTCTGTTCAGCCAGCCTTTCCTTTAACTCGTCACGTTTCTCAACGTGAAAGATCGAGTTTCTTGGGAAGTGAATCAGTGTTAAGTAATTCGATGATTTCCGTCTTTTTATGTAAAACTCCATTGGCAGTGAACATAAAAAATCTTATGTTTCCTTTCTTTTTAGACTGTTATCCATTTTTATGTCCGAACAGTTCCGTTACCCCTTCGATTAGAGGCCGACCGGGGTGGCCGAGCGGTTCTAGGCGCTGCAGTCTGGAACCGCGAGACCGCTACGGTCGTAGGTTCGAATCCTGCGTCGGGCGTGGACGTGTATGATGTCCTTAGGTTAGTTAGGTTTAAGTAGTTCTAAGTTCTAGGGGACTGATGACCTCCGAAGTTAAGTCCCATAGTGCTCAGAGCTATTTGTACGATTTAAACCTTCGATTAGAGTCAATTTTAGAAACTGCATTTCAAGGTTCCTTGAATGTTTTGGCCACTCCTGTGATGTTTTCAATGATTGACACTAGGGGTCTCATGTTTGAGAGGACTTTCATTATTTGCTGAAAAGTGCCGTGGTTTTTGTTTAGGTGTTTCTTCAGTTGTGTTTTGTGTCCCACTGGAAGTGTCGCTCTAAGTTCTTCTTTGTCCTTTGGAAGGGTAGACCAATTATGTGTCCTTAGGTTGAATTGTTCTTGAGGTCTGGGTTCTGCTGATATCGACGCCTTTGCCACGTGGACTAGGGTGCCTTGTCACGGTCCGTGCGGCTCCCCCGCCGGAGGTTCGAGTCCTACGTTGGGCAGGGGTGTGTGTGTTGTCCATAGCGTGAGTTCGTATCAGTTAGAGTAAGTAGTGTGTATGCTTAGGGACCGATGACCTCAGCATTTTGGTCCCATAAGACCTAACCACAAATTTCCAAAATTTTTATCGATGCCTTTGTTAGTTGGGTTGGGAACTAGTTTGCTATTGTAGTATTGTTTTCTTGCTTGTTTGATGATGCATGTGTCTGTTTTCCGCAATTCACGCGTTTCAGTGATAGTTCCGCTGGGTGTTCACCAGACATTACATATTTCTGTGGTATCGAGCAGTTGTTTTTGTGTGGTTATACCCCCGGCTTCTTGTACACTGAGCACGGCCATCGATGCTCCTGGAAGTACCTCCCTGGTGACCAACGGCTATCTGATGTTATAGATCGACTCGCAATGCTTGATAATGTCCAGGGTTACGCTAAATGTTTACACTTCTGCTTCATAATATTAATGGACTCCAAAATCGGAAGTATGTGCATATATATTCAGAGAGAGAAAATTTTGTTTCTTGACTTGTCTGAAAAGCATTTGCTAGATAAGAATCGAGCTGAATCGATATTAATCGAACAATGTTTATATCTAACGAGAATTTCGAGAGAAATAGAAGTAAATAAAATATACTGTGTCCAACGAAGCGAGATGATGATTAATAATTAACTTCCGATACATAGATAAATATTCATACATGCGGCAATTTTTAAATTTTGATTTGTTGATGTCAATTTTGACTGCGGACCAACTATTGCAGTAACGGAGACTTAAAGGCATGCCTATTAAAATTCCCCACAACTTAGTGTTCTGCTATTCACACGACCTTTTTCCTGCCACTGATATCACTCTGCGAATCACTTTCTATACAATATACCTGTACGTGGCATAATTTTCCTTATGAAAGAATCAAAACACTCATATCGCGAATACTAATCATTCTGACAAATTAGGATTTTCCCACAGGAGCCCTCAGACATCGACATGTCAGAGTGGCTTTTCATGTCACATTTACTACTCTGGATACGACGTGAGACAGACATATGCGGTTACAAAAGGGAGCCCTGCAAGATCTGCGTGAACAGCATGTGTCTTAGAGCGCAATCATCTATTGCTGCCACCAAAAGGAATCACCCAGAATGTTTTCGATCATTTGAGCCATCCTTTTTCAGTACTGCAGTTTTCACAACGGTTACCGTGTCGCATATACTTAGTTTAACATGACTTCATATACGGGGTGATCCATAAGTGAGCAACCACTTTTGTAAAACAAATGCTGATGGAAAACAAATTTAAAGTGAGGTAGTATGACACGAGACAGATAGAAAACTTGTGATACTATATTACTAACGTGACGATCATTTTTGAAATCTCCATACTGGATGTAGCTCGTAATTTTCAGATGGAGAGAATGGAATGTGATGTGTGAAACAGTTGATGAAGCACATTAACAAGTGTCAGCAAATAGGGTAAAACGTTCCAGATTTTTGGATGTACATGTTGATTAAAACGATCTTCAAGAAGCATATTACTGAGTTTCTCGAATGATTAAGTTCATCTGTTTTTGTTCTTCGTTCGTCAGCCTTGGAAACAAATGGATCAACTTCCTGACGTATTTTGCACATTTCCATTCAATAATGACTTAGTGAACAATTTTTTGTGGTAACTAACCAGTTAGAAAGTAAGTTTCATTGCATAGAAGCGAGTAGTTTGTTAATATTTGTTGTTCAGACGTGGTTGTCATGAAGGTACCTCTTCGAGGAGTTAGGCATTTTAACTGCACCGTCACAATACATACGTTCGCTAAAAGTATTCTTCATAAAAATTCCATCACAATTTGAGGACAGTGATACACATATCTCTAAAAGTAGAGGAAAACTTACCTTTATTACCCACTATTAAAGCTTTCAGTGGGTTACAAATGAGTTCAATATCCAGTAACAAAATTTTTTATCATTTGTCTAACAACATAAAATGTCTGACAGGAAAGCAAATTTTAAAACTATCATCTTTATTAAACTGCTCCACCTACTCCACGGATTAATTTCTATTTAACTGTGCGTTCGTTAATATTAAAGCTAATAGAACAATTCAAATGACCTATGGAGCATCTAAATAACTAACTGAATTGCGCGAGAAAAACCGTGGTGTTCTCTGTCTGAGTATATCTTCTTTCATTCTTTAGTTATGACAGCAAATAGGGACGAGGAAGCTGATGGCGTTACACAACCCGCCTGCACTGAGGTTATCCTAACATCAGGAGAGAGGATATCAAACAGCGCTGCCCAGACAGATCACCCATCATTCACAGTGCGGTGGTGAAACTTCTCACGAAATTGCTTGGAACTGACTCTCTCGCAGACAAACTGACAGCTGGACTGTCGAAAACGGCTACGGAAGTAACAACAACAACTGCTGTTCTGGCGTCGTTCGTTGAAGATCATAGCATATTGTTCGCCACATCTTGCAGGAAACTGGGGTTAGGGAGCGGACTGTTTATGCTTGTGCACACATTACAGTATATGCGTCGCTTAGAGCTCATGCCGATTGATTGAAATGTATAACATTCACATTATAACATACTGGGCAACACGTCAAGAACATCCTGTTGCCTTTATCTGATATCAGAATTTGCCTTGTTCTGTGTAAAATGTGTAGAGCTATGCTAACCAAGGTCCAATTGGAAAATGCAAGATTCATCCAGTTTCGTGGCTTTCAAAATGGTCGCTGTGCTGGTAACAGTCACCTAGATTTACCACCTCTCCCATCGCTGTACAACTTAATTTTAAATTTCTCTATATTGACCAGCCTATTTTGTGTTTTAGAACAGGGTCCAATGGAAACTCTTTCTCAATAAGTTATGTTTAAAATACGGTACAAATTCCAGCAATATTTGCACTTGTTTCCACTGTCAAATTATATAAAGTATTTCTACGGATACTATAGAAAGTATCTAGCTCCTGACACAAAATTTTCCGTAACTATTAATTTTATTGGCATATCGACTGGCCCAAACAATCAAAGAAACACTCTTAAAGTTAATTTTCATAAATACATCAGAAAATCTAGTTCAAAACGAAAACATTATTTACTGTTTTGTTAACACACATTCCTCGTAACAGTCAAAACACACATCACAAATTACATTTTTCTAATTGAGATTCCATTTTAACAGGAAATACGAAAACTAAATAATTACAAAGGGTCAAACTTGTATCTGTTTTAAAATCTAACTACGTTAACGATGTGTAGAAACAGTCACTAGAATACGTCTGGAATGTATTACCAAACAAGAAATCAAGCTACCATTATTTTGACTTACATAGTGTTATAAAAATAACGAGAAATTATGTCGCTTTGTATTATCGTATGGACGAGGTCAGTTAGTTTAGTGCCAACACCTGTGACAGTCTTTGGAGGCATGACTGACTTCGAAGTATAATAAGTTCTCCAAAACACTAATTTTGATGTCAAATTGTGATGCCATGTAAAACGAAATATAAACTATTAGAGGTAAATAGCGTCATATTTTACACCTATGGACCACCCTGTGAAACGTGTACAGAATAATAAACATTTGTATCACAGCATATCTTTGTGCATACATTTTCCTTGAAACAAAGTTCAATCCAGAGAGTCTGAAAACAAAATGTCGAAAGAAAAGAAGCAGCTGGTATATCAAATAAAAGGATCATACTACGCCGTATCTAGGGAACAATTCATTTTTCTATTACAAAATTAATATAATTACGTACGCTTAAGTGAATACCAGTTCTATCTGCACTGACAAGTTCTAATTAATGTTCATTTCCTGCATGAAAGTTGTGTGAGAGATGAATGTCGGAACTTATACTCAGGAGCCATCTAGGTGGTAGTTGGCAAAGCTTCATATACTGGTGGTGCTAGCACCTGCTAGGCGGCATCGTAAACATGCTTCACTGTATGACACTTACCAAGTGTCAACAATAATTCTTTTCTGTTTGTAAATAACTGTTGAAGTATTTCTAATACTTGTAAATGTTAATTGTTAACGTCACTGTGACGCTGTGTATGCTGTGCTCCACTGCTGTAAATCAGAGACCAGTGTGTTTTGAGAGAGAGAGAGAGAGAGAGAGCGAGAGAGAGAGAGAGAGAGAGAGAGGGGGGGGGGAGGTGAGAACAGACTGACGAGAGGGGGAACCATTATAAAAGACATTAACACTTTGAACGTTTTGGCATTATTATGGCGCGAAGAATGATTGCGTACCAGTGGACATTTGTGCGTAGTGGCTGAAAAAATCATTACTTGGAGCGGACCTTTTGGTTGCGAATAAATATACAGGCATTTTACAGGAAGAACCAAATCAAGCTATTTGTTTAAAGCGTCAGAAGCCTGGAAATAACTGGCCAGATGTTGCTTGTTCGTCTCGGAATGACTACGATATGTCGTGTCATAAATTACGAGTGGACGAACTTATCAGCAATGGATTGATTTTCCAGAAAGGACATGTTTCAGTTTATTGCTCTGTATAAAACATTTGTGATCTCTCTCTGAAATGTTAGGTCAGTAAAAGAAATAAATGCAGTCCCAGTGTAAAGTACTTCAACGTGAATTTTGGTGTGATAGTAATTGAAACCCTCCAGGTTATCTACGTACACTAAAATGTCATTGTTAAATGCTAATTAGGGAAGAAGAATGGCAATTGTAGCAAAAGAAGAGATGAAATGTGCAGTCAGTTCAAATGAAGGTATTGTGCCACGTACTGCATGTCAAACTGTGTAGTGTACAGAGTGGGCAGCTGTAGTTCACACATTGAAATTAAAATCAGGTGGGTTTCTGCCATTAACAACTGGCAAATTTAACAACTCATTTTTTGCTAGGTTTCAGGGGTTCTGAATACAGAACACACTGTTGTCACTATTTTTAACCACAGATCCATTGATAATTTCAATTTTGTTTAAGTCATGGGATCAACTTGAAAGTGCTTACAAGAGAACTTTTTGAATTCTATGTTCTATCAAGATAAATAAATCAATGAAGTTTTCACTAATTAGTCAAGTTGCTTTGCTTTCTCATTTTGGTGTTGCTTGGCTGTGATATCAAAGAACCTGGAGATCAGAAAGGCTAAGACTGATGGTGGTATATGTTGTTTTACCAACAAAAGTAGATAATTATATTATTGCTTTGGCCTCTGACTTGTGAAATGAATTTTTTAGGAACACACATTATTGTTGAATGCTTTTAAGTTGAATTAATATTTTTTGTTGTTGTTGAAATTATGTGAATAAATGTAATACTCATACGAGTCCCGATACGGATGCCTCATTCCATGCGGTTTGCACGGATCCCCATTATTTTTAATCTTCATATCAATTCTTATTTTTAAATGGCTGTGGCATGAAGTTGTACACATTTTGCTTTGATTGAATTAGAAACAGAACCAGAACAATCTGGGAGTGTTGTACTAGTAAGACTGGGTGAGATATAACAATAAGCATCTATGATGTACGATTTGTCCAGGTCGCACCGCGCTAAGTTAGCGCAAACAGCGAGTGAAACTGCATTTGAGACGATGTAACTCACGTGGCCACTGGTTCAGACATGACCTACATCGAATCGACAGCTACAGTTGCCAAAGCATTGTAGTGTAACAGTAGCAGAGTAATCGAGTTTCCGGAGCTTGTCACATTCAAATCTTGTTCAGTTGATAATCTATTTTGTTTGGAGCTGCGGAAGTTACATAGCAACCACAGCTGCTGAGAATTGACGTCCGTCAATAAACAACGACAGCAGCGACGGTGTTTCCGAGGTTAGATGACTGATTCTCCGTGAAATGAGATTTTTGTGCCATATGCTGATGGGCTGTGAGATGAAATCGAACAACATTTCATTGTTGTAGTCTGGATGATAGGGTGATCACCGTGTCCATCTCTGTTCCCAAATAGATACTGATTTTCTGGATGCCTCCTCAGCTCACTGTCAACTTACTGAATCAAATTAATTTATTGTTTATACATCCATAACTATTGCTTTTTAGATTGATCCCAGTAGTTACTCGTCTATTTTCGCTCTCGCTTTTACTCTTCTTATCACTGTTATGATAAAAAGGAATCTTCATCTGTCGTCCTCAGCAGACTCCAACAGTCCAATCGACCCCGTTATCCTAGTTGTAAATACTGACGTGGGCCATAACATATTAAATTTTCGTATATTCAGGTTGCGTGGTAACAGGGCTCCTCCGGAATACACGTCCAACTTCTGACGTAAAACAAGCAAGCAAGCTTGGCATCAAAACGCTCGTCTAGGACGACTCATCGTGACCTATCCGCGAAGCAGCTAACATAACTCCATTGAAAAATAATAGAATCCCTCACTACGAGCTAGCTTCTCTCAGAATAAAGTATTTTCTTTCTTTCCGGCATGCTTGTCTTTCGTCGTCAGACTGAAGATCTTAATTTGAAAACAAAAGAGAGTTCGTATACGATTAAAGTCCATTCGCTTTATGAGTTTTTTTTGGCGTATCTATGGTTGGTGGCAGACGACACATTTCTCAAAATAGACAATATCCGCCATTGTCTTTCAGATGTTAAGCCCGGTGAAAGAAAGTTCTGTTTGCATACCGTAAATAGAAAATGAGTCTCTCAGATACCTACAGCCTTGTGAGGGCGTTACTGGACTTAATTACAAAATAAGGCTCTTGAAAAGCTCTAAGAAATATTAAAATACGAGCACAGTTTTAAGATTTTTGTTAGTATAGAGCCAGACTTACACGGATGAAAACAGGCACGGTATCATCATTAGCAACAATATTCTGTCTACTAGACGCTCAAGATAGACCATTCTTGCTCAGGTGCCGTCTGTGTTCTCGATTTTCCATTTATGTCTTCTGCTTCTATCTTCAGTCACGTATACATTTTGATGGTCTTTGAGTCTGTCAGCCTCCTTCTTCTGCTTGTTACTATTCCATCATTAATTTGTATCATTTCCTTTTACAAGTAAGACTAAATTTTCTGGTATTCGGCTTCAATAGCAACATTTACCTTGGCATGAGGCATTCCGGCAGGATGCTGCCATCACGGGTCGACCTAGCAATTAAAAATTATTCTATAGGACAACACACGCCGTAGTGCAAACGATGTTTTTGTTGTTTTGTGACGATTTGAAATGAGTAAATAAACATTACAAAAGCATGGTTCAAATGGCTCTGAGCACTATGGGACTTAACATCTGAGGTAATCAGTCCCCTAGAATTAGAACTACTCAAACCTAACTAACCTAAGGACATCACACACATCCATGCCCGAGGCAGGATTCGAACCTGCGTCCGTAGCAGCAGCGCGGTTCCGGACTGAAACGCCTAGAACCGCTCGGTCACAACGGCCGGCTAAAAATTACAATTTCTGGTACAAAAATTACTAAACAAATACAACAACAATAGCAACGACAAAATCGCTTACATTTATCTATACATACATTTACACTGGAGTTAAAGAACGCTTAGTAAAAATTTTATGAGACAGTCGTTCGTCCTACCCACATCCGCATAACATGGATACATTTAAGGAATCCTTTGCTGTCCTTAGAACCCTATTTTAAGTTAGACCACCTTTTCTACTTCCCTGTTCAGACACTCCTAAGCTCTTGTCGTTCACGAAAGTGATTCGTTTGCAAGTAAAAAGCAAACTTCCCATTAGTGAAAACAACGGCTATTCTGACGTAAGTGTGACTAATCTCATTCACGTTAATCTGTTTACTTAGGTAGGGGTTACAATAGTGATACCTGAAAACGCTAACTATTAATTCAATAAACTTAGCTGTTTGCTTTTCATGGTTCCTGAAATTCCTGCTTTTGGCATAATCTTATTTATTGCTAAGCGTCAACTGCAACTGGAGAGCGCCCCCACAATTACAGTCGGCGCAACAGAGGAAGAAATTCTGAATATCCACTGTTATTCGTAGCCGGCCGGAGCGGCCGTGCGGTTCTAGGCGCTACAGTCTGGAGCCGAGCGACCACTACGGTCGCAGGTTCGAGTGCTGTCTCGGGCATGGATGTGCGTGATGTCCTTAGGTTAGTTAGGTTTAATTAGTTCTAAGTTCTAGGCGACTGATGACCTCAGAAGTTAAGTCGCATAGTGCTCACAGCCATTTGAATCATTTTTATGTTATTCGTTTCAGAGACGTCAACATTAAATTTATATTTCTTAGGACTTGGTTATGATAGTTTTACAGCGTTTTATCTCCAAAGCGCTACAGTCTGGAACCACGCGACCACTACGGTCGCAGGTTCGAATCCTGCCTCGGGCATGTATGTTGTGGTGTCACCGCCAGATACCACACTTGTTAGGTGGTAGCCTTTAAATCGGCCGCGGTCCGGTAGTATACGTCGGACCCGCGTGTCGCCACTGTCAGTGATTGCAGACCGCGCGCCGCCACACGGCAGGTCTAGAGAGACTTCCTAGCACTCGCCCAGTTGTACAGCCGACTTTGCTAGCGATGGTTCACTGACAAATTACGCTCTCATTTGCCGAGACGATAGTTAGCATAGCCTTAAGCTACGTCATTTGCTACGACCTAGCAAGGCGCCATTATCATTTGCTATTTATCTTGTGATGCATGTACCGTCAGACCGATGTTCACCAATTGTGGATTAAAGTTAAGTATTCCAGCAGCTACGTACGTTATTGGCTATATTAATTACCTTGTCCAGTTCCAGTCCTCACGCTAGCCTGCGTGAGCTTAAACGCGTGCCTTTCGGCTTGACCTCCTAGTGGCTTGGCTGTCTTGCCAAGTCACAACATATGTGTGTGATGTCCTTAGGTTAGTTAGGTTTAAGTAGTTCTAAGTTCTAGGGGACTTATGACCTCAGCAGTTGAGTCCCATACTTCTCAGAGCCATTTGAACCATTTTTGATCTCCAAAGAAGGCTATGCAGTACCTTCGTACATACTGAATTTGTTTCGATTCTCCTTGAAGGTGTAGTAAATAGGTGTTGCAAAAGTTTTTGAGTAAATCGATAAGACACTCTAGCTCCTCTTAAAGGTAATCTATATGTTATTGACAAGATCATTTCTTTAAATCACGACGTCACGGTGCGCTTTCGTTGCCCATTGTATTCCAGTAATCGTTAAATCAATTTTTTCCTAGACTGCAGCGTGCCTATGGATCCCGAGTTCCTTCAGCTTCGACGGATCATTCACTGGGTGATCTCAGTACATGATCTGAAATACATGCCCCTGTTTGTAACAGGAAAATCTGACAACTTTTCACACACTCTACTTTCTATGGGAGGTGTTATTAAAATAGTATACAGAAACAGCTGGTGTTCAATGTCTCATAGTAGATATGGCTAGCGAACGTTTGGGTATCATTTGTAAGAGAAGTACGCCACCTTTAGAAAGCGAAGTACCATTTTTTTGGTTGCAGTGTGTAATCATTATTTGGTGTCATCTCAAGAGATGTCTTGAGAGATGCAAATTGCACCAATATCTAATGTAGAGGCTAGGAATTGCTTTCAATCGATGATCGAAGTACCTGTTCTTTAATTGTATTACGGAGTGCAGACGGAATTTAGCAACGGAAATTAAAACAGTATACGATGAAATTTCATCAAACCCTTGAAAAAATACTGCACAGTTCCAAATAAATAGTACCAGCAACGGTCTCGTGCCACTGTGATTGCAACCGAGTGACCTGCACGCTTCCCATCTACTCCAGTACAGTCTTTCCACCTGCAGCCGTATAATACAGCAGCTTGCACCTGATAATAAAGGTAAGTTGTAAAACCATGTATGTCAAGTAACAAAATAATACAACTGTCCCAGTATAACTACATTACCACCGAGCTTCTTTATGTGTAACGTCATAAGGACGTCTTTTGTTTCCCACATCGAAAGCATAGTAAGTGGGGACCGCTGTTTTCTTCAAGTTGGGTTAGACGGACAGAACTAGGTTCTTTGGAACAAACATCGATATTAGTACTAAAGATACATCTTTCAGTTCTCCAGTTTTGTAAATCTAACAACAAACTGATATGCGAGGGACGGGAAAGAAGTAATGAGACACACAACGCTACGAGCGATCTTGCAACCCTTTGTTGTTCTACTCGTGTAGGCCGGTGTATTTATCCCTTGCAGATGCTTAGTCGTAAGTTAAAGTTAGATTACGTATTGCGTGAGCTTAGGGACCAATAACCTAAGCAGTTTGCTCCCCATAATATCTTACCACAAATTTACAATTTTTGATGATAAAGTGGCCGAGCGTTTCTAGGCGCTACAGTCTGGAACCGTGCAGCCGCTACGGTTGCAGGTTCGAATCCTGCCTCGGGCATGGATATGTGCGATGTCCTTAGGTTAGTTAGGTTTAAGTAGTTCTAAGTTCTAGGGGACTGATGACCACAGCAGTTAAGTCCCAGAGTTATTTGAACCATTTTTTGATGATGTTCACCTGCCGTTTGCCGTACCCACACCCTGCCATCGGATCGCCACGTTGTGTACCGTGATTCGTCACTCTACACAACGTTTTTCCACCGTTGAATTGTCTTGTGTTTACTCTCCTTACAAGAAGCGAGGCGTCGTCAGGCTTTTACCGGTGTGATGTGTGGCTTATGTGCAGCCGCTCGACCATGAAATCCAAGTTTTCTCACCTTCACCCTAACTGTCATAGTACCTGCAGTGGACCCTGATGCAGTTTGTAATTCCTGTGTGATGGTCTGGATAGATGTCTGCATATTACACATCACGACGCTCTTCATCTGTCGGCGGTCTCTGTCAGTCAACAGATGAGGTCGGCCTGTACGCTTTTGTGCTGTACGTGTCCTTTCACGTTTCCACTTTACTATCACATCGGAAACAGTGGAACTAGGGATTTTTAGAAGTGTGGAAATCTTGCGTAGAGATGTATGAAAACTGACACCCAATCATCTCACCACGTTCGAAGCCCGTGAGTACCACGGAGCGCTCTATTCTGCTCTCTCACGATGTCTAATGCCTACTGAGGTCGCTGATATGGAGTACCTGGCAGTAGATGGCAGCACATTGCACCTAATACGAAAAACGTATTTTTTGGGGCTGTCCGGATACTTTTAGTCACAGTGTATATGAAGAAGAAGCCAGTCGGGATGAGATCTACGGGACAAATTTAGAAGACGTGAGGTAAGCAAACCAAAGTCACTGATACTAGGAAAGTGAGAAGACATACCCTCATAAACTGTAGTATTGGTAGAACCTGGCATTTCTGCCAAGTGAGTCGGGAAATTTATGAAACACACAATGTTACGGGTAGGCACGCGAATATTATAGTAATGATCACCGTCGCCTTCTTTTTTCTTTTTTACGTAACAGAACCATCCCGCGATTAGCTGGACACACCGACTCTTTTAAATAGCCGCATAGCCAGAGTATTAAGGCCTTAGGTGATAGGGGAGACCACACTGCAGGACATCTTCGGCCTATCCATCGCTCCTATTTGATATTGTCGAAGGAAACGAGATATTGTCCCCTCGGGTTTGATCTACATTTGTTGTCCTTGTGTAAAGGTAACGTTCACGTACAGCTGGAATAATTTGTCGGGCAGAAGCTAATGGTAACCAACGTCTGTTAATGTGTCCGGTAACATATATTGCCTATTAGTGTCAGCCACAATTTCAGCACATACATTACAACTAAAGCACACCTGATGACTGGCTTCCACAATCAATAGAGTATTTGTATCTACCCGCAAGTGGTTATTTGCATAATTTAGTATACCACTCTGTGTGAACCCATCGGCATCCATAAATCAAACGCAAACTGTGAATTACGTTTTTTCAATGCTCCGTCGTAGAATCTTTCTCCAGAACTGTATCGTGGCCTGAATGCTTGCTCACGTTGTATGTGAGTTGGGTAAAGCAACTGCTCGTAAGGAATTGACCATGCAGTAGGATGCCATATGCCTTTACCTGCTTCAGTTCGTGACATACCTGTTTCTGCATTATTATATACTGGTCCCAACACCTGCTCCTTCATACGTGACGTGCCAACTGTGTGTGGTCTACCGCTATTCCTTGTTCACTATCTCCAAGTCGCTGGAACGACCTGTTCAGCATTTTTTTTCAGCTGCAAGTGGCACTGTGAATATCATTCGATGTATATGAGACGTGGCTGTCGATTAATCTTATAACTAAACCGTATTAGAATATCATGTATACAATTTCCCCCGCTGAATAATATGACACCTTTGCACAAGACGCAAGCCTCCCACGATCAGAGAAATAGGACTCATGTCTCTGGGACCCTTATCGGTCCGCCTGAGGCACAGGACCCACAAGCCTCCGGTGGTCAGGGAAGGAACCCACTCCTCCAGTTCAAACCACGTTGTAACATACGTACTTCCAGTCGAATGTGTAAAACACTTTTCTGTCGTAAATGATCAGGAAAACTGATTGATTATCCTGCAAATCGGGATCAAAAGAAAATGAGCCTCTATTGCTTAAGTAACACTTATTGGTTTTTGTTCTACTTCGCTTAGCGCTATCCAGGTTTCACGACGAGGAGAGGAAATATCTCACGGCCCAAAATTATTTACATGATTTACATTTCTTTACTTTTAAAGATACTTACAAAATTACAGCCATATTAACCATCATTACAATTGTCAATATTTTCCACTTTAGTCTGTACGTCAAGGTTTTACTTTATAGAAACTAATTTTCCATTTTCGAACTTTACTACCTGTTGCTGCATGAATTTTAAATCGGACGAGACCTTCCCGTCTTCACATTTTTTGAGAAATTGATTGCAGTTTTGGTGTCTAGTGTAATTTACCTTAGGGAGCCAGGATATCCCTTTATATCTGGGCTGTAGGACTAGAGCTGACTGTTGTAATTGCTGTGGAAACTTTCGCAAGCATTGGTGGTTCTCTGTCTGTTGCAACGTAATTCTACCCACATGGGTGGAGTTTAGTGGGCGTTTTCGTCTACATAAGTATCCACTAAATAGAAATAGTCGCAGAACGTTTGCATTTTCACACAAAGGTAATACTGACATTAAGCTCTCTGCAAAATAGTCACCAACCATATCAGCATCCAGCATTGTCAAACCAAATATACACTCTAAAAAAAAAAAAAAAAAAGGAAAACAAGAAGCACCAGAAGCAATTATCCGAATGGGGCGGAAATTGGTAGATGTGATGTACATGTATAGAAAAACAAATGATGGCACAGTCAGTTAACTTTTATGATTTATTCAAGAGAAATAGCTTCAGAAATTGAGCAAGTCAGTAGCACGTTAGTCCACTTCAGGCACATTATGCCTAATGACAATGTTTATGTAGTCATATCTCTTGAACTATGTGTAGTAGATATAATTTTGCAGGTACTGTACATTCATCGGCATGTGCGAGTACTAACTGCGAAATTTGTTGCGAATAGAGGTAGTAGTGAAGTAGCACTAAACGAAAACGTTATTTCTGATGTGATAGTTTTACTGCATAAGCAGCAAAAACGTTGTAAGCGATTAGACTTTTTTCCTTTTATCGCCTCGTGTGTGTGTGTGGGGGGAGGGGGGAGCTGTCACTGAGAAAAAGTTTCGTAGAGATTGGAAATTATGTGTAAAGTTTGTTGCAAGTCAGTAAGTATTCTGATCCTCAAATACTCGATGAATAAAATCTGTGTATTTTCTCGTCGTGGGCTGCACGTCTTTTTCAGTCCCACTCCCACCTCTTTCATAGACAGGTGGTAGCTACCCCCACAGCGATTCTTTCATACAGTAACTGGTATGGATACGAAGTTGGATTGAAATTGGCTTAGTGCTTTAGGGGAAGATGTGGAACATACATACATACAGTTTTATAATATGTATGGATATTCCCATTCTTGCAGAAACATTTTTCTTACTTTCTTATCTAAAATTAGCATTTATTAAAAGTAATTAAGGGCATTTATTGATCTGCGTGTCTAACAGTCGATATTTTTTATTCAGAGCTGTAAGGAATTATGAACAACGAATTTCGTGGGAGAATAATTGTAACATAATGCTGTAATTCTAAAACAAAGCTCTGCAAATAGCTGAGAGATTATTTTCGAGCGCCTAACTTTCTCAGTACTTTGGTAAATGACCAAGCTGCACGTCGTACCGAGATCCTACCTTACGCTACAGAATGTTGGTCTCGTGGCCAACACCGGAAGAAAATTAAAAGTTCCATACAGTTATCACAGTGATCACGAGGAACACATTATTACGAAAAGCTTTTGCCCAGTGAAAACTCCGCTCCTTTAATACGAGTTACTTCAGAATATGTCCCCGTAGAAATTTACTGAAGAAAAGATGCAAATTATGCTAACTTAAATGATTAGGTGAGAAACTTACAGTGAATCGAATAGCAGAAATACTGTAATAAGGTGTTCTGTACTATTTAGGTAAACACGAAAGTGAAATACGGAGACATATTAACGAATAACCTAACACCATAGACGGCCTCTTCAATGCACGAAGGCCAAGAAATCGACATGATTAAGCTTAATTAGTTAAAGTAACACCTCTGCCGAAACATATGTAAATAAATATTAAACCATGCAAGTTCCAAGTAAAATCTATAACTGCAAACTACGCAAAGGTTATGTGGGTACCAATTGCCTATAAGAATAATTAAAATCAACATAAATTTTAAAATTAATTAGCTTCATGTGAATTCCGTGATATCAGATGTATTAGGTATGGATCTATTACTCAATAGTGACAATACGAAAATTTATACTAGGCTGGGACTTGAACCTAGATATCTCGCTTATTGCGAGGGGTAACGTTAACCACTTCGGCTATCTGTGCATGTTACCCGGACCAACTCAAACTTCCGTATGTCACACTGTCTACATCCTTATACCATAGTCCACTAAATTCATTTTCATACAGCTGTGGGTAGCCAACAGTCTGTCCTTTCAGACATGCATGTAAGTAGTAAAAGAAACTATGGTATGAAACCCAGAGAACATTCTACTGCTGTGTAAAGGGAAATGAGGGACGTCAGAGGTACTAAACACAAAAGGGGCATATATAGCGCAGAAACATCTCCGCACCATACCTGCTGTCCAGCTGACATGGAACTTTTGATTTTAACATTATATGTTCTAGAACAGTGACTAACTGAAAATGAAGACATGTGGACAAACAACAGAAGCTTTGGTAAAGATATTTGCTGAAAACACCTAACTACAAGCCGATCCAGTCTGTTTGGGAACAAGGACTTGCTGTCTGTCAGTATCCACGAGTAGCATTCAGGTCATTGGGGTCTTGCCAAATACACTCGTGAGCAATAGAATTAGAGATATACATCGTCAACTCAATTTGACTGCTTCCATTTGCAATGTAGAAGTTCGAAATTTGGTTCAAAGGGTCTTGCAATGTTCCTATGGAATGGTGCAAAAAAGCATGGCACCCACGGGCTAGGAAACGCTTCAGACAGCGAGGTGTCGACACATGCGAAAAAATGGCCAGAGCTGAGAAATTCATGTGAGCTGTAAGGTGAATTAACGACGTTTCAGCCCTTCCCTAAGAGCATCCTGGGTTAGCAAGCCCACTGAACGAGATCGCACCTCTTTGGAATGGAGTGGGACCACAATTTTTGCTCTGATGTGCAGGATGGTGCCACTATGGACAGTGGAAATCTATTTGATGGAATTTGAACGTGATCTGTAGCAGCCAATGGTGCCTACGTTTTTTTGAGCCCCCGTGTTTCGCGACCTCCTGTGACCTTATCAGAGAGGGGTGCGATACTGATACTTGCGTGAGTAAAATGGCAAAGCATCCCTCTAACACCAATCAGATCGGCAAAACTCTTGGTGCCAACTGCCCACCTTTGTAGAGCACATAAAAATATGCCTTTACAGAGGCAACCTGTGACGGAGTCCAAAGTGCTTGCAGAGAGGCAGCCCCTAGACACCCCTCCGATTTGAGCAAAAGCACTAACAGGAAGAAGTGCAACAGCGTAGCCTGCCTGTAACTCCGACCGGAAAATGTTTGGGAAGCAACTGCGTATCGCATCCCCCACCCATCCATTTTCCCCCACGTGATCACATTACAGGAGGTTCAAATGGCTCTGTGCACTATGGGACTTAACATCTGTGGTCATCAGTCCCCTAGAACGTAGAACCACTTAAACCTAACTAACCTAAGGACATCACACACATCCATGCCCGAGGCAGGATTCGAACCCGCGACTGTAGCAGTCCCGCAGTTCCGGACTGAGTGCCTAGAACCGCTAGACCACCGCGGCCGGCATGACAGGAGGGCACAAAGCAGGACAACTGAAGCAGTTTAAGTACTCTTTGTTGCTTCGCTTCAGGTCACGTTCAGATTCCGTTTAATGCATTTGAACGGGCCAAAGTGGTTACCCCTGAACACCAGAGCAAAAATTGTGCGTTCTATAGACGTTCGATCACATTCAATGGGGTCGCTAGCCCACGATGTCATTAGAGAAGGACTGAAGCGTCAGAGGTGTCACAAGTAATGAACGTTGTCAAGAACATCGTCCTGTCGGTCATAGCACTGAACAGTCACTCTGACCGGGAAATGTTTGGGAAGCAATGACCCAACGAAAGAGAGGTTTCATTGAAACCGTTTATTCCATCACCCCCCCCCCCCTTTTGTGTCTGTCCTGAGCGAAAGTGTGTTTGATATGTTTTTCTCTGTCAGCAATAAGTAAACTGCTGGATGTCGTGGCTTAGACCTCCATCGCTGAGGTATCAGAGGAAGTGTTGAAATGTGGGAGTGGTAGCGACAACCTTCCCATCGGTAGACACGCCCACTGTTGTGTTGGACAGAATTATGGTTAAATCTGGTACAAGTCATCATTAATCCTTCTTACACCTCAAATGGACTTCTGAGCTCTGGTCGTTTCTTCTCACGTGTCAACATCTTGCTGTTTGAAGCGTTTCCTAGACCGTGGGTGACGTTGCAGGGCGCCATGCATTTGCACCATTATACAGGAAGTTCGTAAGCTACTATGAGCCTAATTTATATTTTCAACGCAGCTGAGCAAAACATGTAAGTGATTTCGAAAATGTGGTCCTTTAATTGTGTTGCGCAGTTTACATTGTATTAGAGAATGCATTCGTGTCGTCACACAAAAGGAAGAATAAGATATGATTGGGTTATCATACTCGATCGTCGATGCGAGAGTCTAGAGGGGGTCTGTCAAAGCGGCTGCTATCAGCGAATCTCATCGTGGCCAGGCCCAGGCCTCCAAGATCGTGTAAGCACTCAGATTTTGACGTGCCACTTTCTCAAAGAAGTAGCGTGAGTACCATGTTTCAGGGAAAAACTTTGCAACAAACACGAAGTGAAGTAGATAAAAATATGTTGATTACAGGCACTACTTCAATATCAAGTTCGTAACAGCTGACAGTTAGGTCATAGTAAAGCAAACCCCTTACCATTCCGGTATTTGACTACTCCACTATAAGCAGCCATAATGTGCCGAGTGATCAAAAAAGCAGTATAAATTTGAAAACTTAACAAACCAAGGAATAATGTAGATAGAGAGGTACAAAATGACACACATGCTTGGAATGACATGGGATTTTATTGGAACAAAAAAAAACAACTTCCACAAAATGTCCGACAGACGGCGCTGGACGGCAAAACTGCTACCGTGACGGGTGGGAGATACGCCGATATGTTACAGAATCGCATCATTCCCAGCCTGGCTGATAAACACCTGCTGGAATGTACGATGTTTATGCAGGATAGCACTCCACCCCATATTGCTAGACACGTGAACAGATCTCTTGCGCGCGTCGTTTGGTGATGATCGTGTGCTCAGCCGTCACTTTCGTCGTGCTTGGCCTCCCAGGTCCTCAGACCTCAGTCCGTGCGATTATTGGCTTTGGGGTTACCTGAAGTCGCAAGTGTATCGTCATCGACCGACATCTCTTAGGGATGCTCAAAGACAACATCCGACGCCAATGCCTCACCATAGCTCCGGACATGCTTTACAGTGCTGTTCACAACATTATTCCTCGACTACAGCTATTGTTGAGGAATGATGGTTGACATATTGAGCCTTTCCTGTAAAGAACATCATCTTTGGTTCAAATGGCTCTGAGCACTATGGGACTTAACTTCTAAGGTCATCAGTCCCCTAGAACTTAGATCTACTTAAACTTAACTAACCCAAGGACATCACACACATCCATACCCGAGGCAGGATTCGAACCTGCGACCGTAGGGGTCGCGTGGTTCCAGACTGAAGCACCTAGACCGCTCGGCCACATCGGCCGGCGAACATAATCTTTGCTTTGTCTTACTTTGTTATGCTAACTATTGCTATTCTGATCCGATGAAGCGCCATCTGTCGGACTTTTTTTTGAACTTTTGTATTTTTTTCTTGTTCTAATAAAACCCCATGTCATTCCAAGCATGTGTGTCAATTTGTAACTCTCTATCTACATTATTCCGTGATTTATTCAGTTTTCAAATTTATACTGAATTTTTGATCACCCTGTATATAGCCGACATGGTCGCACACATGTTATTATGACAACGGCAAATCTCGGGGCACGTAGACTACCGTATGGCAGGGATACCCTATTGTTGACTCTAACCATTAACCTACGCCCGTCGCTCGTCACTGGGAATAGTAATTAGCACGGGGTATGAAGACGTTTCACTGGCCCATCTGTGCGTTATCCTTAAACACTGGAAGCAGTCAACATGTACGCGCTGTAAGGTTAACGCTGCAGATCAACGAGGCTATATTTTCTACAATAAGGACACCTACATTAGAGTCGGTCAACTGAGGAAATCTTCGCACAAAGAGAAATCCCATGTAACCAGCATTGACGTTTAGTCTTTCCGAATCTTCTGTCTCTGAGCAACTATAGAAGAAGTACATAGGTGTTGCAGAGTGGCTTCATAAAAATTCAAGTAGTAAAAGAGATATAGTGCTCCCAGTGCTAAAAGCGTACAGGCGAGACACGAATATGCGAAATTTTATATCACTGCTCGAAAGTTTTCAGTTTAGCTTCGATACACCATGATTGATGCTGAAAGAGCTATCCGCTCAAAAAACCCATGGAGTTTCATAGACTATGATGTAGCTTCTCAACCTTCCCTTGAGGTTTGGACAGGCAATCAACCCTAAATGACCGATTTCCGGGAGCATCATGGAACTATTCGAATTGTGCTCCTCCCCCATCGCGTGTTGCAGCAAAGAAGGGTTTCCTGCCAATGTTTGCAAAAATAAATATCAACAACTGTCGCCTCAATATTAGGTTGAGGCTGGGCTGACAGTTAATACTTCTATTTTGAAGAGGGGGAGGGAGGGGGGTGCACATGTTCTCAAACCCAGAAGACTGCCGGTTTGTGAGTTCACAGGAGTGGAATCCAGTAACTACGTATTGCTGGAGCAGGCCAGACACTGCTGTAACTGGGAACGTGTTCGTGACCAGTAGAGACTCATTGTTTAAGGCAACAGCAGTTTTCAGCGGCTCCAGCTGGGAGGTTTCAACGATAAAATTATATCCATATAAAATTATATCCATAAAAGAACGTGTGCCCACGCATAACAGTTACCGCTTCTAGTTTCGTCTCTGTTTCTCCCACATCAACAGTGGCCACTGTAGTCGCTGACCATGACAGTACCACTACCTGTTCTCTAAGCTTGGAATATCGTGGAATGAGGTCTCGCGGTACAAGTTGTTACGCGCTGTTGCATGACATGATGAGATGCATCGATTTTACAAATAAGGCATCGTTGAACCTTGCGATCAAGTATAAGACCGATGTGGGACAATTCTATGGGCTAAAGTGGACTTGCTGATACATCTACCATGAGCTACCTTGGTGGATGACACAGCAAGACACTATCTGGTCATGTACACTCCGTATTCAGGCCACGAGTGGCCTACCGGGACCATCCGACCGCCGTTTCATCCTCAGTGGAGGATGCGGATAGGAGGGGCGCGGGTAAGCACACTGCTCTCCCGGTCGTTATGATGGTATTCTTGACCGAAGCCGCTACTATTCGGTCGAGTAGCTCCTCAGTTGACATCACGAGGCTAGTACACCTCATCTGGTCATGTGCATCTGTTTTTTTCATTTACAGCACCTCGAAATCGTCTTACCTCTTAAAGATGATGATATACCACTCACCCGCTCCCGCATAGTGTCAGAGTTAACCGAGGAACTCTTCTTGAACATGAGTGAATATATGCCTACGCAAGGAAACCGACTTCAGTAATTTTAAGTGCATATGTAACGCTGTCTTAGATTGGGGGGTTAAGGGACTAAACAGTAAGATCATTAGTGCCTCGATTAGGGATTTCATATGGAGTCAATGATGTTAACCAGGAATTTTATCGGAGTATGAAAGTATACAGGTGTGAATCAGTTTGAGGATAAGTAAAAGTATCCGAGTAGGACCGGTACACGGGTTAGAGAAGATGAGGAAACACCCGCCGCTCAACTATGGGGCGAGGCCTCTAAAATATCGTATGGCGAGAGATGATAACTTTGTGGAGGATATGTAAGGGCTTCCCAGCGCATCGTCTGCACCATAGTCGAACCTAGCTTGTGAAAATGTGGGCGGGCATTTTATTAGCAGGTTGTTTCAACAGAGCTGCAATAGTTTTAGCTGCAATAGTTTTAGCTGCAAAAGTTTTAGTTGCAGCTGCAGAAGTTAGCTGCAGAAGTCAGCTGCAGCTGCAGAAGTTAACTGCAGAAGTAAGCTGCAGAAGGTAGCTGCAGAAGTTTAGCTGCGAAGCCCTTCTTCACTGGCACCAAATTCAAACGTGTTATATACAACCAAGACGTCATTACCAATCACGAACTCAAATGTCTCTAGCTGCATGTTTCCTGGTTCGGAATTCCTTTGCGTCGCTGTGGCGTTGCCACTGTTGCAACTACAGCTTCAAGACACTCACCACATTTTCCATATTCGCCACCAAGGGTTTTGGCGGATGTAATCCAACCACAGTACTATTGTTTGTCAGAATTTTAGTTTCCGTGCTTGTGTTGGTGTTACTGGTTATCATTCTGTTTCTAAAAGCTGTTTTTTAACGTCTAACACCATGTAACATGTAATGGTTTATCGATGCATGGAATATAGGAGGCTAGCAAAGTACCGCCACACGTATCTTGAAATACCAACATTTCAAGTACTTTGCAGAGAACGTTGGTGAAGCTAATCGGCCTGTAGCTGTCGATGAACGGTGGGGTTTTGACTGGTTTAAGTCCTGGGATGGTTATACCATCTTGCCATTGCAAAGGGAAAACACCTTACCAAATACGGTAGAAGACCCTGAATACATGGAGTATGAGTAAAATGTGTTGGACAATCTGATCACGAATGCAATCAGGGCCTGGCAATGAGTAAGAAGAGGACGCCGATGCAATCGTAAAGTGGGTCGCGAAGTGTTTAGCGAGAACCAATGTGCCAGTAGATAGGCCACTGTGAAGGAGGAGACTGGGGACAGTGAGACAGACTACAGAGCTATGTCCACATCTGGAACTGAGAGGCATATGCTACGAGGGAAGAGACTTAACACTCAGAGCATTCATTCTTACTTTGTTTAATTAGTAGCGACATGCAGCCGCTTAACAGTCTGTAAGAGATGTCTGTCACTTGAGACGCTGCAGGGCCCTTCAACAATCCTGAGTAACTTTTGCAATGTTTTTGGTCAGCCATGGCACCAAGAACAGGGTCGAAGAAACGGGGAAAGGGGAACAGCTGTCTCAGCCACGCAGGTAATCGCATTGTAGATGTCTCCCACAACCTCTTCGATGCAATATGACAGGAGGAGGCAAAGGCGGGGCGACAAGGATGTAATAGATCACTGCTACTCGGATCGTAGTATGCAGTGACAGTTGTAGCGAAGCCATGAGACTGGCTAAGAGATCGTAAGGTCGATGGCCGGAAAGGTGCTATGGGCGACTCTGAAGTGGGTAGGAATACTGCCATTGAGGAGACGAAGCAATATTGAAAAGAATCTGGTTAATCAGAAGGCCTCTACCAAATTATGTGGTACTCATACGTCCCCACAGGGTGTGGTGTGCATTGAAATCACCTATTAGGAGAAAATGAGGGTTAGAGCTGTTGAATTAAAGTGGTCATTTCAAGGTGAGTAAGGGCTCTGCATGGAGGAAAGTAAACGTTATAAATTGTGATCTATGGGGACGCTTGAACTCGCGTTGCTCCTGCTTCTAACATGGTATTAAGGGAACCATCTCACTGACGACATACGTGGGAACCAATGTACAGAACACTCTAGACGCTCTCTTGGGCGAGGAGTTGGAGAATGGCCATCAGTGAAATGCTTTTTGGAAGCAACACAGTTTTCAGAACAAGAGGAAGTTTGTTGTTTTAGTTCTGGTATGTAAAAATAGCATCCATTGCAGTTCCATTTGATCATCAAGTTGTGGGTGGCTTGGTTAGGTGTGACGAGGCCAAGAGGACACGTCACTCCACAGCATATGGCAGTAGATATTCTTTTGAGGGCGTATCCACTGTGGACGTAGGCACGGAAGGACATCAGCGAGCCCTCGTACAACAGGCCGGGGGTATATTAGCCACTGGCTGGTGCCGGCTCTCTGATCTCCGGATTTCCGGAAGGAGGGCTCCAAAGTGGGTGCCAGCTCACTAGGAGATGCAGAAGGAGGATGCTGCAGGTGCAGATGCGGATAGAGTTCCCGAAGATTTTTCCACAGTAACCGTAAGACACAAGGGCATCATTTGGGACTGGAGAGATATGATCGTATTTTTTTCCAGCTTGAAACGATCAGAAGCTATCTGCGACATTCAGTTACTCGATTTTACATGTCTTGAGTAGAATAACACACTTCAGAGTCGGGAAGGGTGGCCTTTCCTGCAACTGACACAGATCGGTGGAAGCTCATATGGCGAATTTTCGTGAAGTGGCCGCCTACAGTCTCCAAAAATTAGGAAATTTGCTCAAAGCGTTCACATTTAAAGCACCGAATCGTGGGTGGGAAACACGACTTGAAATCCCAACACTAACAAGAATCTGATCGTCTCCTAAAGCGGATACTCCTCAACAGCTTGGGTGAATGCGCTGTTGTCTACCCTGTAAGGCAGGCTTCGACGTACATGTCCTACGAAGTGGGTCCCTTGCCTCCCCAAGTGTTCGCGTTGCTCTTCGTCCATCTGCAGAGTTACGTCCCGGTGAAAAAGTAATCACTGTATCATGTTTTGATCCTCATTGGATATGATGCTAACAGATATACAGGTATACCACATTGTCTACAGGGGAGTAACGACTGGGTGACACTGTCGAGCAATGTGTGCGCATCTAGGATCCATCTCCGGCGTTGCGGGTGGCGGTTGAGGTATTATCGATCAGGTTCACTCAATGTTGTTGTGCGGTTCACAAGAGCATGAGTATGTGGTTATCAGAGAGAGAGAGAGAGAGAAAAGGGACACTAAATGAAACTCACTAGGGTCCCTGATTGATGATGATTCCACATTTTCTACTGATCATCTAAGATGGAGCAACAGCTATCTAACTTTTATTTCTTTAGGTTTATTTGAAGGGCTGCGTGCACAATAAATACCCACAGGCATAAGCAAAATTTTTAAGAAAAAAAGAAAATGATCTTGTGGTTAGAGTGCTGTTCTTGTAGAGGAAAACGCCCATCCAGTTTGGAATAGAGTTTTAAACTGTTAACCGCATCGATCGTATGTTGGAAAGTAAATTGCGAAATTCAGTATTTTAAAACAAGCAAATTAATTGAAAACAAAAGAAAGAGGCTTGCAAAATTGGGTGTGTACCCTCAGAGATTGAAGTGATTTGAATGCGTTTCTTAAAGACCCAAAAGGAGCTATAAGCAAAGGCAAGGCAGTAGAATTTTTAATTCTTTAGGTGATGAATAAGTTATCACAGGTAAAATACCAATGTACGCCCGGATATCGTATTACTGGCTTAAACAAGTATACTAGAAAGCAGAGGTCAGGAGAGAATTTGACGTACTCGCTAGAGGAAGAATCTGTACTCCAGCCTGCGTAGTGTCGTGCCTTCTGTGGACATAGTCCGGAGCACTGCAAAGTTTCCCCTCGTCAGCCACCAATCGTAAAATCCATCGAGACCCTGACTTGCGGTCTCTTTGTTTGTCTGAGAGGACGTGCTCGCCCTTCACAAGTCCACCTGCGATGCCGCATCTGGATCACCTCGTTTCAGAGTTGGTCACTCTGTTAGAATGACCTAAAAATACATGTCAATAGTTTTCTTTGCCTTTCAAGTACTTGCACACAGTAGCAAGAAATTAGAATTGAGATGTAAAACAATTCGCAGAAATCACAGTGTTCCTTCCGGGTGAATTTCAGAGTGTATTTTTGCTACTTGCGACGGTTCTCTTCTGTCCAGCACATAGAGAGGTGGCGCTGTATTAAAAAGATGTACTCCTATCCGGGTTACAGGCGGTTCAAATATTTGCCAGGCCGTCGAAATTACGTATTTCGTGCTTTTCCACATTAGTTCATATTAATGCCGGGACGGTTCGCTTGAAAGGTCACAAAATGTTTCCTTCAGCATTCGTGCATGCATTTCTTTCTAATGATCGCGTCTGATACAGAACGTTAAACCTTAATTTTCCTTCTCTTCTTTCCTGCATGTTAACTACGTCTCAGTACGGCAACTACGTCTCACAAAATGCAGTCAGATGTTTTCTCTTTCCTACTACTGCTTCGTAATTTAATACTCTTTCATTTTACTTATTGTACAGTTATCACCATGTGTTGCTCTACCGTGACACCAAAACCTTCAAGAGCTCTCAAAATCAATAGAGATGGACCCCAACGTCTCACTAGACAAGGATACAGGAGTAAATCGGCAGGGAACTTTACAACGGAAACACCTCCGCAATCGCCTTAACTGAACCGGCCGGTGTGGCCGTGCGGTTCTAAGCGCTTCAGATTGGAACCGCGTGACCGCTACGGTCGCAGGTTCGAATCCTGCCTCGGGCATGGATGTGTGTCATGTCCTTAGGTTGGTTAGGTTTAAGTAGTTCTAAGTTCTAGGGGACTGATGACCTTAGACGTTAAGTAACATAGTGCTCAAAGCCATTTTTTTCGCCTTAACTGAACTGGGGACATCACACAAAACGCAAAAGTGGATGGCAGGAGCGCACTACGCTTCAATGACTATCTTATTCTTAAGATATATACTTTATTTTTAACGTTCTTTTTCTTCATTAAATATTATACGCATGAGTACTCTTAGTCTAACTATCACGTTTACGTTCTTATTGATACAGAGAATGGCAACCAAATGAATCTAAGGGATGTAGGAACCTTCAGAGGAATCAAGGCATCTTTAACAAAGAGATCACGTTGACATCACTTGGCATTTTACAGGTAAAACGAAGCCACATGTTAACGTTGCTTGTACGAATAACTTCAGATAGTCTTGTGTTATAGTCGGTCGAACAAGCGAAGTTACGAATGTCGGATTACATGTTCAGAGTGCCAATCAGATACTCTTTCAGTACAAACATTGCTTTAGATTGACATACTACTCTCAATGGGCTGGGGCTGGGTCGATGTCTAAGACAGGGAGGAAGATTAAACGTCCAGCCGACGTTTCATCCGATATGATGAGTATAAAGAGTGTGACTAAGTGTGGAAAGAGAATCGTCTGTAAATTGTTCAACGGAAATATCCACGTATCCAAGTTTAGTTATTAAGGGTAACCATGGAAAAACTACATATGGTCGATAACATGATGACATCACTGCTACTCCGAAGCACTACTGACCTGGCAGCCGACCTCTCCGCGTAACTATGTCTTAAGATACCCAGTACCTGCAGTATTGCAAACTGACCAACAAGTATTAACATTTTTATTCATAACATATTAGGCATTCAGTACGTTCACGCCATTTGTGTTTCCTACCAACTTCAGTTCATTAGAGTAGAAATAACAATCTAGACTAGTAGAACAACTGGAGCTAATATCTTTCTACCTTGCCTTTTCCACTGTGATGAAGGACTTCTTACGATCTGGTGCTCCGAAGGAATCACGGTCCTGCTATGTCTTGCACACACACCCGTATTTCAAGTGGCCTGCTATTTCTGATTCGCGTATATTTACTACACATCACAACCGTTTTAAATTGTGCACAAATAATGAGAATCGTCTGGAAATCGTGGGGTAGATTGGATGGAAAGAAACGTAACATCACTGCACACATATTGAGGGAAGAGAGCCATTCACGTGATGTTTCCCTGTGGAGCGATTTGCCATTTTTATGTCACGAAGCGCCCAGGCAGTAACATTTTATTTCACGTGTATCAAATGGTTAATAAAATTCCCTTTACTCAGGAGTCACTGACGTAATTTGTTTATCGGACTAGATGGTAATCATACGTCTTAGTCTCGTTTCAGAGACTCATGATTCGAAGTGAGAATGATCACAGTTTAACATGCTGACGACGACGTGGGCACCAAGGCGGGGCGCTAACTCCAACTGGAGAATGACGGGCGTCTCAGTCTGTCCCTTACAAAGGATCGTACCGACATTTAACTAAAACGGCTAAGGAAAACTAAACGAAAAAAAATCAGGATGACTGATTAGAACTGCTATCTCCTATATTGCCAGCCCAGAGTCTATTCTGCCATCACCTTTGATATTCTGTCGAGAATTTAAGACTAACATTAAAATTTCAACGTTTTGTGGGATACAGTGGGCTGCAGTGAACTTCAGTAAAAGGTTATGTAGATGAAAATACGCAAATTATCGGATTATTGAGCTGTACTGATATATTATATATATATATATATATATATATATATATCTCACAGCACAGTTTTCTTGAGAGCTTTTGTGATTACGTCGTAGAGAGTGGTGATCTCAAAATTGTTCGAGCCCACTTTCCAGGACAACACTATTCCCGCTTAGGGAAGTCACGGTCATTCTATCAGCAATCCTTTGTCCCAGAGTTGCTACCAAGAACGGAACAGGAAGGGAAATTCTGGTTCACAATGTGAAATACACCACATATTCGCTTTCGGATTGGAGACGTACTTGTGACAAAAATCGTGAAGTGTTTGCACGGTTTAGTTCCTTTCACTGTTAATACTATCGCAGATACTACTTGCTAATGACAGTTATTAATAAAAGCAATAAAATACTTATCGTGAAGATTAAATTTATTTGGAGTATATATTCTAATCCCGTTACTCTCAGCACCTTCTCTGTTCTTCCTTAACTACGACATGCTGAAGGTACTTTCCATTATCCATGTCGGCTAAGCCAATCATTGTTCCTTATGACTGTCAATAAATTGAATGATATTAACAGCAAGCCGTTGTGTTAGTCCTCGCAAGCAATTGCATTCCCAGAACTTGCCGCATTAAGGTTCAGATGTTCAGCCTCCTCGGCCAGTAATCACCAGCTGTTCGACACAGCTGCGTGTACTGCTGTTAACTGTACCTAGTCACGAGAACAAGTCAGTCACCACTACAATAGTGACTTTGCCGAATTATACTGTTGGCCATTAAAATTGCAACGCCGTGAGGGTGGCGTTCATCGAACTTTAAACTGGCACGAGGTGTGGTACATAGTTTGTCAGGCAAGTGAGTGGCATTTCACTCCCACCTCAAAAGAATGGCACGCCATCAAAATTCTGTGTGTAATTAAGGTTTGCATAGCGGGTTTCTTATTGGGAAATCACATTAAAGTACAGGTTGGTTGTGAGAAAAACGAGTTATGCCTACAGTAAGAACAAGAATGTACTACCAGCACGTGCAGGATACTTGACCTATCGAGACATTGGTTTAGCTGCTCGCATTTCCCGAGATACGACGACTGCCATGCAATAGGGAGACAATGGGTTAAGAAAGGCGTGTGTGTGTGTGTGTGTGTGTGTGTGTGTGTGTGTGTGTGTGTGTGTGTGTGCGTGTGTGTTAAACCGGGGACCTAGAAACGACAGAGAGGCTTCGTTTCACCGTAGTCCTCTGTGGTTCACAATCCCACAACAGGCCACAACAGTCCACCCACCTCACCGCCGCCCTTGTAGACAGTGCCCCCCCCCCCCCCGCCCTCTTCCCTGGGGAACATCTCATACCAGACGAGTGTAACCTTAAATGTTTTTGCGTGGTAGAGTAATTATGGTGTACGCGTACATGGAGACGGTTTGCGCAGCAATCGCCGACATAGTGTAACTGAGGCGGAATACAGGGAACCAGCCCGCATTCGACGAGGTAGATGAAAAACTGCCTTAAAAACCGTCCACAGGCTGGCTGTCACACTGGATCTCGATACTAATCAGCCGGGCGGATTCGTGCTAGGGACCGGTACGCCTTCCTGCTCGGGAAGCAGCGCGTTAGACCGCGCGGCTAGCCGGGCGGATAGGAAGGCCATACTCTGAAAGCTTCAGGATCTCAACGATCACAGGTAACTAGCGCCAGAGAGGACAGATATTGTCCGCTCGGTCGTCAAGCGTCGCGCACCTTGAATAGGGAGATGGGTTCGTTTGCTGCAGGACAAATATGCATAGGGAGAGTGCGACCACGTTTGGAGAAGCACAGAACATCAATTCGCTGACCATTGTTGTGGATTTCTTTGGCGCGGCGACAGTTAGAGGTGAACTGACAATGGAACGCCATGCGACAAGATTAGAAACCGGAGTGGCACCACAGCTCTTCACGTGAGCCTCCGTTCTGCATCCTCCATCACGATGAAAGTATCTGTGTGTAGAGGGTATGACAGTGTTGAAGACCTATTTCAATTCCATATATAATGTAGTGTGCGCACCTGCGTTTACCTAATCTTATGTAAGCCTAATCCTATGATTTCTAATGTTTTCCTTCCAATATCTTATCGCAGAATGCGTACAGTGCGATTTGTATTCTGTTATAGTTTTCTTTTGTTTTAAGTTGCGTAAATCGGTGGCATTGATATCGATGATATGTTACACGATGGGGACGAGAAACAGGTTGTGCTCCGACAGTAAGAGACAAGAAATGAGGGTAGTTAGCATGTGTAAATTGGCGCTGCTCCATTTTTGGAAAGTCCTCGCCACTCCCAGCTGGCCTTCTTTCCATCCACTATAGCCGGTCCTTAAGGCCACACGAGACGCCTAGTACCGACATCAATCACATCTGAACAAATTTCGCTACGCGAAAGCGTGTTTCCCACAATGTTTCTACGCAGACAGGGAAAAAGAGATATCAGTAATACGTAATCCTCCTGGCACATAGTGCAGTAACTATTTCTGCATAAGTTCATAGATGTACTTTGCAACTAGGCCTACAAGATGCTGTTCTCACTTCACGGAGGATTTTTCTGTATGAAAACAGGTAGTATTGTGCGCAAAGTGAGAGAGGAAGCGGCTTGCGATTATGCCACTGTGATTTACCTCCTGATTGCAAGATCCTCAGCTGATATCTCCTGCAGATACATGTGAAACGAGCATTTTCTGTTGCACTGTACGATTCTACAGAGATTAATTTTGAGATTTGTTTTGAGGATCGTTCAGCAATAGCCTGCTATGTTATATGACTGCGTATTGTCATGTGAGGTGTAGAGTTGTTACGTATGATTTATCAAACCAACATACAATTTATTTAGTACTCCACATTTGGAATTACCATTCAAGTCTGGCTACCTTGCAGGGAAGAACAGCTTGGGATAGGATTGTGTGCGATATGACGCCGCAGGGCTAACATGATCGACTCCTCTTGGGGTACCAACTGATAGCTAAGCGGCAAGGTTCAGCGGAGGTGCTTCATCATCTGAACAGCCAAAATTTGGCACTAAGACATGCTGCATAGTGTGACGCAATCATTCAGTGATAGGCAAGAAGGGAAGTTCGGTCAAGAGTACGCATTATCTGAAAGCACGGACTCCCAGTTTCTCTATGTTGCTGCACTTGGCGGGAATCTTGAATTTGCTAGTGACAAAGACCGGACGTTGCTGTTGCTCCTCTATTCTTTCTTGGTGTTGAAATAAGAAAATAAGATAGCGGTTTCCTTCGAATCAAAATCAACGTATACACCTCGTAATTTACGCTGTTTGAACCAGTCAGCGTTTAAATTTATTACATGATCTTTGCTGTGCTACATGGTATTGCTCCGTTGCACACTCGGCACAAGCTCACTGTCATGTGGTGAGATCCAACTATACGTTTGCCATCTAAAGGCCTTCCAGCGAAGAGTACTGACCACTGACCAGCTTTATTCAGAAGTCCTTTCGGACAGCTACCCTAATGAAGGCAGCAAAAGTATATGAAGTAACGGGAATTTGCAATACAACCGTAATGTTAATTCGGTGGATAATTTTGTTCCCTCTTTAGTAACGGCAAGAGAGGAACTTGCAGTTTAGATCAAGTGTGACACCACCGGAGACAGTGGGCCAGCGCAGGAAGCCCTGCAGTAACTACGAGAGTGCTAGAATTCAGTGCCGCAAGGGTGCAGATGGACACTCCCAATTCTGACATCTGCCCTCTGCTACTGACATAAGTGGTGGGTGGGGGGGGGGGGGTGGGGGGTGGAGGGGGGTAACCAAATATCGAAGATCGTCTCCTCGTTAACGATAAAGGATGCTCTCCAACAAACAAAAGGGTAAGGATAAGAATAAGGTGGGCAACGAAAACCAAAGGGACGAGACAGGATTTTCTTGAGCAGAAAAAGAACTACTTCTGTGAAAGGCAAAATGCTCATAGCTCGTAAAAAAATTAATTACGAAAAATGTGAGCACAGTGAGAATGTGAGTTTTAGGATGGTTGAATACAGAGTGATTATATTTAATAACGGTGAGACGATGACTACTTTTTTTTTTTTAGTTTCCATTCGGCGTTAGCCATTTAGCCAGGGCAGTAAGTACTGACAGTTGTTATTCAGTATCGTATATTCAGTACAGGCAGTTTAAATTACACTGCTGTAAATTAAACTTCGTGATAACTTTGTAGAATTGAAATGGAAGAGAGTACAATAATGACAATGAGAAGTGAATGTTCACAGGAGCTGAAACAATCTTTCTTATAGACTGCGTCAGACTACCTCACTCCCGTGGAGTGTGCACCGACGACTTCAAGACTGCCTCGGCTGGGTGAAGACTACTACCAGTTTCACGTGAGAACTCTGGCCCGACTGAACGCATACTCTTATTCGGCTGTGCGGGTAAGAGTACGCAGTTAACACGGGTGTATTCACGCTCTCATTATTTAACAGTAAAAATGGATCTACTTTTACAACGGTACATTTGTAGGAGTTTCAAAGACAGACTGATATATAAATAGTTAAATTAAATAAACACCCAATTTTTTTCTTAAATGCGTACTCTACCTTATGCATACCAATGACACACTACTACTAAGACAGAAGTTCCTGGTTAGTGAACCGTTAGGTAACATGATTATAGTTTTAACTGATTAACTGTTTGACTGCGAGAACAGGCAGCTCCCCATTGGTCGACTTCATCTGTATGCTGAGGACCATGGAAGGCGCTGGTTCCGTCAACATTGTCAGTCATTTTGGGTGTCGTTTTCGGTGGCAGAACAAAAACTGGGGCACATAGTTCAATTTTTACGTTGGAATTACTTTATGTTCCTTATTTACGGAGTTGCCAATCCTATGGGTGGATTCTGATGTGTTTACGTCAACACAATGGGTATTCATTGGCCGTATGCAGAATTAGGGAATATGTCTGATTGTGAGCCGTGATTTCTGCATCAACTTCGGTGAACAGGAGCAGTGAATCACAGAGTTCATGTTCGATTTCTTTACGAATAAGTGTGATTATATTATAGCGATGTCAAATTCATTGCCTGTTGTAGAGTTTTTGTGCCGAACAATGCCTCGCTTGTGATGATATATTACTTCGGTCACGACATCATTCATGAATTCATTGCAGCACGAATGGTAGAGACGGCTAATGAGGAAATGAATACCAACCAAACGATTAAATCAACGCCTATTGGTTACCATTACCTGGCTGCGGTACTCATTGTAGCAATCACTTGCACTTAGATTGAAGAGCAAGCATGATTATTAAGCGGAAACTAATAAATGACTACCAAGACGATTATGATGCAATTATGATGGATATTAATGCCAGAGTGGGACAGAAGGAGATTTCCGGGAAGAATTTCGGTATGAATGCGTAAGTTAAAGTTTTGTTACATTAGTACAGTTTGCCGATGGAGTTACATTTTTGTCCGTAACACAATCAGACAGAAGACAACATATAGGAAATGAGTTTGATATGGACCAAATGAAAAATTTAAATCGACTACATTTTAACGATCAGTAAGAAAATTCTGAATATGTAATGGTCTTCAGCAACCTTAAAATGTAGATCGTTTTTAGTGCTGTATGGTCAGAGCAGAGGCAGTTACAAAACTACAAACAAACTCATCAGGCAAGAAATCAGAAATGGCGGTTACGTTAATTTATGACTACGGAAGTATACATTATAAAATTAAGTAACAACAGTACGTTACAGAATGAATTTCATACCAATATGGCAATAGAGACATAACTACAAATTTCGAATGTTGCTTCGAACAGATGAGCCCAAAAAATTACAGCCATTCGCTTAACAGAGTGCCGCTCCACATTTGGATCGCAATGCAGCAGCAGTTCTGCATGACACGGATTCCACAATTAAAAGATTCCCAGAGGTATGTGACATCAAATGGCTACGCACAGGTATGCAGCTCTGTTATATTACGGACTGGAGGCCTGTGGGCGCCGAGCCGTGACCCGAAAGCGTCACACGTGTGCTCCATCGGGTACACAACAGGTGAAAGTGGTGGAACAGATAGACTATGTGATAGAAAGTATCCGGACAACCCAAAATACATACGTTTTTCGTATTAGGTGCATTGTGCTGTCACCTACTGCCAGGTACTCCATATCAGCGATCTCAGTAGTCATCAGACATCGTGAGAGAGCAGAATGGGGCACTCTGGGGAACTCACGGACTTCAAACGTGGTCAGATGATTGGGTGTCACTTGTACCATAATCCATACGCGAGATTTCCAAACACCCAAACATCCCTAGGTCCACTGTTTCCGATGTGATAGTGAAGTGGAAACGTGAAGGGAAACGTACAGCACAAAAGCGAACAGGCCGACCTCTTGTATTGACTAAGAGAGACCGTCAACAGTTGAAGGGGGTCGTAATTTGTAATAGGCAGACACCTATCCACACCATCACACAGGAATTACAAACTGCATCAGGGTCCACTGCAAGTACTTTGACGGTTAGGCGGGAGGTGAGAAAACTTGGGTTTCATGGTAGAGTGGTTGATCCGTATTTTGGAAAACCGACTTCGTGTCAGACCTCAACGACCGACATTGATACCTCTCCTCAATGCAACACTCCGTGAAGAATGGGCTTCCATCCTCCAAGAAATCTTCTAGCACCTGATTGAACGTATGTCTGCGAGAGTGGAAGCTGTCATCAAGGCTGAGTGTGGGCCAACACCATATTGAATTCAAGCATTACCGACGGATAACGCCACGAACTCGTAAGTCGTTTTTAGCCAAGTGTCCGTATACTTTTGATTGCATAGTGTAACAACCTGAATTCAATATCATGCTTCTTAAATCACTGCAGAATAATGCTGGGTGCCGGCCGATGTGGCCGAGCGGTTCTAGGCGCTTCAGTCTGGAACCGCGACCGCTCTGGTCGCGGGTTCGAATCCTGCCTCGGGAATATATGTGTGTGATGTCCTTAGGTTAGGTAGGTTTAAGTAGTCCTACACTACTGGCCATTAAAATTGCTAAACCAAGAAGAAATGCACATGATAAACGGATATTCATTGGACAAATATATTGTACTAGTACTGACAAGTGATAACATTTTCACGCAATTTGGGTGCATAGATACTGAGAAATCAGTATCCAGAACAACCACCTCTGGCCGTAATAACGGCCTTGATACGCCTGGGCATTGAGTCAAACGGAGCTTGGATGGCGTGTACAGGTACAGCTGCCCATGCAGCTTCAACACGATACCACAGTTCATCAAGAGTGGTGACTGGCGTATTGTGACAAGCCAGTTGCTCGGCCACCATTGACCAGACGTTTTCGATTGATATGAGGTCTGGAGAATGTGCTGGCCAGGGCGGCAGTCGAACGTTTTCTGTATCCAGAAAGTCCCGTAGAGGACCTGCAACATGCGGTCGTGCATTACCCTGCTGAAAGGTAGGGTTTCGCAGGAATCGAATGAAGGGTACACCCACAGGTCGTAACACATCTGAAATGTAACTTCCACTGCTCAAAGTGCCGTCAATGCGAACAAGAGGTGACTGAGACGTGTAACCAATGGCACCCCATACCATCACGCCGAGTGATAAGCCAGTATGGCGATGACGAATACACGCTTCCAATGTGCTTTCACTGCGATGTCGCCAAACACAGATGCGACCATCATGATGCTGTAAACAGAACCTGGATTCATCCGAAAAAATGACGTTTTGCCATTCGTGCACCCAGGTTCGACGTTGAGTACATCATCGCAGGTGCTCCTGTCTGTGATGCAGCGTCAAGGGTAACCGCAGCCGTGGTCACCGAGCTGATAGTCCATGCGCTGCAGACGTCGTCGAACTGTTCGTGCAGATGGTTGATAAACCGCAATCGCGGTAGGCTACAATCCGACCTTTATCAAAGTCGGAAACGTGATAGTACGCATTTCTCCTCCTTGCACGAGGCACCACAACAACGTTTCACCAGGCAACGCCGGTCAACTGCTGTTTGTGTATGAGAAATCGGTTGGAAACTTTCCTCATATCAGCACGCTGTAGGTGTCGCCACCGGTGCCAACCTTGTGTGAATGCTCTGAAAAGCTAATCATTTGCATATCAGAGCATCTTCTTCCTTTGTTAAATTTCGCGTCTATAGCACGTCATCTTCGTGGTGTAGCAATTTTAGTGACTTAAGTTCTATGGGACTGATGACCTCAGATGTTAAGTCCCATTGTACTCAGAGGCATTTGAACAAACAATGCTGGCCTTGTGACACGGAAAGTTGTCCTGCTGGAAGCTGCCAATGCCGTAGGGAGAATACAAGCTTGAAGCGTTTAAGAAGGTCCGCAGTAATCTTCAAGTAGTCCTTTGCTGTCGTGGAGTCCTTGATTACTGTCAAACGTCCCACAGAAACCCAGGAGAATATCCCCCATATCAAATATTGCGACCGCCAGCCTGTGTTTGGCGTGGTGCATGTTTCGAGCAGCCGATATCCTGGATGGTGACGTATCCGTAAACGATCGTCTACTTGGCGTTACAAGAAACGAGATATATCCTACCAAGCGTCATTTTGCCACTGATCCATTGTTCAACTGGAAGTGTAATTAATGTTGCTGGGTCAACATGGGAACCCGTAGGGATCGTGTGCTGCGGTTCCTCGTATTTAGCAACGTCTGCTGATCGGTGTGCTTCGAAACATTTGTGCCTGCACCAGCATTTTCCTCTGTTGTCAGATATGCCACTGATCGTCGCCCACACTGTTTCAGCGAAAGCGCAAGACTCCGATCTTTACGTTCTGTGATTAACAACGGGTATCGAACGCCATGTCGGCTACTCGTGGTTTCAACGTCCGTCAACCAGTTTGCATGGATACTCACGACAGGTGTGCGGGTACAAGTGATCAGAATAGTCGTTTCCGAGATGCTCGTTCCAGGATGCCGGGCCATACAAATTCGCCATTTGTCAAAGTCGCTTATGACTGTCGACTTCGCCATTTGCCGCACGTATCGTCGCTAGAATGCTTAACCATTCGTCTCTGCCGGCTTATATGCCTTCCTCATCGCATTGTTGCACGCAATGTCATCAGTGTCGTGCTGGGTAATGGTTATAATTTTTTGCCTCATCAGTTTAGTTCAAAAGATGAGTAAGAAATACAGCTCCTTAATGAGGCAGTCAGTCACATCCTCGAAATAACGCCAGAATAGTTGGTGTAGCCTTTCGAGATATGAAGATAGGAATGGTGCTGAAAGATTGTTTCAAGTGAAATGATAATACTGGAAACATAGTAATAAGAAAGCAGACTGACAAAATTTTTGTCAAGGAAGACAATTCTTCCAAACTGGAGCAATGGTGTAATTGTTATAGTTCCCTTTAAAGACGACCGACAGGATAGAAACAACTATAAACTTACCTATTTCCGCTTCATAATATAAAATATATACAATAATTATTACGTAAAATTTATTACATACAAGAAAAATCGCGTTTTAATCAGGAAAAGGCTTTCGAATTGGAAATAGTACCATGGGCCACTTGGAAGTCGTAAAAGATCACTTAGAACGGAGAAATGAGCATGATTACTACTACTCATGAACTCAGATTTCAATAAATCTTTTGACGTAGTTGTGACAAAATTTGTATTAATAGCATGTTAGGAACTGCACTTTGGACCACCGTACGTCACTATACTGAATTACATTTACGTTAAAGTTTCAGCTTTTTCTGAATTTATCATAATAGTAACAAACTGAGATTTGAAATTGTAGTGAGACTCGTGGTTATTGTATCACCAACACTATTATCAGCAGTTTCAGGCTAATATTTCACATTTTTATACAGCGAAAATTAATAACGAACGTTATCACCACTTGAACCACTCCCGTTTTATTGACAACACTGTACCGTTTGCTTCAAGTATAGGTAAATTTCAACAACAAATGGAGGAAATTAATAGAGAAAGTCATAGATGGCCTGAAAATTAATTACAGTAACACCAAAATCATGTACAACCGACATACCGATAAGAAAATTGTTCGCACTGACGTTGAAGTCACCGTCAGTTGAAGACAATGAATAGTAACAGACTAAAAAAACCAAACAGAAGACTACAAACACCCTGAAGTTATTTTAGTAAAATAAACATGTTCGAAATCTAACCCCCAATATGCCTAAAAAGAAAAGTTTGTCAGCGTATTGCTTGTGTTACTATTTACTAATTATGACACGTTATAAACTTTCATTCAATCTTTTTCTGATCGTATCAATGAGCACTTTACTTGTGGATCTACGACCGTGAAGAGTGCTATTCAGTGAAATGTGAAATCACGTATGTTGGTAATTCGCCACCGACAGGGCAGTCACGCCACTTGCAGACAAAGATGTTCTTCTCTCACTCATTTCCGCTGTAATCTACAAAATTAATCCACAGCTACACAATCCCTACCAGTGTGGATTGCGGATTAGAACTGATCCATGGTAATCTCCGCCCGTCGTAAAAGTCGAGTAAAAGGGGAGCGAGTGGCTGCCGTGTAAGTGGTCCCCCTCAATGTCGCCAAAAGACTCCTCCGAGGGTAGATGAGCGAATTGACGACCAGGCACTTTGTCGTCCTTGGGGTGATGAGAAATCTCCCCTAAAGGTGGATGAACCAGTTGTATCTTTGTCAACAGCATATAATACAGAAGACAGCGGGAAACACCTCCATTAAAGATTTTGATGACATCCCAAGTAGAACACAACCACAGTAGCTGGCATTAACGAGGAATTAACAACTGATAATGAATGACGGAACCCAAGAACTGACAGAAGATTTAAGAGGGCTTCGCAGGTCATTATGAAACAAAATCCGTCTAAAAGCGCCATGAAGCTGGGAACACGGAACGTATATAAATATATTTATGAGGCAAAAGATCGGGAAGAAATGAAGATTTTCACAGCGAGGAGTTTAGACTAAATTAAAGTTGCGATGAGAAAAGAGGAAAGCATGGGGTGGCAGTTTAAGAAGAAGGAACCGCTCAAATAATGTTTTCAATACTTGACATAGAAGCGACCCGTTAATAATGGTTAAAATGAGCATTACACCTGTTAACCTGATCGTAATTCATGGGCTCACAATTTGGAAGAAGTGGAAACTGTGTTTGAGGATACTGAACTATTAGAAACTAATAATAAAGAAGGAAATGTTGCAATAAAAGGTCATTTTATTGCGGCAGTGGGATCCCGTACAGGCAATAAGACCATACGAATCTGTGGCTTAGGGCAGACAAATGGAAGACGTGAATATCAGGTAGTTCTAGAATCAAAGCGATATGGTTAAAATAAACACATTATGTTAAGTTCTTCTCAGAAGATGATAGATATCACAGGCGCAAGATACTAGGCGACTACTGTCAGATTACCTAGGGGACGAAGGACAGGGACAGGAATCAGATACACTCATTTCACATCTATCCAGGGCCATACATAACAACCTCACTGTGTTAGCTAAGTGCAACATTAAATTTAAAAGAACCAAGACACTCCACAACAGGTAATGGCGAGTAGAAGGACTGAAAGTAGCAGGAACAGAGATGAGTTTTGAAGAAAGAATCAATAAAATAGCAAATGGAAGTGACGAGCCAATGCAGAGAAATAACAAAGAGATGGGAATAACTGAAGCAACAAACGAGATTTTAGGAAAAAGTAAACGGTAGCTCCAAAATTCTTGGATGAGGGGAGAAATACTAACCAACTCAGGAAAGGAATAAGCTCCGGAAGGAAAACAATGTAAATGACTACGTAAGTGGTAAAAACCGCATGACAAACAAATGCAGAGAAGGGAAAGAGGAAGGGAACAAAACTTTACTGAAGAGGTGGAGGAAGATCGTTAAAGGCAAAACATTATGAAGTTTATAAGGAGATCAGACAGTCAGTAGAAACTTAGAAACAAATCAGTAGTAGTACAAAATAAAGAGGGAATATTATTGATAGATAAGGACGAGGCATGTGTTCGTTGGAAAGAACACGTAGGAGAATTGTACTATGATAAGAACTTCAAGAATGAAAATAATCTAACTGAAAACTTCAATGAGAGTGAAAGAGAAATGAAAGGTCTCCAATCACGAAACATGAATTTCATGATGCCCCCTAGAGTCTCAAAGAAGGAAAAGCAGTTTTGACGACACCCCCGCAGAATTGCTGAAAAAAGACCAATCATTCACAGTAATAGGCCCTAGTTGACTTCTACAAAAGCTAAAGGACTTCGCACAATGCAGGACCATACCTAAAGTAGCAGAAACAGTCCACTGCACCAATTACACACAGAGATGAAAAATTTCAGACAACGATATGCACATATACTGATTGCGGTAGTATCGCGGACACAAGTTGTGAAAGGGCAGTCCATTACCAAAGCTGTTATTCGTATTCCGGTGATTCATCTGAAATCGTTTCAGACGTGATTATAGCCGCACGATGGGAATTAACAGGCTTTGGGCGGGAAATTGTAGTGGGAGCTAGACACATGGGACATACCAATTCGGAGATCGTTCGGGAATTCAGAATTCAGAGATCCACACGGCCAACAGTGCGTCGAGGATCCCAAATTTCTGGCATTACGTCTCACCACTGAAAACGCAGTGGCCGCGGCCTTCACTTTACGATCGAGAGCAACGGCGTTTGTGGAGATTTGTCAGTGCTAACAGACAATCAACTCAGCGTACAATAACTGCCGAAATCAACGTGGGACGCACGACGAACGTATCCGTTAAGACAGTGGAACGAAATTCGGCTTCATTGGGATATGACAGCAGACGGCCGAAGCTTGTGCGTTTGCTAACAGCACGACATTGCCTCTCCTAGGCTCGTGACTTCGATTTGACCTAGACGACTGGGAAATCGCGGTCTGATCAGGTGAGTCCCGAATTTTGCTGGTAATAGCTGATTGTAGTGTTCCAGTGTGACGCAGACCCCACGAAGCCATGGGCCTAAGTTGTCAACGAGGCACTGTGCAAGCTGATGGTGGGCCCATAATTGTTGTGGGCTGTGTTTACGTGGTCCTCTGGTCGAACTGAACCTGTCATTGGCTGGAAATGGCTATGTTCGGCTACTGGGAGACCATTTGCTGCCATTCATTGTTCTTGACATTCCCCAAGTTGTGTGGATGACAATGCACCATATCAGAGAGCCACAATTGTTCACTATTAGTTTTAAGATCATTCTGGACAATTAGATCGAATAATTTGGCCACCCATATCCCGCTGCATCGAACATTTATGGGACATAATCCAGAGAAAAGTTCGTGCACAAAATCCTGCGGTAGCAACACTTTCGCAATTATGGATGACTGTAGAGGCATCATGGCTGAATATTTATTCAGGGGACTTCTAACGACTTGTTGAGCCGTACCACGTTGAGCTGCTCCAATACGCCCGGAAAAAGGAGGTCCGATATGAGATTAGGTGTATCCCATGAATTCTGCCACCTCAATGTACAACATCATCAATGTTATCACACTCCTCCAAAATAATCATTAACATCGTTAAGGCTAGTATAAAAGTAAACGGGGGTAAGTATACTGAAGGACACCAATTTGAAGATAGAGACGGCGGAAGAACGAGAGATAAAATTCTGGCCTTGCGCATGCTAGTGTAGAGATGTATGGATATAAATACATTGATTTTTATTATCTTCATTGACGTAGAAAAACCTTTTTCCAAGGTGACCTAGAAGCTACTGTTCAGAACTATAAAGAAAATAATACTGAAGTGGAAGGATTGAAAAATGATTAATCTACAGTATCAGAAATGTAGTCAGTCCATACTTATTTGCCGGCCGCTGTGGCCGAGCGGTTCTAGGCGCTTCAGTCTGGAACCGCGCGACCGCTACGGTCGCAGGTTCGAATCCTGCCTTGGGCATGGATGTGTGTGATATCCTTAGGTTAGTTAGGTTTCAGTAGTTCTAAGTTCTAGGGGACTGATGACCTCAGATGTTAAGTCCCATAGTGCTCAGAGTCATTTGAACCACTTTTTTGATGGCATGTGACCACGTGAATCGCTGTACGCATGCCCAAGAAGTGATTACCGGATTTGAAGACGTAGTAGACGGAAGACTTTCGGGTGGATAGCGACTAGGTATCTTTAGAGAAAGAACAGGACAACATGGATCTGTATAGGTAAGGATAGTAAAGCATAACGAGTGCATGACGTGTGCGTGTTTGGTTCATGATGATAAGAGTAAATTATTTTTTTAAATTCATGATTCATTTATTGGGATTTATGAACAATAGCTCAGTTATTTAATTTCATTAACACTCCGCTGGTGTTTAAAACTGCATCACCACGAAGGATATCAAATACCGATATTTTACTTATTTTGCGCACACAATACACTAGAAAGAATAAATAATTAAATATGTATGCGATCTGAGGGCACAGTTAGTGTGAGATTTAATACACAGAGCAGCCACCTCTGGCAGCAGCAATGGCTCTAATCTGGACTGACGTCGAGGACCTGGTCTTGAGTGACATACACTCCTGGAAATTGAAATAAGAACACCGTGAATTCATTGTCCCAGGAAGGGGAAACATTATTGACGCATTCCTGGGGTCAGATACATCACATGATCACACTGACAGAACCACAGGCACATAGACACAGGCAACAGAGCATGCACAATGTCGGCACTAGTACAGTGTATATCCACCTTTCGCAGCAATGCAGGCTGCGATTCTCCCATGGAGATGATCGTAAAGATGCTGGATGTAGTCCTGTGGAACGGCTTGCCATGCCATTTCCACCTGGCGTCTCAGTTGGACCAGCGTTCGTGCTGGACGTGCAGACCGCGTGAGACGACGCTTCATCCAGTCCCAAACATGCTCAATGGGGGACAGATCCGGAGATCTTGCTGGCCAGGGTAGTTGACTTACACCTTCTAGAGCACGTTGGGTGGCACGAGATACATGCGGACGTGCATTGTCCTGTTGGAACAGCAAGTTCCCTTGCCGGTCTAGGAATGGTAGAACGATGGGTTCGATGACGGTTTGGATGTACCGTGCACTATTCAGTGTCCCCTCGACGATCACCAGTGGTGCACGGCCAGTGTAGGTGTTGGCCCTGTGTGCCTCGGTCGTATGCAGTCCTGATTGTGGCGCTCACCTGCACGGAGCCAAACACGCATACGACCATCATTGGCACCAAGGCAGAAGCGACTCTCATCGCTGAAGACGACACGTCTCCAATCGTCCCTCCATTCTCGCCTGTCGCGACACCACTGGAGGCGGGCTGCACGATGTTGGGGCGTGAGCGGAAGACGGCCTAACGGTGTGCGGGACCGTAGCCCAGCTTCATGGAGACGGTTGCGAACGGTCCTCGCCGATACCCCAGGAGCAACAGTGTCCCTAATTTGCTGGGAAGTGGCGGTGCGGTCCCCTATGGCACTGCGTAGGATCCTACGGTCTTGGCGTGCATCCGTGCGTCGCTGCGCTCCGGTCCCAGGTCGACGGGCACGTGCACCTTCCGCCGACCACTGGCGACAACATCGATGTACTGTGGAGACCTCACGCCCCACGTGTTGAGCAATTCGGCGGTACGTCCACCCGGCCTCCCGCATGCCCACTATACGCCATCGCTCAAAGTTCGTCAACTGCACATACGGTTCACGTCCACGCTGTCGCGGCATGCTACCAGTGTTAAAGACTGCGATGGAGCTCCGTATGCCACGGCCAACTGGCTGACACTGACGGCGGCGGTGCACAAATGCTGCGCAGCTAGCGCCATTCGACGGCCAACACCGCGGTTCCTGGTGTGTCCGCTGTGCCGTGCGTGTGATCATTGCTTGTACAGCCCTCTCGCAGTGTCCGGAGCAAGTATGGTGGGTCTGACACACCGGTGTCAATGTGTTCTTTTTTCCATTTCCAGGAGTGTATATTTGTATGTCATTCTTCGCTATGATTGTGTGCATCACTTTCGACGTACTTCTTTCGCCAGACGTGTCAAGGGAAGCCGTGACAATTTTAGCCTTATTGGCAGTCCATGGTGCTCCAGACACCGTCGCACTGTCCGAGTATATAGTTATTGTGTTGGAAACATTACAGTTTCCTGAGCAGGTACGTGAAGTAGTTGTACGTTTCTGCACGTCCGAGAAAATGTGTCCTCTTTGGCGTTAGTCGTGTGAGGTCTACGAGAACATGCATGGGGTGGGAAATTACTCTCTCGCTTCCAAATACTCATTACAGTCGTGATATAGCGTCAAATGCAAGCACCAGTGCCACAAAACGATAAACCGCAGACTCAACAGTCTACGATTCCTACTACTGTAATTCCGACACATGCAGGTGGACATTTCTCACCTTTATACGAGACCTTACATTATTCTTTCGCATACAAATATTAAATGAGATATCTGAATGAGAAACTTGCAGGATAATCTTTCTTTATACGCTGCGCAACAATATTCGAGACCCAGTTTTTGAAAACTCGTCATGGTTATCAGGTGCCTACAACCTTCTCGCGCAGTTGTGTAGAAGCTTGCCACCTTCCGACTAGCCCCTCGGTCTCGGAAACGGTTAAAAACAATAAGGTGTCGACACATGCCAAATAGAGGTTAGAGCTCAGAAGTTCATGTGAGATGTAAGGTGGGTTAATGATGTCACATTGGCATCAAATTTCACCACACCCCTACCCAGCAGCGGACCTGCCACACCATATGGAGATCATAATGTCTCCCCCCTTCCCCGTACCTACATCTCACTCCTCATGACGCCAGTACCGCCACGAGCAGTGTTGAAATCACGTTGTTCATGGGTGGCGAGGAAAACATTTGAGACACACTGCTGCTCAGATCTGGCACGAAAAGCCCAGGAGGTGTCAAAGACCGTCAATAAAACCACCCTTTCCCTCACTGTGTTCATCCTCACGCATTTGAAGATTGAATATCTCATATGCAGCACGACAACATTTTCGACAACCGACAGCCTTCGAGACTGATAAGCCTCCGCCCCCAACCCATCCGCCCGGGACGACTCACCGAGTGTCGTGGCACAACGATTAGCACACTGGACTTGCATTCGGGAGGACGATGGTTCAAACCTGCGTTAGGCCATCGTAATTTAGATTTTCCGTGATTTCCCTAAATCGCTGCAGGCAAAACCCGGGATTGTCCCTTCGCAAGGGCACGTCCGATTTTCTTCCCCTTCCTTGAAATCATCCAAACTTGAGCTCCATCTCTAATGACCTTCATGTCGATTAGCCGTTAAACCCAATCTTCGTCCCATCCTTCCCTGGGGTCGTTCAAAACCATTCGACGGAACCTTGAATTTAGCCGATACACAGAAGGCTAAGTGTCCTTTTTCAACCTGCCTGTTTTACGCACAGTAGTGTGACCACATTTTGGTGGGGGGGGGGGGGGGGGGAGATGCAGGGGGACGGAGGGGGCTTTGGTGCCATCCACCATCCGCCCACCTTTGTTCAGCGCTTCAACAATATACCTCCACGGAGACAAATAGTCACCGATTCCTAGGCGCCTGCGCGATAGCCTGCTTGCCGCATGCAAAACCTGAGGGGTGTCGAAGTATTGCCCATTCCGTAGGCGCCAGGAAGCAGGTACACTCTTAAAGTGATTAACACAGGTGCATGGGTGACGTCGAGGGTGTTACCGAATTAAGGGGTCTGGGATGGACCCCGTGCCATTTTATTTCAGCATGTGTCAAAGTCACCCCAGTCAACCCATTCTCCTTTCGTGCTAAAAGTACAGGGTGGGGGGGGGGGAGAAAAATGAGGGATAAAAATGCATACACACCCTTTGCTGCTTCAGATCACGTTCGAATTTCATCGAATGGGTTTGAATGGTCCCTAGTGCTTTCACCCTGTACTCCAGAACAAACATTCCGGCCGCTCTCCACTCCCGAGGGGTGCGACAAAGTTCAGTGAGGTTATAGCCCTTTGTTTCCTTAGAGAAGCGTTGAGTCGTCTAGGGGTGTCAGCTACCTCCAAGGTTGACGACACTGTAGTCCCCTTGTACATCGCACTGCAAACTGTCGGTTTCTATTGTGAAACGTACGAAAATTAACGCCTCAAGAGAAGGGGTGACTTCATTGACGCCCTTTATGACATTCCCTTAGGCCATTTCGCGTCAGTTCTGGGCAGCAATGTGCCTGAAAACGTTTCTCGGCCGCTCATAAGAAAACAGCGCGATTTTGATGCTGGGCGTCGCTGTATTTAGATCCATCACAGAGGCATTAAAAGAAGAGTGTGGGATGGGGTAAGGGTGGGAGGGCGTGTGTCCACTTTCTCATGATGTTGTAAGTAGGCTGTTAAGGTTTCCTTATTGGTAACGCCACGTAGCGCTCTGTATGAAAAATCACTGGCTGTGCTGTGTGCAGTCTGTGGCTAGTTTGCATTGTTGTCTGCCATTGTAGTGTTGGGCAGATGGATGTGAACAGCGCGTAGCATTGAGCAGTTGGAGGTGAGCCGCCAGCAGTGGTGGATGTGGGGAGAAAGATGGCGGAGATTTGAAATCTGTAATACTGGATGTCATGAACTGCTATATACAGAGTGATTCAAAAAGAATACCACAACTTTAGGAATTTAAAACTGTGCAACGACAAAAGGCAGAGCTAAGCACTATCTGTCGGCGAATTAAGGGAGCTATAAAGTTTCATTTAGTTGTACATCTGTTCGCTTGAGGCGCTGTTGACTAGGCGTCAGCGTCAGTTGATGCTAAGATGGCGACCGCTCAACAGAAAGCTTTTTGTGTTATTGAGTACGGCAGAAGTGAATCGACGACAGTTGTTCAGCGTGCATTTCGAACGAAGTATGGTGTTAAACCTCCTGATAGGTGGTGTATTAAACGTTGGTATAAACAGTTTACAGAGAATGGGTGTTTGTGCCATTTCAGCCAATAAAGTTTTTGGTCCCTTTTTCTTCGAAGGTGCTACTGTAACTGGACTACAGTATCTGGAGATGTTAGAGAATTGGCTGTTCCCTCAGCTCGAACAAGAGGCACAACAATTCATATTTCAGCAGGATGGAGCGCCACCACATTGGCACTTATCTGTCCGTAACTACCTGAACGTCAACTACCCGAGGCGATGGATCAGCCGCCAGGCAGCCCGTGACAGAGCACTTCATCACTGGCCTCCAAGAAGCCCTGATCTTACCCCCTGCGATTTTTTCTTATGGGGGTATGTTAAGGATATGGTGTTTCGGCCACCTCTCCCAGCCACCATTGATGATTTGAAACGAGAAATAACAGCAGCTATCCAAACTGTTACGCCTGATATGCTACAGAGAGTGTGGAACGAGTTGGAGTATCGGGTTGATACTGCTCGTGTGTCTGGAGGGGGCCATATTGAACATCTCTGAACTTATTTTTGAGTGAAAAAAAAAACCTTTTTAAATGCTGTTTGTAATGATGAATAACAGAAGGTTATATTATGTTTCTTTCATTAAATACACATTTTTAAAGTTGTGGTATTCTTTTTGAATCACCCTGTATATTATGACTTTTGAACACTAGTAAGATAATTCATTGTTTGTTCTCTGTCGAAATCTTTTATTTGCTAACTATGCCTATTAGTAGTTAGTGCCTTCACTAGTTTGAATCTTTTATTTAGCTGGCAGTAGTGGCGCTCGGTGTATTGCAGTAGTTCGAGTAACGAAGATTTTTGGTGAGGTAAGTGATTTGTGAAAGGTATAGGTTAATGTTAGTCAGGGCCGTTCTTTTGTAGGGATTTTTGAAAGTCAGATTGCGTTACGCTAAAAATATTGTGTGTCAGTTTAAACACAGTCCTGTATAATTTTTCTAAGGGGACGTTTCACATGTCGACCCTCAGCCGAGGATACTTCACTGGAATCTTCTGATTTTTCTTGTAGTTTTTGTTTATTGTTAGCGCATAATTGTAGAGAGAATCTTCCTTCTGGTTGTAGTTTTTCATTGTTGTACTGTAAAACAGTTGTGGCATGCATGTAGATTTGCACCAAGTATTTCGCAGCTGCGCTTGCAATTAACTAGATATTATTTTCAGTGCTATGTTAATGTGTTCTCTTATTATATGTTGTCCTGTGAAATATTGTGACAATAATGGCGTGTGAAAAACGTAATACTAGGCTCCAAAGTGAACTGAGAAATGACAGTGAAGACGAAAGCAGTGTGTTAGCGTCACCATGTATTGAATTAACTAATGTTCAAAGTAGTAATTTGGTAATTGTGCATAGGGAAATGGAGCGGGCTGCAAATAATGGTGTAGGCAGTGAAACAATTAGTGAACAGGAAAGCATTATCGATCGATCGGTCGGCAACAGCTCGCCTCAGGATTCCGAAATGATGGGACACAATCTTGCAAATACTGTAGATTCAGGTTTTGCGTCCTCACCGTTTTCTCAAATAAATCAAGACACATTTTCTGCTTTTAAGAATGCGAATATTGCCGGTTCAAATGCACTGCCGAATAGCACTGAGGAACATGTTTCAGACACCAGTGCACTGTTATTACGGTTAATACAACAAATGGGACAAAGGCTACAAAAGTTAGACACAATGCTTGAACAAAATCAGAAACAAATGGTACAAAATCTTTAAAAGTTAGACACAATGGAACAACACCAGAGACAAACACAGCAACAGTTAGACACAATGGAACAAAATCTTCGGAAGTTAGACACCACACTTGAACAAACTCGTGAAGATTTAACTACTGAGTTACATAACATTGAATCGAAATGTCAAAAAGTCTGTAATGACGTAAAAACACAAATTTGTGAGCATTTCCAACCTATTTTTTCGCGTCATGAAAATGTATTATAGAATCACGAAGCAGCCATAAAAGAACTGCAAACTATTGTTCATGAAAATCACGACACCTTGCAAGCTAAAACTGACTCAGTTGCATCTACCGATTCGGTTACGCAACTTGCAAAAACTCAGGAAAACTTGAAGGACACAGTAGATACGATTTCAACACAAATTGACACTCTGAAACTTGATTCAGAAAAACACACAGAGGAAATAATTTCACTATCGGATAAAGTAGCCAAACTTTCAGATCAGTTCACTAACTTATCTACAAAGGTGGATGATGATCTGAATGACACAAGACCTGAACCTTCACGGACACTGAAGAGTATAAAAAATTAGAAAATTCAAACAAAATCAAAATCAAATCAGTACACAGTACAAAAGAGAAATCCGGGAAGTACAAGATCAGTTGGCACAAGTAATACAAGAATTACATATTTCGAAGGACACTCGCGTTCCAGTACGGGAAGAGGGACATAGAAATACGGAACAACCACAAAATAATAACACAGGACACTTCGGAAATTATGAAAGAAATTGGCAAGGTGCACCGAATTTTGAGATGGAACCGCCGAAACGAAGCAACAATGAGCGATGTGCGACTCGCCGACACGATGAATTTGGCTATAAGCTGTTCATTACTACACGTAAATTCAAAACATTTAAGAATTCTGACAACGACATTCATCCACAAGCATGCCTTCATCAATTCTTTTATTGTTTTCCTCCCAACTGGTCATTGGAGCACTGGTTAGAATTTATGTGTGGCTTCTCGGAGAATGAACCAGCTGTAAGAATGCGATCGGTCATTCACGATTGTCAGAGTGAAGGAGAATTTTATCATGCCCTCCTCTCAGCGTATTGGTCTCAAGCTACACAAGACCGAGTAAAACATAGCATCATAATGATGAAACGTTTCGAACAATCTGAATTTTCCACTCTTATGAAATATTTTGAAGACATGTTGCATAAGAATCAGTATCTTTCAAACCCATACAGCCCCTCAGAACTCATCCGCATTTGCTTAATCAAACTGCCTGAACATTTACGAGATATTATTTTAGCAGGACGTTGCAAAGACGACATTGAAGCTTTTCAGGGACTGTTACAAGAACTGGAAACTGACACTGACAATCGCGGAACGCGAAAACAGGAACACAACAATTACAGGTCACATCCGTCGCAATTCCGCGATGAAAGAGATGATAACTGGACACGACAAGGCTCTTCTCACAACACAAATCCTGACCAAAACAAACACCGCCCTATGACAACCGTTGGCAGAGTAGTAATAATTACAGAGAAAGATCGCATTTCCGTAGTAATGAATATAACAGATACAATCATAGAAACAGGCAATATGGCAACCAGAACTATTATTATCACGGGAGACAGAGTAACTTCAGACGCAATGGTCCACTGTGCAGTGATACATCTATATCTACATTTACACTCCGCAAGCCACCCAATGGTGTGTGGCGGAGGGCAATTTACGTGCCACTGTCATTACCTCCCTTTCCTGTTCCAGTCGCGTATGGTTCGCGGGAAGAACGACTGTCTGAAAGCCTCCGTACGCGCTCTAATCTCTCTAATTTTACATTCGTGATCTCCTCGGGAGGTATAAGTAGGGGGAAGCAATATATTCGATACCTCATCCAGATAATTCAGGGAGAACTTCTCCACCACTTAACCGACAAGAAAGAAGCTACAGGAACTACCGACATGACGACAGCCGATATAATCGTAGCGACAGACTTAAATTGCATCGGAACTGGCGAGATTCAAACACACCAGGGCACTCTCGACAAGGTGAATTTGTAGAAGTTGGGTCTCCTAATCCTAACAACGATGCGCGCCAACAAAGAGACAGACAATGACTCGGACCGCAGGCAGCCGCTTGCGCCGGCTGGCTCAGAGAAAAATAACATAGACGCTAACCTTGAGAAAAATTCCAGTATTCGTTACCGACGTATACCGCATGATAATTGCGTTCAAGTTGAAACTCTGAGTACTATGAGGAGTAAAAGATTGCACCACATAGCACATGTAAAACCGTTTATTGAGAAATAATCTGCTTTTTAACTTAGTCTTTGCTATAAAATTTTTCACTTTACATTACTAGTATGCTTTGTCAGACTTAGAATCTGTTAACATGCAACAATGTTTGAAGTTAAATATCCAGTCAAGAACTAAGAGAACTTATTTAAACAGAAATTACGAATGCATTGTTATTGTGAACAGCCGACACAGTGTTATTGTGTGTGTACATTCTTGCTTGTTAGTTGCACGATTACGTAACGACTATAAGGCTCACATACTTAGAACATTTACCAGTACTGCTAATGAGATTTTAATGCAACATTTTGGTTTACTTGAAAATACATTCTGGATTTAAGGTACTTTCTGAGAGATACCAGATGACACAGTGGTTAGTTTATGTGACAGCTACACGATTTTATCACGACGCTACTAATGAGTGACAATTTACAATGTTGCTTTTGCGGTGTATCTGTTTTATATCTGCACAGTTTTTCTGAATTCTGCTGGAAAGTAAAACATGTTTTAGTAGTAACTTTTGTGGTATAGCTACAAGGAGACAGCCTTTTCCGTAGCACAACAATACGTTACAGCACAGTACTTTCTTCATCACGGCAATAAGCCTAATAACTAAGATATCTATACGCAATGCATTTAACTTTTGTTTATCATGAGGTAAGTACATTGACTTCTACAGAACTTAGCTTTCAGAGGACGATAACTACGACACTTCCACAGAGATTATCTTACAACAAGACGCACAGTTTAGCGCTACAGTACACGTATTTGAGTGATTAATTTTGTACTTAAAACATTTATTTTTAAGGATATTTGAAGTACAATGATACAAAGGTTTTCCGTGATACATTTCATTCCATTTCTGTAATCTGTAACACCTGAGGGTATAATTACATTATTCCTCAAGGGGGTACGCACCTACTTTGTGTACCATGTGTTTGGCAGGCACAAGGAGCCCTAGCTAATATGGTATTTGCTTATACAACTTTACACATCGGTACCATATTTCTCTAACACACAAATTACACAGCTATCTGATCATTTAACTGGAAGAGACAAACATTTATTTTACTACATCAGTGACAGATGTTTATGTAATTACGTAATTACACAGCTGAACAACTTCACACTTATGAAACTGTATTTTGTCTGTACTTTGTGAACCATTCATATTTTTTTTGGAACCATTGTGATGCTATGAGGGCTTTGAATGATGTATTTGGTATGGGATCATGATTTTTAAAGTATGTTTGAGGTAGATGACACTTTTGACATGAGCAGCGAATTTTTTTAGGTTTTTAAATTATTGAAGGAAGATACGACGATTTTGAGATTTGGCTGAGGTTTTATGATGTTATGATGACGGTGTGTATTACGCTGTTGCGGTATGTTTATGATCAATAAGCTGATACTATATGAGGAATTTGATTATGCTACATATTTATTATGATGAAATATTGAAGAAGTGTCTACGAATATGAATATGTGTAATAAAGCAAGGAATAATGAGTAGTGGTTAGGGACTCTGGTTTGTGAAAAAGGATGTTGGAAACCGAGAATCGTACTTTAAGAGTTATGAAATGTGTGTATCTGCGTGAATGTATCACTATGCTGGCGAAAATTTTTCGGACACTGTTATATTTACAGGATTTGGTTTCTACAGATTTGAAACGCAAATTCTCGACCTGTGAAATTTTTATATGAGACTGTCACTGTAGTGCAAACTGGTGTCATAAATATTTCGGTAAGAAAGTTAAGTGACGACCTGCACGTAATGCGTCGTGGGCAATCAGCTGCACAACAGTCGCCTGGAAAAAAGCATTAGTGTGTGCCTCTCAGAGGCACAGATGGAGAAAAAAAAGGCCATTATCGTTGCTATTGAAATTCCTTTGTAGAAAGCATCGCAAATATGACACGCTCAAACTTGAAAACATATGATTATACTGTGGAGCTCTTAATTCATGATATTTCCTTAAATGCCTAATGAAACAAAGAGAAACATTTCACGGCTATTGTCTTGCTAGTTGAGAGAAATGCCATATGGCTTGCTTTATGTATTTATTTACTCATTTTGTTTAATATCTAGTTTCTAGCTGCACTGCAGCATTGGTTAAAATAAAATTTAGTAGATGTACTAATATAGTTATTTTATGCCTACAGATCCAGTCAATAATAAATTTATGATCTACTTCCAAGAAAACGAGGGCACATAATTAGACATTTCCCTTCACAGGAATTGCATAAATAATTTTTTTACAATTTGGTAACTTATCTGCTAGCGTAAGCTCTCGTGATGCATCACCCTAGTGTTAAGATTTGATATAGGTATTAAACATGGCCATTTTTACTGTAATATTCTTTCTGCTTGAGCTTTGTCATGTTTAGATATAAGTTATTGCATTTGCTGCTGCTTGCTTTGCCAATTTCCATTTTTTTGTCATTGCTGTTTGTGTTAATTGTTTTGTGCAGCTGCATTGCCTCGTCCCTTAGTTTAGCATCTGAGCTTAGTAGATTTAAGTTAGCTTAAGAGGGGGTAGACTATATATGAGAATGAGTTACGATGAATTGGAAGAAATGGATTGAGAAGTTATACTAAAAAAGTACAGAAAGCTGGTATAGGTAGGATTTTCTTGGTAATAAATGATGAGGTAAGATAATGGAAAATAAATAATGAGGTAAGATAATGGAAAATAAATAATGAGGTAAGAAATATGTGAACATATAAATACAGAAAGCATGCTTGGATATGATTTATTTTGGTGGAAACAAATTTTGAAATAAGACGAAAAATCTATGGAATGACGTTTAGGGTTGGACTGCAGAACCAAATGTTACACTGAAAACAAACTCTGTCCTGTATTTTTGAGTTATTACACTATGTAAATTTGTGTTTTTCCTGTCTGTATGTGTTTAGCTAATAAGATTTATGTTGTAGAATTTTTCTGATAATATGTTATTTACCTTGTAAAGATGCTTGGACGTTATTTATTCTGTTTTGTTTTAATGATCATGTGTGAAATTAATGTTTCAAGAACTATTCTCATTATTTTATTTATTTACTTATGTCATAATTCCTGTAACACTGATGTATATGTCTATTTCTATTCTTTTGTAAAGCCTGTATTACTACAAATGTTATCTGTACTATTATGTTCTTTAATGATCTTTTCTGTACCTTTGTAATTGTATTCTTATATTGTAAATTTATAATAATATTGACACCAGTTCTTCAAATTAAGTTACATTTCACTGTACACGTTTCTGTTGGTCATAGTAATGCACAGTATGTGAGAAGTTGGGACTGTTAGTGTTTGCAAGTGTGTTAATAATTCAGCAAGGGACTGGATAACAGCATTGCAGGTTCTAAGGACATTTCAAAAAAATTTTTGTGAGTGCACAAGTGGTGGTTCATGGACTTGCTATATTGTCCACAGGACTCTTCGATGGTGATTGTGCACCAGCACAGTCGCAACGGATGGCTGCCAGCCATCTCTACAAGGACTACAGTGGGTCTACACCTTTGATGACTCACCAATACCATTATTTCTGCTAGGACTGCAGTCGGTCTGCACCTTTGGTGGCCCACCAATACCATACTCTCTACCAAGACTATAGTGGGTCTGCTTTGTGATGACCTACCTACCAATATTCTTCGAAAAATCGAATGACTCTGCTGTGGGTTTCCTCTGTTGTGGCCCATTACCTGTCAGCATGTCAAGAGTCAGCACTGTCTTTCCGTTGGAAGGACAACACTACTTCTTCAAGACTGCATGAAAATCCACTACTTCCATGTGCATTGTCTTTTACTGCTCAGACCTTGAGAAAAGAAACGGCAGTTTTACTGTGATGAATGATTAGGACTGTCTTTATGGACTGTGAGAAAATTTTAGCTTTTGACCAAAATTGTATTAATAAGTGTGTGCATATGATATCTTTCTTACTGTAATTATGAAAAAGTATTTCAAATCTGTATTGGCCAGTGCCCAAAACAATTTGTAAAATTTTTTGTGGGGAGCATGGGGGCTATGTAAGTAGGCTGTTTAGGTTTTCTTATTGGTAATGCCACGTAGCGCTCCGTATGAAAAATCACTGGCTGTGCTGTGTGCAGTCTGTGGCTAGTTTGCATTGTTGTCTGCCATTGTAGTGTTGGGCAGATGGATGTGAACAGCGCGTAGCGTTGAGCAGTTGGAGGTGAGCCACCAGCAGTGGTGGATGTGGGGAGAGAGATGGCGGAGTTTTGAAATTTGTAATACTGGGTGTCATGAACTGCTATATATATTATGACTTTTGAACACTAGTAAGGTAAATACATTGCTTGTTCTCTATCGAAATCTTTTATTTGCTAACTATGCCTATTAGTAGTTAGTGCCCTCAGTAGTTTGAATCTTTTATTTAGCTGGCAGTAGTGGCGCTCGCTGTATTGAAGTAGTTCGAGTAACGGAGATTTTTGGTGAGGTAAGTGATTTGTGAAAGGTATAGGTTAATGTTAGTCAGGGCCATTTTTTGTAGCGATTTTTGAAAGTCAGATTGCGTTGCGCTAAAAATATTGTGTGTCAGTTTAAACACAGTCATGTATAATTTTTCTAAGGGGACGTTTCAATGTGACTCGTCCACGGTGGCATTGGGCAGAATTGCGGCGAAATTTGGTGACATTGTGGAATCATTAACCCATCCTACACCTCACGTGAACTAAGCTCTGGCCTTTATCTCTCTTGTGTCGCCACATTGCTGTTTGAAGCGTTGCCCAGTCCATGGGCGACGTTGCAGGGTTTCAAGGTTTTGCACCACTACAGAGGCAAACTTTATGCATGTTACAGCCAAATTCGAACTTCGGAGTTGAAATGGGAGAAAATGAGGGAGTTTCAAACAATGATCCGTTATTTTTTTTTTTTGCGCAGTGTATTTAAAAAGTAGTTGGTGTTACAGCTACCTAATTTTCATACCAAAAAATTGCATATACAAACATATAACACTTTTACGCCGGTTCTATGTGTGTTGAATGCCACCTTCATGGTATTTCTATTTTAATACCCAGCAGTACGTCATTTCGTTGTAAATAGATGTTTCCTAAAACAGTCATTTTTTAAGACTTTATGAATTCCTATCTGTTGCACGCAATGCAATGTGACTCGTTCGTTTGAATGTGTATCTATATTTATGTATTTATCAAAGAAATGAGGACATAATGCTAGGGAGAAATTTTCCCAGAACAATACGTGGTCAGGAACAGACAGATGTATACATTTCTACAAACGGTTACAGAAACGGTAATATGTACAAAACGCACATTGTCTGCCTACAGCGTTTTTGTATGAACGAAACACACTTTAGGATGGCTAAATTTAAGATATGAAAGACTACGGCAACTGCCATGTTTCCGCCAGTATTTTAGTCGCGAAAATTAGCAGTGATACTTTTTCGTAACAGAGCAATCACTAAGACTAGGTAAGACTATTTTCGCTATCTGTCACACACTTTTCAAGTTCCATTGCTGAATCATTCACACCGGATTGTAATATAACGTTATTTTAATATACTCTAGGAATCTACCACCTAATTTCGAAAGACATTCCGTCTCTAATGACCTCGCAGGAAACGGGATATTAATCTCTAAACATCCTTCCTTTCTTCCTACGAAAGATTTCAATTTTTGTAACCTTTTTCACATGATTGAAGCACAGAAATTGTTAAAACTAGTTATTATAGTCCATTTAGCTGTTGTTGTAGCAATTTTTCGATAAATATGCTGTGTCACTTCTCAGCATGATATGAGACAGAGCATGAAAAGTCGGAAGTAGAAAAAATGGAATTTTAAAAATCCGATATATATATATATATATATATATATATATATATATATATATATATATATATACATCAGAAGTGTTGTTTAGCAGAGGGTAACGAAAAGATTGATTGAAAAATGGTTCTAAATCACGTTTTCACTCGTGCAAAATACGGGTTTAAAGGCAGATCCACTTTTATTCGAGACGGGGATTTTCTTAAATAAAAAAAAAGTGAAAAATCTAAGGATAACGTTTTGATGTCTTTACTGAATCGCAGGGACGGATATTACACAAAAAGGAAAATCACAGTCTTGCTGAAATATTATGCATTCGTATAGCAGTACTAAATGCTCCCGGAGAGGAAGTAATATCCGAAACTATAAGTTGTGCGAATGGTGCGTGTCGGTTCTACGGTAAACGTCGCGGGGAGAGAAAAGAACTAAGACTAAAAGCGCACTCGAGAAACTGAGGACGATGTCGATTCGTCTCTGACTTCCTTGAATGTGTGAGCGTATTGGCTGCGGTCTTACTGATGGAAGCGTCCCCGATACCGGCTGTAGTTATTTACAAAACGAATGTTGTACAGTTGCCGTATCTTTCACAGCGACACTGTTAGACTGTCAAGCAGTTCACGACATAATAACTCTGCCGTGGTATATGTCAGCCACACACTTCGCTGCACTGTAGCAGATTTATCCACCAAACCGCCTGTAACAGAATCCGTTGGAAGAGACGATAAGAATCGTGAAATTCAAATCAATAAAAGGTTTGCAGTCCTATTGGATATTGTACATCATCCATACCATTTAACTGTTTCCCGCTGTTCAGCGACCATAATAATCCTAGTAGTTTTAGGTGTCATAATTGTAGAAATATTAGTATTGATGTTAGTAGCAGAAGTAATTTTCAGCAGTCTTTCTTGCTGTAGAAAAATCTAGTTGATGATATTAATATTAAAGATTTTGTAAATAATTGTCATAGTTACACTGTTTGCTATTTTAGCAGCAATATAGACTGTTGTAACACTAGTAATAGCGCTAGGACTTATAACTGTACTATTATTCAAGATAAATTGAAATAACGAGAATTTGTGTCTTTTTGTGCCACAGTAAACGAAAACCTGACTGAGGATAGACAGAGATGCCATAGGAAAACCATAGGTAGCCATCTAAATGTTAGAGTGACAGTAACAGAAAAAATAAAAATAAGGAAAAATAACGTTACATGCAATGTAAACTTAACTGATGTTTAGAACAGAAAAAAGAGTAAAGAAAGGTAAGCAGGTAATCATGAAAATGGATACACAATCCATGTAAATCTGTATTTATCAGTCCATTGTTGTAATCGAGATAGTGGATTATAATAAATGTATAAATAAATGAAGATCACTGATGACGTTATTAGGATCAAATAGTGGCTGTTTTTGGTCTTGCCCACATGGTTTACATGTGTACATTTCTACACTGCATTTGCTATTTAGGCAGCTTAATAACTGATAGCGGTCGAAGTAGTTGATATAATATGCAGACTTGCAATAGCAAGGAAATAGTTTCAGATAAATAAATATTTCTTAATATCATATTTAAATTCACGTGTTAGGAAGTATATCTTAAATGCATTTGTCTGGAGCACAGCTGTGTACGGAAGTGAAACGTCGACAGATAATAAGCTCAGACATGAAGGGAATAGGAGCTTTCCAGATGTAGTACTGGATTAGAATGCTGAAGATTAGATACATAAATCGAATAACGGAAGAGGAGCAGAACTGGGGAGAAAAAATTATTGACCTACAGGAGGATTCGGTTCACAGGACTGAACTACAGGCATCGAAAAATAGTGAATTTGGTAATGAAGGGACGTGACAGTGGTTGAGAATTATGGGAGACCTAAGCTTGGTTAAACTAATCTCATTCGCATGATCTCAAGACGTGGTATGCGATGCAGTCAGGAGAGCTGCTCTAAATGTAGCCAGAGTTTCGTGAGGGCAGCATTACCGATCACGTTAAGATTAACATGTGAGGTACCTGCGTATCTCCGATAAACTTTGTTGGCCACGTCGACCGCTTACGATTCTAACCGAGCGGCTGGATGGCTCTGGGCAGCAGTCACCACAAACACTGGTGCAATACTTTAGAATCTAGAAGATGGTTCTCAGAAGATGCCCTTGACTTTCCCGGAGTACTTCCCGAAAAACAAGGTCTGACCTTCGCATTCCACATTACTAATTTCGCGTGTAGTCTCACTTCGTATCGCTTAGCATCACAATCCTAAGTATTGACTAATGTAACGAGCTTCTAAGTTTATCATTGGTGTTGCAATTACTACGAATTTCTTTCTCTTGTTTATTGACATTGTTTTGCAGTGGCAGTGATTTATATTTAGGAAGGCTTGCCTCTTTTTTTTTTTACTCTCAAGTAAAAGGCCGCTGGACCTGATGGGATACCAGTTCGATTTTACACACAGAGTACGCGAAGGAACTTGCCCCCTTTCTTGCAGTGGTGTACCGTAGGTCTCTAGAAGAGCGTAGCGTTCCAAAGGATTGGTAAAGGGCACAGGTCATCCCCGTTTTCAAGAAGGGACGTCGAACAGATGTGCAGAACTATAGACCTATATCTCTAACGTCGATCAGTTGTAGAATTTTGGAACACGTATTATGTTCGAGTATAATGACTTTTCTGGAGACTAGAAATCTACTCTGTAGGAATAAGCATGGGTTTCGAAAAAGACGGTCCTGTGAAACCCAGCTCGCGCTATTCGTCCACGAGACTCAGAGAGCCACAGACACGGGTTCACAGCTGGATGCCGTGTTTCTTGACTTCCGCAAGGCGTTCGATACAGTTCCCCACAGCCGTTTAATGAACAAAGTAAGAGCATACGGACTATCAGACCAATTGTGCGATTGGATTGAAGAGTTCCTAGATAACAGAACGCAGCATGTCATTCTCAATGGAGAGAAGTCTTCCGAAGTAAGAGTGATTTCAGGTTTGCCGCAGGGGAGTGTCATAGGACCGTTGCTATTGACAATATTCATAAATGACCTTGTGGATGACATCGGAAGTTCACTGAGGCTTTTTGCAGATGATGCTGTGGTGTATCAAAAAATTGGCTCTGAGCACTATGGGACTCAACTTCTGAGGTCATTAGTCCCCTAAAACTTAGAACTAGTTAAACCTAACTAACCTAAGGACATCACCCACATCCATGCCCGAGGCAGGATTCGAACCTGCGACCGTAGCGGTCTCGCGGTTCCAGACTGCAGCGCCTAGAACCGCACGGCCACTTCGGCCTGCTGTGGTGTATCGAGAGGTTGTAACAATGGAAAATTGTACTTAAATGCAGGAGGATCTGCAGCGAATTGACGCATGATGCAGGGAACGGCAACTGAATCTCAATGTAGACAAGTGTAATGTGCTGCGATTACATAGAAAATAGTTCCCTTATCATTTAGCTACAGCAACTGGAAGCAGTTAATTCCATAAATTATCTGGGAGTACGCATTAGGACTGATTTAAAATGGAATGATCATATAAAGTTGATGGTCGGTAAAGCAGATGCCAGACTGTGATTGATTGGAAGAATCCTAAGTAAATGCAATCCAAAAACAAAGGAAGTAGGTTACAGTACGCTTGTTCGCCCACTGCTTGAATAATGCTCAACAGTGTGGGATCCGTACCAGATAGCGTTGATAGAAGAGATAGAGAAGATCCAACGGAGAGCAGCGCGCTTCGTTACAGGATCATTTAGTAATCGCGAAAGCGTTACGGAGATGATGGATAAACTCCAGTGGAAGACTCTGCAGGAGTGACGCTCAGTAGCTCGGTACGGGCTTTTGTTAATGTTTCGAGAACATACCTTCACCGAAGAGTCAAGCAGTATATTGCTGCCTCCTACGTATATCTCGCGAAGAGACCATGAGGATAAAATCAGAGAGATTAGAGCCCACACAGAAGCATACCGACAATCCTTTCTTTCCACGAAAAATACGAGACTGGAATAGAAGGGAGAACTGATAAAGGTACTCAGTGTACCCTCCGCCACACACCGTCAGGTGGCTTGCGGAGTATGGATGTAGATGTATATGTAGAAGCGAAAATCCTGTTTGTGTCTGAACCAAACTAAGGCTGAATCACTCCTTCTGCTATTATTCTCCGCCTCTTAAATTACTAACCTTTTCCGTAAATGTCATCTGCATTTAGTTAAAGGCATCGTTAGTAAGCATTGTGTGCATAAATATGCCTAAACGCTAACTACACAGTATTTTATGTAACATTCAAATGGTTGAAATGGCTCGAAGCACTATGGAACTTAGCATCTGAGGTCATCAGTCCCCTAGAATTAGAACTACTTACCTAACTAACCTAAGTATATCACACATATTCATGCCCGAGGCAGCATTCGAACCTGCGACCGTAGCAGCCGCGTGGTTCCGGACTGAAGCGCGTAGAACCGCTCGACCACAGCGGCCAGCTTTATGTAACATTATTCCAGTAGTTTTTCAGTATGCTGATGGTAGTGATGGATACTGTTTTGCTTGAAATCATGAAATCATGTTCACGAAGAGTAAATGACAATTATTACTACTGCGTGTAATGGTAAAATTAGCGTGAACTGATCAGTACTTCTGAAAGGGTTGACAACTCATTTGAAAGTCCTCATCTCATTCTTACCGGCTGTCTGTGTCAGTTTTCGTAAAACTAATAGACTTAAAAGATATTTGGTATGAAATATGGTCACATCAAAAATACGTCCTGCCAGCTGAACCTTTATGCTTGTTAGACTCGAGGATATGGCTCTGTATTTTTGTTGCCCCAATTTTCTTGAACAAGATAACACGCTTCATTATTATACGTTGTTGGAAGTCCCGAAATGCTTTCAGTCTCAAATACTGGATGAATATAGTCTGGGTATTTTCCGCACCATGGATTACACTGCCTCACGGCATATACAGTTTCTGGCTTTGTGAAAAGCGTGACGCAGTATTACAGCTGTTAATAAGCTAGCATTTCAAAATTTAAAATTCCGCCAATAATTATATGAAATACTGAAAATTACATTTACATTGGCCATGGAAGCTGTTAAATAGGCAACCTACAAGATGTACTATGAACCGTGAACCGGGTTTGCCCTTTAGTAACATAAATTTTTCGAGCCAATAATTTGAGAAGATAGTCCATATTAATGTAATGACACGCAATAATATTTTCAGCGGTTCACTAGTTGTAAATAAATTATCAAAGACGAGTGACATCCATAATATCCATCGGTGAACGTACTGTAATGGGATCTCTCATACCTATGACGGCAAACAATCGCGAAAGCTCATTACTCTAAAGTCGATAGGTCTACTAGTGGCTGTGTGGCGAAGTAATAGGGGAAAATGTGCTCTTCAGTTGCTTGTATTACATACGAGTTTCACCAGGAAAGCAGATTCCGCCACTTAGAGTGAGGCGTTCCTTCGCTTCGCCGTCGGCGTATTGGCACATCACAAGTGTCTGGAGCAGGCGGCTTCAGCGAGTGTAACGTGAGAGCGCTATCGTGCTCACACTCTCCGCTTGCCTGGCTTCTTCTACAAGAATTTCTAACACTCCACTCTATACTTAACATCTGTAGCTGAGTTTACCAGCATAAAAACGCCCATTTACTGTGGATCAAATGTAGCCTGGCATGTGCACGTGTGATTGACTGACTGGTGAAATGTAACGGAATATTAATGCCACGCTTTTTACTATCAGTTACTGCACAATGCTGAAGTAGCACTAGGTGATACTGATGCTGACGTTTTCCCAGATGTCAGAAAGATGACAACCGATCACATCTGCTTGAAAAAAAATTAAGAAGTGTGGGTCTCCTTTAACAAACTGTCTAGCAAACATTAGAACCGCAACAAGTATCGCTTGTGCTACTGCTATTAACTTACGAATCTCGATATTTGGAAGAATCTGGGACATACCTGTAACTGCTTAAATTTTAAATTCAACAGAAGAAATAAATCCTTAGAAAAGAAGGTAAGTTTTGTTACGGATCTGTTGAAGAACCTTCATCGCACTACAGCAGTCAGAATACATGGATATCGATTCTTATAGAATGGAATTGCTTAAACACTACCTTTGAATCGATGAACAGCTGAGATGAACACCTTCTGTATCGTTCATCTAACAAACAGGTGACCTAGGCTATGTCAGTACTTGTTAAAACTGATACTAACTTGTAATTTCCGAAGTTTGATAACGTTGACTTTTCGAGGTAATTATTCGCTCTTCTGTACTTTACGTTCATTGTAAATGTAGTTATTTTGTTGCAATATGGGGCTATGGAGAAACGTTCGCAGTAAAACTAACGGGTCGCAGTTTTATTTCCCGTAAGCAAACTGTGACAGTAATGAGATTTCCTTTCGTGTGCCGCTCTCGCTTACTTGTTATAGCGAGCATGACTGTTTATGTAGTGTCAGGTATATTGATCAGACTTTATACCTCTTAAAAAAACAACACATAATCCTACTCGATATGTCTATTCAGCATATCACAAGTCTATCTGTTTATTAACCATCTTTATCTCGACGTTTTTCCTGAAGAATTTCGCACTAAAGGTTACTACTAAAAAGAAACACGAAAGCGTATAATCTGACACACCTATGCGTTACACAGAATGTCCTGGAATAGCTTGTACTGTTAATGTCTGTGACAGTACTATCAAGGATAAGATCGGACTCTTCATAAAATGTCCGACGTAATGCGAATATGAAATAATAGACTTGTGTAGAGCCCCGCTTAAAACTAACTAGTTATAGCTGACACTGAAAAACAGCTAAAAAATAAATACCCACAAAAAAGCCATGCTATTGAATGAAACTACTTTGTGCAGTTTATGTTTAGCAGTATATGTATATGTCCCACGGAAAAGCCACACATCCCATGAAAAATGAGGGAGACGTTTTATGTGCTACAACAATATATATGTATATCAAATTAATATCTACGATATACGGCTGTAAAATGATAGATCAATACGTGGAATCATTGATATGACATGCATCACATTTAGTTTGTGTGTCTGATGATCATACATCCATGGATAAATTTTCTGCTGTTACCACCTCGGTATCGTGCATACTCGCTACAGTGCAACTCTGTAATCGTGCATAGACACCATAACAGACGTTTCGGATGGTATTTAGGAAGCTAGTTTTCCACAATACTGAAAACGTAAGTGTCGTCCAAGTTCGTCACTGGATGGTCCTGGAAATGCAGAGAGGGGCCAAATTCGACCCTTGACATCACATACATATTTAATATGTGATGAGTCTGATTATCGTTCTGGTCACAACGATTAAGGAACACTTTCAAAACCCTGTTGGTGCTCCAGTCGCCGTGCTACACTCTCTGCAAAATGGAGAACATCTGGTAGTCATTGGAAACGACAACGGTAGAGGCTGCTCGTTCTCAGCTTGAGCCGGGACACGAATATGAGAACACAGAGCTGCTTTTTCTGAAGGAGTAAGCGGACACCAACTCAACAACTGGAAAAATGTCTAGGAAAGGTCCACCTATATCCCTATTCCAATTCCGAAATTTGCCCTTCAGGTGGAACTGCACACACATTCATTTGGACAGACGAGTTATCTGCGCTTTGGAGAACGACAAATACGTACGAGAGTTGTCACTCTCATTTTATTTCTGTTACAGTCGGCTCACTGTAACTCGAGAAGGGTACATTCGAGTAAGAAGCGTCGGCGCTGGCTACGTACCAAAAGCTGACAAGATCACCAAAGAATCACCTACATCATGGTTTTGAAATGAACGGGTTGCATATGCTGAACTGAGTTTCATACATAGCATAAATGTTATCGTCAGCTCAAAAATATATTCTGAACAACAGTTCTTACAACTGAAGCTCGGTAAAATTTGTTTTCTTTAAATAGTTTTAAGTCGCCCTTTCGCCAATCGGAGTATTTACGATTTTGCTTTACCTTTATTTAATCATTTTATAATTAAATCTATTATGACTTTTTAACTTAAAATTCATACAGTTCTACTTGTGGATTACTGATTCGTTGCTGGGAGGGGTCACTAGAAAGTCGCCTGCTTGCTCATAGTTGCAGAGTTTGGGTACTAGTGATAAGGATAGTCTTCGGAAAGTTGCATAGTTCGTGTGCTGAGCGGGTAAAAGCTGGGCAGTTCGTCTGAGCCGATTAGAGTGGCAGTCGAGCGCTGGCCAGACGAAAAGCACTTCATCACCTGTAGATGGCGGGTTCACGATGCGTGAGACACCAACCCCGAACTCGTTGTCGCTAGGGTTTCGCGCACCACAGTTCGAGAGTGGGGGAAAAACGCTCCTTCCAAAGTCAACATTTCACTTTTCGCACTTTCTTTGGTAGCGCTATGAAATTAAATATTTCATATCACAATAATGTAATCATTAATGGCATTAGTTAAAGGAAACATATAGAATAAGCACGAAACGTTATCTATGTGCTTACAGTGATCTTTCTTCGGCTGGAAGGGAAACTGTATCGGAGCGAGGGAAGCAGAATGCTCACCGTTGGATGGAATGGTATTACGTAAGAGAGAAATGCAATACCCATTTTCAACTTACAATAATATTTAAACAAATCAAACCTATTATTCACAGAAAGAAAGTGAACATATTTTAACGCGAACTGTTCAATGTTGACAATAACCAAGAAAGAACTAGAAATCTTTTCGGTAAGTCATTAGTTATAGCACAATTAATCCTGTTTACAAGTTCACCTTCAATTTGCAACGCACATAATGCACTAAGTCTTCCGTACAAAGCAGCAGTCCAGAGAAAAAATTTTATAACTAATTCTTTGTAAAGAGAAAACGACTTGCCTATTGATAAATTAGATATTGTTGTTGACAGGTGCAATGTGAGTGCTGTCGTGATGTTTGGCTATTTTTCCACCAGGAACTAAAGAGCTTCAGTGGGGATATTTTTCACCTTTGTAAGCTTATACAGGGAACCTCATTTTATTGTTAACGAGAGAGTACGTTTCCATCCCTTTCTCTCATTTTGTATGATCGAGTCTACCGAAAAGCCGATCGAGATCTCAGTGCGTCCTCCTTCCTCTCGGCTCCCCATCCCGGGTGTACCTCTGCTATGCATAAATCTGGGTCTGCGTAACAGGTTAGCAAAGCTGCTGTTCTATACATGTAGCCCTGCTCACCCCAATTTGCAGTCAAGACGGATAGGCATTGAGGCAGGAACACCAATATACAGCACTGTGAATACTGTCGTCTGGACTGATGAGTCGCGATACACGACGGCGGAGATCGTCTATGTTTAAAATATAAAGGGGCGTATCCCACTTGCTTTCAGTGCCCTGTTCAGGCCAGTGGCGGAGATATTCTCGTGTGTGGGATATCGATAGGTGCGTTTCTGTAGCTGAGTGGACAGCGCATCTGACTACCATGTGGAAGATCTGGACACTCCGTGTATTGCCAGGGAGTTTTTCCTTGTGCGAGGACTGGAAGGGGTGCACTAAGCCTCGTGATGTCACTTGAAAAGCTGTCTGAATAAGTACTGGGGATTGCAAGGTGTGGAAACCGACAACGCTCAAAAGAACGGTGTGTTGATGGTGCCCTTCCATACCGAAACCGAATGGAGCCTTATAGCAGAGGATGACACGGCAGCCGGTCGGCACCATGCGGTCTTCTGTATTTGATTGATGAGTTAGGTGAAACTTAAGGCAGACTGAGCTCTAGTGGCCTCCACGTCCAAACATGCGATCCTACCTGACCAATCTCCGACAGTTGAACGGTCATGGCTCATGCTTCCTCCTCAGCACTTTCAGTGTTTCGTGGTCCTCCCCCGATAGCTGAGTGGTCAGCGCGACAGAATGTCAATCATAATGGCCCGGGTTTGATTTCCGGCTGGATCGGAGATTTTCTCCGCTGAGGGACTGGGTGTTGTGTTGTCCTAATCATCATCATTTCATTCCCATCGACGCGCAAGTCGCCGAAGTGGCGTCAAATCGAAAGAATTGTACCCGGCGCACGGTCTACACGACAGGAGGCCCTAGTCACACGACATTTTTTTAGTGTTTCGTGGAGCCCGTGCCGCGAATTATCGCCACCATTATCAATGCAAATGGGAGTGTTGCGTAGGTGTCGCTAATTTGAGATTAACATTGCAAAAAAAATAATGGAGATGAAATGAATTGCTAGGTGCTATGCCTTAGTTTTAAACATTTTCTTTTTCGGAATAAGTGACACTCGGCTGTTCTACATCCGTCAAAGAGACACTACCAAGAGTTTCAGTACAGAACTGTTGCTTTAAAAAGTGAAAAGAATTAAAATGAAGGTACTCTCGTGAAAATCTTCGCACTAGTAGTACGTATGGTTTCCAATAGATAATTCATACAACAAACTGAAAGATCGTTACTATATGGTGTAATTAGTAGATCAGAGGTGAACATCTTCAGCACGCCATATCTTCCCTGTATTTATGCGTGGTACTAAGTAGTGATACGCAATTAATACCTAAAATAGTATTAGGAAAGGTGAATAGAAGGCTTAATTTGTTGGAAGATTTCTGGGAAAGTGTGGTGCATCCGTAAAGGAAATCGCATTTAAGACACTGGTGCAACCATTTCTGGAGTGTTCTTCAAATGGTTCAAATGGCTCTGAGCACTATGTGACTTAACTGCTGAGGTCATCAGTCCCCTAGAACTTAGAACTACTTAAACCTAACTAACCTAAGGACATCACACACATCCATGCCCGAGGCAGGATTCGAACCTGCGACCGCAGCGGTCGCGCGGTTCCAGACTGTAGCGCCTAGAACCGCTCGGCCACTCCGGCCGGCGAGTGTTCTGCCTCTATTTGAAGTCCTTATGAAACATAACAGGCATCGAACTACAGTAGCGTGCAAAACATAAGGTTAAAAATAGCTTTCGGATGATGTGTCATTATGAAGTAACAATTTTATGAGACTTGCGCCATACATCAAAAGAACTGCTAGAGTATTTTGTTGTGTAGAAGGTAAGAAAGAAATACGTTATGAGGCGGACAGAAATGACACTTTTATTGAAAGCCAATAATTACAGTGAAGTCGCCACGACCTACGAGAGTTCTCTGGACATTACAAAAGGTGATGCATGGTTCCTAATAGGGTGTGTTACCACCGACAATGGGAATGTGTGCTCTACAGCTAGCTCGCATGCTGGCCACAAGCGTGATAAGGAGTTCTTGTGGCAGTGCGCTCCATTCCTCCAATAGCACAGGTGACATTAGTTGGATGGTCGTTGGTGCATCTGGGCATGCTGCAATTTGACTACACAGCGCATTCCACCCATGATGGATGGGATTTAACTCGGGGGAACGGAGAGGCCAGCTCATTCGCGAAAGATCCTTCCACGACCTCCTCCATCTGCAGTCGAACATTTTAATCCATAAAAATACGCACATGGGGAAGGTGTATAGTGTCACGATAACACTGACCGTTGAGTCAAAAGTGTTCAACAATTATACCTCTCCACACTAAAACACCTGGATCACCAAAACGAACATGTCAGACAATGTTCCTGAAACACAGGAGCAATGAGAGCGCTTATAGACACATTTAGTTAATAATTTTTCCCCTCTTCATTATACTAATGGGATAGGAAAGAAGATTATTAATATATACTATGCACACACTGTCATGCACTGTACAGTGAGGCACAGAGTGTTTCTGTTGAAGTATAACAACTTATTGTTTTCTATATCGTGGACAATTAGAATAACGCCGGCGGTTCTAAACGCTGCAGTCTGGAACCGCCCAACCGCTACTGTCGCAGGTTCGAATCCTGCCTCGGGCATGGGTGTGTGTGATGTCCTTAGGTTAGTTAGGATTTACTAACTTCTAGGGGACTGATGACCTCAGAAGTTAAGTCCCATAGTGCTCAGAGCCATTTGAACCATTTTGAATTAGAATGACAGCCAAATCGCGCTTCGGAACAAGGATTTTACGCTGGAAGCTTAGCAGGCCCATCATCAATAGTCGCCCAGTGCCGTACCTGCTCCTACTGTCTATAAGACAGTGGACAAAAGATATTTATTTACTGCTCTCTCGATGATGGAAAATGAAGAATTTCCGAAAAAGTACCATTAGCTCACAGTATCTTTCACTTTCGGTTTCTACCTCTGTTAAAATTCAGGACTGTCAGATCACAGTTGATAAATAAAGTCGTTCACGTACTTTTTGTCCTAGTCCGCAGGAGACATCTCCAGAGTCGCCTTCCGCGCAAGAGGACGTTGAATGTGTTTGCGAATAGGTTTATGTATCAGCCGTGGCATATGAGCTCTGAAGCTTTAACAGGATAAAACTACCACTGATCACAATAATTATGTTGCTTTAAGTAATTAGAAAGTGCATTAGCTTAAGGCGACATTTATTTCATCATCGAGGTTTTCACAGCAACTAGTGTCAGGGAATTGTAAGCTGTACTGTTTAACGCAGTTTCTTCTTTCTCTTCTTACATTCCCATAAGTTTCCAAGAGATGATTAACTATACTATCCGTTACTTCGTGAGAAATTACTTGAAGATCTGCTAAGAATACTAAAGCAGGTGCAGTAATTAATACGTTTACAACATTAATGTAGGCAGTGAAGTATGTCACGACGGCTTTAGTTCTGTTAATTTCTCGATTCAGGAACCGCGGAAGGTAGCAAATATTTTGAATATTTTACTAAGAAAAACTAACTTGTCCTCTGAAGGAATACAAGACTACTATTTGAAAGCCATCCGGGATAACATATGCGAATAAAAACACTCCACAGATTAAAACGGAATTAAAATTTTAGAGAACTACAGAAAATTGAAGATACCTGTTTAGCGCCGCTATTAAGTCTTGCGGAGAAGAATTATCACCATGTGTGGCCACTTAGTAATAATAGAACCAGGCCGCCATAGTTGCGTCATATAACTACGATAGTATGTAAGTAGGAATTAATTCAGTACGCCTTCAGATAGTCCCACCATATGGCCGGTACGTATTGTCTTATCAACAGTAAGGGGCACTTTCGCCCGGAAGATCATTGCCAGGAACGTGTCAGAAAACTTGAGATAGACCGTTACATGGAAACGCGGAAGACGGAGAACCCGTTTTATTTTGTAGACAGGTCATAATATCGTACACACGCAATAAACTCACGTACACTTCGTTGTTTTATCATATGTCGAAAATCTCGTTTCCATGTCTTAAGTTGTTCAAGAAGCAAAATGGGCTGTTAAGTCTTACGTGACTCACCCACCAAAGAATTAACTATCAAAGTACAGTACCTACATCCATGATTTTTTAAGCAAGTTACATAGTAGGATCTTGTGAACTTCGCTGCCGTTAACGGTAGCTGCTGAATCTGGGTAGCTGCGTCATTCGCCGATTTCCATAGTTTCCAGATGTTCTATTGTGGAGCGCATTAAATTCACATTTTACAAAACTATAGTATGGACAGATAAGCAACTTTGTTATGGCTGACGGGGTACCAGATGAAAAATGGAAAGGTTATGTATTCTGTACAACTACAAATAGCACTATAGTAACTATATCTAGAGTTTATATCCATAAAAAATTTTTTTTTGAGGAAGGTTTATGCAGACGATTCAACAAAGTGAATGAAACGGAATCATTTACTGCCATGCCGTGGGTACAAGTGTTGCTCTGTTTTATAATTTGTCTGTCATTAAACAGATATTGTTCATCTCTGAAAGACCTCAGATAGGGGAAACTAAACAGTCTAAATCGTGCTGTATGCTGATAACACTATGTCGAACATATAAGTGGAAGTTATTCAGTCCTTGTAACTGCCACATTGTTTTAATTCATAAGAATAAATTACATATTTGCACCGATTAGTTCTAAAACTACTTCCATTGTTCGGAGGGAACATCGCTGGGCTGCAGGCGTTGAAGCTATTGGGAGCACGTACGTTGCGCGAAGAGACAACAAACACTATACGACAAAATCAGCGTTCAAAAAGCAGTGAATCAGTAAAACACAATGAACATTCATTGTGTGTACTCACCACAGAATTTCCTTTTCGAAAGCTGAAGGAGACGACCAAACTTCTATGTAGTTTCGGTTCTTGAATCCCATTCGTCGCACAAGATTTCTCAGCATAATCACTTCACTAATCATTAACAACGAGTTCTTATAAAAGGTCGCTGCAATAACAGTTACATGGGAGTTTGTTGCCTATTTAAAATTAGAGCGCAATTACAGAATCTTATTTTTATTTGTTTTTACAATCATCATGGATTAAAAGGACCTTACTAAATTTTTTTTCTCAAATTGAGCATGGTATCACGCAGCATAATAGCTTATAATAACTTACACCACGCCTTTACTGGCAAACAAAACCGCTTTAAGAATCACACTTTGCCCCATGCAGTCTACCCACAAATTTCAGTGTCCATTGCTTTTAAATTGACACGTCGATCGTTGAGATCTGGAGCAAGGAAAAACAATTATTGATCACTCAGCTATAACGCATCTCTTCTACTCGGCGCCACAACTGCATAAACTGATCTGTCATTCCGTAAAACAAATCTCATTACTAGCCACGCGGTGAGAACGGAATTATATTCTGCACACCTCGCTATACGGACATTAATTTAGTTTAATTACTCGCTTATAACGCATAAAATTACGTGTAAGTACTTCAGCACTGTTAACAATGCTTCATTCTAAAGTGTAAGGATGTGTGCGTAAATGGGCGGTTGTAATAGACGGAAAACTGTGACGGAAAGTTTCTCTGTTAACCTATTTATTACGGGGTGTTTATGTCGGAGCACATTCCATCTCTGAAATAGAGACATGGCCATAGTCATTTATTCATTGTCTCTTATTTCAGTTCGAACGACGTACATCAGATAGACGCGAATGTGCTCTCCTTATTCTTAAGGGAAATTTGTACTATTTATCCTACGGATAGCTTTGTGGCAGAGGTGTTTCGTATCACATCTATATAACGTTTGCTATCAAAACAGTTTTTGGGTGAGAAAATGTAGACATGCAACAATACATAGCGCTGTGTTTGCGAATTGTGCGGCACTGAATAGGCGTGGGACTTAAACACAACATTCATCAGAAACATATGTCTTCAGGACAAACTAAGGACGCTTCTTCTTATTCAAAGTCTCGCGAAACTCTTTCTCTCATTAATGACACGTATTTTAAGGTATATAAGTGTTAAATAATCTCTAAAATGTCTTAATATGAAACATAAGTACGCGTATGTAAGGCAGTGCTAGAAGGGAAAGACTTCTATGTAGGAGTAAGAGAGAGAAAGAGAACGGAACCACAGATTTCACTGATGGCTACAAGTGAGGTTTGTCAGAGGGCAAATTTTTTATAAGAAAAGAAGCACTTTACCTTGTTATAAATTTTAAAAGGTACTGGAAGTTATAAAAAAAAATATTTCTTCGAGAACGTCAGGGTGCATATTGTGTACAATCATTTCTGATACATATAATTTTGTGACCTAATACCAAATACATGTTTCGATGTCTCACACAGTACAAGTGTTACCCTACTGCTAAAACTCTAACAGTGTGAAATCGTTGGGTGAACAGCAAAGACATCACTGCAACTCCAAAATTCGATGAAAGGCATGATAGTTGTAAGCGGCTTCAAACACAAGGGCACCCAAAACACACGGCATACGTGCAAATTTTTACAGTAAATTCACACTTAAGTCACAAAATTTTGACAGTTATAAAACAAGTACGTTATTGTTGAAGACAGTGCCAATTACAGTAAAACATCGTATTATGTGCCAGAGGTACGACGGTGTACCGATGTCCACATTCGAAAAATCTGAATCTTATTCACATATGGATTTTTTTATTTTATTATTCTCAAATATGCCGTCAAAACGCAAACGTTTTATCGACGCATAAATCTCTTAGAGCCGTTTGGCTTTAATTGGCTGGAAGCCAGTGGGACAGAATGGATTTAGCTCCTAGGCGTACCTAGGTTGTCGGCGGCGTCGATGGCAGGAAGCGACGATGCGGCGAGCAGTAGCAGCAGCAGAGGAGCGAGCGCGGGTGTGCAGGCTAGCGGCCGACGGCGTCTCGGCGGCTGGCACGCGGAGCGCCGACACATCGCGACGGCTGTGCAACGTGAAGCAGCGCGCGCCCCGACAGCCGAGACCAGACTGCCGAGCTGAGGCCGCGCGCCCGCCGCAGCCTGGCGCGGGTCGACGCCAGCGCCAGTCGCGGCGTCCGCTCGCACCACGCGCCAAGCCAGGCGCAGGCGAGGGGACGCTCAGCTGGGACACACTTTCTGTTGCTGCACGCCTCACGTCAGCTTAGCCACATGTCGATATTGGTGTGGCATTACACGTGATCTGTTTCTTTCAGACGCTGGAGGACAGTAGTGTGCAGTATCGGTCTACAGGCGCAGTTTCTCACAATACTGATACTAATCAGGATACAAATTTGACCTCAAATTGGTAGTTAATAAGACAAAAATAGACTTTGTTAGGAAACTACTAAAGTAAATGTGTTTATCGTGCTCATGACACGATTTAACGATAGAAACTATTTATCTATAATGTTTCTACTTTCGACACCGTTCCTCACAAGCGTCTTCTACCCAAACTGCGTGCCTATGGAAAATCGCCTCAGTTGTGCGACTATATTCGTGATTTCCTGTGAGAAGGGTCACAGTTCGTAGTATCAGTCATCGAGTAAAACAGAAGTAATATCCGGCGTTCCCCAAGAAATTGTTATAGAGCCTCTATTGTTCCTGATCAATATTAACGATATAGGAGACAATCTTAGTAGCCGTCTTAGGTTGTTTGCAGATGATGCTGTCATTTACCGTCTTGTAAAATCATCAGATGACTAAAACGAATTGCTAAATGATTATATAATATATCTGTATGGTGCGAAAAGTGGCAATTGACCCTGAGTAAAGAAAGGTGTGAAGTTATTCACATGAGTACTAAAAGAAATCCGTTAAATTTCGATTACCCGATAAGTCACACAAATCTGAAGGCTGTAAATTCAACTAAATATTTAGGGATTACAATTACAAATAACCTAAATAGAAACGATCAAATAGATAATGTTGTGGGTAGAGCAAACCAAAGACTGCGATTCATTGTCAGAACACTTAGAAGGTTCAACAGGTCTTGTAAAGAGACTGATTACACCACTCTTGTCCACCTTATTCCGGAGTATTGCTGTGCGGTGTGGGATCCGCATCAGGTGGGGCTGACACATGACATCGATAAAGTACAAAGAAGGGCCGCTCGTTTTGTACTATCGTGAAATAGGGGAGATAGAGCCACGGACATGATACGTATATTGGAGCGGCAATAATTAAAACAGAGGCGTTTTTCGTAGCAACGGGGTCTTTTCGTGAAATTTCAATCGCCATTCTTCTCCTCCGATTGTGAAAACATTTGTTGGCATCCACCTACATAGGGAGAAATGATCATCACAATAAAATAAGAGAAATCAGGGCTCGCACAGGAGACTCTGAGTGCTCGTTTTTCCTTCGCGCCTTTCGAGAGTGGAACGGTAGTGAGACAGCTTGAAGGTGGTTCATTGACCCTCTGCCAGGCACTTTATTATGAATAGCAGAGTAATCACGTAGATGTAGATGTAGAAACATTGTTTTTCCCCTAACGTCAGTCAGTTTATACCGAAGTCGACAAAAACGACACCGAATGTATTATATTAGATATACTTAGTTCCACAGACCCATTGCGAGGAGTTTTTCAAGGATGTATGACATTTCCCTTCACGAATTAGAAATAAATAAAAACCTAAAAATCTTAACCTATTTTCATTTAAGAACTAATAACAAACAAAAATCTTGTTTATATCCAGCACACTGAGTTACATATGGTAATTACTTGAAGAAATACAGGAACCAACCACCTTTTTTGTACAGCTTTATTTTATATAAGACAGCGTTTCGACCTTTCACCCAACTTCTACTTGGTTAATACGTATAGATCTTCATCAAGATAATGTTTCTATGGATTGCACTGTGATTGGGTCACCTGTCCTTTATTTTGTTTGTTCTGTTCTGTAAGGAGAACAAAACGCAGCTGCAGTATTAAAACTGCTGTCAAAATAAATGAATATACTGATCCAAATATATTGCGCAAGTAGAAGATTGGTGAAAGCGCGAAACGTGTCCTTGCAGAAAATAAAGCTGTACAAAAGTGTCAGGTTGTTGTTTTTCTTGAACTACACTCTAAGGCAAAAAAAAGACCCAATACGGAGGATGCTGTAAGGGTGCCGCTGATGACAATCGGAGGGATTCTTCAGCGAAAATAAATGGCACCCCAGACCGTCATTCATGGTCGTCGGGTTGTATGGTGGTTTCCCACTGCTGCTCAAAAAATGTTCAAATGTGTGTGAATTCCTAAACGACCAAACTGCTTAGGTCACCGGTCCCTAGATTTACACACTAATTAAACTGACTTATGCTAAGAACAACACACACACCCATGCCCGAGGGAGCAAGACGGCGCGCCACTCCGCGCGGCCCTCTTCTGTTCGAGGCGTTAACTCAGGAGTGTCTCCAGACACGTCTTTGATGCTCAGCGGATCTCATTTCGAAGCGGGGCTCATCACTGAATGTAATTCTAGTCCAGTATGAGTGGAAGACGTGTCAGGAGGCGCCACGGACAGAGATGGGATATCAACCTGACTGCCACCCACTATACGGCCCGACAACAAGGAGTGATGGTTTTTAGCTGCCCTTTGGTTGTCATCCGCTGCACAGCGGCACGTCGACAAGCCGTCCTGGACTTACTTTTCAGCAAGACAATGCCAACCAGCACACATCTTCTAACAATGAAAGTGACACAGAAACTATATGAAGATTATTCTTATTTCAATTACTGATTCCACGAACGGAGATGTTCATATGAAACAAGAAGACATACCCTTTACCACAAATTTCATTATTGAATAAATAAACTGGCAAGCATTAATTCATATCGTCAGTTCCTCGAACAGCCTTCTGCAGGACGTTGTTGAGATCAGAGCACAGGTAACTTGCATTACTCGCTGCTGGAATAAGAAAACTTGATACTGTCGAGTTACCCCAAAAAATGACCTCGAATGACATTGTGGAATGAAAGTAAATGAAGTAACCAAATTTTCTTATTTTTATATCTGCAGTATCTGAAAACACATTGCCTAAAGAATGTTTAGACACTTCATCAGTGGTGAGGTATGTTCCCTCCTATTGAATCTATAAGTAGATGAAGCACTTGTGGGTACCGTTTGTATCACGTGCAAGCACTACACAAAATAACTTACTTCTGGGGTTTTGGCTTGCACAAATTTTTTATATATTTTTTAATTTTTTTAAGGTTAAAAGAGCTGCTCCATACGGTCAGTGGAGATTTAAGTCGCGTAGAGCACATCAGCCACTTTATTCACAGAGGAGTACATTCGACCTTGCTGACTGAAAACAGAAAATATTAATACGCACTCAGTTAACTCACGAGTGTCCATGATAACGTCATACAGTTTGTCTTGTATTCTAATGTTTATAATGTACATATAGTACTAGGAAGGAAAGCTGTTTGAGACCAGAATTCAATAGCATCTAAATCTTAAATTTCGTTTGTGATACCCAGTGCGATTCTGCTAAGATGTTCACGTCAGATATTTCCTGATCAGTTAAAAATATCGTGTTTCTGTTTTCAGCCAACTGAATTGCAAAAAGTCACAGTTATTGTGATTACAGAGACGCTGATATCAACTTCGCTTTTTCAAATAGAGCAATAGTAATTTCTGCTGCTTGTGTCATAGTTCTAAAAGAGAAAAATTCAACATCGTCTCTCTGGTACCGCGTGCCGCGGAATTTGAATCCCCGCCAGACGTTATGGACGTCGAAGACCCCTAGAGGTCTCTGCACCATCGCGCTGTAAGCTGTGGCGGCGCGCGCCTCCTGGCCCGCTTTTAGTGTGAGGGTGCCACAGTGGAACACGTGGTTGCAGCGGGCAATAGCGGCGCCCCCGATAGACTACTTAAGCGCCTGCCTCTCGCTCAGCCAGCAAGGCCAACCACTTTGCCTCTCACCTCTCTGATGTTTTTTCCATACCAGATGATTCCCAATTTGATTATTCTCTCTTCCCTGACGTCATGGACTGTATGAATACCTCTGTTCCTCCCCTTGCTCCTAGCTTCCAGTACTTGGGCCACACACCACCATCTGAACTTAACACTCCCATCACTACACAGGACATCAGCCTCACACTCCGCACTAAATGCAACACTGCTCCCGGCCATGACCGCATTACCTACTGCCACCTCAAACACTGCCTTCCCTCCTTCCTTTCAGTCCTTGCCACCCTCTACAATGTCATCCTTTCCACTGGCTTCTACCCCAACCTGTGGAAAACCTCCCGTATCCTGATGTTCTCCAAACCCAACAAGCCTCCATCTGATGCCTCTTCCTATCGTCCTATCTGTCTCACATCAGTGTTCAGCAAGCTCTTGGAATCCATCCATATCCGGTGCATCCATCACCACCTCCATCAAAACCACCTTCTCCCCAACACCCAATGTGGCTTTCGACCTTCCTTCTCTGTCGATGACCAATTCCTCCGCCTCACTCATCTCCTCTCCCTCCAGCTTAATTCCCATCGCTCCACCACTTTTGTCTCCCTCGACATCTAAAAGGCCTACGACCATGTCTGGCATCCCGGTCTTCTGTTTAAACTCCAAACCTATGCCCTTCCTGTCAACTACATCTGACTCGTGGCCTCCTTCATCTCCTGCCGCCCCTCCTATGTTACCATCTGTAATGCCAATTCCCACACCTTCTACCCCTCTGCAGGTGTGCCCCAGGGCTCTGTCCTCTCCCCTACCTCCTGTACATGGCAGATATGCCCCAACACCCCCCCTTCCTCCAGTACACCTCTTGCAATATACCGATGACACCGCATTCCTCATCCTCGCTCCTACCGTCCAACGGTCCCAACGTCTTCTCCAGAATCAACTTGACCTTTTTGCCGCCTGGTGTAACCAGTGGCTCCTGAAAATCAATCCTTCCAAGACCCAGGCAATCATCGTCCATCGTACCACTCGCTCCTTCCGACTCCTGGATTTCTCCCTTACCATTTGCACCTGTCCTGTCCGCCTCACCCCCACCCTCACCTACCTTGGCCTCACCATTGACCGTCACCTCACCTGGATCCCTCATCTCCGCTCCATTCAATCCAAAGCCCACAACTGCCTCCGACTCATCAAGCTCCTCTCTGGCCGGACATGGGGGTTGCATCCCTCTACCATCCTCCACACCTACAAATGCTGAATCCATCCCATCCTCTGTTATGCCAGCCCGCCTGGATATCTGCCTTGCCCACCCCAAATTCTATAAGTCCCTCCAGATCCTTGAGCGTCATGCATTCTGCCTCGCCTTCCGTATATGCCTCCTTTCCCCCAAGCTCCTCTCCTCTTCTGTCCCTGCCCCCTGCCACACCTTCACTGTTGTGTCCTCCTTACCCTCCATCTCTGCAGCCTTTGTCTCCTTTCCCAAGGTGGCTTCCATTGGCTCACCCTCCCGGATGATGCCCTCTCTCCCTCCATCTATCCTTCCAATCAACTCTGATCCTCAGCCACCCTCCTTTCCTCCATCCTTTCCCTGGGCTCCCTCTTCCCCTCCCCTTCCATCCTGTTTTCTCCCCGCCAAACCTCTCCCTACCTCCCTTCTCCCAACCCCCACCCCCCCGAATCCTTTTGTATTCACCTCCTCTGCCTTCCCCACTCCCTGTCACGTCTGCTGAGCCTCCCCCACCCCTCTTATGGGTCCTCATCCTCCATTGGCTCCTTTCCCCCTCCCCCCTTCGTCCCTGTCGCGTCCGCCCAGCCCCCCCACCCTTCTTATGGGTCCTCATCCTCCATTGGCTCATTTCCCCCCTCCCACATTCGCTTTTTCTCTTCTTCCCCCTTTTTAATTTTCCCTTCATCTGTCCAGTTTCCCCCCACCTGCTCTCGGCTGTGGTATGTGATATTTGCCTACCTTTTAGTGCAGTGTTCCAGTGAATGTTCAGTGTTGTTTCGTCTTTCCAAGTGTTGCGAACAGAAACCATGCTATCGCTGGGTGCGAATTTTATGTCTTTTGTGAACAGAAACCAGACTGTCGCCATGTTTTTTAATTGTCTGTCTATTATTTTACCTGTCTGCTTCATATGTATTTTATTAGCATCATTATACGTTTGTTCTATGTTTTAAGTTCCTCGATTTTTTCGCCATGTTACCATTTCAGTCTCCGATTTTATCGCCTGTTTTTATTATATATTTATCTTCACCTTTTTAAAACAAAGTCTGTAGGCTGAAGAGCGGCATACTAAGCTGCTGTCAGCCCGCCCACTTCGGGGGGAATCGAAGTTCAATAAAGAAAAAAAAAAGCTCAGCCAGCCAGTCTAATCTCGCGTACGTCCGTGGACACATCGCCTCACGTTTGACAAGTTACTTACTTTCTTGTTCTGTGTACGAGTGGACGTGTTCGTTAGGTTTCCTTGTGACGCCGTTGTTCGATCTTGTTTTGTTCGTTCTGTCTTTCGTTGGTCGTGTTCGTCCTCTCCCGTTGTGTTGTTGTTCGCGGGCCTCTCCGCGGGTCCCGCCGCGCTTTCCGTCATTTCAACCCCGTACTGTCCCGGTCGCAGTTACAACATTCTCGTTCTTCAAAATCTGATTTTATTTCAAAGAAATTGAAATACTTAGAACTTAATATAAACTGTTTCGAACATGAAACCAGTGTCTGCCTTAAGCATAAATTCCTGTTGTTATACGGTAAAGTCGCGTCAGGCTGATGTGCTGCGTCAGCGTGACGTAGCTAACAAAGTCTACTTACAAAAGAGGTAGTGTAGCTAGAATTTCAACTTAAAACTGATACTAACCACACAGCTATATGTGGCTGCACCGACACACCAAGTGGGAGGCAAAGAAAGGATGCGGTATTTAGTGATGATATACCAGTTAATTACGTTAGTAAATTGCATATCAAAATTTTAATGGACTTGTAAAACAGGGGCTGGGGAGTAACGATTGTCAAATAATATCTCCACGTCAAGAGTTTGTCAAGATGTACACAGACATTGATAAATTATATCAGCAACCGCAACAAAAAGGAAATTACAAAATAATGTGGTCGTAAACATTTCCTTAAAATTCCAATAATTTCATCAAGTGTTCAAAATGCCAACTGTTTACTGCAATAAACATCTGCAGTCACTGGTGAAAGGACTTCTTGGCGGACTGAAGGAATTCCTTCGATATAATTGCACTTGCTGCGTTATTCGATGTTTTACATCCTGCTGAGTCTTCGGAACTTATGCACAGACTTTATCTTTGAGTTAACCCCAGATAAGCAGAATGGAAGATTACGGTTTAAGATCCCGCCGACATCGACGTCATTAGAGACGAAGCACAAGCACGGACGGTTTCATGGATATGGGACGAAATCGGTCACGCCCTTTCAAAGGAACCATCCCGGCATTTGCATGGAGCGATTTGGGGAAATCACCGAAAATCTAATTAAGGATGTTCAGAGGCGGATTTGAAATGGCGTCTTCGCGAATGGGAGTCCAGTGTGCTAGCCACTGCACCAGGTCACTCCGTTACGGAAATAAAAGTCTAGTGGCTTCAAACCAGGAGCACTGGCTGGCACACTTCACGGCCTTTCTAGAAACCAGGAAATAACAGGATGTGCTCTTTCCTTGACGGAAGCGAGTGTTGATCCGGGCGCCCATCGTGCTGTTACCACATACATCTACGAATTTCAGTGGTACATCCTCTTGAAGAGTAGATGGCACTTCGATAAGAAACTATGCGAATTTTTTATTCGTTAACGATACTTCAATGAAGTGAGGACCTATAATGTTGTCTCCATTAATGCCGCACCAAACGTTCATGCTTCACTCCCCCGGTACTCACGTTACCTGAGACATCGCGGATTCTCAGCGGTCTAATAAGGCATATTTCTTACATTCGGCTTAACATTATTTGTAATGAAAGCTTCATCAGTAAACAGAACCCTTTGAAGAAAGAGTTGGTTGTCTTGATGTCGCATCAGACTCGAGTAACAGAATATCTTATCCCTTCTGCAGTCCCGCCGGTTTGTCTGTTGGTGAAGTGACACATAATAGGATTGCAAACTGTTTACACACATCGTAATGAATGAAAACAATGTATACAAATCTGTAAGACACAACTTCTACAATTTTAGGTTACCTACGTCGAAAATCCAGCATCATTATGTTGCAATGTTGACTGCTTGTGTTCACGAAGTAGTGGAGGGTATATGAAGCACTATTTTGACATGCAGGGTGTCCCACGACGAATGGTCAGTACTCAGTGATGTGGCAGGAACGATCATTCGAAGCTAGAAGTCTGCTACACATGGACTATAAAATGCATATCTTATGGGCTATGAGAAATGATGTGTTTCACACTGGAGTAGGTGAAGAAGTGCTCACAGCTCTTAAGGCATGCATTTTAGACCCCATGTTTACTGATTATTTTTCTCTTGTTTCGGTCAAACTGCGACTTTCATAATATGGAAAGCAAAGAGCTTGCAGAAGAAGAGATTTTTTTCTCATTATCGAAGTAGAAGTAGTGGTCATAGCTCTAAGGCCAGGCATTTTGGAGCCCATTTTAATAGACTTCTTTGCTTCAAGTGATTGTTCCCACCATATCTCTCAATACTGGCCATTCCTCCTGGGATATCCTGAATATTCACATAGCATAAGCCGACACACACACACACACACACACACACACACACACACACACACACACACACACCACATGAAAAAGTTTTTGCCACTTGGAAGTCTGTATCCAAAGATATTTGACATATAAGAGTGCCAGAAAATAAATATCGCAGAGATGTTTCAGTAAGTACATTGATGTGACAGTAACAGATTCGCAAAGATAACCGTTTCATTACGTGCAATTGACTTTCAGTGAGGACTGATTATCATTCAAATAAATAAACTAGTTTGTGCGAAAATGTTACAGAAATGATATTGTGTAAAATAGTGGTACACACAGGCAACAAAATAAATGATGAATAACACTTGTGCACAAATAAATATTGCGACAGTGGATATTTCATTAATTGTAACAGTTAATTGAAAGTTTAAATTAATTTAACGAATATACTAATGTATGAACAAGCAGGCTACTATACTTTAGTGCAGTGTTTCATGTTGTGTTAGTGTCTGCTTATTGTGATTGTCAAAGGGAGTAAATCGCAACAAAATGACGCTGGATTTTCAAGGTGATAGCTGTCTGAAGATGACCCTGTCGGTTTGAAACAGCCAAAGACGCTGTTTCCGTAGATGAATTGCATTATCAGCGGTGGCTGGTTGCCGTTTTCCTCTCTGCAAGACTCAACCTGTATTAAATTCAAGAGTATTTTAGGATATTCTTCAGACGCGCTACAAGATGTGTGTGTGTGTGTGTGTGTGTGTGTGTGTGTGTGTGTGTGTGTGTGTGTGTCCAGTAATGCTTCTACGGGTAGAAAAGAACCGCATTTGGTCAATAACAGCAGTAGGCATATGGTACTCAGTCACAGAAAATTTCAACACGCATTTAAGTGAAGTCAAATTCTTGTTGAGTAACAATACTGAATAGAGCAAAAACAAATTAAAAATAATCTGAGAAATTTACAATGGATCTGGAAGTAAGGTTTAGCACGGCAGTCTGGGAGTTATAGGAAGTTAAGGGCGACAGTAAAATCGATAAACAGCCCAAACACGTCTGCACAGAGAATGACAGAAAGGGGCCCAAAACACTGAATTTGGATTTCCGAATTTGTTCCTCTGCAAAATATCGTAATATTGTTCCTCCTGTCAATCATAACACGAACATCAAAATGAGTAATATTAATATAAGTGGTAACGGAACAGAAAATTTGCTAAAATTGCTAAATAGAAGAAAGACAACTTGGTCCCATGAATATACGTGAAATCCTATATTATGACTAAGACATTGCTTCCCTTGTCATAGCAGTTGGTCACAGGTTTGTGGAGCAACAAACCGTTAAAAGTGATTGGAAAAACGCATGTTTTTTCATTTTCAAAACGCTTCTCAGACAGGTGCTTATAAATATAAACCTATATCGTTCACACAGGTTTATATCTACGCAAGACACTTAACACTTGCGTATTCTGATAATTTTAGGTTATAAAAAATTTCTTTAGTTGATGCAATATGAGCCCCAGAAATAGCGATCTTGTGAGACTCGCCATGTTCATTCATATGATCTGAAGAAGGTAAATGTTGACGTCAAGTAGAAGGTATCATCCTTGAACGGCAGAAGGCTTTTGAGAAGTAGATACAGTTATGCACTACTGAAGAGTGAAAAAAATACAAACTTTGGAGTACGGAATGCTAATTTTCTTTGGAGTCCCTTAAATGATGTGGAAATGGTGTCAGGTGGTCACGAGAACCTCCATCGCTGACGTAAGCAATGAGAGTGACGTGTTGTTTATGTGGCACTCGGTTGTATGGTACCAACACAGTTAGATGATTCGAAGTCGAGATGTGATGCAATGGCACAAAAGTGGTAACATATATCGAAATGCTCATAACAACGCCACCAGTAAAGTTTCCCAATTTGTTGGCATATCGAGAGGAACTTTCCGTCGTGTCTACAAGGAATGGTATAGCACTTGCAACAATATAACCCGGTGTAAGGACAACGGTCGTGAAATGATTGTAGCCGATAGGGCCCGGAGACCAGTGTCACGCCTTGTCAAAACATTAGGTTCCAATTCCACAGGAGTTACTGCTGTAGGCGAATGTATAAGTATTACAACTAGCTTATGAGCGAACATTGTGAAAGGATCTGCAAGTAGTTAACATTGGGGGTCGTATACAGTGCAAAAGGCCTCGGAAAGGTCACTGCTCACAGTGGCACTTAAGGCTGCCCGTCTTAAGTCGGCTGAACAGTACAGATGCTGGATGGTGCTTTACCGGAAGAGTGTCGTGTGATCTCACGAGTCGCGGTTTTGTCTCTTTTCAAGTGATGGCAGGCGTAGAGTCCACAGGCGGCCCAATGAGGCGTTTAAACGGCACTGTGTGGAGATTGTAGTTCCTGCTGAAAAAAAGAGGTTTAAATGGCTCTGAGTACTATGGGACTACTGAGGTCATCAGTCCCCTAGAACTTAGAACTACTTAAACCTAACTAACCTAAGGACATCACACACATCCATGCCCGAGGCAGGATTTGAACCTGCGGCCGTAGCGGTCGCGTGGTTCCAGACTGTAGCGCCTAGAACCGCTCGGCCACTCCGACCGGCGTTCCTGATGCAGGTGGCTTTGTGTTGTTTCAGTAGGTGTTTGTCGCATCAAGAGTAGGTCACAGTCGTACAGGTTACCATGAATATGGATCATAGCGGCACAACTGTGTTGGTGCCAGCAGCCTTTGTTTAGAGTTGTGACGTCACCTGAGCAAGGCCGAGGCCCCACGAGAGAAGAAAAGCCGCGGCGTGTACGTCACAACATGTGCCACTGCCGGTCTTACGAGTGCCAACAGCCGTCTCCGGCGAGGAGCGAGTAACTACAGTATTTCTGACAAGTTTAGTTTATATGCTGGCAAATTCTCGATAGCGTAAGAAAAACTGAGATCGTTGATCGGTACGTTTTCAATTAGATATTGATTTCCTGTGGGCTCTGCATGGAGCCGAGAATTCCTCAAGTGTGGCGAACAAGCCTACTAGTGTGACACTGCAAGTTCCTTGCAGGGCTCGTATACCTCATTGGCCAAGCACCATGACAGCACAAGCCACATCCATTATCTGTGTAACAATCTTTGCGTACGAAACCTTCATCCTTCTATGACATCATGTTGATGAGGAATTTGAAAATTCCAGAGGGCACTTGCAAGAAGTTAAATTTTTTTTAGCTTCCCTTAAAAAATGAATGTGCCAATCAGAGACCTTTAAAACGCAAGACGACACTAACTGAGGGGACTTTTTAAAATATTTTTTTTTTGTTCATCAGAATGGAAAAGCCTAGTACAGCGCAGTAGCTTTTAAGTAGAACGAACCAGCTAATAAGTTCTAAATTATCTAATTATGCCTCAGCATTTTCACATCAAAAATTAAATAATCTTAACCTGTATTTATGTCATGTTCAAAAAAAGTACTCTAAGTATTACATTTTTTTTCAAAAGTTACATAATCTTCATCAACTGAATTTCTTAAATTAGTATCACACACACACACACACACACACACACACACACACACACATACTCACATACACATGGGATTACAAGTCACTACATATCTACATCTGTATTATTTACCAAAAAAATTATAAGCAGCTAACATTCTTCCTCATCAGTACATTTCTATCTGTCATTTGCTTTATGCTCCACTAAAACGATTATTCCAAATACTTTACTGCATGACTGGTAAATTTAACACGTCTGTATTACACTTCACTAAAGAAATATTAGTCAAATTTCATTTATCTCTCCCTCCCTCTCTCTCAATCTCTATCTCTCTATATAACAGTCACTTGAGTGAGGTATTGGTATTATACTACAGAGGTGAATGCGAAGGGAAAAAATAACAACAAAATACTTTAGATGTAAACTACATTTAAATTTTCACACAACAAATCATTTGTTAAAAAAATTGTTCAAATTGCTCTGAGCACTACGGGACTTATCATCTGAGGTCATCAGTCCCCTAGACTTAGAACTACTTAAACCTAATCACACACATCCATGCCCGAGGCAGGATTCAAACCTGTGACCGTAGCGGCTTCGCGGTTCCAGACAGAAGCGCCTAGAACCGCTCGGCCACAGCGGCCGGCCTGGTATTGCTTCACCATGTTAAACACTTGTTCATAACTGGCTTAGGCATTGATATGTCTATTTAGTAGTATCTTCTGGGCACTGAAGCTTGGTGGGCAAGTGCGCCAGTTGTTTAATAACAAGGCTGCCCTTGTGCTTATTTGTATCTATGTATGCTGGTAGTTGCACGCGATGAACTAAGGTGGCTAGTAGTCTTTATGGTTTGAATAGCAGTTACAGAAACTTCACATTATTAGATCAGGTCAACACTAACGTGGAGGAGTGATTATAATGTGCAGTAGGCGCAGGTGTCTGACGGTGAATTACACACTCCTGACTTGGAGCGTCTACTAACATAGTGGTGGGCAAATGACTAGCAAATTTATACTGTGCGTTTTGGACTTAAGGATGGTGATGAGAATGATGGCCGCCACATGTCATCAGTTACTGTGTGTGAAGAGTCTGATATCTTTGTTATGAAAGTTTTTCTTTTTTTGTGATAACGGGCAAGGATGTCGCATATTAACAGTAAAGCCTATGATACAGTACAAGATACATTTTAGAAGTTACACTTCGGGCATGAATGAATAATGGTGGCGCACGTCGTTGGTTTATTGCAGAAATGTAAATTTATGTTTCCTTTGCAGCTGCTAGTGAGGCAGACAATGTTGATGCTAATAATGACTCTTTTACCACTTACTTGTATTCTAATTGTTATATTTAGTCTTCAGCCAAGATCCGCTATAACTGATGACATAATGAAATGTCAGCTATCCTTATTCCGTTGGTGCTTGTTGAAATGTGCCCTGTGACACAATAAACTACTGTTTGATTTATTGATTCAACCCTGGCTTAATATATGCGCAAAGTTTCGAAGAATGCTAATGGATATTAGCCTCTGAATTGACGCTGTGAGCATTAGGCATACTTTAAACATACAAGAGTGTGCCCTCTTTCATGCGAAATTGTAGTAGTTGTTTGACGAAGTAATTTAATCTGTGATACAGTTTATTTTCAAAATATTAGCACAGGAATCTATCAGGTGAACAAATTGTACCAGTGCGTGAGGCTTCCACAATAATTATCAGAAAGGTGTCAGATTGATCATTCGCTGTTGCTTGAACATTTACTGGATCAGTTCCAGTTATCTCTAGCGATGACAGGATATGAACGTAGAACAGACTGCTGAATTTTAACTAACACGTTTATTTTGCAAAATTTTCGCTGAAACAACAAAGATTCGCACGTATTCCATATCAGTATAAACAAAGTAGACTTTTGTTTCATGAACGTACACATATCGAAACGTGATTTTCGGCAAATGTTAGAGCGTTGAGGGGCGCATATATTATACATTATTGTTTGGTTAATGTTTTTAAAGCTGGGATCAACTGAGATAATGAAGTGCTTTTTTTTTTTTTAATGGAACCGTATACTTTTTATAAGTGCACTGGATAGCTCTTGAGAAGACAGTTACAGCGATATAGTTTTGTTAATGTTGACGTTGAAACCTGTCGTAAAAAATTCGAGAGACGTCCTTGAATGTGAAACCACAGTGGCCGGAAACGGCATTTGCTGTCCGAACACTGCCAAGCAGGCGTCTCGGATCAGGCTGCGTAGTTGAATACCTTAACGTAGGGTTGCTCTGAAAGAATAAAGCCTTATTTCTGATGGAACCTAGTTACGACCTAGATGCAGGTTCACCTAGGAATGTCGTGTACGGAAATACGACATAGGCTATAATTTAGTGCATCACAAAGGGCTTTGGGAACACTATTTCCCATTTGTACATCCTCCGAGACTAACATGATCTGAAACAGAGAAATCAACTATTCACTCTTCAACAATCAAGGGGTCTTGTAAGCTCCAAAAAGCAACTACTGTATTAAATGTTTAAATGTTAGAAGGAAGATTTGACCTGTCTTTTCCTGTACGTGCTGTATGCTTCTTAGAGGGAAAATATATGCGGTCGGACAACTGTCTCTACGTACACTGCTCTAAGTCATATCGTATGGGATATACTTGTTGAACTAAACGTTTTATTAAAAATACTTTGGTGACCACTTTTGCACCAACCTAATCACATAACATAAATTTATTCTTCCAAAATAATTACTTTATCCTTTATTTAAGCATGCGTTCAAATTCTTGACCACGGGCTGAAAGGCACATTTACAATCGCCTTTCGAAAGAACCAGGAACAGATGTAATTGCGGTGGATGACATGGTAGAGCATGCACTGGCTATTCGACGACACATATCGTCTGGCATAGCTGGGACTTCGTCATAGACTAAATATTTGAGTGCACCCCAAAGAAAGACATCAAGAGGAGTCAAACCGGGGGACATCGCAGGCAATTTTACTACAGAATTTCGCCTTAACCAACGTCCAGGAAAGTTGTCATTCAGTATTTCTGCTGCAACATATGTTGTGTGAGCTGGACAACCGGCATGTTGCAACCACATACACTGTTGAATTTCCAGTGGTACTTCTTCTGCAAGAACCGACAGAGAGTTTATCAGAAAGGGTGGGTACGAACGTCCTATAAAAACGCCTGAGATGAAGTAACGTCCCACAGCGTAATCTCCTACAATGCTGCACCACACGTTCAGAATCCACGGTGGTTGAAGTTGCACCTAATCAAACCAGTGTGGATTTTCGGCTGCCCAGTAGTGCATGTTGCGGAAATTTACATTAGCGTGGTAGTGAACGTTGTGTTATCGTTAAATAGCACACATTGGAGGAAGTAGGACCATCTCTCAGTTGCTGAAGGGCGAACCGACAAATTTCTGGGCGACGTTAGACATCAATGTTGTCGAGTGCCTGATGTAGAGACAGATGATAGGGACGGAAATTCTGTCGATGCAAGATGCAAATGACTCTCGTCTTGCTGATTACATATTCTTTGGCAATATGTCTCGTGCCACTGTGCCGATCCATTAGCGTGGTAGCTAGAACACTTTATTCGAGTTGTCTGTCAGTTGAAATCTTCTTTCTTGTCCACTTTTTGACGTTCAAGCAGCCTGTCCGCTATGGCGTCTTAATAATTCGAGCAATTTCCTGGCGCGCCGGATATGACGATCTGGATAGATGGCCTTAATCGTTGCACTGTTTTAACGTTATTTATTTTACATTCACCATATAAAAGTAGTATATCCAACTTCTTCTCATTGGTGTACATATCTGCATGCAACGAACGTTGAAGAAGAAATCAGCGGCCTGCAAGGCACACAAGTAAACAGGTAAATGTGTTGACATTCTGACACAGGGTAACACGAGAGCTCTGCTTGGCGGTGTTGGCACCGCTAATGCTGATTCCGACCAGCGTGTTCTCAAACTCTAAGATATTTCTAGAATGTTTTACGACAGGTTCCACGTTAACATTAACAAACGCTGTATCACTGTAATTGTCTTCTCAAGAACTATAGAATGCAGTTATTCAACGGCTCCATTTAAAAAAAATGTATTGGATTCAATATCTCCGTTTAAACCAGTGCTAAAAACATCACCCGAACAAAAAAATACGTGCCCCTCGACGATCTAACATTTGCTGAAAACTGCGTCTCGATGTTTATAACCTATTTAACTGCTCACGAAATAAAAGGGGTATTATATATAGTGACGAAGCTAACAGAGCGCCATCTGTATCCACCTTTGAAAAGTGAACGCTCAGAGCCTGAAGGCCCACTGTCAGTCTGGTGCAAATGTGCGAAGCAATCAGGCAACTATGCCACGGAAGCGCACTCCTGCTTCCTACAGCCAACTAAGGGGTGAAATTGCACCATTCCGAGTGGCGGGATGGGCCTTTCAGAGAACCACCACACAAGTTGGACTTTCTGCATCAGTTCTGCTACAATGAAGATATCTGTGACCACGTGAACATTTCCACATACCTAGACGTGCTTCTGGACGTCCTACAGAATTGAAGCCGGCCATAATTGTCGTATTGTAAGGGTAGCAATGGCAGATTTAAAAGCTACTACAGCAGAGACAAGATGGATGTGAACCGAGGCGTGACAACACGAACTGTAGGCAACCGGTTATTTACTGTGGGACTAAGGGGACACACTCCTCTATCCCGTCTTCCACTCACGCTAGTGGATAAGTTGGAAAATAGAATGGCGCGCCGTGGCCTTCATTTACGAAAGCATAATCTGCCTGCACGGAAGTGATGGTCGTTAGAGCGTACGACGAAGACCTGGTGAGTGCTGTCTGGCATAGTGCATTCCTCCAAGACAGACTGTCCCCACTACAGGCCTTATAGTCTGCAGCGCAATAAGCTACGACTCTCATTCACTTAGGGTGTTTCCGGAGGGGACACTAACCAGCGACTAATAGGTGCAGAATGTTGTTAGGCTCGTTCTTTTGCTGCTCTGGCAACAGGAAGCTGATGTATTGTTGTAATAGGATAATATTCGCCCACCCACTGCCCTTGAAACTCAACGAGCTCTGCAAGACTTGCAGCTTCTTCTCTGGCTAGCGCGAACACCGAACTTGTCTGCAATCGAGCATATGTGGGATATGATGTGACAAGATGTGACTCGTATGAGTCGTCAACCAACGTCACTTACAGACCTTCGTGAACAGGTCAAGCACGTGTGGATTAACGTATCGTTGACAGGATTCACCAGCTCTACGATCGACAGCCTGGTTGGATGGCACGGCGATGCATAATGGTACAAGAGTCAAATACAGTTGCACTTCACTAACACGTGAAATTGCTTGACGAATCTGTTGGCACTTTATAGTAATTAAGAAACTAGTAGCATACTGAGAGAATTCACAATATTCTGCTGTACAAAAGCTTACCCAGGCAGTTAAGACAAATACTTTGTTAAAAATAACCTGTAAATATTTTTCAAGAAGCAGCCAGTATGAAAATAGAGATTATGAACTAAGTCATTTATTTATGTCAGAAGCTTCATGCAACTGTGTTTCTTTACATGATTCCTGCTACGTTTAGTAGCTAAGTATTTACAGATGTTGAGTTAAAAAATGTATGTGATTCGTAACTCGTTTAGTCGTCAAAGGCTAGTAAGCGAGGGGACGCTTATAATGTTGCATCTTAACAGCTAATAGTCAACATGCCATCAATTTGTCCCTCTTACAAGATACCACTATTATCTATAATTATAAAGGGCGAATATTAATGAAAACCGACAAACTGCAGAGACACGTTCCTGATTGGAAATGGAGGAAGTATGGCCCTATAAACATGTGTCCGGAAATGCATCGTTACAACGGTAGATGGCGCTGATGAACGAAAGTTCCTCTGACCACGTGCCTTGTGTTTCTTGTGTGTTACAGGATGTGTCATTGACTCAACGAACGTACACAAGCAGCAGAATGATCTGGTATTCATGTCGGGAACAACCGAAATGGTGGTTGTGTACGGCCAAGCAGATGAAGACGGTCGAGAGCCACCACGGCTACACCAAAATAAGTACCCTCAGAGACACAGACCACGTCACACATCATTTCAGTACCTTTTTGGGCCTTTATGTGAGAATGGGTCCTTTCAGACAGACGAACATGTGGACTGAGTTCTACACTATGTTGAGACGACCCCTAGTACAAGCTCCAGGCAAGTGGCCTGCCAACATGGTGCAAGCCTACTTACGATTTTGTGTATCCTGCGTGACAGCCGCTACTATCCTTATCACCTGCAGCGAGTGTAAACATTAGTAGCAGAGGATTTCCCTCTATGGGAAGTATTTTGTTGATGGCTCTTACACCAAACCATCACAATTATGGAATTTCGGTCATTAATCATCATCTGTGGGCTGCAGAAAATCGTCTCATCAGCATTGTTTCAGCATCAATGTGTGGACAGAGACTCTTGGCGACCATATGCTAGGACTAGTTATTTTTCCACAACTCCTCGACAGAGGAACGTACGTGAACTTCCTGAGGAATACTCTGTCTAGGTTGTTTGAGTATGTGCCCTTTGCAATACGACAGGTTATGTGGTTTTTGCATAAAGGAGCACAAACCCACTTCAGCATTACAGTTTGCCGACACATCAACAACATCTTCCCCGGACGTTGGATGCCCTATAGCATGGCCTGTTAGATCACCGGACTTACATCTAGGGGTATCTGAAAAGCGTTTTGTATGCTGAATCGGTTCCAGATGTACAGGTCCTTAAACAGCGTTGTGACGCTCTTCGGAGAGAATCCGGAATTGATGTGTGGCTGGTTCGATGGATGGATGTGTTGGCATGGGCACACTAGAGCAATATCTTTAGAGCCCGCGCGAAAACAGTTTGAGACGATTGTCGGTAAAATACGCTAAACAGGAGTATAAAAAAGCACGTAAAATACACGTAACAGAAGTTGTAAAACTATGTCTGTACTCACACAGAGAAAAGGAATGAAGTGTCGCATCTGTATTAAAACATTAACTAAACAGGAGGAAAATTATATAAGGAGGTAGAGTAATATAGCAGATGGATGTGGCTGGCTGATCGCAAGAATAAAAAAGGATGAGCTAGTTACTTTGCAAAACACTAAAACCTCCAGCCAAAAAGTTTACGCCAGAATCCAAACACATCATAATCTTTAAAACCTTAGTCACACTTGTCTCATCGTCAGCTAAAACAGAGGGCAGATCCCCACCAATATTTGCTTCTGCCCACGAGTCACGATATAAAATGAGCTCTTTTAAAAAATGACGTACAGAGATGTGCACGTCACAAACATCAAAAAACAGGAGGTCTCCCGCAGTAGTAAAAGGCCATGGGTGAGAGGGCAGTGCCCAATGCGAAGACGTGTAAGGGTCACTTCATCTCGCCTAAGCAACTGGTAGGAGGAACGCCACAGACGGATAGTTGGCTTAAACAGCCGTTGCTTATTATCTGTTACCGCCAGCCATTTCTCATCCCACAACTGCATAAACTTCCTGTATAGTGCAGAAACGACTTCCTGCAAGGCAATAGGACGCTGTGCCACATCCTGTCCCCTATAGGCTTCCTTGGCAGCCCGGGCGGCCTGTATTCTGCACGCAGCAGAATGACACCTGCTTTCCCTGCCGTTGGAGATCGCATAATTGGTCGTGTATCAGCTGAGACAACTTCGCAGATAGGTACAGATTCTGTAACAATTGTAAGGTACTAAGGGAATCGGATCAGATGAGAAATCGTTTACCCTGAATACGTCGCATCTCCTCCAGTGCCGTCTGGATCGCGTGGAGCTCCGCTGAGTAAACGGTATACTCCTCACGACGGCGATTTCTGGTGACATGGTCGAGGAACACTACAGAGCAGCCAAAGGAATTCCTTTGTTTGGCGCAATCAGTATACACTACTGTGAAATGCTGATGTATATCTATAATGTTTAAAAATGGGGACTGAAATTTAAAATATGGCGTACTACCTTTCTTGAAATTGGTCAAGTCTAAAATAAGTCTGGGCCTCCGGAGGAGTCAAGGTGAAAATATGCTACAACCGCGATGTACAACATTAATACCGGCTACATCAATCTCTCAAAGGCAATAAAAAAAGGTTCAAATGGTTCTAAGAAATACGGGACTTAAGATCTGAGGTCATCAGTTCCTTAGACTTCGAACTACTTAAATCTAACTAACCTAAGGACATCACACACATCCATGCCCGAAGAAGGATTCGAACCATCGACCGTAGCGATCGCGCGGTTCCGGACTGAAGCGCCTAGAACCGCTCGGCCACAGAGACCGGAAAAAAGCAATCCTGTGCGAGAATCTCATGGGACCTCGTTGCCCATTGCCAGTTACGAAAACGGCTATCCATTGGAGGCCGAGCAACGGTGTGGTATGCGAGTGTGTATGGTGTGGACAGTGTTTTATATGCCTGACGCAGAGTAAGTAGCCGTCGCGGTGGCACACTGTAATGGATTCTGTCTTGACCAGCGGATGTGTAACGAGCCGTAGACAATGCAGAATCCAGATCCCACATGGAACTCGTAATCTTCATCAGTGGTTGGACTGGAAGTCCAAACTGCTCCTCTCACCAACTGCATCCCGACCGGCGGTTGCAGTAAATGTGACAAAATAGACCGCCATAGTCTGGGCAGTGTCTCGCCGATTAGCCGATTGGTTTAGAGAGTGCCATTCCCCGTTACAGCAGCCATGGGGAACCTCCCTACTCTCCCAGACAATCTCCTGATGGTCACCCATACATCAGAACTCTGCGTGGAATGATTAATGGTGTTCAGGAACTGTTGCCACGACCTCTTCTTGCTCTCTCGAATAATCCGGTGACCTTTCGCCCCCACCACTCAAACGGCTGCAAGATTGTTTACAGTTGGCTGGCACTTTAACCTATGCAGAGCTGCACGACCAGTCCTGATTCCAGAGCGGCATTCTGCACTCCATCAAGGGACAGGCTGCCTCTTCAGTTGTCCCGTGTACTGTGAAACGGGTGCGTCAGTGGCGTGGTACATCATTTTGGTAATATGATTCACTCACTCCTCAACACCTGCCGATAAAGTGTCCGGTCTACTCTACTGAGCATCCATCACGGTCATTTACTTTCGGATTCCATTCTGGGGGGGGGGGGGGGGTGAATCCATATCGAGAAGTGATCACTTCCGTGCAAGTCATGGCTAATTCCCTTTGAGCAGTGTGAGCAAGGACTGGAGAGCAAAGCGAAAATCGATGGCAGAAAACGACCCAGCTGCAGTGCAGAAGTGCATGCTCTGTCCCGTATTTAGCAAGTATGCACACAATGACGCGAGAAATCTCTCAATTGCTCTACCCCTGGAACAGGTAGTCGCAGAGCCCCAAAGCACATTGTGTGTATTAAAATCACCGAAGGGGATGACGGAGTGGTAGAGCTGTGTAAGACGGTCGTGCAGAGCCTCTTCGTTGAGAGCATCATGTGGCGGTGGATAAAGAGAACATATTTTCAACAGATGACACACGTGTACTGATATGCCAACTACCTGTAAATTGATTGTAAGGGAGAGAGACGAGGAGTGGTAGTCGTAATTGACGAATACGCCTAGACCTCCTTTAGTTCTGTCTCTACTCAGGTAGTCCTTTTTGAGGAGACATAGCCCTGTAGCTCCGGGGTGTGTTATTAATGGAAATTGGTCTCCTGGAGACACAGACACAGTGGTCTACCCTGAGGTAGTTGGCGAAGTTCCTCCACATGAGCAGGTGGAGGTTCAGTCATGGGGCGAGATGATTGCTCCACACATACCTTATAATCCATCAGCTCTGGGGGAAAGTCAGACAAAGCAGCAGATAGAATCACATCCACATGGTCCGACGGTTTACTACTTGGTTTTACCTGCTGTTGCTGCTTTACAGTAGCTTTTTGCTGTTTTGAGGGCTTTACTGGATCTGGAGTAGCAGTGGTAATGGCTGTGCTGGGTTCTGAACAGCCTCAGGCGTTAGAGGTGGCTGGGGCTTGCTCATGTACCTTTGTCTGCTGTTCTATAGAGGGCTACAGGCTCTGAAACACTTGCTGCCTTGCAAGTGCACTGACATGTGCAGGTGTCTCAGCTGACACTCGCTACCTCCGTTTGGAGTAGACTTCTGAATCATTGACGCAAGAGATCTAGCAAGTGTAGATGGCTGCATGGACTTATAGATCTTTTTGGCCTCCTCATGGGGGATATACTTGGTTGTTTTTATTTCCTGTACTTTGCGTTCTTCTGGGAGGATTCTGCAGTCACTACTCCAAACAGGGTGGTTTCTAGATCAGTTGATTCATCTGGCAGGAGACGAACCACCAACTCCTTCAGGAGCGGCGCCTTATGCAACTGCCGCGCATCGCTTCTCCCTTTTGCCCTAGGGTTGTGTGCCCAAAACACTGTCATTTAAAACAGCGTATTGGGTTTGAAAAATAAGGCCTCACGCAAAGGAGAAGAAAGACAACCTTAACATGCTCAGGAAGTTGTGTGCTACCGAATGTCTTGGTAAAGCAGTCGGATTTGATGAAATCGCCATCTACCCTACATGATGTTCTGCACGTCAGCTGTACCTTCTGGAGTCCACTCATGTAGCAGTTCCTCCTTGGGAATGCGAACTAGATCCCTGCGTGTTACAACACCTTTGCTATAATTCGAGGTGCTGTGAAGTTCTGTGTCTATTGCATACTTAACAAGGCATTTGATTAAAACAAGCGTTCAATGCATAGTGCTGTGGAATGCGGAAAAAACAGCAAATTGGCGCTCATAGGAAGACGAACAACACCAAAAATGCAACAGGAGCGTAATATGTAAGAAACTGTCTACGCAACCTGCCACTGATGATGCCTTGCAGAAAATAAAGGCGAAACGCGTATGGCACTAAAATTGTGTTTTATTCAGTTGCTGTCAGACGGTCCATAAGTGAAAATTATCAATATACCGTAGGCATTTAGCTGTTTGAAGGTTAGTAGCTTTCCGGGAATCTGAAGTTTCCACAAGCAGTGTCCCACTGCGCAAACGCTTTGCTGATTTTAAGCAGCCATAGATTCCCACTAAACACTTTCGTATGTAGAAGGGCGAAACCTTCTTCCATTTCACTACTAAAACCAGTTTCGGAAAACCAGCATGCGTTTTGTTACCACATACTGTAATTCTGAAATGAACTCCTGAGTCAGAAGAATTGGCTACACGAGTCCTCTTGTTAGTGGGGTGTTAGTATCTTCCAGCGCCCCTCCCACCCCGCTAGGAGGACGAGAAGAAAATTACGGATTATCCATTTCAGTCCGACGAGCAGTTAGAGAAATAAGGGTCCACTCAGACGGAGTTCCACATGCCTGAGTAGGATTTATACAACTGAGGTGCGGCAAATTCCCCAGAAGGTGCCCGACTGTTCCACCTCAAACGCCATGCACCTCATCAGCGCGCAGCTCTCCTTGTGATTGAGGGTTTTCTTACAGAGGTTTTTGCCATCATAACGATCCGCGCAGTCGAGCCAAGATCCAGATTCCCTGTGACACACCACCTTCCACCACCACGCCTCACGATGTCGTTGAAGCTTGTCCAGAGCTTACTTTGACTGAGGACTGGTTGCGCTGAGTAGTCATCTAATGCAAGAACACTCAAAACATCCTGCAGCCCCCTAGATTGACTAATTAAGCTATCAACAGCAGCCTCACGGATGCCTGCTTTAAATCGCCTAGACGATTCACCCAATATGTGTCGTGGGCTTAATTCCTATACACTTCTTTGCGCATAGGCTTACTGTCCCCTAAAAACTCACATTTCCCCGCAGTCCTGCCAAAGCTGCCGAACCATCACTGAGCACAGCAACTTCCTCACCAGTGAAGTCGAGGCTCAGGTAAAAGACGTTCCCCACAGCGCCGCCAAACGAGCAGCCAATTCAGGCGTTGCATCATCTCCCGATCGCTGCCTAATTCGTAACTTTCATAAATCGTGCAGAAGGTGGTCTTCCTTGAGGTATCCTATCCCTGGGCACTGCCTGAGTTCCATGCTAATTATGACTACCTGGAAAACTGTATGTAATTAACCAAATACTGTTTACAGTTAAGACGAGTAAGGTAGTAACTGAGTACGCTATCGCAAGAAGGAAAAGGATGCCCGTCCTGCCCTCTCGGTCCTTCCAGGACAAGGGAAATAACCATGCTCTGGGTTACCATTTGATAATTAGGAATTGGGGTGGGCTGATTTGTGAGTCACCCTAATGGAATGCCTGGAGTCCCCAGAAAACTGCTTCAGCGTTCATCAACTTTAATACATTACTTGCCTTTATTAAAGCCAAACGAGCTTTAAAAACAACCAACAGTAACGTTGCCTGAGCAGACTTTAGAAAAATGACTATTAAATAGCTGCCACAAATTGTGAGCCACCAGCCCCCAACTATACATCAAAGGTAGAGAAGAAAAAAAAGGAAATTTTAACTGTTGCTAGGAAAACTCACTGGGCAGTGTTTAGAACTAAATGATCTTTCAACAGCTGTCATTAATTATGAATCCACTAACACTCGGTAGACAGCAAAAGTACAGAATTTTAAAAACAATTAACCGTCACTGAATAATTATCTACAGTTTATCAAATTTTCCTGACCATATTTTAAGCAAATCGCGTTTAAACTGCTGCTATTAATTATGAACCGTCAGTCTTTCAGTAGACAACAAAACACAGAACTTCAAAAACAAGTGACAGTTACTGAATAAGCAGCTACAGTCAGCCATCATTCATTGACCAGATTTTAAGCAAATGACTTATTAACCACTGCCAATAATCATGAACCGCCTGTCATTCAACACGCAAACAAGGTACATAATTTTAAAAACAATTAACAGTCACTGAGTAGGCAGCAACAATTATCCAAGGTTCAGTCATCAGATTATAAGCAAATTATTCTTGATCAGCTTCCCGTTCAGTTTATTGCGGGTCAGGATATTAACTGGTTTCAGAATCTCAAAATTTTACGGGATCCCACAGAACAGTGAGCCAGTTTCTTGGATGAGGTTGCACCAGCCTTGGCTATTACGTTAAATCTATGCACAAACACACGGTCTCCGACATTCCCCTTGAACTAGCGCCTCCCGCAATTGTGTCTACGTGTGTGATACCTACGTGGGAGCTCTATGTTGCGTCTCGCTCTCTCCCAGTTATGTTGGATAATTTGGGTGAGGGAGGGGGTTGGTGTTGCTTACCCACGGAACAGCTCATCAATCGTCCAAAGATTACTCGACGGAGATTTAATCGGATAGGCCAGGATTAATGGGGCCAGGGTGACCCTGATGATCTCATGCTGAGCAGTAATAAAAGGAAAATTTAACCATGGGATAGGAATGTCCCAGCGTCTTTGGGGCCTAGCATGAAATATTATCAATGCACCCTTCAAATTCCTATTCATGTGCTTAGCAAAGGTCGGCTGGGAGTAATTAAGGGTAATGGTAAAATGTCTAACACAGTGCCCAAAACAAAATATCCCCCCCCCCCCCAACCACAGGTACGAGGAATAGGCCCAACGTAATCCACAAAGAGATGGTCCGTGGATCTGCTGTCACAAGCAGACTCGGGAAGATGCTGGTGAGAGTTAGAATTCGGATTCCAAAAATGGTTCAAATGGCTCTGAGCACTATGGGACTTAACATCTATGGTCATCAGTCCCCTAGAACTTAGAACTACTTAAACCTAATTAACCTAAGGACATCACACAACACCCAGCCATCACGAGGCAGAGAAAATCCCTGACCCCGTCGGGAATCGAACCCGGGAACCCGGGCGTGGGAAGCGAGAACGCTACCGCACGACCACGAGCTGCAACTCGGATTCCCTTCTTTGCATAAGTGACATCTCCACCCCCAGTAACTGACATATATGCTTACACATAGATGGCCAAATCATATGTTGTCTAATTGTGGCCAAGGATTTACGGTAATCTAGATGATCGTCTACCACGGAACTACGAAAATATCTAAAAACATTGGGAAACAATACCTGAAGTAAACAAAATTTTAATGTGCAGTCGCCCTTCCCCTTTACACACACGATGCCTTTCTTAAGAACGTACCCGTCTATGTGCCCGCCATTTACAAGTCTTACCTTTATTTGGAAAATACGGGAATCTTCTTCCTCTCTCCTTTTGAGATCGAAATGAGTTGAGGAACTTCCGTCGATGCAGCGCTGCCAAAGGCAAATTGGCCACCGTCCTCCGCATATTGCGACTTAAACCGTCGGCAACGCTGTATCCTTCTTGCAGGATACGACTTCCGTGCCTCTCATGGCCGTGGAGTGGCGGTGTATGTAAGCGAAGGCATATTGACTACATTATGTATCTCTCGTCGTGCAGGGGTATGGCGTTTACGATTCACTTTGCGAGTGTCATTAATCTCTATACCCCTTCTGGTTCCGAGCGTCGGCGTAAAAGGGTGGGATTTTACGAGGAGCTGATTGCCTTCTGGTTTTAACTCGACATGAACATCTTAGCCTTGGAGGAGACTTAACATGTGTACTTGGCCACAAAGATAAGTACCAAAATTTTATAACGTGCCACGAAAGGAGTCTCATTGTTCGCGATCTAGTCGTGGATGGTACGGCGCGCAGACGACCTGGGCCTCATGTTTCGCAGTAGCGATTCGGCAAGTCGGTTAGTCTACATTTATGTCTCCCGTGGGTTGGTTGATATGGTACTCCATCTAAAGCGCTTCCATTTGGTGTTCTCTGGCCACAGTGCGTACATGTGTACACCGCACGTTCCCAGCAAGGAAATTTGTAGGAGCTGGACACCGTAGAAACTTAACACGCAGATCTGCTGGACCTGATGGTTGTCACTGTAACACAGAGATGTGGACGAGGTGCAAACAGCGGCGTTGACCCTACGCATCAGTGGTGGACTGGTGACTGGAATGAGTCAAACCGACGCTCCATTGCACATTCCTCACTTACAGCAGGAAGATGGCTGGTAGGCACAGGCATACTACAGACTTCTACCTCAGCGCCGTCAGCGACCTTGATGGCTAGCCATCTTCCCCGGAAGTGCAAACTTAACGAAGCATGCTTAAGGTCAACTACTAGCGATTTCTCTCCAAAACCTGCAAGTGCTTGTGGTGCGTGTCCACAGACCTTACGTGGTGTGACGGGAGAAGCCCTCCATGCATCATATTGTGCACGATCGCAGATACCACAGACAAAACGTAGTCACTGAACTCGTTGATCCGCATGCACAGTTGGTCACCTGGCAAGAGGACACAGTCGATACTTTTTCCAACATTATCACCGAGTCTGTCATACCGTTGACGGAGCTGTCACCGTGGACGTACCATGCACCCTCACGTTTGAGGAGGGAGTTACGTTAATGGAACGTTTCACATCCAAGGAGATCATCATCGCTGACTTCGGGGATGCCCTGTGCAAGTCTCCATTGATCGATGGCCTCTCTAATGAATATTATCTTACGTTTTGTGGTCTTAACGTCTCCACCATGGGCGGAGACGTATAACGAACGATCACATTTGCAGTTGCGACTGCACAAGCTTTTATCGAGAGTATTATTGTTCCCATTCATAAACAGATACCTGGAATTACGACGCCCTATCACACTGTTAATACTTAATACAAGAATTTTGCGCGGTTACTGGTGGCGCGCTGCAGACAACTCTTACCACTTGCCGTCTCCACCGAGAAGGCGACGCCAGGCGGTGCAGGTAACGTCCAGTCAGCCAATGGAGTCTATCGTGACGTGACTGCGCTGGTGGAGGTATGAAGACTTCCTGCAGCGACAGCAACTGTAGATTTTGACAGCACGTTTTGACAGGGTGAACCAAGTACTTCTATACTCTGTCTCAGAATAGATGGGTTACCCTGCCCTGTTCAGGCTCTGTAGCAGGGCGGGTTCGTTACATGGGTATGTCGGGGTCCGATTCCGATTCAACGTTGGGTCGGCCAAGGCTGCCCCTTTCCATGTACCTTTATGCGGTGGCGCTGGAGCCGCTCATAGGGTTACTGTCGGCGCAGTTGTCAGGATTCGTCTCATGCGATTACACCTTTCGAAGTAGCGCATACGCAGGTGACCTGCTGTTGGTTCGTTCCCGGGAGGAGGTCACACAGATTCTCAACATCATTTCTGCTCTTGGGAAGGCTGCTGGAAATGTCATGAATGTTCGAAAATCCACGTCTATTGGTCGCAAGCTAACCCCGAAAATCTGGCTCCCCTGCCCTGTGTCCAACGTCTCCGCTAAGTTGGGATCAATTATATGCTGCCAAAGCACCGTGTAGCTGCGGTCAACTTTCCCCAGGTTTTGAGAATTACCAGTATGACGATCACACCTCCTCAAGCCCAATCGATTCTTTGCCAGCATGAATGGCTATGTGGCATCCACAATGGTTCATATTGCGCTGGTTTTACCGATACCAATTACGGCAGCGGCATTCGTATATTTTCTGCTCAAATGGTTCAAATGGCTCTGAGCACTATGGGAATTAACGTCTATGGTCATCAGCCCCCTAGAACTTAGAACTACTTAAACCTAACTAACCTAAGGACAGCACACAACACCCAGTCATCACGAGGCAGAGAAAATCCCTGACCCCTCCGGGAATCGAACCCGGGAACACGGGCGTGGGAAGCGAGAACGCTACCGCACGACCACGAGCTGCGGACGTATATTTTCTGCCGGTTTGGCAAATCTTCAGAGTATGAGGTTACACACTTACCCCCTTCCGCTTGTAGGAGGGCTTGATCTTCCTAGCGAACACTATCGAGCGGGCGCAATTTATGTGGCCACGATGTATACACAATGGCGCAGTGCCGAGGCCTCCATTACGCACCATTTCTTTGCCGTCCTGGCGCCAGTGTTCCTCCCCACGCTGGTCCCGGTCGGTATCATCATGACCGCCTTTACATACATCGCGGCGTTCATTGCTGAATTCAGTTATGCTCGCGCCGAACTCACACGAATGCACCGTCCACGGACAAAGGATTTCTACGCCATTTTCCTGTGTACCGTTGCCTTTAAAATGCTTCAAATGGCTCTGAGCACTATGGGCTTAGCATCTGACGTCATCAGTCCCCTAGACCTAGAACTACTTAAACCTAACTAACCTAAGGACATCACACACATCCATGCCCGAGGCAGGATTCGAACCTGCGACCGTAGCAGCAGGGTGGTTCCGAACTGAAGCGCCTATAACCGCTCGACCACAGCGGCTGGCGTTGCCTTTAACGTCGTAGAACACAATTTCCCATTGTTGTGGTGGACTTTGATTTGACGGCGCATTCATCGCAGATTCTTTTCGACACATATCAGACCTACTTGTTATAATGCTACCCGTGGCAAGTATGCAACTAATCAGTGGGTCCACGCCATAGGACTTGCGGACTCAATTCTGCGCCGTCTATCGTAGTGTCGACGATGATCACCATTGCTTCAGTTACACTATGTGATCAAAAGTATCCGGACGCCCCCTCAAAACATACGTTTATCATATTAAGTACATCGTGCTTCCACCTACTGCCAGGTACTCCATATCAGCGACCTCAGTTGTCATTAGACATCGTGAGTCCGCAGAATGGGGCGCTTCGTGGAACTATACGGACTTCGGACGAGGTCAGGTGATTCAGTGTCACTTGTGTCATACGTCTGTACGCGAGATTACCACACTCCTATACACCGCTAGGTCCACTGCTTGCAATGCGATAGTGAAGTGGAAACGTGAAGAGACACGTACAGCACAAAAGCGAACAGGCCGACCTCGTCTGTTGACTGACACAGATCGCCGAAAGTTGAAGAAGGTCGTAATGTGTAATAGGCAGACATCTCTCCAGACAATCGCACAGTAATTCCAAACTCCATCAGGATCCACTGAAAGTACTATGACAGTTACACGGGAGGTGAGAAAACTTGGATGTCATGGTCGAGCGGTTGTTCATAAGCCACACATTACACGGGTAAATGCCAAACAACGCCTCGCTTGATGTAAGGAGCGTAAACATTGGACGATTGAACAGTGGAAAAACGTTGTGTGGAGCGACGAGTCACGGAACACAATATGGTGATCCGATTGCAGGGAGAGGGTATGGTGAATGCACGGTGAACGTCATCGGCCAGGGTGGGTAGTGAGAACAGTAAAATTCGGTGGAGGTGGTGTTATGGTTTGGTCGTGTTTTTCAAGGAAGGAGCTTGCACTCCTTGTTGTTTTGCGAGGCACTATTACAGCACTGGCCAACATTGTAGTTTTAAGCACCTTCTTTCTTCCCACTGTTAAAGAGCAATTCGGGGATGGGGATTGTATCTTTCAACACAATCGAGCACCTGTTCATAATGCACGGCCTGTGGCGGAGTGGTTACACCACAATAACATACCTGTAATGGACTGGCCTGCGCAGAGTCTTGATCTGAATCCTATAGAATACCTTTGGGATGTGTTGGAACGCCGATTTCGTGCCAGGCCTCACAGACCGCCATCGATACCTCTCCTCAGTGTAGCACTCCGTGAAAAATGGGCAGCAAGGATAATGGTGTGCCAACACCATATTGAAATCCAACAATACCGATGGATGGCGCCACGAACCTGAAGGTCATTTTTCAGCGAGCTGTCCGGATGTCTTTGATCACATAGTGTATGTAGATGTTGAGAATGTCTGGTTGTTGGGGCGACAAATGGTCGTGTGTTCTCTGCGAGTGCCTCTGGCGCATATTATTGACACAGAGTGCTTTCTTTACCCAGCGGTGGAATATTATTTTACAGCCACTAGACCTCGGGCGGTTCTCTCGATAAAGGGTTGGACCTTGGCATATGTATATGGAGATGCTCATCACTCGCGCCTCGATTTTTGGCAGTACACATGCGGAGATTGCGCGCTGTTCCCATTACCATGGGTATTTCGCCAATTATCTTAACATAATTTTAACCACGGCTCCACTAAGATGGCATATTCCCGGAGTCTTTGAAAATGTAAAGTTCTTATGGAGTTCTAGTTTAGTTCTAAAGAACAGTCCGCACTCTAGAAGTGTTCCTGTTATATATAATGACAACTCTTATTTGTATGAAAATATATCTGATTTTGCTGCTCTTTGATATTATGTATGTAGTACAGTAAATTACAACAGACGAACAGCAATTAGCGAAACAATAAATAACGCTCATATAATAATTATTAAAAGTGGGAAATTCTGAAGAAGGAAAATGAGTTTGGAATTCGATTCATATGCTTTCTCTCTATTGCCACATTCCACTAGCTATGCAAGGTATAAACACACCATCTGTCTGTCGCCGCTTCTGAGTCAGCTCATATTCTGTTCAGTGACAGAAGATCTGGACGGACTGCAAATAAGGCTGTTTGGGGAGCTCCTGCCATCATCCGTCAACGGCCACACACTACACCCACCGTCCAGTTTAGCTGCAGGTGCAACCAGCAGAGATGGGCCTCATTCCTAACTGCTAAGTACCACAACAGTCGCTTCAGTGATACCCACCTAGTTCCTCCGTTAGTAGTATAGAAGCCCGCATTCTGACACCAAAACGCTTGAAGAATATTCAAGAAATGGTTACTGATGCCGGCCGCGGTGGTCGTGCGGTTCTAGGCGCTGCAGTCCGGAACCGCGTGACTGCTACGGTCGCAGGTTCGAATCCTGCCTCGGGCATGGATGTGTGTGATGTCCTTAGGTTAGCAAGGTTTAAGTAGTTCCAAGTTCTAGGGGACTGATGACCTAAGATGTTAAGTCCCATAGAGCTCAGAGCCATTTGATCCATTTGGTTACTGATAAGATAAGATGGGTATCAGGTTACATAGATGTAATAAAGACTTCCAGTGATAATGCGTATCGCAAGATCACTGATAAGATGAAGACTTCCAGGTATCATTTTACATACGAGGCAATTGGACGAGGTCACCCCCAACTCCTCTCCCCCTCGCGAACCATCATCTAGCCCAAGCAACCCTTCCCGCCGCTCACACCCACATCACCACCACCGTTCCCGGACCAATTAGAGTCAAGCACCCGCTCTTACTTCTTATGCACACATCAAAAAAAGTTTTGCATCACTCCAGTGGCCAGAACTCCTGAAGACAAACGTTGACTGTGGATGTTATATCACAGATACAGCCCCTTTGACAGTTCAGAGATGTCACTAAACCCGCCCAAACACGTAAACAACCGTGCATGAGCAGCGCCTATTAGACCGAGGAGTTCCGACAGCCGATCAGTTCCAGTCATACAACAAGGAGGGAGGTACACGCTTTGTGTGGACTGTACTTCATGAATGTACGGTCAATAACGCGGTTCGATCGTGTCCGCAATGTTACTTTGTGACAGGAGGGGCTCTCAACAAGGGAAGTGTCCAGGCGTCTCGGAGTGAACGAAAGCGATATTGTTCGGATATGGAGGAGGTATTGAGAGACAGGATCTGTCGATGACTTGCCTCGATCAGGCCGCCCAAGGGGTACTAATACGGTGGATGACCGTTACTTACGGATTATGGCTCGGAGGAACCCTGACAGCAACGCCACCATGTTGAATAATGCTTTTCGTGCAACCACAGGACGTCGTGTTACGACTCAAACTGTGCGCAACAGGCTGCATGATGCGCAACTTCCCTCCCGACGTCAATGACGAGGTCCATCTTTGGAACCACTACACCATTCAGCGCGGTACAGATGGGTCGAACAACATGCCAAACGGACCGCTCAGGATTGGCATCACGTTCTCTTCACCGATTAGTGTCGCATATGCCTTCAACCAAACAATCTTCGGAGACGTGTTTGGAGGCAACCCGATCAGGCTGAGCGCCTTAGACATACTGCCCAGCGAGCGCAGCATGGTGGAGGTTCCCTGCTGTTTTGGGGATGGCGTTATGTGGGACCGACGTACGTCACTATTAGTCATGGAAAGCGCCATAACGTCTGGACGATACGTAAATGCCATCCTCCGACCGATTGTGCAACCATATCGGCAGTATATTGGCAAGGCACTCGTCTTCATGAACGACAATTCGCGTCCCCATTTGCACATCTTTTGAATGACTTCCTTCAGGATAACGACATCGCTCGACTAGAATGGTCAGCACGTTCTCTCGACATGAATCCTATCACACATGGCTAGAATAGATTGAATAAGGCTGTTTATGGACGACGTGACCCAAAAGGCACTCTGAGCGGTCTACGCTGGATCGCCGTTGTGGAGTGGAACAATCTGGAACAACAGTGCCTTGATGAACTTGTGATTAGTACGCCACGACGAATACAGGTATGCAACAATGCAAGAGGCCGTTTTACTGGATATTAGAGGTGCCTCGGTGTACAGCAGTCTGGGCCACCACCTATGAAGGTCTCGCTGTATGGTGGTACAACATGCAATATGTGGTTTCCATGAGCAATAAAAATGGCGGAAATGATGTTTATGTTGTCCTCTATTCCAAATTTCTGTACAGGTTCCGGAACTCTCGGAACTGATGTGATGGAAAACTATTTTTGATGTGTGTAGCTTGTAACTAGGGTGCATCTTTCGGGTTCTGAGCGCTTTATGAAGAGAATCAGGTTTTTTGGAATGATGGTGTGGATGTTAATTATAAACAATAATAAAAATTTCAATTTATTATTGTCCGAAGTACACGAGTTTAAACATTTGTAGGGAGAGCACCAGGGTGTAGGTATTTTTGACCAATTACAAATTAATTATATTATTATTCCAATTAGTTTTTTCCCACTGTCCTCGAAATCGCATCATGTCACGTAGCGTCGTGTTATATGTCAACTGAAGTATCCTGATATTATCTGCAAAATGGTGGTAAATACACTCCTGGAAATTGAAATAAGAACACCGTGAATTCATTGTCCCAGGAAGGGGAAACTTTATTGACACATTCCTGGGGTCAGATACATCACATGATCACACTGACAGAACCACAGGCACATAGACACAGGCAACTGAGCATGCACAATGTCGGCACTAGTATAGTGTATATCCACCTTTCGCGGCAATGCAGGCTGCTATTCTCCCATGGAGACGATCGTAGAGATGCTGGATGTAGTCCTGTGGAACGGCTTGCCATGCATTTCCACCTGGCGCCTCAGTTGGACCAGCGTTCGTGCTGGACGTGCAGACCGCGTGAGACGACGCTTCATCCAGTCCCAAACATGCTCAATGGGGGACTGATCCGGAGATCTTGCTGGCCAGGGTAGTTGACTTACACCTTCTAGAGCACGTTGGGTGGCACGGGATACAAGCGGACATGCATTGTCCTGTTGGAACAGCAAGTTCCCTTGCCGGTCTAGGAATGGTAGAACGATGGGTTCGATGACGGTTTGGATGTACCGTGCACTATTCAGTGTCCCCTCGACGATCACCAGTGGTGTACGGCCAGTGTAGGAGATCGCTCCCCACACCATGATGCCGGGTGTTGGCCCTGTGTGCCTCGGTCGTATGCAGTCCTGATTGTGGCGCTCACCTGCACGGCGCCAAACACGCATACGATCATCATTGGCACCAAGGCAGAAGCGACTCTCATCGCTGAAGACGACACGTCTCCATTCGTCCCTCCATTCACGCCTGTCGCGACACCACTGGATGCGGGCTGCACGATGTTGGGGCGTGAGCGGAAGACGGCCTAACGGTGTGCGGGACCGTAGCCCAGCTTCATGGAGACGGTTGCGAATGGTCCTCGCCGATACCCCAGGAGCAACAGTGTCCCTAATTTGCTGGGAAGTGGCGGTGCGGTCCCCTACGGCACTGCGTAGGATCCTACGGTCTTGGCGTGCATCCGTGCGTCGCTGCGGTCCGGTCCCAGGTCGACGGGCACGTGCACCTTCCGCCGACCACTGGCGACAACATCGATGTACTGTGGAGACCTCACGCCCCACGTGTTGAGCAATTCGGCGGTACGTCCACCCGGCCTCCCGCATGCCCACTATACGCCCTCGCTCAAAGTCCGTCAACTGCACATACAGTTCACGTCCACGCTGTCGCGGCATGCTACCAGTGTTAAAGACTGCGATGGAGCTCCGTATGCCACGGCAAACTGGCTGACACTGACGGCGGCGGTGCACAAATGCTGCGCAGCTAGCGCCATTCGACGGCCAACACCGCGGTTCCTGGTGTGTCCGCTGTGCCGTGTGTGTGATCATTGCTTGTACAGCCCTCTCGCAGTGTCCGGAGCAAGTATGGTGGGTCTGACACACCGGTGTCAATGTGTTCTTTTTTCCATTTCCAGGAGTGTATTACATTAGAGATACATTATAAATTTATGACATTTCACCATATTATGCTACATGGTGGTAAGTATTAACGTAATCTGTAGTGTAACACTAAGGAAATGCAGCTGTGGTTAAATGAATGTCGTCACGATGAGTTATGGAAACTGGTGGAAATTTTTTTTCTATTATGGTGGAAGACTGAGACCTATTCATTACAAAATATAACTTTCTTTCTAAATTTGATTCGTGCGAGTAATTGCACGTTTTTGCAAAAATGGCGCAAAATGATGGTCTTTCCAAATGGTCGTCAAAATTTTTTGCACAAGGACCAATACTGACGTGCGGAGGCACCTCGGACCGCAAATGTACCGACATTATTATTAATTGGTAACCAACATGAATTAGTATGTTACAATCCCCCAATAGACTAGCCATAGTAGCAATTTGTTGGCCGGCGGCCACCAAGTACTGACGTTAAAGTGGGCACCATTCGAAACACTTCGTGTCAACTGCTCTGTTACAGATTGCTGCCACATCCATAGTTCCGGCAGTGTAACCGCCACATAAAGTGTTGAGTTGTCTATGTGAGCAGAAGATTAATTGATTAATAATTGTAACTGTACTTATATTTAAACGTTCACGCCGGTGTTCACGAATGCTTTTTCGCCGTTGGGCGGTGCGCGTATTCATACTTTACTACATCTGGCAGCGCTGCTTTTCGTGTTTCTCGTCGTGGGGCGACGGTGGTATTCAAAGGCCCGGGGCTACTGTGATAGTGCATTAACCTTTACTAAATTAACCACAAATTATGCCATATTTCATTTGTCCATAAAGCTATCTCGTTGAAGGATCACTCAAAACAAGTGTATCACAGAGGTTCATTGGTCATGGGTCATTGTCCTTACCATGTGAAAAACTCGACGGTGTTTGTGAAGGTACTTCAAGAGAAAGGTCTCTATGAATGTGACACCATGAAGTCATGTCTCTCTTCACATGGATACCTCTTGATGAATCCTCGACATTACTAAGGGGCCACTTCGACGAAGACACAGTGGAACTGTTCCGCCACGCACTCACTACCACATACTTCCAGTGTGGTGGTAAATTCTATCAACAGGTGGACGGAGTGGCCTTGGGTTCCCTCCTGGCTCCATGTATCGCAAACCTCTACAAGGAACACGTCGAAAAAACGGCTCTCGAAACGGTGGGTCTGAAACCGATGGTGTTCTGCCGCTACGTGGACGACAGGTTCGTGATTAGGCCGCATGGCGAATAAAATCTACAAGTACACCATAACCACTTCAACGGCATAAATGACAATATTAAATTCACAATGGAGGTGGAAGATAAAGAAGCACACTGACGGCACGGAGATCATTCTGTTTACAGGAAGAAGACACACAGACCTGTACCTTAACGCCGGTAGCTGCCACTATCTAGCACAACGCCAATCCGTGTTCACCGTCTTAGTGTGCAAAGCACGAAGCATATGCGATAAGGAGACTAACTGCCGAACTGCAACACTTGAGGAAAATGCTTCTCGAGAACGGCTGTTCTGAGACACAGGTAAGACACACTTTCCAACAGAGCAAGAAGAAGAGGGAAGAGGTACACGAGGAAAGCACTAAGCGCTTCGCGTTCCTTCCGTATGCTGAGCGCCCCCCTGCAAAGATTGCCGGGATATTAGAAAAGAGCTACATTAAAACCACCTTTCACTCATCGACCAAAATAAAGAATATGTTGGGCTCAGTGAAGAACAAACGAGGAATACAGCATCAACTGCGACTGTGGGAAACAGTACACCGGCCAGACGCAGCGACGTATGTCGCAGCGCTGCGCAGAACACGTAAGGAGCTTTCGCCTAGGCCGCACGGAGAAATCTGCAGTTGCGGAACACAATCTCAAAGAAAACCATGTGTTTGATTTCGAACAAATAAAGCTGCTATGCAGGGCGAACGGGTTCTGGGATCCGATCTTTAAAGAGGCTGTGGAGGTACGATTCCATGATAACCTTGTCAGCCGAGATTGCGGTTTACAACGTAGCACCGCATGGGATACAGCGATAACAGAAATACGACAAGAACGCTCCGATGCGAAACCGGCGAAGGCAACGGACAGAATGGACAGGCCCCACCAGATCACGACGCCTGCATCCACCAGTACGCGGGGAGCCCCCACCGGCCGCCATTCCCCCTCCCACCTCCCACCCCTCCGCTTCCAGCACGGGCCGCGACACCCCTTCCGCCGGAGGCGCGCAATTGGCGCTGCCGACGCAGACGAGGCAGAGGAGCCTGCGGTCCAGCGGCTATAAAGAACCGACCGGGATACGAACCGGACATTTCGCTTGAAGATGACAAGTAGGAGACTTGTTGAAACGTTACCGCAGAATGACGCCTTGATTCGGCTGATAACCCGAGAAGACTACATCCTCGAGGTTCGCCGAGAAAGTCTAAATTCGCATAATATGCGTTACGGTCGCATAATATGCGTTACGGTTTACCTGGTAGCATTTTTGAGAGACAATTAAGGCCTGCCACTGAATCTCATTTGCCGTTCGCGAAGAATCATTTCAGTGAAAGCAAAAATATTGATTAAAACTTGGTATACACCACTTTTGAACCAAACGGTCCAATATGGTCGTACATTGCGTGATTTCAGAAACATTAATGCGAAGAGCTTCCTGAGCTAATGAATGGACATTCTGAGGGAACGTCAAAGACAGATGGATTTACTGCGTTTTCAGTTACTTGTTGAATTATATTCATACTGGGCCATCAAGTAAGTTTCCTTGACCACCACCGGGCTCCTCGCCAATAATCTATTCGCTGTTACAACTTTGTGTTGGAAACTATGCAAAACTCACGATGTTTGTTCATACTGACGATCAATTGTGCCAACCAAAAAAATCCATGAATTCGCCAATATTCCGGTACGAAGTATACCTTCATTCATAACGTTAGTACTGACAGTTTATGCAACATGAATGAGTAAACTGTTTGGCACATTAATATTTTTGACGATGTTCTTTGTATTACTAGTTCAAATGACTGTGAGCACTATGCGACTTAACTGCCGAGGTCATCAGTCGCCTAGAACCTAGAACTAATTGAACCTAACTAACCTAAGGACATCACACATATCCATGCCCGAGGCAGGATTCGAACCTGCGACGGTAGCGGTCGCTCGGTTCCAGACTGTAGCGCCTAGAACCGCACTGCCACTCCGGTCGGCCTTTGTATTACTATTTGACAACAGTGATGAATTCATGAATTTTAGTATTTGAAGTCATTGAGTTTATAACACCTAGTATGATGTAAATGTTTTCTGAACCTGATGATGGTCGTTAGTCCAAACCTGGTTGTCCATAAAGAATATTTCTCAGCAGCTGTTGGCAGTGAAACTTTACATTTTTCAGACTGTGGCGAGTGTTGGATTCGTGTCTGTTTTGCCTATGATAATACATCCACTGTAGTGTTCGTAGTAGTCTAATTGCAATCCAGTTTTCTTTTTCATTGTTAGACCTATTGCAGCTAATCTTACTCTAGTTGCCACCAGAGCTGAAGTGCTAACGTGAATTACTGTTTCGTTTCACCAAATGAAATACAATCTTCCCATGCTCGACTAACTGAAACAGTCACAGAGCATGTAATGATAATCATGGTAGGCGGTACACCTGTTTTGAGCTTATTTGAATACGTTTTTCTGAAAATGTATTTTGTGTACCATTTTTATACATTGATCCATGACGTTCTGGAAATGCAGCCATACTACTTCATCTCTTGTGGTATTTCGGGTGCGAATCTCCGAACCATCTTCAGAATGAACCATAACACATACATGTTTGTGTTATTTTATATACTGATCGTTATCAGAAAGAATTTTCACTCTGCAGCCGAGTGTGCGATGTTTTAAACTTCTTGGCAGATTAAGACGATGTACTGAGCCTAGGGCACATGTGAGGATGCCTCGGATACGTGTTTTACAGTTGTAGAAGGTCGTGGGAGGATTTAATTCCCATGTACTGCCTATTACCTGGTTTAGTAAGTTTTGTCTAATGCGCTGCGGCCCAGCGGTTCTAGGCGCTTCAGTCCGGAACCGCGCTGCTGCTACGGTCGCAGGTTCGAATCCTGCCTCGGGCATGGATGTGTGTGATGTCCTTAGGTTACTTGGGTTTAAGTAGTTCTAAGTCTAGGGGACTGATGACATCAGATGTTAAGTACAATTGTGCTTAGAGCCATTTGAACCATTTTGTCTAATGAGAACAGGGGTTGCTGGAGGCCGAAGCACACGCTCTGCCCGACCTATGCATCGTGGGCCGTATAGGAGTATTTCACGTCGCCTAACATCAGCAGAAACATGTACCTGTTACCATCGTGAATGAAACACAGTGGTTGTCAAAATCTTTTACTCAAAAACCAATACTGACAATGTGGGACGACACCCCGAGCCACATATGTGCCGATCTTTTTATGAATAACCTGTAACTTTTATAAGCCCCCAGAAGACTAGTATTTGTGCATTTAATTGGCCGCCCGGCCCCAAGTACGCTTACCAATCGTTAAAAGTTGACACGATTTGGAACACTTCGTATTGGCCGTCCTCTGCTTCAAATTCCTGACACCCTCAGTGATCCTAAAATTGTGGCCCCGTAATTGTCTGACGATGCGTTGTTGCGTTGTCTGTGTAAGGGGATGATTAAGAGTTTAATAACAGAAACTGTACTTATTTTTAAATGCATTATGTAATAGGTGACACGATTACAGATATTTACTAAATGTTTTGAATGCTATTTTTCTTCTGCTCATTGCGTTGTATTACAACAACCAAAATTTAGTATCATATACATTGCTGCAAATATGTACCGCATTTGAGAATGACAGTCTGTACAATGCACACTCAGGGATCCATGTTGCTATCGTTTGGAATTCATACCATAATAGCTGATCGGTGCGGGGAAAACACGCCCATGAGCTGTCAGCACTTGAAGATAAGAAAGATAACTTTCCCCCTGTAAAATCACCTCACCCTGCAACGACAAATCTATCTGCCCCTGTGCCCGCTCCTCAGGTAACCGGCCTACTTTTCTCTCACCTGCTATAATTCCTCCAGCATTTTTTGATTCGACAACGGAGTCAGTTAAAGCCAAAAATTGAAAATGGTGAGGACTTGTATTTTAAAGGTAAATTTAAGCATACAAAATGTTTCATTAACGTTTCTTCTGATGTACTTTTTGGCTTTTTTGTCCAAATTTGCACCTATTCGAATGTACGAGATTACAGTCCTAATTGTGGCTCCTAAATGCGGAACCTTTGACTACCATGTGACACAGAATTCTCATTATAGTGCTATTAATATTACTTTGCAGATGACTGTCGACGGAAGGGACGCACTGTGTTGTCACGCTTAGCGGCGCACCAACAGTTGCAACAGAGGGCACGCCAGGCGGATGCCAACTATCCAGAGTTCGTACGCTATACTGCAAGATGTTACTGGCGTATTCAGATACAGGCGTGGAGTACTCTTAACTGTCAAGTGAAACACAATTTTAAATCCACTATAGCTGCTATTAAAAGCTACAACACGATGAACAAAATTCTCTGTGCGTGCTAAGACATTTACGATGTGATAAGTACATCGAGAAAATTTTAATTAAAACCTCCATCTCACAAATTTTTGTAATTAGAAGAGCGCCCGAAAGCTGAAGTTCCGTAATTATTGGTCTCTTTCATTACTGATAGTATTATTCAATTGAAGATACACGGGTAGCTGATCTGAAGCCCCTAAATACTGATTGCTTTATATCGGTACCATTCCAAACAATTTGTATTGACTGTTGTATATTTCAGATTGCTGCCAGCTAGATAAATTTAACAGTTGTGACACAATAGATGCGTAATGAAGAGTTGTTGGTTTCAATCTGAGTGTGAGTAACTTTCATAAATAATAGTATCTGTCCTTCTAAAGCTTCACAAATGATTGAAATACTGCTTTTCTTCTACCCAGTGTAGTGTATTACAGCAGCCTTAATTAAAAAATGTTCAGATGTGTGTGAAATCTTACGGGACTTAACTGCTAAGTTCTTCAGTCAGTAAGCTTACACACTACTTAACCTAAATAATCCTAAGGACAAACACACACGCCCATGCCCGAGGGAGGACTCGAACCTCCGCCGGGACTAGCCGCACAGTCCATGACTGCAGCGCCCGAGATCGATCGGCTAATCCCGTGCGGCCAGCCTTAATTACTTTTATATTCTATGCTGCAAATAAGTACCGCATTTGAAGATGATCTTTCCTGTAATCAGCGTTCAGGAATCCACGTTACTTCCCTGTGAAAATTGATACAATATCAGCTGATGGGTACGAGTCGCTCACGCCAGTGAGTTGTCAGTAGGGAAAGACTAGCTATAGAACATTCTCCCTTTCAAGCCCTCTAATACCGCAGTGGCCATGCAGCTTACTCCTCCGTCCCTGAAGTGGGGGCCTACTTTATTTAGCAAACGGCCAAATTTACCACCCTCAATTTCAAATTTACACGCCTTAAAATACTGCCTCTGTAAGTCTTTTTCATTGTTACTGAGCAGGAAAACGACGCTCTTAACGTTAGTTGCCGTTATCACATCAGACTGTTAGCTGCAAGATGCATGTTATTATAAAATATGGTTGAGAACCGCGGGCCACACGATTTCTTGATTTGGGTAGCACGCGTCCCATGGGCTGCGCTTTTACGAGGACTGGTCTACGCACTCCTCTAGGTGAACTGCGTGCTTTCATCACATCAGTAAAGTTAGCCAAGAGGGAAAATCTAAGACAAATACCACACCGCAGTGCATAAAAACTTTCTAAGTCATCCCTATTTTACTAGTGTATGTGTTAAAACGAGCACGTTCTCCTTCTGGAGAAATAACGATGTTACGGCATATTGAGAAATAATGATGTCACCACATATTATGCAAAATCTCGTGAAGTACTTACATAATGTATGGCGTAAGACACTAGTATGTGACGTAATAGGAAAATTCTCTTAGCACTGCAGTTCACCGATTTCGAAGACATGAATAATTACCGTCTGCACAATACTACAAATATACAGCCGGCCGCTATGGCCGAGCAGTTCTAGGCACTTCAGTCCGGAACCGCGCTGATGCTACGGTCGCTGGTTCGAATCCTGCCTCGGGCATGGATGTGTGTGATGTCCTTAGGTTAGTTAGGTTTAAGTAGTTCTAAGTGTAGGGGACTGATGATCTCAGATGTTTAGTCCCATAGTGCTCAGACCCATTTGAACCATTGGAACAAATACACACCTGAGGAGGTGACCAGCAGCGTGTGAGATCCTTGTAGGGTTGACTACAATCCCCGGGCTATGGAAGGGAAAGTTGGATTATTCAGACAATTTATGTGTAATCGTTTCGGACGCGACTGGCTTAGTTGATGGCATAAAAGGCACAGCTACGCAGTCTAGCGTTTAGGGAGGGCATCCCACCCACGTCAATAACCCCAAGGCTGCCGTAACTCGCTGATGACTACGCAACCGCTAGCGGAAATACGTGGACGGCCGTGCAGATAAGCCTCGCTAATAGTTGGAGCGCCAAGCACTCTCCCATTTCTCCCTGAACCAAAAAAAGTAAACTCCCCCAAGCATCGGACTTTTAATACTAGAGCTCGTGTATGGGCGACATTAATTTTGATCACCCAGTGTTCCCAGGCAGAATAAAAAGGCACGTAATCGTAATTAACATGCCACAACACAAAATTCAAACAAATAAACACTTGCTACATACCAAAGCAAAATCACTCCTATAATGTTGTTAATGTATGAAGTCGTAGTATGCGTCAAATAGCTCTTATTACTGTAGAATGATGAGAGACGCTTGAATGTTTAATATATTACGTAATGCACTACTTAAGAGCAAATATCCATTTTCTAAGTACCATTTCTACATTTTACATGAACTGTTAATGTACAGTGTCATAATGTTAAAACAATAGCGTATATAATCCAATGTACGAACACCTACCTATCACTGTTTACATTATTTTGACTGACTGCCTCCTCGTTTTTTCAAGAAAACGCACTATATGCTTGGCTGAAGAGGTGACACGCACTGCAATAAATAAAACTAAGGCTGCTTACGAAGTACTGGTGTTAACGTGCGAAGTTACTACACCCACCAGAGACGCAGTCTCGATTACAGCGCTCTCTCGCTGCCACAGTCGCTTCTTTCAGAGAGAGTGTGTACGTTAACCGTAGGGTCGGTGGATGAGTGTGGGGGGGAGGGAGGGGGGCGGAGAACCGCCACGGCCTCAACACATACTCATTGGTTATCGGTAACATCCGGAAAAAGTCCTACAATAACGTGAGAAATATAGACTCACCGCCATTGGATGCGAATGGTGGATAAATATACTTCATTAAAAACCTAGTAAAAAATTATGAGGAACCCTACATGCGCGGCCTACGTCCGTAGCTGGCTGACGAAGAAATGCGTTGTGAAGCTGACCACGAGATCCTAACCGGTGGAAACAGGCAGTGCCCCGAGCACAGGCAGCCCGCTCTGTGACCATAAACGATACATCAGGCGGGCAATAACCCAACGCCCACAGACAGCCGACATTTGCTCTCGTCGGAAGCAAGGGCTTGATAAGGCGCCAACAGCCGAAAAGGGCTACAACAGAGCGGTATTAGACACACGCTAATATTCTTTGTTACACATCTCTCCAGTTCTCAGAAAACCTTGCAAATATTATCGTCTAGGAGGCGGAAAATACTTATTTCTTCGAGGCTTATTTCGTTAACACTTGTCGTTTTAAATTTTATGTAATCGTGTTACTTTCCGTGTTGTAAGTTCGTTGGACGCACTTTGGAAAATTTTGGTAGCAGTAATTCTTTTGTTGCTTGCAAAAATCTGAAAAAATGATGTAACACATTCTTTAGTCACCGATGAATAAAATAGTAGAGGGCTTCCTTTAAATCAGACACATAATGCTATGTCAGATAGACCTGCCACTGGTAGGTTGGATCAACAGACGACTATTACGGAGATGCTTCGATAACTAAAATTCGGTGATGTTCTCTTCGTGAAAAGAGCATTGAGAAAATTTAGAGAACTGCCATTTATAGCTGAGTTCAGAACAACATTACTACCGCCAACGTACATTTGGTTATAGAAGTTTACGATTCATAATTGGAAGAGTCGTCATGACCACGTTTAAAAACACGGAGGATCTTGACCTGTGTACAGAACTATCTAGCATCTGTCTGTAGCAGGAGATTATTTGTTTAAATATCATGTAGCGGCATGTTAATTGTGATTGCGTGCCTTTTTATTCTGCCTGGGAAGGTTGACTGATCAAAATTAACCTCGTCCCTGCATGAGCTGGATGATTAACGGGGAGGGGGAACTTGTTTCTGATTGGTTCAGAGAGAAAGGGGGAAGAGGGAGTACTATTACCAACTCTTATCTGCATAGCCTTTCACGGATTACCACAGGCGAACGCGTAAGCATCAACGAGTTACGACAGGACTGCAGTTATTAACCTGTGTGGGTTGCCATCCCTGAATGCGAGATTCCGTAGCAGAACCTTTTATGCCATCAACCGGGTCAATCGTGTCGGAAACGAATACACATAAATTGTTTAAATAATGCAGATTGCTGGAAGTTGGGTTCGCGAATTGTAGCCAACTCTAAACCGCTTCCACATGTCGCTGCTCACATCTTTGTGGTCGTACTTGTAGTACTGTGCTAATTATCAGCCGGCCGGAGTGGCCGAGCGGTTCTAGGCGCTACAGTCTGGAACCGCGCGGCCGCTACGGTCGCAGTTTCGAATCCTGCCTCGGGCATGGATGTGTGTGATATCCTTAGGTTAGTTAGGTTTAATTAGTTCTAAGTTCTAGGGGACTGATGACCTCAGAAGTTAAGTCCCATAGTGCTCAGAGCCATTTCAACCATTTTTGCTAATTATCATACATGCTGTATTTGTGCAGGTCTTGTAAATTGTAAAAAGTGCAGTACTTAGAGAATTTCGGTATGGCGTCAGATACTTGTCTCCCATGTCATACATCTTGTTAATATTTATCAAGATTTTTTGGAAATTTTGTGACATGGTCTTATGGGACCAAACTGCGAAGGTCATCGGTCACTAAGCTTGCGCACTACTTAATCTAACTTAAACTAACTTACGCTAAGGACAACACACACACCCATGCCCGAGAGAGGGCTCGAACCTCCGACGGAGGGAGCCGCGCAGGCCGTGACAAGACGCCTTACACCACGCGGCTATCCCACGCGGCACCGATATTATAACGAATATGCAATGACGTCATTAATTTAAGGACACAGTGCGTTGTCGTAGTGTCTTACACCATAAATTGCATTAGTGTTTGTTGCCATTTTGCATAATGTATTGTGAAGTCATTAACATAGCCGCACGATCCATTACCGTAGTGCCTTACATCATAAATTACGTTAATACTTATCGCTATGTAGCATAACGTGCCATGACGTCATTAATTTACAATGTCTCGTTGTATTAGCTAGTAACATTTTACCTCCATCTTGCTGATAGCAATTTGACACTAGTGTTGACCCAAAGAGATTCGACGTGACGCATTTCAGTGCAACGCGACGTCGATGGCACTGGGATGAAACGCACGTGGTTGGAATAATAATCTAATCAATTTGTTGTTTATAACAAATTCCTTCACTCCATGGTCGTCTCCCTACAGAGTACATATTTCGGATGGTAAAATTCGTGTAGCTGTAATTACAACAAATGTAATTTCTTGTTATGATTTATAATAAACACTCACATCCTACCCCAAAGAAAACTGATCGTCTCCGTATGCCGCTCAGAACTAGACCGATGCTTCCCACTGAATTAGCGTAGCTATAAGGGATGAGAAGGGGGAGAGTTGGGGCTCGAATTTTGTTGGTGGGGAGAAGGTAGTGGGTGGTGAAAGGTTGTGTGGGCAGGTTGTTGGTTCCCTGATGGGAGGAAGTCATTATCTGTTCAGTGTAACCTATACCCACTTGTTTTATCAGTGACCCTTCCCCGAGTACTGCTGGAGTGTTTGGATATCCAGAATGAAGTTCCCCAGACTATTTTCGTTGATACCATTTTCAATGCAACACGTAATCATTCTACACGCCACGCTCCACACTGCGGTTATAAGTAAAGGCTCTGAAACAGGCTCTGAAACAGGCTCTGAAACATAAACTTTTAGCTGTTACATGAAATATTTGTATTTCTAATCGTTATTGTTACGTAAATTGGACACTTTAAATTAAGAATATTTCATTCACGATAATATTTGCCCTGGCCTCTTATAGAGTGATGAGAATTGTTTTAAAAGAGCTGGCTGTTGGAAAGTGGTTATACAAAACGAATTTAATCACCATATACAATGGTGTGCAAAACTTAAGGACGAAAGTAATTTTCGCATTATGTTCACTGCACTGTAATATAACCTGATGAAACTTGGACCATAAATAGGAAAAACTGCTTCAGTGTAGTTCATAAGGTAGCCGTAAAAAATAAGCATCGAGGCAAACAGGACGAACGCTTTTATTCAAACATTATGCTGAGGCCACTGCGATTTATGATCATCCCCTGGACATGACAATAGGTAGGACAGCAACAGATGCCCTACAACGTGCTCCCATGGTCGCCGCTAGTTTGGTAAGGAGTTTTTATGGTAGGGCGTAACAACACCACTTCCAGCGTGGTTGACAAGTGCTAGATACTCGTTGGTGCATGTCGATGTGCTCAAGTACATCCCTTAAAAACATCCCACATGAGCTCGATCAGTCGTATGCTGGGAAATGGGCAGGTCAGTCAAATCGCCAAATCTCCTCTCGTGAGAAGAGCACGTATATCTACTCTGTTTGATGGGGTCGCGCATTATCATCCATAAAAATGAAGTCAGGGGCGATTGTGGCACTGAAAGACGTACTTGTGCAAGGAGAGAATGGTCAAAATAACGGTGACCAGTCAGTTTACCGTGTTCAAAGGTCTGGAGGTCAGTACGCCTATACAAAATTATGCCTCTTCACATTATAACACTTGGACCACCAAAACGGTCATTTCGGACAATGTATCTGTGCATTATACTTTCCTGTCTATCACCATCTGAGGTTATCTCTAGAATCACTACTGAGACTGAATGTGCTCTCATTCGAGTAGAGCATGCGTCCCTACTCTTCGTTGGTCCACTCACTATGTTCTTGGCACCATCTCAAAAGTTGCCCCAGATGTGCCGGTGTGTACAGAACACAATATACTGGACATTGAGGAAAGGCACCACGCCCATGAGGTCACTTTGACACTGTGAAGCGTGAGATTTCATACCTTTAAATTCTGTTAAATGTTGTTGCAGTAGCACCCGCTGTCTGACATGGATCCCTTCTTGCCTAACGCGCAATTTAGCGGTCATCTGTTCCTGCAGTTGACCTTAGTGGACCACCTCCTCTCCTTCGGGCAACACTGCCCGTGGTTCAAAATGCTCCCCAAGCACGTGAAACTATGCTGTGATCAACAGAACTTTCCTGAGCTACAGCAGTCAAACTTTGTCTTTGTTGAAATTTCCCGACAGTTGTTCCCAGTGTGAAGTCACCCAGATGTGGTCCCTGGGTGATGCTGTAATGAAGAAGACCACGAAAGTGCACCTTAACTACTCCCTGATCGACACACGTTGTCTTTTCCCGTTGCTTCAACTGCCTCATGTTAGGGTGCCAGCCCCATTCGACTCTTTTATTGCGCTGAACTCACGACATGTGACGTCAAATTTTCTGTTCCCGACAGCGATACCTCTGGCCACATTTTCCCAAACATTCATTAATTTTCACCCAGTAGTAGTTGATGTGTTATGTTACTTTATCTGTTTCGTCCTCCAGTTTTGCAGAGCAGTGTATTAATTCACAAATACACATCCTCATTAATTCATCATCATATAGAAATTGGCGAGACTGGACAGAGCTAAGAATGGGGATTTGTATGGGCGATGACAAACAAGTTGCTGAGCGCCCCACAAACCGAAATCATCGTCATCACTGTCTCGATTGAACATAGTAATCGATTACTACATAACTTGCTCACTAATATGACGTGTGACTGTATTATAAGCCAACAAAAGCGGTATGTACTGTTCTATGGGCTTCAACTGACAATGTAATAATGTAATAAGCATACCGACTAAACGACAAACAGCCCCGGCGGAGGTTCGAGTTCTCCCTCGGGCATGGGTGTGTGTGTGTTTGTCCTTAGGCTAATTTAGGTTAATTAGTGTGTAAGCTTATGGACTGAAGACCTTGGCAGTTAAGTCCCATAAGATATCACACACATTAGAACATTTGACAAACAGCCTTTATGCTACCGACTGTATTTTGGTTCTCGGAATATTTGCTACACATGTTAACCTAATACTGACACAGATTTGAGAGTACACGTTGATTTGGAGTATGAATACATCCGAAGAACTAGTTATTTTAGCAGACAGTTAGCATAACTTGTATTTCTGTTACAAAACTGTGGTCACAACATTTAAGATAGGCTAAAACGTTCTCTGCGAGAGGCCTGCAGCAAGTAACGGAAACAATAAACTCTTCACATCAATGACTGAGACTGACAACAGAAACAGGAACTACAGAGGTTTAATCATTGCTAATACTCACCATAAATAAACTAGAATTAATGTGTTAAAACAGTCATATTCAGAAAAAAAATACACCTTCAACGACTAGATATAGGGCGTCTATATTCATAGGACCCGTACGTTAGTACGTTTTACAGAAATAATACCTGTGCGTTCAAGCGCATCTACCAGTAAAATGTGCCTGCGGCTCTCGGTGTCACTATAAACCGAAGATAATGGGTCAGTGTGACTTGAAAATATGTGCAGAATACCTAATAGACGTACGCGCGAACCGTACCGTCAAATCAGAGGGTTTGAAGGAATATGATGCATCCATCCAGGAAATAGCTGCTTGTGTGGGACGAAATGTTTCGACAGTGCAACGGATGTGTGAAGAACACGTGCCTTCTGGATGTCACAGGGCGTAAGCCTTTTGCCCTGTCCAGCCAGGTCACTAAACTTGCAACCAATTGAAAATGTGTGGGATATGGTGAATTAATGGGTGCAGTGCTTTGACCTGCAGACAGGCGTGTCAGGTCCCACCACCTAGACTCCCCGAGAAGATCTACACCACATCCGAATGGCATTGCAGGATTGATCTGCGTGCTCTTCATCTCTGGAGCAACAGTGGAACTCAGCTCACAGTATCAGAGGTGACAGTCCGTCGTCGTTTATTATGCCACTGGTTAGGTGCACGTCGTGCACTTCTCCGCCTACCTTTGAAGAATGTGCAGAAACATACTAGATGGCCATTGTGTATCGAACGACGTCACTGGGGAAGGAATGGCATAAGATAGTGTTGTCGCAAGAATACAGGTTCTGCTAGTTTGAAAAAGATAGCTGCTTTTCGGTTGGCTGTAGACAGGGGGAGCGGCATCACAGTGACTGTATTCGCACAAAACATAGAGCTCCAACTCAAATCCTCATGGTGTGGGGTGCTATTGGGTACGACGACTAATCACAGTTGCTGCGTGTCCAGGGCGATCTGACCAGTGTGACCTATGTGAATGAGGTCCTGCGACCCGTAGCCATGCCCTTTCTGCAAAACACCCCACACGCCATTTTTCAGCAAGACTATGCACGACCATATGTTTCTGCACGAAAACGTGCCTTCTGGATGTCACATGACGTAAGCCTTTTGCCTTGACCAGCCAGGTCACTAGACTTGCAACCAATCGAAAATGTGGGGGATATGGTGAAACAATGGGTGCAGCGCTGTGACGCAATGCCAACCACAGATGAACTTTGGAAAAGGTGAAGGCAGCATGGATGACTATACCACAGGACGCCACTCGCGCTTTATATGCGTCGATGCCATCGCGCATGGAACATGTAACCAGGACCCATGTCAGACCCTGTGCCTGCTTGATAACAGACTCAAATGGCTCAAATGGCTCGGGGCACTATGGGACTGAACATATGAGGTCATCAGTCCCCTAGACTTAGAACTACTTGAACCTAACTAACCTAAGGACATCACACACATCCATTCCCGAGGCAGGATTCGAACCTGCGACCGTAGGAACAGCGCGGTTCCGTACTGAAGCGCCTAGAACCGCTCGGCCACAATCGCCAGCACTTGGTAACAGGAAATATGCTATACCATGGTGACCGAAATGCTTATCATTTTTGCATAACATACTACTGTACAAGTGCTATGCATACGAAAGTCCTCTCTCTAGTCGTAGATGGTGTTCTGTTTTTTTTCTGAAAATGTGTATATATCACTACATTCATGAAGGTCTATAATTCTCAGTCGACTCTTTCCTGCAGTTAGAAAGTGAGTATCAAGAATGCGTAATCTGTCTACGAAAATGTGGGGTCCTGCCCACTCGTCTCGAATAGGGTGCTTAAAGCATGCTGCGTTCTCGGAATGCTATAATACAATTCAAGCAAATCACATTAAAAGCTTTATTACAATAAAGAAGATAGACAATACTTCTAATTTACAATGGTGTCGCAAGTGACGAGAAACATGCAAACAAAGTCCTTTGCTGTATACAAGGTCCATGTAAACAATTGATATGGATCACACGTCACTGCTATCGTAGTGCTATCTGCTAGTACTGTGCTAATACTATCCCACTGAGGCTGACAGAAGCGGCACTTATATTCTCTTCGGCTAGAGGGCGCTCCTGTTGTGATGCAGGTCCTAATCAGCGCAGCACTGACCGACGTCGTCTCACCGCCGTCTCCGCTCTTGCGTTCTTCATCTTTGTTTTACGCCAGAACCGAAAATGTTTTGGATATACGTTAAAGGATTCAATTTATCGGGAATAGGGGAAGATGGGTGACCAGATTGGTGAAGGTAATCGTTGCGTGTTATTTGCCCTGAACAGGGCTGCTACATGCCGAGATTGGGTAAAATAATATCTAATGTACACCATCACTTTTGTCAGTGAGCTTGACGGAGGAAGATTGTTATGTTATTTTCTAATAAAAGATTTTCTGACTATCCGTTGCCTGATGTAAGGTAAGTATCTTACATCATCCCTGTTACCTGACATGAACACAGATTAATACCTTTTTTACATCGTAAATAGTAGGTAGTTATAACGAAAGTGCAGTTACCCACAGCGGTCCAGTGTGGGTGGCAATTATCGTATGTCAGCGATATGTGGTAGGTATTCCAACGCGTCAAGGTGGAACCGATTTACGATGAAAAAATAATGACTTCCTGCTTCATCCAACAAGTCCAAATCGGCACTGTGAATGCAAGAGGGTTATACAGATATGTTTCCTCAAGTAATGAATTAGGATCTGGACTTGGATAGAAAAAATCAACAACTGAAAAACGGATAATGTTGAATTAATTTGTTATCAACCGCAGCTTACACAATTTGTTAACATGAACACCGGAGACGTCGATGAGATGCTGCATCCGTAAAACGACGCACTCAAAAGCTACTCGCAGCAGTTCCGTTAGAATTTGAGCAACGTGTTCCTGTGTACTGGTGTTGAGATCAGGTAGAGACGAAATGTATCCCTGGTAAAAGTGTTCTTTTTGATCTCCAGAGCCAAAAGTCACATGGACTCTGATCAGGTGATATTGCAAGTCATGCATCTAGAAAACCTCTGTAAGTAAGACGTTGGTGGGAGGCTGCATTAAGCAGATTTTCCACAGGGCAAGCGACATGAAGTATTGCCCTATCTTACATAAAAATTGTGGTTTCCAAACAGTTGCGCTCTTCCAAATCAGGAATCACAGGCTGTACAAGGAGGTCTCGACAACCTGCGGACATCACGGTAGGCTTGACAGGTCCTCTGGGTGTATTCTTTTCAAAGAAGAACGGACAGGGAATAAAAGTGCTTGTTAGTCCACACTACATAATCACATACGGCGAGTGTAAGGCTCTTCGTGCACAGTATGATGTTTAACAGTACCCCAAATTCGGCAATTTTGTGTATACACTGCACCGTGTAGGTAGAATGTGCCTAGACACTCTATAGAATATTTCCCGGTCGGGTATCGTCAACTTCGATCCGTGCCAGAAACCGAGGAACGAATTCACAACGTAGCAGATCATGATGTTTCAGTTGCTGCACTGTCTGGATCTTGTAAGGCTATCACTTTAAAACAGACCGCATAATTTTACGTACTGTTGACCATGGGATTGATAATTCTCATGACCCTGTATGAGCACTAGCACTACCCTGGACACTTGGTACGTGGTCGGTTGCAGCAACAGCCACCTCGTCAATTACTTCCACCTTCAAGAACTCCCGCCTCCAGGTGCCATTCCTACCTCATCCGTGTTTTCGAATTTCATTATCATCTTCTTAAAGCATTTAACGACTTTCCGCATCTCATAGTTCACTCACGTTGTGGCTTTTCAAATGGGAGCGTGGGTGACATACCGTCATACAAACAGTGTATCCCCCAAGATTTGCTCCTGGTAGCCACAATTCGAACTAATTTGTTTTCCAGTGTAAATCAAGTCATCATTAACGCATTAGCATATGAACATAGTTCAGCTGCCATAAGAGATTTACAGCCCATACTGGACCTCCGTGGGTAGCCGCAGTTTAATTATAAACAACCGGTATTAAAACAGCATCATTGTGGATATCCACACCGTTGATCTATGAAACAAAAGTAGCGTATAATATACGCATCATTCACTTCATGGCCACTGATGGTCTGTAGGAAAACTATTCATGTCTCTATAAAATTATTCAGTACCTCTATGGTACCAGTTTGTGCTGTACGTGTTTATAAAGCCACGCAGTATGACTCCAGAGCCAGATGATAGCTCTTTAAATCCAAGCGAGGTCTCTGTAAAGGCAAAAATATACTTTAGGTTTATTTCTCCGTCAAGCCAGTTGATTTATATATAAGGCAATTTGTAATCTATGTGAATCCAGCAGACGTCTTTAGAAAACCAGATAATATAAATATAAAAATAAAATAATTCTAGGTCTTTGGCCACGTTATTATAAAACACTTAAGCAACTAAACTGCCGACATTTCGACGAGTTGCTGCAGTCCTTCCTCTTCAGGAACGCAAAAAGTCGGTCGAAATGTCGACAATTTAGTTGATTCAGTGTTTTGTAGTGACCCTCACTAATACAAAACTGATTACATCTACTATTCAATATAAAGTCAGATAACGTCTCCAAGGCGCTAGGTTCTGTTTTTATAAAGGTTAATAACGTATCTTTTATCAATTTGTTGTAGGTATAGAGCCTATTGACATTACTATGAAGGACGCTGATGTACATGTAAGCCACTTTATGTCACTATAAAAGCAGATGATATCTATGTAAAGCCAGGCTGCGTCTGTAATGAACCAATAAAACCCTTTGCCGTCTTTATACAACTATTTGATCCTGTGTGGTACATGTTATTATACTGGGGAGTTCTTGGCCCTGAGAAGACTTTCAATTTAGCCATAAACTAATCTGATATCTTTACAAAGGCATTTGAACTTCTGTACAGATAGCAGACATTTATAAATGCACCAGTGGTCACTGTCAAACTATTTGACGACTGTATAAAAGATTGTTCATTTTGCTATAAAGCCTTTTGATACCTAAGTGAAACCAGTTGTCTCAGTAAACCCAGTTAATATCCCTTCGAAACCTATCGATATTTCCATAAAGCTATTTAGTTTCTGCATGAAGTCAGATGATGTCACAGTGAAGACTTATGGTATTCTATAAAGTCGTTTGATATATTTATGAAGTCAGTTGGTTTCCATATGGAAGTATTTCCTGTCGTTACGCACTCGGTTTCTGTTACTGTAATGACTTGCTGCGTCTTTTTAAAGCTAACAGTATTGTAAAACATGCATTATTTCTGTTAATATAATGTCGTCACTTGATGGCATTATAAAGCCTCTGTGAAGGCAGTTAACATTTAGAGAAACGCATATTGTGCCTGTACACAGCCAACTGCGCCTCTATCCAACCAGTGGACGTTTCTAAGAAGCCTCTTGTAGTGTCTGTAAAATCAGTTGTCGTCTCTGTGAAGCCAGTTGATGTCTTCATTAAGGCAGGTGGCATTTATACAAAGACACTTCTTTTTGTTTTAAATCTGTTTGCTATCTCTCTGACGGTGTGTCCATAAACGCATTTGATGTTACTATAAAGCTAGCTGATATCGCTACAAATGAAGGTGTATACAAAGCCAATAAAACCACTTGAAGTTTATGTAATGCCACTTGATACCTCTGTAAAGGTAGATGATATTTCGATAAAGCCATTTACAATAACGTCATTTGTTATGTTTGATACTGTTGCTACCAAAATACACGGTAAGGCTTCTGTATAGCTAACTAAGTCCCCATTAACCCAGTTTTTGTTGACTAGTTAGCTCCTTCCTCCTCTGATCAGCACTGTGAACTCTTGCTACGTTGTGGAATGAGTCATTTATTGAAGTATACTTTCTCCGCGAAACATATGGCCACATGGTGAACATATACATATTTATTTCAATTACGTTCGCTGTTTTATTTCTCAATGTAATCACAGTTCATATTTCTGTGTCGGTTGACTTTTTTATGAATTCCATTTGTATCCCTGTAAATCCAGTTGTTGACACTATAAAATCAGTTTATCAAGTCTTTTGATACCTTCATCAAGCCAGTCGATGTCACCATAGACACTGAGAGAGGACAAGTTAGTCTCTCACCGATTTTCCGCATACAGAAAATTATTAAAGATCTTATTTCAACCTGACGCACCTTGAGCGAGACTCTAGAAAGTTAACATGCTGAGCAGACATTCATGGAGCTTGGTCGGGTGCTAAGAGCATGAGGTACTTTTATGGCTCATAGAAATGGCATGTTGGGAGTTGAAAGCAATTGGTGGCGAGCCCATCCCTCAGTAAATCTTGCTGGACAGGTCCACAGCTGTACAGGGCAGCCAGGGCAGCCACTCCTCGAGACAGGTCTGCAAAATAACAATGCCGAGCTACCTGCAGTGGCGCCAGCAGAAGTCTGGGCTGGGGGCGACGGACTGAAGGAACGTGTCTACACAGTGGAGTCGTAAATCAGGCATTGTGTACAGAGCCATGTGTAATAAAAATTCGGAAGTTTTTGTGTTCGCTGATACTGCAAATAGGCCTGTGAACCACTTCCATTGGCCGCCTCAGTTGTATAAGAACTTCAGTGTCTTAGAAATGTATGGCTAACAAGCTCCAACGCACAGGCGATTTAGATAAAGATTTTTAATATTGTATCTGTTCGGTTGTTGTCGTGGGAAGTGACACGACTTCAGAGCAAATCATCTTTCCCCTCCGTGAAAACTTAAAAAAGCCAGTAGTAGGCGGTTACTTTTTTTCAGAGACGCAGGTTTCGTAACTCTTACCCTGGTTCGACATGAGTTAGTGCTAGATTAGATTAGACTAGTTTTTCGTTCCATAGGTCCGTGCTGAGGAGATCCTTGTGGATGTGGAACATGTAAATTTTTTTTAAAGCTGAAATAACTATACTAATAGTATGAGTATATACAATACATCATTTTTTAAGCTGAAATAACAATACTAATGGTATGAGTATATACAATACATCATTTGTTTCTATTGAATAATTTGTCAATGGAGTAGAAGGAGTTGGCCACTAGTAAGTCTTTCAGACTCCTTTTAAACTGATCTTTATTTGTAACTAAATTTTTTATGTGTGCTGGCAAATTATTGAAGATAAATGTTCCTGAGTAGTGGACCCCTTTTTGAACAAAAGTAAGTGCTTTTAAGTCCTTGTGCAGATCATTTTTGTTCCTGGTATCGTATGTATGAACTGAGCTGTTTGTTGGAAAAAGAGATATATTATTTAGGACAAATTTCATTAAGGAGTAAATATACTGAGAGGCAGTAGTTAGTATACCCAGTTCTTTGGAGAGGTTTCTACAGGATGTCCGTGAATTTACTTCACAAATAATACGTATTACACACTTTTGGACTCTGAAAACTTTTGGTTGACTTGTAGAGTTACCCCAATATATGATACCATATGACATTATGGAATGAAAGTACGCAAAGTATGCAAGCTTTTTCATTTTTATGTCGCCTATGTCTGCTAACACTCGAATTGGAAATACAGATTTGTTAACGTGTTTCTGCAATTCTGTATTGTGCTCCTCCCAACTGAATTTATTATCAAGTGGTAATCCCAGGAATTTAAGGCTGTCAACCTCTTCTATCTGCTCTTCTTCATACTTTATGCATATGCTGGGTGGAAACCTCTTACAGGTTCTGAATTGCATGTAGTGAGTCTTTTCGAAGTTTAATGTCAGTGAGTTGGCTTTAAACCATTTATTAATATCCATGAAAATATCATTAGCAGATCTTTCTAGAATTACACTCGACATACAATTTATTGCAATACTTGTGTCATCTGCAAACAAAATGAACTCTGCTTCTGGCAGTGTAACTGATGAGAGATCATTAATGGACACAAGAAAAAGCAATGGCCCTAAGATGGATCCTTGTGGGACACCACATGTAATTTCTTCCCATTCTGATGATGACTGATGACTTAATTCACCAGTCCCTTGCACTGACACCCTTTGCTTCCTGTTAGCGAGGTGTGACTGGAACCATTTTGCAGCACTGCCTGTGACACCATAGAATTCTAATTTATTTAAAAGGATGTTGTGGTGCACACAATCAAATGCCTTTGACCAATCACAGTAAATACCTGCTGCTTGTAATTTGTTATTTAACAAATTAAGTACATTTTCACTGTAGGTGTAAATAGCCTTCTCGGTATCAGAACCCTTCAGATATCCAAACTGTGTTCTTGATAATATGTTATTTGTGGTCAGATGGTTGAGAAGCTGCCTGTACATTACTTTTTCTAAAATTTTTGAGAATTCTTGCAAAAGTGATATCGGTCTGTAGTTTGATGGTATCTCTTTATCCCCTTTCTTGACTAGAGGCTTAATATCTGGATATTTTAGCCAGTCAGGAAATGTCCCAGTTATAATTGACTGGTTACACAAGTAACTTAGAATTGTACGAAACTCACAAGAACATGCCTTAATTAACTTTGTTGATATTTCATGATAACCGCTAGAATGCTTTGTTTTTAAAGATTTTATTATGGAAGTTACTTCTTTTGGTGAAGTGAGTGACATATTATGTACCTGGAGCTATTTGTAAAGGCTAGTTTCAGATATTCAAGGGCATTATTTACTGATCCTGACAATCCCATCCTATCAGTAACGGATATAAAGTAGTTGTTAAATAGATTTGCCACACTATGCCCATCGGTTACTAATGTGTCATCTACCCTTAATGCTATTTGCTCCTGTTCCTTTCTGGTTCTACCAGTCTCCTCCTTCACTATATCCCCATATTGTTTTTATTTTGTTCCCTGACATTGCTATCTTCTTATCGTAGTGCATTTGTTTAGATGTCTGAATTACTTTTTTTCAAATATTTTACAGTATTCCTTGTATTTAGCTAAATCATCAGCATTGGAACTATTCTTGGTTGACAGATACATTTTCCTTTTTGTCTTATGGGAAACCTTTATTCCTTGTGTAATCCATGGTTTTATTATAGACTTCTGTTTGATTGGAGTAACTTTTAGAGGAAAACAGTTTTCAAACATGGTACTGACATTGTTCATGAATGTGTTATATTTTTCGTTCATGTCATGAGCACTATAAATATCCTTCCAGTTCATATCTTTGAGCAGTTTTCTAAAACTCTCAATTTTTTGTTGATTGACTACTCTCCTGTATTCAGATTTAGCAGTCTTGATAATCAGCTTAGAATTTACATCTAAAACAAGGAGCTGCATGTCATGATCTGACAGTCCATTTATTACAGGTTTTACGATATGATTTTGTTCCTTTTATATGTCTATAAAAATGTTATCAGTGGCTGTCTTTGAGGATTTAGTGATCCTAGTTGGAAAGTTAACGGTGTGAGTTAGATTGAAAGGCAACATTATTAACAGCAGGAAATGTTTACTGGAAGATTTCTTTGTTTCTTCCTGTTAAATAACCCAAAAGAGCTTCTAGATGATTTATGAATAGATTATAATTTCCTGCAAGTGCTCGGTAAGTAGCTACTATTATATAGGATCTGTTATGGAACTCTACTTCTGTTGCACATGCTTCTAGATGCTGCTCTACACAGATTTATTAATGTCAATGTTCTTGAATTTATGGCAGTTTTTAATAAATGTGGCAACACCCCGTCCATCCATATCTACTCTGCAGAAGTAGGAAGCGAGCTTAAATCCTGAAATGTTTAACATATCTATACCAGTGGTCACTTGATGTTCAGAGAGGCAGATTATGTCAATTTGGTGAGACGAATTCATTTAATCAATACAAATGATTAGTTCATCAACTTTATTTCTGAGTCCCGGAATGTTCTGGTGTAATAAAGATAACTGATACTGCATACTAATGGGATTATAGCTGCTTTGGCGAAGATGAACTGGCAGTTTCTGATTTCTTTCTGTTAAACATTGTTTAAATGGAGGCTGTATGCTAAAATCTGACTCCTGTTCATCTGTTTTCTCAAACTGAGTGTGTCTGCCAATCTCTCTTAAAACTCGTTTTCTTTCCCCCTTCCCTATCCTAAAAAAGGCGTCCCTCTGACACCTGTGACCACTGGTATTTTACCACTTGTGACAGTGTCCCCCCTTAAGTTTTCTGCAACCAACCCAGACAGTTTTCCCTTCCCTTTCCTATTGAGATGAAGGCCATGCCTAGTGTAGTCCCACCTGTCGATAGCATCCACAGGAATCAAACCAATATGGGACCCTGTATCCGTCCTTAGCAGCCACTCCAACTCCAAGTTCACCCTCCCGACGGAAGAGTTCAAATGAGGCCGATCATGGCGTCCCAACACAGACACAAATCCCACCCTCGTATGCTTCGTTGCTGATGCTATCTTCACCAGGTCACTCTCTATGAATATTCAGAGTCTCTCTCAATGCTATTTCCCGGACCACCCACTATAACCACGGCATCCTCCTTTGTGAAATCCTTGCATAAAGAACCTACATCCTCTGTTACCTGACCCAGATCTACACTAGGCTTGAAGAAGTTTGTGACCTGGTACTCTGGACCTACATTTTCCTGCAGTAGTTCGCCAACACCTCTACCATGGGAACTACCTAACAACAGAGCTTTCTTCCTCTTTACAAAATTCCCTACCATTTACAAGTCCTTGAAAGCTTGTTGTGCCCTTTCTACAGCTTCAGCTACATGAGGCTCATCCGATTCTGACAGAGGCAACAGGCCAAATCTATTTTCAAGATTTATGACAAAGCTATCCGATGCTCTCCTTTGACTGTTCCCCTTATTACCTGTTGCCACTTAACACCTTGTTCACCCTTCTCCCTCTTTAACCTGTCCAGATCCTCCCTTGCCTTGTCTAAGTCAGCTTGAAGAGCTGCAATTTTCCCTTCCTGTTCCAGTATTTTCCTATCTCTACTGCAGATCCTACAATACCACTGGTGAGCCTCATTTATATCCCCATTTCCCACGCCACTACATTCACCCCAGTGAAAGAAACTACAGCACCCATCACACCACACCCCGGAACTAACGATCCTACGGCATGTCACACACTTCTCACTCATGGTAAAAACAGATATCGTATAAACTTATTTAAGTACTGACTAAACGTAAACAAAGGTCCATTGAAACTATTCAGGCAGATATAAATAAATTGAATGAGTACTGAATAAAAAAACTGGTGATTACATATCTACATCTACATCTACATTTATACTCCGCAAGCCACCCAACGGTGTGTGGCGGAGGGCACTTTACGTACCACTGTCATTACCTCCCTTTCCTGTTCCAGTCGCGTATGGTTCGCGGGAAGAACGACTGTCTGAAAGCCTCCGTGCGCGCTCTAATATCTCTAAATTTACAATTGTGATCTCCTCGGGAGGTATAAGTAGGGGCAAGCAATATATTCGATACCTCATCCAGAAACGCACCCTCTCGAAACCTGGCAAGCAAGCTACACCGCGATTCAGAGCGCCTCTCTTGCAGAGTCTGCTACTTGAGTTTGTTAAACATCTCCGTAACGCTATCACGGTTACCAAATAACCCTGTGACGAAACGCGCCTCTCTTCTTTGGATCTTCTCTATCTCCTCCGTCAACCCGATCTGGTACGGATCCCACACTGATGAGCAATACTCAAGTATAGGTCGAACGAGTGTTTTGTAAGCCACCTCCTTTGTTGATGCACTACATTTTCTAAGGACTCTCCCAATGAATCTCAACCTGGTACCCGCCTTACCAACAATTAATTTTATATGATCCTTCCACTTCAAATCGTTCCGCACGCATACTCCCAGATATTTTACAGAAGTAACTGCTACCAGTGTTTGTTCCGCTATCATATAATCATACAATAAAGGATCCTTCTTTCTATGTATTCGCAATACATTACATTTGTCTATGTTAAGGGTCAGTTGCCACTCCCTGCACCAAGTGCCTATCCGCTGCAGATCTTCCTGCATTTCGCTACAATTTTCTAATGCTGCAACTTCTCTGTATACTACAGCATCATCCGCGAAAAGCCGCATGGAACTTCCGACACTATCTACTAGGTCATTTATATATATTGTGAAAAGCAATGGTCCCATAACACTCCCCTGTGGCACGCCAGAAGTTACTTTAACGTCTGTAGACGTCTCTCCATTGAGAACAACATGCTGTGTTCTGTTTGCTAAAAACTCTTCAATCCAGCCACACAGCTGGTCTGATATTCCGTAGGCTCTTGCTTTGTTTATCAGGCGACAGTGCGGAACTGTATCGAACGCCTTCCTGAAGTCAAGGAAAATAGCATCTACCTGGGAGCCTTTATCTAATATTTTCTGGGTCTCATGAACAAATAAAGCGAGTTGGGTCTCACATGATCGCTGTTTCCAGAATCCATGCTGATTCCTACAGAGTAGATTCTTGGTTTCCAAAAACGACATGATACTAGAGCAAAAAACATGTGCTAAAATTCTACAACAGATCGACGTAAGTGATATAGGTCTATAGTTTTGCGCATCTGCTCGACGACCCTTCTTGAAGACTGGGACTAGCTGTGCTCTTTCCCAATCATTTGGAACCCTCCGTTCCTCTAGAGACTTGCGGTACACGCCTGTTAGAAGGGGGGCAAGTTCTTTCGCGTACTCTGTGTAGAATCGAATTGGTATCCCGTCAGGTCCAGTGGACTTTCCTCTGTTGAGTGATTCCAGTTGCTTTTCTATTCCTTGGACACTTATTTCGATGTCAGCCATTTTTTCGTTTGTGCGAGGATTTAGAGAAGGAACTGCAGTGCGGTCTTCCTCTGTGAAACAGCTTTGGAAAAAGGTGTTTAGTATTTCAGCTTTACGCGTGTCATCCTCTGTTTCAATGCCATCATCATCCCGGAGTGTCTGGATATGCTGTTTCGAGCCACATACTGATTTAACGTAAGACCAGAACTTCCTAGGATTTTCTTTCAAGTCTGTTCATAGAATTTTACTTTCGAATTCACTGAACGCTTCACGCATAGCCCTCCTTACGCTAACTTTGACATCGTTTAGCTTCTGTTTGTCTGAGAGGTTTTGGCAGCGTTTAAACTTCGAGTGAAGCTCTCTTTGCTTTCGCAGTAGTTTCCTAACTTTGTTGTTGTACCACGATGGGTTTTTCCCGTCCCTCACAGTTTTACTCGGCACGTACCTGTCTAAAACGCATTTTACGATTGCCTTGAACTTTTTCCATAAACACTCAACACTGTCAGTGTCGGAACAGAAATTTTCGTTTTAATCTGTTAGGTAGACTGAAATCTGCCTTTTATTACTCTTGCTAAACAGATAAACTTTCCTTCCTTTTTTTATGTTCCTATTACCTTCCATATTCAGGGATGCTGCAACGGCCTTATGATCACTGATTCCCTGTTCTGCACATACAGAGTCGAAAAGTTCGGGTCTGTTTGTTATCAGTAGGTCCAAGATGTTATCTGCACGAGTCGGTTCTCTGTTTAATTGCTCGAGGTAATTTTCGGATAGTACGCTCAGTATAATGTCACTCGATGCTCTTATAAGTTTAACTCACTGTTTACTTACGATACGCGTGCGTGAAATTAAGCCTAAAATCCGAGTTACAGGCGCGAGAAGGAAAATAAACATCTTACCACGTTTAATGTTCTTTAACACTTCACTAACACTTCCACTAATGTAACAACACTTATAGGTAAACGTTTCCAGTTGCTATAAATACAATATAAGTTTAATTCACTGCTTACTTACGATTCACGTGCGTGAAATTAGGCCTAGGATTCGTGCTACAGGCGCGAGAAGAAAAACACGCTTCTTACCCCGTTTAATCTTATTTTATACTTCATTATCACTTCCACTAATGTAACAACATTTAGATTATATTTATAACAACTGTAAACGATTAAAAACAGCTTAATAACAACACTTTTTATAATTAATTATTGCAGCAAATACTCGAAGAACTTAAAAGACTACAGTTTCAGAAAACTTGGATGATTTATTCAAGAGAAAGAGCTTCACCAATTGATCAAGTGAGTAACGCATTGGAGCGTCTCCAGCATTTATGCAAGCTGTTATTCGACTTGATAGTGATTGATAGAGTTGTCGGAAAACCTCCTGAGGGGTATCATGCAGAACACTGTCTAATTGGCGTGTTAGATCGTCCCAACTCCGAGGTGATTGTACGACGCTCCTCAGAATGCTCTAAATGTTCTCAACTGGCGAGAGATCCGTCTACATTTATAGCCAAGCTAGTATTCGGCAAGCACGGTGACCAGCAGTAGAAACCCGCGCAGTGTGCATTATCTTCCTGAAAGACAAAAATGTAAGCCCAGAATAGCTCAACTTGAAGAGCAACAAAATGAGGCGAAGAATATCGTTGGCGTACCGTTGTACTTACGAGTTTCGAAGATGACAACGAAAGGGATCCAGACGATCACTCGTTGTTGTCTGCGGCTGCGAATCCCATTGACTGGAGAAGAATTGTCCCCAGTGAAGAGTTTCGCCTCGAATTGCGCCCAGTGACCAGTGCTATTCAGGAACAGTAAGATATGTACTGGCACTGGGTTTCTCCCACTTCTCTTTGTCTCATAATCAACCCACACGATCATGACGCCACACTACACATATACATGACAGACAAAATGGTTCAAATGGCTGTGAGCACTATGGGACTTAACATCGGAGGTCATCAGTCCCCTAGAGCTTAGAACTACTTAAACGTAACTAACTTAAGGACGTCAGAAACATCCATGCCCGAAGTAGGATTCGAACCTGCGACCGTAGCAGTCGCGCGGTTCCAGACTGAAGCGCCTAGAACTGCTCGGCCACCAGGGCCGGCGTGACAGACACCTTTAAATGATACACGCACAACAGTGGTTCAAATGGCTCTGAGCACTATGGGACTTAACACTTGAGGTCATCAGTCGCCTAGAACTTAGAACTAATTAAACCTAACTAACCTAAGGACATCACACACATCCATGCCCGAGGCAGGATTCGAACACGCACAACACTCACACTTCACAGAGGAAGAGTACCATTGTGTACGAAGCACAGAAAACCTTTCTCATAAGGCAGCTGAACCTGCCATTCGGTGTCTCCCAGCCAAAAGCGCTATAAGACATTACCTTTTTGCGTTCACTTTACGTATCAATAAATTCAGTAACTCTGTCTAAAATCAATTTATATCTGTGTGAAACCAGTTGATGTGTCTTCAAAGGCACTTTTATCCTATAAAACTAGATTGTGCTGCTGCAGGATCAAAAGAATTTTAAAAAAAAAGAAACAAACCAATTTTCCATAAAGTCAACTGACGTACGTATAACGCCAGTTCATTTGTCGGCATAGTCAGCTGATGTTTCGATGAAGCTTGTTATATTTCTGTGATCAGCATTTACTTCTTTTGAATGGCAGTTGATGTCAGTTTACTGCGAAACAGCCGGCTCACATGTCTATGAAGAAGCTGATATCTCTAATAAACCAATTCACGAAATTGTGAAATCTGCTGATGACAGTATACAGTCGTTTGATGTCTCTGTGATGCCAGATGACCAGCCAGCACTTTTAATTTATGAAGTGTATGGCCATTTCAGGAATTGTTTTTCTACTACGTAATAAACCTACTGGCCCAGATTGGAAGAAACTATGCCTTGTAACAAAATCAGTAATGACACTAGTAACACTGTAAAGAACGCAGTCTGTCTCTGCTGTGAGAAGAGAAACTCGAACGCGGAACACGCGCTTGTGTGAAATCATGCAACGGAAAATATCAGGGTAGCATTAAAGACTGAACATCACTGGACATGAATAACATTCACAAGATTCTGTCACTATCAAGAGAGTAGCAATGAGCAACTTACAGTTGATCATTGTACAGTGGGAATATAGACGCTATAATAAACATATGCACTATGTGATCAAAAGTATTCGGACATCCTCCAAAACATACGTTCTTCATATTGAATGCATTGTGCTGCCACCTACAGCCAGGTACTCCATATCAGCGACCTCAGTGGTCATTAGACATCGTGAGAGAGCAGAATGGGGCGCTCTGCGGAACTCACGGACTTCGAATATAGTCAGGTGATTGGGTTTCACTTGTGTGATACGTTTGTACGCGAGATTTCCACATTCCAAAACATCCCTAGGTCCCCTGTTTCCGATGTGATAGTGAAGTGGAAACGCGAAGAGACACGTACAGCACAAAAGCGCATAGGCCGACCTCGCCTGTTGACTGACAAAGACCGCCGGCAGTTCTATCCAGACCATCACGCAGGAATTCCAGACTGCATCAGGATCCACTGCAAGTACTATGACGGTCAGGTGAGAGAGGAGAAAACATCATGGTCGAAGGGCTGCTCATAAGCCACACATCACGCCGGTAAATGCCAAACAACGCCTCCCTTGGTGTAAGGAGCGACGAATCACGGTACACAATGTGGCGATCCGATGACAGGGTGTAGGTATGGTGAATGTCCAATGAACGTCATCTGCTAGCGTGTGTAGTACCAACAGTAAATTTCGGTGGCGGTGGTGTTGCGGTGTGGTCGTGTTTTTCATGGAGGGGGCTTGCACCCATTGTTGTTTTGCACAGCACAGGCCTACATTGATGTTTTAAGCAGCTTTTTGCTTCCCACTGTTGAAGAGAAATTCAGCGATGGCGATTGCATCTTTCAACACGTTCGAACACCTGTTCATAATGCACGGCCTGTGGCGGAGTGGTTACACGACAATAACATCCCTGTAATGGACTGGCCTGCACAGAGTCCTAAGCTCAATCCCTTAGATCACCTTTGGGACGTTATGGAATGCCGACTTTGTGCCAGGCTTCACCGACCGCCATCAATACCTCTTCACATTGCAGCATTCCGTGAAGAATGGGCTGCCATTCCCCAAGAACCCTTCCACTACCTTATTGAGGAGAAAAGAGTGGAAGCTGTCATCAAGGCTAAGGGTCAGCCAACACCATATTGAATTCCAGTATTACCGATGGAGGATGCCATGGACTTGTAAACCATTTTCAGCCAGGTGTCCGTATACTTTGGATTCCACCACATTTGGCAGTATTCGCAAACATTCGAGAAGATTCGAGAGTATTGGATAACATTCCACAACATTCCAGAATGTTCCGGGATATTCTCGTATGTTCGGGAATAGTCTGGTGCATTTGGTAAGATTTCGGAATGATCTGGAACATACGCTAATTGTGGAACATTCCAGAACACTCTCGAATGTTGTGGAATGTTCTGAAACATTGTGAACCATTCGAAGGCTTTTTGGTATTTTCTGGAAATCACCAATGGTAGGGATACCAATTGATAGGGGTGTATAAAATGAGATCCGTCGTTGGTTTGCTCATCAGTTTCTAATCACTGACAAGGGGAGGAACCAAAACAGTATTTCAGTGACTGTATAAAAACAAGGAGTGAAGTGTGAATAGTCAGAGTGATACAGTGACTGACTATAAATGGAAAATGAAAAATATGTAAAATTTGGAAAGTGTACTTAATGTATTTGTTAATAAAAACTTGTATTGACTTATATTTCAGACAATGTCCATACTTAAAATAGAAGAACATCTTGTCAGTTCTGAAGAAAACGCTGAAAACGAAAAACAGTGAATAACGGAACAGACCAAGAGCGTGACGCACGTTTAAGTTCCCAACGAACGAGAATGAGCACTTTGAGAAGCAGAGAAACCGAAGAACAACGAAATAAACGGAATGAAGAAACAAGAATTATGACAATCTTACAATATAAGACTGCGAACTCAAGCCAGGCCTAAGAATGGCACCCTAAGAGAAGAGCGGACAAGTAAACAGTACAAATGTTGCACTCCACTACGACCCGACGATAGAATATAACAAACACTTCGTTTTCGGAAAAATGGATAACATCTGCCGATTTTGCAATGTGAAAAAATTCATTACAGAAACACCAGGATTCTCTTACATGAATGGTAAATTTCGATTACCACTAATGCAAGCACATCCGCAGGAATTGTAGGTAGTACGTGATTGGGGAAACTACAGAATCAAAACACTTACTTCAAAATGGGTACAACGCCTGCTTTCAAATGGATTCTTCCGGTGACACTCCGATCAACAATAACAGATCATCATTCGGCATTGGTGACACACTTATCGAAGGAGGATGAACTACCCCTTGCGCCCTAAGAACAGTTTTTGCTATGTACAATCTGAAGAGCATCTGGACGGGGTGAACTTCTACAGCAAGCTAAAATTATCTTCTCGGACGAGCACACAGTGGCACATAAAAAATCACTCAATGCCGTGGACAGAACGTTCTAAGAATTGCGAGACAACTCTGTAATGGTGGGAGGAGTTCTGCTCATACTCAGAGGAGATTTTCGACAATCACTTTCGGTTATCCCCAAGCCAATACCTGCAGATGATTTCAATGCATGCTTTAAAAAAAATCACATCTCTGGCCACACACACACAAATACTGCGACTAAAATAAATGAGAGCTGAATTATCGAAAGGCGAAACAACAGCACATTTTAATTTAATTTTTTCCATATTTTACAGCTTCAAACATGATTGTATTCTATACACTGGAATTGTGAATTAATAAACGGCATCAGTCACAAAATTTCCTGTTTTATTAAATTCACGATGCATTTCGGACCCTGTGGGTCCCTCATCAGTGTAATTTGTCGTAATAAACGCTTTATTTTTTCTCTTGAATGAAGTGAAATGCATATTTTTGTCTTGAAAACGTTTGATGTTAAGTTATTAAGTTATAAATTTCGTGAGTCGAAGGCGGAAAATATGAGCGAAATAGTGAAAAATATGAAGAGTGTGAGACTACCACATAGCGCAAGAAAAGCGTTTTTAACTTTTTAGCATCATCATACATACTTTTCTCCATCCTGTTCGTACTTACCACTTCACTCAAGAGGCACATTCGCACACACGTATCTGTAAAAACGTCGCCGATGTTTTTGTACATACTGTGATCAAAGATGAATTTATTCATGGGGACAGAGATCTAATTATTAAACAATTGACATATACAGAGAACAACTATAGAAGAGGTCTTTAAAATCTTAATCTGTGTTTTACATCGTGTTTCAGCCCTTTCCTGAGTAGATGATGTTCGTTTCTCTGAAGATTAGGTTAGTTAAGTTAATGACTCTGTCATAAAACTGTGTTTTGTTGAATGGTTGGTTGTTCTGTTGCTGATGCAGCTTTAGTTGCATGGCCTCTAATTTCTTTCGATGGCTGTGTGTGATTCCAGATTGTACTTTCTTTACAATATTTTCAACATGCTCGTTAGTAGCTTTTAGTTCACTTTGCTCAACACCTTTTACAAATAGGTGAAGGCACATGTCCTACTGACCGGCCGACCGGCCTCATTGAGCTCAACACTGACTTCTGCAACATAGCCGCTGTTGAAACCGAACTCATCCACAAAATTTTTCCTAACATCGTTCACAATTATACCAGTCCGGACTGGCTATTTGAATGGGTAATTTAGGCAGCTGAAAATAATATTTTCGACGATATCAACATTAATATTAAAAGAAAATTCCCGGTGCGGGAATTCCCTGGGCGAAGTCGGGTGCTGCAGCTAGTATAATCATAATAGCCAAATATGAAACATTGGATATCTACTGGCAATAGGAATTAAAGTAGGTTGAATGATGTTGTAGTCTGAAAGATATGAATTTGCGTTAGTGGAATGTTTATAGTTGTTATAGGCCTTAGTTCAAATTTCCAACAGTAGATGGTGACACAATCGAGGAACTGCAGTCGCTTGTGCCCTGATGGTAGGGGGATATTAAAACTCCCAAAATGGCTGATTGGCTGATGCTATGAATTTAAAAATTGGAGGCAAATCTAGAAATCTAAGATGGGAAATGGTGAGAAATCTATCAAACGCAAGTATTGTGCTACTTGGAAACTGTAAAATTCAAGACGGTAGATCTACCTCAACTGTTGTTTATTCCCCAACCCAGTCCCCCTCTCCATCCTTACAGAATGTAGTTGTGAAAGTTCACAGGCTTTTTTGGTATCAATAAATAAAATAAATTTAAAAAAAGTCCAACATGCCCAGCTGTGCTCTCTACCTCACACCCTCCTCCTCTCCAGCCAATCACAGCGTAGTGATAAAATGAGGCACAAAAAATAGCACCCAATTGAAAGATACTCATTATTTTCGTGGAAGTCATAGACATTTGTATACACATATGTACATCCGTATATTATGAGCATAATACTATTATGCAGCGTAAAGGCGGAGCGAAGTTGCAGTGTTTCCTTTAAAGGCAAAGATATTTTTGTAAGATTTGTCTTTCAATTGCTCTCTCTCTCTCTCTCTCTCTCACACACACACACACACACACACACACACACACACACACACACAATGCTTTCTGTACCATCCTTGTATGTACTATACCCTCTTCTCATGTAGATTTCTTTTTTAATACGTACCTCTCTTTTCACCTCTGCTCCCATAATTAAATTTCATCTCACATGTGTCCGGTCACAAAATTATTTCCACGTCTGCCTCATCATTACAATATATGCGATCCCGTCACATTAATATGAGTACGACCTACGTTTGGCGTCAGTGTGCAATAGCCACTCACGGACTGAAGGTGGCAGCAAAAGCAATGGAGGGTATATAACACTTATCGGGGAGATGCGGAGAACGGTGCAGTTGTTATTGTAACGAGGGAACGGAGCGATTTATGCGACGCCCAAACGGGTGCGATCATTGGCTATCGAGAAAAGGGTGGAGACATTTCCCAAACGACTAATCTGTAAACTGTTCGCATGCCACATTGTTAAAGTAATAGGTATATAAAATGGTCCTATCTAAATCCGGCGCTGCGACAGCTTTGGTGCACTACTGGCAATAGATATGACTGCTGAACGATGCCTGTGGAGGTGTACAGGGCGAACAACCGTGCAGCCGTTGAGCAGCTGATTACCTTGATGAACTAAAGACCTACCAACAGTGTCTCCTAAACAGCTGCTTACTAGAAGATTCTGTGTATGGGCCTCTGCAATAGGTTCCTGGCTCATGTACCCATGGTGAGTGCTGTTCATCGGCGACGACGGCCGCGATGCGCATGCCAATACCGTAACTGGACGCCCACTGAGTGGCGACAGGTGGCCTTTTCAGATTGAACCACGTTTTATGCTTCATCAGAGAGAAGCCTGTCGGCGCTTAAGGTGCGAGAAGTCTAAAAGCAAAAACCCAGCAACAGCCGTCGGAAGGGTCCAGGTGGGAGAGCATTTCCTGGGTGATTTCGTCATTCTGCACGGAACATTGGATCAATGCAAGTATGCATCATGGATCATGTCAATCCCTGCATGCAGTTAGTTCTCCCTCGGCATGTTGGTATCTACCAGCAGGACGATACAAGGTCTCACACACCTTGTAATGTACGTGCCTGGTTCAAAGAGCACCAAGATGAGTCCAGCGAACTCACCTGGCCACCAAACTCCCTGGATTTAAAGCTAATCGAGAATCTGTGGAGCCACCATCGTCGGGCTGTTCGCGGCATGGATCCTCAAGCGAGAAACCTAGCGCAGCCGTCCATGGCACAAGAGTCGGCTTGGCTGCACATCCCTGTCGGTACCTTCCAGAACCTCACAGACTCTTCCTGAATTTCTCGCAGCGGTCTGTGCTGCAAAACTTGGTTATCCAGGTTTTTGACAGGAGGACCCCATTAATATGATAGTGTAGTTTCCCATATTAGAACATGGAAGATAAACACAACTTACATATAATGTAATTTCTTCATCATCATATGTTGTCTTTGTGATGAAGAAGTGCCTGTTGCAATTGGTCAGATTGTGGAAAATGACTGCCACTGTGTAATGACGCCTTTAGTTCACACTGCAACAAGGACGAGCTGCATGTCGGTATGCACCAATGAAATGGTTGTGATCTCTCTGTTTTACATCATCTTCCTCAAATGCTTCGCTGAAAATATGGTAGACCTCTGCCGAGTAAAATACCAACTCTTACTCTCCTTCCGGGATTATTTCCATCTTTTTATTTTGCAATAAAATGTCATCGACATTATCTGCATTTGTATAGAGTGATTCGGTGCCACATTCCACGCAGTCGATACCTCGGTACAATTTGACCTCGGACTATCCCTGACCATGTCCATCGTGTATGCAATAGGCGCCGGCATTTAGTGGCCGAGCGGTTCTAGGCGCTACAGTCCGGAACCGCGCAACCGCTACGGTCGCAGGTTCGAATCCTGCCTCGGGCGTGGATGTGTGTGATGTCCTTAGGTTAGTTAGGTTTAAGTAGTTCTAAGTTCTAGGGGACTGATGACCTCAGAAGGTAGGTCCCATAGTGCTCAGAGCCATTTGAAGCGTTTTGCAATAGGCAATATTAAATAGTTTCTGCAAATATACCTAATCGGAGTATGAGCCAGACTCAGTGCTATGACTGCAGCTAGCAAATGATTTCAACATACATTCTGTATCAGCATAAATTACAAAACGTGAAATAAATTTATTGTTGAATTTTGTAAATTTTACAAAGCCGGTTTCGCCACAAGGCAAGGCAAAGGCTGACCGGTTTAAACTGTGTACAGCAAAAGAAATATGTACGGAATTTTTATGGGAATAAAAATAACACAGGTAGCGTTCACACACCATAAATGAATACTGACAGGCAGTATTATCACTCTGTGGTGATTTCGACAAGTTTTTTTTATGTATTATCAACCTGCAACATTCATATTCTTACATGTTTCTCTGAATGGTAATATGCAGTGGCATAATTCAAAATTTTTCGTTCTCTGTCTTGTCTTTTGTCTCAGTCAATTCATATTCAGAATTTTGGAAACTATAGGCGTTTACAGAATAATCTTCATTTTGTTTCCAGTAAATGTGAATATGTTTCAGCTTTGCGAGGAACAGTGTGTAGCCAATAGCGACTTTCTCTGCATATGGAAAGTAGTTAAGCACATGTCCTGTATGCTTATTTACAGGTCAGAAATCTACCTGAATTGGGCTCTTAAGACAAGCATTGTTTTATGACTGACGTTTTCTACTGTGTAGTTATTTGCAGTTTCACGTATTCGGTTGCATAAAATTTCTTATTTACATTTACATAAACATCTAGTTGAACTGTTTCTTTCAATTCCCAGCAAGAATCTCTTCTTGAAATTGACTTAAGATTCCTTAACAGCTTATCACTGCATTATTCAAGCACCAATCATTACTAAATTTACACAGGATTAAATTCATTTTCTTTGTATTGAGGTATTTCTGTTTTCCTTACATGACTGGAACAAGACAAACTACTAGTGAAGCAATTTTAACAGACTGGTTAATTACTCTGACATTATTGTTCATCCAGCATCTAACGGTTCCCAAGATTATGGGATGGCTTCAATAAATCTGGTTTTGGCGGAAAACTTGGACTATTAGGTCGTCTCAGTGAATGGGGGCTTGTCTGTACCTTAGGCGTTATTTGATTTCTGACCACGACGAGTTGCATGTGAATGTTATGGAGAAGTAAGGTCGTCCATATTTTCTCATATAGGTCATGGTCTCTTGAGTGTATTCGTGGATGTATCTCGCATTTCCTATGGATGATGTGGGTAAGACCACCGTTGTTCTAATGTCGTAAATGTTTCAGTCATTTATGACTGCGTTTCGCCGTGTACGTATTTTTCTGTACGTAGCTTCTTCTGATTCAATCTTAAGTTTAGCATCCGTAAAGGATCCGTTCGGATTATGTTTTTGCACAGACATCTACGAGGAATTGTAGGAATAATCGGAGAGTGTTGAGAATGTGATACACTAGACTCTCGCTAATCCACACTCAGCAGTCAGGTCTCTCAGTAATCCGGCGCACACCCAAAAACACGAGCACAATGAATTATCGTGCGCAACAATGCTTAATTAAACAATGCTTTATATACTGTACTTGAAATTGTAGATTTCTTTACAGTTCTGAAACATGTCTTCTAAAAGGAAACACGTTACGCTAGACCTCAAGAGAAAACTCGAAACTTTAGGTAAGTTAAATCGAGGTTCTTCGCAGAAAGTCATTGCTGCTGAGTTCAGTGTTGGACGAGTGACTATTTGTGTCATCAAAAAGAAAGAAGATGTTATTCAACAGTACTCAACACAAATGGATAGTGAGTTGGTAAAACGGAAGATTATGCGAAATAATGAGAATGAAGAATTGGACGTAGCTGTTTATAGATGGTTCATACAACAACGTACTTAAGGAAGTCCAGTCAGTGGCCCGATTATAAAGGAAAAAGCAGTTGCATTTAACAAACAACTTGGCGGTAGTAACTTGTTTGCAGCGACCGAATTTTGGCTATCAAAGTGGAAAATCGACATGGCATTCGACAGCTGACAGTCACCGGGGAAAGTCGCTCAGCTAACGATTAGGATTCTGATGAGTTTGTAGGGAAGATACGGAAGTGCCGCATCACGACGTGGCATGGACTCGACTAATGTCTGAAGTAGTGCTGGAGGGAATTGACACCATGAATCCTGCAGGGCTGTCCATAAATCCGTAAGAGTACGACGGGTGGAGATCTCTTTTGAACAGCACGTTACAAGGCATCCAAGATAAGCTCAATAATTTTCAAGTCTCGGGAGTTTGGTGGCCAGTGGAAAAGTTTGAACTCAGAAGAGTGTTCCTGGAGCCATTCGGTAGTAATTTTGGACGTGTGTGGTGTCGCATTGTTCTGCTGAAATTTTCCAAGTCCGTCGGAATGCACAATGGACATTTCACCCGGCAGAGTCGTATCTAGACGTCTCATGAGTCCCATATCACTCCAACTGCACACGCCCCTCACCATTACAGAGCCTCCACCAGCTTGAACAGTCCCCTGCTATCATGCAGGTTCCACTGATTCATGAGGTTGTCTCCGCACCCGTGCATGTCCATCCGCTCGATAGAGTTTCAAACGAGACTCGTCCGACAAGGCAACATGTTTCCAGTCATCAACAGACCAATGTCGGTGGTGTAAGTTGAATTTAATCTGTATTAGTACAGTGAATATTTTAATTGTGTTTCCCATTAGTTTATTGAACACAACAGTAATCATCAAAGAGAAATTAATCAGCAACAGTATATTCTTTCACAGTATCTAAACATTCTGACAACGCTAAAGTAATTTACAAATTCTACGCCTGTAGAAAGCTACAGGTTCTAACGATGTCATTAATGCGGTGTAATTTGATGAACATTTTCGTCTAGAAATGAATTGCCTTGACGGTTGATCGATCAAGACTGGGAAAGGTAAAATTTTACGAGTATACGAGCAGATGGACAAGTGGCCGAGAGATGACATCCCCATCAATCTACTGAATAGTTTTGTTTCCCATGTCAGTAGAGTGCGTTATCATGCAGTATCACACTTGATGTAGTTTTGCGGGCGATTTGCTTGCACCGCGACCGAAAGGTGCCTAAATTGTTGGCAATAAATTCCAGTTGTAATAGTCACACCCTTGTGGAAGAATTCCTAGTGAAAAACACACTTTTGGCGTTATCAGATGGAAAATATTATGTTCACACTACTCTTTGCTCGAGTTTACGTCTTTTGATAGGACTCAGCCTTTCATTTCTTCTTAGGAAGTTAGCGATAATGGCATCATAACTCATCACCAGTAACACTATTGTATAGGAATGCTCAATGAGCGACCTGATGACGTTAAACAAAAACTGCAATAACAGTCACTCAATTGTTTTTTGTTGTTTCGAATTAGAGGATGAAGTACTCCTACACCAGACCTCTGAACCTAGCCCGTTCAATGAAAATGTCACATGATGGTTAAATGGTAATCCATCACTTATATCAGTAGTCGATGCTTCCCTAATGTGGAAAATCATACATGCTAGAAAGATCTTTGGTGAAACAAGAATATCTTATTTTTCCCAAAAGCACTCACTCCACACAGTTCAAATCTTTCGAACTGCCTACTCTCCATTCACCCCTCTATTATACCAAAAGTAAATACAGTGTTACCGAGCGAGATGGCGCAGTGGCTAGCACTCTGGACTCGTATTCGGGAGGACGGCGGTTCAATCCCGCGTCCGGCCATCCTGATTTAGGTTTCTCGTCATTTCCCTAAATGGCTCCAGAAAAATGCAGGGATGGTTCCTTTGAAAAGGCACCGCTGACTTCCTTCCCTAATCCGATGAGATCGTTGACCTTAGTGTCTGGTCTCCTCCCCCAAACAACCCAAATACAGTGTTGCAGATGTTACATCTTTTTCCACTTACGTCCCCAATTTTACAACGCTTAACCGTAGTTCATGATTTTCAAGTATTGAAAAGCCAGTGCTTAACTGCAGGATAATAACTAGAACTTAAAATTTGAAAATGACAGTTGATGCATACACTGGCAGCTCAAAAAAATTATGCATTAAGGTACTTGCTTCGTAGATTGGTGTGGCTTGTATTGTTCTCCTGTTGTAGGCAAGTGTTCACTTCCCAAATCATCTACGGTAATTTATATTTAAGATTCGGTATCTTTCACTCTAAATATCTGTATAAAACGCGACAAGCACTCATTCTTGCACTAAGGCCTCGATGTGCTTCAAAAATTTCAGCTACTTTTCAACACCACTGCTATTTATTAATTCATATTCGCGTTGATAAAACAATAAGATATGTATCCCTAATTTTTCCATTGTGGACAACTGTGGCGGCAGAATTCTGGAGTTCAGCTTTCGTTCTGTTATTGTTATTTCTGTTTCTGTGTCATCACCGTGAGTTTTAGCACTAGTTTTTATACCACTGATAACTCTGTCCCCCGACCAAAATTTAGAGTGGTTTGGGCTATATTAGTTTTTATGATTGTGCTATAATATCAATTGAAGACCAACACTTTGCTATGATTGACGTTGCACCTAATCTGAAGCAGGTGTGTATCGTTTGATATTTACTGCTGTTTTAGGTATACTAAAGTGATCTTACCATGGTTCAAAATTCTGCTTGATAAATGTTCATGTTGCCCTTTATTAAGTGTGTCCGTCCATCTGAGCAATATTTCGATTTTATTGCCACTATCCCATTAAATAATCAGAACTCTTCCTTGAGAGACGACCCAACTTGCTATATCATTCAGCAGTTGAATAAAATTTTTTCGTGTTTGTGTTACTCTTTGACGTGTTGTGATATCTATAGATACTTTTACACGACGATCCCTCATGCCAACTATCAAGTGGAGCAGGTCGGATATCAGGTACTGCAGAGTTCGTGAAATTTTCCACGTGCATTAAAGTGGATGGTGTACGGTAGCGGTGGGATGTCATGACCAGGTGGCGGGGGTATACCGGCCGCTAACAATATCGCGACGCTGGTACAAATTGGTGGACGAGGTTCGTTCGCATACCGGCCTCATTAGGGCCGTGGAGTGGGCGAAAGCTAACCAGGGCCTAATGAGGAAAATTTCATATCAGCAGCGGCAGCATTCCGTAACCACAGCCACGTCCACGCTGCACGTGCGTGCATGTCGCCCACGTCAAAAATGCGATCGGCCCTCGACTGTGACAAACATCGTCAACTATTCGAAGTGTCACTTCCTGCTTTTGATGTGATACTTGAACGAAGAACTGAATCACCCACTAAATACTCACTTACCACGAGTATTCAGTGAACACGATCGTTTGTGAAATCTGAGCGCTGATTAGGATAACTGTGACTGAAATTTATGGTGTACCAAGGACGTGATATATCGAAATACATCTCGTGAATAAATACAGATGTTGTTAGTTAACTATTTTTCCGATAGAATTTGTTACGATTACACGAGGAGATTAATGTATGTAAGTAAGAAAGAAAGATCTTGCAGAATTTTTTACCGCTGCTGTAACGGTCTAAATAAAACATGTAAAATGTCTTACGAATGTTTGTAAATTACGTTAAAATACAGTCATAATTATATTTGAAGTACTTTAATTTTTTTACAACAAGGGGAAAGCAACTATCTTTGATGTTATGATTCAGTCATAATATGTAAATTATTTGATAATCAGTTGTTAATGTGTGTTGTAATACGAGTAAACTGCCGGTCATAAAAATTCCAACAGTGAAGAGGATAGCAAATAACGAAATTTTATTTATGGTGTATATACAGTGTAGTAGGATGAACACGCGTTTAAATTTGTAGCTAATGTGGGAGTATACAGGGCGTAAAATTTATTACAGCCACATTTGGTAGCAACTGTGGCTCTAAACTGAGCTTGGATCACAGATACGGGCATGTCATTCCATGGTCTTTCAACTGCATTTCAGATTGTCGGCATCGTAGTGGCTGGCACTGATGCCGCTCAAGTCTCTCGGCGACCTATGGGTAGATGTTTTCCGCGGTTTGCAGATTTGAACATGTAGGCCTGCGAAATAGTAGAACATCCTCTGCATCAAGCAGGACAAGACATGGCTACCAGAATGCGATTCTGTGTTAACTTGTTGAAAAATAATGTCAGGTTAAAGTGAAAATATGGCACAGCTATCGGCTGTAATGCGTCACCATTACGACGGCTGCTGTATAAATAACAGGCTATGCAAAACAGAAGTGTTAGTGTCGTGAATGCCAGGAGCTGCGCGCATATGACAATGAGAAATGCAGTTTGTGTCACCAGAACCTCCACACAGATGCATCCATTGTGATGCTGTATGCAGAACCGGGACACTTCTAAAACACGACATGATATGACTCTTGTGTCCAGTGTGGTCGTTGTGCGTAGTACTGTCCGTGTCCTACAATCTGCTGCCTCTAACAAGGGAAGTCGCATTAAATGGTCAGCCTGCAGGCATCCATGTTGCTCCACACGTTGTCGCTCTGTCCGTGTGGAGGCACGTCTTGCTGCAAACAAGCCCACTTTCTGGCATAACGTACATGACGTGGCTGTACTGCACGGCCGAGTGAAAAACATGTCTCCTCTCTTGAGTGCTAATTGCCTGGGACTCTTAAGATACAGCATAGCGTTAGGTATGACTCTCATGAACACATCGATTCTATGGTCATATGACAATTGTTAGATTCTGAGCAACACTCACAGCAATGTTACGAAACAGTAAACTACAGTTCTGGTAGGTCACAATCCTGTCGCTATCGAATTCCGACCGATGCTTGTAGATGTTTTTACTTCTCATCTGAGGCATAAATCGTTCTTCTCTGAAACAACTATTATTTAGCTGATATTTTTTAATGAAAAATCAATTCCATAATCTTTCCTTATATACGGCACTGGTATGGCATTACTCCTACCTACTTTGCCGCTTTGCTCTGAAATTCTCATCGCTTGCATAATCGACCATGTAATAGTATAGTTAATTTGTCGTTTGTTGCCTGCCTTCTCCATGTTGTTGTAGTTTCCATGGTCAACAGTTTAATTAGTAAAAGTATTTTGCTGATTTAAATTTTTGGCCTGAAGTGAGACAGGATTGAGAGTAGATTGTGTCGTCATGATTAGTCCACTGCTGTTCCTTAACTATATAGACCATTTAGGAGACAATCTGACCAGCCGTCTCAGGTTGTTTGCAACTGATGCTGTCGTTTATCGGCTAGTAAACTCTTCAGAAGATCAAAACAATGTACAAAAAAAGTTAGGAAAGATTTCTAACTGGAGCGAAAATTGGCAATTGACCCTAAATAACAAAAAGTCTGAGGTCATCCTCATAAGTACTAAAACGAATCCGTTAAACCTCGATTTCACGATAAATCAGTGTAATCTTAAGACCGTAAATTCAACTAAATACCTAGGAATTGCAATTACGAACAATTTAAATAGGAAAGAAGACGTAGAAAATATTCTGGGAAAGGCAAACCAAAGACTGCGTTTCATAGGCAGAGTCGGCCGCGGTGGTCGAGCGGTTCTCGGCACTCAGTCCAGAATCTCGCTGCTGCTACGGTCTCAGGTTGGAATCCTGCCTCGGGCATCGATGTGCGTGATATCCTTAGGTGAGTTGGGTTTAAGTAGTTTTAAGTCTAGGGGACTGATGACCTCAGCTGTTAAGTCCAATAGTGCTCAGAGGCATTTGAACCATAATTGGCGGAACACTCAGAAAATGTAACAGAACAACTAAAGAGACTGCCTACACTACGCTCGTCCGTCCTCTTTTGGAGTGCTGCTGCGCGATCTGGGACTCTTTTCGGATAGGATTACTGGATTACATCGAGAAAGTTTAAAGAAGAGCAGCAGAATTTGTATTATCGCTAAACAGGGGAAAGTGTGCCACGTACATGATACAGGATTGGGGATGGACACCATTAATACAAAGGCGTTTTTCGTTGCGTAAGAATCTTCTCACGAAATTTCCAACACCAACTCTCTTCACCAGATGAGAAAGTATTTTATTGACGCTGACCTACGTAGGGAGAAACGATTATCATAATAAAATAAGGGAAATCAGAGCTTTCACGGAAATATATATGTGTTCGTATTTTCCGCACGCTGTTCGAGAGTGGAATATTAGAGTATTATTGTAAAGGTGGCTCGATGATCCCTCTGCCTGGCACTTAAAAGTTATTTGTAGAGTAACCATGTAAACGTAGATGTAGAGGTTCGGCCACACACTGTTGCTATGAGCCCTTATAGAAGCATAGATCTGTCATAAGAGACATTAAATTAGCAAAGAGCAATCGATGCAGTTGTAACAATACGAGTTAATTAATGGGTTAATAACATAAAAGAGATGTTAAAAGTATGATCACTTAGGAAAATGAAGTAGCCTAGAACCATGGCATAAATGTTCGTTATTAGTTTATTCAACTCAGACACAAAGTTCCTCCGTGTAGTGGCACCATGCGCGCTGTTCCCATTGTTATCTACTGTTTCCACACAGTAAAGAAACAAGAAATGAAATGATCAACTGAGCAGGGCAAGCAGAGCGTTCTCTGGCATTAACGAAATGTGAATCAAAAGCAGTGAACTGTGCACCAAATCACATGACCTGAATTAAATCCCTAAAGTTCAGTAGTTCACTCAAGACTATATATAATAAAAATTAACATTCGCAAAAGATCCGTCATTCATAGGTATACTAGCACGCAGAGTCCCACTGGTTCACACCCAATTAAGTGCGCATCGAAATAATTCTAACGTTCACACCTTACGATCCAGTCTTTGCAACAAAGACACATACATCCAAAACACTATGTACTCTGGTCTGCACGCCTATTTGAAACTTGTTCATATGAGGGACTGCTAGATTCAGTGGAGCAGCGTACAACTAGACAACCGTTCTCACGATTATACATATGTACATTACACATACACTATGTGATCAAAAGTATCCGGAGACCTGGCTGAAAATGACTTACAAATTCGTGGCGCCCTCCATCAGAAATGCTGGAATTCAGTATGGTGTTGGCCCATCCTTAGCCTCGACGACAGCTTCCATCCTCGCAGCCATACGTTCAATCAGGTACTGGAAGGTTTCTTGGGGAATGGCAGCCCATTCTCTACGGAGTACTGCGCTGAGGAGAGGTATCAATGTCGGTCGGTGAGGCCTGGGACGAAGTCGGCGTTGCAAAACATCCCAAAGGTATTCTGTAGGATTAAGGTCAGGACTCTGTGCATGCCAGTCCACTAGGGGGGGTGTTACTGTCGTGTAACCTCTCCGCCACTGGCCGTGCATTATAACAGGTGCTCGATTTTGTTGAAAGATGCTGTCACCTTCCCCGAATTGCTCTTCAACAGTGGGAAGCAAGAAGGTGCTTAAAACATCAAGGTAGGCCTGTGCAGTGGTGGTGCCACGCAAAGTAACAAGGGGTGCAAGCCCCTTCCAGGAAAAACACGACCACACCGTAACATCAACGCCTCCGAATTTTACTGATGGCACTACATATGCTGGCAGATGACGTTCACCGGGCATTCGCCATACCAGCACCCTGCCATCGGATCGCCACATTATGTACCGTGATTCGTCACTCCACACAACGTTTTATCACTGTACAATCGTCCACTGCTTACGGTCTTTACACCAAGCTGGGCGTCGTTTGACATTTACCGACGTGATGTGTGGCTTATGAGCAGCCACTCGACCATGAAATGCAAGTTTTCTCACCTCCCGCCTAACTGTCATAGTACTAGCAGTGGATCCAGATGCAGTTTCGATTTCCTGTCTGATGGTCTGGATAGATGTCTGCCTATTACACATTACGACCTTCTTCAACTGTTGGCGGTCTCTGTCAGTCAGCAGACGAGGCGAGCCTGTACGCTTTCGTGCTGTACGTGTCCCTTCGCGTTTCCACTTCACTGTCACATTAGAAACAGTGGACCTAGAGATGTTTAGGAGTCTGGAAATCTCGATTAAAGACGTATGACACAAGTGACACCCAATCACGTGACCACATTAGAAGTTCGTGAATTCCGCGGAGCGTCTCATTCTGCTCACGATGTGTAAGGACTACTGAGGTGGCTTCCATGGAGTACCTGGCAGTAGATGGCAGCAGAATGCACCTAATACGAAAAACGTACGTTTTTTGGGGTTTCCGGCTACCTTCGATCACAAAGTGTACTTTTATATAGTTAGGAATCTCATACGACATTATTAAATGCTGAATGTTCAATATTTGTTTAGATTTTGTGCGCTGTAAACGGAACACTGAAAAGCAAGTGAAGTTCATTTCTTTATTTATTTTGCTACTACAGGACCACGTTATGCATTAGATGATACTACAAATATTAACTCAGTAAATTTCATTAAATAAGCAAAAAAATTTGTTAATGTGACAAATTAATCATGCTGACACTAATTGTCAGTACACATGTTGAGAAATCTTGTCTTTGACAGCATTTCACGAAATTATCAGTAAATCATTTATACGAATTATGTTCTTGTTCAACAACAATAAAACCACGATCATTCTTTAGCTAGCACCAAGCCATATCCAATGTGTACCATAAGCATTTTTTACTTTCAGGGTATCATATATTATTCATTTTATGAACAACTTTCAGTCGTAATGTTAATAACTTCGTTTATAATTACTTTATGTACAAGCCTGTAAGTTGAGTTAGTTCGTCTTTTTATCGCAATATCAGGGCTGTCTTTTGCTTTTATGTTGCCTGTCTGGAACTCGTTTTCATGTTTTCAGTGAATATTCGAAACTTCCATTTTACCACAGTCAGAAACTAGCCAGTTCAGTTTGGGTCCATAAGCAGGAGACGCCATCGCTTACCGAACCGCCACGGTGTTTCCAAGTGGCAAGCGCATTGCCGCCAGCCGGACAGCTACCTCACCTCCTTTCACAGCTCACGGCAGTGACTCGGAACGCTGCTCAGCGCCCACTCACTTACCTTAGCCACCCACCAGAAGGGAACTTGCCAACCACAGGTCGCTCAAACAAACAATGTTTTGTACACAGTTGCATAGCAGAGCCACCGCTAGTACCCGCACAACGGAACGAATGTGGTTGTACAATATGTAAACATCATACTCTGATAAACTAAGTGATGTGCGAATATCTTTCTAAGTGCACATCTGAAGTTAGAATAACAGTTAATGAGAGACTGAATGAGTTTTGTGAGATAATGGATTTTGGTTATTTTGATACAATACAAGCAACGCTGTAAGCGTTATTATTATCTTCAGAGTAACTGCTATGTATCATAATTTCATTCTTGAATGAGAATGAGAATCAGAGGAGTCATGCAAAAGGTAGTGTCTTACGAGGATCTTCCGAAACATGTTATTTGTTGTTAATAGTTTTTTTCACTTTAAAGTTGATGACAATCGTAGATTTCAGCCAAGTTAATATACTTCATTTGTTGCCAAGTAGATTGGGAAACAATAATTGAGTTACAATTCCATGTAAATTTTTTGTACTGTTAGTATATTACAGGCCTACAAAGCTTAAGTGCTAGAAGCAGTGACGTGACCATGTGGTGTCTGTAGCCTAGCCTCGATCGCCTTTAATTTCAGTCTCCACAGCCATTAATGGATTTACTACTAATAACTCGATTAACACTGATTCCACAGTAATAATTAATTCAAGTGGATTTGCACCAATTGATAATTATTTAAATAAGTTCAGTTTTAAGTAATTTGATGGAAGCCAATTTTGGTTACTTTTATAATTAAGACTGGTAGTAAATGAAAATTTCATTAGTGTACTGATAGAATACGGTAGCTTTACGAATCGCAGAGACGCAAATGCTTAGAACTGAGCATAATGTGAGCCACTAAACGTTGCAGTCGGACCCTGGTAACGTCCTGGAGAATCTGAGTTGCATTTTAGGAAATTCTCTCTAAATGGTTTACATGGAAGCTCACAAACCGTTAATCTGAGCAGCTGGAGGGTAGTGAAGAATACCTTGCAATCAACTACATAGAAGATAGCGAAGGTCCGGCGTTTTCCACACGATCTTCGGGGTTGATTTGTACACACACCGCCATTTCAATGACGTGGCTATGTTCTTCGGACTGCCTTCAACACGACGGATCCAAGTTGCTGAGATTCCTCAAATCAAGCCCGAGCGGTTCTAGGCGCTTCAGTCTGGAGCCGCGCGACCGCTACGGTCGCAGGTTCTATTCCTGTCTCGGACATAGATGTGTATGATGTCCTTAGGTTAGTTAGGTTTACGTAGTTCTAAGTTCTAGGGGACTGATGACCTCAGATGTTAAGTCCCATAGTGCTCAGAGCCATTTGAACCATACCCAAATCAACATCCTTGGTGGTTGAGATTATGCAGAGTGGGACCTAAATAAATATGCAGTAGTTTCTCTAGGATTCGAAATAACTTTATATTGTCACACAAAATGCGAACTACAACCCCACTTTTCTGTTCCCGTTTGCAGCGGTTGTTGTATCGGAACAGTGCAGGCCAACATAATGGCGTTTTTCATCTTATCCATTCATCTTTTTCAGCACGGCTCTTTAACCTGCCACTGTGCCTAAATGTGAAATGCTTTGTACCGGTACTGTTACCAGTCACTTTCTAACGGCAGTTTTAATTTCTCTTCCTCTATTAGATGGTTTTCAGCCTCTACAGGTTCACCGCCACACAGCGAGTGTTCAACATCCCCACGTTCCCATAAACTGTCTGCATCTGGTATAAAATACTCTATGAAGCGCCTGTGAACATCCGCCGCCTGGTAATAAGCCTGCTGCGACTCGAAAGCTGGCTAATAGAAAAGTGAAAGTGTCTCTAACAAAATTGTCATCTAGTGATTGGTCACAGGAACAATATGAAGAATCCGCTACGACGATGACATAAAGGACCCCAGTCTGGGATGCAGGAGACGGGGTCGAATTGTTAAAGCTGTGCGTTCCATTACGGACTTATGAACTAACCTGAGGTCGCCCATATTATTACCACATTGATTGCTGTTGTAACCTCTCATCGCTGCACTCTGCCCTCCTGTATCTACCGCACTTCTGCCGTATCAGAATGTTCTGTAGAATACTTCATATTAATCCTTTCCGAACTGACAGAGAAAAACTGACGCTTACTTTCAAGTTTCGCCTCTATTTCAAGGCTCTTGTAACTCTGAAAAATGGCTCTGAGCACTATGGGACTTAACTTCTGAGGTCATCAGTCCTCTACAACATAGAACTACTTAAACCTAAGTAACCTAAGGACATCACACACCTCCATGCCCAAGGCAGGAATCGAACCTGCGACTGTGGTGGTCGCGCGGTTCCAAACTATAGCGCCTAGAACTGCTCGGCCACTCAGGCCGGCTGCATCTCTGAGTTTGGCTTCATTTTGGCTGTTTTGCCGACAGCAAGAAGCTCAGCGATGGTTACTGGAGTATGGCAATTGTATGAAGGAAATATATGGCTGATATACTGTTCCACACGTCCTAAAATTTTAGTTTCGTTTAGGCCATCCTGTGTGTTGCGATTTTCACTTAACGTTCGTGTAGTTGTCAGCCATACGGCTATGAACGAGGTGCTTCTTGTAGGGGTCATAACAAGCCTCCTGCTGTGGGCAACGATGTCAGAGAAAATAATTGTTACTTCATAACTGGAATGAATATTATAATATATTATGGGTGGTCATAAAGTTTTAATTACCATACCGAAAAACGCCTTACATATATATATATATATATATATATATATATATATATATATATATATATTTTGCTTCTTTCCAGTTACATCACTGCGTTCGTGATACAAATTGAAATTTCCGCGCTACAGTACCGCAGAGTGCCATTACAAGAACGAGAACAAAAAGGCACAGTCCACTGATAAATTGTACGCCTCAGTGGCTGAGTTGAGCTGAGCAACTGACTGCCATGTGGGGGACCCGGGTTCGTTTCCCGCCAGGGACTTTTCCTTTGTGAGAGGACTGGAAGGGAACATGGTGCCAGCTGCGGACCTACTTGACACAACATTAGTGGCGATAGGTCTGATAACCGACATTGGCCAGGAGAGCGGTATACTGACGGCACGTCCCGACATATCACATCTCGATGGAGTCATTGGCTGACGATGACATGGTAGGCGGTGTGGTCTGATTGGTTCGCCTGTGGTTAAAACCCCGAGCCTTTTCATTCCATTCATAAAGTGAACTATCGTGCGGTAGCTCGCTTGCTGCATTTGCAGGGGAACAACGTATCATCATTGCATGGAGATTTGGTGGATGTGTACCTTAAGTATGCACCATTACATGACATGGTGGTTAGGTATCGCAGGCCCTTCCATTTCGGGGAAATAAGTTTCAATAACGAAGAACGAAGTGGTAGATCGGGGATCGCAAGAGATACTGGGGATCTGGTGTTGGAAGACCAGCGTATCACAATCGAGGCGATAAAGGAAGAAGTGAAATTCAGTCAAGAATCAGTTTTCAACGTATTATAAGATATTCTGCATCTGACAAAGGTCGTAGCCCACAGGGTTCCACAACAGTTGTCATATATTCAAAAACCGTGCCGAACTGAGGCACCTTCGGAAATTTTGCAGTTATAACAGACCAATTCAGTTGACGTTTTTGGCTGATTAGTCACCATGGAACAGTCTGAGCGTACCACATGACTCAGAGACAAAGGAGCAATATGAGAAATGGAAGAATATGGACTTATCAATCCTGAACAAGGAAAAGATCCAACCACCATTGAGAAAAATGATTCTGAGTCTTTACTCGGACACCTATGCATTGTTGCTGAGATATTAAGCTTGCAAGGCGCAAACAATCACGGAAGAGTACTATCGAAACCTCCTCACGAGGAGACGGGAGTCTGCAAAGCGGAAGTGTCGCAGCAAGCTGTCCAACTGTTGTTATTGCTCGACGACAACGCCTCATCTCCTTCTCCACAGGACACAGTTACACATCACACATGTGGCTTCTTTGGGCTTTCGCATTCCTCCCCTCCCACCCACCCCTCTTTCCCCTGAGTGACTTCTTCTTCTTTTCTCAGATAAAGTAACCATTTCGTAATAGGCATTTCCAGAACGACAAGGCGATTTTCGAGCTTGAAGGTATTCCAAACAGCCAAATGCTACAAATGTAAGCTGCAACAAGAAAGTGTAAGTAGGCTGTTTAGGTTTTTTTATTGGTAACGCCACCTCTGAATGAAAATCACTGGCTGTGCTGTGTGCAGTCTGTGGCTGCTTTGCATTGTTGTAATAGTCGCCATTGTAGTGTTGGGCAGCGGCAGCTGGATGTGAACAGCGCGTAGCGTTGCGCAGTTGGAGGTGAGCCGCCAGCAGTGGTGGATGTGGGGAGAGAGATGGTGGAGATTTGTAATTTGTCATGAACTGCTATATTTATATATGATGATATCAAGGTAAATACATTGTTTGTTCTCTACTAATATCTTTCATTTGCTAACTATCCCTATCAGTAGTTAGTGCCTTCAGTAGTTTGAATCTTTTATTTAGCTGGCAATAGTGGCGCTCGCTGTATTGCAGTAGCTTGAGCAGCGAAGATTTTTGTGAGGTAAGTGATTTGTGAAACGTATAGTTTAATGTTAGTCAGGGCCATTCTTTTGTAGGGAATTCTGAAAGTCAGATTGCGTTGCGCTAACAAAATATTGTGTGTCAGGTTAAGTACAGTCATGTATAATTTTTTGAAAGGGGACGTTTCATATGTCGACCCTTAGCCTAGGATACCTCACTGGAATCTTCTGATTTTTTCTTGTAGTTTGTGTATTTAGTGTAGCTTTTGTTTATTGGTAGCGCGTAATTGTAGAGAGAATCTCCTTTGTAGTTGTAGCCTTTCATTGTTGTACAGTAAAACAGTTGTGGCATGCATGTAGATTTGCACCAAGTATTTCGCAGCTACGCTTGCAATTAACTAGATATTATTTTCAGTGCTATGTTAATGTGTTCTCTTATTTTTGATCTTCAAATTGTGTTTTTCTGTGTTGTCGTGTGAAATACTGTGACAATAATGGCGTGTGAAAAACGTAATACTAGGCTCCAAAGTAAACTGAGAAATGACAGTGAAAATGAAAGCAGTGTGTTAGCGCCACCGAGTAATGAATTAACTGATGTTCAAAGTAGTAATTTGGTAATTGTGCATAGGGAAATGGAGCGGGCGGCAAACAATGGCGTGGACAGTGAAACAATTAGTGAAGAGGGAAGCATCATCGATCGATCGGTCGGCAACAGCTCGCCTCAGGAATCCGAAATGACAGGACACAATTTTGCAAATACTGTAGATTCAGGTTTTGCTTCCTCACCGTTTTCTCAAATGAGTCAAGACACATTTTCCGCTTGTCAAAATGTGAATGTTGCCGGTGCAAATTCACTGCCGAAAAGCAGTGAGGAACATGTTTCAGACACCAGTGCATTGTTATTACAATTAATGCAACAAATGGGACAAAAGCTTGAAAAGTTAGACACAATGGAACAAAATCTTCAAAAGTTAGACACAATGGAACAACACCAGAGACAAACACAGCAACAGTTAGACGCAATGGGACAAAATCTTCAAAAGTTAGACACCACTACTTCTGTGTGCATTCTCTTTTACTAATGAGACTTTGTAAAAAAAACTGTAATTACTATTATGATGAATGATCAGGACTGTCTTTATGGACTGTGAGAAAATTTGAGCTTTTGACCAACATTGTATCAATAAGTGTGTGCATTTGATTTCTTTGTTATTGTAATTATGAAAAATTTTTTTTTCAAATCTGTATTGGCCTCTGCCCAATCCAATTTGTAAAAAATTTTTGTGGGGAGCATGGGGGCTATGTATGTAGGCTGTTTAGGTTTTTTTATTGGTAACGCCACCTCTGAATGAAAATCACTGGCTGTGCTGTGTGCAGTCTGTGGCTGCTTTGCATTGTTGTAATAGTCGCCATTGTAGTGTTGGGCAGCGGCAGCTGGATGTGAACAGCGCGTAGCGTTGCGCAGTTGGAGGTGAGCCGCCAGCAGTGGTGGATGTGGGGAGAGAGATGGCGGAGATTTGTAATTTGTCATGAACTGCTATATTTATATATGATGATATCAAGGTAAATACATTGTTTGTTCTCTACTAATATCTTTCATTTGCTAACTATCCCTATCAGTAGTTAGTGCCTTCAGTAGTTTGAATCTTTTATTTAGCTGGCAATAGTGGCGCTCGCTGTATTGCAGTAGCTTGAGCAGCGAAGATTTTTGTGAGGTAAGTGATTTGTGAAACGTATAGTTTAATGTTAGTCAGGGCCATTCTTTTGTAGGGAATTTTGAAAGTCAGATTGCGTTGCGCTAACAAAATATTGTGTGTCAGGTTAAGTACAGTCATGTATAATTTTTTGAAAGGGGACGTTTCATATGTCGACCCTTAGCCTAGGATACCTCACTGGAATCTTCTGATTTTTTCTTGTAGTTTGTGTATTTAGTGTAGCTTTTGTTTATTGGTAGCGCGTAATTGTAGAGAGAATCTCCTTTGTAGTTGTAGCCTTTCATTGTTGTACAGTAAAACAGTTGTGGCATGCATGTAGATTTGCACCAAGTATTTCGCAGCTACGCTTGCAATTAACTAGATATTATTTTCAGTGCTATGTTAATGTGTTCTCTTATTTTTGATCTTCAAATTGTGTTTTTCTGTGTTGTCGTGTGAAATACTGTGACAATAATGGCGTGTGAAAAACGTAATACTAGGCTCCAAAGTAAACTGAGAAATGACAGTGAAAATGAAAGCAGTGTGTTAGCGCCACCGAGTAATGAATTAACTGATGTTCAAAGTAGTAATTTGGTAATTGTGCATAGGGAAATGGAGCGGGCGGCAAACAATGGCGTGGACAGTGAAACAATTAGTGAAGAGGGAAGCATTATCGATCGATCGGTCGGCAACAGCTCGCCTCAGGAATCCGAAATGACAGGACACAATTTTGCAAATACTGTAGATTCAGGTTTTGCGTCCTCACCGTTTTCTCAAATGAGTCAAGACACATTTTCCGCTTGTCAAAATGTGAATGTTGCCGGTGCAAATTCACTGCCGAAAAGCACTGAGGAACATGTTTCAGACACCAGTGCATTGTTATTACAATTAATGCAACAAATGGGACAAAAGCTTGAAAAGTTAGACACAATGGAACAAAATCTTCAAAAGTTAGACACAATGGAACAACACCAGAGACAAACACAGCAACAGTTAGACGCAATGGGACAAAATCTTCAAAAGTTAGACACCACTACTTCTGTGTGCATTCTCTTTTACTAATGAGACTTTGTAAAAAAAAAACTGTAATTACTATTATGATGAATGATCAGGACTGTCTTTATGGACTGTGAGAAAATTTGAGCTTTTGACCAACATTGTATCAATAAGTGTGTGCATTTGATTTCTTTGTTATTGTAATTATGAAAATTTTTTTTTTCAAATCTGTATTGGCCACTGCCCAATCCAATTTGTAAAAAATTTTTGTGGGGAGCATGGGGGCTATGTAAGTAGGCTGTTTAGGTTTTTTTATTGGTAACGCCACCTCTGAATGAAAATCGCTGGCTGTGCTGTGTGCAGTCTGTGGCTGCTTTGCATTGTTGTAATAGTCGCCATTGTAGTGTTGGGCAGCGGCAGCTGGATGTGAACAGCGCGTAGCGTTGCGCAGTTGGAGGTGAGCCGCCAGCAGTGGTGGATGTGGGGAGAGAGATGGCGGAGATTTGTAATTTGTCATGAACTGCTATATTTATATATGATGATATCAAGGTAAATACATTGTTTGTTCTCTACTAATATCTTTCATTTGCTAACTATCCCTATCAGTAGTTAGTGCCTTCAGTAGTTTGAATCTTTTATTTAGCTGGCAATAGTGGCGCTCGCTGTATTGCAGTAGCTTGAGCAGCGAAGATTTTTGTGAGGTAAGTGATTTGTGAAACGTATAGTTTAATGTTAGTCAGGGCCATTCTTTTGTAGGGAATTTTGAAAGTCAGATTGCGTTGCGCTAACAAAATATTGTGTGTCAGTTTAAGCACAGTCATGTATAATTGTTCAAAGGGGACGTTTCAAAAGTTGTCCGTCAAGACATCCATTGTAGGGAAAAATGTATCACGTTGTAGGGTGAGTATGTAGACTAGGTCTAACACTATCACCAATTTTATTCTTTTGAGTGGATAATTCGAATGTTACCCCTTGTTCGCCACAGGGATGCACAAGAGTAATAAACGGAAATCTGCCTTTCTAATGAAGAATATTTATTTAACACTATACTTAAAGCACTAACATCTGTGAAGCAAAACTACTAGAAAGCTCAGTACTCCGAAATTTGATTCAAGAAATAGTAGCGAAATCCGTAAAATGTGCGGGTTGACTGACATCTACCAATGACACTGAATTTTCTTTGAAAGAAGATCATAAAACACAGTTTCGTTACGTATTGATGAATGATTTTTGCTTGGTTGAGCTATCTAAAAAGGCTTAATGGATCGAGCCTGACTTTGTATTTTTGAATACCGTTCCACCACTTCGCTAATTTCCACACCAATGGAGGTGGCACAGTTGTTAACCCACACTGCAAAAAGAAGGAAATTGTCTGCCTCAATACGTGTATATGCTAAACCCATATGTTGTTCCCTACTTCAATTTCTACGTGAACTACTACCGTAGATAAACTGCGAGAGTAAATCCTAACAGTCAGCACTCGGTGGTTCACTGTTTGTGGGAAGAGAGGTATATTTCTCTCATGTATTCTAAAGATGCAACATGGTCTCCACTGGAATTTTCTCTCCGTAGGTCACAGCTTCTAACATCGCTATTTTCAACAGAAAAAGTTAGCGCGGGCGCGGGAATTGCTGCTACTGTCACTAAAAGAATGCTCACAATGTTTTGATTTAAGGACATGGGTCCCAGATTATTTATTTGTCAGTTGTGTTAATTAAGGAAAACGCGTCTAGCTAGAAGATAAAATCAATAACACTAGAGCCAGTGAAAGTCTATATGTCAATATTACGTACGTGATATGTTATCATAATCCCGAGCGCAGTTTTTTTTTAACTGATGTAACTGTCTTTTTTTATTGAAAATCACTTGATATCGCATCTAATATTACCAAAAGCCCTTTTAACATATTTGTTGCTCTTAACTTCAAAACTGTGACGTTACTGACACATTTAGCTATGCGATATTAATTAATTTTCTGCGGCTACTTTGCGGTTATTTTAGTATGGATACTGGAACAGTGTGTTTTGGAAAGGCGGCCTTGCGCTCACCCTGCCGGCGTGGCATGACACTGCAAACAACTCTATGGTGCTTTTTGTAGGCAGAAGGCGGTCTGTGAATTTCATTAGGTCAAGAGGGCCTCCTCGGGGGATACAGGTAGTTTTCCAGAAGTCAAGAAGCGATCCGCTCCACGGCTATTGAATTCCAGGCACGCGCCTGTACCCCTTGTGGTCAGTGAGTGCCGCAGCCATCCCACAGGTCCCAGTGAATAGTCGAGCATGACATTTTCGCCTTTCTGCATGTACTTCAAACATCCAGACGATGCAGCACCGTCGGACGAGCATGGGAGAGTCATTTGCGTTCGTTCTACAATGGTATTCCGTCGCTCTGGTCAGCGTTCTTGGCATGTAAGGTTGACAGATTATGAAGACACTGCTTCAGCCCAGTACCAACTTAGTGTTAAAAATGAGCGTGCTGTACGCCAAAGTAGGGTACTTACGTATGCTTTCCCTCGTGTTTTCATGAGTTTAGCAGCAGTTCTATCCCTTCGTGTTGGCAACAGCATGAAGTTGTCCCTTGCACGTCGAGAGTACTGAAAGTAGCGAGATGAGTTCTGTGAACTTGGTTTCCGGGCATTTCTGCTCCAGACCGTCGCAGACAGGACGTTATCTCCGGCAACCGCTTGATGTTGACTGGCGCACACTAGCTGTTTAGGGGAATGTAAGTGCCACAACTGAGGTAGCACGATCCATGCTCTCCGCATCTCTTTACTTGCTTACTTTGCCATGACACTTGCGTCCGTTACTTTGATTAAATCTGTAGCTTCTTTGTATAACGTGAACTTTGATATCATGGGCTGCTCTGATAAATATATTTTGCTGTGCTTACTTCATGCAGCCTTCCACACTTTTTGGTACCACTTCACTGAGTAAGCATAATTTACTAATTTGATTTGAGTTGGATCGATCTTTCCTCTCGGTTAATTTCATTTTGGCTTATGTCAATCATCATAGCAAATAAATAACTGTTAACATCAGTCTTGAGTTAGATTTCATGATCCTTTAACTCGTCGTAAAACTTGTCCTGCTGAAGTGACCTATTATAAATAAATGTACCTTGCTGTATGCGCAATTGGTTAACTTCACTGTGTCAGAAAATGGTTCCAATGGCTCTGAGCACTATGGGACTCAACTGCTGAGGTCATTAGTCCCCTAGAACTTAGAACTAGTTAAACCTAACTAACCTAAGGACATCACAAACATCCATGCCCGAGGCAGGATTCGAACCTGCGACCGTAGCGGCCTTGCGGTTCCAGACTGCAGCGCCTTTAACCGCACGGCCACTTCGGCCGGCCTCACTGTGTCAGCATTTTCCTTGTGGACACTAGACAAATACAAATATAAATAACTCATTATTTTGAGAAAGCCACGAGCATTGCACTGGCTCTTCTTGTATCAGTACTATTTAATGTTACTTGTTTTCCCGTGTCAAGAAGACCCTTGCACTTAGTCGTTTGGTTTATTAATCAGGGACAAAACTATATGTTATTCATTCGATAGCAACTTACATATTAAAATCATCAAAGACTGAGATAAACTGCTGAATGAGTACTCCCGATAGTTTCTTGCTTGCACACGCAGAGTGCAGTCTGTTACACACAGGTCATCCCCACCAACATTCGTTGACTTACATGTATTCATTTGTTAACCTTAATAGGGCATTTTTAGTAAATAATGTTGTGGAAATGACACGTCAGTATGAGTAAGGAGCCGACCGATGTGGCCGAGCGGTTCCATTCGCTTCAGTCTGGAACCGCGCGACCGCTACGGTCGCAGGTTCGAATCCTGCCTTGGGCATGGGTGTGTATGACGTCCTTAGGTTAGTTAGGTTTAAGTAGTTCTAAGTTCTAGGGGACTGATGACCTCAGCTGTTAAGTCCCATAGTGCTCAGAGCCATTTGAACCATATGAGTAAGGACTGCAGTATGAGCTTGACTTTGTTATTGGTTATTAATTAATTATTATCATTTGGACCTATGTATATTATCGCAAGGTTCATACAAAAAATTTCTACGGTATGCCTAAGCGCAAGGACAAGATCTCCTATCGATGGAAACTCTCCCACACTCTGTGTCCAGGAGTCTTGAGCATCTCTCGTAGTAGGATGGGTAATCTGCCTGTATTGTATGCCACGTGAAGCTACAGGAGTGAATGCAACTCCGTATTGTAGTGAAATTATGACTCACTATGTAACATAATTGCCAACATCTCCTGATCCAAATGTTTCCTGATATTTCCTAGTTTCAATCAAAAATCGAAAACTGAAAACGTATAATGGTGACCATGCCAGTCGCCTCGCCACTTGCGTCACCACAGCATAGACCCGTGGCCGTTTGTGTTGCCGTACTCCTAGCATCATAATACGAAGCCAGCCACATGTGGTCGAACATACTGTGTGCTGACTAATATTGGAGGACCACATCAGCAACCCACCGATATGTGTAAGAGTACACAGCAGCACGTCACACTCCATACATCCCAAATTCCAGCTGGCTCTAGTAGAGACATTGACATCAGCCATCAGCACTACACACTTCCAAAAGCGGTGGTGCGAGCATGTCACGATCGTGCGTCCGCAAGTCACGTATCATTTCATGGAAATCCTTGCGCCCGATTGTTAAAGATGCTACGTGACCATTAGCCGACAGCATTCTCTTACGCTCCAGGCATGACATGCCACCCCCCCCCCCCCCCCAAGCAGCCCATCTGTCGGTAGCGTTCATCAGCAGCAGTTCCACTGCCACCCAGAATTGCAACTGGACATCAACTCAGTCAGTCCAAGGACTCGATTCCAGCCTTAACACCACCCGGTCATCGCCTTGGACGTCGTCACCTGGCCGAGCCCATCATAACCTTCCATTCGCCGCAGCAGCAAATTATTTGAGCACTTGTCTCTAATCCACTGCCGGCGCTCTGCCTACGTCCCATCGGCTAACCTGCACGTCGACCAGACGCCGACCAAGCACCTCGAACGGGACTAAAGCTGCGAGACTTTCTCACTGTAAGCGTATTGGAAATTTGTGGTAAGGTCTTATGGGACCAAACTGCTGAGGTCATCGGGCCCTAAGCCTAGACATTACTTAATCTAACTTAAACTAACATACGCTAAGGACAATACACACACCCATGCCCAAGGGACGACTGGAACCTCCGATGGGGAGCCGCACGGTCCGTGACAAGGCGCTGCAGACTGTGCGACTAAGCATATTCCCTATTATTTTCTATTTTCTATTTTACGTGAAAAATGTGAACTGTTCGTTCATATGTTTATCAATAAACGTGTTTCTTTAGTTGTACCCTAAGAGCCGACTTAACTGCGTGCTGTCCATGTTGCTACGTAAGGATGGTAGATGTAAGATATACAGTATAACTGACAATCGTACTGGATGTCTACCCATACTAGAGCAATCTTATGTTTTATTATTCTTGTCTGAATGAATTTCGAAATGCCATTTAGTAACATACAGCTGCTTGTAAACAGTGAGACACCAGTATTGAGAAATGTGATCACAATGAAATTTATTCCAACGATTACAGACAAGACAATGCACAGATTATCAGCATTACAGACCTGTACATGCACTGCGACTGTGGAAATTCAGTACGGAGTAGTGACACCACATGCTCCAATCAGAGCCACGAGAAGTTGTGGCATAGCATCAAAAAGCACCTGAATACGTTACTCGGGAGGAGTAGGGCAATGTCCGTTGTGGCGCATTTTGTTAGTGTGGGTTGCCTACGTCAGGGCAGGTATGCACTCAGTGGGAAACCTATTGATCTCCTTTTATTGACAGGTACTTAACCTATTGTTCTCCTTTGATTGACAGGTACTTAACCAATTGTTCTGTTAAAAGGATCCTTCCTTTTGATTGACAGGCACTTATCCTATTGTTCCTCCACCCCCTCCCCCTCGCACCCCCCCCCCTCAGGAGACCTCAAACTTACCCCCTCCCCCTCACGGCTACAAGCACACTTTCAGATATGAGTTATTGGAATAATCCCTCTCATTCTTATCAGTTTGATTGACTACTTAATTAAATTGATCAATTAATTAACCTCTCATCCTCTGGTAACCCCCCCTCCTCTCCCAACCTCCCTCCCAGAAATTGGCGGAAAAAAGACTCACTTAATCAGTCACTTGGAGGGAAATCGTCGCTGTGTATGGAATATTGTTTAAACAATTTGGACAATGTGTGGAATGTTTTTTATGTCAACAATTCAGGGGATTCAAGGCAGTGTATGGAATATATGGAAATTGATGGAGAGGAAGAATCTCATAACAGGAAATTGAAGAGTATATTCCTTATTTATAAAAAATTCAGTTTGTGGGGGCTGGATTTCTCTTCCACATCATTCTCTGCTGTTTGGAAACATGTAGGTCTTGTAAGAAGTAATTACATGGGGCAAACACGTTGCATAACCTAATGTTCAGCACTTTACTATGGGTGTCGTAACCTAATGTTTGGCCCTTTGTCAGCACTTATCCGATTGTTCTGTTAAGTGGTTTTCCATGTCACACTCATTTCCTTAAACTATTGTACAGCTGTTGATACCAAATTAAGTAATTATTTATGTACTTCCACCATTTTCTGCTACACTTTTCGAATTTCACATGCTTTTGAACGCCATTTGTGGGGCATTCTTCTTTCTCACCCATCCCCTTAAAGTATTATACTGCGTTTTACATAAAAATTATGCAACTTAACCTATTGGTCTGCATTTAACCTGTTGTTCTGCTCCTTGTCACCCACTCAGACACACCCTCCCACTAACAACATGTTGATATATAAATTTATGCAAATTAATTAAATAGTTATTCTTCACATGTATGGAGTAGTTATTTATTTTTTACTTTGCAGCATCCTGTTGGTCGGTGAAATCGATGGAATAAAGTTTAAACGAAAGATCGATAGTATAAAACACATCCCTCCACTCGACGCCCAACGCCGACGTCTTGTTACAGCAAGAATTATAGAGCGGCTAGACCTCCTAGACCGGCACCTGGGGCTATTTGCCTACTGCGGGAGCAGTCTCTGGCACCCAGTGAGACAGTAGAGCAGTTATGAAAGTGGAAAAAAGGAATTGTTTGTGTCTGTAGTATAGAGGGTTTCTCTTCTTCTTCTTTAAGAAATCTATCTTTCGTTCTAGACAGTGTCGATGAAATATTCACGCCGTGGACCCAAATAATCAGCAACCTTACTGTCCTTGCAGTAGCAGCAGCAAGCAGTAACTAGAACAGTGTACTTAATTTTTTTTCGTCATTCTACAGTGGATGCGTCAGGGGGCAATACGCGCAATACGGCGTGGCTCGCGTACTAGTGTCGGCGAAGCCTATTACATCGACATGTGGTCCTGCGCAGCGTGCTTCGCCAGCAAGGGTGCCGCTAGTCGCCGCGCAGGAAGCCGCCGCCGCCCCCGCCCCCACCCTCGCCCTCACCCCTGCCACAGCCGCCACAGCACCGCGTCTCTGGGTCGAGGAAGGAGCTACCATCTCTCGGCAGGAGGGTACCGCGACCCTGTCGTGTTTCTAAGGGCGTGCCATCCTGTCCTGGAAACGGTGCTCCTCAAAGTAGTAGTAGCAAAGCAGTTCGGTGCTCTGCGACGAACTATCGCATCCACCTCCCTCCAAAGTTGCCTTTGGCATTGAAGAGACTAGTCTACAAATCTTCATAACCCTTGGGGAAAGGGGGGGGGGGGAGGGATAGCGTGGCAACTTGGAGCACATCAATCGCTGAGTGGTTTCGTAAATCCACCTTGAGTGCTGTACTGGCCCAGTTTTCGGAGATGGAAGTGACAGGGTCAGCTAAAGCATTTATCCATACACATGTCTATGACCAGGTAAATGGAGGGTCTAGTTACATTAAGCTCCCTAAGGATATAACTTATAAGGGGGCATACATTAACGTCGAAAATAGAAAGTTCAAATGGCTCTGAGCACTATGGGACATAACTTCTGAGGTCATCAGTCCCCTAGAGATTACAACTACTTAAGCCTAATTAACCGAAGGACATCACACACACCCATGCCCGAGGCAGGATTCGAACCTGTGACCGTAGCAGTCGCGTGGTTCCAGACTTTAGCGCCTAGAAAATAGAAAGGATCAGCCTTTTTTTGCATCGTCAATCCTATCTTTGGAGAGAAATTATGATCGAAAGGGTCCGATTACATACCATGTAGGTAATATTTGTGGGTATTATAACTTTGATGATATCTAGTTTCCTGTCAAGATCCAGGGCCTACCTAAATTTGAAACGCAGAATACCAGAATACAGGTTCATGTTTATGGTCTGGAGAAGAAAAGCAAGTCAGGTGAGCAGGACAAGCATATTGTTGTCGACCCCTCCATTTCTGAAAATTTGCAGGTGAAAGTGAGATGCATGTAATCGTGTTACTGTTCTCTGAAGGTGATAATTATCACTATGTTTGGATGAAAAACATGTCCCGACTCCTTTTCGCCAAGCTGAGCAAACGGCATATTTGCTTAAGATTCCTCATTGCCTTTTCCATCAACCGAGCGAGGTGGCGCAGTGGTTAGACACTGGACTCGCATTCGGGAGGACGACGGTTCAATCCCGCGTCCGGCCATCGTGATTTAGGTTTTCCGTGATTTCCCTAAATCGCCCCAGGCGAATGCCGGGATGGTTCCTTTGAAAGGGCACGGCCGACTTCCTTCCCCATCCTTCTCTAATCCGATGAGACCGATGGCCTCGCTGTCTGGTCTCCTTCCCCAAAACCAACCAACCAACCTTTTCCATCGACAAGTTATTGGCGGCACATCTAGTACAGTAGATTGCGCTTCCAAGGAGGCGGTACGTGTTATTATTCCTACTGAGGAAAACAAATTCATCAAGTTTAAAAATGCTCACTACCAGGAGCGATGCCCGTTTGTGGTGTATGCCGACTTTGAGGGCCTCATCGGCCATATTACACGCTCTGAAAGTGAGCCCATGACCTAACCCACCACCTTTACGGGAAAACACGTACCATATGCGGCAGCGAACCAAACTGTATCGTCCTACTATTCGAGTCTCAGCCGCCATATATCTTATGTCGGAGATAGTCCATCAATTTGCCTGCACACTGAGCACGTAAAGCCTTCATGGGAGTTTGATAAGCTTTACACCGACAGTGTTCCCATGGCAAAATCGGAGGAGAATGAATATTTGTAGAATAACGCAGGTAACTGTCATATTTGCGGGCTGCCGTTAGATAGAAAAGCTGAAACTCCTCATACGGACCACTGTCATCTGTCGGGGAAGTTCCGTGGCGCAGCTCACAGTACATGCAATTGGGTGTACAAATATCACACTGGATGTACGTGCAATATCTTAGTTATAAGAATTTACTGAAAGATTAGTGCCTGACGATACGAAACAACCAAAATGTAGCTTACTACTGTTTACATCCTATGTCTTCAATTGTGTTAGTTAAATCGTCTTTGACGTTGATACTATCAGGTTATACATGTTATCGACTGAAATTTTGGGGAAACGTTTCCAAACCGCAATTTTTATTGCTCATGTCTACCTACAACTCCTACCGTTGCAAACTGTCTTTACAGAACACGAGGGACCACTTGTAAGGATGGTGTCACTAAAAAAGCAAATAGGAAATTGGAAAGATCATAGCCTGCGAACCGAAACATACCTGGTTCCGGTTCCAATCGCACGTTAAGTTTCACTTTGCCAGGAGGTTTCAAAAGAGCATCCAGAGGAATGAAAACTCGTTCTGGATGCAATCCCTTAGGGTGCAGTAAAGCTAATCCGACAAGGTACGCATGAGAAACTCTGTGAAATTAGGAAAGTAGGAGAGAGGTACTGGAAAAAGCAGTGCTGCGAGACCGAATCGTAAGTGGTGTCCGGATAGCTCAGTCGGTATGTAAAACGCAATGCTCCAGCTTCGACAGCCAGGCGGAAACACATTTTAATGAGCCATGATGTTTCAAAACAGCACACACTTTTCTTCATATTGAGAGGTTCATTCATTTTTAGTCAATGTTGACTACAAGGCACTATGTAATTCTGAATGTAGCTCGTATAAAATAGAGGAAGTGAAAGATTGTCTACAACTTGTCCAGAAACCAAACTGCATTTGCTGAAATTGATGGACATGAAATGGAGGCAGTACTTCAGTAGAGAGCGAGAAAGGATTGTAGTCTATCCTGAATAAATCAGTACATCGAGAAAGCAGTAAAGGGAACGGTAGAGACTACTAATGTTGATAAAAATTGAAGTTCAAGTTGAGCAACAAAATCTTTCATACTTACACTGTAAGGTGGCTATAATTTCGCACCTTACAAGCACTCGTCTACATACTTTGCCGTTATTTACAACCAGAATTGGTTATCATATGATAGGTTGTACATCATATATATGAATATTTAAAGAAGACTGACACTGTGACGTACACCTTGTAAATAGTTATAAACGCTTATTGCATGAAAGGGGACGGAGTGTCTTTATTATCAAAATGGCGTAATGAGTGATTGCCTGTACTAGTAGAGGTAGGAACGCCAGGGGAAACGAAATGGTGTAACTCAAGCCCTGGGTAGAAAAGCGCGCACAGGTGTGCTGGTCCTTTTGACACAAGAAGTAGCCAAGACGGACGGTCGGGGCACCTGAATGCTGAAACACAATACAGCGGCGGCCGGCCGGTTTGTAGCGGGGCTGGAAGAATAACCAGATAATACTTCCGAAACTCTGAAAATCTTGGACAGAGCAGAGAGTAACGAGGAAGCATTACCTCGGAAATCACGCAGGCAGGGTTATTTCAGAGGATTTTTACTCTGAGAAGCACACCATTGTATGGATTCATAATTAACGGGTATAGATATTTCTTCGCAAACTTTCCGCGCTCGACGACAAAAGACTAAAATATGATTGGTCAGCGTTCGGAAAAATCTGTAGAGAGGGAGAATATTCCGTGGTTTCGAGAATATGATTCGCTTCCTGCATTTCCGAGGGAGGGGAGCCTAGCCTTGCTGGGAAGTCAGTGGTGGATAGAAATAGTCTTCCGATTTGAGCTCCCGTGTTTGATGGTCGTTCAGTATCAGCTTTTGTTGGTGCAGACGGACTTACTGTCTTTGCTCTCAGGAGATTTTATAGTTAGAACGGTCAGGCACTGTACTGTTGCGAACTTATACGATTCTGGACTTCGTCTCTGGGTAGGGAGTCGTTGCTGAGTACGGAGCGTTCAGTGACTAAGAGCACTTCTTCTGTCTGTATTCACGCAGAGACGTTTTCTGAATTCCGTCCTTGTGGCTGGAAGTTCGCGTTTCTTGTCTGTAGAACAAAGAGAGGAGAATAGAGTATTAGATTATACTAGTCAGAGGACCACCTTCTGCTGTCCTAGTGTTTGAAAGAGATTCTATTTGTGGCTGGAGTTCTCCCATAGTCGCAGACGTGTATGAGAACCATCACTCCGACGCACCAGACGCAGTAAATCCGGTAAAATTGCTAATTACTTTGGCATATTAGGGTTATAAAGCTGAACAGCAGTGATCACGTAACTTTTATTTGCACTGAGGTGGCACACCACTGTAGATCACCTTTGAAAGTAGTGTCTTCTAGTGTTTGGTACGTAGATTACGTCGGTCATTTCGCGTTATTTACATTAGATCGCATAGCCATAAAAAGGGGTAGATTCGGGCAACTGATCAGTAATATTAGTTAGGAAATAAAAAAAATTTGAAATATATATAAGTGGTTTTTTAATCTACAATGAATGTATAATCAGAAACAACGATGATCATTTAGTAGTTACTAGTCCCCTCAATCATTCATTTATGTTTAGGTTGTAATGTATACGTTAAAGAGCAAGAAGGAGGAAGTAATATCACAACTAAGTGATCCTATGATCTGCTTTAGGGGGCAGTCAAACAGGGTCAAATCTTGATTTTAGCGTTCAGTATTTTCCGTTGTGCACATTCATTTTACACTCACCTGGAGTAGCATCTTGGTACATGTAACACTGCAATTCGGACGGGGACGACAAAGGACCTAGAAGATAAATTGAATCTAATGGACATCTTCTTGAAAAGATGTTATAAAATGAATACAAGAAACTAAAACAAATCTGATGGAATATACGTAATTAAATAAAATGATGCTGAAGGAATCAGATTAGCAAATGAGACACTAAAGACAGTAGACGAATTTTGCCATTTCGGGAGAAAAATACCTGGTGATGGTAAATTTAAAGGTAATATAATACATATGCATGCGCTATCAAGGAGAATTTTCTGAAACAGAGAGATCTGTTAATAAAAGTCATTAATCTTAATTTACTAGTCAGATAGTCTTATCTGAAAATATTTGTCTGTAGTGTAGACAGACAATAAATTTGTATGTGGACGATAAACACTGTAGACATGAAGAAAGTAGAAACTTTGGAATTGTAGTGCTGCAGAAGAACTATGAAGGTTAAATAGGCAGATAGGATAATTATGTACTAAATCTCAACGGAGTGAAAAGAAATTTCTTTCAAAATCTGACGAAAAGAAGTGAGGGCAGAACTGAGCTAGACGTATTAAATTCGTAATCGATGGATGTGAGGGGATTTAAGCTATTGAGAGAGAACAAGACATCTACACAGGTAACGCATTCATGTGGATGAAGGTTTCAGAGGTGAAGTTTAGCGCCTAGTATGGAATGCTGCATCAGACCACAACATCAGTTGGTTAAAGATTTTATGGTGGTGTCACATGCTCACACACACACACACATACACACACACACACACACACACACACAACAGGCTGTTAAGACGCAGCATTTCTCTTCCCCACTGAAACTAAAACTGAGCCAGAATGACATAGTTCACTAGTTGGGATGCCAGGTGGGTCCCATCAGAGGGAAGTAAGGGCAAAATTTTATTGGTGTGTAAATAATCTGAAGTTTGAATGTGCAGTGAATAATAGTGTCACATAGGGAAGTGACTGTAAGAGACGAGAACGATCACCTTATGAGTTCAATGTGTTTGCCTGGGAGCCTCATTCGCCATTATGAAGAGGCTGCCCTGGCAGTCAATGGGGGAACGGTGTGTAACGAGTTGCAGATTGCAGCATACGTTGTAATTAACGATGCCCGCCATCTGGGCTCCTAGGTCGTCCATCTACTGGTAGAGAAGGTTCAGAAGACCAGCCTTGCTCATAGAATTTCAACGAAGTTGACAATGTACAACAGGATCTCGAGGTCTTATCGAGACACCTCAGCCCCGAAGTAATGTCGCGTTTTCGTATTTAGTTGTATTTGTTTACCAGTCGCGCCGGAACTAGCACATGTATGCCACTTGTAAACCAGTATGGGTATACTTAAAAGTAGAAGGGACCGTTCACTGTATCTACTTGCTCTGTGTAATCGATTTACGTTAGAATTTTGTTTCATGATTTGATTGTTTCGTTTATCATGTGTGCGACTACTCGCCATTATGTGCAATGTGTCAGTAGGAGCAGAATAAGACTAATTTTCTTTTTGAAAACAACATCTTGGTTATTTATATAACTGAAGTTGTGGTTCTAATCTTAACCTACAACAAAATATGGTAAACGTAATCCAATCACGTACATACTACCTACCTACTCTGGTACTTGTCTACACAGTAAGAGTTGTTACGTACAGATGACAGATTAATTTTAAAACTTTCGTTACCGGCCAACACATTTCATTTACAAGGGAGTTTAATTTTAAAACTTTCAGTACCAGCCAACACATTTCATTTACAAAGGAGGGTCGAAATTATTTTTATGGCTGCATACTTCGTTTTTGTGCAAGATTGTGGTTCAGTCATGGTTAGTGGAGGCTATTTTTGTTCATAGTGCCATACTTACGGACGCTACTATTATCTACAATTTATGCCTTATTCTTCAGAACGAAGTACATGTGAGATTATATATATTGTGAGACCGTTGATAGTATGCCTAATTTTATAAACAATTTCCCACAAGAAGGTCCTGTATGCACAACAGATATCGTAGTCACCACACCCAATAATTTCTATGTATCTGCGGAATTGTCGTAGGAAAATTATTCCATACCCCATCAGAAAGTGGTGTTTCACAAGAAAGCTAATTTTCTTGTGTTCTCGTAGCCAAAACCATTAATTACACATAGAACAAATATTTTTGCATCGTTTGTGAAAGCCTATGTTCTTTCCAATTAATGCTGCATTCAGTATACACACCCTAGAATTTTGAACGGTTAAGTTTTAGTCACTTCCTTTTCCCCACGTTGAATGTTTATTGTTGGTAACATGTCTAACCTCATATGAAATTGAATGAATTGTACGGCACAATAGCTCAGTCACAGACTATTCACAAAGAATCAGTTAGTTAAACTTCTGAATGTTTCATTTGTTGCTTGTTGTGATATTGTAGCTCTGTTGGTGTTGATCATAATGCCTGCATGATCCGCAATGAGTGCTATTTCATTTTTATCGGAGTGAGGTGGGAGGTCATTCACACGTAGGAAGAATAGGAGTGATTCTAGAAATAACACTGTGGAACACGAACGTTAATTTGTTCCATTTCTGAAGAAGAGTCACAAAGACAGCTGCATGAGTTGCTCAGTATAGCTCAAAAGCCATTAACTTAATGTTTCTCCAAAAGAATGTATTGCTTTGCAATGTTAAATGCCTTAGGCAGATCACAAAATCAACTCATTGGTGAAATCATGCAGTTCAGATATTTTAATAAATGGTCGGTGAAGCGGTTGATGGCACTTCAGTGAAGAATCCCTCCTGGAATCTAAACTGCAACTGACTCAGAGTCTTTTATTTGCAGATATGCACGTTAACTTTTTAAAAACGTTTAAGGAGCTAGTTAATTATGAAAAACGTATGTAGTTAAAAATATACGTCCGACTATCGTTCTTAAAGGAGGGGGTAACGATGGCGTACTTTAATCTGTTTTGAAAGATACCTTATGAATGTGATGCCTGAAATACAGTATATGGGTGAGTACAGCGGCTGTACCAAGGAAAAAAAAGGTTCAAATGACTCTGAGCACTATGGGACTTAACATCTGAGGTTATCAGTCCCCTAGAACTTAGAACTACTTAAACCTAACTAACCTAAGGACATCACACAAATCCATGCCCGAGGTAGGATTCGAACCTGCGACCGTAGTGGTCGCGCGGTTCCAGACTGAAGCGCCTAGATCTGCTCGGCCACACCGGCCGGCCCTGTACCAAGGAAACATGCTTTTGATACCTTACATGAAAAGTGACGAATCCTTTAAAAATTAATGGTTTTGTGAGAGTTAATTATTCTTCTACTCTCACTTGAAGTAGATGGAGAGACCGTGAACTGATTGTGTACTTCTGTCACAGACCGTCACATATGCTGAAATGGATTTTCTTCGGTGCTGACTATGCCAGCGCATTGTGTAAGTGGTTGTTAAACAGAATTGCTGCATATTTGGCGTCACGGATCATTTTCTCTTTATCTTTAAGTACTAGATCATCTTCTTTCCTGGTAGACCCTCCCACTTCCCTTGTAAAAGTACTGCACTTTTATCTTTTGCAGAAATAGTAATTTCTGACATGGCACGGAATTTTTTAATTTTTAAATATTTCAAATGAAGGAAAATGCCATCTATAACACGAAATCAGTTGTTCATTTGTGTTTATCCTAACAATTGTCTATAGAATGAGATTTTCACTCTGTAGCGGAGTGTGCGCTGATATGAAACTTCCTGGCAGATTAAAACTGTGTGCCCGACCGAGACTCGAACTCGGGACCCTTGCCTTTCGCGGGCAAGTGCTCTACAATCTGAGCTACCGAAGCACGACTCACGCCCGGTACTCACAGCTTTACTTCTGCCAGTTCCTCGTCTCCTACCTTCCAAACTTTACAGAAGCTCTCCTGCGAACCTTGCAGAACTAGCACTCCTGAAAGAAGGGATATTGCGGAGACATGACTTAGCCACAGCCTGGGGGATGTTTCCAGAACAAAATTTTCACTCTGCAGCGGAATGTGCGCTGATATGAAACTTCCTGGCAGATTAAAAACCTTTGCCTTTCGCGGGCAAGTGCTCTACCATCTGAGCTACCGAAGCACGACTCACGCCCGGTACTCACTGCTTTACTTCTGCCAGTACCTCGTCTCCTACCTTCCAAACTCTACAGAAGCTCTCCTGCGAACCTTGCAGAACTAGCACTCCTGAAAGAAAGGATATTGCGGAGACGTGGCTTAGCCACAGCCTGGGGGATGTTTCCAGAATGAGATTTTCACTCAGCAGCGGAGTGTGGGCTGATATGAAACTTCCTGGCAGATTAAAACTGTGTGTCCGACCGAGACTCGAACTCGGGACCTTTGCCTTTCGCGGGCAAGTGCTCTACCATCTGAGCTACCGAAGCACGACTCACGCCCGGTACTCACAGTTTTAATCTGCCAGGAAGTTTCAATTGTCTATAGTTTTTCCTGTCTACATCACGATGGTTTGAGGCCTTTCATTGTACACGGTTTCTTTGATACAATGCTGGTGCTATAGATTAGTGTTTTTGTTGTGGAAATAGCTGCAAATACGGGAAAACGTACATACAAAAGAATGAAATTTAGAGCTTATAGCAAATGCCTCATGTACCTCGTTCCAACAGAAGCGTTGCAGGTTCCTTCTAAGGCTGTCTATTGAGAGTCCATGATATAATATTATGGCCTTTCTTGTTAATACATTATTTAGAATAGCCATGTTGCCATTTGGGGATTTCGTTATCATGGTCTGATAATCTATTTCAAACTGGACGAATATTCACTTTGTTGAATATGTCCTGACTTACAAAAATTAATAAAGTTATTAGTTTTTTGTAATTTCAGAAAATTTTTGAATGAGATTTATAAAATTTAGTGATTATAAAGTTTCTGTTAGGAAGTATGACTTCATATGCACATTGTTCTATGTGTTACTCTGCGTCGTAACTAATTCTTACGGTAGTATTGAGTTTGTGATTATGTTTTACATACATAACAACACCTCGTTCTCTAGGTCGCTTTTGCGATAGAAAATTGCCAATTTATAGTCTTCAACATGCAGCATTTTTGTTCCTGCATGTGGTGCCCAGACAAGCAAAGTACAGCAGCTAGATTTCCGCTATTAGTTCATTTAGACACACTGTAAGATTATGAGTTTTGTTTTTCAAGCCTTTATATTTTGTTGCACGATAACAAATGTACTCTCCAATTTCCACGCTCTTTTACAGTACTTGGAATTTTACTTTCTTTAATTTCTTTCAGAACTGCCTGTCGAGATGGAGAGGTTAACTTGTAAAAGAAGTCCCTCCCACACCAATAATTACAGAATTTTTTTCATCTGTAAATGTGTCCGCCTACTTATTCTATTAGCTGACAAATCTGATATCAAGTTCTTCGTATTCCTATTTCCACAGAGGTCATGTTCTGTCTTTTCTCGCCTCCTGATGCAGCGCCTTGTTAAGTCAAGGCACACCATGCTGTAGAAGTGTGTTAGCAAATACTCCATTTAATAATAAACTTAAACCGTTGGGCATTAATATGAGCAGATACTCCAGATAAAAGATAGAGGAGCTGTACGTGGGACTACATTCCAAGTGTCGACTTCTGCAGTGAAACAACAGGTGTGGAAAGCTATAGTACGAAAGTGGCAGGAAGGCAGTTTTATGTGAACGTCTTGGACGGGCGTCCGATTGTCAACTTAATTTTTACAACCAAATGCAGCAATATACCATTGACCAGTAATACTTTTGGTCTGAACGAGCCACTTGTTGCAAAGCAAGGAAATAATTCAGCCATTTGTTGCCTAATGCTTTCATCCTGCAAAAGTATATTGTGTGGTGGAATAGTTTGCTACGTATTTTACTGCGATTTTTAATGTGTTGACACTCTGTGACACAAAGATTTTCAGCGATTAAAGTCAACTCTCTCCAACTCACTTCACAGACTCAGTATACGGTAACGCTTCTTGTTTTCATGAGTCTATGGCCTTCGAGTGTTTACTCACAATAAATTCCTGATGGTAACGGTATTCGTGAATGCATATCATTAAGACAATTTTCCTTTTAGTCCATGAACACATTTAACCATACGCAAAATACTTGTGTGTAATTATGTTGAGAGAGACAAAGAGGTAACAACTGCCATTTTCAGACATATAAAAGGCGGCTCTTCAAGTCAAAGATCGATAATTACATTTACAGCTTCTCTCGTTTGCAGTTTTAAACAGTTCAATCAGTTAATGGATTTGCTTCTAATTCAACATCGGTATAATTCATGATTTACTTACCCTTTAAATACAAATGTCATGCTTTTTTCACTTTTTTATTGCTGGGTAAAGAATTAAATCGCAGGATGTATTATTATTTTCCATGTAGGTAACCATAATACTTTTAATTTATTAAAGTGACTGAAATATTACTTACAAGATTTGCGTTCAGCATCGTTTGAAGTTTAGTGAGTTGCTGAGGAAAGTGTTTTTTCGCATGGATTGGGTGTAGCGACACTGTGTCTGTCTACCTCTAACTAAACAAGTAGACAGATTTACATTTATAAGGTATATAAAGAAGCGGTAGAGTCATATGACAAAGAGGAACTCGAATCATTGAACAAGCGTGTATGAACTGTGCCACACGTTTAGCAGAATAATTGACCAATCACTGTATAGATGCGTACCAAGCAAGGCATAGGGCATAAGGTACAGAGGCGCTAAATTAAATTCGTTTAGCTGTGTAGTGCCTGAAGAATTCTACGATTAAAGTAGCAGAATAATATCGAGCGGCATCTCACGAAACCCATAGAAATTCTGATCATATGTATTACTTAATTTGGCACCAACGTTAGTATACAGTCTCAAGAGTAACACAAGAACCAAACCTGACACTAACCAAGGAAACAAAGCAGCAAGGAACTGCGTCTTAAAGTGGTCTTTCATGAAGGAAGATCCACAATTACTGCTTTACTGTAGTTCTGGTGCCGTTGGAACGATGAGTGGTACAGATAAAGTTACAGTGTCGTTAACAACGAACTGAAATTACTATTGCTGCACAGAGTTGTAGGACTAACTAAATGCCGGCCGCGGTGGCCGTGCGGTTCTAGGCGCTCCAGTCCGGAGCCGCGCTGCTGCTACGGTCGCAGGTTCGAATCCTGCCTCGGGCATGGGTGTGTGTGATGTCCTTAGGTTAGTTAGGTTTAAGTAGTTCTAAGTTCCAGGGGACTGATGACCACAGCAGTTGAGTCCCATAGTGCTCAGAGCCATTTGAACCATTTTTTTGACTAACTAAATCCATTTCTGGTTCTATATAAAATTTTCAGTTGAGTGAATCACTCTTAATCACGATACATCGCAGATGCCTTGAACACGAAATCTGTGTCCCACTGTTAGGGAGAAAACACAGATCACAATTGTCTGCATAATTGGTAGCAAAAGCGACCTGTAGAACTGCCGTTTAGTGAAATTTAAATCTATCTGTTCCAGAGTCTTAGAACTTTTCTGAGTACAATCCTTAAGAAGTATCTCGAACAGAAAGGTCTTCCCCATGCCAGCCAGCATGAATTCCACAAACACCATTTATGTGAAACTAAACTCACACTGCTGTCAAATGACTCCTTGCATGACACTGATAAAAGGCAGTGGGCTGGATATAATATTTGTTGACTACCGAAAATCATTTGACTCTGTACCACACCAGCTACAGATATCTCATGATACAGCTAAATTAAAACAATTTATTTACTATCTGTTTCAGTACAAGACCATCGTCTGGTGACTGTCCCAACGTTAAGAAGATAAAAATGACTACCTAACTTTAAAATTCAAATCATCATACAGACAAAAACAATATAGAAAAAGTACTTACCGAAAATTGGCCAATAAAAATCACGTAACACACACGTAGAAACGTAAAGTCACATTAACTATCAAGATCTTGAACAACAGAAAAGGTAGACAACGATTTTTCGCACCATCAGTTATTGTCATGTACAAAAACAAATAACTGAACAGATATAGACAAGACATAACCGAATTATTTGGAAGCTCAAAGAAGAAACCAGAAAGATATCTACTGGATAAGAGCAGTAGCACACAAAGGTAATTTTAAGGTAAAACAACCACAATAACAAGCATTAGAGTAAAGTCACAAGTAACGCCGATACTGTGTCAGAATAATAAGGTACCAAACTAATTGCAGTTACCGTAAAAACGTAGTATTAGTATAAAAATCGTGTCATATTATTATATACAATTTTTGAGCGCAGTATATCATACAATTCAGTGTATCACATGTCCCAATGGACAAAGATCCTGAAACAAGGCACATCTGAGTAAATGAGTAAAACTGAGTTTCCAAACATAAATGTATGACCACAGATACAAGAAAAACGCAACAGGCCTAACAGTAAAAGGTACACAGTATAAAAATACTAGATGACTTTCTGTAGAAATGCAGAAATGCAGGATATGTGAGTATTTCACATTATTTGTGAAACTTAGAGTAATGTAGTATACAATCCAATCTTACAGTGAATAGGAATAATAGTTAATTCATTTCCAAAAGGTTCAGTAAAATCAGCCATAAAGGTCAATTTGGATACATCACACTAACTAATAGTGGGCTTCTTATAGTCATTCGAAAACAAGGAGAGGACAGGGTAATCTGGCTAAGACAAATTAGCACAGTAATAAATGGACATAAAACAATCAACAAATTAATGAAATAATAAAGAAGCAGATTTAGGAAAGTAACTGTAAATGAGGCAAATAAAACAAGGTTATTGGCGATTGTCATTCATAAATAAACTTAAGTAAAATATTCATTAGACTAGTAACGTGCAGTATGGATGGAGAACACCATCGAAGCAGAAACACAGATTTACTCAACTCTGACGAGCCATACAACCATCACGAGATGTAATCCTATTAAATATTATAGCACTGAACCTCATATTTTACAGGGGAACCAGAAGAGGTAATGCGGCTTATCACTTAAAAAACACGTACATATATGGAACATTGAAATAAGAATCCAGAAAATACGTAAAGGAAGGTATACATTACGAATGAAAACACACGCAACACTAGTGTAATATTCTACAATATTTATTATTTATTTCACAAACCAGTTTTCGGCTGTTACGCCATCATCAGGTACAAAGACAAGTATGCGTTGCAGTGAAATTTTGTTGTATCAAGGGTCTTAAAATATTCATTTCCAAAGATGAAAAATTTTAATGTTAGCTTTAGGAATAAAACAAGAGCCCTTATTTCAGTGTAAATGCGATGTAATGCTACCTAACTAAGGTAAAATATGTTACACATACACTAATGAACTATATACAAATTACAACAGCTGTTCATAGAAAAAAATAAGTTGAACAGTAAACTTTGATGACATGTTCTAAGGATCTGGCTGAACAAAATAACCTTCTCTTTAACGGGACTAAAATTAAAAAAAACACATAAGATATACTAGCGACATAAAGGAGATAAGTGAAGCATCTGTGAGTATACAAAGTAATTATTTTAAAACAACAAGACAAATTACAGTAACTGAAATAAAGGAAAATGGGGCATGCTAGTGAGAGGGGTAATTGACAACATGGCCACAATGAGATTACGAGTAGTAATTGCAGTTGGAAATGGCGAGTAAGGTAACTGTGTCTGGTCCTTCAGTACTAAGCTTGGGCTGATGGACATATGTTTAACAATTTCCATTATTTCAAGGTAGTACATCTTCCTTCCATTATGGATGTGATGTAACACTTCATGTTTCACCTTACCAATACAGAGTTTGCCACATTTACAAGAAACTGAATATATATTACACTCTTTTCCAAAGCTAGAGTGCTGACTTTACCATTGGGAAAAAAGTGTCCAACAATGCGGTGCACATAAAATGATGTTTTTACGTTACGAGTTTAAGCTTCCTTTCTACATACAGTGATACTTTCCCTAAATAAAGAATTGTGTACCACCTCAAGAACAAAATAAATGCTGCCATTGACATGTATCTGACACGAATTTTTCATAAAAAATGCTATTTTGTAACTGTGATGATTTTGATATCTTATTATTCTCCTTCTGTACAAACGATACTTATGATTATATTGTAGCCGTTGTCATAAATGTTGTTTTATCTTGAAATTAAGCTTGTGTGCTACTACTCTTATCGACTAGACATATATGTGGTTTCACCTTTGAGTTTACATAAACTTCGGTTTCTCACTTTATGTCCTGACTACATACGTTCATTGATTTGATTTTTTGTATGATTATAATTGCCGATGCGGGAAAATCATTGTTTAGCATGCTATTGTTGATAAGTTTGATAGTAATAGGATTTTATACTTCTACACTAGTATCATGTGAATTTTATTGGCCAATGTTTCGTAAATTATGCTTTTATATTGTTGTTCTCTCGACATTTTTTATTTTGAGATTCTATAGTCATTTTCATCTTCTTAACTTTGATACAGGCATCAGACAATCGTGAAACGGGTAGTAAATAAATAGTTCTCATTCAGATCTGCCTAATGAGTTTCCTAAAACATATATCCACTCCTGATAATAGCATGAAGAAAATAATTGAATTTTTTGGTAGGGAAAGCTTCTGATAAATGCAATGCGCTTTTAATCGTGTGCAAAGGGAGTTACTTGTGTCTCTTACTGTTCATACTGTATATATTAAGAAAAGGACGCTCAATACGGACAGCAAATTCAAAATTTGGTAGTTCATACTGTTATCTATAATGCAAAAAATTTAAAAATAACTCCACAAGCATTCGGTAAAATCTTGATAAATATTTAAGGAATTTGCTATAATGGGTAAATTGGTTTGAATGTTCGGAAATGTAAAATTGTGCGTTTTGCTAAACGCCGAACGTAGTATCTTCAAACTTTAATATCAGTGAGTCACTGTTAGAATCGATCAACTCATACAAAAACATGTGTATAATAATTCGTGGAGATGTGACACTGAGTGTTCACATAGTATGCATAGCAGTTAATACAAGTGTCAGACTTTATTTCGTTGGTAGGACAACGAGGAAAGGCAGCAGATTAGCAATGAGACCTCTTACAAAACACTCATGGGGCACATCCTAGAATATTGCACAAGTATATGAGAAAGCGTCGCAGGTAAGTTCGAATAGTGGACGAAAAGAACGTAAATGTGGAAAAATATGAATTTCCAGATGTTTGAATTGTAAAAGGAGGCGGGTAATTGTAACTGTCGACGTAGCGTGCCAGTAGGTGGTATAGCGTGGACAGCAGTCGGCTCCTGACGGCAGATACAAAGCATTTATTTCAGTAGCAAGTCGTTACAATTTCTGAATGGCCCTTGGGATGAATTTTCATCTCCTCGTATTACTCCGGCGGTGCCGGTGGAGTCGGAGGCTAGCGGCCAGTACCTGGTACGGTGCCAGTGAGAAACGCAGCAGCGTGGAGATGGCGTCGGCCTTCGGCAGACGCTGACTTAGTCTGAGCGCGACGTGGCTGTCGCGCCCGGCGCGGTCCGGTGAGTCGTGACGTCAACGGCAGTGAACGGATCTTCGTTCCGCCCCGTAGACCAGCTCCGTGACTAGAGGTCTGCGCGGATGCGGGTATCCGCGGATATATCCGCGGATATGCGCGGTATTTGTTACTTGGCGGATAAAATCGCGATCGGCGCGGATATCCGCGTGTCATCCGCGGATAATGAACAAGGCACCTGCCCAGTACGTATGTTGCAATGTTAGTTGAAAACTTCAAGTCTGTTGACAGTCTTGGAATCTTGCAGGGCCCGGGTAGAGCGGATGTCGGTTGTCCTCAGCGCCTGGCTACGACCGACGTAGCTGTACCCAAGAGACCAGCGCCTAATCCGTTTCCGTGACCGTGTCTCTTGTGTGGCCTGTGAAGTGCTCTCTAGGTGGCAAACCTGCCCACTGTCTACCAGACAGGTGCCCGTTGCAATTTTCTGCTGCCTTCAGTTAGCGCTTTGTAGTGACCGAGTGACAACGCGCATCGTAGCAAATATCAGTGAGAGTTCTTTCTTCAAATGAACACCATATCGATGGATACAATTTCGTGTAAGGTGAAAAAAAGGTGATTTTACATTAGTGAAGGAAAACAAATTGAAATCGGCAATTTGGAAAAAATTCGGATACGTATTTGATGGCAACGAAAAGATAAAAGATATAGTGGTTTGTTTTGCATGTAAAAAAGTATATTCCTACACTGGACACAAAAGTGGAACTTCAAATTTGCTAAAACATTCTGCTGAGGTTGGACAAAGTAGCATAATTACTTATTTAAATACCAAGAGAGACGTGAAAGTTCCTGTAGTTCCGCCAAATTTGAAGACAGCCGCGACAGAAAAACTTACCAGTCTTGTCAGCAAAGACATTTTACCATTCGAAGTTGCGTGTGGATCTGGGTTTCTCGAGACGGCACAGTTTCTTATTGATGTGGGGGCCAAGTACGGTGCAGTGAGTGCTAAGGTACTGCTACCTCATCCAACCACCATATCCAGAATTTTGAAGGACACGGCCCATGGTCTGCGTGAAACTGTCTCCGCAGAAGTGAAGAATATATTCAGAGATACAGGTGGAGCACTAACTGTCGATTTATGGACTGATTCGTACTGTAAAATAAACTGTATGGGAGTGACTGCACATTATGTTAATTATGAAGAAGTGAAACTTGAGGATCGAGTGTTGTGCACCAGAAATTTTGAGTGTGAGATTAAAAAAACAGGAGAAAACATTAAACTTGAATTAATTAAGATACTACGGTCGTTAGATTTATTCAGTGCTGTGAATAACATCGTGTTCGTTACGGATAGAGGTCCAAATACTGTGGCAGCACTTCGCCAATACAAGAGGCTCTCGTGCTCATCACATATTCTTAATACCGTGCTGGAGCACACGACTCGAGGAGACGTGAATGATGAGAAGAATGACGTGCTGCGACTAATAAATTCCTGTCGAGCTATCACAACTTTCTTTAAAAGATCTGGTCTTCAGAATCGCCTTCAGAAGTCATTGGAAGGAGATAGAGGCACACGATGGAACAGTAGATTGGATATGTTTGAGTCTATTAATTCACAATGGTTTGAAGTTCTGTCAATTTTGTCAGAGAAAAATCAAGATAATTTGATTGGTTCTATAGACAAGAGGATGTTGGAAGATATAATAACCTTTCTGACACCATTTAAAATAGCTTCTTGTAATCCCGAATCCTCCAAAACCCCTACGCTTTATTTATGTGTGTTGTGGAAGTTAAATCTTCTCTCCTTCCTTGAAGAAAATGATGACGACAGCCTATTTCTGATAGATTTATGGGTTACTGTTATGTCCCATTTGCTGATTAAAATAGATTTGGCTCTTTAGAGTACAGCCAAATCTATTTTAATGAGCAAATGGGACATAACAGTAACCCATAAACTTGCAACGTTTTTGAATCCAAAATATAAAAACCTAAAATTTCTTAGCAGTGTCGAAAAAGATGAAGTTGTAAAGGAAGCGAAAAATTATGTTGCGAGCAATTGTCCACAGTTAAAAGATAAGGAGGAAACAACATCTGGAATTCCTGCGAAGAAACAGAAGTCTGACATACTTTTTAATGAATTTGAAGATTCCTCAGAAGATGAATCGACGAGAGATCTTGACTTTGCGTCAGATGAAATTCTCAGATATACGAATGATAAAGTCCAATTTTCGGAAGGCATCGATCTGATAGCTTGGTGGGACGGACGTGAAAACGTCTGTCCGCGTCTTTCCAAACTCGCATAGTTCGTGCTCTGCATTCCAGTGTCCAGCACGCCGTCTGAGAGAAGCTTCTCTACTGCGGGACATATAATGCAGGACCGACGCACGTCTTTGAAGCCACAGACGATTGATGACATCATGTTCCTGCATAGTAATCTTCCAAAGTAAAAAGGTACTTGTACAGTTTCTCTTACTTCACTGTATTTTTCGGGCTTATCTGAATTAGTTACAATTTTTTTTCATCTGATTCTTTCTTTTACAGAATTTGAATCAGAAGCAAGCAGAAGATGGAAATATTTAATCTTAAGCCCGTGAGTTTTTATTGTACTACTTATAGAAAAGAATTTCCTACACATATTGTTGGTATTTCTACTATTCCCAAAAAGAACATTTAAGTAACATTAGGTAAAAGAAGGAAATATTTAACAAGCAATTTGTTTTGTTGTAATTTTCATATTAAAGAGCTCAATTTTAAGTTTTTACTCTTCGCAACAAGAACATTCAACAGCTAACACGTTAATATTATTAAACTAGGTAATCATGATCTCATAAGTGCCTACCTAAACTTTAGCGCGCATTACAGTAACATTTGCAGCCGCCGAGCATTGTCGCTCTTTGTGAACAGTGAAACAGCCCGGCCGGAGCGGTGGCACGGCGGGCCTTGTAATTAATTACAATCGGGACTTCAAACTACGGCTCACGACCACCAACAAGCTGTGACTGCGATAGCTCGTGAAAGATTATTCTGTCACATTGAAAACTTACAAAATATTCAAATCATCCAAAATAATAATGTGTCTTTTAATTTACCAGCCAATTAGTAAAGATAGGGGCTGAAATTCGTAACAAAACTGAACATTTTAGTTGTACCTCGGTATTGCTTAACAGGAAACAGTGCCCAACTTTTGAAGTTATCGGACAGTGGTTTTTATATAGACATCTTGAAATCGTTTGCAGTTTCATTAAACTCTAAATAAAGTAATTTATTAACATTGAAAGTATTAACTGCGAAATCTACTGCAAATTTTGTCTTAGTAATTTAGACCGATATTGAGGATGTTTTAAAGTGTGAAAAGCTTTGTTTAGTTGAGAATGAAACAGACATTTCATCTATCGCTAGGTCTTAATTCGATAAATCAGCCAAAAGGTGAGGTTCGAGATTTCAATCCTATTTTTAGCTAAAGCAAAATGGACTCCTAATTTCTATAACCACTGATTTTGTTGTCACTCTTCGGAAGACGAGTTATTTCTTCCAGACAACGTCAATTATTGCTGGCAGTTTAACTTTTTCACAGGTGCGCCAGCGTTTTGCAGTGTAGGCCTATTACTGTAAATATTTTCACCTGGAAATGACGAGGACTGAACGCGTAAGCTATAATATAATCATCAGCTGACATGAATGGCTTCAAAATTTGACACAACCAAGTAGTGAGTAAAAAAAAAAACTGTCGGTAAATGATGCACTGTGCTAGTAATAGTTTAAAACCATCGTCAGTATCAGCTGCCTTGGCACAAGAGCAGAGAAATATAATTATTTCTATACACGTATTTTCATCATTTAATACTATTACATTGAAATTTATTTTTTTAAATAGCGTATCCAATCCCACGAGATCCGAGCCGCTACTGTGTGTGCTCCGGAGCGCCAATGCTTTCCCCGTTGGAATGGCCTGCTTTAGAGTAGGTATAGAGCATTTCCTGTGATTTAAGAAGTCAAAAGTAGTTAAGTAGTCGCAGAAATTGCACCCTAACAATAACTATGTCATTACATACCATAATTCTAGGTACTTCTGTCTACTACTATTAATTACCCATTCAAAACTTAAATATATGCGGGTGCGGATTAGGCCCTTGCAGATGCGGTACTGATGCGGATTGCACTTTTCTTATCCGCGCAGACCTCTATCCGCGACGGTAGCTTCCTGGTGGGCGGGCAGGCCATAATCTGGAGCTCGAGGCTCGATCACGATGTCCTTTGTGGTGGTGGCGCCGGGTGGCACAGGTGGAACGTCACCCGATCACCCGATGATGACTGACTGGCCTGTGGTCGTTAAGTGTGCTCCTCCCCGCTAAGGTCTGCCGTTTTACCCTGGTCAATAGGACGATGGAAGTTTCCAGCTGACGTAATCTGGGCACGGTTACTCCACCCCCTGTCGTTATTTCGGTGTGGAGCGCACTGTAACCCACCTGTTGTCGTCCTCGTTTCGCCATTCTGTTGTCTGACTCCGATGGTCAGCGATCCTCTTACGATACGCCCTCGTTCTTTTGAGCTGCTAACCGAAGTCACAGTACGTCTTCATAACTTCTTAATGCTTTAACCAGTTTAATCACTTTCCTTCTTCACTTCGCCCTGCACGGAAGAATGCGCACCCGAATTCTACTATCACCCGAAGCACTATCTCTACAACCTTTATCTAAAATTGCTAGGGTATTCACTTTTCTGGTCCATGTGTTATGGTACTGTTTTCTTCACAACTATATTCACGAATAATAGTTCTATTTACGCTTTGTACATAATGGCTGCGAGTGCCCTGTGATTGTATACAGTCTGAAACTTGGCTCTTCCATGTATGCTGTGCTCATTGTTTTCATTGCCTCTTCTACATGTCCGAATCGGTAGGCTGAAGGCCGGCAGAGGCGGGATTTGGCACCTTTTCTCTTGAATAAATGTTACACAGTTCCTCTGATAACACAAACTATACACATCAAAAAAACTTTTGTAAAACCTCGGTTTCTAGAATTTCGGAACCTGTATAGAAAATTGCAATAGAGATCAACATAAACATCATTTCCGTCATTTTTATTTCTCATGAAAACCACACATAGCATGTTGTACCACTATACAGCTAGACCTTCAGAAGTGGTGGTCCAGATTGCTGTACACACCGGTACCTCTAATAGTCAGTAGCATGTCCTCTTGCATTCATGCATGCCTGTATTGGTCGTGACAAACTATCCACTAGTTCATCAAGGCACTGTTAGTCCATATCGTCCCACTCCTCAACGGCGATTCGGCATGGATCCCTCAGAGTAATTGGTGGGTCACGTCGTCCACAAACAGCCCTTTTCAATCCATCGCAAGCATTTACGGTAGGGTTCATGTTTGGACAACATGCTGGCCACTCTAGTCGAACGGTGGCGTTATCCTGAAGTATGTCATTCAAAAGATGTGCACGATGGGGCGTGAATTGTTGTCCATGAAGACGACTGCCTCGAAAGTATGTGCCTTTATGGTTGCACTGTCGGTAGGAGGATGACATTCACGTATCGTACTGCCGTTACGGCGCCTTCCATGACCATCAGCGGCGTAAGTCGGCCCCACATACTGCAACCCCAAAAAAGCAGGGAACCTCCACATAGCTGCACTCGCTGGGCAGTGTGTCTAAGGCGTTCAGCCTGACCGAGTTGCCTTCTAACACGTCTCCGACGATTGTTTGGTTGAAGGCATATGCCACTCTCATTGGTGAAGAGAACGTGATGCCAATCTTGAGCGGTCCATTCGGCATGTTGTTGGGACCATCTGTACCGCGCTGCATAGTGTCGTGGTTAAAAAGATGGAACTCGCCATGGACGTCGGGAGTGACTTGCGCAATATGCAGCCTATTGCGCACAGTTTGAGTCGTAACACGATGTCCATTGGCTGCACGAAAAGCATTATTCAACATGCTGGCATTGCTGTCAGGGTTCTTCCGAACCATAATCCGTAGGTAGCGGTCATCCACTGTAGTAGCGGCCCTTGGGCGTCCCTGAGCGAGGCATGTCATTAACGGTCCCTGTCACTCTGTATCTCCTCCATGTCCGAACTACATCGATTTGGTTCACTCCGAGACGCCTGGACGCTTCCTTTATTGAGAGCCCTTCCTGGCACAAAGTACTAAATGTGGACGCGATCGAACCGCTGTATTGATCGTCTAGGCATGGTTGAACTACAGACAACACAAGCCGTGTACCTCCTTCCTAGTGGAATGACTGCAACTGATCGGCTGTCGGACACCCTCCGTCTAATAGGCGCTGCTCATGCATGGTCATTGACATCTTTGGGCGGGTTTAGTGACATCTATGAACACTCAAAGGGACTGTGTCTGTGATACATTATCCAGAGCCAACGTCTGTCGTTAGGAGTTCTGGGAACTGGGGTGATACAAGCTTTTTTTGATGTGTGTATATAGGCCGCTGTGGACGAAGACACAGTGACTATTACTCGTTGCTGCTGGTTGCGCTGGTAATTCCTTAGATATTCTAAATGGTGTTCGTTGGTGAGTCGGCCATGCTGCAAGGCAATCATCTGATTCAGAGAGGGGAGTAGGGTCGAGTCCATGGTACTATTTAGGAACGTGAGGTGTTAGATGGTTAGGACTTTGGAACGTTGTTCGGATACGTAGATGGTTCCAGTTATGGTGGTTGGCAATCGAAAAGTGGGTCCAGAGATATCATATAAAGTGCCGTTGATTATCAGTTGTTCTTATAAATCTACGCTTTGAGCGACGCTTTACCGGCTCTGATCATAACAAGGGCAAATTATAACCGTATGTTTTGCTTCTGAATACAATAAATGTTGGTCTACTCGTTGGAAAAACTCCACCTTATTTGTGATTACCTCTTTGGGACATTCTGAGACTGCGTTGTGACAGCGGAATTATGAGAACTCGTGTGATCTGAGGACGGTCAGTACTAATTTTCTACAACAGGTGGTAATCGGTCCAATACGGCACTGAAGAAATTCCTGTGTGGCCAGGAATGTATGGGTATGTCTGTCGCGAGCCGGCAATAGTATTTTATATACTTTCAGCTGCACGAACTTTCGTAGCGCTCCCATGCTACTGGGTATGACTGTAAGGCATAGCACTCAAATTTACAATCCTTAGACGTTAGAGGTATTTGGACGCGAATATAGAGGTGAGTGCCCGTTTTGTTTGCTCGTGATGGTGGCCACATGATAGTAGAGGGACAAAAATGGCTCTAATGTTGCGTGTGCTTCGGCTTGGAACCTCCTCAGTGCCACTCGTAGCTGCTTGTGGGGAGCAATACTGGTGTTACTTGCCCACGTGTGACGTGTAAGTAGGGGTTCCCGTAGTTATGTGGTACCAATAAAGACATCAGTTATACTACTTGCCAGGTCGCGTAGTAATTGTGCTACCATCAACTGCGCATCAATGTTATTCAGGAGGTTTCCGATTATTTGCAGGTCTCAATTAGTTGTCTCTGCTGATGCGTGATTGTGAGATATTAGTGTTCTGGCGAGAGCGCGCAGCTGCCAGTTGTTGATCTCTACGTCGCTTTTTAGACTGACGAGCTGGTCGCGTGCTACTTTCACCTGGCTGCTTTTTACCACCCCCTGTACTTGCTGCAGCGCCTTATTAATATTTTCCATCTCCTCAGCATCGGCCGTTTCGAAGATTGTACTCTCTTCAAAATTCGACAGCCTGTGTCCAACCTCCTCCGTCTTAGTCGTAGGATTAACTGTGTGGATTCATTTTTATATCCCGTTTTCAAGTGCCCAAATGTTACAGTCTGTCCTCAAAGTCCACAGGTGGTCTGACATAATTACCCCCGTTTGTTTAGAGAACATGACACAACCTTGTAGGGGACTATCTTTCTGGCTTTTGTCATCCTTCAACAGCACAGCACGTCGAAACCTACTGCCTCCTTCTTCCTTCTTGTTCCCGCCTCACTGCAGGGTGCTCTGGCTGCTTCCTCATGCGCTGGGTAGGACCGCGTGCCCTGCAGGAATAGAAAATCCTGATGTTCTTTGCTCAAGGTCTAAATGCATAATTATGAGTTATGCCAGCTACAGAGTTATCTTGTTTCCCTTGTCTAACGTTTTCCTTTTTCCTTTTCACTTCGTATCTTCCCTCCACCCTTTCGAAGATCCTGCCGACAAAGAAGGCAGCACTCCAATATTTCCCTTAAATGGCCGAATATGATTCATATGAATTATCGCCGGGTGAATCAGGAACTGTAACTCTACATTATCAGTTGACGTCATTTCAGTCACCTGGAAGGGACGCTGATATCGTGATACAAACTTTTTCGTTTTTCCTTTCGGCACGTAAGGATTGGTCATCATCCACTGACCCACGTGATACTTAGGCAATACTGCTTTACTATTATGAGTCCTACGTTTTCGCTCCAAAGCTTCATCCTCGCCACCTGCCTGGAAATAGTTTTCAACCTTCTGGCAAAGTCCTGTACTGACGAAATGTCGCGCTCCGGTGAGGATTTACAAAATTCAAAGGGTGACGGCATTATCCGATCGAGAATCACGTCGTCTGGCGACAACCCGGTGCTTTGATGGATTTTTGAATTACAAGCGGCCGTGATATAAGCTAGTACGTATCTCCTATTCTTGTTCTGGGAATTAAGATAACAACTTAACATTTTCGCAATCGTTTTGTGAACCCCTTCAGTTCGACCGTTGGCCTGTGGATGCAGAGCGCTCGTTCGCAGTTTCTTAGTATGCGACAACCTACACAACTGTTGCATAAACTCGGACATGAAATTCGATCCTTGGTCGGTTATTATGGTCTCCAGTGTCTCAAACCTGAGTGTCCATTGATTCATCATATCTTGTGCCACTGTTGTTGAAGCTCGAAAAAGGTCTGTTATTGGCCATACATATCGGTGCCCTGATGGTGTTTGTGGTACTGGTCCCAAAATATACAAGCTGATCGTTTGAATTGTTTAATCCCCTTCAGGTGCCTTCGTAACTTGATTTTATGATGGCTGAGTTTGGCGCACATGGAATACAGTTTCTGACATAGTGGTATACATCCAGTCTGTGCGTTATCCACTAATAATTTTATGCTGCCCTCCGCTCACTCGTCCTGCGAACCAGATGTTCTGTCAAAACTGAACCGTGGGCTAGCCTCAACGGCCTGTTGCGTAGTCTCTCCAATACTACCAAGCGTGACCTATTTCTTGCTGTCCTATACAACACTCCATGATTTGTGCAGAACTGTGGCTGCTTGGAAAACCGGTGACAATCCGAGTCAGCGTTTCGCGCTACCCTCCATTCATTCTCGTCTATGCCAGTGTATTCAACCGTCGTACCTTGTGGCTGACTCCATTGGCCATTGGCCATTGTATTACTTCAAAGTTGTACTCAGTCAGGCTTGGAGCCCATCTTGTTAACCTGCCTTTCTGGTCTTTGAGCCCTAATGGCTATTTGAGGGCTTCATGGTCGGTTATTACCCTAAAACGTCGACCGTGCAGGTAATACAGGAAATAAGAGATTCTGATCATTAATGTGAAAATTTCCATCTCTATCGCTGAGTAATTTCTCTCAGCCACCCTTAAGGTGTCGTTGAAGCATAAGCTATGGGTTGTTTCTGGCCGGCTATTTCTTGCCTCAAGACGACACCTAATGCGGAATTGCTTGAGTCACACGAGAACATGAACTGTTTTTGTAAATCTAGAAAAGCAAGAACGGGCTAATGTTAACAAATATCTTAGTTTTTCTAATGCGATTTCGGATTCCGGCGTCCAATGGAACTTCAATCTCTTCCTTAACAATTGCCTAAAGGGCCTTGAAAACTTAGCGAACTTAGGCACATACCGTCGATAAAAAATTGCGAGGTCGAAATACAACTGAAACTCCTTCACTGTAGAGGCTGTTGGAAAAATTTTTATTGCCTCAATCAGCCACGTGTCGGTGAGAACACAATCTAGGCCTATAACGTGGCCCAAACATAACATAACATGTAACATAAAATGACACTCCTTCAGGCTTAGCGTGAATCGTGTAACGTGCAATCTACCGATACCCTCGCGTGACCGTAAAATATGCTCTGCGATATCTCTAGAAAACAGGATTATATCGTCCAGATATACTATGCATAGCTTGAGTTTCAAACCTTGAAACACACCATCTAAAAATGCTGTAAATTAGCAGGGGCATTCTTAAGGATTATAAAATCTAATGTCATAAAATATCGGCACTGACCCAGATTATTTGAGTCGCTGCATGTTTGACATTGGGTATGCGTCCATCACTGCTGTCTGATTCAACAATCAGCAGTCGCAAAAACACTGATATGTCTTACCACCTTATGGTGATCCTTTCCTCACAATGACTACCTGGATATACCACGGACTGTTAATTGTTCCAGTAATCCCATCCCGAAGTTTCTGATTGAAAAAATCCTCCAAAATCGTCTGTAAATAGTGTGGAAACCGATGCTGCTGCTTATAGACCGGGGCCTTCTTCCCACTGGGAATGTGACGTTGTACTAGAGGCGTGGCAGGAATGGACCCCAACTCTACTTACTGTCCCCAAAGCTTCTCCACTGCCTCCCTGTCTTGTCTCTCCAGTCTCTCCAGATGTGCAACCTTACCTTACAGTGGGATCCAGTTAACAGACTCTCCCGGCGCTGTGTAACTAATAGTAAAATCTCTGGCCAACTCATCTAACACTGACAAACTTGATGTCAGGATACCCTGTGATAATTACACTTCTTCGTGGCCGAAATTACCTGCACTAACAGGTACTATTTTGGGACCTTCCATCTCATGAACGTAGGACACGCTACGTCGTACAAAAGATTTGACTAGATCTAATTTTTCATTCTCAGACAATGGTTCGACGGCACACAAGGAATTTAATGGCAGATCAGTACCCACCTCAGCCCAGAATACTTTCCCCGCACTTTTCCGTGTAATATACCGCGCGTTGACCATAACAGACCTTGCAGGTGATTTCCTCAGACTTTAGGGTGAACCTTGCAGCAGCAGTGGTATTCCGGCCGTAGAGCTTAGATGAAACAATGTTCCATATAGTTCCACCGTTAGCCCTTCCAAGTCACACCTGGCGTGACTTGCAACCAGGAAATCACCGTAGCTACTGCCATCTAAGGGCAGAACTTCTCTATTATCTTGAAAGTTAACTTCCCCTACCCGGAAGTTTGACATCCCTGATCCGAATGAGCTCACATGATAGCCACCTACGCCGCTTAGCGCGCAGCGTACTTCTTTAAATTCCTTTTTCCCGAGTATGCACCTGCTCGCCACATATACCTGTAAATCGGTATCAAATAAAAACTGCCGGCCGGAGTGGCCGAGCGGTTCGAGGCGCTATAGTATGGAACCGCGCGACCTCAGAAGTTAAGTCCCATAGTGCTCAGAGCCATTTGAACCATGTTGAAATAAAAACTTGCGCAACCTGTTCCCCTCGTAGCCGGTCAGGAAAAAGTCTGCCACTGATTTCCCACATGTGCTGATTCTTACTGGGAGCGCTGTACAGTCGACATCCAGCTCCTTGTACTGTTTAACTGCTGCGAGTGGAACTGTCATCCATGCCTCTGCCAGTTCGTGTTACCGTAGTTCTCGTCAGAAAACCCCGAAATCTCTCGCACCGCTTGCACTGCTGCTTCCCACATTCCCGATTCATATGCACTTTGAGACCACACCAAAACATTTCACATCCCTACTAAATACCGTCTTTCTTTCGCGCGTTTTGATAACAGAATATACATCCACTAACGGCAACTTGTTTTCGATCTCTTGGTTTAACGACTTTGGAAACTCCATTCACACTCTCCTGGACAATTCAAGCTCCAAGCCACGTACGAATGTATCTAGACAAGTTTCCTCGGCTTCCTGTAAAGTAGCTGAATTGACTCTATCATTTTCCGAGGGTACGTAAGCGTCAATATTAATCTTGCGGATGCAATCCTCAAAATCCTCAACCGACTCCCCACGCCTTGATGCCTTGATACAGCCTATTGAGTTGATTGCGGTAGTGTTCTGCTATGTTCTTTCTCTGATATCTATTTATCAGTCCCAAGGATATCGTCAAACTATTTTCCCTCTCTTAACCCTACGTTGTACGTAACATATGCACTAGCATCCCCTATTAGTTCCAGCCCAGTCACACACTGTAACTGCTGCTTATTCCAATTGCCTGAACTGGCGGCCGTGGTCGGATTATCGAAAAAGAAAACAATCATTCAAACATTCTCCCCCTATTTCCCTAAAAACAGGGTGGCCAAAGTCGCGATGTTGCCATCCAGAGTTAGTGGGTCAGGGCTTGACTGTCCTCTCTTCACTTCTCTAAGTGACTCCAGATCTCTCTCCAACTGGCCTAACTGCTCTATAAGAGCAGCTGAATGGTTTCCTTAACTGAAACTTCCACTATGACTCTGGCCCATCCATTCAAGCAAAAAAAGTACACCCAAAGATAAATAGGTAGTGAAAAATACAGGACAAGAATCACCTAATGTGCTCGGAACAAAACTTCGAATGCGGCACTTATGTCTTCCAATGCATGGAATATCCCTGCTGCTGCAGACCCATGTTGCTCGTTATCATCTTCTGGCTGCTTGTCCCCCACTCATTTCCAGTATTCGTCCTGACACCGTCAATTAACCAGGGAACATCTGCTTCCAAATATATAAAAACCTATATTAAGCGAGGAATCCTGAAGTATATTCGAGCTCCCTACGTATTTTTCATGCAGGGGCTGCTAAGACGAAGTCAGATTAATCGCAGCACTGTTAGTGAACTCTATTCAGTCATTCTTCCCACCCTGCCCATATGAGACTGGAAGGGACATTTTCTGCATCACTAAGCGGCAAAACTACCACCATTCTTATTTTCTTGTTGCCTGTCTAACGGCTTCCATGGGCGAAAAGTTTGATTTTCAGTATTTCATATATCTATTGGCCGAATTTAAAAATTTAAAATGTTGTCATTATCTACTGCAACTTGTTGCAGTCCTGGATTACACCCACTTATTGGTATATTTTCTATGGGATTTGTTGGATAGGCATTACCTATGGGTTAGATATTCATCCATAAACATTGCATACAATTATTGTACATCATGTAGATAGGCTTCAACAGTTAGTAAAAAGGAATTGAAATGATTATTAACTGTGATGGGTGTGGTATAACACCAATTTCCTGTAATTTTGTGCATTTCGAGTCCACGTCAGTGTAACAAATGATGAAAACGAACGTGTACTGAATAATGTGAATCACTGTAAATAATATTTCCGTGCGAACAGCGTGTGAGCCTCATCTCTCCAGGTAGCTGTACCCAGTTGTAGTGTAATTTTTCCTAAGATCGGTTGAACGGTAGATGAATTATGTGATCAAAATTATCCAGATACCTCAAATAACATACTTTTTCATTTTTGGTGCATTGTGCTGCCACCTACTTCCAGGTACTCCATATCAGCGACCTCAGTAGTCTTTAGACATCGTGAGAGAGCAGAATGGGGCACTCCGAGAAGCTCACGGACTTCGAACGTGGTCAGATAATTGGGTGACACTTGTGTCAACCATCTGTTCTCCAAATTTCCACACTCCTAAATATCCCTAGGTCCACCGTTTCTGATGTGATAGTGAAGTGGAAACTTGAAGAGACACGTACAGCACAAAAGCATAAGCGCCAACCTCGTCTGTTGACTGACAGAGACCGCCGACAGTTGAAAAGGGTCACATTGTGTAATAGGCAGACATCTACCCAGACCATCACACAGGAATTCCAACTGCATCAAAAGCCACTGCAAGTACTATGACAGTTAGGCGGGAGGTGAAGAAAATTAGATTTCATGGTCGAGCCGCTGCTCATAAGCCACACATCACACTAGTAAGTAAATTGTCTACGGAGCGTAAACATTGGACGATTGAATAATGGAATAACGTTGTGTGGAGTGTCGAATCACGGTACACAATGTAGCGATCCGATGGCACGGTTTGCGTATGGCGAATGGCTGGTGAATGTCACCTGCCGGTGTATGTAGTGCCAACAGCAAAATTCGGAAGCGGTAGTGTTACGATGTGGTCGTTTTTGACATGGAGGGGGCTTGCACCCCTTCTTGTTTTCCGTGGCACTATCACAGCATAAACTTACATTGATGTTTTGCCGGCCGCTGTGGTCTCGCGGTTCTAGGCACTCAGTCCGGAACCGCACGACTGCTACGGTCGCAGGTTCGAATCCTGCCTCGGGCATGGATGTGTGTGATGTCCTTAGGTTAGTTAGGTTTAAGTAGTTCTAAGTACTAGGGGACTGATGACCACAGATGTTAAGTCCCATAGTGCTCAGAGCCATTTGAACCATTTGAACCATTGATGTTTTAAGCACCTTCTTGCTTCCCACCGCTGAAGAGCCATTCCGTGATGACGACTGCATCTTTCAGCACTATCGAGCACCTCTTCATAATGCACGGCCTGTGGCGGAGTGGTTACACGACAATAACATTCCTGTAATGACCCAGCCTGCACAGAGTCCTGGCCAGAATCCTACAGAAGCCCTATGGGTAGTTTTGGAACGCCGATTTCGTCCTAGGCCTCACCGACCGACATTGACACCTCTCCTTAGCCCAGCGCTCCGTGAAGAATAGGCAGGCATTCCCCAAGAAACCTTCCAGCACGTTATTGAACGTATACTTGCGAGAGTGGGAGCTGTCATCATGGCTATGGGTGGGCCAACAGCATATTGAATTCCAGCATTACCGATGAAAGGCGCCACGAACTTCTAAGGCATTTTCAGCCAGATGTCCCGATACTTGCATAGTGTATATGTTGTAGCCTATATGTCAATTTCTCTAGCGTGTGTCGTATCTTCTCTAGTTCTGTTTAGAACGTTCATTATGTTGTTTGTTGTGGTCTTCAGTCCTGAGACTGGTTTGATGCAGCTCTCCATGCTACTCTATCCTGTGCAAGCTTTTTCATCTCCCAGAACCTACTGCAACCTACATCCTTCTGAATCTGCTTAGTGTATTCATCTCTTGGTCTCCCCCTACGATTTTTACCTTCCACGCTGCCCTCCAATACTAAATTGGTGATCCCTTGATGCCTCAGAACATGTCCTACCAACCGATCCCTTCTTCTGGTCAAGTTGTGCCACAAACTTCTCTTCTCCCCAATCCTATTCAATACTTCCTCATTATTTATGTGATCTACCCATCTAATCTTCAGCATTCTTCTGTAGCACCACATTTCGAAAGCTTCTATTCTCTTCTTGTCCAAAGTATTTATCGTCCATGTTTCACTTCCATACATGGCTACACTCCATACGAATACTTTCAGAAATGACTTCATGACACTTAAATCAATACTGGATGTTAACAAATTTCTCTTCTTCAGAAACGCTTTCCTTGCCATTGCCAGCCTACATTTTATATCCTCTCTACTTCGACCATCATCAGTTATTTTGCTCCCCAAATAGCAAAACTCCTTTACTACTTTAAGTGCCTCATTTCCTAATCTAATTCCCTCAGCATCACCCGACTTAATTAGACTACATTCCATTATCCTTGTTTTGCTCTTGTTGATGTTCATCTTATATACTCCTTTCAAGACACTGTCCATTCCATTCAACTGCTCTTCCAAGTCCTTTGCTGTCTCTGACTGAATTACAATGTCATCGGCGAACCTCAAAGTTTTTATTTCTTCTCCATGAATTTTAATACCTACTCCGAATTTTTCTTTTGTTTCCTTTACTGCTTGCTCAATATACAGATTGAACAACATCGGGGACAGGCTACAACCCTGTCTTACTCCCTTGCCAACCACTGCTTCCCTTTCATGTCCCTCGACTCTTATAACTGCCATCTGGTTTTTGTACAAATTGTAAATAGCCTTTCGCTCCCTGTATTTTACCCCGGCCACCTTTAGAATTTGAAAGAGAGTATTCCAGTCAACATTGTCAAAAGCTTTCTCTAAGTCTACAAATGCTAGAAACGTAGATTTGCCTTTCCTTAATCTTTCTTCTAAGATAAGTCGTAAGGTCAGTATTGCCTCACGTGTTCCAGTGTTTCTACGGAATCCAAACTGATCTTCCCCAAGGTCGGCTTCTACTAGTTTTTCCATTCGTCTGTAAAGAATTCGTGTTAGTATTTTGCAGCTGTGACTTATTAAGCTGATAGTTCGGTAATTTTCACATCTGTCAACACCTGCTTTCTTTGGGATTGGAATTATTATATTCTTCTTGAAGTCGGAGGGTATTTCGCCTGTCTCATACATCTTGCTCACCAGATGGTAGAGTTTTGTCAGGACTGGCTCTCCCAAGGCCGTCAGTAGTTCCAATGGAATATTGTCTACTCCGGGGGCCTTGTTTCGACTCAGGTCTTTCAGTGCTCTGTCAAACTCTTCACGCAGTATCGTATCTCCCATTTCATCTTCATCTACATCCTCTTCCATTTCCATAATATTGTCCTCAAGTACATCGCCCTTGTATAGACCCTCTATATACTCCTTCCACCTTTCTGCTTTCCCTTCTTTGCTTAGAACTGGGTTTCCAGCTGAGCTCTTGATATTCATACAAGTCGTTCTCTTATCTCCAAAGGTCTCTTTAATTTTCCTGTAGGCGGTATCTATCTTACCCCTAGTGAGATAAGCATCTACATCCTTACATTTGTCCTCTAGCCATCCCTGCTTAGCCATTTTGCACTTCCTTTTTGAGACGTTTGTATTCCTTTTTGCCTGTTTCACTTACTGCATTTTTATATTTTCTCCTTTCATCAATTAAATTCAATATTTCTTCTGTTACCCAAGGATTTCTACTAGCCCTCGTCTTTTTACCTACCTGATCCTCTGCTGCCTTCACTACTTCATCCCTCAAAGCTACCCATTCTTCTTCTACTGTATTTATTTCCCCCATTCCTGTCAATTGCTCCCTTATGCTCTCCCTGAATCTCTGTACAACCTCTGGTTCTTTTAGTTTATCCAGGTCCCATCTCCTTAAATTCCCACCATTTTGCAGTTTCTTCAGTTTTAATCTACAGGTCATAACCAATAGATTGTGGTCAGAGTCCACATCTGCCCCTGGAAATGTCTTACAATTTAAAACCTGGTTCCTAAATCTCTGTCTTACCATTATATAATCTATTTGATACCTTTTAGTATCTCCAGGGTTCTTCCATGTAAACAACCTTCTTTCATGATTCTTAAACCAAGCGTTAGTTAAGATTATGTTGTGCTCTGTGCAAAATTCTACCAGGCGGCTTCCTCTTTCATTTCTGTCCCCCAATCCATATTCACCTACTATGTTTTCTTCTCTCCCTTTTCCTACACTCGAATTCCAGTCACCCATGGCTATTAAATTTTCGTCTCCCTTCACAATCTGAATAATTTCTTTTATTTCATCATACATTTCTTCAATTTCTTCGTCATCTGCAGAGCTAGTTGGCATATAAACTTGTACTACTGTAGTAGGTGTGGGCTTCGTATCTATCTTGGCCACAATAATGCGTTCACTATGCTGTTTGTAGTAGCTTACCCGCATTCCTATTTACCTATTCATTATTAAACCTACTCCTGCATTACCCCTATTTGATTTTGTGTTTATAACCCTGTAGTCACCTGACCAGAAGTCTTGTTCCTCCTGCCACCGAACTTCACTAATTCCCACTATATCTACCTTCAACCTATCCATTTCCCTTTTTAAATTTTCTAACCTACCTGCCCGATTAAGGGATCTGACATTCCACGCTCCGATCCGTAGAACGCCAGTTTTCTTTCTCCTGATAACGACATCCTCTTGAGTAGTCCCCGCCCGGAGATCCGAATGGGGGACTATTTGACCTCCGGAATATTTTACCCAAGAGGACGCCATCATCATGTAATCATACAGTAAAGCTGCATGCCCTCGGGAAAAATTACGGCTGTAGTTTCCCCTTGCTTTCAGCCGTTCGCAGTACCAGCACAGCAAGGCCGTTTTGGTTATTGTTTCAAGGCCAGATCAGTCAATCATCCAGACTGTTGCCCTTGCAACTACTGAAAAGGCTGCTGCCCCTCTTCAGGAACCACACGTTTGTCTGGCCTCTCAACATATACCCCTCCGTTGTGGTTGCACCTACGGTACGGCTATCTGTATCGCTGAGGCACGCAAGCCTCCCCACCAACGGCAAGGTCCATGGTTCATGGGGGGGAACGTTCATTACTGGAGTGCAATTCCGATTTTAGCGACTCATTTCAGTTGAAGCTGGCGCTTACAAACGTCAAATTATTAAAAAATATATATATACCTTTATATTTTTGTCTTCGGAAAAGCTTTCATCACACAAAGAGCAGCCTCAGTGTTGCTATGATGCTTTTTGTACAATTTAGCCTGTAGATCTGTCAATTTCTCTAAATAACTTTTAACTTGTTATGCATTTTACAATACAGGACTGTTTCTCGTAACATATAAAATGTAATGTCTATATTTGACTCTGAAACTGACATTTTTTGTTCTGAACCAATGATGCTATTTATAATTATTATTTATATTTATCCTAAAACTGTCAGTTAAAATATTAGTGGCTCCCATCAGTCAATATTTTATATCATGGAAGGTAGATCTACAAAAATGCACGGCAAGTTTAAAAAGTTTGTACATAATACAAACGAACAAACTGGGTGGGAATGCTTAGGAAACGCAGCTTTTAGTCCATAAGAAAACGAAATTTAAATTAAATTACTGTGTACAGTTATTAATTTTACGTTTATATCAAACTACAATAAACAGCATACATACAACGTATTTGGGCTAAAACAATTTGCATAATACCTTGGAATGCGACTTATGTGACCTTATATAAATTCCCTCTATGATACACAAACTTCAAGGTCCAGTAGCATTTAGTATTCTATCGATGCACTTTTCTTTCTTTTCTCTTCTTCTTTATCCTTTTTTTTGGGTGGGGGGGGGGGATGTGTATTGTAACATTCTATTCACTACGTGGTGGTTTGAAGAATATCGATGTTGATGCAGACATGAAGCCTGCATATCAGTACAAGCCTTAACCATAATGGTAATGTGTTTCTGGAATTTCTGGTTGGTTGATTGGTTTGGGGATTCAAGGGACCAAGCTGGAATTTCTGTTCTCATATACAGCTATCGCATCTTCAGTTAATTACGTCCCAAATTAATGATATGTTTTTGATTGAGAATCACTGTTATTTAAGATGTTTGCTTGAATTTTTTGTAGGAACTGTGTGATCAGTGTTCAACATTACTTGGTAAAAACTTAGTAAAAACGTATATGACAAATGTCGTTTATTTTACAATATACCATGATTGCCCAGAAAGTAATGCACCGCATTTTTTATCTTCAACAGTTCCTTATTGAAGATATTGAGAATTACACATACGAAAGCATGGTATTTCATCTACACAACCTATTTTTCTACGTAATCTCCATCCGGTTCTATGGACTCATTCCAGCGCAAAGCGAGGACGTGTATGCCCTGTCGGTACCTGCCCTTGTCCTGGTGACGGAGCCAGTGCTCACTGTGTGAATCGTCTCCTTATCGTACTCAAAATGTCTTTCACAAATGGCATCCTATAATGGCTTCTATCCTCGTGAATGACAACATCAGCTCGCTGCAGCATGTCAGGTGTGACATCCATCTATGGTCTCCCCGTCCGCTGCAAGTCGTGGAGCTCCGCGGAACAGCCTTCTGATGACCTCACCCTCAGTGCCTGGCGACTAACTGTACTTCTGTCGACAGGAAACGCTCCATAGACTTTTCAAAAGCGTTTATGAATATTCCCCACAGTTTCTTTTTATGAAGTGAGAAATTCAATGACGCCACGTTTCTTGTACCGTACGTCAATTACAGGGACCATTTTAAAACTGTCCTGCAGCTACACTACTTTTCGGAAGTGACGGAAACTTGGTGCGCTCACTCAGGAGACTTCAAATAATACATACGTAACGTTTCGCTTTGGTAGCATTGTTTTCGGCTGACAAAAAAATGCGATGCATTACTTTCTGGGCAACTCTCGTATATACATACACGCTGATGAGTCAAAACATTGCGTTCATCTGCTTAATATCTCGTCTCTCCGTCTTTGGAGAACATCTAATTCTGCGTATCAGGGAGCCAACACTTTGATGGTTGGCTTGGAGGTATGTGGTATTAGATGTCTACTCATAGGTAATGTAATTCGCGAACCGCTGATTTGCGTACACAGTGATGACGCCCGAAAGCGACCCGCATGGGTTCCGTAGGATTTGTGTCAGGCCAATAAGGTCGCCGTGACACCATCAACAGTTCACTACAATGCTCCGCAAACCACTGTAGCACGTTTCTGTTTCCGAGACGCGGACCATTATACCGCTGAAAGATGAGGTGCTATCGAGAAAGACTTCAAGCATAAAGGGCTGCAGGTTGTTCGCAGCTGTCAGCGTGTCTTCGATAACTACCACAGGTCTCACGCAAGCGCACCAGAATTCCTTCCATAGCGTAATACTGCTCCCATAAGCCAGCGTCCGTGGCTCGCTGCACTTTTCGAGCCGCCATTCACTCCGATGAAAGCGTTTGTAGAGACGATCATTGACCTAATGTAGCAAAAATTTGATTCACCCAAACAGTCGACACGTTTCCATTGATTGACGGTCGGTCCCCGATTGTTCCGTGACCACTGCAGTCATAATTGACGATGTCGTTGGGTCAACTTGTGAACGCGTAATGGTGGTCTGCGGAGCTCGGTATTCAAGAACGTACTATGAACGCTGTGTTCCGGAACATTTGTGAGTGAGCCAGCTTTGTGCTCGTTCAGCACATATGCCACAGATCACCATCTATCCTTCTTTACAGAGCAGACAAGACCCCGAAACCTACGCTCTGTAAAAATTTGTGGACGTCCAATAACTTAGCACCTAGTGCTAGTTTCACCGTCCTACCTTTTTCCGTAGGTGCTCACGACATGAACATTCAGCTTCACCGTTTTAGAGATATTCGTTCACAGGCTCTGCATAATAATAACCTGCGCTTTCCCCATGTGTAGCCTGTATCTTCGCTTGGGTGATCCCCTATCCGTGTCTGCTCCGCTTACATACTTTTGTTACCTCGTCACGTACCCGCAACGCCACAACGCGGCATTCAACATCGCGGCGGGCAGTGGCCATAATGTTTTGGCTGATTATAGTATATAAACATATAGAAATTATACAGCTAATACTAAAAATTGCACAAAATTTTCCTTATGAGATTCACCAAGTTTGGTACTTGAAGTAGTCGTAACCAAACACAATTTTTAAACTGAAATATTGTCAGGCAAGTTGGCAATCATTGTTTCCTCTACTTTGTTGTCTGTGATTGTTCTGTGTGTGACACTGCTGGATGTGCGTATTATTATATCTTGAGCACATTAACATTACGCTGTTCTCAAACAGGCTTAAATACAAGAAAATGAGATCGAGTTATATTAAATAATGCTAGTAACGAAAGTGAAGACATATTTCGTGCCAAATTCCTGTAATATAATTTCAAACAGTATATTCGCATACTGATGACCATTTACTAGGATTTTATCAGTGAAACTTGTTGCAGTCCTGGATTACACCATCTTATTTGTTTATTTTCTATGGGATTTGTTGGATAGCATTACCTATGGGTTAGATATTCATCCATAAACATTGCACACAATTATTGTACTTTATGTAGATACGCTTCAACAGTTAGTGAAAAGGAATTGAAATGATTATTAACTGTGATGGGTGTGGTTCAACACCAATTTGCTCTAATTTTGTGCATCTAGAGTCCAAGTCAGTGTAACAAACGATGAAAACGAACATGTACTGAATAATGTGAATCACTGTAAATAATATTTCCGGGCGAACAGCGTGTGAGCCTCATCTCTCCAGGTAGCTGTGCCCAGTTTTAGTGTAATTTTATCTGGGATCAGTTGAACGCTAGATGAATTATGTGATCACAATTATCTAGATACCCCAAACATCTTGTGTCAAACATCTGTACTCCAAATTTCCAAACTCCTAAACATCCCTAGGTCCACCGTTTCCGATGTGATAGTGAAGAGACACGTACAGCACAAAAGCAACACGCCAACCTCGTCTGTTGGCTGACAGAGACCGCCGACTGTTCAAAAGGGTCACATTGTGTAATAGGCAGACATCTACCCAGACCATCACACAGGAATTCCAAACTGCATCAAAAGCCACTGCAAGTATTATGACAGTTAGGATGGAGGTGATGAAAATTGGATTTCATGGTCGAGCGGCTGCTAATAAGCGACACATCACACCAGTAAATGCTTTCGCTACGGAGCGTAAACATTGGACGATTGAACAATCTAATAACGTTGTGTGGAGTGTCGAATCACGGTACACAATATAGCGATCCGATGGCACGGTTTGGGTATGGCGAATGGCAGGTGAATGTCATCTGCTGGAGTATGTAGTGCCAACAGCAAAATTCGGAAGCGGTAGTGTTACGATGTGGCCGTTTTTGTCATGGAGGGGGCTTGCACCCCTTCTTGATTTGCGTGGCACTATCACAGCATAAGCCTACATTGATGTTTTAGGCACCTTCTTGCTTCCCAGTGCTGAAGAGCCATTCCGTGATGACGACTGCATCTTTCAGCACTGTCGAGCACCTCTTCATAATGCACGTCCTGTGGCGGAGTGGTTACACGACAATAACATTCCTGTAATGAACCAGCCTGCACAGAGTCCTGACCTGAATCCTACAGAAGCCCTTTGGGATGTTTTGGAACGCCGATTTCGTCCTTGGCCTCACCGACCGACATTGACACCTCTCCTTAGCCCAGCACTCCGTGAAGAATAGGCAGGCATTCCCCAAGAAACCTTCCAGCACGTTATTGAACGTATACTTGCGAGAGTGGGAGCTGTCATCAAGGCTAAGGGTGGGCCAACAGAATATTGAATTCCAGCATTACCGATGAAGGGCGCCACGAACTTGTAAGTCATTTTCAGCCAGATGTCCCGATACTTGCACAATGTATATGTTGTAGCCTATATGTCAATTCCTCGAGCGTGTGTCGTATCTTCTCTTGTTCTCTTTAGAACGTTCATTACTGGAATGCAATTCCGATGTTTAGCGACTCATTTCAGTTGAAGCTGGCGCTTACAAACGTCAAATTATTAAAAATATATGTATATGTCTATATTTTTGTCTTCGGAAAAGCTTTCATTACACGAAGAGCAGCCTCGGTGTTGCTATGATGCTTTTTGTACAATTTAGCCTGTAGATCTGTCAATTTCTCTAAATAACTTTTAACTTGTTATGCATTTTACAATACAGAACTGTTTCTCGTAACATATAAAATGTAATGTCTATATTTGACTCTGAAAGTGACATATTTTGTTCTGAACTAATGGTGCTATTTATAGTTATTATTTATATTTATTCTAAAACTGTTAGTTAAAATATTAGTGGCTCCCATCAATCAATTTGTAGACATTTCTTATATTTTATATCATGGAAGATAGATCTACAAATATGTACGGCAAGTTTAAAAAGATTCTACATAATACAAACGAAGAAACTGGATGGGAATGTTTAGGAAACGCAGTTCTTAGTCCATAAGACAACGAAATTTAAATTAAATTACCATGTATAGTTATTATTTTTACGTTTATATCTAGTTACAATAAACAGCATACATACAATGTATTTGGCCTAAAACAGTTTGCATAACACCTTGGAATGCGACCTATTTGACCTTATATAAATTTCCTCTATGACACACAAACTTCAAGGTCCAGTAGCATTTAGTATTCTATCGATGAACTTTACTTTCTTTTCTTTTCTTCTTTTTCCTTTCGTTTTTTTTGGGGGGGGCGGGGGGGGGGGGGGGTTGGATGTGTATTGTAACATTGCTGTCATTCACTCGGCGTTTTGTAGCCACCATTTTTAATTTTGGAAAGTACGACGAGGATATTGTTTGTAAGGACAAACTAAGTTGTTTACATTGTATGATATTTAGAATTTTTGAGACATTTTCAAGCATTCCACCCACTGTATTCAGACAAGGAATTAAAATACGTGTGTGCTCAATATTTGGAAAAATATGCTTTGATAAAGCGGACGTTCACATAACAGAAGTTCCTATATCATTCATAATGGGGAGTCATCATCCGAAGTGAATTTTTCAAATCGTGTACCATACGGAAGTGTGTCTGAGCAACTGCTCTTCATTATATACAGAGTCTAGGTTTTATGTGCACGCCAAATCAAAAATTCCCCAGATACAGCTGGAAACAGTTTAAAACTTCCATTCTTTTTCTATACAAACTAATATTTATCGAGCTATCGCTATTTTTCTGTAGCTCACAAACGATAAACTGAAAGAACATGAAACTGATGAATTCGTGTTTAAATAGATGGCACTACAATTTTTTCATGTGGCTACTTTATTTAAACAAAATTTGCTGCTATCAGACCGATTCAGTTCTGAAAGACGCGAGAGAAGGTCATAACTTTAGGAACAGGGCGTTTCCTCAGGCTTGGTAGGTAGAGCTATTTGGCGATTAGCACAACCGTTTGTGGGTTTCTCTTGTACCTGTCCGCTATGTACTGCCCATGAGATCATCGGCACCTCCCCTCCTCCTCCTCTCCTGCTCCCCCACTCTTCCACCCCCTCTCTTCCTCCCACTCTCCTCCTCCCTTCCCCTATCCCTCTGGACCAATGAGGACCATGCATCCCCTCCTCATAGTCGTCTTTTATGTGTGGGAGACTTATGTGGGGTGGGCTACTCAGGAGTTGCAGAGCATGGGGAGTAGATATGTCTATTTGTTAATAACAATATCACGTGACACCATCAGAGACCACACACAGGAAGATATGTAAATACTCTCACTTTTACGTATTTCTCTATATTTCTCGTAGGTTCGAATGTTGACGTGTTATTCACCTATTTTCCAAAGCTTCCTATTATCACTGTAGTCACTCTAGAGCATAGAAAAAGGCTACAGGCGGTGCCTATATACTGAAAAAAATTACGCCACTTTAGTTTCATTTGTTAATAACAGTTCAGTATTTCGTTTCATCAGCAGAGACATCATGTAGACAGATATTTAAGTGCTCTGAGTTTTACGTATTTTTCGTATTTTTCTCAATGTTGCCTATCTGTGGCCCACTTTCGAATTTTTACTCGGTTTACCGTAATTTTACGTATTTTGTCTAATTACGCAAGACGCTCCCAGACGTCACGTCGAAGTGATGATGCACGCAGGCAATCACAATGCAGAATTATATATCACTGATACTGAGGCACACCACCACAGCTCTGCCTTTTATAGCTGTGACACTTGGGTGGGATAAGTTACTCTAGAGCTGGACACCACGGGGTTAGGTCGAGTCTGTTTCTTAAAAACAAATTACGGCACTTGAATTCTATTAGTTAATAACATTTTAAAATTTCGAGCACCATCAGACGCCACAGATAAACAATTACTTCGAATTTTTACTTATTTTTTCAGGATTTCCCTCAATTTTTGAGCATTGCCGCAAATTATGCCAGTTATGTGCACGACGATACTTCACGACGTTGCGACGTCTCATCACAGCGTAGCTTTCCGCCATGTCGCATCGCATTGCGTCATTGCCCGACGTGTTGCATCGTGTCGACATCATGAAGTTATCAGCATGGTCCGATTTATGTAATATTGATGGTAGAAATAGTGTCACCATAGATAATTCCAAAAGCATAACTAATATATAGCCAAGGATATCGTATGAGAAATGCCACACTACATCACTAGTTTGTGTGACAACATGGAAAAATTCTATTGCCTCCAACCAAGGATATTACATGTGTAGCACAGCACTACAAAATATACCAGTACTTACAACATCGCCAGCGAAATTATTGTCACCTACTGGAGCGTAGATAGCTCCTCAGGCTCTGACGTGTGGATGGGAATCAGAGAATGTCGATGGTAGCGGGCACAATACCCAGTAGCGATCGATAAATATGCGGTATAGTGCTTGCTGACCTGTTCAGTGATATTGTTGTTATATAGTTCTGGCCGAGGCATCTTCCGCTCTCGGTGATAACGGCAAACAGATCCAATGACGTCCTACTGGTGAAAATACACACCGCTCTCCCCCTGAATTGGCTGAATGATGCTGATACCGTATGGAGATCCTCGTACGATCGCCACCACGAAATCTGGAATAGGTGAGGTCCATATGCCTCTCTAACACTACGCCAGACCAACTCCCCAGGAACGGTAGAGAAATTTAAACAATACCAGTGTCTTACCACCACCGACCTAGCAGCAGGGGCAAATGGCGCTCAGTCACTCGTGCAAGAAGCATTCCTCCACAGCTAAACCTGTTGCAACTTGCGGGCGCCTTTGCAGATAACCGTTGTCGACAGTTTAAGCGTCAAACAAACCCCTCCACATCACCTTAGACCTATCAGATACATACTCCCTCTCCTCCCTGTAACCATCATTGCTGGGTTGTTTGGGGAAGGAGACCAGACAGCGAGGTCATCGGTATCATCGGATTAGGGAACGACGGGGAAGGAAGTCTGCCGTGCCATTTGAAAGGAACCATCCCGGCATTTGCCTGGAGCGATTTAGGGAAATCACGGAGAACCTAAATCAGGATGGCCAGAGGTGGGATTGAACCGTCGTCCTCCCGAATGCGAGTCCGGTGTCTAACCACTGCGCCATCTCGCTCGGTGTGTAACCATCATGCTTTTGTCACTAGTGTGGGGAACTCCTTTTAGCCCCGCAGTCTCTCCCAGTTCGAATAACGACTCGTAACAAGATAGACTCTACAAGTACATGCTACATTACCATAAGCCTTATACATTAACCACTGGAAAAATCGAGTATTATACTTAATTTCGACGGATCCACAGAATTCCAAAAACACGCGCGGGACAGCTTTCACATTGCTGCACTTGCCACGAAAACTTACCTGTGCATTAATAATGAGTATCTTTCAAAAGTGAGGACATAATGTGATCTCAGAGAACGAGCATCGTCTTCCAATAAATCGATTCTATAAAGACCAGTTACCAACGTGATTAAAAATGCAAACAACACATGCATGTTAACCGCTGAAAAAGTGAGTCAGACATACCTGATAACAGTGCAATCTACGTCATACTTGTGCTCTTATTTGCCGGCGCTGCAGACCCAGGGACCACGAGGATCGAGATCACCGCTGGGAGCCTGTAGACAGCCCTTGAAATACTGACTAGACTTCGGCCGTGCAATATGTTTCTATATATGTACCCTCAAGTTTCAGGGAAGAGCCATCTCAAGGGCTCCAAGTACCCACACGAAACGTTTTATTCAAACTGAGAGATGGGTGGTTCACCGACCTATGCGCTAGTCTAAAGGTTAACAACACATGCGAACGCTCTCGCCTGGTAAATCGCACCACCTCGTAAAACGGATGCCCCAGGAATGTTGAAAAAAAAAAAAAAAATCCGAGGATCGCCCACACACTAGATGTGCTGCCGGTAATCTCCAGAGGCTGGCTTGATAAAGTTACCACCATGTCGCCTGTAGAACGTGAAGCATACGATATAAACTATCGGAATGAAAGCGCTCTAATGCTGTTGTTATGACACGGCTGTGAGCTACAGGAGTTAGCCAAATAGTCTTATTAATAAAAAAAAATCATTATTTTGTAGCAAAAACATTTTTTACTTGTACTAGTTACAATGGTAAGAGCAGATGTTGGTCGTTAAGAAATCTACTACGAATCCACCTCTCACATATCGTTAGATCTTAGACAGCACTGCGTCTACGACATGGTCGTCGACGACGAATCCTAGCCGGCCGGAGTGGCCGTGCGGTTCTGGGCGCTACAGTCTGGAGCCGAGCGACCGCTACGGTCGCGGGTTCGAATCCTGCCTCGGGCATGGATGTGTGTGATGCCCTTAGGTTAGTTAGGTTTAATTAGTTTTAAGTTCTAGGCGACTCATGACCTCCGAAGTTAAGTCGCATAGTGCTCAGAGCCATTTGAACCATTTGAACCATTTGACGAATCCAAAATCAGGTAATACCAAAGCCTAATACTTCTGGGAGGAAAGGTAGCAGAGTCTGCCTGCACAACGAAATTTTATTAAGTCGATTGTAGTAGGAAGAGACGTTCAGAGACAAATATGCAGTAACGTGCGTCATGTTTACCGTCGTGAGGGAAGCAATTAAAAAATTCGTTGTATGTAGTGTTAAATTGTGACTGATGTTTCGCAAGACAGCCTCGCACACTGTGTCCTAGGACGAAGGGATAAAAAAGAAAAAAAAAAGAGCTTTAACAACCAATATGTTTTATAAGGTTGCTGTCCAACTTCGTTGCCGTGTCTCTAATTGCTTACAGTGTAAGAGAGAAGAGCGTCCTAATTTCTCTTATGTTACGTTTGCTGCGAATGTCGGTTCACAATAGTGTTTTCGAGTGTGTTGTTGATCCTACCAGTATCAAGTCCAGCATTACGTCACAGATGTTTTGGAGAAATCTCCCGCGTATTAAGGAATGTGTTATATAATTCCCGTAACCAATAAACAATTTACTCCTATGAGTTTGGTCAGCAACTTTATGAAACATTTTGGTTGATCACACCTTCGTTTTCTACTTTGCAAAAAGCATTGTGTGAGCCTGTCTTGTGATGCATCGATTGGTAATTTAGTACTACATCGCTGTCAGAAGGCATTTTAATTATTGCCCTTATGATGGCAACCATGACACAAGCCACTGCACGTATCTATCAGAACATTTCTTTCTGGTACGATCGACTTAAGAAAGTCTGGCGGTGCAAGTAGACTCTGCTACCGTTCCTCCCAGAATTATTAGGCTCCGATATTAATTGATTTGCAATTCGTCATCGACGACCGTGCTGTAGACGGGGTTGCTGTCTCAGCTCTAACGAAGTGTGAGAGGTGGATTCGTAGTAGAATCTTTGCGTCACATACCTGCTGATATTATTGGGACTAATACAAGTATGGAAGGATATTTCTACTAAAAAATGATTTTGTTGTTAATAAATCTAAGTAGCTTAATCATGTAGCTCACTGACGTGTAATAAAAATTATATTAGAACTTTTTTATTCCGAGGGTCTATACTGCCTGCTTTACGTTCGACAGGTGACGCAGTGGTAGCTTTATGAAGCCGGCCTCTGGAGATTACCAGTACCATGTCTAGCATGTGGGCGATCTTCTAATCCTGTTTCTTTTCAATCGTCCTGGAGCATCTGTATTGAGAGTCGTTATGATTTTATCAGGCATTCGCACGTGTTGCTAACCGTTTGACTAGAACAGAGGTTGGCGATTTCCCTCCATCACACAGTGTGCATAAGACTTTCGCTGCGGTTACTTGGAGCCATTGAGATTGCTCTTTCCTGTGACTGGTGAGCAAATGTGCGGAAATGTGTTGCACGGTCGAAATCTGGTCAGTATTTCAAGGGCTATCTGGAGGCTCACAACGATGATGTCGGCTCTCGTGGTCCCTGGTTCTTCAGAGGTGGTAGATTTGAGCATCATCTTGTCATAAATATGGCGTTGATTGCACTGTTACCAGATATGTGCAACTAGCTTTTCCAGCGGTAACTGTGCATGTGTGGTTTGCATTTTTAATCACGTTGATAACTGTTCTATGTAGAATCGTTTTATCGGCATACGATGCTTGGTCTCTCAGATCGTGTTACATAATATCTTAATATCTGTGAGTCTCTCAATTTGTATGTAGGATGAATTTAACTTTACTGTGCTGTGGCATTGCCCAGTTTAGTTTGCTTGTGGTGCAGTTGCACGCACTTCCAGTTATTTACGAGTCTTATAGAGACGTTGTGTACTAATACTGCGAGAGTTACGTGTCTGGTAGATGTATCTCACTGTCAACGAGGTCCTAGTATTGCATTTAGTCGCTAATTTTTTCCCCAATACGGCTGGTGTGGATCACGTGTAGTACAGGATACCTCTGTGGCACCAGTCCTGCCGACAACATCACGACGTCGGCACGACGCAACGCGACTTGTCGTAACGCAATTGGACGGGGCGTGACACGACGTGACGTGATACTGTTATGCGACGTTGTGACGTCGTGATGTGACGTCGTGTCATGATGCTCACACATAACTCGCGTGATTAGATACAGTGCGCAAAACCTGCACAGATAAGTTTCCGGGCAGATACAGTATTGTAATTGCTGTACAGCGTGTGTCTTTGGGACTATATGGATCAACCGAAATTACGAAACACACTCGGATTTTCACGTGGTTAATATATAAGGCTCACTGTAACTTCGCATACAGTTATAGGGAATGTTTTGTTACTAGTCTACATTCTACCTGGAAAGCTGCCTGGGTGAAAGAGGAGTCACCCATGCTAGTTTCAAAGCCTGACAGTTGGCGGGAGAAGGGAGGGGGGGGGGATGATAGGGGTTGATCCAGATGATGTGGGGGCGGGAGGGGGGGGGGGTGCTTGGCGCTTAAGCTATCAGCAACCTTTATCCACAACACAAAGTAGGCCATAGATTTCCTCTGCTGAGAGTGAAGGAGTCTTCGAGTTACAACTCGTTTGCCTAGATATTCCGTACAGCGGTTATCGAGGGATGACGATGGATTGGCTGGGGCTTAAACTGTCGGCAACAGTTATCTGCAAAGACGTTGTCGAGTTGCGACAGGTTAAGCTGTGGATGGATGCCTCCTCCCTTAGTCATTGAGCGTGATTTGTGCCACCAACTAGGCAGGAGGTGATTACACATACGTATTGTTTAAATTTTTCTATCACTCCTGGGGAGTTGGTCTGGCGTAGTGTTAAACAGACATGTGGATCTTGCCAAACGCGACCTGGGGTCGCGATCGTACGAAGATTTTCCATACCGTAGCGGCATCACCAAAAGGGAGAGGAGCCGTGTGTATTTGCAGCAGTCTTTGAGTCGCCCACCGACGTCATTGATTCTGTGTGCCAGGACGGATACAGCGGCAATGTCACCCAACAAAAACGGAGAGAATTATACGGCAGTTTTATCGATCTTTGTTGGGTGCTGCGTTCGGAAGCATCGGCGTTCTTGGCTACACACCAACTCGTCGGAGTCTGAGGGGCGTTGTACCATCCAGAAGGTGACATGAAGGTAAATTTTTCTACCATTGTGCTACAAGTACCCTATCTGTGATGGAGGCATCAGAATTTTACTATGACGTCACAAAATCTAGTACTGTGTTGTGGCATTTCTTATACAATATCCTTTCATTATAAATTTGTTTAGAGAATTCTCTATGACGACACTTTTTCTACCAACACGTTCGTTTCTAACACTATGACGTCACACACTGGCAATGGAGCGATGGGTTAACAATTTATACATAAATCGGGGACCATGCCGACAACATCACGACGTCGGCACGACGCAACGCGACTTGTCGTAAACGCAATTGGACGGGGGCGTGACACGACGTGACGTGATACTGTTATGCGACGTTGTGACGTCGTGATGTGGACGTCGTGTCATGATGTTCACACATAACTCGCGTGATTAGATACAGTGCCCAAAACCTGCGGTAAAATACAGAGAAAACACATAAATCTGACAATAATTACACATCTCTATGGGTGTGGTGTCTTCTAGTGCCCCCAAATGGTAAAGTGTTATTAACAAATAACCTCCAGTGACGTAATGTGTTTTAAGAAACAGACTCGGCCTAACCAGGTAGTGTCCAGCTGCAGAGTAACTCGTCGTGCCCAAGTGTCATAACTATAAAAGATGGGAGTTTTGGAGGTGTGTCTCAGTATCCGTGATATCTTATTCTGCATTGTGATCGGCGAGAGCATCATGAATTCGACGCGACGTCGGGAACCGTCTTGCGGAATAGGACAATATATATAAAAATCGTGGTAAACCCAGTAAAAATACGAGAATGAAAGAAAAGTAAGTAAAATTGATAAAAAATACGAAAAAGGAGTAAACACTGAGAATAATTACACAACAGTCTATTGTGACGGTAGAAACCCACGTTACTAGATGAATAGGTCCAGTATGCAAGGATTGCTTTGTGGAGAGCGAGTGCGCGGCATGGTGCGCCATTCGCGGAGCGCGTGGAGAGCCCGTGCGAGATTTGCAACGCGTCGGCGGAATGTCTCGGCCGCCGGGCAGCCCCGTGGCCCGCAGCTTGGGGCAGTGTTTGGTTTTTCGCGCTTTATACGAAAACTACGTAGCTTATGGCGAAGAGCGATGCGGCAGTGGATTGTGGTCAGCAATTATTACCTTCTGAAAGATCGATCTTTATTTTAAGTCACGAGGCGCAAAAGTGATAGTAACTCGAAAATTGTTCAATATCACGAATGTTGAAAAATTAATAAAAATAGTAAATAACAACTTACAGGGATGAGCGAGCGCTCATTAAAAACGTCTCGTCATAGCGGATTGAATGCCGTAGTCATATGTTAAGATTCATAAATAATAAAGCTCGTAAAAAGCAATAAACAAAATTTGATGGGAAATTGTTTATAAAATTCAATAGAAAATTCATTACGTAAAGAACGGCACTATATAATATTTTGGGTGGTATCACACTTATTTGAAACTAGTTAAGTTATGCTATACACTTAACTTGCAATAGTTTTCATTGTTTGCAAATTATTATTAACATATTTCGCCCATAATTAATTAATTATTATAGATATGAAGATGTTGAGCAGCGAAATGTGTAGATCGCTATAGATTACGTCTAACAACAGTGTCATATGCAGTTCTATGTTAAAACTTTGCAGCACAGATATAAACAAACAAATTTGCGCTAAGTGGCGAAATTTTGGAAAAACTAAAACTTGATTTACGGGCGATAGAATAATCCTAGTTATTAATGTAACATGGTAACTATGATGTACTTTTGAGCGCGGTTCCAATGGTGTACTTGTTTCTGTTGAGGGATGTAAGTGTCAAAATTTGTAACCTTAACTGGTGAGGATTGGTACTTGCATATACAAGGAGGGTTAGACATCAGAGCACATATGAAGGGCTTATTTCTATAGTGGTATAAGTCCATTACCTCCACTCTTTTGTCTATAATGCTTCTGAAATTAATGGTCCAAACAAACAGAAAGAAAGGTTCATCTCCAGCAAGAAGCCATATGCTTGAATATTTCTGGTATCTCAACTGCAGATTTTTCAGCGCTCATTTAACTTTAGGACTCTGTATCTCAGAATGAACTAAAATATACTTGTACTACTACTGAAATAAGCCCTTCATATAAGCGAGCGCCAATCTTGGCACAAGATTGGAAACCGTCTGACGTTAACTCACGACTACAGACTGCACTCAGAGCGGCAGAGCCTTGGCTGGTGAAATGGCGTATTAGAGTAAACGTGGACAAGTGCGAAGCCGTTCTGTTCACTAGATGACCGAAACTACTGCGCAAACATCAACACTGCAACCCTATAACACTACATGCACCCCCAATACGTTTCCGCGAGAAGGTCAAACACCTCGGTTTCTGAGTGGACCGGAAACTACTCTGGGGGGACCACATTCCACACGTGACCAACAAAGTAAACGCGAGGCTCAAACAACTCTACCCTACGCTTAACAGGCGTAGCACACTGAATAGGAGGGTGTCCATGTCCCTGTACATGACACTTATTCGACATCTGATGACATACGCAGCCAGTATCTGGGGATACGCTGCGCACAGACGCCTGTGCCGTCTGCGGTTCATACGGAACAAAGTACTCAGAGTCATAAGCAACGCTCCGCGCTACACACGCACCGTGTTTCTTCACCGGGAATATCGTCTAGATACCATCTTGCAGGTATCAAAAAAATGGTTCAAATGGCTCTGAGCACTATGGGACGTAGCATCTGTGGTCATCAGTCCCCTAGAACTACTTAAACCTAACTAACCTAAGGACGTCAAACAACACCCAGTCATCACGAGGCAAAGAAAATCCCTGACCCCGCCGGGAATCGAACCCGGGACCCCGGGCGAGGGAAGCGAGAACGCTACCACACGACCACGAGCTGTGGACTTGCAGGTATCCTAAAAACTCTCCACACGCCTGTACAGTAACACGAGACACTCGCGTGACCCGTTTATCCTTTCTCTGGGTAACTACGATCACAACCATAGATGGAAATATAATAGACCAAAGACACTACTAGCAGGAAACTAAACATCTACGGTCCACAGCACGCTAACACGACAGTACTGGTGAACCTCTGCAACACAGCTACTACTGGCAATCCCAGATGCTCGACCCGCCGGGTTCCCGGGTTCGATTCCCGGCGGGGTCAGGGATTTTCTCTGCCTCGAGATGACTGGGTGTTGTGTGCTGTCCTTAGGTTAGTTAGGTTTAAGTAGCTCTGAGTTCTAGCGGACTGATGACCATAGATGTTAAGTCCCATAGTGCTCAGAGACATTTGAACCATTTTTTTGCTCGACCCGCCGAAAAACAGGCAGTCGCGAGGAATCCGTAATATACACAGCACGCAAACCAGTCACACACACCCTACACTGTGAGCTGATCTATGACAGATCGCCCACTAATGTATGACGACCTGGAATTGTTGCAGGGGCGCAGCAGCTGCAGCAAGCCCTACAACGAGATTCCGCAATGACAAAGGTAACGATGCACGATACCTCGCACTAACATAACCACATCTTGCGTGTACTGTCGCAGCTAGCAAGCCGCTACTGCCCTTACTACCCGTCCCACTGTCGCAGAGGTTTTTATTCCCTTGGCGCTTGCCTTGGCACTTTTTCCTCTGCCTTTACAAACCTCTATCCTTCCATCGCTTTTGTCCACTTTCTGTCTCCTGATGGACCATGTCAATGAGTAATCCTACCCAGACGCATGGATAACATCACACCCTGCATCCTGTTACGATATCATAACTAACATGTAATACGGAGGCGACAGTAGAACTTATGGTTTGGTCTCCACGTTGATTTTGGCGTGGAGGGTTCCCATCCTATATAAAAATGGCAGGGGGTCAGTCGTTGGCGAGTTGTTAGGTAGTTGGCCGGTGGGTGGCGAGCGAGCCCCACTTGTGGGTGGCCCATGTGGTCGTTTGAGTAAGAATTTTTCTCGCCGATTTATTTCGACAATGCATATTGTTTAATAGTGTAAGTGTGAAAACATATATTTAGTGAACTGGAAGTGCTGCGATTATTTGTGTGAATACGAATGACGTGGTATACATCGGCGTAAGTGAACATGTGGCGATCTGTGATTTCGTGCCAAAATTGTTAGAACAAAGAGGACAGTGGGACTTGTGGTTCTGTTCGAATTAATTGAGTAATTTTCGATTATAGCAGTCTACATTACTGCTGTTGGGGACTCGGAGTCAAATTATTATTAAAGTAAAACTGTAAAACGTCTCACCAGTTCTAATTTCATTGGGCGAAAGAAAAGGACGACGCCTGTGGTGTCACCGCCAGACACCACACTTGCTAGGTGGTAGCATTTAAATCGGCCGCGGTCCGTTAGTATACGTCAGACCCGCGTGTCGCCACTATCAGTGATTGCAGACCGAGCACCGCCACACGGCAGGTCTAGTCTAGAGCTCGCCCCAGTTGTACAGCCGACTTTGTCAGCGATGGTTCACTGTCTACATGCGCTCTCATTTGCAGAGACGACAGTTTAGCATAGCCTTCAGCTACGTCATTTGCTACGATCTAGCAAGGCGTCATAAATGGTTCAAATGGCTCTGAGCACTATGGGACTTAACATCTTTGGTCATCAGTCCCCTAGAACTTAGAACTACTTAAACCTAACTAACCTAAGGACATCACACACATCCATGTGCGAGACAGGATTCGAACCTGCGACTGTAGCAGTCGCGCGGTTCCGGACTGAGCGCCTAGACCTGCAAGACCACCGCGGCCGGCAAGGCGCCATATTCAGTTACTATAATCTGAACAGATAATTTCGTGAATCATGTACCGTCAAGACCGACGTTCATCATTAATGGATTAAAGTTAAGTAACAAGATAATTACGTCCGCTTTCTGAATTCTAATTCCTTGTCATGTTCCAGACCTCACGTCAGTATAGTTCTTCCCTCCTCACGCCAGCCTGCGTGAGCTAAAACGCATGAATTTTGGCCTCCTCTAGTAAGACGGTGTTGGCTCTTCTGCTAACACTACATTGGCGATGAGTGTAAAAACGGTGTTCTTATCTATACTGCCCTTATTTAATTGTGTAATGGGTTCCCCACAATCTCGAGATGTACTGTCCGAATTTTATCGCTTACGGAATCAGCAGACATAGGCATTACTGGATGCCCTTGGACAGCTCGTCCAGGGTCAGCGTGCAATGCAAAACGATGCAGCAGCCGCTGCTCCACCGCTAACGCAGCCACAACACGCCATTGCACCGACTTTCTGGCCTTTTGATGCTGCACTGGAAAGCTGGACGGAGTGGTCACGCCAATTTTGATTCCATCTCGCCACCTACAGAATTCAAGGTAACGAGCAGCAGCCTTTTCTTTTGTCGTCCGTCGGTGTGCACACCTACTGTCTGATAGTCAAATTATTTCCCCGACGCGACGTAGCAACTCTGTCCTACGACGAAATTTTGTCTGCATTAGATGCATATTTCAAACAATCAGTCAAAGTAGTTGCGAAACGGTATACCTTCTTTCGTACAAAATGTACGGCAGGTCAGACTAATCGGCAGTGGGTTGCAACCTTGCAATGCCTTACTAGGGATTGTGCTTTTGAGTGTCAATGTGGACTCCCATATTCAGATACTATGGTACGTGATGCAATTGCACAGAACGTTTCTGATGTCCGTGTAAGGGAACAGATTTTGAAACTAGTCAATCCCTCCCTTCAACAACTGATAGACATATTGAATCGGCAGGACACACTTGACTTTGCTCAGGAATCATTTAAAACCATACCGCCAGGCGAGCTGCAGGGAGCAGTAAACAGCCCTCGCACCTGGCCGCGTCACTGCCGCCAGGCTCTCAGCCACGGGTGCCGCGCCGGCAAGCAAATGCAGTGATGAAATCATGCCCGCGGTGCGCTACTAAGCATTCGCGTGAGAATTGCCCGTCACGCCAAGCTATTTGCCTTTACTGTCATAAAAAAAGGACATGTTCAGAGTGTTTGCCAGAAAAAGCTTAGATCGGAAACTCCAAACCATTCCACGCCCTTTGCTTTGCGCTGGAATCGGAATCGAATCAAGGATACTCTGGCTCGCGAAACTTCGCCCATGGACGTTGATGTCGTTCTTTCCACTCCGCCCACTGCCACTCTCTAACAGTGAGTGTGTTCGTCCCACAAATAGTGTGCATCGACATCGCCAGAACTCCCGTCAAGTCGCAAGTGATTTTGTACCAGTGTCAGTACACGTTGCATGAGACAGTCGCTCTTGTCGTCAGCAGGTTTATAAACTTTTTGCAGACTTGGACATTAACGGCGAAGTGATACCATTCCAGCTCGATGCTGGAGCTGCAGTTTCACAGATCAATCAAGACACTTACAAACTGCTGGGCACACCTCTGTTACGTGCCAAAAATGTTCAGATAACTAGCTATTCAGGTCAAGAGATCCCTGTGTTAGGACAGTGCAACCTTCTTGCAACATACAAAGGACAAACAGAGCTAGTCATCTTACGTCCTTCATTCTTGGTCTGCAGTGAACTTGTTTGGTTTAGATTTATTTCAGTTGTTTAACTTGTATATAGTGAATCAGGTCCTATCAGTGAACCAGACTGTGCCTTCAGACAGGGTTTCTCGTCTATGTAAAGAATTTGCAGATACTTTTGCACCGGACCTCAGTTGCGCACATTTGGAACTGAAAGCAAACGCGCAACCGAAATTTTTTAGAGCGCGCAATGTTCCCCACACATTGCGTGATGAGATCGCAAAAACATTACACGATTTGGAATCACAAGGTGTAATTGAACGTGTGCAGGCTACTCGCTGGACATCACCCTTAGTAATTTTGCCAAAACCTTCAGGAAAATTGAGACTTTGTGTGGACTTCAAGGCATCAGTGAATCCACAACTAGTGATTGCAACTTTTCCTTTACCCCGCCTGGAAGATCTTTTTGACAATTTGTGCCCGGGCAAATATTTTTCGAAGTTGGACCTAGCAGATGCGTACTTGCAAATACCAGTGGACAAAAGATCCCAGAGCGTTTTGGTGGTTAACACGCATCTTGGTTTGTATCAAATCAAACGACTGCCATTCAGGTGTGCCTCCGCCCCAGCATTGTTTCAGCGATATCTACAAACTGTTAGTGCATCGGTCCCTACTCCATCAAACTATCTGGACGAAATTGTGATCTCCGGAAAGACGGAAGACGGACATTCAGTCTATCTCAGAGCATTATTTCAGGTCTTGCGACAAAATGGTCTTCGCTTACGGAAGGACAAATGTGTGTTTTTTGCTCGTGACTTGCCATACCTGGGATATGTACTCAATGCCCAAGGCATACATCCCAGTCCCACGCACCTCTGTGCCTTACAAGACTTGCCTTCGCCGCAGAATGTGAAGCAGCTCCAGAGTGTGCTGGGAAAAATAAACTATCACCGGTATGTGCCACATGCCTCTTCCATTTCAGCTCCGCTTCATCTCTTACGCTGTAAACGTGTTCCGTTCGTCTGGACGACGGAATGCGAATGCGTCTTTCGCCGCTTGAAATCGGCGTTGCTTTCCAATACTTGCCTTACGCCATTCGATTCCCAGAAGCCCCTGTTGTTGATGGTGGATGCATCGGATTTCGGGATCGGTGCTGTGCTTGCGCACAAAGATGGCTCGCACGATCGCCCTTTTGCCTTTGCGTCCAAATTGCTCTTGTCTGCGCAAAGAAATTATTCACAGATCGAGAAAGAAGCATTGGCTCTCGTATTTGGTGTTACAAAGTTTCGTGACTTCTTGTATGATCGTCACTTTACCATAATCACAGACCAAAAACCTTTGACATCGCTTTTTCATCCGAACAAGCCTGTACCTCCACGTACAGCGCAGAAATTCATTCGCTGGTCTATTTTCCTCTCGCAGTACCGCTACGATATGTTGTATCGGTCCACTGCTAAGCACGGAAACGCCGATCCGTTGACCCGTTTGCCTGCTGCTGAGGATAGGGCATTCGATTTCTTCGAACTTGCTTGCATGTTCATTGATGCGGAAACTGATGACGTGGTCGAATCGTTTCCGATTGATTTTCGTCGTGTAGCTACAGCCACAGCTGCCGACCCTGTCCTTGCTACCGTTCTGCGTTTTGTTGCTACGCAATGGCCCTCGTCAAAGTCACGGATCGGCGACCCGCTGGTTCGCCGCTTTTTTGCTCACAAGGAGAGACTTTTTGTTCGACGTGGTGTTTTGCTGTTGCGTTCTGATAATGATCAGTCCAGGATCGTGGTCCCACGTTCGTTACAGTCCTCTGTCTTAACGCTTCTCCACCAAGGACATTGGGGTACAGTGAGAACGAAACAACTTGCTCGACAGCACTGTACATGGTTCGTAATCGATGCCGTGATTACGAATATGTGCTCTTTTTGCATGGTGTGTGCAGAACAACAATCAGCACCACCGCGGAAATTCTTTGCATGGCCAAAAGCCACTTTTCCTTGGCAACGCGTACTCATCGAATTACTGGTCCATTCTGGAATGCTCGATGGTTCGTTGTGGTACATTAATTCAGTAATTTTCCTTTTGTTGTCCGGATGTATTCCACGACATCATCTGCCACCATCCAAGCGTTATCTGCTATCTTTTGCATTGGAGGTCTTCCACAGACAATTGTTTCCGACAATGGCCCACAATTCATGTCCGCAGAATTTCAGTCATACTGCAAGGCCAATGGTATTAAAAATCTGACTTCCACGCCGTTTTCGCCACAGTCAAGCGCTGCCGTTGAACGATTGGTCAGGACTTTCAAGTCACAGATGTAGAAGTTGAAAGAGTCTCATTCTCGGGAGGACGCGTTAATGCTCTTTTTGTCCTTGTATCGCTCTCAGCCCCGAGATGGTAGCTCGCCGACTGAGTTGCTCCACGGTCGCCCACATCGAATATTGATGTCTTTGCTACATCCGCCGCATCAGGTTCCTGTGCAGCGGCAGACACCTGCTTTTCCCCAGGCGACGTTGTCTACTACCGCCACTATCGAGGTTCACGGCGTTGGTGCGAAGGGCGCATTCTTCGCTGCCTCGGACGCGCTATATTTGGTTTTGGGGGCCTCTGGTGAGGTGCGCCGACACCTCAATCAGCTGCGCCTCTGTCGTCGCACGTGAACTGCCGCTCCCCGTCTGCTTTCAGCGACGGTGCCGTCCGGTCAGCGCCCCAGGACCCATCTACTGCCTCGCCTCAGCCCCAGGTGTTACCGAGGCTGCCTTCCATTTTGCCCCATGGCGACGCGCCGCCGCCGCCTATTCTCCCGCCGGCTACGCCCGCAGTGGACGGGTCGCTGCAGCCGCCGGGCGCCCCCCTGGGTCACGCCCCGCCGATCGCTCCCCGGGACCAGTTGTCCTCCGACATGGACCTCTCGCCTGCTCCGGACCGTATGTCGCCTTCGCCCGTCGGGTGCCCCGGCCCGATGGAAGTCGACCCTTCGGCCCCTCCTGTCTCTCTACGGGCGCATACACCGCATGTTGGCATGCACCCTGGAGTAGGTTTTCAGGCGTTCCCTAGCTCCCCGCGTTCCGAATGGCAGGGTGCGGGTGGCACAGCCTCGCCTGTTGTTAGGCTCCCCACCTCGTCGCATATGTCAACATGGGGTCCTCCCCACGGCGGCCGGAGGTCTTATACCACAACCGTCCGCCGATTTGCGGGGAAGGAATGTGGTGTCACCGCCAGACACCACACTTGCTAGGTGGTAGCCTTTAAATCGGCCGCGGTCCGTTGGTATACGTCGGACCCGCGTGTCGCCACTATCAGTGATTGCAGACCGAGCGCCGCCACACGGCAGGTCTAGTCTAGAGAGACTCCCTAGCACTCCCCCCAGTTGTACAGTCGACTTTGCTAGCGATGGTTCACTGTCTACATACGCCCTCATTTGCAGAGACGACAGTTTAGCACTGCCTTCAGCTACGTCATTTGCTACGACCTCGCAAGGCGCTATATTCAGTTACTATAATCTGAACAGATAATATCGTGAATCATGTACCGTCAAGAGCAACGTTCATCATTAATGGATTAAAGTTAAGTATCAAGATAATTACGTCCGCTCTCTGAATTCTAATTCCTTGTCATGTTCCAGACCTCACATCAGTATAGTTCTTCCCTCCTCACGCCAGCCTGCGTGAGCTAAAACGCGTGCATTTCGGCCTCCTCTAGTAACACGGTGTTGGCTCTTCTGCTAACACTACAACACCAATAAATAGTTATGGTAAAAACTTAATTGAACTGTGTCGTGAAAAATGATTTTGCTAAAGTAATTGCCTCCTTTTTGTTCCCTAGCATAAACTGTGCTCGTGTCTGAGTGAATATTAATTCAAAAACTGTAACTAATGCGCGGGTGTGGAACAGTGTACTATTGCACCAAGTGTGGAAATCATCCCCTGAGACTTACGTGAGAGCTAAAATTTGCACTAACATTTCTTAACGAATATTTGTATATGCACATTCGTGTGAACTCTTCAGCCGCAATTTATTTTCCGCCCAGTCGCAATTGGGGGATCGTCCGAGATACTAGTGTGCTAGACAACTAGGCCCGAAGGCTAGTGGAACTAGGCGAATCTTGAACATTCGCAGAAACGTGTGTTTCAGTTAATTGCATGCAAGCCTACTGTTGCCGTTCGACGACGCCACGCAGAGCGGATCGCGTGACCGCGGACCTGCAGGCAGCCCCAGCAGAGTGCGGGCGCGGCCAATTCTCAACAGTCGACGGGCTGCAGCAGCCGGGTGTCCAGCGACCAGCGGATCTGCAACAAGTGGCCTTAACTACGATCCGCAACGCAGCCCCTTCAGCAGCGCCGAGACAGATGCAGCCTCTCCAGAAAGGTAAGTGATCACAGGAGGCGAATTTTTTGTTTTAGTTTTTCTTGGTTTCAGTTCTTGTTCTAGCCACGGCAATGGAGCACGAAATTAAGAAATCGCTTAGTGATTGCTGGCCGTCAGGGAGTGGTAGTGAACCACAAAGTCCTCTGAGACAGGAGGAAATCGGTATCCCTGTAATGTCTAAATAATTAATTGGTCTTCTCCAAAATATGAGTAGCCAAATAGGTTCATTTAAAACTGATATGGATAATGAATTAAGTGCTTTGGACACCAGTTTTGGAACTAAATGAAGTTCAGTAAATTCAGAATTAAGTTCTCTGAAAACGAATGTGGACGAAATAAATAGTCAATTGGGGTCAATGAAACAAGAAATTGTGACCGAATTTGATAATCGATTAGAAAAAATAAAAGAGAGCTGTCATTCCAAGGTTGAAGCGATTGAGGCTCAGCTGAGAGGTGAAACTGATTCGGGAAGGCAGATGTGTGATGACAGGAAAGAGGCGACAAGCCAGTCTTTGGCTGAAGTTAATGCGAAAATAGTGGCTAGCAATGATGAGACAAAAGCTGTGCTGATAAATAAATTAGACAGCACAGCTGATGATCTCAGAAAGGAAATGGCAACTCTCACCTCAAAAATTAATGACAAAATTCCCCAGATAGAAATGTGTAATTTTTCGGGTCATGCTGGGTGCCCAGTAATGGAGGCACCTAGTGGAAAGCCATTTTCAGGCGAAAACGGATATAATGCCATGAATTTTTTAGCCAATTGCAAGGACTGTTTTCTGTGTCAGATGAGGCAAAAGTAAAATTTGTAAGGAGAATGCTGGGAGGTTCAGCTCAGACATGGGCTAACAAATTTAAGGATCAGTTCATTTCATTTGAAATATTCGAACGAATGTTTCTAGGCAAATACTGGACTAAAAATAAGCAGTGCAGATTGCAAAATGAGTTTTTGAGTGGACCTTTGTACAGGGGAGGCAGACAAACTATGAGGGAATTTTGCCAGGAAGAGTTGAATCAATTAGTACATCTGGATCAGCCTTTAGGTATGTTAACAGAAATATCTACTTTAAGGAGGAGACTACCCGAGAAGTTACTATGGGAACTCATACTTCGCCCCACTGATGCTGTGGAGAAGTTTTTGGACTTTGTTGAGAGGATCGATCAGGCTATGTGCTATAGGCATTGCTCAAAGGGAAACAATCCAGGGTATAACCATAGGGATCTGGGGGCTGGAAGAAATACGAATTGGGGCAACACACACCAAAATGGCCACAGATATAGGAATTGGAGAAATAATCATCAGAGCCATCATGGGGACAGAAATATAAATGAACATTGGTGAGGAAATGGGGGAAGATATAATGAAGAGAGCCACAGTCAAAGGGATTTTAGGGACAGTGATGTAAGAAATGAACCAGGGCCAACGCTGGGAAATGGACCTGGAAGAGGGGGACTGAACAACAGCACACAACAGGGACAGCAGCCTTTAAACTAGGAGCTGTCTCAAATGGGGTCCACTTTGGGATAAGACAAGTTGCAAACGATACGGCCAAGAGATGGAACAATAATTACGAGGGTCAGTCAAAAAGTAATGCCTCCTATTTTTTTTTTCTACGTTTAATTGTCAGGAAATTTAAATGCAATTACATAGGTTGAAAACCACAACATTGAGGATCATTTTGTCATTTTTCAATGTAATCTCCGCCCATCTCTACAGTTTTGGTCCATCTTTGAACAAGGGCATGTATCCCAGCACGGTAAAAATCACAGCTCTGCTTCCTAAGCCATTGACGCACGGATGTTTTGACGGCCTCCTCAACTTCAAAATGAATCCCACGATGAGCTTCTTTTAGTGGCCCGAACAGATGGAAGTCTGATGGTGCCAGGTCAGGGCTGTATGGGGGATGAGGCAAAACTTCCCATCCAATTTTGACAATCTCGTCAGAGGTGTGACGACTGGTGTGTGGTCTTGCATTGTCATGCAAAAGAAGAACATCTGCCATTGATTTTGTTGGGCGAACTCGCTGAAGACGTGCTTTAAGTTTGTTGAGGGTTGTGACGTATTGAACAGAATTTATTGTGCATCCCTGCTCCAAAAAATCAACCAGAATCACACCCTCTGTATCCCAGAAAACTGTTGCCATAACTTTCCCTGCCGATCGCACAGTTTTGAATTTTTTCTTCCTCGGCGAGCTTGTGTGACGCCACTCCATTGACTGCCTCTTTGATTCGGGTTCAAAAAAATGCACCCATGTTTCGTCCCCGGTCACAATTTTTTTCAGAAACTCATCTCCCTCCAAACGGAAGCGCTGCAAGTGTTGGGAGGCTATTGTTTTCCTTGCCTCTTTATTCTGATCGGTTAACATTCTTGGAACCCACCGTGCACAAACTTTTGAGTACCCCAATTGTTTAATAATCGTGATCACACTGCCTTTACTAAGAGAAATAATGCGACACACTTCATCTGCAGTCACCCGACGGTCACCACGAATGATGTCATCAACTTGCTGAATGTTGTGTGGAGTCACTGCACTCACCGGCCTGCCGCTCCGCTTTTCGTCAGTCAACGGTGTTTGCCCTTCAGCTTCCTTACAACGACGAACCCATCGTCTAACAGTGCTGACATCCACTGTCACAACACCATACACCTTCTTCAGTCTTTCATGAATGCGTATGGGCGTTTCACCTTCTGCATTCAAGAATTCAATCACACAACGCTGTCTCAAACGAACATCGATGTCGGCCATCTTACAAACTTCTGCTGTGCTGCCACCTGTTGACACAGAAAGTTACTACTGCAGTGGATTGCAGAAGGTTTGAGGAATGGCGCCAAATTCAAATTTTTCACTTAACTTAATTTCTTTAAGTAGAAAAAAAATGGGAGGCATTACTTTTTGACCGACCCTCGTATAATCAGACTAGGGGTGATTATTCAAAAAGAGAGCATGACAATGACGATAGGATAGAAGAAAGAATTTTAAATAACTTAAATGTATTGGGGAGCTGGTGCATGGAGCTTGGCAAAAGGAGAGCTTTTAAGAGGAAGAATGTTAGGAGTTTAAAGGCCAAATGGAAGAAATCAATGCTGAGAATGTTTTTTGTAAAGAGTTTGGAGATGTGAATTCTGAGAAAGATAGTATTGGTTTGGTGAGCAGTATTAACAGGTCAGGGACTAAGGAAACTGTCTGAATGTATAGAGGGATGTTGTGATGACCGAAGTGTGTGTGAAAGTAATAGTAAGAAATTTGTTGAGTTGTGTGTAGTGGAAGCAGATTCAGTGGATGATAATGTTAATTCTGAGAGGGACAAGGTGCCTGAAACTAATGGTTTTGTAGATGATGGTAATGATTTTGGGGTCATAGTGCCTATTGTTGATGAAGTGACAAATGAATATGTAGCAGAGAGTATATCTAGTGACATTTATGAGGCTAGCTGTGAGCAGCCAGAACGGGCTGGCTCTGAGGTGTCTCGTGAAAGTGTTTGTAATGTGCAGGATGGTATTACAAGTGATGTTTTGGTGTGGAAAGCTGTATCTGAATCCATGAAACACGATGATACAAGTTGTGCTATTATTTACATACATGGGGTTAAACAGCAAACTAAGAATGATGGACAGTGGAGATCTATGGGGGAATCTGAATTGAACTTAAATGATTGGGTAGCAAGGGCAAAATGGTTGCAAAAAAATAATCCAGAAAATTTGACAGTAGGGAAATACAATTATGTGAACAGTTTAAAGCAGTTAAATGTTGAGGATGAGGCATATTATGATGTACTCAAGAAAATATTTGATGGGGATAAAGAGTTTGATGGTTTAAGGAGCGATTTTATAAATGAAATGGTAGGATGTGCTGTGGAGAGTAACTGCAGGGTTACAGATTGTGGAAAATTAGTGTGTGACGAGGGAGATGAAGTTGAAAAGGTGAATAATTATGTAGTGTATGAGGATAAGCAGTATGAGGGTATGGAAGAGGCTGAATGGAATACTGGTTAGATGGGGAAGAGGGAATGTGGTTTTGATGCAAGTGATTGGGTGGCTTTTTCTGAGTATATACAGAAGTGGGGACCAAAAGTATGGGAGAAGGACAAGTTTAGTTTTGCCAGAAAATTAGGATGGTTGGGCTTAGAAAAGATAAAGAACACAAATATGCTTTTGAAGTAATATTTGAAGGGGATAATGAAATAGCATCATTCAATGGGGGACAGGTATGCACTATGGAAGTGTACTGTGCTAATGAGGTGGAGGAGGATCTTTTAGCAGATGTCGAGCTCAAGCAGGAAACTTTTAGGAAGGAGCAACCAATAGTTAAAGTTCAGATAGGTAAAGTCAGTGAAGAAGCCTTGGTGGACACAGGTAATGCAGTCAGAGAGGTAGCAGAGGTTTTCTCCAATTATATTAGGAATCACAAAATGGTAGAATTCCTGGTCACAGGGGTTCGAATAAAAATGCTACTGGTAACCACAGATAGCCGGTGAGGAAGGAGGCTGTGTTAGATGTAAACATTGGTGGAAAGTTGTTTAGTCACCCATTCTTGGTGATTCAAAATTTAAGTATAAATAGGGTTATGGGTACAGATTTTTTAAATAAATATGGGGCAAATGTTAACTGTGAGCGATAGGTATTGGAATTGAATTTTGGGGGATGTATAAAGGAGACTAAATCTGTAAATTCAAAACGTGATTATCTAGTGGCAAGCTTGCACATGGCCCAGTGCATGTTGGATGAAGTAGGGATTGAGGAAGAGATAAAAGTGGAGGTCTAAGAGACAGAGGGTATTGGTGACAATGAGAGGGAAGAACTGTATAATTTACTGGTAGAGAATAAAGATGTGTTCTCAGAGAGACCACGGAGAGTGGTAAATTTTGAATATATTCTCAGGGTGAAGCCTCATGAGTCTGTTAAGGTTAGGCCATATCCTATTGCCATAACAAAGATGCTGTTAAGTCAGAAATAAAACGCATGGAGGCTTGGGGGGTGACTGAAAAATGCAGGAGTGAGTACTACAACCCAATAGTGGTAGTCAAAATACTTGAAGAGAGATTAGGTACGTTAGCAATAAGAATATTTGGAGAACTAAACATTATGTGCTGTGGTACCTGAATAACTGTTGTGCTTATATATATAATCTGCTTAATTGTTAGTGCATGAGGGATCCAGCAAAAGGTTTTATGTTGTTTGAGAAATTTGGAGGCGTAATTGTCAACCTGAACATATTTTGCACTGGATTCTGTATGTAGACACACCAAACTTCCTTTGGTGCGTGGAGGTCAAGTGGGTGGACTGAATGTTATGGTAAGCAACACAGCATGGGGATTGTAAAATTAACGTAAATTCTTTTTGCTGCTAGTAATCTCAGTCTGGGCTAGATGATATGAATAGAGGATAATTTTAACAAAGTATATTGGTGAATTTTAATAGAGATTTTTAAAAGTAGATTAAGTCATTTTTTTTGAGGAAACATTGCTAAACACTGGATTTTAATTCATGGTCTGTAATAATCAAGTAAGATTTTTTTGAGTGTCTGCTGTCAAGCCATGACAACACTCGGATATTATTTAAAGTCTGTTTGATTCCTGCCACATTATCGGTATCATTTTAAGGAGGCTTTGTCGCCAAGCATTACTGCCTCAGTGACGTGGGCATTTCTAATCTAGTACTGGGCACAACTACACAGTAGTTGTTCTAGCCTGTTTCTTAGAGATGGTTTGCCCTGAAATTCTGTATTAGCGGTGTCATCTCTGGATTGCATGAGGATGGGTCTAGCCTCGACCACTATACGGTAAATGTGGAAAACTTTCGTGTATAGTAGATTTTCATTGGGGATTTTGTGTGTTCATTGGTAGTGCTCTATAAACTGGCTAGTGGGGGACAGGAAATAGCGCCGGAGTAGGGAGCTGTGACACAACGTATAGTCTGGGGGCATCCCTGGAAGACATTTTAGGCAGTGAGAAGTGATAGTGCTCGTGAAACAAATTGATAAATGATACGTGTTCCAAAGTGAACAGATTTATTGGAAACAATGTGGTGTGCATCATACACTGTATAAAATAAAGAAGTTTTTTCTGGTATCACAAAGTGTCAAAAAATTGATAAAAATTATTATGATTTTTTAAAAATTGGTTGCGTTTGTTTTCCTTTGCCAAGCCTGTTGTAACATACACGCACATATAAAAGACACGAATTTAGAATCACAGTTAAGGAAACAGATATATTTTGGACTGGAGTTATTTACAGATACGTTAAAAATTTGTTTTTGTTGGGCGCAAAATATATAGGGAATTTTACTTAGTATAACAGAGTCAAGTAAAATGTTAACATTCTAGGACTATTTAACAATACTGTTCAGTCACTTTTTTGCGTTTTTTGTTTGTTGGTGCTACTTGCTATCGCATATACTGCATGCATGCGCTATCAAGTGGCGATATTGTGACGGTACAAACACCCGTTACTAGATGAATAGGTCTAGTATGCAAGGACTGCTTTGTGGAGAGCGAGAGCGCGACATGGTGCGCCATTCCCGGAAGCGCGTGGTGCTCCTGCGCGAGATTTGCGACGTGTCGGCGGAATGTCTCCGTCGCCGGGTGGCCACAAGACCCGCAGCTTGGGGCACTGTTTGGATTTTCCCGCGTTACGTGAAAACTATGTAACTTACGGTGAAGAGCGATGTGGCAGTGAATTGTGGTCAGCAATATGCACCTTCCGATAGATCAATCTTTATTTTAAGTCACGACACGCAAAAGTTATAGTAACTTGAAAATTGTTTAATATCACGAATCCTGAAAGATTAATTAGAATAGTAAATAACAACTTACATGGATGAGCCAGGGCTCGTTAATAACCTCTCGTCATAGCGGATCGAGTGGAATAGTCATATGTTAAGATTCATAAATAATTCAGCTCGTAAAAAGCAATAAACAAAGTTTGATGGGAAATTGTTTATAAAATTCATGACGTAAAGAACGGCATTATATAATATTTTGGGTGACATCACACGTATTTCAAACTAGTGAAGTCATACTATACACTCAACTTGCAATAGTTTTCATTGTTTGCAAATTATTACTAACATATTTCACCCATAATTAATTAATTATTATAGATATGAAGATTTTGATCAGCGCAATGTGCAGATCGCTATAGATTACGTCTAAAAACAGTGCTATATGCAGTTCTATGTTAAATCTTTGCAGCACAGATGTAAACAAACGAATTTACGTTAAGTGGCGAAATTTTACAAAAACTAAAACTTGATTTACGTACGAAAGAATAATCCTAGTTATTAATGTAACATGGCAACTAAGATGCACTTTTTAGCGCGGTGTACTTATTTCTGTTGAGGAATGTATGTGTCAGAATTTGTAACCTTAACTGGTGAGATTGGTACTTGCATATACAAGGGGGGATAGACATCCAAGCATATACAAGCGTGCGGCCCTCTTGGCCGGGGGTCAGTCGTTGACTAGTCGTTGGAGAGTTGGCCGGTGGGTGGCGGACGAGCCCCATTCGTGGGTTGCCCATATGGTCGTTTGAGTAATAGTGTTTCGCGCCGATTTATTTCGACAAAGTGTATTGTTTAATAGTGCAAGTGCGCAAGCATATATTTGGTGAACTGGAAGTGCAGGGATTATTTGTGTGAGTACGAGTTACGAGGTATACATCGGTGTAAGTGACTAAGTGGTAATCTGTGATTTCGCGACATAACTGTCACAACAAAGAGGACAGTGGGACTTGAGGTTCTGTTCGAATTAATTGATTAATTTTCGATTATAGCAGCCTACATTACTGCTATTGGGGGTTCGGAGTCATATTATTATTAAAGTAAAACTGTAAACCATCTCACTAGTGCTAATTTCATTGTGCGAAAGAAAAGGACGACGCCAATATATAGTTATGATAAAAACTTAATTGAACTGTGTTATGAAAATTGATTTTGTTATAATAATCGCCTAACTTTTGTTCCGTAGCATAAACTGTTCTCGTGTCTGAGTGAATATTAATTCAAAAACTATAACTAATGCGCGGGTGTGGAACAGTGTACTAATGCACCAAGTGTGGAAATCACCCCTTGAGACGTACGTGGGAGCCAAAATTTGCACTAACATTTCTTAACGAACATTTGTATATGCACATTCGTGTGAACTCTTCAACCACAATTTATTTTCCGCCCCGTCGCACTATGTGTGGTCTCTGCTGGTGCCATGTTGTACCGAATTATTTTTAAAAAACATAAAAGACATCATTTAAAACCTCTCCTTATGCTCCAGAGTACGTCCAGTTATAAAACAGAAAAATTGTGGAAATTGGTGAACGTGTGTAAACTTGGGGAAACTCCCAAATATATGGGAAACTACATATGAATGAGATTACTTACATATCTGCCTCTGTGTGCTCTCCCTGATGTCACGTAATATTGTTGTTAACAAATAGAAGCATGCACTCCCGATGCTGTCGATCTGCTAAGTAACTCCTCCCACACAAGTGTCTCAGTTATAAAAGAGAGAAAAAGCGTGTGTACATGATCCTCATTGGTCCAAAGAGGTGGGGAGTGGAGGGGGAGAAGTCTAAGATGGAGGGCTGGTGGTTCTCCTGGTTGACCCGGATTAATTCCCGTTGGTTCCCCGGGGGATAGGGATTGAGGGAAACAAGGAGCCCAAGTGGATAACCGGACACTGGATTTCGTTATCTTATCTAGTGATAAGAAACCTGTTATAACCGTTCTGGACCCAGAACCGACAGTATTTAACTACTGTTACCATCTACATTGAAATGTCACCCTGTGTATAAATGTCTTGGCAGATAATTCCAGGGAAGTGAAATCGTCAGAAAAGTGTTACAGGGTGTAAAGAGACTTGCAGCTATTTAATGCCTAGCGTATTGTGTGACACATGAGTTTACAATCAAATTACTGTAATTCAATACAAGTAGAGACATGAACAGACTGCGCGATTATCGATGATTCACTGTAATCGCACAAACCTTCCAAGTACGAGGGATGTGGAATGATCACATAAATCTGGATGGCTAATGGACAAATCAGATTCAGATATATTTCCAGGATAAATCGGAAGTGAGATTCATACACTGAGTAGTTCTTCTATAGAACCTAGAGTAGACCGATTCTTGAACATTATTCGTATGTTTAGGACATTAATCAAGTTGTGCTAACGAAACAGACCGAAAAGATTAAGAGCTGCCCAATTCGTCACAGTATGTATACGAGGCGTGCGAATGTCACAAACATGCTCAAAAACTACTGTGGGTGACGTTGCATGAAATACATTTTGCGTCACGGAGATTCTCAATCATAAAATTCCTAGCGTCCATGTTCAAACACAAGTCAACAGGCGTATTACATAGTATCTCGCGAAATAATCACTATGCTCGAATTAGAGAAGCTGAGGCTCATAGACAGTCTTTCTTCTCGCGTGTTACCCACTTATCCCAACCCCCCCCCCCCTTCCAAGACAAAAAATATACGCTTGTGGAGAAGGGGTGAGCTTTAATTCCAGTTTGCCACAAAGCCATCGCTGGTTTTCGGTGTACATATGTAAATTCATGCGCTGATACCGTTGTTCAGGCTATTAGGACAAACCGTCTTTCCTACGCCACTAACGAGGATCCCATTATTCTACAACTTTACTGCGACACGAATTCAAATATTTTGTAAAATTGTATTAAGCGATTCCAAGGATTTGATACATCTGGAACTGCTAATACCGAAAATGTCTCCAGGCTCTCACAAAATTCTTATTAAATTTTACATCGAAAGTTCCACAGAACTAGTTTCATTCATTTCCTCCTTGTCTATAACCACTCGCAAAGTATATAGCCCCAAATGACTGACAGAAAGTCTGTTTCACTTACGTTTCGAGGATAAAAAGCAATAACATTTTCACAAAGACTCGGTTTAATTGTCGTCTACAAAATATTTTCTCTGAAATTGGCTTTTTCCTTTCCATTGTGAAGCATATCATGTACACTGACAATACACATATTGCATGTCCGAGTGCACACTCAAATGTTCAATTACCCGCCGGAGTTGGCAGTTGCATGTACTGGTGATGTTTGGAACCGTAATTTTCTCACAATCTCGTTTTCGCCTGTTATATTAAAAACGAGTCGCTTGGATTGGGGTGTGGGTTGCACAAAAATAGAAAAGTAAAGCAGCCTATGAGTTATACTTACGTTTTATGAAAATGTTTCGACGATATAATGCCCATTCGGAATACATCATGAAATTACTCACACAAATATTTCGTTTAGTTGCCAATATTAATTCCTCAAAACTCAAAGTATTATCGTCTCCTTTGACAGTTACACCTTCTGGTTCCGATTTTTATTTACATATACGCAAGCGGGGTCTAGATACTAATATGACATTTATTAGTTTTTTTATTTTTATTATGATAACGCTTACGTACGCCTTTAAGCGTATATAGTTCACTAAACTAATTTGCTCCACTTCAGTAACTTCCTTAAATGTCTAATTGTGGGATTCCTACACATCAATTAACACCTCATTCAGTGTTATTTGGCGTCTGTGTTATAATAAATGATATAAGCTCCTATCTTATACAGTGATCATGGCAACTCAGTCCTTGTTACTACTGCTCGATCACTTGAATAGATAAAAACACTAACGATGGCAATCACAGAATGCTCAGTCCATTTCTCGGAATCAATTTCCTTAATTTAAATCTTCCGGTTTCCCGTTATTTGTTTTAACTGGAAATAAAAAAAATTACCTTTGGGTTCAACATTATCTTACACACTCGTTCAAAATTTATCTAAAATTACGCATAATTTTCGGTGTCACTTAAATAGAAACATCGATTCCTGAACAGATTTCATGTAAGCTTTTCAGTATTGTCCCAACACTGAGAGCTCATTCCTTAAGTCAGACAATACGAGATCAATTCAGACCCACACAGCTTTCTAGACACGAGTAATTAATTTATAAAATTATTTACTCTAATAACGGTAATTTTTGAGCGCAGTATACAGTAACTGACAAACAGATGAAGCACCAGGAAGTGGAGTAGGAAACTAAATGAAACTTCACGTGTTGAGAAGGTATATAACGTTATGGAGTGACTACACAATGGAGTCAACTTTACAAAGAACTTGGTAGGATGAGACCATCTCATTGTCTTTCACAACGATCACTCAACATCTGAAGCCGTTCATTGATCTTATATACCCTAGCAGGCCTCCTAACAATACGAAACACGAACAACAATAATGCACACTAATGCCCGTTCTGCCTGTCACAGAAAATTGCAACGATAATTATTTGCATACCCGCTGATCACGTGAACGAATACGAGGTTAGAAAGACATCAGACCATGTCATGCAGGTGCATTACTTTTTTGGCTGGCAGTGTACCTGAGTTCTTCTTACTTTTATCTAGTTTGAGCTACTCCTCCATAGACGAGTGCTCTGCTTGATGACTGCCATGCAGGTGACCTGGTTCAATTCCTGGTACTGCCAGGGATTTTTCTTTAGTGGAAACACTTGGACGTTGTCTCCTCATCCTCTCGATGGCAACTGAGAAGCTGCTTGAATGAGAGGTAGCGGCTCCAACGTCTACAAAGTTGACGACGCCCAGGAGAGCGGTATGCTGACCCTACGCTCTTCCATCATGCATCCAAAGACGCCGTTGGCTGCGAATGACATGTCGGTCGGCTGTTGCCGATTGGCCCGTCTGCCACCAGAGCGGCGGAGCTTTCCTTCCGGCTACTCTTGCAGTTGTGCGATTCTTCTCGGACAGAAATATATCTCAGTGTGGTGGCAGTATTACTGATGTTTTGTGAACTCTGTTCTGCGAAGGAGGTCTGTGCTTATGTATTTTCAACACAACCATACTCCACACTGCCACGGTGATTTTTGTGTCATTCTCCTTTTGCCTTGAAGCTATTTCGTCTATTTGTGAGTTACTCACAATCACAGCATTTTAAAATTCAGTACACTGTAACTAAACAGAATATCATGCTTAAAGCAATATCTCTAGCGACTACCATGTCTTGCACCCTGACTCATGTACACACAGAAAGACACCTCAGATTTAGAGAACATAAAAACACTAAAATAAATAGGAATGGAAAGACGAAAGGGTTTTTGGAGTGCATAAAGACTTTAAAATAAAGAGAGGAGGAAGGGGACAGGCAAAGTTATACTACCAGGCTCATATACACACTTAATTAACGGTGATGCAAAAACACGATGAATCCGCTATATAAATCATAAACTTAACTCTTTGGAACCATTACGTTTCAAAGCCCGAACAGCATGTTCCATTACAGATACATTTATTTATTGGTTCTTCGACACACGAAGATTCTATTAAGAATCCGTCAGTGTAGAAACACAAACTTTCTTTACATGGTTGTCTTATTTGATCTTCCCTCTAGCTTTAACGAGAATCATCGATCCTATCTTCAACAAATTTGTCTTGGCCGGTCTACCATCCATCTTCTTCCGCTTGGAGGCATCCTTTCAGAGGGCATCCTCTCAATAGCATGTCTTGGCAACCCCTATCTTTCAGAGAATCTTAATTCCTCAACAATGATACTTGTAGACTTATTGTCCAAAAATAATTCACAAGGAGTGAACCCTATAGCCTCGTCGTATCTCGGCTCACTTTTAATTCCCCCGAATGGCATGATAAAAGTAGCCCAGATTGTGTTCGGTTTACGGTAATAATCTGTCACAGTCTATTTGATTCTGCTTCAAAGTGCTCACTGGGATTGACTTGTGGAAAATGAGGAGAAATCCTAACTAATTTGATACCATTATCTTGATGACACTTCTCAAACGTCTGCGTTCCATATCTCAAAAAATATCTGGAGATCTTTTTCTAATTTATCAATCAGTACTTTCGCCGCTGCTCTGTAAACTGAGTAATATGCTTGGTCTAAGTAATCGAAACTTAAAATAAGGAAGAACATCTTCCTCTGTACACTGAAAATAGCCTAAATAATTCCACATTGTTAAGCCTCCTTTGTTAGTCAGATAGAATACCTTATCTATGAATACTTACTGAAGATGAAACGGATTGTACCCTTACACAGTTGTCGTAAGAAGCAGCACGCCTTCACATGCATTCTGTAGTTTCTGCAGGTATATTCTCTACCTACTGTCTTTAATGACAGTTCCTGGAGCACATAAAACTCATACTTAGCAACTCGGTGTGTACAGTTCTTCTCTTGAATAGTTGCAGTTTATCATTGTTTATCAAATTATAACGAAGAGCCGAAAATGTGATTCACTTGGGTTATCAAAAATATCTTACAGTAACTGGAATTATCACCGAAGGCGTTCTATTGCAAAGAATCCGTGACATTAGTTAAATCTCATGCTCGGTCCTTCACGCGAAGGTTAGTAGCAGTATCATATGCTTGCCAGCTATCTTATGATTTCCTATTTCTCTTCTTGAGGGTAGGATCTTCATAGGAACTTTAGAATTTTTTTTTCCGATTGGTCACTTATTAAGAAAAGACTACTGATAGGTAGCATCCATTCTATAACAGCTGTGATAACATCAATATCCATTCCTTAATTAATTTTTATTACTAAATTCAGTCAGGATTTGAAGAGCCATAGCTGCACAATCTTCTACGGTAGCTGAAGAATTTCTTCAAAATGGTTCAAATGCCTCTGAGCACTATGGGACTTAACTTCTGAGGTCATCAGTCCCCTAGAACTTAGAACTACTTCAACCTAACTAACCTAAGGACATCACACACATCCATGCCCAAGGCAGGATTCGAACCTGCGACCGTAGCGGTCACGCGGTTCCAGACTGTAGCGCCTAGAACCGCTCGGTCACCCCGGCCGGCGAAGAGTTTCGTCCTTTGTGTCAGTATACACACAGGTCATTCTATTTCTGTATCATCAGTATGTGTTATCAATTCAAGTTGAAATCAGCGCAGTTCATGGCTTCCTGTAGTAACGCTCCAATTGTAACTATCAAACGCAGTATAGGAATTTAAATCTATATCTAGTTCTATATTCAACATGCCACCTTATTATGTGTGATGGAGGGTAATTTGTGTACAAAATGTCACTTCTCCACTTTCCAGTTCCAGTAGCGAATGGCTCCCTGGAAGAATTATTTTGATAAGCCTCTGTGTGAACTCAAATCTCTCTAATTTTTTATTCACAGTCTCTTCGTGAGGTATCGGTAGGAGGAATAAACATATTAGTTGACTTTTCTAGGAATGTGCGCTCTAGGAATATTAATAGCAAACCACACTATGATGCACAATACCTCCCTTTTATCGCCTGCTACGTGACTTGAGTCGCGTGAGCGTTTTAGTGACGCTTTCGCTCTTCTTAAATGAGCCGGAGCGAAACGTGCTGCTTTTGTTTGGATCTTCTCTACTTCCTTTATCTGTCCTATCTAGTATGAATTCCAGAGTGACGAGCAATGTTCACGTATTGCTAGGAAGAGTGTATTTTTGACAATGCTCCGAATGAATGACATTCTGCCATCTGCCTTTCCCATGGTGTGTCGTTCCACTTTAAATCGATCGATACGCATACCCCCATATATTTAATAGACGTGACCGCTTCCAGCGACTACTCTGGAATCGTTTAGTCATTAAATAGAGGACCTTCCTGCCTATTTACGCGTAATAAGTTACATTTGTTGATGTTGAAAGGTAGCAACCAATCCCTGCACCAAGCGTCCATCCTCTCAAGGTCTTCCTGCGTTTCACAACTTTCCTGGGTTGCGACTTCTCTTTAAACAGCAGTATCATCCGCTAGAAATTCTGAGGTTATACATGAGGTCATTTATATGTATATTGTTAAAAGTAATGGTCCTATGAAATTCCCTTGGCGTACCCCATACGCTGTTCTATGTCATTAGCTAAAGGTCTGCAACTGGCGTGCGTGATCCCTCTAATTGCTAGGTGCATGTAGTTACGGGGAAGTCCAGAAGGTGCCATTGTTGCTGCTTCCGATACGGGAACCGACTAAACACGGTTTACTCTAAGCTCGTTGATCGTGCCTCGCTCGAAAGTCCCGACCGTCTGTCTACGCTTACCCGATAGCCGCTCGTTCACTCGCTGCAGGATCATGTCGCGTGAACAGAAGACGAAGGCTCGTTGGTTGATTGAATTGGGGAATGGGATATAACAGCGATAGGATGGGGAAGGAAGTCGGTCGTGCCCTTTCAAGGGGACCACCCCGGAATTTATCTGGAGCGATTTAGGGGAATCACGGAATACCTAAAGCAGGATGGCCGGACGGGAATTTTAAGAGTCGTCCTCCCGAATACGAGTTCAGTGTGCTAACCACTCCGCCACCTCCATCGGTGATGCAGGGGAGTGTGAGAGGAAAGCCAGATTTGTAAGAATACATTCTAAACGTGAAACAAGTTTGTCGTAGCAACGTGTCAGAGAGATTTTCGTTAGTACAGTCATGTTTTCATTAGTAAAATCATGTTGGAAACATGTACAGTGGCAGATTCCCTGCCCTCTTGTCTTACACATTCATCAGGACGCATCTGGAGGCACATGTCGGCAGGCAAAGTGGAACGTCTGAAGCGTAGCCAACATCAGTGAAAGACTACGTGGCTAAAAGTTGCGTAGAGATGTGTGTTAGCGACCTTCATCTATTTACATTAATATCAGGGGGAGGATTTCGCTCTTTATGAGTTTCTAAATGTTGGTTCCGACATTGGACAGGTGAATGTCTCCAACATTCTGCCCCATCCTACGACGATGGCACGAAACTATGAAAGACAAGCTAATGAAATACGGGCGAGTAGGTGCCTAGCATCGTTCACGCCATAGCTATGGAGACATGTGGATGTACAACGGATTTGTGGATTGATTCATATCGAAAAGGTGTTACTATCTGTTACTCCACACTTTGCTGATCAGGACTGGACACCCAAAAACATGGTACCGGCAGCAACTCACTTTTCTGAGAAGTAAAAATCTGGGTAAGTTATGAAGAATCATAGTGGGGAAACGTTATTCAGTTTACAAGAAAATCCACGGCACCTCTGTAAGATTTCATTTGTCACCGAACGGGGTAGTTGGAACAGCCTATTCAGAATGCTACAGTCTGTAGTTAGCCAGTACGACAAAATCATGAAGATTCTTGAAGAGAAGGGCGTCCTTTACAAACATAATGATTACAATAACGGAATCGCAAAAGAACTCGTGACCTATTTGGAGCCATTCAAAGATGCAACAGAAGTGCTCGAAGGCGAGAAGTAGCTTAGAGTTCACTTTGTTTTGATACGAGTTCCTAAAATGAAAAGCCAACGGCCTTCCACGGCGGCTACACCGGTTCCTGTCAGATCGCGGAAATTAAGCGCTGTCGGGCTTGGGTAGTACTTGGAAGGCTGACCGTCCGTTCTGCCGAGCCCTGTCGGCAAGCGGGGTGCACTCAGTCCATGTGACGCTCCAGTCGCGAAAACTAACAACGATGATCTCATCACATGCCCCTCCATATCCACATGCAGTAAGCTGAGGATGATACTGCGATCGGTCGGTATCGTTGGGCCTTCAAGGCCTCTTCGGACGGAGTTTACTTTATCAACTGAAAAGTCGTTGCAACGCGAGGCCCGAAGATACAGATGTACGATTTTTTAAATTATTGTAAATCCACTTTTCTTGTTTAATACGCACTGCGTATCGGAGTCAAAACACCACTTTCAGTGTCCCTGGTATTTGGCAGTGCAACCAAATTTAGCATTATTATTAGCTGTAAGTATTACTAGTGTTGAATGACCGGTGTCTCCGTCTCATGGAGGAGACATTAGAATTTCGGACATTGTACAGAATAGCAAAACTTCTGCGACCACGCTTCCGAACACTGAAAATGATGTCGGTTGCTGACAGACGAGACGTTAAATGTTGTACGTCAAATCTGTGACATCAAATCAGCTACAGCTAAACGACGATAATATTATGACATGTTCGTAATGTGCTACTCTGTTTTTGTCTTCATCTTCTCTCTCAAGCATGGGACCAGGTGGTCCGTTAAGACTTCTTGATCAGCCCATCTTTTCTTGGGTTTACCAATTTTCCTTCTTCCTTTAGCGACGTGCTGTAGCGGTTGTTTGGGAACGCGGTCATCGCCCATTCTTCCTGTTTTATTTAAGTTATAAATTCCTACATTATTCCTCATGGTCTCATTTTTTAATCTGTCTCTTCTTATTACGCCACGGACTGTTCTCAAAATTCTCATCTCGGCTGCCTGGAATTCACTGCGTATTATAGAATTCATAATACAGTATTCAGTTCCATGTAGTCCACAGGGAATTGCCATAACTTCATAAAATTTTAGCATTGGTGCATTAGAATTTTTTCCATTAGAGTTCATATTATCATGCTACACATCACATTGAATCCCTGAATCTTTTTTTCAATATCCACTATACTGAAATATGATATGATACAATCCAAGAATCTGAAGGTATTAACTTGTTCAACAGTTTTGTTTTCCAGTATGAATGTAAATCTTAAAGGTTGTGGGCCTTGGAATGCAATGGACTTGGTGTTATTTGTCGACATACTTGCTGCTTTGCAATTTTATATGGTTCATATAGCGTTCTCTGTAAATTATCTCCATTATCAGCAACTAGAATCGTGTCGTCAACAAACATAACTTCCTTCTTTGAAGCGGTCATTTACATCTAATTTCACAATCCGTTGGTTCCACTCCCTCACAACGTTATCTAAACATAAATCAAAAGGTGTCGGTGAAATACACCCTAGTCTGAACACTTTATTACTATTTCTTGGGAGATATTTCCAGAGTCTATCTTCAAATCAATCGTTGATCGACATATGCAAGTTTTTCGGGTAACTTTGATGAGATGTAATGACATTAACCTTTTAACGTAATATTCCGTAGTTTTCCTCTGTGTGCACTGCAAAAGGCTTTACTGTAGTCTACAGAGACCATGCAGATATTTAAATCGTAATCTCTCCTTTATTTATTACTTCTTTTAATGATAAAATTTTGTCTTAGCACGACCTTCCTTTCCGAAAATCAGTTTGTTCTTCTAGTAACATGCTGTCTACGATGTTTCTCATTCTATTTAGTGATATCGTCGCACGTATTTTGTATGCCATACTTAAGAGACCTATTCCTCTAATTTATACCTTCTGTTATTGGTCGCCTTTTGAAAATGGGCATTGGTATTATTTTCTTCCATTCCACTGGTAACTTTCTTTGCTGCCAGCAAAATCTAAAGCCTATATTAACTTCTCCTGGTAGTTATTTGAAAAGTTCCCTATTTAGATTTTCAGTTCCAGGAGCTTTTCTGAATTTTACAGTTCTGTAAGGCCTCCAAACTTACTACCGTCGATTTTTACGCAATAGCTTTTCATTTGGAATTGAATCATTTACTATTGATCAACATCTGCGGGATGCGCACGTAAATTTGTTCATCTCTCTATTTTTGAAAAAGTTGTTTTCTATTGGCAATGAATTTAAGTTCGCAAAGCCTCGTAAATTTTTGTAATTCTGATTAACAGCTGATCATTTATCTCTCCTACTAAAGTATAATCTTTCTTATTGATGGAATCAAGGACACTTTGGAAGGTCTTCTAAAATTTATCAGTTTCACTCTTTCTTCCTTCTTCCGGGGCACATGCTGTTATAATGCTGGTATATCCTACAGCTACTTTAAATTAGTGTGTTAAGATTCCTCGATTAACCCAATTGTGAGATGTTATCCTGATTCTTCTGTTTTTATGAAATATTTATTTTGTACCGTCTAGAGAATGGCAGCCGCCTTCACCAACCGAATCAATGAAGTCCATCTTTACGGAGTGACTGAACTGTGGGCTACCCGATGCTCAATTCATCGACGAGGTTGAGTTGTATTTGACGCAGATGGATGGTCATGACAATGATCCGCTTGACTGGCGGAGACTTAACAACAGTCCTAATCAAAAGCTAGCTACTTTAGGGAAAAAGAGTGTTTCGTGTACCAGCCTCAAATGTAGCTAGTGAAGAAGTTACGTGCGGCAGGAAAGCTTATAACGGATAAACGAAGCCGACTTTATCCGAAACGAGTCGATGATATTTTAAAAATTCATAGCAGTTACAACGCTAACAAAAAAAAATCTTTTCTAATTTTTTTGTGGTAACAGTCACTTATGTAAATTTGAATCTATGAAGCAGGTGACGTCATAAAATCTGCAATGTATTTTTCTACTCTGAGGCCAACCGACATTATCTTTCAAAATTTTAACTGTTTTAGAATTTTGTTGTCTTAAAGCAAGCTTTTTTTTGTTTATGGGTCATAATGCTGTCTCCAGGCAGAGAAGGACAGGCAGCGTTCTGTTTGATAGAGACTCTTCAATCCAATAACGCATCTGGTCTTATGTCCGCAAGATCGTATTTTGATCCCTAGGCAGCAGTACAGAACTGCATCCAACGCCTTCCGGAAGTCAAGAAACCGCCATAAACCTGGGCGCCTGAACTCGCTGCTTTCTGAGCCTTGTAGGTCTTAACCGATAATTATTTACGGAACCCACGCTGATTCTTACGGATTATGTTATTGGTTTCCAGAAATTCCATAATACGCGAGCATAAAACATGTTCCAAAATTCTACAACAGACCAACAGCAGTGTGTGACGTATAATTATATATATATATATTTTTTTTTTCGGTGCCTACAGTGTCACGTCTTTCAGTGTCACACGCATTTTTATTTTTTAAGGGGATGACTTAAGACTATTTCCATGGGTTCGCCCCTCAAAGTTCTCCCTCATATCACATAATTGTCGTCTGATGTAGTACAAACTGAAAAAATAAATTCCTTTTAAAGCACAGTTTCGTATATAATTTATATTCAAAACCTCACACCTGTGTCACAAAACAAATCCTACATCGAGAATACTTTACACAAGTTTAAGGGAAGAAATGCTTCCGATAATGATTACAGTATTTAAAGAACATCAACATATGAACAGGCTGAAATGAACAAACAGTACATGAGACTATGTTAATCAATTCAACTGTAGAAAGCTAAGGAGCACATTATTAGCAAAGTGAGGTATGCAAAAGTGAAATGCCAAAATGAGCACTTCTCAATTGGGAGTAAATCAAAACAATCAGAATGGCTGAAAGAGAGCCCAATAACATCAGCCATAAACGAATAAGACCTAAGCAACTAAGCAAATAAGAGAATAGGCAAAAGTGAGATGCCAACAAAATGGGAGGTGGCCGAACTCCGTCGGCACTTAACATACGGTTGCGCTCGTGGCGGCACCTCGCGACCCGTACGCAACACGCGCGCCTGAGATCGCAATGCACTCTTAGCGCTCGCGGCGGCGGCGTCTAGTGGCCCGTACGCAAGTTGTGCGATTGCTGTCCCAGGTCGACCCTTTATCAATTATGTTACATGGCCCCCAATGTGGAAGGCCGTTAATTTATTAAATGCCTGACACAATTTGTGAGTTTACTCCGATCGCAAAATTTTACTTTAAATTTTCAAATTGCTATCCTTTTTCCTACCACCTTTACATTCACTGGTTCGCTAAATATTGATTGATTATCACATATTGTGATATAAGTACAAAACATTTTAGTTACCTTTCAAAAGTATGACGACAGTAATACAAAACATTTTATGTTCTTCTACCTCTATTGAATAGAAGATATTGTACAGTATGTCAGTTGATGCTTTTGTCTAAATATTTATTTTACACGTCTTATTTAAGTACAAAAACTGCAATGATTAACAGGCATTTACACTGTTTGAAAACTCATTGTATATACATTGTGACATCTACTGTACATGGAAACGTCTGGAAATCGTTTATGTAGATGAAATAATTCTGTAGTGTACTTCGTTAACTTCGAAGGTACTGTTTTAAAAATGTGAATAGAAATATATAGCGCACACACACACATCTATCCAAACTTTTGCACCGAGAAGTTATTTTTCAAAAAGAATAAGTCAGGTTGGCTCGAAAGACTCCAAATTATCCGAGTCCTTCGAGTAATGATGTTCAACAGACATACATTTCAAATATATAAGGTAACATTTGTATATCCTTATCCTTTCCAATTTACTGGCTATTGACGTAGTTTGAGTGTGGTTAAGGACGTAGTCCAATGCCACCAAGAAATTTTGAATATTGCTCTTTTTGTTAAGGTCCTCCGGTGAAGCAATGGTGTATCACTCATCGTTGATAGGGTACATCGTTTACATGTCCTATGACTAAGGTACTTTCTTTTTTTCAGACATAAAACATAAAAACAATTTTTGCATTTTATTTACATTATACATATTTCCTTGTTTCTTTGCCCTCTTTGGACTTATCGCTACTCAGAATGTAAGTACTACTAATTATAGGCGCTACGAATTTCGTGCGACTATTTGCTATGCGACTATTAGCTATAGCCAACATAAGTTCGACTCACACGACTCCTTTTTTTTCATATCTAGTCTCATACGATATATATATATATATATATATATATATATATATATATATATATATATATATATATATATACAGGCTGTTACATAAAGTTACGGCCAAACTTTCAGGACTTTCAGGAAACATTCCTCACACACAAATAAAGAAAAGATGTTATGTGGACATGTGTCCGGATACGCTTAATTTCCATATTAGAGCTCATGTTAGTTCTTCCACCTACGCTCAATGGAGCACGTTATCATGATTTCATATGGGATACTCTACCTGTGCTGCTAGAACATGCGCCTTTACAAGTACGACACAACATGTGGTTCACGCACGATGGAGCTCCTGCATATTTCAGTCGAAGTGTTCGTACTCTTCTCAACAACAGATTCGGTGAACGGTGGATTGGTAGAGGCGCACCAATTCCATGGCCTCCACGCTCTCCTGACCTCAACCCTCTTGACTTTAATTTATGGGGGCATTTGAAAGCTCTTGTCTACGCATCCCCGGTACCTAATGTAGAGACTCTTCGTGCTCGTATTGTGGACGGCTGTGATACAATATACCATTCTCCAGGGTTGCATCAGCGCATAAGGTATTCCATGCGACGGAGGGTGGATCCTCGCTAACGGAGGACATTTTGAACATTTCCTGTAACGAAGTGTTTCAAATCACACTGATACGTTCTGTTGCTGTGTGTTTCCATTCCATGATTAATGTGATTTGAAGAGAAGTAATAAAATGAGCTCTAACATGGAAAGTAAGCATTTCCGGACACATGTCCACATAACATATTTTCTTTCTTTGTGTGTGAGGAATGTTTCCTGAAAGTTTGGCCGTACCTTTTTGTAACATCCTGTATACAAAATTGTACATACTCGTATCTATTAAAAGAAAAAAAAGAAAAGTATCCCTGAATGAGTGCAAGTATCTTATCTTTCGTGAATCACATGTTGAAAGGACTTGACTCTTCACAGTCTTTTTTTATATTGATGTGCATATAGAGAACCACAACTCTCGTAAGATTTTGTCTCATGCTACGTTTCCACTATTTGTGACCTAATTGTCCTGTTATATTAGGAACAATTTTACAGTAGGTCTTATGTTTATTTAGTACTTATTTTAAAGAAAAAAGAAATTTTATGTTGTTCCTTACACTACATTATCCTCATTCCTTTGCATTAGAAATATTCGTTTTATCATCATTTTACCCGAAGCATCTTTACAAAATTCTACTTCACACACTTAAATTTTATATAGAAAATGTGATACCTCGATACTACATTATTTCGTTTTAACTTCCTGTACTTTCACATATCACATAATATAATCAATTTTTAGGTGTTGTACTCCAAAAAAAAGTTTTTTTTCTTAAGAGTGTAGGAGACATCTTTAGACAGTTAACGTGTTTAGCTGAAAATTTTGAATAAAACAGTGAAAAAGCAAATTTATTGATAGCAACACACGATGTTCAGTCCAAGATGGTTATCCGTACAGTCATTCTGGTTTTTTAAAAATCTATATACATTTTAATGTCTTGATGAGAATATAGTCTCTTTCGTTTAAGGGTACCGGGATACACTAATAGACACACGCCGGGATGGGGTATATTCTCTATTAAACGAGGTCCAGTATATAATAGCTGCCACTTTCTCTTTTCTGACAATACTGACGATTTCACACGACTTCTAATCAGGACTTTATCACCGACTATGCATGTTCTTTTCCCAGTTAGTCTATTAGCAAAATATTTCTTCCTCAATTGTGCTTGGTGATGTAGAAAAATGGTCGCCTACCTGATCTTTTCGTCGAAAGAAATGTCTTGATTTGCACATTTCGGCCAAATTTCTGTCCTCTCATTTTGTTCCGGCTTTTTAAACATGAGCTCTTCTGGAGTGTGATTTGTCACTGAATGCGTAAGATTATTTACAATTTCCTGAAAGGGTTTTAAATAACTGACCCAAGCAGTATGGTTGTTATGGCAATACCTCCTTACAAATCTGTTAAACTCACGAAATTCCCTTTCTATGGGGTTCGCTTCCGGATGATATTTGGACACAACTATTTGCCTAGTTTGTAGAGCAGCCAACCATCTTTTCCACGTGGATGAGTTAAATGTGGTCGCATTGTCTGACAGTATCGCTTGCGGTTTTCCCACGTGCGGTATAAAATCAGCAATTAATTTTAGAAGTATGGAAGAGCTTTTGGCCGATTTAAGAACATAAATTCTGAGGTACTTCGTAAAAACATCAAAAAATGCCACTAAGAATTTTGCACCACCCCTGGCAACTGGGAATAGCCCGCAAACATCGATCGCTAAAATCTGCAATGGAGAGTCTGGTAAAATTGGTGTAGTTCACCTTTTCTACACATATTTACGGCTTTCGCCTTTTGACAAATTACACAAGTGCTAATCAAGTTCTGGACTTCTTTTCTAAGAATGGGGAAATAACAACATGTCACAATTTTATTAGCATACTTAATAACCCCAAAGTGCCGCCAGGTGTTATGGGTATACCATATTAGTCGGTCTAGACAATCAACCGGAATACATACGCACCACTTTCCAGATGCAGGATTCTTCCTATAAAATAGCACCTGTTTTTAAAGTCTATAATGGTTGCTGATTTTTGGATTACGACCCCTCAATAGCTCCTTTTTAACCGGGCTCCACCGAGGGTCGGCATTTTGCAATGCTGTTATATTTTTACCTAAGTCAACAAAATGCTGTCTATTTGCCTCATCTTTCATTAGAAACACGTTAAATTCCAATGTTAGATCTGAGGATGGGGAATATTCGTTTAGTCCTTGGGGCATCCGAGATAGGGCGTCAGCAACTACGTTGTCCTTACCACTGATATACACTATCTCGTAACTGTGTTCTTGCAAGTCGTGCAAGTAAGAGTTTGAAACTATGCAAAAAGCTTAGCGCCTTGTGATCGCAATAGACTTTGGTATGTGCACCAGCTAAATGATAATGGATTTTTCGGAACGACCACAGAATGGCAAGTAGTTCCAATTCTGTAGTATAGTAAGATCGTTCGCATGAGGTTAAAGTCCTATTTGCGAATGCAATTGAACTTGGAACAGACATGATCCTAATCCCACATTGGATGCGTCTGCATACAAACAAAATTCAATACTCATATCAGAATGATAGAGTAATTTAGCATTTAATAAGGCCTCTTTGATTTTTTCAAAATCCGACTGGCATTCTGGAGACCAATTCCAGTACGTATTCTTTTTGAGAAGACGTAACAACGGCTCCGCATTTAGTAATTGATTTGGAACATATCGGCGATAGAATGACGCCAGTCCCAGAAAATGTTTTAATTGCCGTTTTGTTCTGGGCACTGGAAATTTCACTATGGCATTCAATTTTTCACTATCTGGAAGGATACCATATGAATAAATCATATGGCCCAAAAATTTAATTTTCTCTAGTGCAAACTTCGATTTACACAGATTAGCTGTAATACCAGCATGCAAAAACTAATTTATTACATTCTCCAGTATTTCCATATGTTCCTCCCAACTATTTGTGGTGATTAAAATGTCGTCTACAAACAGTGATATCTTAAAAGTTCGGGACCCAACGCTTCAGCAAGTGCCGCAATAGAAACCTGAGCTTATATTTAAACCGAATGGTAAAACTTTGAATTGATAACTTATTCCTGCGTGAATGAAGGCTGTATATTTCGTAGATTGTGCCGCGATAGGAATTTGCCAGTAAGAATCTCGGAGATCGAGGATAGAAAAATATTATACACCATGGTATCTCTGTATCAATTCGTCTATATTCTCGGGCCTTGTTCCCACCGGTGTTATAATTTTATTGATTTCTCTTGCGTCGAGAACTAGTCGTACTTGTCCACTTGGTTTGTCTACAGCAAGTAAGGGGCTCGAATAGGGACTGTCAGATGGTACTATGATGTTCCATGCAAGCATCTTTTGAATTTCATTACTAACTGCGTTTTTTATTGTCCATGGTACTTGGCAAGAATTATGACAGACGGTTTTATGTGGCATGACATTCATCCTATATTCATATCCCCTAATCGCACCAGGTTTTTCTTCGAATACTTGTTCGTATTTCATGATAACCTTAAACAATTCAGAACGCTGAGCTGAGGACAGCTGAGCAGATTCAGAGACTGTTTTTAACATTTGTTCATGTCGGTCAAATTTTATTTCTTGAACCTGATTCTCTGAACCTGTAGTTTTATTTTTTGAAATGAACTTCATTTGTATACCTGGGAAAAACCTTCCATGTGTGTCGGTTAGCCTCAGCAATTTTAGAGAGACGATTTTCAGTTTGACCTTCAACTCACATATCCCGTTAGAAAAGTCGATCTTTGCGTCCTTTTCTTGCAAAAAATAAAACCCTAAAATACAGTCCACTATCAGCGCATCAGTTATGAGGAACGTGCATTCAGTCGCTACATTTCCAAATTCTAGCTCTAATTGGACTTGTATTTTGACGCTTCTACTTCTCCCTCCAATCGCTCCCAAAACCTTACGATTGCTAACAGGCAATATTGGCACCCGTTTTGCTTTAGTGATCTGTTTAAATAAGTCCATAGAAATCACATTAGTATCAGACCCAGTATCAAATATTGCGTTCACTGAAATACCTTCGATTAGTATTTTAACGGCAGGTTTTATAACTGCCGGATGATTGGTGCTGCATTTAGTGTCCTCGTTATACAATTCATTTCTCGTGTCAATGCCACCATTGTACCTTAAGATTTTTAATCTTAAATCAGAATCGTCCCTATCTCGCCCACTAGCCTGCACTTCGGGACTTAATGCGGCGGTAATTTGTTTTCCGATGGCTGAGAAATCGGCCGCATTTCGGTATCATTTACTTCATCAATTACTATTTGTGGCGGATGCTGTCGCCAGTTTTGATTTATCGGGTTTAGTGTCTGGGTATTCTGTCTCCCTTGATTTCTGTTTTGTGTCGTTTCGTTATTGTAGTATCCTGGAGTGAACCTATGTTCCTGCCTCCTATCCGCAGTACCTCGTTCCCACCGGCCTGTTCTACCGTAGCCGTACGCGTTGTTATTGTCTTGGCTTTTGTACGCCGAGCTGGGTTCTCTGCAAGCCGGCTCGCGACGCTGGATATTTCCATTCCTCCACAACTGTGATTTACAGATCTTACCCGCACATCTTCCTGCATCAAATCAATTGCATCTAGGATGGGCATAAACTCATCAATGTTTGCGTCTGCGGCGTGAATTAATTTTTGGCGTATATCAATAGGCATCTTAATCTTAAGAATGCACAACAAATCTTTATGCGAAATTGGCTCGTCTCAGTATTTCGTTTTATTCAGATACTTCTCGAAATACTTTCGGAGCGTTCCTTTGCTATAACAAAACTGTTCGGGGTTCAATACAGCCTCACGAAGTCGTTGCTGTACCCCTAAAGACCAATATTTCGCGAGAAACCTTTTTTCAAACTCGTCATATGTGGAGCATTTTTCTATGACTTCAGTGGCCCACAAGACCGCATCATTTAACATGTATCCACTTACGTAACGCATCTTTTGTAATTCCGTCCATTTTGTGGGTAACACGCCACGAAAAGAACGAATAAATACTAGTGGATGCACCCCACTCATGTCAGGTGAGAATGACTGACACCTCCTATGTTTGATAATGTTGTCCTCCATAATGACATTTACATTAGGTGTCGTAGCCCCCAGTAATGTATATGATTCCTGATCCCGAGTTACCTCAGAATTTACTTCGGTGGCTTGCCCCCGCTTTTGTGTACTAGCATCGACTACGTTCTCTCCACGTGTCGGCGTGGAGACATCACTCTTGACTACCTCTTTAATATCAGTAAGCTCATTATTAAATTTGTTTAATTGCTCATTTACTCCCCTTCGCCATTGAGATAATTCCTGAGTAATCTGCATTTTTACTTCAGAAATCTGAGCAGTTGGATATATCGATTGTCTTTCTTGTTCTTTTGAAATGGATTTTACGGCTTCCTTTACCAAAACGGTTCAAATGGCTCTGAGCACTATGGGACTTAGCATCTGTGGTCATCAGTCCCCTAGAACTTAGAACTACTTAAACCTAACTAACCTAAGGACATCACACACATCCATGCCCGAGGCAGAATTCGAACCTGCGACCGTAGGAGTCGTGCGGCTCTCCTTTACCCGAGAGTCTATTTCTACAGATATTTCCCTATGCTTTAATGACAATTCGTCGAGTGTCGTAGACAATTGATTTACTAAGACCTCGAGAGCGCCTTGATTGCCTTTTAATTGTTTTACTTCCGAATTTAAGTCTCTGACCGCGTCTTCGTATTCTCGTCTGAGATTTATTATTTCTAATTTTATTATTGCTCATACACTCGTTTACATGAAAAAGAAAACAGACATAGATTAGCAGAATGCTAGTTTTTACCAGAAAAATAGATATATACATGTAACTCCTATTATGATGAATAAATTGTGAACTTACTTTAGAAATAGGCTTAAGTGAAATCCCTCCGGTGCCTCCAGTGTGACGTATAACTTTATATATATATATATATATATATATATATATATATATATATATATATATATATATATATATTCTGTGCCTACAGTGTCACACACATTTTTATTTTTAAAGAGGATCGCTTAAGACTATTTCCATGGGTTCGCCCTCAAAGTTCTCCCTCATATCACATAATTGTCGTCTGATGTAATACAAACTGAAAAAATAAATTCCTTTTAAAGCACAGTTTCGTATATAATTTATATTCAAAACCTCACACCTGTGTCACAGAACAAATCCTACATTGAGAATACTTTACACAAGTTTAAGGGAAGAAATGCTTCCGATAATTTTTACAGTATTTAAAGAATATCAACATACGAACAGGCTGAAATGAACAAACAGTACATGAGACTATGTTAATCAATTCGACTGTAAAACGCTAAGGAGCACGTTATTAGCAAAATGAGAAATACGCAAAAGTGAAATGTCAAAATGAGCACTTCTCAATTGGGAATAAATCAAAACAATCAGAATGGCTGAAAGAGAGCCCAATAACATCAGCCATAAACGAATAAGACCTAAGCAACTAAGCAAATAAGAGAATAGGCAAAAGTGAGATGCCAACAAAATGGGAGGTGGCCGAACTCCGTCGGCACTTAACATACGGTTGCGCTCGTGGCGGCACCTCGCGACCCGTACGCAACACGCGCGCCTGAGATCGCAATGCACTCTTAGCGCTCGCGGCGGCGTCTAGCGGCCCGTACGCAAGTTGTGCGGTTGCTGTCGCAGGTCGACTCTTAATCTATGATGTTACAAGTGGTATAGACCTATAGTTTTGTGCGTCTGTTCGACGACCCATTCTTGAACTTTGTCAATTTATGAACAACACTTTCATTTCTAGAGATGAAATTTTCGTGTTGACCGCTCAGGTAATATGGAATCTGTTGTTTCATATTTGCTAAGTGGAAATACTGATATTTTCATACCTTCTTTTACGTTCCCGTTTGCAGTTTTATCTAGCGATGCAGCTTCGGGCGTGTGATTTATCGTAGTCTGTTCTACATTTAGTCGAAAAATTCGGGCCCGTTCGTGACCAGGAATCTAAGATATTACCTTCACGAGTAGACTTTCTGATTAATTACTCAACCTAATTTTCGGATAACACGTTTGCAACAGTTGAACACGATTTCCTGTCTCTGTCAACCGTCCTAATCACCTGATTCTCCCAGACTACTCCTGATGATTTGAAGTTGTCCCCTAATACTAAAACATAACTGGAAAATTCACGTAGCTCAAAAGGTAAAATATTGCAGCACATGAAAGAGTTAGGAACTCAGGCATTCAAACAATTCCGGAGCACTCCAGCGCTTTCCAGGATAGTAGCTAACTAGATCCACATGTGGTTGATAACATTTCAAGCGCAGTGTCAAAAACAAACTCATTCACATAGTTGCTGTACTCAAAAGAAAATGTTTCAAATGGCTCTGAGCACTGTGGGACTTATCTGAGGTCACCAGTCCCCTAGAACTTCAAACTACTTAAACCTAAATAACCTAAGGACCTCACACACATTCATGCCCGAGGCAGGATTCGAACCTGCGACCGTAGCGGGGGCGCGGTTCCAGACTGTAATGCGTAGAACCGCTCGGCCATCTCGGCCGGCTTGCTGTACTCAGCCATATGTTTAGTGTATCATTTTCAAATGGTATGTGTCCTAGATCCCCCTTTGAAAACTGGCAGTATTATCTAGCATCGATCTGTTTCAATCTTAATCTCTTTGCCAACTTATTTGGAATAGATAATGAATTTAAGAACGGTTAACCAAGATTACAGCTGAGCCACAATTTGGATTCCACGAGAATCTCTTCACAAGCATATTATGTGCTGTTTCACAGACCGTATATTAAAATATATAAATAACCAGATTTCACCTACCACGATATTTTGTGAGACATCTAAGGCATATAACTATACATATTTCAATATTCTGTTGCAGATATTAAAATTAATGGTGTTCAACGTGTAATGAGTAATTGGTTAAATGTTACTGATAGAACATAGCGTCCTGTTAGGTCTTCTGCTGATGATGTACGCGTGATAATAAAGACCAACAGAGCTGAAACAGTAAAGAATATATAAATGAAATAGTCAAAAGTGTTATTAACTGATTCTTGGTGAATGTCCATAATAGAACACAGAGAACCAAATATCCGTTCAATTTTGAACAAAGTGGATTATTCAAAGTTCCTGAGTTAGCAAACTAATCAAAACTATAACTGGAAAGTGTTATTATATATCTTAATAAACAATTGAGTTGAGCGACGTTTGCGTTATGGCAGATCTCAGTGATTAAAACATTCTAAAATTAGCTTACTTTAATTATGAAAGCCTTCGTCACGTGTACCGTCGCTATACTCGACTGCGTAGTTATGTTTCAGCTCGGAGCCACTTTCATTCATTGACGTCATAAGGAATAATTTTCTGTGGTAATTCCACGTGTAGACACAGACACGCGCTGTCAGGATGATATCAGATATCCATCCCCGTATGGTGCTTTAAGTAGCAACTGCGAGGAGAATCAGGCATTTTAACAACAGCCGCATATCAAACTTAGTCTCTCAAGAATTGCGTTGTGAGTAATCTGGCAGCGTTAGTATACAGCAGTGTAAACTGATCAGCCAGAACATTATGACAAACGTCCTACTATCGATATGAACGCGTCCAGGCGATAGCAGCGTCGCCTGGCTAAAATGGCAGTCAGACCCACGCACGCGGCACGAAGTATCAGAGAGCGTTCTGTCCGTGCATTTAATGTGGAAGGGGCGCGATCTATCTGAGTTTGACTGAGGGCAGGGTGTGATGGCCCAGACGCTCGGCGCGATCATTTCGGAAAGTTTACGACGTGTCGGGTGTTCAAGGGGTGCTGTGGTGAGTATCTTCAACACGTGGCGAAACAAAGGTGAAACACGTTCAGAGGACGTGGGTTTGGGCGGACACACTTCATTACAGATGTCGGACGTCGTAGGCTTGACAGATTGTGAAAGTAGGGCAGGCAGTGAACTGTGGTGAAACTAACATCAGACATTAATGCTAGGCAGAGTACAAATGTGTCTGAACACACATTGCAACAAACACTGCTAACAAAGGGCCTCCGCAGCCGACGACCCATGCATGTGCCAAGTTAATACCACGAGATCGGTAACGACTACTGAAATGGGCACGTGACCATCGACACTGGATGTTGGCGCAGTGACAGAGCATTGCATGGTCTGATGACTCCCGATACCTTCATCACCATGCTGATGCGAGGACACGAATCCTTCGTCTTCCAGGGGAGCAGCTCCTTGACACCTGTACTGCGGGACATAGAGAAGCTGGCGACGGATCATAATTCTCTGGGGAACATTCAAGCAGGCATCAATGGGTCCAGTAGCGCAAGGCGCCATGACGGCCAAGGAGTATCGTACACTGGTTGCAGAGTGCGTACACCCCTTCATGACGATCATGTTCCCCGACGTAAGTGCGATTTTGCAACAAGATAATGCGCCATATCACAAGTGCAAGAGTGTGATGGAGTGGTTCGACTCAGTGGCGAGTTCCAGTTGATGTGGTGGCCCCCAAATCGTCAGGTCAGAACCCGATCGATCACATGATGGATGTGACTGAAAGTTGCGTCAGAGCTCATCGCCCGCTCCACGGAATATATGGGAAGCAGGTGACTTGTGTGTGTGCAGATGTGGTGCCAACGCCGTCTAGTGACCTACCAGGGCCTCATTGCTTCTATGCCACGAAGCGTCGCCACTGTTATCGTGCCAAAAATGTACATATCGACTATTAGGTAGGTGGTCATAATGTTCTGGCTGATCAGTTTTCTTCACAAATATGAAAACAAGGAACAGGAATAACATCTAGTGTCTGCTATTTAAAATTACCGTACAATGGAAAAAGATAAGTATGGGGACATAAATTTATTTGACCAACTTCCTTACGAATTAAAGGTGGTAGCAGGTAGTGAAAAATTTAAAAACAAACTACATTCTGTAGATGGCTTTCTGAGCAGGTAGTGTCAGTATGTGGATGGATTACCTGTATAAACTTTTGTTGTAGATTAATCTTTTAAACCATACAGCTTTGCAAGTGGAAAGCACGTAGCTACGTTTCCAAAGAGAAAATATATCTATTGTCACGTTCCACGTCATAGCGAACTGTCACGAATATGATCCACGGAACACACACAAAAATTAAATTAACTTAGCTGTAAACAGTTCATATACCAATTTTGAACAAATTAACGTCAGTGTTCCTCAACCGTTCCTCTGTGTTAGTTTTCCCCATCCAATACACCACGTTGGGCCATGTCGTAGATCCAAATACATTAAGGGCTCAAACCATTAAACTTTCACTACTAGCAGAAATATTATACTCCATGACAGTGCCCCATATCACGTCTATAGCACTGAAAGGATTGAGGATCCCTGTCACACACCTATCTTAACACTCAGCTGGGTCGCCGATGAGAGACAGTATTGAATGTTATCCACAGGGCTACCTCAGGATCGCACTGTGTAGTAGCAGAGTTACGCACTTTGAAAATTTTCAGGATGACTAGGCAATGGATCCTCCAGCTCACGATTAATTAGCAGAGAAGTCTGGTGGAGACGAAGTAAAGTGTTGAGGGTCAGTGCCATCCAAGTAAACTTACGTCAGTAGTTTGACAGATCATTCAAAGCAGAATGTAACTCAACTAACAACTCCATCCGAGCCGGACTCAGAAGGCCCAACGGCACCGACCAACTGCCGTGCCATCCACAGCCGATAGGCGTCATTGGATGGAGATATGGACGGACAAGTGGCCACCACACCGCTCTCCCTGACATTGTCAGTTTTCGTGAACGGAGCCGCCACTTCTTAGTCAAGCAGCTCCTCAATTGGCCTCACAAGGGCTGACTGCACGTCCCTTGGCAATAGCGCTCGGCAGACCCAGGCGGTCACCTATCCATACGCTAGCCAACCACGACAGCGATTAATTTCGGTGATCTGACGGGAACTGGTGGTAACGCTGCAGCAAGGTCGTTGGCTAAAGTAGAATGCGCTGGCATCGAAATCCAAAAGAAAGGAAAGAGAGCCATAAATTCAAATTAGATGCTTTCCAGTTATTGTGCTCACTAGGAACTCATGAAAATATACACTTATTAGAGGGAAGAAAAATACGTTTCGTATAAAGGTACACTAAAATTGCTGCCATGTGTTGAATAAAATTTATTTTGATCGGAAAAGTGAATACTGTTCGCGCACGTTAAACAAATAGTGTTGCTCATACCTCCCTCGGCGAAGTTTTCATCGCTTTATCAGTGAGAAAGGTAGGTGGCTGCTGGGCTAAGTACAAAACTCCGCTTCCGTTGGTAAGTATGTACTCCAGCGTCTAGCTGCAATAAACCGACCATATACGCGAGAGTTGTGTTTGGAGATCTGCATATCCCTCACAACTCCCCAAGGCTATTCACAGAGGTCTGCTACCTGAAGCCTTGTACAGATGATGTGCCTTTCGCATCAGTTGATAGTGCCAGCTCTTCGACTCGTTGAAATGTCGGGCTACTATTGAGTGAAATCGTAGGACAGAGATGAACTTGGTTTCAGTAATGAACACCTCAAGTAAATTTTATGGCAGCCAGCTTTCATAACTGTCTGGAATTTAGGCCACGGCACAGTATCAAAATATTTTTTTATAATTACCGATATTAAACAGCATAATTTTCCAATGTTGCCTAATAACACGTTGCAAAGATTCTCGGTCATAACATTCACGTTTGATTTAATAACTACGATTATCAACAGTTTAGTGACCGTCTCTGTAGCCTGTTGACTATGACGCTGATATTGACAATAATTTAGACGTAATGCAGCACTTTGTGCGACCCATGACCGACACGCGACCGTTAGCTGGGGTTGATGCCGCGAGACTCGTGGACCAGTGACAGTGGCGTTTCTGGCCTCACACGCTTCGGCCAGTCAGGGACTTGAATGTTTCTTGTGTTCATATATGTTTTGGGTGTTGTTAGCCAACAGTCAAGGGGACGTTTTACCCACGTGGGTGACGCTGTGTCAAGTCAGGAAACTGCTACACAGGACCCATCATAACGCCACGGTTACCATCTGCCCTGATTGAAGGTCTTGGGCAGTGTAGCACCACTTTACGAAAGTCTTTCCTGAAACTGAATTGAGCAGTAGAGTGTAGCGCCGCTGCAGCGTGATGTAGGTTTCCATAACTGTTCTTCGGACCAAAGAACGCCTGAATTTCGTTGTCTGAACGTTAAGATAGGAACTCCAATCACCGTTTCAAGGTTAGCTCCTTCACGTGCTACCAAAGTTTCTGTTCAGTATTGCGGTTAATAAGCATGCTGGAAATTATTCACCTCAAAGAGACATCATACCAATACCTTGCAACATTACCCCTAGCCGTGGTAGTGGTCTTAATCCGGCAATGAGGAATTTGACAAGCGCCTTCATGTGCCTCGGGTGGTTATAATCAAACTTACCCTATTTAACAAGTTATAAAAAGGAAACTAATTACTATACGAGTACCAAACTTGGTAGCAGTAATGTCCAGAGTATGGGGTGCATGATTTCTATGCACCAGAGCATCACCGTCCAGTGCAAATTATGGCCACCAGGTGTCGTGATCAGTTATCGTGATTCATACTCTCACACACCTCACCAGACGCAGTGCACTTGTTGACCTGTCAACATGAGCTTGGACAAAAGGAGCAGGGCATTATTACTAAAGGTCTGTTATCAAAACAACAGTAATGCTGGAGCTGCACTTCGAGGATATCACCGGTTGAAAGGATTACGGAAGGGTTCTCTTTCTCCACCTGCTGTGCGGAGCATGATGAAGTCTGAATCACATGGAGAACTGGGCGTCGCTCCGGGAAGAGGCCAATGACCGGTTGTACCACAGGTGGTTGATGAAATCGCTGTTGCTATGGCTGACAACGCTGCGTGCAATTCCCGATCGTCAGGCACTGCGCGTGCTGTGTCACGACAGTTGCTTCACTGTACGGAAGGTGCTTCGAACCTCTCTCAAATGGTATCCGTACAAGATCCATATCGTACAGCAGCTTGCACCACAGGACGCACAACGACGTGTTGAATTGGCTCTCCATTTTCATGCAAGGCTTGAAGTTGACGAGGGTTGGCCCTGGACCATCCTATGGACAGACGAAGCTCATTTTTCTCTGACGGTTGAGGTGAACACACAGAATTGCCGAGTGTGGGTATCTTCACCTCCAGTCACTATGCATGTTGTTCCTCGGCATGGTGAACGTGTCACCGTATGGTCTGGCCCCACGGCTACGTTCATCATTAGCCCACTCTTTTTTGAACAGGTTGGTGCTCAAGGAGCGAAGACTTGTAGTGTGGCCTGCCAGCGTTACTGCGATTGGCTTCGCCATCATGTCATACCCGCCCAATGGGATAGAGACGCATTGAACTCAACAGTTTTCATTCAAGATCTGCCCCCACCGCACATCACTCGTGAGGTTCACCTGCTTCTCCGAAACACATTTGGAAACGATCGAATTATCAGCAGATATTTTCTAAATGCTTGGCCCGCACGATCATCTGATCTCGCTAACTGTCATTTCTGGTTGTAGGGCTACCCGTAGGACAGGGTTTACCAGTGGAACATTCAAACATGTGCTGATCTGAATCGCAGACCACCAAGAGAGGTAGCCAGTATACATACGGACATGCTTCGTTCTGCTGTGCAGAATGCAATCCTGCACTTTCAGACTCTTCTAGACACTGATGGGTGAATAAATTGAGCCCCTTTTGTAGCGGTAATGGTACCGGTATGTAGTGGTATGATGTACAGTAGCAGCACGTTAAAAGTGTTTCAATTGAATTGATTCTGCGTCATATTTCTTCCTCACATCCTCGACATTAATGCTACCGTATAGTAATTAGTTTCCGTGTTATAACGTGTTAAATAGGGATAGTTTAATTATAACCATCCGGTATGTTATACCCAGCTGAAGCTGAAGTTATTTATTCACAGTTAGATTCCAAATAACTTCGAATTTGCAGGGATGATGACTGCAATCTCTCACTCACTGTTCTCAATAATTCCAGACATTTAAGGGGGGATTGAAGATCATGTGATATAGCAGAACTGTCAAGATGTGAGTCGGTGCCTGAGTGATCTTCGGACCAGAAATGTATGGATGCTACCCTGTGAACACAGCTGTTGCCATCATGAAAGACAGAAGTGTTCGCCGTATACTAATAATGAAGGTGAAGAAAAAGGGGTAACACCAGATTACTGAGAAATTTGAAATATACATCTTGATCGACTTTCACAATAATCTGAATAAGTGGGCCCCAGACATGGTACGACTGACACTTCAAGATCATCACAGAAACACCTCTGGCCTAAACTAAAACCGGGTGAGTTGGCACAGTGGTTAACACGCGGAACTCTCTTTCGGGAGGACGACTGTTCAGACCCGCTTCCATCCATCTAGATTTAGGTTTTCCGTAATTTCCCTAAATCGTTTAAGGCAAAGGCTGGAAAGGTTCCTTCGAAAGGGCACGGCTGCTTTCCACCTCCATTCTTTCCTAATCCGAGCTTGTGCTCCGTCTCTAATGCCCTCCTCCACATCAACAAAATCTTCCACACACTCCGCGTTACTTGTTCCTTAGAGCTGTCTGTGCACTCTACGCCCTGTATCATTAGAAAAAGAGGGAAAATCACGACAATTCAGACTACACTACATAGAACTGATCTACTACTGTCTAGTTTTTGTGTCGTTTGGCCGATTGAAAACGAGCAAATCTAGTGCCATTCGGGCCAATATCATTTTACAAATCACCGCGGTCGAAATGTCCTTCTCATGCAGCTTCCTTATCGCTATTCGCTCGGAAACCGCTTGAGATTGACAGTAGCTAGGCAAGCCGACTGTCATTGAATAGGCGTCTTCGCTTTTGGTCAGTTAGGATCTTTTTAGCACCACTGTTTTCAAGCCGTATTAGCCTATCTTCGAATGTTGCCGCACCATTCCTTTTAGTCGTGTTGGGCAGTCCGTGCTAATACACCAACAAATGAGACAACTTGAAAGCTGCGCGTTAAACGGCGCTTTCATACACACACGTGGTGCCTATTCTTTCGGACATGTTCACAAGAACCGATACAATTTTGATCCTTCAGCTATTATGAATCAAGACACTAAGGAATTAGTTACATTTAGCTGCTAGTGAGCACTGCCCATTGTCCTCACTACTCGCGGCGGTTCGACGATTCCCGTAAGAGTTCGAGAGTGATGTGAATATGCACTGAAAGGATCATTCGCCAACCTCACCTTAGTTATATTAATCGCACATGTCCGAAAGAAGAAACACCAGTTTGATTATGTAGCCATTATAGATCAAGACGCAAAGGAATTCCTGACAGTTAGCTGCTAGTGAGTATTCACTTACATCAATGGAGTAAGTTGAAAATTTGTGCTGGACCAGAATTCGAACGCAGGTCTCCTGCTCACAGGGCAGATGCTCTGACCACTGAGCTATCCGGACACGGTGGATTTCGTAACTGCACGGATCATCTTAGTACGTCTCGCGTCAGACTGAAATTCTCAACTTATCCACACACTAATGACGTGTTGCCCCTGCCCATTATTTTCATTACTCGCAGCATTTTGTCAAATCCCATATGAGTCCGAGCATAGAGTGCATCTCCACTGTAGGGGTCATTGGCCAGCCTGACCTTAATTGTGTATGTGGCGTCTGTTCTTTCGGATAGTTTGTTTACACCCTGTCACTGTATAATTTTGTCTTCGTTGATCGAGCCACAACCTGACCTCTGCTTGCATCACTTCATTCCTGTCAAAGTGCAGTCCTCGAAGGTGTTCTTGAAGTTCTGGAAATAGACAGAAATCGGATGGGGCGAGGTATGGGCTGTATGGAAGTTGATCGATGACAGCGAACTCAAGGCGTCGGCTTGTCACATTGTCGCAACTGTCATTTGTGATCTGAAATTGTCACGCTATAAGATGGGGTGCTCCACGTGTGGACCAACTCTTCGAATTCAAAACTCGATTACAGCACACTGTTTCCCACGCACCGACATAGTTACGTTACACACTGCCATATTACACCCTACAATTCGGAGCCCTCTAGCGAAAAAAGGCTGAATATATGCAAACATGAAAAACAAATACGTAGATCGTTAATAACGATTCTTTTAGTTAAAAATCTTTAAGAGTTTTCATATAAAAACTAAAGAAGGTATTACTGTTCAACAAGCCGTCGTAGATTTTGCCCGACTAAGAACTGTATCCAGTGTGTTTAGTAAAATTTACAGCACATTTACGAAACTTTAACTGATTAAATAAATCTTTTTGGGATATAAAAACGGGAACAAACTAGCAAAATTGGATGGCGGCATATTAGATGACGTATCAAAACAGTTGAAAGAACTCAAGTTTGAGAAACCTTTGTAGCATCCAATTTGGTGGATAAAAATACGTTTGACTAGAAGCCGAATAGTCAGTTAACCTTGTATTATGACTCACAAAATGTAAGTAGACCCACATCAATAGTAAAATCACCGTAATTATTGCTTGGTTATTAAAATACCATACCGCAAGATTCAGCCATTGATCTTTCAAATCTTTACACATTTAAATGAACTGTGATTAGTGATACAAGGATAATGACTGTTTCTTCTTGCTCGAAATTGCAGAGAATCGGCTGAAAGTTGTGGGGGCCTTCAGGCTCCTGTTTAGTGGTGTGGATGACTTATTTCATGAGCCTGGGGAGCCGTCTGCGGGCTGTGATGTCACGGCACCTGCTCTTGCCAGCGGCGCTATGCCGTGCTCTCTGACCTAGTGTGGTTTACCGGAACGGGGTATTCTAGGTAGCCACGAAGTAGGTAAGACGAAACGCTTTTAATATTACTTCCCATTTTCTGCGAAGTCACCCGAAACTCCGTTGACGCCCTTTTTGTGATCCAAACAACAACTAGAGTGCACGGTTTCTGGTTCCCTTGTCTGATGTACCTGCGACTCATTTAGTGAAGAAATTATTTTATGGACGAATCCTGATTGTATCGTGAAATCTGTTCTTACACAATTCGCAAGTCTCATTTGCAAATGTGATACAGTGTTAATGATTTACAACACATACAGAACTGAGCCGAGTTCTGTATCTGTCTATACATACTCGGTATAATTAACGAGGGAAATGTTCAATTGAAGATGCTGAAACCTGCACTGAATTTTTTATAGAGGAAGGTTACACCGAAAGAAATACAATGTTAAAATTTTAGCTGCCGGGACACACTGAAAGCATTTTTAAAAAATCATGGAAATATGCCAAATTTCTAGCTCGCCAGGCGGTTGTGGTTAATTTCAGCCCAACCTAGCTGTTGCAGACAGTTCTTTTGTAACGTGGCGGTAGACACCACATCAGTAAGCAGATAACACGGCACTATGCGATCGTAATTTGTAAAGAGCATTTCAGTTTCAGTTGATAGTTTCTGTCTCAACTGTTCATAGTTACTATTCGCTCGCATTTGCAATTCATTTAATATCCATGATAGATAGCAGTTGCCTTTGCGGTATGGCCAAATGTTAAGAATAGAGATAAAACTGAATTTTGTGCTTTCTTTGTGGTGTCACCGCCATACACCACACTTGCTAGGTGGTAACCTTTAAATCGGCCGCGGTCCGTTAGTATACGTCGGACCCGCGTGTCGCCACTATCAGAGATTGCAGACCGAGCGCCGCCACACGGCAGGTCTAGAGAGACTTCCTAGCACTCGCCCCAGTTGTACAGCCGACTTTGCTTGCGATGGTTCACTGACAAATTACGCTCTCATATGCCGAGACGATATTTAGCATAGCCTTCAGCTACGTCATTTGCTACGACCTAGCAGGGCGCCATTATCAGTTGCTATTGATATTGTAAAGAATTTACAGACAAGAGCTACGTTCAACATTAATGGATTTAAGTTAAGTATTCCACCAGTTACCTCCTTTTTTTCCAAGTTCTAATATCCTTGTCCTGTTCCAGACCTCAAGCCAGCCTGCGTGAGCTAAACGCGTGCCTTTCGGCTTCCTGTATTCATACGAGTCTGCTCTTCTGCCAATCCACAACATTCTTAGCATATGCTTGCTTGTAGCGTCTGTCTTTGTCCAGGTTCCAGTGTTTCACAGTAATGTGGAATTGAATCAACGTTTGCAGTCCTGCAAGGGCAAAATATGAAGAACGTGGTATACAATCGAAATAACCTACTTCTCCTAAAGACGTGTATTATTTATCAGTTAATTCCCTGGACATTCGCCCTAAGATGTCAACATTTTGTTAGAAATTGTGGTAACATTAGAAAAACGGGAAATAAATCAAACAATTCCGTCAACTGAGGTTAAATCCATGATTGTTGTACTATTTGAAGATAGTACCTCCATAGCTCAGAGAAAACATAAACAGCACTAGCATTCAGTGGCAAAGGAAAAGCTGTACATTTTGGGTTAAGTGAATGAAGGAGAAAACGCTTAAACTTTAGCAGTGTGCAAAGCTGGTTTAGTTTCGTAAAATCTGGACATGAGTTGTGTAAATGGAAGGAAGATGTACAAGATGTACGAAATATGCGCAGAAATGAAAGTCGCAAAAAATGTGAAAGAAAAACTATTAGAAAGATGTAGAACTGCTTTTGAGAGTCAACGCACTGTTAGCGAGAAAGCACTACGGTATTGGGTGCGCCGAATTGCAAGTGAGATGAAAATTACTGATTTCCAGGCTTCTTCAGCCTGGTTAAATTGCTTCAGGAAATTATATGTAAAAGGAAGTCGTAAAATTACCAAGTTTACCTCTAGTAAACATATAGAGGGAATTTCATTAACAGGTAATATTATAGAGAAATTCGTAGCTGATATAAAGACTAAGCTTCTTGTTAACGCTAAAAGCTGCGCATGAAGCCCATCAGCCACGTTACGTGCAAACTTCAATCTTATCATTTCGAGTGTAAAACAGACGGAGTCACTTCTGCAATCGATGAATGCTATGCCACATTCCTATACAACAATGCCAGTGATAAGTATCAGTAGATTACTGTTTCCGCAACTTTACCTCTTTCTTCGGGAACATCAAGGCAAATTCGGACCAAAAATGTAAAGAAAGGACTTTTTATTTGCCAAATCTTGAAATTTGCAAAGCAAAATCTTGAAAAATGAGAGAGAATAATTTTCAATTTTACATTCTAAACGTATTCTTACCATTTGCAGCGAATAATTCATTGCTTTTGTTGTACTCTGGGCCTCGATATAACAACTGTCTTTGGAAGGACGATGAAAAGATTGTTAATATAATTTGGAACTTATGGTGTGATTCAGCCTCCAGATTAATAAGTTTTCAACAGTGTAAATCCCTTTTCAGATAACTGTCTGGCAATACAGTTTCCGATAGCACTCTGTCAATCCAGGTTTATCAGTGGAACAGTTTTGTTGAACTTCAACCATTGCTGTGTTGTGAATCTACAATATGACATGTTACGAATTCGATCAAGTACGTCTGGTAAGCAGCACAGTACGCAAAACAACAGCCTCGACCATTTCTTTCTCTGTTCCAGTATTGTCTAAATAAAACTGGTAATTACTGTGAAGTGCATGAACGCATTAATTTTTCTTTTGTCGGGTGTGCCTAGCGTAAGAAAAACGTTTATTTTTATTATACAATTGCTACATTCGTTTTTCTGCAACGACTACAGGGAGTAAGCGGGGAACAGAAAAATATGCATTATTCACAAATTAATGCAAGAACTGTGCTACAAGAATTGTTATAAAGTATTTAATGTCATCAAATTATACTTGCGATTGGTGGAAGTCGTTCGTAATCTAACATCATAAACTGCCTTGATTTTCTTTCCTCTGCTGATCACTTGTGTAATAATTACATATGGAACTGTTTGTCTTTCGATATGAACTGCAAGTTATTAAAAAATTAATGAAGTGAGACATTTTTGGTACAGTTCAAGTACTAGAAATTCACGTGTGTGCAATTATGACTTTGCACTACACCGTGCTACCTCCTCTTGCCAAGATTACGTCTGCTTTGCCGATTCGAGCGCTAGGCCAGAAGGACTATACAGATCGCTGTTGTAAGCGGTTCTTCTTGCGACAAAAAGGAATGACTTTCAGATCAAAAGAAAAAAATACTTGAAGTGAGCCTTAGCAGCTAAAATTTTGACAGCGCATTTCCCTCAGGTATTCTACCAGAGTGAAAAATTTCAAGACAGGCTTCGACATATTGGATCGGGCCATTCGCTTGTCAGATCCGAGAAACGGATAGGAAGCTACACACCTGAAATTAAGTCCGTTTGATCTTGAAGCCTCCCCCCGTCGGAGGATCGAGTACTCCCTCGGACAAGGGTGTGTGTGTTGTCCTTAGTGTACGTTAGTAGTGCGTAAGCTTAGGTACCAATTACCTCCGAAGTTTGGTCCCATAAGACCTTACCACAAATTTCTAATTTGATCTTGAAGCTGATTCCTTGCATTGTCATCGAATCGAGGAAAGAAGAGTCAATAAACGACAAAAACAGCGAGAGTCGACAGTCACAAAAAGAGAAACTGTAAGGGTTAACTGGAGATTCTCAGTGATATTTTCGTGTGTTTCAATTACGCGGAAATGGTCTTTCAATCGAAATTTCAATAACCGCAGTGACTACATCTGATCAATGGACAACACAGTTCCTGTGTTTTAGTTACTGTGTTACTTAATACTGTTTCAACTACCCTATGACTAATTCTCTACTGATAAATATTAGAAACATTTGAGAACAATAAAAAGTACGGCCAGAGCCTACAAGTCTTTGCATTTGAGTGCCATTGACAATCTTGTGGACTTCCTAAGTGTATGCGGAAGCGTCGCACCACTATTACTTGTCCCATCTGAGCGCGTTGTGGCGGCAGGAAAAACTAGACGCTGATGTAATTTACCGTCAAATTCGTGAGCAATTATATCGCATTCTTTCACGACTTATATCGCATTCTTCCATGACTGGTATGTAACGGCTATGACATATCTGAATATTTGTTGCGATCGCTTGAACTTGTAAGAATTACGAATAAATTTGTATAAAGACACGAACTTCAGATATTTTCCTCAGGAATTCAAATTATAACCAACAGAGAACCCACAGTTTAGTTATTAGTAACACAAATCGAACGCTTTCTGAAAATAATAAATGAATACATTTACATAAAACTATAATAATCTATGGATTATTACAATACAGCAATAAACCTAATAACTTTAAAGAAAAATGTGATGTCGTATAAACAGTTTAACCTGCATTTAAACTGTAAGTAGTTGCAAACTCCTGAAACGGAGATGGTGATTAGCCGTTTTGACAGTATATGAACAATGCAAAGCGAGCTATTTCAGCCATATATTCTGGGCCCACTAGAGAAGATTCAGTCGCGGGACGTATACATCGGAATGTGTCAGAATGGCCAGTCTAACCTGTTCCCAGTGAGCTTTACTGGATTGTGGGTCAGCGGATCCTGGGTCGTGCTTGCGATTCTGACGCAGAGCCCTCTCAATATTGTCATCTTCTTCAATATGGTCATCTGGCAGTGCAGCCGATAGTGGTGCGTGACGACTTAACTGCTTACACTGCATGTGTCAACAGAGCTTCCTGGTTAGCCGTAATTTGTAGCAGCGAGTGATAAACCGTTTACATGTCAGCCCCTCAATAGAAAAGAATTAGTACCCCAGGTGGCAGTTCTTCAAGCTAGCTGGAAAATGTACAGAAAGTATCGTGGACAACAATAATTGTGGAGACAGGTGTTACGAGAGTGATGTTAAACTGACTACATTCTACCAATTCCTTTTATGTCAAGGGGAGTGCAGTTGCTTTTTACCACTAAAAGAATGGCAGGATACAATAATAGAAAAAATAACGGTAGACTTCTATACTAGCAAGGAACGGTCGCAGCTATGTAGGGTCTACGTAAAATCTTTGACGGGAAAGCGGTCCTACAGACACTGTTCATTACGTTAGTATTGCTGTAACTCAACCACACTTTGGAACGTGATGGCAGCTGCACACATTAAGGTTCACGTTCAGTGGGCTGTTCCGCATGAATCGCAGTGCCATATTCCCTACAGCGTTTACAAAGGGAGCACACGCATGAGGCCGTACTACATCAGGCGTGTAATAGTAGGTGCAATGAATGTTACAAAATGTATCACTCTTTTAAGAAATTTAAAAGTACGTTTCAGCTTTAAACAGTCAGAATACTTCAATCACTAACGAAGATATAATAACAGCAATAAACAGCAATGACGAGAAGAAACACATGAGCATTAAATTACTTTTTGGACAGGATGAAAGCTTTCACCTATGAAATTCGAAATCGAACTGCCAGTCTTTTCTCGTTAATTCACGACGTAAGTGCACATCAATCAAATATACGGACGCCTCAACCTGTGAGTAGAATCATTCTGAACTGGAGGACATTATTAATAGTCTTGAAATGAAGACGAGTCTGGTAACAGTGACACACCCTCAAGTTGAAATACTTATGTAGATTTAAAATGAGGTGACGAAGAAGAATTCCCAGATGTAGGTCTTTGAGAATACTTGGAAAGAAAAGAGATATAAGAGATTAGACAGAAAAATATTGACGATTACCTAGAAAATATCTTAAATTTTCTTCTCAAGATAAAAATAATTGTAATTAATCATTTGCTTTTAAAGTGAGTTAAATGAAACTTGAAATATACTGCTAAATGTAAAAGGAAAGTCTAATTTTTAGATTACCTTAAAATTAGCAATAGTGTTTCCTGTGCTGCGACAGTTCTAAGGACATGTTTTTCTGTCTTCGGATAACACAAAACTAAGTCAAGGAGACACGAAAATTTCTCGGGAGTTAATGGGTAATACTGTACTGAAAAAAGGCCTACTTTGATAAAAATCCGTAAATAAAGCATCGAACTCCCCATGATCATATATTTTGCTGTAAATGCTTGTCACTGAAAGTCTCTTACGTTAGCTTTCTTCTTCTGTTATTCTTCATCGAGTAGCACACAAGCAACAATAATTTCATCATTGTCGCTCATTTCTTCACTGCCATATATTAATTTAGCAAAAGATGGACGATCGCGTTCTGTTTCAAATTACACACTGTGTGAAGACGGCGCTTGTTCGTTTGTAGCGTTGCTCAGTGAACGCATCCCTATCAAATATGGCGACCCAATGAGTGATTGCATTTAGTCATCAGGTTGTATAGCCAACGAATTTGCTTGTGTTGACAGCCTTATCTATATTAATACAATGAATGCGTGGCAGATGAAGGTAAGGTAAAAGAGTCAACATCACTGTGGTAAATGAATTTAATTTCGATAATAATAAGAAGAAACATGGTGGAGTTGAAACCAAATGCCACAAGTGTGCAGTGTCAGTTGGTTAGGCAGATCTATCCGATGTGCTGCATTGGGTGTGCTAGTCATTTGGTAGTGCTGTTAAGGCGTGTTCGGTTAGAGGTCGGTAGGGAGCGCTCGGGAATTAGATAACTCGTAGGAATCTGGGTAATTCAGGTGCCAGTAGATAAAAAATATTAAATGAGAGTTCTAACGTCTCCGTGGAGCCAGGTGGAAATGGTTGTTATTCAGCTATTGTGCTACATACCCAGCGTAGACTAACCTTCCAAAGATACTGAAGGTGATTTGCAAAGACATCAGGAAGGAATCGTTCGGAGCACCAATCACCAGTACGTATAGCGTGATTACAAGTTGTATCTGGCACTCCTGTCATCTAAGTCTGGTTCGCGGTTGACATCATCCACCTTCCCGTGCATTTAGTCATTAATTACAACAGCGATCAAATGCAAAGATACACTGATGCGATAAGGCATTAGCATTACCTGCATAATAGCATGTTGGTCCACATTTGGAACGCTGTACAGCGGCAATTCTGATTGGCATGGATCCCACAAAACCTTGGTAGGTGTCCAGAGGTATGTGACTCCAGACTTCTACGCACACGCTACGAAATTCTCGTAAATTACAGGCTGGTGGTTGGCAGTCACGGAGCCTGCGTCCGATAGTGTCGCAGATGTGCTCCATCGGAAACACCTCAGGCAAATTTGGTAACCAATACACCAACGTGAGCTCAGTAGCATGCTACTCAAACCCCAATAGAACAATTCTGCCCTTCTGACATGGACAATTATCCTCCTATAAAATACCGAAGCAGACGAGGGATGGATGTAGCCCGCAATAATGTTCAAGTAGTCCACAGCTATCATGGTGCGTTGGATTATTGCCACAGGACCTAAAGAAGCCCCAATGAATATCCCTATATCATAACGGATTTTCCAGTGGCCTGTGACCATGGCATGGAGCATGTTTCGAGCAGACGTTGTCTGGTGCATCCAGACGCGATCATCGCTCTGGTATTTCAAGGACCGAGAATCATCCGAACACGTGGCATATGGTCTAAACTCAATCATACCATGCACATTGTAATTGAAATTGACATTGTTAGGTGAACATGGGAAGATGTAGGGAGTGTCAGCTGCAGATACGCACATTCAACAAGTTGCGCTGAAACATTAGTGTCTGCAAAGCTTTTTACTCTGCCGTCATATCTGCCAGAGATTGCCGCCTATTCTATTTTCGAGGGCGAGACGCTTGACCTTACGTGATCTCACAAATATAAGTTATTTAGGTTGCAATGACATTTAGTTTGGTACAGATTACTCATTTAATATGTGTACTAATGTGTTTTTAAGCTTACTATTAAAGGTTTCACTTTTCAGTGTGTATTATTTCACCAAACGCGAGAAGATCGTAAAGCCGGACTGTAGTCGTATTTTCGTCTCCGCTTGGGCGCAGTAAACTTAGAGAATCCCGTTTCATTCTCCTTTTTAAATATCCAGAAATTTACGTAGAGCCCACTCCTTCATTGTTAAGTTCATATTTCAGGTAAGTAGCGTAAATCATAAGTTGTTTGATTCAGAAACTTCGCACTAGTTGACTGTTTTCACGCAGTATATGTACATTAAAGTTACATTAAAAGTTACATTTCATTGTTAGTAAGTTAATTAAGAGATAACGCAATTACGTGAGTGCTCAGTTCTTGTTCTAAGTGGCAATAATTAACCTCTTACGTTATATCATGCACCTGAAGCACTGACCTGTAAGACTACTTTTAGCAGCTCGTAAATACCGAAAATTCCTATAATGTAAAGTGTGTTAAGTGATTTAATTCTATTATAGAGTGTTTAATCTGTGTTGCAGTTCGTTATAAGTGTGGATGGTACCGTAGAGTAGGCAGACAGGGAGTGGTATGTGTAGGTTTTGGGCTGAAGTTTCACTGGTTTCATTATATTGGGAAATTGAATGGGGAACTCAATGAGGCTATTCCATTGAACTGTAGGTTCCACAAAACAAGACAAGAGAGCAGTAGTCATAGCACTATGCCCTTTAGTCTGAATTAGAACACGAGGTACTAGGACTAGATACACTGAAGGGGGAAAAGGATATTAGGAACTGGATAAACGCAACAGGCAAAAGGTGAAAAGGGAACAGTTCTTTAACTTCTTCCTCTAAATTTGAGCTTGTTACCTGGAGTAGGAGGAGAAATGCCTCGTCCAGCTGGAGGTCACAGTAGCATGCGGCAGACTTCTAGCAAAGAAGCTAAGGGCAAGGCGATACCAGAAGAGTGTAGGAGGAAAAGTGTCTTGCTCCTAGGCTGCAACCATGGCAGGTTTGTAGGCCAGATGGCACAGGATAAATTAGCTACCGGGTACAAGGTCACAACTACTGTGAAACCAGCCACGTGACAGAGGACGTAAAGAATTTCCACATACCTTTTGACAAAGAGGATCAGGTTATTATAGTAGGTATTTAATAGCGAACAACCTGGTTAAAGACAGATATTACGGCATTATATTTGACTGGGAGGAAATAGGAGTAGAAACTACACACAGAAACATGAGTTTTATGGAGGTTTGGCAGCACCATGTCCAGCTGTGGGTTCTACATCTACATCTACACCCCGCAAGCCACCTGAGGGTGTGTGGCGGAGGGTACCTTGAGTACCTCTATCGGTTCTCTCTTCTATTCCAGTCTCGTATTGTTCGTGGAAAGAAGGATTGTCGGTATGTCTCTGTGTGGGCTCTAATCTCTCTGATTTTATCCTCATGGTCTCTTCGCAAGATATACGTAGGAGGGAACAATATACTGTTTGACTCCTCGGTGAAGGTATGTTCTCGAAACTTCAACAAAAGCCCGTACCGAGCTACTGAGCGTCTCTCCTGCAGAGTCTTCCACTGGAGTTTATCTGTCATCGCCGTAACGCTTTCGCGATTACTAAATGATCCTGTAACGAAGCGCGCTGCTCTCCGATGGATCTTCTCTATCTCTTATATCAACCCTATCTGGTACGGATCCCACACTGCTGAGCAGTATTCAAGCAGTGGGCGAACAAGCATACTGTAACCTACTGCCTTTGTTTTCGGATGGCATTTCCTTAGGATTCTTCCAATGAATCTCAGTCTGGCATCTGCTTTACCGACGATCAACTTTATATGATCATTCAATTTAAAATCACTCCTAATGCGTACTCCCATATTATTTATGGAATTAACTGCTTCCAGTTGCCGACCTGCTATATTGTAGCTAAATAATAAGGATTAACTCTGCTGCGACCTGCTGACTGAAATGTAATCTCATATCAGTGCAACGCCTGAAGAAATTGGGAGACGGGGACATACTAGACACGACCTACACCTGAATAAGAGAGAGGAAGTTAGGCTGACTGAGAATCTTTCAAAAAATGTACATGTGGGCCCCATCACATAAAGCAAGTTTCCTATGGTTACTGATGTCAGGAAGGTGCCTCTTTCATGATAGAATCGGGATTCAGGCTCCCTGTTATGAAATACGTTATAATGTTAGAAGAGCCCCACAAAATACTCAAGAGTGCACATTAGCCTATTTCATCAAAACACGAGAGAACCGAGTAAAGACGTATAAGAATTTCATGTCTGTCTGGAAAATTCAGGGAGCTATGAAAAGATAGACATCCTGAACTTATCTGAGCACCACATAACCACAGGTTTAAATAAGTACTATAGAACATTATATTACATGAGCAACAATAATATCCTCCGTAAATCACAATTTGAATTTCAGAATTACTGAAAACGCCATTTACATGCTCACCTACAAAATTTTACAACAATCAAATAACGAAATAGCGTCGGTTGGTATTTTCCGCGACTTATCTAAGGTATTTGGCTGTGTGAATCACAATATTCTCCCATATACACTGTGGTTCTATTGAATTGATTGATAGCCAACCAACGGACAGTTTTACTTAGCGGTTCCACCAATGTAACCGCGGGACATTATTCTGACTGTAGTGAGATCACATATGGGGTTCCACAAGGCTCAATCTTATGTCCACTATTAATCTTCATGAGTGTAAACGATCTATCGCCTTACATATAATCAGTAGATTTCTTTCTTTTAGCGTATGAGAGTGGTACTGCAATCAGTTCAAGCATGCATACAGTAATAGAAAATATTGTAAACAGTATTCTTAAAAGTATCATTGACACGTTTTCTGCGAATTGCCTGAACCTTCAATTTTAAAAAGGCGCAAAATATTCACTTCTGCATATGTGGGGGTACTACACCAATGATAAATATAACACAAGGTGGGAAATAATAAACTATGTGAAAACCTCAAAATTGTCTGGTGTCAACATGGATGAGAATTAAAAACTGGGAAAAGCACGTTTTGAAACTCCTAAAACAACTTAGTTTGGTCATATTTGCTCTTAGAGCCATCGCAAATCTTGGGGAGAGACAAATCAGTAAGTTGATATAATTTGCATGTTTTCATTCGATAATATCACATGGAATAATGTTCTGGGGAAAATCATCTTTAGAAAAGCCTTCGCTGCTCAAAAACGTGCTGTAAGAGTGACAGGTGGTGTTCAACCAGAATCATCTTGTAGACATCTGTTTAAAGAGATAGGCGTTTTGCTTGTTTCTTCACGGAATATTTATTCGGTCATGAAATATGTTGTAAATGATGCACTACTGTTAAAACGGAACATGAAGTACATAATTACACTACTAAAGAGAAAATTACTTTCAGTACGCCACATTAAGTTTGTCTTTAGCAGAAAAATGGGTGCACACTGCTGGCCCAGAAATTTTAGGTCACTTACCCAGTGGTATACGTTGTCTGACAGATTACAAAGTAAAATTTGTAAATAAACGAACAAAGTTTCTTCTCGGCATCTTCTTCCGTTTCGTAGAATAATTTCTTTTACTATAATGGGTAAAAAGTGGTGGATATGAATTACTAACTCACGTCTGTATGTCCTCCTTGGATATAAAATGTCTCGTTCCATACCATCACAATTAATTATGCAAACGATCTATGGAACATGAAACTAACTAAAGCGTGTGATGAGACATGGACGTCCAATACCTCGTCTTCTACACATGCTTTCACCTTCTTCAAACATTCTCCATACGTGCTCATGAGAGTAGCCCATGAACAGCTACGCTGTTTCTGAGATATCCGTTCCCAAGAGCTGAGCGATGGAAGTCTGCTCTTTTTCTGCAATTTTTTGTGTCAGTGCATTTTCTGATTTGCAGCCCGCAGCGTTCCTAGAATGATTTCCCATTCGCCTGAGCTCCACTCATATACCTTCCATGCCGTATCGCGGTCATGGGCCCGTCATTCCACCAGCTAGCATTCAATCTCACGGTGGGCAGCAGTCACGGTATTTTTGCTCATCGGTGTTTTCTACCCATAACAGCATCACTTCTTGTTACTCTGTTATATTCAAAATCACAAATCTAATTTCTACGACACAGCTACGAGAGCATCTCATACCGTGGAGCGTTCACCAACCTCATAGTCTGCGCGGAATAAGGTGTTGACTCCGAGTAATGTTACTCATGGATGCGTAAGGTCAGGCGCAAATTGGGACGCAGGCGACTCTGTGCATGACAGCACATCGAAGCACTGGCGGAGCCCCGCATAGCGAACATTACGAACATGCATTGAGAGAGAGTTCCGCAGCCAATGTCCCAAATGGATCTTAATTCGTAGCCAGCATTTGATGAGAAAATTGACATGCTAGTTTTATTTCGTCACATTTCAAAATGTAAGGTATCAGACTGGACAAGCGGATACACGGACAAAACGAAACTTATCGATGATTTGGCCGTGGTGTTGTATTTTTCATGGAGTGGTTCATTAGGTACTTCCAGATTCGACAGAAGTCATTTCTATGAGGTTCACGAGCTTGTGTAGAAATATCCCGTGAAGGTTGCAAAGCCCAGATACCAATCGTATATGAATAAAAACCTAATGTGACACTGAGCTAAGTTACATTCAAATTTCATACGAAAATGTTTTCGAAATTACCCAAGATGTAATAGTAGTTATAGTCATAACTACAATAGCAGAAAAAATATGTATATAAAATTGCACAATCATCCTTCTAATAATAACTAGAAAATATTTGACATCGTTCATGAGCTGAATGTAAGTGCCAACAGTTGAAACTGAAGGCACGTCCCTTGAGTTATTAACAAACGTGATCGACGAATCGCAGTTTTCTGTAGAGTGAGAAGGTTCTGTAGCGTCGTAAGACGTCGGCGTTTAGGTTTATTGAGTTAAAGAAGTCCCAGTGTTAGGAGATGTGCTCCAGGTTGCGAAACAACTTCTAATATTTCATTTCAGAATAAATGCTGACATGCTGGTGGTATGTTAGTCACTTCGTATACTGACACAAAATGCTGTTTCGATGAGTCGTTTCGAGATGTGGACTTCATTTGTTATATGATCATTCATTCTTTCTTCTACTGTTTGTTCACACTACAGAACGGGCCGTTGTATGAACATGGAAACATCAAATTTCTTCCTTTATTTCGGCAATTCTTAAGAACTTCCTTGCTTGATGAATGAGGATTCAGTTGATTCTGCAGAGCTATGTCTATTCTTTGATCTAACTATCGCTATTTTCAGTCTCTTAACGATCTTCGTCGTTGTTCCTAGATTAAACTTTTACCATTTGTCACGTTTTCTGTTGAGGCAGTACTTTAAATGTACAAACTCGCAAACTCGCTTTGTGAAACATTGCTTTTGTGTAAATTATTAATCCGTTTATTGTTGTTCAGGCGTTCCAGTGGTGGATACCACGGAGCTGGTGGGTTACAAGACAAAGAGCAAAATAATGAGATGCACACGTAGTGTCTGAGAAACGTATTTTGCTTAACGTAACAACAAGTTCTCAGCACAATTCCTAACGAGTACTCGGGTAGGCCGATTCGATAGCCACAATGACAGCAGAGTCTGATAGACAACGATTCGACTACACAGGAGGAAATTAAGTAACGGGCCGACTGGACTGAAGGCAGGTAGGGCGTCCTATTAAGTCGTCTCGGCGGCGGCGCTAGCCGCGTGGGCCGAAGAGGGTGTGTCTCGGAGCCGGATGCAGATTGGCTGTCCGGTCACATGGGTTACTGACAACCTATAAATGTGGCTTGGCGCGGCATGGTATCGATAGCACACGATACCACATTTCTCCCCCCTCCCCCTCCCGGACCGAAACTCGTCGCTGTCGTCGTGTACCAGTGCTGCGGGAAACAACGGCGGGGGGGGAGGTCTGGGCGCAAGTGCAACGGAGAAGGCAGCAGCCGAAATTTCAGCCAAAAACAAGTTGCTGTCCATATCTCAAAATTCATTTTGCGAATAACTAGAAACATCGACTAAAAAACCAGCCACAGGGTGTGGATCCTGCTCAGGGACGGAGAATCTTCTTCTAACGGTGTATACGCAACAACGACTTGAGGTACCTCAGCTGCCCATCGAGAGACGGCAGGGCAAAGGGGTCCACCTCCCGTGGCTGGGGGTGCTGGCGCTGCTGTTACGGCCACGGCTCCGTGTCAACGTCCACTGGTTTCCTGTCTGGCGCCGGCAGAGTGAGACCCGAGAGAGGCTAAGGCGTTTCAGGTTACAGCGTTCACCTGGGCACCGAATATGCAAACGAAAAACCCACGGCACGATTACGAAGCCCACACAAACAAAGCTGAGTTTGATGGCGCTTCTGCAGCTCGGAGGGACCGTGTTCAACATGCATGAGCGGCACAAGTCTTTCGTCATAACGCCTGGTTCAGAGCATCTATGTCTGACAAAAACTGTATAAAAGACGAAATCATTCACATTGAACTTAGCACACTGTAGATGATGGGTCAACCGTTGCGGAGGATGCAGCAGCTAAATCCTACACTATGTGAACAAAAGTATCCGGACACCTGGCTGAAAATGACTTACAAGTTCGTGACGCCATCCATCAGTAATGTTGAAATTCAATATGGTGTTGGCCCACCCTTAGTCTTGATGACAGCTTCCACTCTCGCAGGCACACTTTCAATTAGATGCTGGAAGGTTTCTTGGGGAAAGGCAGCCCTTTCTTCATGGAGTGCTGCACTGAGGAGAGGTACCGATGTCGGTCGGTGAGGCCTGGGACGAAGTCGGCCTTCCAAAACATCCCAAAGGTCTTCTATAGGAAAAAAATGGCTCTGAGCACTATGGGACTCAACTGCTGTGGTCAGAAGTCCCCTAGAACTTAGAACTACTTAAACCTAACTAACCTAAGGACATCACACACATCCATGCCCGAGGTAGGATTCGAACCTGCGACCGTAGCGGTCGTGCGGTTCCAGACTGTAGCGCCTTTAACCGCTCGGCCACTCCGGCCGGCCTTCTATAGGATTCAGGTCAGGACTCTGTACAGGCCAGTCCATTACAGGGATGTTATTGTCGTGTAAGCATTCCGCCACAGGCCGTGCATTATGAACAGGTGCTCGACTGTGTTGCACGATAGTCACCATCTCCGAATTTCTCTTCAACATTGGAAAGCAAGAAGGTGCGTAAAACATAAATGTAGGCCTGTGCTGTGATAGTGCCAAGCAAAACAACAAGGTTTGTAAGCCCCCTCCGTGAAAAACATGACCACAACGCCACCGCATCCGAATTTTACTGTTGACACTACACACGCTGCCAGATGACGTTCACCGGGCATTCTCTATACCCACACCCTGCCAGCGGATCGCCACATTGTGTACCGTGATTCGTCACTACACACAACGTTTTTACACTTTTCAATCGTCCAATGTTTACCCTCCTTACACCAAGGAATGCGTCGTTTCACATTTACCGGCATGATGTGTGGCTTATTAGCCGCCGCTCGATCATGAAATCCAAGTTTTCTCACCTCACGCCTAACTGTCATAGTACTCATAGTGGAACCTGATGCAGCTTGGAATTCCTGTGTGATGGTCTGGATATATGTCTGCCTATTGCACATTACGACCCTCTTCAACTGTCGGCGGCCTCTGTCAGTCAACAGTCGAGGTCGGCCTGTACTCTTTTGTGCTGTACGTGTCCCTTCACGTTTCACTTCACTATCACATCGGAGACAGTGGACCTATGAATGTGTAGCAGTGTGGAAATTTCGCGTACAGGTGTATGACACAAGTTACACGCAATCACCTGACAACGTTCGAGGTCCGTCAGCTCCGCGGAGTGCCCCATTCTGCTCTCTCACTATGTCTAATGACTACTGAGGTCGCTGATATGGAGTACCTGGCATTAGGTGGCAGCACAATGCACCTAATACGAAAAACGTATGTTTTTGTGGCTGTCCGGATACTTTTGATCACATAGTGTTTCTCGACGTCTATCCAAGAGCTCCGTTGGTTATTTGCCGTTACGTGGCAGAGAATGATAGGACGGGAGCAAGAGCACTAAAGCATGCTCCCACGTACGGGAAGTGCGTAACTAGTTTTAATTTGTTGCTCGAAAGTTGTCACGAAGGGTTCTACTTCATCAATGGATTTAAGATGGAACAGAGAGGTCGTCACATGCTTGAGGCCGTTGGCACACAAAACCGACTAAATTCTGCCACTGTGAACTGGGGTCCACTGTTCGAAACCAACAGTTATGATGGATATTCGATGCGAAAGATAGACGTCAGAGTCCTGATGGTGCTTGCTGTGGTGGTTGTGTGCATGAGCAACTTGAGTGGGAAGTCGTTAAGGACGTCTGCCGCAATAAGCCAATGGGAATTCAAGTAGGTACCTGCAATGTGCTGACTCTGTCTAGGAATGCTAGGCTTGGGCCAGTGAAAAATTTTTGTGGTGGAGCAGCCTGATGTTCCACACATGATAGACATTGTTAATTCAGGTGTTCTCTTTGAGCATCTATGTCGACCTATGTGAAATGGTGTCAGGCGAGCTACTTAATGTGTATAATACCGCAGTGGCCTTGATGGAGAAGGCGAAGTATTTCCTTCTGAAGCATACGTGACACAACCACATACGACTGATCATTGCCTGTATGTAGAAGGAAGATGACCTGCTGGAATGATAAACTGTACCAAAGCATAAAACAATAGCGTAATATCTGATCGCAAGTCTGCTTAATTGAATATGGCCAACCGCTGTGGACATACTGGAACAGAACCTTGATATTGGGGTCCGCAGCAGTCCATGAGCAATCTGTCTGTGGTCGATGGGAAACCCATAAAGTGTGTGTTTTTCTTGGACATTAATGTGGAAAGGAAGAATCTTCTGAGGTGTCGAACGCCGGCAGTAG